>NW_026642638.1:0-1228402 GCF_028554395.1 Pezoporus wallicus
CTGCAGTTTTTCATCTGAGGGGAGGGCCATAACCAATAAAAAAATATATTAGTTTATTCATCTTTAGTATTTCCCCTGAACAGTATTTTTACATGGCAAGTTACTACATACACAGCCTTATCTGAAATATCACCCTGTGTAGCTGAAATTAATGAGGACTGCATACTGCTTAAGAATCAACAGCCCTAGAAATGCAATGGTCTCTATATCCTTTGTGCCATTGTTTATTGAATATGACATCTTTAATGGGAAAGTAGTAATACTAATGAGACCTTCACCAAAAACTAGGACTGATCTCAAGCCTTTTCTTAGTGGGCTGTTGCAAAGCTCAGAAGAGCCAAAGCTTGTGTGTTAATGATAACTCATTTCCTTTATGATGTAGCACAAAAGAATATATATATTTTTTCCCTTTACATTTGGAAATACCTATTTTTAGCTGTGTATTCCGAAACTGTGCTTATTCTGCCAGTGGAGAAAACAATTAAAACTTAAGAAAAGAATTTCTATGATTGCTACTGTCTTAAGACAAAGTATTAAAACATTTCCAACATACGTTAAAATACAGCTAAAAGGAAAGTACTACTCTTCCTGATTGATTATTTTAAAAACAGCAACATAGTAATCATATTAAGAACAGGTGTCTTAAAAATCAATGGCCTAAAGTTTGGCAAAATGTCATTTGTTGCAGAATGGCTCCAAGAGCAATGCCATGGATCCTTAGAGGCCTTTTGCAAGCAAAGCAAGGTGTAGGCCTCACAGGTAACCAGATACCGGATGTGGGAGGAGAATGTGAAGGAAGCTGTGTAGAACTAACCAATACTGTTGTGACTAGTAGGCGTGGCTAAACATCAGGGGGATATAAGTGAAGTGCGCCACAAATAAAGGAGAAGTTTGCTTATCACCCATATTGGGTTGGCGTGTCTTGCTTCTCCTCGCCGCTTACAGTCATTGATTGCAAATGAGGTGGACAGGCTGTTCTATCTACAGATCAATGCCAACGGAGGATGACTTTGACTCTAGCTAGTTGTCCAAGTAATAGTCTGCTTAAGACAGCAAAGTACATTGCACATAAGTTACCATTTGCTCTTGAAAAGTGAATGTTGTATTATACAATCACTTCTTCTCATGGACAATCTATCTATCTGGCTAGTATTTTGTAGTGAAAGGGCATTAAAATGTTTCCAACTGTCAAAAATTACTTTGAACACTAAGTGAGTCCATATAGAATTTCGTAATTTTTTTTAAAGAAAGGCTGAGTATGAAGGATGGAGACTTTCAGTTTCCAAAAGCAGGTATTTTTTTTTAATGGAACAATCTTGTTCAGTATGAAATTTAGGACAAGAATGTGTTCATAAAATGGCAAATTACAGCTCAGAAATGAAGAAAAAACCTCTGGTCATAAATACATTTCCTTAAAACAAACAATGATAAAGTAGAAAAAAATCAAGAGAGATTACTTTCATTGGTATATAATAGCTCTCAGATATCTGACTTACTATCTTGATTTAAGGAAGCAAAATTACTCCCAAATTCAGCCACAGCCTTTGAGAAAAAAAAAAAAAAAATTCTTATATCTAGACCAAAGCATGAATATGGATGTAGTTAACGTATTATACACTGAGAGTTTTATTAAAATGTTGGTGCATACTTGAAGAGTTTTATATTTATAATGATAGTAGTAGTATACTATTGATTTTAACTTGGTTGTCGTAAATGTCTTAAAACATGTGGAGCATATTACGTTCAATTCTACTTCAAATACAGCATCAGAATATTTTATTTGTTTAAACAGTGGTAGACAGTTTTCTAAATATTGATTCTGCTAAAGCAAAGCTTCAGATGAAGATTATTTTCTTTTATAGTGTACATGTGTGTTTAACTTTTAAAACCTAGAGATATTAAAGCTATTCATAAATACTGCAGTTCATCACAATTGAATTCAGCATTTGAAGGCAAATCTACACTTCATAGAAAACTAAATTATATACTAAGCACTTACCTAAACTGTGATTCAGAAAGAACACATTGCAAATTCTGTTCTTGCTGGTTTTCCTCTTTCCAGCAGAAAAAAAAAAAGGCCACTTTTTCAGAGAAATACTAACTGGCCTTAGATTTGAGAGACAAAAGTTGCATTGGTGTGAAAATGGAAGACTTCTGGGACTGAACAAAAAATTTCTCAGATATGAAAGTAAAATCTGTGAAGGTAAAAGGTATGGAAAGGGATATTTAGGATTTGGTACCACTTCTACCAAGAGCACAAAAATTAAATCTAAGTTCATACTAAGCACCTAATATCTGTGGATATAACTACTGCTTTTAATTATGCTGGACTGCACAAGACAATATTTGCTTTAATTTTTGCACTTATGCCCAAATAACTGAAATATAGGCAACTGGAGGTCAGCTCAAATGCATTATACATCCAAATAAGCAAATACAGCTGTTGCTCCTGCCTAGCAAAAGGAATCTGTTTGCTCCAGAAAAGAACTCTCTTATCTTATTGATTAAAAAGAATAAAAAAGAAAAAAAAAAAGCAACACTTCTTTTCTGCAACAGTACTTTGAACGATATATTCATTAATTTAAGTTCTTTAAAAATGAATCTTATTGTTCAGTCTATCAGCTAAAATGCTACTGCTGCACAGCACTGTAAGAGCAAGGAAAGGTGTGCCTGACAGCTGTTGAGAAATAATCATTAAAAGTGAGGAAAAAAATCACAGCCCAATGGATACTGTGCTTAAAGTATATTCAGTACCTCAATGAATTAACTGAGCAATTATTACATATAAACTAAGGAAGTAAAACGAAGGGTGGCAGCATTGTGAATACTGGTAAGGACAGTACACAAGACAGGGCAATTATCCTATCATGATAAACAGCGGTCAACAATGCCTTTTTTTTTCACAGACAACTATATATATGCAATATGAGATGCTAAATATGTACCGGAAAAAATGTCCAAAACATATGATTTAAAACATTTTTAAACTCTTTTTGAAAAAAGAAATATATATAACTGAGATTACTCAGTAACAACAAGGAAGTGATTTTCACTTCTCCTCGTGGCATGATAAGACCAACACAGGCATAATGAGTAGCAATGGGGGTTCATGCTACACAAAAACATTACTAAGAAATCACAAAGGGTGCAGAAAAGTATTCAAAGGCTAGAGAAAATGCCTTCCTGTGGGAGACATAAAGAATTCAGTTGCTACACTTAATGCAAAAGAAAGATAATGACATTGGCTTCACGCTGTCCTAGAGAGAAAATTTCTGTTATTAAGCCACTTGGTGAGCTATAAAAGAAAACAAAGGCAAAACCCAATGTCTGGAAGCTGAAACCAGACAAATCCGATATGAAAACACACACAGTTTTAATAGTGATTAATGAGTGGAAAAGCAATTATCAGAGGAAGTAATAGATTTTCTTTCCCTCTTGATTTCTTCCTATTAAGACGGTCTTTCTAGAAGTAAAACTGTAGCCAAATCAGTTAATGGGCACAGGAAAGGCATAGCTGGATATCAGCTGCATAACCTCTTGCTGATCCTTCTAGACTTAGGCATTCTAAGTCCATGAATGCATTTCAAGTATGTGAAGTCAGCAGAGCACTCTTAGAGGGCATTCACTAGTCCTTGCTTTATCAGTCTTTGCAGGAGAGTATTGGGTGGGGTGGGCATATATTCCAACAACAGACAAGGAAACTTTCTCAGTGGACTTATGGTGTTCATTTGCATTTCACATGGCAGCAAGCTATAATGCTCTTGTGTTTGACAAGCAGAAGATAAGATCCACCTTGAGGATAATGTTGATGGTTTGGGGAAAGTTATTCTACTTAGGTAGAATGAAAAGCATTAGGTAGGCATGTAAAGCAGTGGTCACTACAGGACTTGACAATGGAGGGAGAAGCCCGTTTCATACCGATCTCTAATTTACATTGCTGCAATAGAAACAAGTTGTGCCTAAGTATCTTTCTTCTAGTTAGCCCAGGATGGAATGCCCTTTAGTTAGTATGAAGATGTTTAACACATGAATTATAGAAAGTATGTATTCTTTTGAGTAATGTGCCTGTCTGACTTAACACATCTCCCGTTCTCATCCCTCAGGAAATCTAGCACACAGGCAGCTAGAGGATAATTAAGGGCAAGTTGCTTTAATTACGAATGCCTTTGCTTTTATCCATCTTAAGAGAAGTGGCTTTAATATGCTGTCAAGTGTTTGTAAAAAAGTGTCTCTCAATGTCAACAGTCTACAGATAATTGTTGTAAAAACCTCTAATAATGTAGTTGTAGTTTTTTCATACAGAAGGTAGATAATGAAGTTTTGTCTCTCATGTTCTACATGTGGTTTATCAAGTGATAATTGTAATCCATCTTGGGCTTACTTGGGATATAAAATGTTCTGGGCTTGTTTCTTAGGATAAACTTTTTTTGAGATGAGAGATATGTGGATGGTGGTTTTGCCAACATTTTTCCTTATATTAACTGTAACTGTAGCTGCAGCCATTTATGCTGTCAGAAAGAGCAGATTACATAAGGTTTCAAAAACACTTTGTTTACTAATCATACTACTGATTGTGCACTATAGAACTGTATGGATGGACATTTTGAAAGAGAGAAAAAAAGAAACTTTCATTGCAGAATTAGTGATAGAAGGCACCTGCCATTGTTATGGACTTCATCGGTTTTGAATTATTTTTAGCGATATACTTAACTCAAAATGGTAAAAATGAAGCATTTTAACAGCTGATGCATATTTTATAACTGATTTAATTGACTATGCCATTTGAAACATGAATGACATTTTAGCTGACAAAGTTCATGATAAATTCAGCCGCTGGCAGTGTAATTACCCCTAGTCATTTATTCATCTGTATGTTTCCAAGAAGCAAGATTCCTGCAGCTTTGCAGATGTGATGGATAACTGTTTCTCTTACAGGACGATACCTATTTTCCTTTATGTTTGTTTGTTTTATTTCATACAAAATAATTGAACTTGGTATAATAGGAAGAGTACATTCTTCCTAGAATAAGAGATACAGTACTGGAGAGTGGAAATTGAAGTAACTACTTTTTACATATAGTTCAGTGATAACCAAGGAGTAAAGGAGCAATTTGAGTATTGTCTGCCAGACTTTCCCAAAAAAACACATGAAATCTCTGGCATAATCATCAAAATATAAGTCAATCTGAATTCCAATAGATAGATTTAAATATGTATTCGCATTTTTTAATAAAAATAAAGCATAGGCTTGTAAATGCTTGTCTGAGTGGAACAGTCAGTGTAGTGATTTCTTCATACTAATTCCATGACTGGAAAACCTCACTCTGTGCTGAGGGATCCTATGCTGAGTCCCACTTTAGATAAAGTTACTTTCTTTCTGTGAGTTTAAAGAAGCCTTGGGAAATTAACCAAACTGGGCTAAAGCTACCTTTGTGACTTTAATCTACAAGTGCTTTTATGCTGTGATTTAGTAGCTACCCAGGAAGAAACTGGTGCTATAATTGTTTCCCTCATTTACTGCGGATGAACTGGTCTGAGAGAACCAACTGTAAGTCACCCAGGTACCTTTGGAACTTATACTCACATTTTTAGCTTCACAGACCCGCCACTTTCTTGTCATACACATAACATTCGAAGTCTTGACCTTGACTAGGGTCTAGGAAGCAGCAGTTACTAATCAAGCAAAAAAAAAAATCAATCCTTAGGTTTTCAAAATCAATCTTTAGAAATACTCTAAGATAGAAAATCAGATTTTAGAGCAGTTACTTTCTAAGAAATCTCTCTGGGTCCCTGTTTGATTTCTAGTGCTAGCTACAGTGGCAATAATCATTAAAAGACACCTAGTAGTTCATGGCATGTGTTTTCAACACTAGACAATACTGCATTTTGTGAGGCATTTTTACTGGTCAACTAAATTTAATGCAAATTAAGACAGCAGGGATGCTGGGTTTAAATACATGTATTTTTATGTTCTGATGCATAAGGGCAAAGAGAACCCTCTGGGAATAGGGAAAGCAAGCACCTAATAAACACTTGAGGCAGCTGGTGTTGATTTCTAGGACATCCTTCAAGTAGAAAAATAAAGTAATGCTATCATTTTCTGTTTTTGTTTTGTGACTTTCCTTGAAATTGGTACGCAGCAATACCGTTGAAGATGTGATCTCGAATGCTTTTTTTCTTTGAAAGTGCGCAGAATATTTGACAAATCCTATCAGGACATTTCAAACATTTTGTGCAATGAGTTTTACATCTTAGCCTAGTAGATTCTATTTGAATTACTTATTTTTAGCAATATTTATTAACATGAAATTGTGCAATCAGATGAATTAGCAAAATCAATAAACTCCAGCATTTCATTTTTAACATTGTTTTAACATTGCTTTCCAGGCTAAGGAAAGTGAATGCAATTCACTTATATGTATATATAATTTATTATATATAAGGCTTCTGTTCTAAATACAGAATAATCTTTGAGAAAGGCGGTGATACTTTGACTTATATAGCTATATGCATACATCTCAGATTTGTTATGTGATACTTCTAAGTGTACTAACCTTATAAAAACTTTCTATTAAATCTCAAAAGGAATGAAGGGGTGAAGGCAGAAGATAATAAAAAGTGACCCATCCATAATGGTTATTATGTGGCAGGTGCTTTAATTTTGTCAAAATTATAGCTCCAGGTTTGATGTTTAGAAACTTTATAAACCTGTAGACATCCCTGCTGACTTCTGAATTAGCACGTGTAACGTAAAAGCAAATGCTTTTCTTAAACCATTACCATAGCAACATTACTAATGTTATGTTAAAACTGCAGCAATGTTTCTGTTTTTAAAAATACCCACTGTGCTTCCTCCTCTTTCATAGTTCATGTAAAATGGATTACTACAGAAATATTTACTTCATATCTGCTTCACAATGAGAGATTACCATCTCAAGTGATATTCAATCACCATTGAAATGATATAAAATCTTTGGCAACTAATGCATTGTATTAAAGATTTAACATCTTAAAAAAAAAATTAAACATTTTAGTTACAACCGATCCACAAGCAATACAGAAAACTCCAATAACTCTTCTCATTTGGAGTGTAAAGCAATATACTTTACGCCAGTTCCAGCAGCTGCTACATAAGCCTACCTTTGCGTACATATGCACACTGAATTTGCTAGGCGAAGTATTATTTGCCACGAATTACTTCAGACCATAATTCAGATACCTCAATATTTGCTGCCTTCATAATAATAGGACCCACAAGACAGCATTTCTAATTACTGTTTACAGTTACTTAAAAGTAGCAAATGTTTCCCTATTTCTGTATATGCATGATAGTTACATTTTCCTCTTTATTTTAGATTATCAGAACTTTTTTGCAATTTGCCTAAATGTCTCCTACTATTGATACGTCTTTCTTTTCCTGGGAGATTATACCCTAAAATATAAATGCATATTTGCTAATCATGAAAAGAGCAAGAGATGAAAAGTATTTGTAATCAGGCAAGAATTCTTAGGAAAAAAATAAAGAACAGTGAGATTTTTGCCTTCAGCCAGATTTAAACCTTTAAACCTATATTTTCCTTCTTTTTTTCTTTTTTTTTCCTTTTTTTTTTTTTTTTTTTTTTTTTTATTTCTTTTCTGCTGTGTGTCTTTGGGAAGGGGTGAGCATTTGTCCAGGCCTTACATAAAATAAATACAAAGTACTTTTTATTCCCAAAAGTAATAAATGCCCATTCTGAACCAATTTATTGCAGTCGGCCTGAAATGAATAGCTGCTTCTTACTGCCAAAAAATCTTCACTCCTGCAATCAACTCTACATTCTCAAGAACCGATCTTTTTGCTCTGCATGCTGTCATTTGAAATGACATTACTTCTGAATGTGTCCAAATTTTCAGAATTTGAAAAAAAAAAAACCCAGAAGTGACTTTTTTACTCATTGCTCATCCAGAATAATTGGGTTTCTGTGAATGAAAGGCATCAGCAAAGATGAATTGTAGCAGGAGGGTAAAGCTCATCATAGGTAGCAACAAACGGTCTAATTGAAATTTGCAAAGTGAAGAATGAATTAGGCTCTATGTCCTGGAATGCTGTAAAGATTTCAAAGAAAAAAATCCTCACTTTCAGAATATTATCCAGGCTGCTTATGTGACCTAGCAGGCCATCTCTGAGTCAAAGAGCATTCAGTATGCACTGACCTGCTGAAAAGGAAATTTGTCTTTTAAATTCCCAGTGACTGCATATGAAAGAGGTGGGAAAAAGGTATCTGGTTGCCACATGAAATGGAGGTTTTGGTTCTTCAATAATAATGAAAAGAAATCTCACCAATTCTTTTTCCAGTGATGTTCCTAAGATGATATATTGCAGAAAGCAATGCTGTTTTTTTAGCCTTATAGATTTGATTTAAATGTGCTCCTCATTACTAATAAGCCACAAGAATTGTGTGACCCTGGCTCAGTTCATAGTCCTATATTTACCTGAAGTACTAAATTATTAATAATTGCTCCTCAATTGTAATTAGGAACTTAAAAGAGCAGGTGGATTACCCTGTCTAGTCTGATGACCTATTTTCTCTTTCCTTTCAGAAGTGCAAATGTCTCTGTCAGTAGGTAATGAAGCATACAGTAACTTGGCAATGTCATAGGGATACTGAGGCAATCAATATTCCCGGGACTTCTGTTACCATAGTATTTTTACCGTTTTCTTATCCCCCCAAAGCTTTCTTGAAACAGGATTAACCTCTTTACACAGGAATGACTTTCCTTGGTCTGAATGAAGGTCTCTCTGCTTAACTTGTCTTATTCCTAGGGGTGGTCAAGAGCAGACACTGAGGGAAGAATACTAGACCACAGCATTGGGCAGTGATGTTGTCACAGAACACTCACTTAGGCTCCAACATTTTTCAGCTCAAATACTTATTCTTCTAAAAGTGATATTCTTGTATTTAATAGCCTTGTGGATTCCACTGATTTGCCTAGTGGTTTTTTGAACTCATGTAAGCTTTAACAATCACAGCATCTCATGTCATGGAGCTCCATATCTCAACTATCAATCATGGACAGATGCAGTTTCTTTAGCTTCCTTTGCATAAGCCTATCAATAGTTTCATCTGTCCCCTTGCTCTTGTGCTGAAGAAACAGTGAACTACATTTTTTCCAAGATGTTTATGTTTTTATAGATTATTACCATGTTTGCTTCACTGTTTCTTTTCTAAGCAAGGAGTCCTAATTTTCCCACCAATTCCTTGTAGAAAACTAATCCATATTCTTCGCCATCCTTGTTGCCCCTATCTGAACTTTTTCTAGTTTTACCATATTCTTTTTGAGAAGGGAGGAATGTGGGAGAGACAAATGTTTAGAACAATTCACATCGTCCAAGATAAAGGAGTACCTTAAGTATGTACAGTAGCATAAAATATTTTAATTAAAAGCCCAAGATTTCACTTCAGAGTACTAGTAACCATCTTACAACCCAGTAGGTTTTAAATTTCCAGATAATTCCCTTCCAGCAATGAAATCTAAATTCAGTTTGCTTATTCCAGTAGGGCACTATGGTAGTGAAGTCCTCCCACATGCTTTTGGAATCATGTGTGGAGAGTATAAAGTCAATATTGTTGGTGTCCTTAGTAATACCTCCCTGAGATTTGTGCTACCAACTGCTCAGTCAAGAAGGAATAATTGTTCAGATGTTCACAAGTCAATGTTATCAGTGGTGTAACTGTACTGAAACCAACAGTGACCTGGTAAGATAAGCATTTAAAGGAAATACTAGCTTCTCATGGGGAAAATAAAGCTTCTTCTCAGAATCTAAAGTCTTTCAGATTATTTCAGCTTTATTTAATTTTGTAACGTCTACATGGCCCCTGATTATTAGCAGCATTTTCTGCTTAATTTAACTTGTTTTTATCACACAGTACTATCAGTTTAAAAATTCCAAATTCCAAACTGGTATGCTCCTAACAATAAACTGTGTGCTTATTTTATTTTATGAAAAAAAAAATTAATGATGATAAGTTATGTTTTCTGGGAGGCATTACAGTTCTGCCTCAGATCTTAAGCAACTAGAAGCTGGAACTTACACACTGACTTCCTGTCATTCCTAATGATGCTCCATGTCTGCAAATTATTATCTTCCTTGGATCAGCCAGCAGTCACACATGAGCTTAATGAGAGCTGCCAAGCTTGACAAAATGACCTTTCTTTTCTCTCCAAAATATGCTCAAAATCAAGCTGGATGGGACTGTGGCCCAAACCTGCTTCTGGTTTCAAGCACAGAAATGAGGCACAATTCTTTTAGTATCCTATTGAACTGGCTGCTTTCAATTGCTTCCCATAGTGGCCGATAGTGTCCACAGTCTGTCCTATTTTGATGAGGACAAGGACAGCTCCTGATGGTTTGGGATCAGGGTAGTGGTGATTTGTTCTTTATGTAAATGCAAAGTTCAGAATGGCTTTCAAAATAAAATTCTGCTATTCCGTATTCATTATCTGATAGTGCTTTCCAGCTCAATTACAATGTAAAGATAATTTCCCTTGACTGGAAGCCCTGTAAACACATGCAAGTATACGTGGGTCACTGCATGTACTTGAAAATGCACTTGTGGTAGCACTGAGCAGGACAAGTGTCAACCCTTTTAAGTACTTTCATATCTTCAAGGAACTCAGACTTTATGATGACATATCCCTGTATTATAATTAGATATAATTCATTATATTTGAATATTAATGTTATATATAATAGTGTGACACACTGAAGTAAGACATTTGAATAAAAGTACCTCTTCTCTCACTGTGAATTATCATTTTAAAATACCATCACAGAAAATCATAAACAGTGGTAACTTACAGCATAATTTATGGCTTTCATCCAAAATTTTAAATTATGGATAACAACAATTAAAATTCCACAGAAGAAAATACGTTTTAAGAATAAATACTGTAACTCTGGGCAATAAGTTTCCATTAGGCTCAGTAAGTGAAAGACTTCTTTTCACCTTGCAGCTTGTTATAAGTCTTTGTTACTCAAAACCTGAGTTTCAGTTTCAGTTTCAGGCTTTTCAGTTTCTGAAAAACAGAAGCCACTGACCAAAAGCATTTCCATGAGAACTGTGGTGTGGTTTTCATCCACAATATTTTTTTTTCAAACAAAAGGTAATTCCAATCAAAACTTTAAGTAGCAGTAGGAAAACTGTATTTTACATGACTTTTAATGTAACCTAGGCCTTATGATTTTGTGAAAACTGAAAACCTAGAAATTTAAGTTATTAGATTTTCTCTAAAAATACTCTTATTATTCATTACCCAACATACAAATAACAGCCAAAGCTCAGCTAAATTACCGTGCAATTTCCCAACTTCACACAAAATTTCAGACCTCAGACTTTATTACTCAAATTTCAAAGTGAAATTGTAGCTTACACCTCTGGATACTTCTCAGCAGAATGCACAAGCCAAATGGAATAATAATTTTCTTTAAACCCCATGAACAGTGGACTTAGCACATAAACAACTCTGACACCACCACTGGGAAAAATACTCTCCTCAAAATGCCATTCATTTTACACTCAGAAGTTTTGTTTCAGGGTAATTATTGACATCAGCATTTTAGCTTACATCATTGTAACATTTCTATGCAGTATTACTTTCCCACATGCAAATCCCCAATCATGCCTTGTTGCTGGATTGCAAGTCCCGAAATTCCAGGTACTTCACCAACACCCTTCCTGCCCCAGGAAGCATTGCCCAGTTTAGCATAGGAGTCCCAGCCCTCAATCCAATAATAAGAATTTGAGTGACGATCTTCATTCCAGGTTTCTTCTTCTGTAGCTTCGCCTTACCAAATGTAAAACCACATCTGAGTTCTGTTTCACAAGTACTCACAAGAGCAGTGCATTCTTGGGATTAAGATAATCACTACTTTGTTTGCATTGGTTTTGGCTCAGACAGAGTTAATTTTCTTCATATTATTTGGCATGGTGATATGTTTTGGATTTGTGATCAGAACAGTATTGATAATGCCCTGATATTTTAGCTGTTACTGAGCAGTGCCTGCATAACATTAAGTCTTTTGTGTTTCTTATGCTGCTCCACAACATGAGCAGCCTGGAGTGCTTGCATGAGCTGGGAGGCAACACATCCAGACAGCTGACCTCAACTGACCAAAAGAATATCACATACTGTATGGCAGCATGCTCAACGATAAAATCTAGCGGTAAGGAGAAGGAAGAGGAGACTTTCAGAGTTATGCTTTCACATACAGCTTTTGCTTTACCTGTTAAACTGTCTTTATCTCAACCCACAGGTTTTCTCACTTTTACCCTTCTCATTCTATTTCCCTTTGCACTGGAAGGAGTCGTGGGGCTGAGCTGCCCACTGGGGTTAACTTGCAACACCTATTGTGGAAAATTATCACTTCTTTTCCTCCAGAATATAAATGCCTCTTAACAGGCAGTTTTCCTTCTGAACTCTGACTTTGTGTGGAGTAGAAGTGACTTTCAAAGTCACCAGTGAAGTTCTAAATAGTATACTCACATGAAGCACCTTTCTGGTAATCATCTCCCTATTCAGAAAGAGGTGAAGGAAAACAACTTTTGTAGTATTCTCCCCCTGGGTTCCTACAGCTCTCCTTGTAGCATAAGACCCAAAGATTGTTGTTAACTTTTGAAATTGTAGACAGGTAGATAAATGTGGCCTACCCTTAAAATCACTGTTAGAGAAAAGAAATTGTTGAAGACAAAACAATTTAAGTTTTTTATGTTATCTCTACAGTTTTTAAATGACAGCAGAATACAGCATCTGCTTTTTCATAGGACTTAAAAACTGAGATATTTTTCAGATAATATATTAAATTCAAGTTTATCTAAAATGCATCAGGGAAAGAAAAGTAAAAGACAGAAAGGTACCTGTGGTAGAAGAGCAGTAAATCTACCAAATCACCCTAGAATAAAGTGAATTAATAGAAAATAAGCCATAAACTCGCCTTATTTAGTCAAGCAGAGATATGATGAGCGAGATCGGCTCGATAAATATTTCAGAGACGTGTGTGCTGAGCATTTACAACTTATACCATCTTAACCTTTCAAATTCAGAGAAAAATGTAGAGAAATGGAATAATGATAATAATTTAGACAAAGAAAAGGTGATAACAGTAAAATCGGTAGTGTTACTGCATTATGAAAGTATTCATTAGCACCTTTAATATCCATCAGAGATTTACTAATGCCAAAGATTACATGATAAGATTATACACCTTTTTCAAATCATTTGACAGGCAACACATTAATAAATGGACATTCAGGTATAGTGATTTCCCCATCAAAGAGTAAAATTAAGTGATATTTTATGAATTGTCCAAAAATATTGAGGTGTTATGAGAGAAAGTCTGTGAATTGACTCTCCTAAAATGCTTTAACTGCCCTAACAGTTACTGTGCAACTTGCTGCAAGCTAAATTCACTGAGTCATCCTTCAGCTGTCTAATAGAAGAGATAATGCACTGTATCAGGGGTTAATCTGGTTAACATGCATCTTTCTGTGGCATCTTTAAGCCTTTAGAAGAAATTATAAAGGTCAAAGTTTTAAATCTTATCTAAGATTTTTGTTTTCCCCCAAGAAAGCAAACCAAAACAATCTTAATTGAAAATAATAAAGATTAACATTATTAAAAGATTAAAAGGATGATGATAATAAAAATCTTAGAAACCTACCTTTGCTCTATTTTTTTACATTCTTTGAGAATTAGACAAAATATTCATCAGTGAATGATAAGCATAAAAGCTCTCTGCAACAGTGTGAGACACACACTTTGTCGGTGAACCAAAGTTAACAAGTCCTAACAGCTCTAATAATGGCTTTGTCCTGACAAAGCTTGCCATTTAGGCTGGAGATAACCTTAGTCTTCCCTTTAGAGCTGCAGAGATTGTCAGAATCCTGGTAAAGTATCAATTGTAACACCTGCAGGCAGTGAAAAAAGGGACAGTGGAGAAAAAGAGTATTTTTTTCACTGTGTATTACCAAGACAAATTAGAGTTAAGGCTTGTTATTCCATGATTACAGAAAAAACTTAAGCCCGGTATTCTGCAAGCTGGCAAAGCTGAAAACCTGTCTGAAAACTATTCAATTCTAAATAAATAGTAGATGGGATTAGGAATCTCTTCCTGTGGATCAGATAGAATAAATGAGGTTAAATTTGAATGTGTCAGTTCTCAGAAGATGGTTATGCAATAGTCAAAGTTTTGCTGTCTTACCACAGATTAGTTATTATTCAAAGTTTGCTCTTTCTTTTACTAGAGTGTTGGTTTTAGACATATGAATTGGTCCTCTGTTACTTAAAGTACCAGATCCCATCTGGATTTCAATTACTTTTTGAGTAAACATCTCTTTTTTTCCCTAAAATAACCTCCTTAATCTTTTAATCCATTGTAACAACAAAAAAAATCACTCAGATAGTAGGAAAGAGGTATAATTTTCATAAAATTATTAAAATTATCAACATCAAGGTCTTTTCAGATTTTCATGAAAAGTTTTTTATGAGATACATTGTGTTTATCTCTACATATAATAAATAAATGAGAGAAAAAAGCAGATTAGAGGCTGAAGCCATTGAAGGAAACATTCACAGTTTTTCTACCAGATCAAAGTAGGCTGCCCTAAGAAAGGGAGAAATCTTTATTCTTGAAAGAAGAAAAGTCATTAAGAAGTAACCTTCATTTTCCCTGGGGCCATTTCCAATTGTTGCTAACCACCAAATATGATTTTTTTTTTTTTTTAAATACTGGGTAACTATACTGTTATTGGAGTGAATGTAAAGTACGACTTACTAAGATATTATATTCTATTATTCATAGACAGTAAACAGTCCAGAGTGGCTACCCCTGCATACCACATCCTGATGAATGAGCAAGATCTTCAGCGACTGATGATTAATTTTCTGCTGCTGCAGCATCAGTCAGGAGCAAATCAGGTTAGTATGTCAGACAGCACGCTGGAGGAAACTTCCTTATCTTCCAGTAGAGCAGAAGTTTTGGTCATTTGTTTCCAGCACTGACAACCACCTCTCAACTCTCCACATTTACATGCACCTCCTCCAAAAAAGTACTTGTAAGTTTACAAAGTAATCGTGGAGTCAGCATGGGATGCAGTTTTTCACATAAAAAGATTTAAGAAACTGTTATGCCTACTGCATTTTATGCTTGAGAGATGAAGTCTACCCACAGATTCAAAACAGACACTTTAGCATACCTAAGTAAAGGTATCTTGTGACACCACTGCCCCCACAAACAACAAAACAAAACCAAAACTAAACAAATTATGGGCTTTTGCAGCATGCTGCCATGACACTAAATGGGGCTGGAAAGATGTATTGGAAAAATGCTGTGTAAGTGCAGAAATTGCTTCTATTTTTTGAATTTGAATGTGGAAAAAAGAAAATTTGAAAGGAAAGAAATGCTGATTTGCAATAAATCTTTTAAGATCTTTACCTTTGGTAGCAAAGGAACACCTAGGTAAGTTCATTGGCAGAGACTGGGAAGGAAGAAAAGGAGACCTCACTACTGAAATGTTTGGCAACACTGTTTAATTATTTAGTTGTCCTTTTCAAATGTAAAAGTCAAGTTCCATGTCTGGTGAAATCACAGGACCTAGCAGGCCTGTTAAGAGAGACCTGAAAGAGATATGCCAACACAATGAAAAGACAGCAACAGCTCCCACAAATTACATGATGCAAGAATCAGTACCATGCACCCTGTGATAGTGATGCTTGTAATAGTAGAGCTGTCTGCACAGCCACCAGACAAGGCTCCCGTCTTCTTTCAACCAAAACAGTGGAGGGTGATGACATGGAAACAAAACAGTGAGAGACTTATGACATGGAAATGCATCAGAAACACTTCAGTGCAAAACTGTGTTTTAGCACAGTTCAGCATATAACAGTTTAGGATGTTTTAAGAATAAACTTGGTTTATATATTTCCTAAACAACGCCTTGGACTTAACAGCTGGCTATGCACCATTTCAGTATCAGGAAGAGACTTCAGACATAGTTCTACATCACCTGTGGCCACCACAGAGTAATGGGAGTAACACATTTCCCACTGCTGGAAAAGTAGGACCATTAAACACTTTAACTTCTTTGACAGTTTTTGCCAAAGAGGAGGAATTGTAAAAGGAGGAATCTAAAGAGAAGGAGATACCAAGCCACATGGAAGGAATGTAAAGGTTGCTGGAAAAGATGTGAATGACTGTGGGCAGGTTAGCATGGTAGGGCAAAGGTATGCAAAGGAGTCTTCCTGCAGCTACAGAATACTGAAGTGGTAAAATGTTGATATGGGAGTCACCATGGGTCTAGGAAGGCTTGATATGTTAGATCAACTGTAAATCTGAAAGACTGCAACATGAGATTCCTCATTTAATTTCTCCCTGACTGACCCAAATCATTTAAAATACTGGTCTGTATTGATCTTCAACAGTTTTAAGTACCTGTTTAAAGTTTTGCACACATGGCCTTCATTGAGTTCCAAAATATTTATGGAGGAGCAAAGTAATTTATCTTACTATTAGAAAATGTCTTAAAGTGAAGTAAATGTGAATAGAACTGTAGAATAGCATGCATTCTATGCCAATTTAATTTCTCAGGAACTTAAGTAACCTAGTGATCCATCTGAGCTACCATTCTTCCCAGAATCACAGAAAGCAAAAGAACCTGGAATAGCATCTTTCTCAGAAATCTAAGAGGATCTTTTATGTTAAAACCAGATTTTTGATTAAAAGGCCTTCTGTTCTTCTAGTATGCATTTTGCTTTTCACATGAGTTGAAATTTGAGAGCTCATATAAAAGTTTTAAGTGATGCTAAGGAATACTTGAAAGGCAAAAAAAGACAGAGAGCAATTAAGAAAACAACAACAACAACAACAAAACCACACAAAACCACCAACAAAATTCTTTTAGATACACTGCAAGGTAGTTTTATGGCATTTTGACATTTGGCTGGTAATAGAACGGAAGCAAAATCAAACATCATGCCACTGCACAGCGGATAGCTTTCATGCCTTCCTTGGACTTTATGTGTCACAAAAAATGTAATCCTGCTACAGTGGGAAAAAACACTACAGATAACAAGTGTATGTTACATGAGCTCTTCATTAACTTTTAAGAGTAATATACATTCTCATGCCAAGATATTTAGGGTGAAAAAAAATGATGAAAGAATTCTCCAAAAAGGAAACTTGTGTTTCTTTAAAAAAAAATATAGATGTTCACCTTTATCAGCAAGCCATGTCACATCATAAGAACTGGGAACTGCCCAAGCACACGTTAAATGTACAGGAAGTTCAAGAGCTCAGGCAGCAGCAAAGCTCTCAGCTGATATTTCTGATTTTCCACATACAAAGTTGTTTACATACTGTGAACTCTAATGCATCAAACATATGCCAGATTGTGGCAGTCTTCACCATATTTCTGTTCAACAGAGCGTCCCCTTTATTGTCTAGAGCTGATTTCTTTCTCAGCTTCAGAGTTTGTATGTGTAGCCCTGGATTCTGAAGAGGGAATTACTCAAAAGATACTTAACAACTAAAATCGCTTCCATGAAGATGAACTAACACTGATGAAATCTCACTTAACTCCAGACTCCCTCCACTGAAAGGCTTCATGAACATTTGAGTTAATGGGAGGGACTCTGCATTATCAAAAGCAGTCTTAAACTTATGCAAATGGCAACCTGTCATTTCACAGACTGTAGACTGCTACTGAAATATCCAAAGTACTATCGGAATATTTCTAAACTATGAATTGGTTAGATGGTAAAACTGTTATATCAAAAGCACACTGCTCTGAGCCTCACTGTGGAACTTAATTTTTTCATAGGATTCAAAGAAAATTGTTTTTTGCAGGAAAAGTCTTACTTTGAATGAGGTAATGAAGTGTGAATTATTCAAACTTACCTGGAAAAAATTCAACTGCGGGTATCTGAGGGAATTACTGGCTCTTCCACACAAGTCTAGGTGAAAGCAGCCTCTAATGTAAACATAAACTTCCTGTTATCTGTCTCTACTTAACCATGAACACTAAGTTTAGTAGGTTTCTCTATTCCAACTTTATTCTGCATGCAAGTAGAGTGAAAAATGTAATAGAAGCTCCAATTTATGAAACTAAAGGATAAAATCTATAATTATTAATTTACCCAGACATTTAGAATTTCAAAATTTCTCTCAGTCGCTTAGTGTATTTTGTATAGATAAGTGGAAAAGCAGGATCATGAGAACTTTGATATTTCCTCTTTGACTTAATTTCAAGCCATTATTTATTTGTTTTCATAAATGTATTTTAATGTACATTCAGACAATATGGAGAAATGCCTCTTCACTGAAGTTAGTGGAAGTTAGTGTCTATTTACCACCACCTGCAGATCTGGCCCACATTTCATTGTTTTGCTGAAATGTTCTAAAAAATTAAGTGAGTAAATAAAATTTAAACCCTTGTGCTTGAAACCAGGCTTTGGACAACCAGAAGAATACAACTAGTGTCCAACCATCTGCAAATTACAGGAATACAGTTTATCCCCTGCACATTCCTCTTCCAAAATATTAAATGGAATATTTGCCTCTTTGTCTCTTAAGCTTCTCCATAGCTAACATAGGACACACAAAAATTAAGTTTGCCATAAGTCACACAGTAGATTGTCAGCTTTTTCCCCAAGACACCTCTTACTTGATTTTCTCCATTTTGAGAGGTCACAGTGGGGAAGTTTGCCCAGTCATCAATTAGCAGAAGAAAACTATTAACAGAAAAAAAAAAATAAATTGTTTCATCTGTATTTCTAGATACCAAAAGAGAAAGTAAAAACTAAAAGCATTTACTTCCCAATAGCTTCCTCTGCACTGTAGTTAAAACACCAAATTTAGCTGTCATTTATACTGTGTGTATTACTTTTAAACATAACGACCCGTAAAAATAACCCTAACACCTTATATGAGTGTTAAACACACTGAATTTTTACTGAAGCAGTGATAAACACTCCAGCAAGCTTTGTCCTTTTGTGCTGCTTAGGTGACAACAAAGAGCAGGTTCTTTGCGTTGAATGTTGTAGAAGGGCAAGTTTCCAAGAAGACAACAGGGTAGGCTCACTCCTTTTGGCTTGGACAGGCTTTTGCCTTCCCCGTCTTTCTTTTCTCACTGCTATCAGTGGATCCCACAACATCTGCCATCCGGGAAGCACATAAATATGTCTCTAGAGGTATCCACACAGGGTTGTTCAGCTGCAAGTTCTGGACAGCCGGTTCATTTTGCTCAGTGTACTTCAGTAAGATACAGTTGTCATTCAGTTGTTCACAAGTCAAAATAAAAGCCTGCTCATCAAAATTGATGTCTTCCAGGGCATCATCCCTGATTTGAACTTCAGCATTGGCATGCCACACATTGTCGCTAAGTTTCGCTAAGTTCCACTTTCAGTGAGATGGCAGTCAAGACCTGAGCTTTCTCAAAGATCTTCAGGCACTTCATAAACGAAAACAAATTAAGTTAATAAAGTTTAAGGTCTTAATAAAGAACAGGTTGGTCTCAGTAATAATATAGTAATGACCAAGGAGAAAAGCGTTTACCTGTACAAGTGAAATTCAATATTCATTCTCACAACAGAGTCATGTTTCCATATAGTATCCATTCCTATATGGGTGAACAACTTTCTGATAAGTACTGGTATAGTTATATTCACCACCTAAATTAATTTCACCTAAAAGAGGTCAGATTGATGGTTCTCCTACTTACTGTAGCTAACACTGTGCTAGCACCTAAAAATCCAGTCCACAACCGGATTTCTGTCATATCCTGTTTTGCACATACAAAGAAGATCAGAAAGAGCTCTTGCAGGCTTTGCAGTTCTCAGCTTAATAATTAGTGTGTACATATACCAAGTAAGCAAACAAAACAACTTCATGACCTAGTCTCACTTCTATTATGTTAAGTCATTTTCCCCTTCTTTCTTTTATTTGCATATCTCTGTGTAGCAGAAGCAACACGGATCATTTTACAAAATTACCAACAACAGCTGCAGATTTATTTTCTCCTATTCATTTTCATAATGTACCCAGCAGTTTTAAATGGACCAGAAACAGTATTTCTGTTTGTCTAAGGAACATACATTACCACTAACAGTTCCAAAAGTGAAAATATTTAACTTTTACAATGCATTATCATAGAAAACAAACGATAGCTATCCAATGTTTACACACTGCAAGACCTTTAAGATAAAGACAGCTTTGTTACGTGCATGGAGTGCAACTACCATCTCTGGAACCCAGTACGAATAGTGGCTTTCAAGCAATAAGATGTGTTAATATGTCCTGAATCAGTAAATAAATACTAAAGAGAAAATGAAACACAAATGGAAATATACACATCTATATAAAGTAGACAGGTGTTTTTACAGGTTTCCCAATGAACAAAATAGCCTATTACTTTGTCCTGGTAAGCGAGAATTGATTTTATTGACTATAATATTAGCTATAATATTAGCTAGTTTCATGAAAAATATTTTGCACTTGGATTTCCTCAATGTATTTGTTTTGAGTTAAATGTTTTGAAATCCTTGAATTAAAAACACTATCTGTTCTCTCTCCAGTACTCAACCTTACTAAGATTTTATATAACTATTAGATTCCATTGAACTATTTTTTTCATACTATGAACACTAATGAAGAAACTTTAAAAACTTGTTTGAATTTGTCTGAGACTCCCCCAACATCAGAATTTTCCCATTTCCCCTGAGTTTTAGTAGCCAAAGTACACTGCCGAGAGAGCTTAAACCTAAAAGCAATAACAGTTCTTCATATATATAATCATGTACGTTCATATATGTATATGTATGTGTGCACTTATATATTTACATATTTGCATGCTTTCCCTGATGGGGAACTCTGAGTTTTCAAAATTATTTCCTTTCTGAATGTCACCAAAGGCAGAAATAATGACAGGGAGATATCAAATGCTGTAGAATACCTCAGACTGCCAATTTTACTTATACAGTCAAAAAACTGCAAAAAAAATATTTTACACTGCTAGTAAAAAAAAAAAATAATAAAAACAACAAAACAACAAAAAGTAACAAAAAAAGAAAAGGACCTGCAAGTGGAAGCAATTAATATTGCCCTTATGCTTATTCTTGTTTTACTAGCCTTTGACACTGCCAGGTTCTAAAAAAAAACTTTAAAAAAACTTTCACATAGCTTAGAAGTGACTAACATCTTTTATGATATATATCTGAAATCTTCCAATTCCCCTTCTTCTCCAAGCTGTTAAACAATTTGAAAAACCTTGATCCATAACCAATACCTGATATTTTTAAGTATATCTAGAACTCAGTTCATAAGTGTTACAAACAACTTATATCAAGTAACATCCTTAATTTCCATTGCTTTCAGGAGAGCTAGCCTTTTGTTTCTCCTGCCTATCAGGATGAATTTAAAGTAGCTAAATTCCACTTTGTTTGTCCTATCAAAATGAATTAAAAATAGTTAAATCCCAAATTATGTTGACTGTGGAATAACAACAATAAAACACAAATTGATAACAATGATAGTTATGATCTTATTAATAATTGTAATAACAACAATAATCATAATAATGACCTAGAACCCACCCCATTGTAATCAGAAGCAATCTCCCTGGACAGCTTTTCTAGTAAATCAGCTTTATCAAATTCAGTGTGTACCTGAATTTCATTTGATTTGGTGACTAGATTTTAGCATTCAGTCATCATCCCTGCTGTACTGAACTTGGTGACTACCTTGGTTTCATCACGAGTAACTCTGATGCCAGATAGCAGGATGCAGAACACAGCAATCAAACCAAAAATGATAATCAATCCAGCCAACAGGTCAAACAGAAAAGACAGAAGATTGTTTAGGATGCCCATGGTTACGTGTGCCCTGATCAGGTAAAAGCAGATTTATGCCCTTCAGAGAGCTCTGCATACCAGTGCTGGCATTCTGTTAACCTGTCATTAAGCCACTGGCAGCAGCTTCTGCTGGAGTGTGTGGGAAATTCTACATCACAATTGGTGGTGTAGGGACAGCACATAAACCTCGCATATGTGATGTGCCCTTGGGCAGTTCCCATCTCTTACATGTCATGACTTTCCAGTCTTCACATAGCCATATCATTATCAAACTAACCAAGTTATTCAGAAAATTTGAGTGCTTCCCAACAATAACCAGTGGACATACTAAGTTTACCTAACCAGTAGGTCATTTCTGCATTTGGTCCTTATCCATTATATACATAATCATGGACCAGAGATCAAAGATCATAGAATCACAGGACTGCTGAGGAGGGCAGGGACCTCTGGAGATCTTCTAGTCCAACCTCCTGTGCAAGCAGGGTCACCTACAGCAGGTTGCTCAAAGCTGTGTCCAGTCATGTTTTGATGGGTGCTTGAGTGTTTGACTGCCTTGACTTGAGAGTACAAACATAATTCCTTCTGTTCATCTGTGTTCCAGACTGCTCACTGCATCTCGTGCCTTCACTGGATGCCACCAAGAAGAGCCTGACTCCCTCCTCTTTACACCTTTCTAGGACATGTTTAAATACATAGATAACATGCTAATTCTTCTCTTCTCCAGGCTAAGGAGTTCCCAAGCTCTCACTTTCTTCTCAGAGGAGAGATGCTCCAGTCCCTACTGATATCAGCCATATTCCAAAGATATCATAAACCTTACAATTTCTACATCACACAAAGCCACTGAGCCAGATTAACTAGTTTGCTGGAATTTAGTGCAAATTTGAAGTACAGAAAATTAACTTTCTTTTGAAGAAATGCCTAGGTCACTGAAACAACACTACATCTTACTTTTATTATATTTAGTAGTCTTCTTTTTAATACAGTCAATGGAAAACAATAGAAAAACTATGTACTCATATTGCTATTTAAATTGCAATACCGCAGCAAGATTCCACATGAACATTTATGAAGCTCTTATTTGCTATTTCTTCTGAATATTTTACTAACTTATAAGTTAGCAACAAGAAAAACATATCAGTTTTGTATATACACCACCATATATCTGTAGATTTGTGCTTGAAAACAGCGAATATAACTCATTAACATACCTTACACTGAGTCTACTTGCCAAGACAGCATATGTGAAAAAATGAAGTTTAAAACAGCTTTCAATCAAAGATTTGTGTTTATATGTAATCATTTTCATACTCTGAATGAAATGCATAGTCTTGGTTTGGGGTGTTTTGCTTGGTTTGAATTGCCAGTTGATCTTTCCGGGTATAGAGAAGGTCTCTGGAGGCACCACAATAAATGGGGCTGGCACTGACTCAATCACACTCAGCCCAAGGTTTGTATTTAATTTGAAAAGACCTAGCTTTTTCCAAAAACCCTGTAAGACTTTCATTTTGAGAACTTCATGGTTCATAATCCTACTCTAAAAAAATCAACTTCTGGAATTTGCCTGAGACTTTAAGAAGGCATGCCAGTTTGCCTAGGGCAAAGAGGAAAATTCAAGATGGAAGTTTTGTTGGGTTTACTAATAGAAGGAAAAAAGAGCGAGACTCAGCCTTAGAAATGTTTGTGTCCTATCAGTAAAGTTTTAACAGTTTTATAATATCCTGAGAGTCCAGTGCCCTATGAAATGTGTGTCTGCAGCAAATTTTAACTTAAAGGCCACATCTGCATATAGTAAAAATGCTTTGGAGTTTGATTAAGATCTTGTTTTGTCTACCCCAGCAGAAGGAAATCTCTTGTTTACTTCTGGTTCTTGCATATACAGAAGAATCTTTCTGGATCCACATTAAACATGCTAGGAAATAAAAAGAAATAATGGAATAAGAAACATGATACTGTCATACCTGCAAAGCCTAGTGATTTTCTTATTTTGCTGTAGATACAGAGAATGATACAGATCTCTGTAGATACAGAAATCCCATAGACTTCATGAGGTCCAGGTAAGATGTCATCCAGAAAATCTGCTGAAAGAAGGCAAATTCTCAAATACAGTCTTGTGTATTGAACAGCCATATCATCTACTTTTAAAGTTATCAGTATCAATCACAGTGCAAAACTCTTTTACATCCTTTTGTCTGGACCTGCAGTTCTAATTAGATCCACAAGTATAGGCTAAGACCAAAAATTGCATACTGAAATGAGATAAGTAAACTAAGGGTAATCACAGTTCAAGATTTTTTTTGCAGCAGCGTCAATTTCTTCAGTATATTTTATGTTCTTGGCGGTTACCCAATAAAGTCACCTTTTATAGAGAAAAAAATGAACCTTTAAGTTTATTGGGTTTTCTTTGCGTTCTCATAAAATTATAAAAGAATTAGCAGCTTATTTTGGTAAATGAACACCCACGTGTCCCAGTTTTACAGAGCATCAATAACCAGATGTAGTCAGCACACCATAAAAAATGAAACAGAAGGTACATCTATGTTAGCATTTTAGACAAGCTGAGGACTGCACTTTGGAAGCAGAACTTGTGCTTATCACTACTTACTGCACTTTGGCTGGCACTGTGGAGTGGCTTGAAAGTGCCATCACTACATTCCTTCTGTATAAAACCACACGGGGAATTAGAGTCCAGAAGCATACAAGACTGGAGCTATTTCATATCACCTCTAAGAGAATTATAATACAGCTGACAGGTCTTCACAGCTAACTATTTCCCTACAGACCACTTCTATTAAGTTACACTACCTGCTAATGGATACATAGCCCTAAAGAGCTGCCTTTTCCACTATAGACATTTTTTTATCCCGGAGAGAGATCTGTTACTCCCTTAAATTGAACTGTCACCTGTTCTGCCTGATATTAAGAACTACAGCTACTACCAAAGCACTTGTCAGAGCCCAGTAAAAGTATTTCTGATACTATGATAGCTTGTAAAAATCTGCAGACAAAAATCTCATTGGCATGGATGCTTGGCTAGCTGGCTTTTGAAACTGTTTTTATGTTTTATGAATAATTTCAAATTTAAGCAAAAATGCATCAAAAATTTTTGCAATTTGAATTTTAATAATTTATTGTTAGGTACAAAACCACTCTGTTCCACTGTAGTGTTTTGTGTCAAAGAGTATTTTTTTTGATTTAATATCAGAAAGGAAAATCAGGAATAACTTCCTTCAACATGGAATATGTTTTCATTCAGCAAAATTTTTTAAAAAGTCTTAAAGGGAGAAATACTAATGCATTTTCTTTGAAGTTATGCTGGAAAACAATCTTGTCATTTTCTTCCATGTATGACTTCTTCACATATGTACATAGACACGTTTATTAAAAAATAATCACATTCTCTGCCCATCTAATTTTCACAGTATTCTGGACCATACATAGTGCATAATCTAATGAAATTCAAATCCTGCATCTATCATAACAAAATTAATTATTGCAATCAGCACATGTGTTTACCTTTCCAGGGACAGCTTCTTTCTGACAAAGCAGGTAAGCAATATTATCACGCCTTGGTTTTCCCTTCGTAATGAACAGAAGAGGATAGTATGTTTTTTTACATACAGTAACACCTGTCGTGGTTGTCTGTGGGGAAAATACTGATTGTTTTAGAAAGATTCACATTTCTAGAGTGGTGTACGTGAAAATTATTAGGTAGCTGTTATAATTTTATATTTTTTGTTTTTCTTTTTTTGTTTTCAAGAGAATGTGTACAGCTTCAGCTTCAGAAGTGAAAAGTAATCTATTGCTCTGTGAAGATTAGCTGTAACATGAAGAATCTGAATGAGCCATTTTTATCTTGGGTTTCAAATCCCCATTGTAGAGGTTCATAAAGAAAAGGTCATTTTGTATTCACAGGCCTCATATCTTTCAGCAAGAGAAGAACATTCACTGGCATTATGAAGAAAAATCTGCATTTGCTTTTATAAAGAGGTTTTGCTTTATCTGTGATTTCTATTTTTTTCAAGACAACATCTCTTAAAGATAGTTTCTGAATGCATAATGTTTAAATATACATATATTTGTGAAGGGAGATGATAAGGATGAAAAAGTGTTTCATATTTTGTACATAATGACAATTCATGTTCTTGCTACAATAACTTGAACAATACAGTTCAGTATCTCTGCAGGTACCAAACAGCAAGAATTCAGAAGTTCTTGGCTTCTACTTATAGAAGGATAAAAAGAGGTCTGATTTATTATTTGCAAGCATTCCTTCCTTTATAAGCTCTGAAGAGAGGACAATAGGAAACAATTCCCCCATTCTCTGTTTCTGTTCTGCATAAAAATGAATCTTGGTTCTGTTTCTGTTTTAAAAATTACCATAATGCAAACAATTACCACGCTGTTCACAAGTCAGGTTTAAACACAACTGTAACTTTAATTTGATACCCTTTAATTTTGATGCCCATTCCTTAGAAGTTCTGGTGTCTTTATCTCCAACTTCAGATTTCTATTGATTTTCAATGGCCAGGATATCACAGAATCCCAGAATCCCAAGGGTTGGAAGGGACCTCAAAAAATCACCTAGTCCAACCCCCCTGCAAGAGCAGGGTAACCTAGAGTACATCACACAGGAACTTGTCCAGGCGGGCCTTAAATATCTCCAACATAGGAGACTCCACAACCCCCCTGGGCAACCCGTTCCAGGGCTCTGTCACTCTCACAGTAAAGAAATTTTTCCTGATGTTCACATGGAACCTCCTATGCTCCAGTTTACACCCATTGCCCCTTGTCCTATCACTGGACATCACTGAAAAAAACCTAGCTCCATCATCCTGACACTCACCCTTTACATATTTGTAAACACTGATGAGGTCACTCCTCAGTCTCCTCTTCCCCAAGCTAAAGAGTCCCAGCTCCCTCAGCCTCTCCTCATAAGAGAGATGTTCCATTCCCTTAATCATCTTTGTAGCTCTGCGCTGGACTCTTTCAAGCAATTCCCTGTCCTTCTTGAACTGAGGGGCCCAGAACTGGACACAATAATCCAGATGCGGCCTCACCAAGGCAGAGTAGAGGGGAAGGAGGACCTCTCTTGACCTACTAACCACACCCTTTCTAATGCACCCTAGGATGCCACTGGCCTTCTTGGCCATAAGGGCACATTGCTGGCTCATGGTCATCCTCCTATCCACCAGGACCCCCAGGTCCCTTTCCCCTTCATTACTGTCCAGCAGGTCAGCCCCCAACCTGTACTGGTACATGGGGTTGTTCTTCCCCAGATGCAAGACTCTACACTTGCCCTTGTTGAATTTCATCAAGTTTCTCCCCGCCCAACTCTCCAGCCTGTCCAGGTCTCGCTGAATGACAACACAGCCTTCTGGTATGTCAGCCACTCCTCCCAGTTTAGTATCATCAGCAAACTTGCTGAGGATACACTCAGTTCCCTCATCCAGGTCGTTGATGAAAATATTAAACAGCACTGGTCCCAGCACTGACCCCTAAGGGACTCCACTAGTCTCCAGTTCTTTTCCTTATTTCATTATTTAAACAATGTCATGTAAATAACCTGGGAGAACTGCTATTCCATACCTCACAATAGAAAGACAACAAAAGTCTGGCTCCATTTCTTGTTTCAAATACCTAAGTCTTTCAGCTGTCTTCATGTTTAATCTTTGATTTTCCTGTTATCGTAAAGTATTATTCAAAACATCCTAAAAAATGCCAGTAATGTTTGCACATAATAAAGACAGATCTGTTTTTAGATCAGGCTGGAGATGAAGGGTAGAAAAAGTTCCACTCCTTTCAGCTTCTCAATAGTAAGAAGCATAGAAAAGCTTAGAACAGCTTCTCCATACCTGCAGCTTCCGAGAAATTACTGTGATCTGCTCACTGCTGCACATTCTACTTATCTTAATGAGATGCCACCTTATTCCTGCCAAAGGCCATAAAAAAGGATGTTGAAACATCATCCCTCATAAGCTCCAGGCAGTGAAACTGAAATGGAGTACGAGTTTT
This sequence comes from Pezoporus wallicus, assembly GCF_028554395.1. Classification (NCBI taxonomy): domain Eukaryota; kingdom Metazoa; phylum Chordata; class Aves; order Psittaciformes; family Psittacidae; genus Pezoporus; species Pezoporus wallicus. The sequence goes on from NW_026642638.1 coordinate 27,898, forward strand.
AGGAAAGCCACTTTTGCTGACTACCATTAGATCTATCTTCATTTAAACGACTTGTGTGTTGGAAAATTATTATTACTACGCTAAATGTGTCATGTTCTTTCCACAAACCACATAATATAGTTTAATATAATGAAATAGTTTAAATCTACCCAGTTTAATTGTCCCTGCTTGTATTACATAACTGTTGGTGTGTAATCAATAGGATACGCTCACTTAACAAAGGCAAATTGAGGTTCTTCTGGCCTTTTCAGGCTGAACTACAGCTCTAGACAGCGCTATAGGTTATATTTAAAAGTGCAATATTGAAGTCTAAAACAATAAGGACTTTTTTCTAAATTACTTTTTATCCTTAATAAATTACAGAAAAATAAAAAATTGTCTCAATTTATCACTTACAGTAACCTTAACGAAATGTTTAAACTCAGGCGAAGAGATGCATTGGCTTGCGTGAGAGTGCACTGATGCTGCTTTCTCATGCATATTTAGGGAGATCAATATTGCCTCACAGGCACTTAAAGGATCATAGATTGGACTGGTAAAATCAACTACTTTACATGTTCAGGCAACTTCAATATTGGATACATCCAAGCACCCAAAAGCACCTCAATCAGTATCAGTCCTCTTAAGAGCTCTAAGTACCTGTACCAATCTGACTGGAATGGGGAAAAGGACTGAAAAAGGTCAACAAAAGCACTTCTCTGAAAATTTACATAGGAAAATAATAAAAAAATCAGATCATTTGAAATAAAACACATTTTCAGGCTTTGTTCTATTTACTCGATTATTTTTATCTTATACACTCAGAAATACAATATAAATTTTAAAAGGTGCGTATTCTCATTTAATCATGAGAATGGTGGTGAGCCGACAGGATTCAATTTACAAAGCAGTCCTTCCACTTGTTGCAGAAAAGACAAGATTCACTGTACAACCTAGATCAGCCCACTGTCTCAAATGCTGTCCACCGCTAGACTGCATTACAATAGAGGTTCAGTTCCACTTGCCCAGGATTACTCCTCACTTTTTCATGGCTGTGAGACCAACCATATTTACATTTTTTTAGTGTATTGAACGCAGATTGCCAATAACTTTTCTATCAGCCAAGTCATAATATTAACAAAAAAACATTAATTTTCTAAATTATATCAAAACCCAGGAGAACTAGCAACAAACTTCAAGAAAGCCAAAGATTATCCTGCATGACAAGTAAAAAGTCCATTTATTACATAGAGGTATGTTAGACCTACATTTTCTCTTTGAATTCGTGGTATATAGAATGTCTTAATGCAAAATGAGTCAGAGACAAATATGCTTCAATAACCTCCCAGGACTCACGCAGGTCTTGCCATGACTTTGACTATATGGCTGCTAGCAAGCTGACTTCAATCAGCCTGATATTTATAGAGGAAATTTTAATTAGGCATTTCATGCAGTGGGCACCATGTAATTGGCATGAATACACCTTCTGTGGAGCAGCTTGATTAGTCATAAATAAGCATTGCAGCAATGCTGAGGGTAATAGATGAATACTGTGTTTTACTTGTACCAAAGATAATTAACTTGTTTGTAGGAAAGTTTGTGTCATAAAGCTATAGTCCCAACATTTTAGGTAATGAGCACAGACTAATTTAAGATCATAGAATCATAAAATCACAGAATAGCTAGGGTTGGAAAAGACCTTAAGATCATCTAGTTCCAACCCCCCTGCCATGGGCAGGGATGCCTCACACTAGACCATGTAACCCAAGGCTCTGTCTAAGCCAGCCTTGAACACTGCCAGGGATGGAGCATTCACAACTTCCCTGGGCAACCCATTCCAGTGCCCCAGCACCCTCACAGGAAAGAACTTCTTCCTTAGATCTAACCTGAACTTCCCCTGTTTAAACCCATCATCCCTTGTCCTATCACTGCAGCCCCCGATGTAGAGTCCTCCTCCAACATCCTTATAGGCCCCCTTCAGATACTGGAAGCCTCTTATGAGGTCTCCACACAGCCTTTTCTTCTCCAGGCTGAAAAGACCCAATTTTCTCAGCCTATCTTTGTATGGGTAGTGCTCCAGCACCCTGATCATCCTTGTGACCCTCCTCTGGACTTGCTCCAAAAGCTCTATGTCCTTCTTATGATAAGGACACCAAAACTGCACACAGTACTCCAAGATGATACAAGATATCCCAATTGCAATGATTCATTTGCAATTGTACAAACAAAAGTGAATATATACAGTTGTATAGGCGTAATTGGAGTTTGATAGTCAAACTTTTTTGCAGAATAATGACAATTAGATACACGTATTAGATGTGCTGCATTATCCAAGAGGAAGGCTATTAGAGTTATTTTCAAACTGATTATATGTTTTTAATGCCATCTATCTATAAATATTTTTTATAATTACAGAATTACAGATATGCATGTGTGTACCATGTACACATGTATTTCCATAGTCTTGGAAACAGAGGTTTCTAATTCCTAAGAACTTGTGAACACTGGGATTCGAACTTTATATAACAAAAGCAATGGTTACAATCTTGAAACACCTCTGAATAGGACACAGTCCTTTGCTCTTACAAAGCTAGAGTGTAAAATGTAAAACTCTAGACAAGAAAATGCTACAAGTTACAGATATGTCGTAGTTTAAGTGCAGTCAGTAACCCAAACCACAGTGATAAGCACTGCAGCTAAACCAGAGGACCAATTCGTACCAATATCAGTTGCCCCTGTACAAAAGAGGAAAAGCAAAATGAGGCAAGAAAAACGAAGCAAGATGAAGAAACAATGTACTCACCACCCGGGACAGCATCTGATCAGGAGTCATCATCACATGATGGAGAAGAAGAAGAAGAGGTGAATTCTCGACCTTGGACCTCAACCGAGCTACGAAATATGAGAAAAGATTTTACCTGTCAACCAGAGGAGTATAACATCACCTGGTTGCTCTGATGCTGGGACAATGGGGCCGACAGTCATGAACTAGAAGGTACAGAAGCCAAGCAGCTGGGATCACTTGCTAGAGAAAGGGGAATTGACAAAGCAATTGCAAGAGAGAAAAAGTCCCTCAGCCTTTGGAGGCGGCTCTTGGCAGCTGTGAAAGAAAGGTTTCCATACAAGGACGATGTTATGAGTCGTTCAGCCAAGTGGACTACTATAGACAAAGGCATCCAGTCTCTGAGGGGATCAGCCATTGTAGAGATGATCTGTCACATCAAGCCGAGTAACGGGGATATACCCATAGATCCAGATGAAGTCGAATGTACACAACCCATGTGGTGGAAATCATATGCCCATTCATCATATGCCCATTCATTGGCAACAGTAACCTGGAATGACATAGTACCACTAACAGTGGATGAAATGATTCATAAACTCCGAGAGTTCAAAGACAATCTCACCCCTTCCATCATCTCAGCTGTGGAAAAACTGTCCCAGGACATCAAACAATTGAGAGACAATCTATGTGATGTATCCAGCTCCTCACGTGTACCAACACACGTCTCAGCTATTAAAAAAGGCATCCTATTGTTCGAGAGAGAAGATATAGAAGGTATATGCCACGGGCCACCCTATGTTTTTTACCTGCTGGATCACGGAGAAGACATGACGAAGTGGGATGGAAAACCTACTTCAGCTTTGGAGGAACGGGTGAGTGAATTGAAGAGGGGAACAAAGGTCAAGACTGATTATCCCATGAAAGCTGTGGCTTCAGTCTCTGGTGAGCAGGTTCCCAGATGGAGTGGAAGAGCTGATTTTACTCCAGCTCCTGTGATAACGAAGAATAATCCCTTTCACCACGACTTAAGTGTCCAACGCTGTGATGACCATTAGAGGGGCCCTGCCTCCAGCCAGGTGGAGGTAGGGGACGATCGGATTTACTGGACTGTGTGGATCAGATGGCCTGGCACATCAGTCCCACAGAAGTATAAGGCTCTAGTAGATACCGGTGCACAGTGTACCCTGATGCTATCAAGCTGTCAAGGGGTGGAACCCATCTATATTTCTGGAGTGACAGGAGGATCCCAAGAGTTGACTGTGCTGGAGGCTGAAATCAGCCTGACTGGGAGGGAATGGCAAAAGCACCCTATTGTGACTGGTCCAGAGGCTCCATGCATCCTTGGCATAGACTACCTCAAGAGAGGGTACTTCAAAGACCCAAAAGGGTACCGACGGGCTTTTGGTATTGCTGCTTTGGAGACTGAGGAAACTGAGCAGCTGTCCACCTTGCCTGGTCTCTCAGAGGATTCTTCTGTTGTGGGGGTGCTGAAAGTTGAAGAACAACAAGTGTCAATTGCGACCGCAACAGTGCACCAGCGGCAATATTGCACCAACCGAGACTCCCCGATTCCCATCCATCAGCTGATCCGTAGACTGGAGAGTCAGGGAGTGATCAGCAGGACCCGCTCACCCTTCAATAGCCCCATATGGCCAGTGCGAAAGTCTAATGGAGAATGGAGACTAACAGTAGACTATCGTGGCCTGAATGAAGTCACACCACCATTGAGTGCTGCCGTACCGGACATGGTGGAACTTCCGTACGAACTGGAGTCAAAGGCAGCCAAGTGGTATGCCACAACTGATATTGCCAATGCATTTTTCTCAATTCCTTTGGCAGGCAGGCAGGCCAATGGCGGGCGAGGGGCCGTGGGCCGGGCCGTGCTGCCAGGGCCAGCTGTGTGTGTGGGGCACTGTGGTCCCACTGCCAGGCGTCATTTTTTGCCGGGTGGTCATGGCGCCGGGTGGGGCCTGCACAGATCGGGTCACACACAGGCCAGACTCCATGGCTGGCGGGGTCCAGGAGGAGCCGGGGGGCTGCTGCTACTCTCCCCACGACATACGCGCGTCGGTGCTCGGGTCGGTGAATGCCATGTCCTCAGTGTGAGGGTGAATTACTTTTGGCCCAGTGGGGCCATGATACTTCAGGCCATCAGGGCAGAGATGCAACATATAGATGGGCCCGTGATCGAGGGGAGGACTTAACAGTGGACACTATTGCCCAGGTTATTCATTAGTGTGAAACATGTGCTGCAATTAAACAAGCTAAACGGTTAAAGCCTCTTTGGTATGGAGGACGATGGCTGAAGCATAAATATGGGGAGGCCTGGCAGATTGATTATATCACACTCCCACAAACCCACCAACGCTAGCACCATGTTCTTACCATGGTGGAAGCAGCCACCAGATGGCTGGAAACATACACTGTGCCCCACGCCACTGCCCGGAACACTATCCTGGGCCTTGAGAAACAGATTTCGTGGCAACACAGCATCCCAGAGAGGACTGAGTCAGACAAAGGGATTCATTTTTGTAACAACCTTATAGATACTTGGGCCAAAGAGCATGGCATTGAGTGGGTATATCACATCTCCTACCATTCACCAGCCTCTGGGAAAATCGAACGGTACAATGGGCTGTTAAAAACTACACTGAGAGCAATGGGTGGGGGAACTTTCAAGCATTGGGATACACACTCACCAAAGGCCACCTGGTTGGTCAACACCAGAGGATCTGCCAACAGGGCCGGCCCAGCCCAGTCAGAACTTTTACATATTGTAGAGGGGGACAAAGTTCCCGTGGTGCATATGAAGAATTTGCTGGGGAAGACAGTCTGGGTTATTCCTGCTTCAGGTAAAGGCAAACCCACTCTTGGGATTGCTTTTGCTCAGGGACCTGGATATACTTGGTGGATGGGGAAGTCCGATGTATACCTCAAGGGGATTTGATTTTAGGGGAAAACAGCCAATGAACTCAATTGTATGCTGTTGCCTGCTATGTAATACTTATATAGCCCACCAACTAGACGTCTTCAGGTCACCAGCGACTGGCCCTGACTTCCCTCTGATCATCATCCCAACAGAGAATGAACTTTGATAGAACCAGATGAGTTCTGCAGTAAAGGAACGACCAGCATCAGCAGGCAAAGATCCAATACTGCACACAGCCTCTCCTGCCCCGAAAGACTGTTACAAGAGATCAAACCTGACATCATGGACTGAATGGACTCAAGCAGCTTTACAGGGATTGGTCCATGCACTAAGGAATGACCTCTGTGTGTGTGTGTGTGCGGATGCATATATATCTATATATCTGTATGTGTATATATATATGTATGTATATAGAATCATAGAATAGTTAGGGTTGGAAAGGACCTTTAGATCATCTAGTTCCAAACCCCCTGCCATGGGCAGGGACACCTCACACTAAACCATGTCACCCAAGGGTTCGTCCAACCTGGCCTTGAACACTGCCAGGAACGGAGCATTCACAATTTCCCTGGGCAACCCACTCCAGTGCCTCACCACCCTAACAGGAAAGAATTTCCTCCTTATATCCAATCTAAACTTGCCCTGTTTAAGTTTGAACCCGTTACCCCTTGTCCTATCACCACAGTCCCTAATGAAGAGTCCCTCCCCAGCATCCCTTCAGATACTGGAAGGCTGCTATGAGGTCTCCACACAGTCTTCTCTTCTCCAAGCTGAACAGCCCCAACTTTCTCAGCCTGTCTTCATACGGGAGGTGCTGCAGCCCCCTGATCATCCTTGTGGCCCTCCTCTGGACTTGATCCAACAGTTTCATGTCCTTTTTATGTTGAGGACACCAGAACTTCACACAATACTCCAAGTAAGGTCTCACAAGAGCAGAGTAGAGGGGCCTTCATGCCTGAGAAAATTTTGTCAATAGATGCGAAACACCAGAAGTAGTGTGGAAAAATAGTCTAGGTCTTTTGCTCCTGAGAATATTAATTTCAGTGCTCTGCATGAGAATTTTGAAAGCACACAGGGCCTCAGACATAGCTTATTGCTACAGTACAACCAACAGAAGTCAAAGGTATAAACAGATAAGGAATGTTTTTCTACTAAGAACAAAGAGAACTGAGCATTACTTTAGTATTCTCTGAGGGAAAGATCAGTATTGATGAAGAATCCCAAGTAGAAAACAAAACTGGGGCATCTATTCACAACAGTTCACCTGGGTTCAGCTGTAGCCAGCTAGTTCATTCTTGAGCTGACCTTTTATGTGATCTAGACCATTTTGCTAGCAAATGTGGAGTCATAAGTGATGCAGGCTAAGAATGACTGTGTGTGACCCAGCCTGCGCAGTCTGCCTGTGTCAGGCAGTGGCTGTATATGAACCAACATCAGTTCCACAACTGGAAGGCTGCACACTGGAAGTGCAGCGCCTGGTCAGTGTTCTTCATGCACAGAATCTGAACAATACACCTTTTTCCCCCACCACTCCAATCTGCAGTACTTTCTTTAAGCAATATATCAGTAATTTCATGGACAATAGTACTCTGGAATTACACTGAGGATTAAAAACAACAGGAAAAGAACTGATTGTGTAGAAAGTAAGTTAAACTGTGTGACCTGAATTTTAAAACCTTTCCTTTTATCAGCTATAATGGCTATTTGACTTTTCCCACCACTATCACAAATCATGAATGTGTGCTCTGTAAGAGTGCTGTGCAGTGGTCATCATTATTTTGGAAAGCACATAACATTTTCTTCTTAAACATCCCTGTTGAATTCCAGCTCGTGCCTGCTGTTGTCATGCTGATGAACCTGTTCTGCAGATTCATCAGCGTAACCCCTCTCTCTGTTCCCAACATTTGCTTTTCTACACCTATTACAACAGTTTGCCAGTGCAGCTCAGCAGCTTCTTCCACCTGAAAGTCCAGTGTATAAAATGCTGTAATAACATCTAAGGTCACCTTTCAGTTTCACTGATCTTGCAGTAATATGGATAAAGCTTTAAAGACATCGTATCCAGTGGTATTTCTTGACTGGCTTTCCTATATTACTTGCTCAGCTGCCCAGTAGCCACTGTTTATGGAACACATATAGAGTGACAAGTATTAATCAGTGCTAGTCTTTTTATCCTGATCACCTTGCTATGCATCTGAATTTCAACCAAGATTGTGCAAGAGAATAAGAGCTGATTTAATTTCATAGTGTAAGTACCGTAGCATAATATTTGCCACATACCAAATAGATTGTGCTGCTATGTTTTTCTTTTTTTCCAGGCATTTCTTCAAGAGAATGTTATAAAAATACTGAAAAACTTTTTTTACTATATTTCATAGAATCATAGACTGGTTAGATCATCTAGTTCCAAACCCCCTGCAATGGGCAGGGACACCTCACGCTAAATCATCTCACCCAAGGCCTAGTCCAACCTGGTCTTGAACACTGCCAGGGACGGAGCATTCACAACCTCCCTGGGCAACCCATTCCAGTGCCTCACCACCCTAACAGGAAAGAATTTCCTCCTTATATCCAATCTAAACTTGCCCTGTTTAAGTTTGAACCCATTACCCCTTGTCCTGTCACTACAGTCTCTGATGAAGAGTCCCTCCCCAGCATCCCTATAGGCCCCCTTCAGATACTGGAAAGCTGCTATGAGGTCTCCACACAGCCTTCTCTTCTCCAGGCTGAACAGCCCCAACCTTCTCAGCCTATCTTCATACGGGAGGTGCTCCAGTCCCCTGATCATCCTCGTGGCCCTTCTCTCAACTTGTTCCAACAGTTCCATGTCCTTTTTATGTTGAGGACACCAGAACTGCACACAATACTCCAAGTGAGGTCTTAAAAGAGCAGAGTAGAGGGGCAGGATCATCTCCTTCGACCTGCTGGTCATGCTCCTTTTAATGCAGCCCAGGATACGGTTGGCTTTCTGGGCTACGAGCACACACTGCTGGCTCACATGCATTTTCTTATTGCCCAGCACCCCCAAATCCTTCTCCACAGGCCTGCTCTGAATCTCTTCTCTGCCCAACCTGTGGCTGTGCCTGGGATTGCTCCGACCCAGGTGTAGGACCTTGTACTTGTCAGGGTTAAACTCCATAAGGTTGGTATCAGCCCACCTCACAAGCGTGTCAAGATCACTCTGGATGGCATCCCTTCCCTCCAGCATATCAACGCAACCACACAGCTTGGTGTCATCAGCAAACTTGCTGAGGGCACACTCAATCCCACTGTCCCAACACCGATCCCTGAGGGATGCCACTCATTACTGGTCTCCAGCTGGACATTAAGCCATTGAACACAACTCTTTGTGTGCAGCCATCCAGCCAGTTCTTTATCCACCGAGTGGTCCATCCATCAAATTGATGTCGCTCCAATTTAGAGACAAGCATGTCGTGTGGGACAGTGTTGAATGCTTTGCACAAGTCCAGGTAGATGACATAAACTGCTCTACCCCTGTCCATCAGTTCTGTAGCCCCATCAGAGAAGGCCACCAAATTGGTCAGGCAGGATTTCCCCTTAGTGAAGCCATGCTGGCTGTCACCAAGCACCTTGTTGATTTTCATGTGCCTTAGCATGCCTTCCAGGAGAATCTGCTCCAAGATTTTGCCAGGCACAGAGGTGACACTGACTGCTCTGTAATTCCCCGGGTCATCCATTTTCCCCTTCTTGAAAATGGGGGTTATATTTCCCTTTTTCCAGTCATCGGGAACTTCACCTGACTGCCATGATTTCTCAAATACGATGGCCAGCGGCTTCGCAACTTCATTTGCCAGCTCCTTCAGGACCCGTGGATGGATTTCATCAGGTCCCATGGACTTGTGCACATTCAGATTTTTAAGATGGTCTCGAACCAGATCCTCTCCTACAGTGGGTGCAAGGTCTTCATTCTCACAGTCCCTGCATCTGCCTTCCAAGACTTGGGTGGTGTGGTCAGAGCCTTGGCCAGTGAAGACCAAAGCAAAGAAGTCATTCAGAACCTCAGCCTTCTCCAAATCCTGTGTAGCCAGTTCTCCCGAGAGCTTCCTGAGGGGACCTACATTCTCCCTAGTCTGTATTTTATTTGCTACGTCCCTGTAGAATCCCTTCCTGTTATCCTTAATATCCCTAGCCACGTTTAATTCTAACTGGGCCTTAGCTTTCCTAACCTGGTCCCTAGCTTCCCAGACAACATCCCTGTACTCTTCCCATGCCACCTGTCCTTGCTTCCACCTTTTATAAGCCTCTTTTTTCCTTTGAATTTTCCTCAGGAGCTCCTTATCCATCCAAGAAGGTCTCCTGGCCCTCCTGCTGCACTTCCTTCTAGGTGGGATGCAACACTCCTGAGCTTGCAGCAGGTGATCCTTGAATATCAACCAAGAGTCTTGGGCCCCCCTGCCCTCTAGGGCTATATCCCATGGAACCTTACTAAGCAGGTTCCTGAAGAGGCCAAAGTCTGTTCTTTTGAAGTCCAGGGCAGTGAGCTTGCTGCACGCTCTTCTCACTGTCCTGAGGATCTCAAGTTCAACCATCTCATGATCGCTGCATCCAAGGCTGCCCTGGAGAGTCACATTTCCAACGAGCCCTTCCCTGTTGGTGAGCACGAGGTCAAGCATGGCACCTCTCCTTGTCAGCTCCTCTATTACTTGCAGAAGGAAGTTGTCTTCTACACAATCGAGGAACCTCCTGGATTGCTTGTGCCGGGCCGTACCGTCCTTCCAACAGATGTCAGGGTGATTGAATTCACCCATGAGAACAAGGGCCTGCGAGCATGAGGCTTTTCCTATCTGTCTATAGAGTGCTTCATCCGCAGGTTCTTCTTGATCAGGCGGTCTGTAACAGATCCCCACAGTAATGTCTCCCATAGCTATATTCCCTTTAACCCTGACCCACAAACTCTCTGTTAACTGCTCACCTGTCCCCAGACAGAGTTCCATACTCTCCAGCCTATTCCTAACATAAAGGGCAACTCCCCCTCCCTGCCTGCCAGGCCCGTCTTTTCTAAAGAGCCTGTAACCTTCCATTCCAACACTCCGGTCATAGGAGCCATCCACCATGTTTCTGTGATGCCTATTATATCATACCCCTGTAGACGTGCACACATCTCTAATTCCTCGTTTGTTCCCCATGCTGCAGACGTTTGTATACAGGCATCTGAGACAAGCTCCAAATGAAGCTGGCTCATTGGCTGGAGCGGCTGGGATATCTCTACATTGCTCTGAACATTTATTATAGGTGCTGGCAACTGACTGGGTGTGTTGGGATGGAATGATGCTCCCCTCCCCCAACACATCTAGTTTAAAGCCTCCTTGACCAGTCTGGCAAGCCTCCTACCAAAACTGCTCCTTCCCTTCCTTAGACCAGCTTCACCAGCCCCCACTAGACCTGGTCTACAAACTTGGGTCCCGTGTTCAAGACACCCAAACCCCTGACTATGACACCACCCTTTTAACCAGTTATTAACCTGGCTGATCATCCTAGCTTTTTTTAGGTCCTCCCCTGCATCCTGGAGAATTGACAAAAAGACTATCTGAGCTCCAGAGCCCCTAACCACCTCTCCCAGGACTCTGTACTCTTTATGTTCCCCAGGCTACTACTATCGATATCCCTAGCACCCACATGGATCACTAGAAGTGGGTAATAGTCCGTGGGACTTACTAGAGCAGGCAGCCTCTCTGCCACATCCCTGATCCGTGCCCCCGGTAGGCAACACACCTCCCTTGAGACCAGGTCTGGCCGGCAGACAAGTGCTTCTGTCCCTTTCAGTGTAGAGTCCCCCACTACTAAGACCCGCCACTTTTTCCTAGCAGCACCACTAGAGATCTTCTTTACCAGTGCATCAGCCGGCTGTTTCTGGCTCGAGTGTGCTTCCTCATTAGACGCCAAAGCGGTTCTGCGTGGGGACAGCAGATTTAGGAGGGAGCCCCTTACTTTTGGTTGTCCTTTTCCTCCTTTTTTTTTGTTGGTTTTATTTGTCACTAATTCTCAGCTCCTCGGATTAATGGCCTCCTTCTTACCTTCATGAGCTAGAGGGGAAGCTTGAGGCCCCTGCACAGTTTGGGCCGGGAGCAAGCATTCCTGCTTCCTCTCAGCTTCCCTGACATCTCGCAGTCTATTAACAGCATCCCGCAGCTCAGCCACCTGCTGCAGGAGGACCTCCACCAGGGAGCACCGAGTGCAGCCCTGCCCATTGCGCACCCTCCCCTCACCAGACCAGTGCAGGCACTCTCTACACCCCGAGCTCTGCACTGCAGCCTCCCCTCTCATCGCCTCTGTCTGGGTGCCTACGCTGGCCACCGCCGGGGCAGCCAGAGCAGAGCTCCCAGACCGGGCCCTGCTCACACGACGAGTGCTCACCATCCCGCCCGCCTGCCCGCGCAAACTGCCCCGACCCGCTCTGTTCGCCGCGCTCCCCTGGCAGGTTTTTACCCACTCAGGGCTGGTGCCGCTGCCCCTGGCTCCGCCCCGTGTGAGTCAGCTGCTGGCGTCAGCTGAGCTGCCGGCTCCTGGGCAGGTCCTGTCGAGGACTTCAGGCTCCCTCGGTGGCTCTCGCGGCTCTGAGTTGAGGCTCCTGGACGCTGATCTCCGCCCCACTCCGGTGGTGAAGGTGTCCTCTCTCGAGCTACTCACCTCAGCAAAATATGAAGGTGTTAAATCATGTAATTTCAACTATGATGAATTATTGGAGCTTATTACTATGTCTACCACTTGCTCTTTGCAAATGTCATGGGAAAAAAACCTAAGGTATTGAACTTAGAAACATCTGCTGCCAAAGCATTCACCTTACTAAAAAGCAGAAGTTCTGTTCGTGTTTTAAAGTAAATTTAGAAGACACATTTGTATGCCAATTAGTAAATAGTAAAAATTACAAATTCGTTTTTACAGTTTTATTTCTTTGGCATCCCTGCCCATGGCAGGGGGGGTGGAACTAGATGATCTTAAGGTCCTATCCAACCCTAACCATTCTATGATTCTATGGTACCTAATTGGCAAAAGAGCAATTTAGCGCCATAAGATCCCTGGGAGTATTACTTACCAATATAATTGTAACTCTAGCAGTTATCATCTTATAATTTTTCATCATTGAAAACAAGCAGTCACCCAGAAATATGCATTCAAATGGCATCTGTTCTCTTTTTTCTCTCAGTTGTCTTTATCTGTATGCTGCTACATAGACACTTACAAATGAGTCTGTGTGGAAGCAATTGGTCTTTCACTGATGCTCAGATGCAGCAAAGATGCTCCTGCATATTCAGAGAGAGAATAGTTTTGCCTTCCTAAACTTTCAACAGGCAAAGGAAATTCGCAGCTGAGGGGAGCTAAATACAGCTCTTATCTCAGTCAGAAACACTCTTCTCAACCGCCTGACTAAGCTTCAACGTAACAGTAAGTTGCAAGTAACTATATCCCAAAATAAAAGCTTAGTTATTGCACCTGCAGTATGAAAATTTGCTTTGCAGTCCCAAGTCAGCAAAAGAGTGGGCACTGTTAGTAGTGGCAGAGAGAGATGAAAAGCAAAAGAATCAAAACCAGGCCAGATTTCAAGCCCAATATGCTGACCTGGGTCAAGGCATTTAAAATGGGCTAAAGAGAACACTTTCATCACTGTTCTTCAGAGAACTTCCTCTACTCTTGCTCTCTTTAATCCCTAAGACTTTCACATCAGCATAAATTAAACTTCCTGAAAAATATACGTGGTTTTAGGAATTTGCAGTATCATCATTTTCTTAAGAGTGGCCAGTATTATCTGATGGCATTTTATAAACAGGTCAGAGCAACAGAACCAGAGATGAAAAAGAGAAAAGGCACCTTTCTGCTGTGCTGAAATACTGTGGCACTCTGACATTCTGGTTTTTGAAAATATATCTGGGAACAAGATTAGTGGAGCTACACACATGCATCACCAGTCTAAAAATTGATTTTGTACTGACAGAATTAAGTCTTGGTGATTTCAGACAGCTTCAAGATTAAGGAGAAAGAATTTGTGGTCACAATTTTGGATTTCAGCACTAAATGTCTGCATGAATCCTGCTTCAGGAATCTTAAGCCTTTACAGTGTCTGGTCCCTGGTCCTGTTAGTCTTGCCAAGACCTGGCAAACTTGCACCAGTGAGTATGTTCTTTTTGCCACCTTTCTAAACAGAAGAGTAAAGCTTTTCTTTTTTAAAGAAATTCTGTATTAGTCTGCCAGGCAAGTAGTCATCAGAATGCAAATGGAGACCGAGACAGGAAATAAATGTGGCTGGAGAAGTAAAAGGAGACGTGAGAGGAAGAGAAGGGAAAAGAAAGAATCCATAGTACACACTCAAATCTATTTTGTTAAGTCCAGTTGTGGAAACACCTCTCTGACTTACTTTGGTCAGGTTGTCCTTCAGAATGAGGTTGATGGTCTACTGAAGGTGTGAGGATCAGAGATGGTGAGAATAGCAGCTAGAAAGGCAAAACTTACTGTCTTCAGTTCACCCATCCCTGTAGCATCATCAAGTGAAGGTCTACAAGATGCAGAAAGCCTATTATTTTGTACTTCAGTTTGTCACAAGAGTTTAGGTACATGTATATGTAGTTCTTGCTCATCTGATATGATCCTAAATACAGACTGCTGAATGGGCAGATGTATTCTGTCTTTAAACTGTTGCTGAATATTAACTTTTGCTATTAAGCTAAGCTGGATCTTTGTTTCCTAGGATAACTCACCAAACTTTTACATACTTCTGAGCATCTAAGCATATTTCTGCCACTGGGTAACATGAACCGCTACACAGCATTATGCTGGACTTCCCCATAGTTCATTCTGGAGCTTCTTAAATATCTTTCCAAGACTAAACACAGGGACAAATAAGAAAAGATACCTGCCAATTATAAAGCCAGCTGGAAGATGGTAAGCTTCCTTAAAAAGAAAAAAAAAAAGGCAGCAGAGGAAAAAAAATAGAATTTCACCTTCTACTAAATTGTTGAGATTATTGGAAATCAGAATATGGAAGTCTGGTTAGAGGTCAGCTGGGCAGTATTTTTGGTTTAGATCAGTTTTATGTCTTGGAAAAAGGCATGAACTACAAAAAAAGTGTGCTGGTTCATTTGAGACCTGTTTTATAACAGCAGTTACAGGCAGTTTTAGGAAATAATTATTTTGCCCACATGCAAAAGGCTTCCAGGCAGATTTAATCAATTTAAGCACCTCAGGAAGTAGCTTTGAGCCCTGGTTAAGTCGATTGACCACTTATCTTTCTGAAATGGTGCATTTCAGTCTTTATAGACCAAATTCCATTCAACTCTGCTGCAGCAGCTGTGTTAAACCTCAAAGGCCTTTTCTTTGCAATGTCTCTCATCTGGAGCTCCTGTTTTAAATTGTCTAGTCTACCTACACAGTTTAGTATTCCTCCATATCATAACACTGCTTAATGTAATGCAATGTGATGCAAATGTCAGCTTGAATCACTGCGGAAAACAAATGATGCTTTTTGGGGCAGCCAAGGAATTAGAAACGGTAAATAAACACTCTGCTGTCAGCATGTCTCTGCATCAGGGTGATCAACAGTCTGGCCTTTCTGGTGTACTCTGAAGAGCAGTAATTTTGCTTTCATGTTTTAATAATACTAGCAAACATTATTAAGGGGGCTAGGACTTTGAAATGGTAAATATTCAGTCTCATGAAAGGTGTTGCCCTTAGATGAAACAGGATGAGTACCACGTATCTACAGGGACAAATCAAAACAATGTGGTTTGAAAAACTATTTAGGTGATATAAATAATATTCTTCTTGCCAAAAAAAAAGAAAAAAAAGAAAAAAAATTAGTTAGTTACTTGACTCTATCACAATGCTTTGTTAGCAATAGTTCTACTTTAACTTGCTCATTCTTAACACCATTCAAGCAGTTAGAATAATTTAATAGCATGAAAACCAGATACAAATTGACCAGAGGACTGTAGCTTACTGTCAGAAATTATCTCTAAACTCTGAGGTTTACTTGCAGAATCTGTAATTCATCACCAATTTCAATCAATGGTAGTACAGAGACTCAGTGAAGATGATCTATATTGTGATTAACAGCCACATTTTTAAACCACAACTCTCATTCATGAAGATGAATGACTGAGTTTTAGCATCCTGTGATAACGAAGGTACGGTTTCTACAACCTGATAAGGAATGGATGGTTTCTACATTCTTGGGTCAGTCCTGGAGGACTTCAATTTGGAGAGCAGTCTTCTCAGTAGAGTCATGCTGTATTATATTTCTCCTATGACTGTTTCATAGTACAAAATAAAATGTTTCAAAACACTTTCACAAAATTTACTTCTCATAGTATATTTCATATATAGCTAGGAATTTATGAAAGACTGCCCACTGGGACACAGGACAGAGCTGAGCCCATCAGACAATCTGGTGGTGTCCCTCTGGTGTATTTTTAAAAGAGCAGAAAATGCCACACTGGCAATGGAGAAAGGAACAAAAGGGTGAGAAACAGCAGTGGGAACACCAAGGTTCATTTCATTTCAGAAGTGAATGAGGAGGAAGAGGTGCTCCATGGCACAGAAGATACTCCTGAAGAACTGCAGCCCTTGGAGAGACCAACCTGAAGCAGAGTAAAAATGTGAGGTGGAAGGAGAGGCAGAGGAGAACCACTGTTTTCTGATGGTAACCACACACTCCCCAGCCTCCTGCACCACTCAGGAGGTGAGGAGAGTAGAGGAGTCTGGAGTGAAGGAGTGAGGTTGCGAACGAGGAAAAACGAGAAGAAAGGTGTCATTTTAATGTTTGTCTCTTTGTTTCCCCCTACCCAAATTGTTAATTAAATCTTTATTTTAATTTGCAATGTATTAATTTTCCCCAGGTCTTGTCTGTTTTGCTTATAGCAAGGGACCTCCTTGCCTTTAACTTGGCCCATGAGATTTCTTACCCCTTTTCTTCTTTTTTTCTCCTCACTCAACTGGCTGAGCAAGGGAGAGTGTAGAAGCACCTGAGGGAGAGTTTAGCTGCTGAGCAAGGCTAACATACCACAGAAACAGCTGGGTTTTTTTTCAGAGGCACTAGAAACAGAGGGAGTCATTTTACCTGCCATCCAAGAATAACAAGATGTTTCATCACAACAGAAGAAAAACATTTCAAAGGAGCTTACTAGCGTTTCCACAATACAGGTACCAGAAATACCATGTCAGGAAGGCTGTTCTGAATGGTTTGGATTGAGAAGGAACCTTAAAGCTCATCTAATCCAATCCCGTTGCCACAGGCAGGGACACCTTCCACTACACAAAGTTGCTCAAAGCCCCATCCAACCTGACCTTGGACACTGCCAGGGATGGGGCATCCACAGCTTCTTTGGGCCACCTGTGCCAGTACCTCACCACCTTCACAATAAAGAATTTCTTCCTTATATCTAATCTAAATCTACCCCCTTTCAATTTTAAGCCATTCTCCTTTGTCGTATCCCTACATGCCCTTGTGAGAAGTCCCTCTACGTCCTTCTTGTAGGCCTTATCCAGATTTCTTGGAAGGCTGCTAGAAGATCTCCCCAGAGCCTTCTCTTCTCCAGGCTGAACAAGCCCAACTCTCTCAGCCTGTCTCCATACAAGAGCTGCTACAGCCCTCGGGTAAAGTTTCCACTAACTGGAAAATATCAATAGATCAATAACTGATGAATAGATCAATAACAAAGGCTAGCAGCACTGCAATGGCAAGAGTTGGTGCTTTCCAAAACAACCATCTCACAGCTTGATTCACTTGTGTAAATGTCAGCAAGCCTAAATTTCTCTTTTGTTTCCTTGCTTCTGTCTTATAAAAACTTCTGACAGAATTATGGGAACAATCTCCTAATGTCAGATGTCTCTATAATAGGATTGCAGCAATCCTCTGAAGTTACAGTTTCCAGATTTACAGAATGTTCTTCTTTCTACCTCAGAAAGAGCAAGATTTTTTCTAGCACAGCCCAAATACAGGATAGTACACATACCAAATTCCCTCTGGATGGCACTCTGGCTTAGAAACATCTTTTGCTGACCAGAGGGTAATTTATTAAAAGTGTGACTCAGCCATCCTATCTACTAAGTAGAAGCAGTCACATGAAACTTTAATCTGCTTTGTCTCTGGAATTAAAAAAAAAAAAAAAAAAAAGAAGGTTTTTCACTAGAATTTCTTAAACTATCTTGCCAAAAAGAAACCTCAACGTCTTTTGAAATTCTTTCAGTTCAGGTGTGTCTTTAATGAACTTCTTTACTTTCCCAAAGGTTTAATCAATCAAATCGAAAAAAACTCAACAGCCTATAATGTGATCAATACTCATTTTAAACCACTTGGTAATATCCAGCAGGACTGTACCTAAGATTATCCAAACCCCATAGTTTCAAAGGAGGATTTTCTTAATATTTCTACTACATTTCCATATTTTCATTTGTCTGTTTACGTCATGAATTTCAGAATTAAAAAAAAAAAAAAAATCATTTAGACCCTACAAAGGGACTGCAATTCAATTTAAGTTCAAAACAAATTCTGTAAGTTCAGAAACAGTTCTCCTGACTCCATTATTTATCATCTTCCATTCAAGCCAAAGGTCTAACCCAGCTGATGCTTTCACTCGGGTCCTACACAATGGTTTGTGGCTTTCTGATCAGTTCTACAGATGTTCCTGCACCAGGCTTTTAGACTAAACTAACGCCTAGAAGCACAGCTGGAAAAAAGAGCTGTTAATTTTGGATGAGCTTTGATCTTCACAGAGGCACAAGGTATTTCTGCTGTTTGGAGGTGAAATTTGTGTGAGAATAATTTGCCTTTTTATAGTTGATTCAACTAAATCACTTTCAGCTTATCCATGCTGTAACTTCTATGACATGATCCATGATCACAGATCCCTGGGCTCTTAAGTTTTGAAAACATTTGTGAAAATCTCTGAGAGAAGCCTACATTTCATGTCACTAAAAGATGTTAATGCTACTGTTATCAGCTATCTATACGGCAGGAGGAGTTCTTAGGCTTCAATAACTTTCTACTAAGAAGAAATCTCTGATAAATCTGTGATATGTCCATTTCACATCTTTCACATCCATTTCACATCTGCATCAGGCCTAGAAGGGATTTAAGAAGATCCACATACACCGCAATGCAGGAAAAGTCATATTTCAGGGCCAAAATTCATTACTTACCTCCAGCCATCAATTCTGCATCAAGAACAGATTATTAGCAAAGACAAATTGCTGTGAACCTTGTTGTACAGAAGATCCTTAAAACTGAAACAAGCAATGTGGAGTTCCATGTTAAAGATACATTGTATGTTGAGAGGAAGAGGTTTCTGGGCTATGGGCAGAATGATCTCATAACTTCTTCCATAGAATGAGTTTATAGGTTACTATGAGTTATCAAAAACGTCTAGTGCATTTTAAACAGCCAATTTTCCATTCTTACCATGGAGGTATTGACCACTCACATGCAGAGTTAAAAGTAAGATACTGAAATTATGGCTCAAAACAGGAAAATTTTTCCTCAAAATGATATGTGGGAACTCTAGATAACCTCCCGTCATTTGTGGTGGTGTTGAGGGTTGTTTTTTTTTTTTTTCTTTTGTGTTTTTTTTTTTTTGTGTTTTTTTGGTTGGTTGGTTGGTGTTTTTTTGTTTGTTTGGGGTTTGGGGTTTTTTATTATTTTTTATTGATTGATTGATTTATTTTAATAGCATTCATAATTAAAAATAAAAAAATTATATGTTTAATGGTTGATGGGTTACTGAGAAGCTTTGGACACTAGGAAACTTCCTAGAGTCAAAGTATTGTCTTTCTTCCCTGAGTTCAACAACAGGTAGGGATATAGCATCCCATTCACAGTAAAACACATTACACAGTACTTCCACTAGATTTTAAGAATAGGAAAATAAAAAATAAAATTTAAAAATCACAATGGAAATAGCAATGAAAACTGAGTCAACTCTTCATGTGTATGTTAGTAGCTTTCACATATATGTCACATTTTACTCTACTTCTGTTTATCTAATTTTTAAATTCTTAGATATTAAATTTTTTCCATTCATTATTAATCATTCTCCTTTCTGCATGGTATTAAGCAATTACTTGATTAGTTTCAGAAGCCTCTATTTGGGTGTGACAAACTGGTGAAGAAAACTATATAGAAACAACCTTTGCATATTGTCCAGTGATAGGACAAGGGGCAATGGGTGTAAACTGGAGTATAGGAGGTTCCATGTGAACATCAGGAAAAATTTCTTTACTGTGAGAGTGACAGAGCACTGGAACGGGTTGCCCAGGGGGGTTGTGGAGTCTCCTACGTTGGAGATATTCAAGGCCTGCCTGGACAAGTTCCTGTGTGATGTACTCTAGGTTACCCTGCTCTTGCAAGGGGGCTGGACTAGATGATCTTTTGAGGTCCCTTCCAACCCTTGGGATTCTGTGATTCTGTGACTGTTTCAAGAATTACCTGCTGCATTCTCATTCCTTTCTGCTATATGAATCTGCTTCCTAATCCATGCCCAGTGTCTGGACACTGTTTCCTGTATATACATATGCAAATCCTCTTCCTTGATGACATTTTCAATGTGCCAATGAAATACAGCTGTTCTGGAAGGAAACACTTCTAGGAGGAAGCACATGTAGATCTTAAGTTCTGAGAATAGCATTCAGTAGTGGACAGAATACCAGGAAATTAACACTGGCATCAAGATAATATACACTGCTTACAGTATTTGCCATGCAACAATAATTGAACCCTCAAATTCTTCTGGAAGTCTTCGCTTCATTTCCATTGTACTTATTAACAAAACAACTAAAAACAGTTGATGCATCAAGTCAACTCTGCTATACCTCTCAGTTCAAATGGTCAATACAGCATATGAGACAGGAGAAACACAGAATGTAAAATAATCTGCATTGATGGAAAAACTACAGCTTGCATTTACAAGAATGCCTGCTAGCTAAATGCCCACTGTTCACTGTTTTGAAGAAGGCTTATTCCATTGTAGGAATGTTGCAGCATGTGCAGTTAAAAAAAAATTTTTGTACTATAAGCCTTAAGACTGCCTCTTTGATGTCTCCAGATGTGGGGCTTCTTCCTTTTACCCACCTCTAAGTTCTTGTAAGAGCTCCATTCATATTTAAGTCTGAAAATTAAATTATAACATGAACAGGAGTTTTAAAAGCATTGAGAGGCAATTCAGAAGGAAAGAATTGGTCCTGTTGAATATACAAGGTTAATTAAAATAATGAAATAGAGGTTTTCTTCTACTAGACCACTGATTAAACTGATAGAATATTGTGCTCATCCTCAGCATTGAAGACCTCCCAGGGAGCCCTAAGTGTTCCAAATACAATTCAAAGCCCGAAGAAAGATGCTTCTGAAAAAGAGAGTTTCTTATGTTATCGTAAAAAGGATTACATGATGGGATAGAATGTCAAGTTCCCTTCCAGAGAGAATATACGGGCTACTTACAGGTCCATTAGTTCTTTAGACATAAACATTACAGATACAATGACTAGTACTTTAAACCACAGCATTCACAGAGAAAACAAGCAACAATGAAAATAGTGAGAATAGCTTAACTTTTTTCTATGTTACCAAGTAGCATCTCCATTTTCTGAGTTTTAAGTCATGAACAGACACCTTTTTGAAAGCCATGTCAGACTCATGGTTTTTGGATTCTGTATTCCTATATGAATTATATGAATTGTGCCACTTTATGATATATAGTAAGTCATACTAGATAATCTCCTGGAATCTCCTCAATAAACCTGGAGAGCAATAGGAGCAACATCTTTATGTTTTGGAAAGCAATACCTAAAATAACATAAGCCTTAGGGCAATAAGTGATACTTCAGTCTCACATTAAAAAACAGTCCTCACCAGTTGTTGACCCATGTTATTGCCCTATGCATTTTATCTCATAAAGCACCCTTTTTAAGCAACTTCCTTCTTCATTAAGCTAAAGTGATTTGTCCAGCTCTCCTAGACACAGTGAAGATAGTTTTAAAACACTGCTACCATGAAGAGGTTAAAAATGTTATTTGTAAGTGAAAAAAAAAAAACAGAAGACATGGACTTTTGGGGGAAAAAAAAAATTAAAAAGAAGTATCATGGTCTTACTACAAAGAAAGTTACAGATTCCATCTTACAAATGGGTCAACTGAATCAGGAAGCAAAAATGCTCAATGTTCTTTTCTATACCTCAAACATGTCTCTGCTTCAGATCAAGCCAGAACTTCTTTTCCATGAGACTCTTCACAGCTTTGAAGTAAAAGATACTGGATACAGCTTTGACTTCAAGAGTCCTGAGTTTATGTTTAGGCAGTCATCTATGCAATATAAACAAAAGAAAAAAAAAAACAACAGTGAGGCCTTGTAACTTTTTTTGAAGAAGTTTTTATACAGTTGATCTTCTGGTGTATTCTCTTGTTTATTCAGAAAATTGGTATAAAATATAGGCTCTGAACATCAACTTCCCCTTCATTAATGAAGGGCTGATCCCTCATATCACTAACAGGAAAGTCCAGCTGTCAGCCTTGTGTCGCTTTCCTCGGATGACCCTTTCCATGGGCCTGTGTGTGCCTTCAAATGGTGCACAGGACTGTGGAAGCAGGGAACCCTCGTGACTGCATGAGTGGTTATCAATTCTCTGAGCAAAGTGAAGAGCTGCTGTCCCAGGAACACCATAGTCCCATATCAACAGTGCTGCAGTCTAATCAGCTTTAATGTAGAGCAACCATCCTACTCCTAGTTCTGATGTTTGCTATGTCAGCAGTAATTTGAGGGTCTGTGAGCTGTGTAGACCTAGTAGTCCCATCTGTAACTGGTAAATAATAAAAAGTCATATTTGACGGTTTTTTTTACTTCATGTGACATTTCTAAACATATCTATACTCAAAATAACTAAACTTCATTAACAATGAAATGTTTAAGACTAGTTTTACTAGATTTCACTAGTTTTTTTAATGAGGTAGCTCTGAAGATAATCTGACCCACTTCCTTCCTCCCTTCTCTTCATTCTTTTCCTCCCATTCCTTCCCTTCCTTCCTCAGCAGCTGAAAATAAACATTAGAAATATTTCCCTGATATTTCTCCACAAAATCCTTCACGTCTCCCCAGAGAAGATCTGAACAGTTCAGCTGTCATGTTTCGTTTATATCCTTTATCCAACAGTTTAAAGCAACTACTCACAGTCCCTTAAAGTATAGAAAACATCTTCCATGAGTTCCAATTTTTGGATTCTGAAGTACTCATTCTCTCATTCTACAACCAATTCTTACCTCATATCTCTCTTAGCACAGCTATGTTCCTCCTTGGCATAGTCCCAGAAAGCCTTCTTACCCTCCTTGTAAAATTTCACAGACTTCTTAATGAAACCTTGCTGGTGAAACTGCTTTAGCTTTTTCTCAAGTCCATGCAGACAGACACAAAAACTCACTTCTGCTTCTACTCTTCCACTCATATCTGGGAAGGAGAAGGTGTAGAAACCAGTTTCAACATTTTTTTTTGCTGTTCTTCAGGTGCTTTAAACAGAAAGAACAGGAAAATGTCTCACACTTCCTTGTCTTCACTTCCTGTAATAAAACTGTTCACATCTCATACAGCTCTTATGCTTTCCAGACTTTCATGATTACAAGTATTATTCCAAACATACTTCAGTGGGTAGCCTCTTGCACTAAGACTGTTCTGGCTGCACAGGTCACAAAGGGACCGCCACCAACAAAATCTGAGTAAAATACTCAGAATACAGTTTTCTGTTAACATAGGTCCCGCATTAGAGATATTGCAGTATTTAAGATGATTTGGGTTTCATGCTAAATAAGGAAAAGAAAAAAGGTTGTAGACTGTAATTCTTTTTCCTATAATATTTAAGGTTGTCAAGATGCACTTTATCTCAGACAGTTTGAATTGGCTTCAACCAGTATTTCCACGATCCTGACATTCTTTAATGTTAGGATCTGTAGACAGATTCCCCAGCAGATAATCATTGTGTTCTCAGACTTTCATGACTTGAAGACTAAAACATCTGGTGATGCGTTGAAAGGTACAGTGTCTTCCACTGATATTTAAAGCTCCTTCAATGCTTGGATATTTCGCTTTCTATTGTTTCCTCTTTCTAGGGGAATGTCCCTGTAGCAGGAAACTGTGAAGAAACTATTCTTGGAAAGCTTTCTCTGGGTAGCAAAGAGGAGCAAGGAGGCATCCTTAGTTTCCATCTCCCAGTGAAGGTGTCTCCAGGCAAAATGTTGCCTTGATACGGCATTCTCCAAGGGAATAATGACTACCAGAATGCAGCTTTGGTTTACTGCAAAGAAGACTAATATTTCTCTGCTGGACTATGAATCATGGACTAGTGGTTTGTTTTCAGTCTAAATTATCAGCTAATTATTATTTCTCAGGCAAGCAATAATCTCTTTCATAACAGAAAGCCTTCAAAGGGGATATTTGCAACCAAGCACACAGACAGCTTAGAAATACAAAGCAAAGAAAGGTTAATCTCAGCTTGGTGCAAGATTTCTCCCTTTTCTAAGCAGTCCAGAGCCTCAAGGATTTGGAAAGGCCTTGAATCAGAGATTTTCATTTACCCCTCTGCTATAATCCATTTAAAAAGTACAGTTGCAAACCAGAATGATTGTTACTTTAAGGGCAGCAGTCTAATAGTGAAATGGTGACAGGCAAGATAAAACAGAAAGACAGAGAAATAGCAGTGCTGGCAAAACTGGGTCAAAGTCAGATGGAAAAATGCAACTTGCCCAGGAGAACAGTAAAATATATGATTGTGGTTTAGCTGATAACAGTGACCAGGAGATATTTTCCAGAATTAATTCTACATTGAATTTAATCTAGTAATTTTCACCAAGCAAGAATATAGATATACTGCACCAACCAGCCCTGAAAAAATGCCAGTATGGACTGCTCATAGTTGGTTGGTTTGGGGGGAAGATAGCAGTGTCCTTCGTTTCTGTGAGTCATTAGTCCCTGAGCAGAAAGCAACACTGACTTTCTCGCAGAAGGCAGGAAACTGAAGTGATGGTGGAAAGTCTGCTTGCTGGGTTTTAGAGCTTCCTGTTTCCCTGCTGCATTAAGCAGAGATGCTGGAGAGACTCATGCTGAGTAGAGCAGCTGATCACTAAGGCTATGTGTGCAATCCAGGATATATGTACCTGCACCACACTGCCAGGCTGAGGCTGAACACCGAGGGAGCTGCGCAGAGTACTGATAGTCCACCTGGGCCTCCTGTCTGCAGAATTCACTGCACAACCAGCAGGGTTTTATTGGGTCCTGTCACAGTCTGCCTTGACTGTCTGATCCCGCTACTGAGTCTGGATGCAACTACACCCTGCTCTGGGGAAGAAAAAGTAGTAGTATATCATAGAATAGTTCGGGTTGGAAAGGACCTTAATCATCTAGTTTCAACTCCCCTGCCATGGGCAGGGACACCTCACACTAAACCATATCACCCAAGGCTCTGTCCAACCTGGCCTTGAACACTGCCAGGGATGGAGCATTCACAACTTCCCTGGAAAACCCATTCCAGTGCCTCACCACCCTTACAGTAAAGAACTTCCTCCTTATATCCAGTCTAAACTTCCCCTGCCCCAAAAAGCGGTAATTTAAACTTCCCTGCCCAAAAAAGCGGTAAATGCTCCATCCCTGGCAGTGTTCAAGGCCAGGTTGGACAAAGCCTTGGGCAACATGGTCTAGGGTGAGTCGTCCCTGCCCATAGCAGGGAGTTAGAACTAGATGATCTTAAGGTCCTTTCCAGCCCTAACTGTTCTATGATTCTATGAACTACAGTCTCTCAGTGGAAATTAATAGTGATGCTTTTGATCAAATTCTGAGACTAACATCTAGCAAAGTGGTTCCTGTCCTCTTTCGTAAAGTAGCAACAGGATGGCACTGGGTCCGTGCTAACAGAAATATGTAAAGTTTTGCTCCTGGAGAGGAGCAAACTGAAATGCCCCAGAACACAAACGCTGCACAGTGTACAGAAAGCTGATTAAATCTTAAAGGCAATCATACATTGATGAATTTATTATTCCTACTGATTGAATCACATACTGGGCAGTTCACATAGTCAAATGCTATTTATTTCTACGTATCTTCACAAGGTTTTGCAGGGTCATGATTGCTGCCTGTATCATAGAACACTCTGGCTGATAGCAGGTGTGCCATTAATGGTTGTCTGCACACTTCTGACTCTGCTGCCCACTTATTGATCACTAATCCCTAGTAGTCTGGAGGACAAGTCAGTTTTTATGTATAACTTCCCTATGTTTTTTGGAATAGTGTGATGATAATGCACGCACAACTTTCTTCATTGTTGCTACTGGGAAATTTGAACGTTGTTTGTAATAAGATTTTCCCATTTAGTTGAATTATTAGATTAGGATTTTAAAGCAATATGTGTTATCAGAAAGCAGCAACAAATCTCTAGCCTAACAAATGGCATATGGATAAAGATATGGCTTAGCAAATATTTCAAAGCCCTTCTGCACATTGCTATAGAATTCAAAATACGGGGAATCAAACTCAGTTCTCAGTAGAGGTGACTCTACTGTAGGTCACGAATATATGTACTGAGTGCAAGGGACTGCAGGCATTAAGTAGCAGCTACTGATTAGAATAGTGCTGTTGTTCATTGTAGTTCATTGACAACCTGAACAACGACAGTGTGATCTCACTATGAGTTTACTGTGTGCTAAGAAGGCTGTAATTCCAAAACCCATACTTCTTTGATGCAAAACATTGGTGATGCTTACCACTCATATCAGAACATACGGTTCTTAGTTATAAAATTATGTTGGTCATACAGTTGCAACTGTAAATCAATGTCATTCTATTGATTTCAGAGGAGCAATACAGCCTTACGCTGAGACTCTGGTCCCATCAACTTCTAATAAAATTAGATCAGCAAACCTGCTACACAGACTAAACTTTGTTATTAACTTTATTTATTCCCTGACAGATTTTTTTTTCCACTTGTTGAGACCTTAGGCAGTGCTGAGCTGTGCTTGTGACAACAACTTAATTTACTGCAACTATGGAAGTCCTAGAGTCTTCCAATACTGCCTGCAGGCCAAACTACAAATGAAACCAGCATTTAGATAGCATGCTTTGTTATCAGCAACAGACCCAAAGCAAGCTACAGATAAGCAGGATAAAATTGCTTTTGTGTATTATCATTAATAAAATCAAAAAGATATCACCGTAGTTAGTTTCACACCACCTTCCAAAGAGTTTTCATATTCAGAGGATACTGGCTGGGTAGGTCTGCTCCTGGTTGGGTGAATCCCAACCTGGGATCAGGGTGAATCCTGATCACTAAGTTCTTCTGAGGATCTATCTTCACTAATGACTGTTTTATTTACTTTTTAATATTTGCATCAAAAATATTTGTATTAGTAGGAAAATTCCAGGCACATAACTATTACTATCACAATCAGTACAGTTCCCATTAAAGACGTGCATACCTTTTTCTTCTCAGATTTTAAGGTCATTTTACAAGAAAAGTAAAGCATTTTGCATTCATTAAATCAGTATTAATTTTAAAAGCTCTATGAGAAGCATTATTGACATCTTATGGACAGAAACCGAGGCACAGGGAAACTATTTGTCTCAAACCAGGAAATATTTGAGTCACGCAGATTCAGTGGTAGTATAGGAAAAGGAGAAGCTTAAAAGTTCAAGTCTTAAGGCTCATATCTAAGCTTTGATTTGTACTCTGAGCATAGCCCCCAGCATCAGTCTTAAGCTAGGGCATCTCATAGTGGTCTCTATGGCAAGTAAAAGTTAGGAGCAGGGAAATAAGTTCATTATCAGTGTCCCTGTTTGTTTAACCACTGCTGGTAGGAAGCTTAGTAAAGCAGCTGAACTTTTGACAGGTTATCCACATTAACATGCCACAGGGAAAACGCATTCAAGAACCCAACCTGCTTTGAAGACACTGCTGTTGAGAGCTGTGACCTCAACAGCAGCACTGTGTAAGAACATCTCAAACAAAAAAATCATTCTCAAGGACATTTTGACCTTTTTTGTCTTTTGACATCCTTAAGAGAGCGCTAAGAAAGACCTGCTGCTTATTTACCATTTCTTGTCAGATGACTTCACACCAGACAGAAGTCTCCGAGGGGTTCTTCAGACAGCAGGAGGCTGATATACTGCATCATCAGACTGCTGGTGTTGTGCAAGGAGGAAAAAGGTCTCGTTTCTTATGTCAGCATCACTTTCACAGTGATCACCTCTCACCTTCTGCGGTTCTCATCTGTGAATGTGTGAAATAACCCATGACTAAAGAGAAAATGAGAAAATGAAGGTGCAGAAACAAGTAAAAGGTTGGGCAGTATAGTGGAAGTTTAGGAATACACAGTGGTTTTAATGCAACGAAAAGATCCAGGTATCAGATTTGCTGAGGAAAGCTGTGAGAAGATGGTAGCAAATAGCTCTAAACAAGAAGGCATTGGGAAACCTGAGCTGGTGTTTCTCACAGGAGGGAACGCATCAGAAAACAGAAGAATAGCAGCTAACCTGGTAACTAATTATGCAAATTTTCAGTTACCAGTATGTACCTAACATAGTTAGTTTTGAAAGCTGTTACCATATGACTGCTGGCCTGCGTGGAATAACTTCAATGCTCAATGCTTCCCTGCCTGAAAGAGACATGAGAGCACCACAGAAATCACCCTTAGCAAGGGCAGCTCTTTTGGCAGTCTCAGGGCATGTAAACTGGGTTAATCCCTCACAAGAAGCCACAGTGCAGGACCTTAGGGCATGAAAGGGAGTGCAGAGACAGCTTTACCTAGTACTTTGGAAAGCAGCAGTTTCTTCCTTTTGACTAGGATTTTTAAAAATCCACAGGTTTCACCGAGACACTTGGAGCTCCTAATCCACGTTTTAAGAGCTCTTCAATTTCTACTGCAGATATTATTAGCAAATAATATTAGATATTACTAAAAACATTCATTTATTAAAAATTTTGTTTATATAACTATTATTACAAATTAAAACCTAATATTACAAATTACTAGGATAAAGTAGTTGGAAAGTTTTACAAATTTACTGCACTATTCTGGTTCAGTCAGCAAGGCTTGTACCTATCCCAAGTCTGAGCAGTTTCAGTTTTCTAGAAAATAATATACTTTGGCCTGTCAATGAGAAATTAATTCATTTTAGCTCCTTGCAGGCATGTATTGCTGACATTCACCCTATTAACAGTAACAATTAAAAAAGTTTACCTTAAAAATAGAGATGACAGATTTTAATTTGGAGTCTGTACATAAAGGCTTTGCCTAATTCCCTCATTCATCAGCTACTTCAATATTGAGGAAGCTACAGGTTTGATCTTTTTGAGCTAAGAAGCCATTCAAAATTTTATGGTCTCAGAGTGTCATGGTTTAAACCCAGTCAGGCAATTCGTTCACTCACTCCCCCCCACCCCTTTCCCTCCCCCTACTCCCAGAGGAATGGAGAGAAGAATCAAAAGAATGCAACTCCCACAGGTTGAGATAAGAACAGTTTAGTAACTAAGGTACAACACAAATCACTACTGCTACCACCAATAATAGCAATGATAAAGGAAATAACAAGGGAAGAGAATACAACACCTCAGCACCAGCCAACCGATAACTTGCCCCCCCCAACCCAACCAAGCACCGACCCATACCTCCTCCAACCCCGCAGTCTCCCAGCCCTTCTGGCTAACTCCCAGTTACATCCTGGGCATGACGTGCTGTGGTATGGAATACCTCTTTGGTCAGTTTGGGTCAGGTGTCCTGTCTCTGCTTCCTCCTGGCTTCCCCTCCTCCCTGGCAGAGCATGAGGCTCACAAAGTCTTTGGCCAAACCAAAACATCATTGTTATCAGCTCTGTTCCCGAGCTGAAAGTCAAAACACTGCACTGCACCAGCTACCAAGAAGGAGAAACATGACTGCTACTGCTGAACCCAGGACACCATCCACCCCTTATTCCATACCATTCACGTCATGCT
This sequence comes from Pezoporus wallicus, assembly GCF_028554395.1. NCBI lineage: Eukaryota > Metazoa > Chordata > Aves > Psittaciformes > Psittacidae > Pezoporus > Pezoporus wallicus. The sequence goes on from NW_026642638.1 coordinate 57,548, forward strand.
CAGATCCCACATTTTCAATATACCATCACTCTTATCTAAGTGCATGGACCAGTAGCTAGAAAGCTGCTGCGTCCACCTGGTCCATGATGCCAGGCTCCATCTCTTGTAACAGTCTTTCAGAGCAGGAGAGACTGTGTGCAGTGTTCACACTCGTGAATAACCTGGGTAATAGTGTCCATTGCTAAGTCCACCCCTCGATCATGAGTCCATCTCTGTGTTGCATCTCTGCTCTGATGGCCTGAAGTGCCATGGGCCCACCAGGCTTAAAATAATTCACTGTCCCCTTCAGCAGTTTCTGCAGCTTGTTGCTGGGGACTCCACACAACTGCCTTCCATCTCCAATGCTTCCAAAGCACTGGATGGGCCCAGTGGACTAGATACTTGCCCATACTGTCCCACACACCCTGCCACTCATGACTGTCCAGCCTTGGGGAAAATCTCTTGGTCCCCCTATATTGTCGTCTAACCCCAGACAAGACCCAAACCTGACTCTGCTTAACTTTTGAGATCAGACAAAATGGTTATGGGTAGAACACAGTCTGTGTGTGTGCCAACATGCTGATCCCCATCACAATCAGCAGGCAGGTCCCAAGGGTACCCAAAGGCCATTCAAAACCTTCAGAACTCTCAGTTGATGCTGCTGTACTTGTCACTGGGGCTGATGTAGCTGCTGTGCTTGCCGGCTCTCCCACCGCCAGCTTCTCTTTTCCTGAGTCCAGCTCTTCCTCCTCTGCCTTGCTGGGAAATGCTGCGTGGTCTCCTGCATCCTCCTGGGGCTCGGCAGGCGGCTTCCGGGGAATGCTCTCGGCCATCGCGGGGCTGGGCTCGGCTTCTCAGCGGGGCTCGGCTCCTCCGCCGCCTTCTCCCGCTGCTCGGCAGCCGCCTGCTTCCTCTCCTCGACCGCCCCGACCTCCTCCACCAGCAGCCGTCCCCTCGCGGCCTCCGGCCCCGGTCCCGCCGCCGCCTGGTTCCCGGGGCCGCTCTCCCGGGCCGCTTCAGCACCCGCCGGTTCCCGGGGCCGCTCCCCCTCGGCTCCCCGCGGCCTCATAAAGATGGAGGCGAGCACTGGCCACTTTTCTCGTTCAGCAGTGTCCAGGGCCAGCGGAATGGCGTTCACCTCGGCAAATTGACTCGATTCACCCTCTCCTTCAGCAGTTTCTGCAACTTGTCGTCCAGGACTCCATACAGCTGCCTTCCATCTCCGATGCTTTCCCACAATACGGCAAGAGCCATCAGTAAACGAGGCATACTGCTTTTCACTTTCTGACAGTTTATTATATGGTGGGGCCTCTTCAGCGCGCATCACCTCCTCCTCTGGTGACATTCCGAAATCTTTGCCCTCTGGCCAGTCCATGATGACTTCTAGAATGCCTGGACGACTGAGATTTCCTATTCGAGTTAGTTGTGTAATTAGTGCAGCCCATTTACTCCATGTAGCATCAGTTGCATGATGTGTAGAGGAGACCCTGCCTTTGAACATCCAGCCCAGCACGGGCAGCCAGGGTGCCAGGAGGAGCTGTGCTTCAGTGCCAATCACTTCCGAAGCAGCTCGAACCCCTTCATAGGCTGCCAGTATCTCTTTCTCAGTTGGGGTATAGCTGGCCTCAGATCCTTTGTATCCCCGACTCCAAAAGCCGAGGGGTCGACCTCGAGTCTCCCCTGGAGCTTTCTGCCAGAGGCTCCAGGTAGGACCGTTCTCCCCAGCTGCAGTGTACAGCACATTTTTTACATCTGGCCCGGTCCGGACTGGTCCAAGGGCTACTGCATGAACTATCTCGCGTTTAATTTGCTTAAGGGCTTGCTGTTGCTCAGGGCCCCATTAAAATCATTCTTCTACTGGGTCACTTGATAGAGAGGGCTTACAATCGAACTGTAATTTGGGATGTGCATTCTCCAGAACCCCACTGCACCCAAGAAAGCTTGTGTTTCTTTCTTATTAGTTGGTGGAGACATTGCTGTTATCTTGTTGATCACATCTGTAGGGATCTGTCTACGTCCATCTTGCCATTTTATTCCCAAAAATTGAATCTCCTGTGCAGGTCCCTTGACCTTACTCCGTTTTATGGCAAAACCGGGTCTCAGCAGGATTTGGATTATTTTCCTCCCTTTCTCAAAGACTTCTTTTGCTGTATCGCCCCACACAATAATGTCATCAATGTATTGCAGGTGTTCTGGAGCTTGCCCCTGTTCCAGTGCAGTCTGGATCAGTCCATGGCAAATGGTAGGGCTGTGTTTCCACCCCTGGGGCAGTCGGTTCCAAGTGAACTGGACACCCCTCCAAGTAAAAGCAAACTGTGGCCTGCACTCTGCTACAAAAGGAATTGACAAAAAATGCACTGGTAATATCAATCGTGGCATACCACTTGGCTGCCTTTGACTCTAGTTCATACTGAAGTTCTAGTATGTCCAGTACGGCAGCACTCAATGGTGGTGTGACTTCATTCAGGCCACGATAGTCTACTGTTAGTCTCCATTCTCCATTAGACTTTCGCACTGGCCATATGGGGCTATTGAAGGGTGAGCGGGTCCCGCTGATCACTCCCTGACTCTCCAGTCTACGGATCAGCTGATGGATGGGAATCAGGGAGTCTTGGTTGGTGCGATATTGCTGCCGGTGCACTGTTGTGGTCGCAATTGGCACTTGTTGTTCTTCGACTTTCAACAACCCCACAACAGAAGAATCCTCTGAGAGACCAGGCAAGGTGGACAGCTGCTCAGTTTCCTCAGTCTCCAAAGCAGCGATACCAAAAGCCCATCGGTACCCTTTTGGGTCTTTGAAGTACCCTCTAATGAGGTAGTCTATGCCGAGGATGCATGGAGCCTCTGGACCAGTCACAATAGGGTGCTTTTGCCATTCCCTCCCAATCAGGCTGATTTCAGCCTCCAGCACAGTCAACTCTTGGGATCCTCCTGTCACTCCAGAAATATAGATGGATTCCACCCCTTGACAGCTTGATGGCATCAGGGTACACTGTGCACCGGTATCTACTAGAGCCTTATACTTCTGTGGGACTGATGTGCCAGGCCATCTGATCCACACAGTCCAGTAAATCCGATCGTCCCCTACCTCCACCTGGCTGGAGGCAGGGCCCCTCTAATGGTCATCACAGCGTTGGACACTTAAGTCGTGGTGAAAGGGATTATTCTTCGTTATCACAGGAGCTGGAGTAAAATCAGCTCTTCCACTCCATCTGGGAAACTGCTCACCAGAGACTGAAGCCGTAGCTCTCATGGGATGATCAGTCTTGGCCCTTGCTCCCCTCTTCAGTTCACTCACCCGTTCCTCCAAACCTGAAGTAGGTTTTCCATCCCACTTCATCATGTCTTCTCCGTGATCCCGCAGGTAAAACCATAGGGTAGCCAGTGGCGTATACCTCCTGTGTCTCCTCTCTCGAACAGTAGGACGCCTTTTGTTAATAGCTGAGACGTGTGTTGGTACACGTGAGGAGCTGGATAAATCAGATAGATCATCCCTCAATTGTTTGAGGTTCTGGGACAGGATAAATCAGATAGATCATCCCTCAATTGTTTGAGGTTCTGGGACAGTTTTTCCACAGCTGAGATGATGGAAGGGGTGAGATTGTCTTTGAACTCTTGGAGTTTATGAACCATTTCATGTACTGTTAGTGGTACTATGTCATTCCAGGTTACTGTTGCCAATGAATGGGCATATGATGACGGTGCATTCTGTGTAAGTTTTCACCACATGGGTCATGTACATTCAACTTCATCTGGATCTATGGGTATATCCCTGTTACTCGGCTTGATGTGATAGATCATCTCTACAATGGCTGATCCCCTCAGAGACTGGATGCCTTTGTCTAAAGTAGTCCACTTGACCAAACAACTCATAACATCATCCTTGTATGGAAACCTTTCTTTCACAGCTGCCAAAAGCTGCCTCCAAAGACTGAGGGACTTTTTCTCTCTTGCAATTGCTTTGTCAATTCCCCTTTCTCTAGCAAGGGATCCCAGCTGCTTGGCTTCTGTACCTTCTAGTTCATGACCATCGGCCCCATTGTCCCAGCATTGGAGAAACCAGGTCATGATGTGCTCCCCTGGTTGACGGGTAAAATCTTTTCACATATTCTGTAGCTCGGTTGAGGTCCGAGGTCGAGAAGTTACCTCTTCTTCTTCTTCTTCGTCATGTGGTGATGACTCCTGATCAGATTCTGGACCGGGTGGTGAATTCATTGGTTCTTCATCTCGCTTCACCCTTCTTGCCTCTGTTTTGCTTTTTCTCTTGCGTACAGGGGCAACCGATATTGGTACGAATTGGTCTTCTGGTTTGGCTGCAGTAATTATCACTGTGGTTTGAGTAGCAACTGTACTTGTTGCTGGGGGTGGTGCAGCTGCTGTGCTTGCAGCTGGGGTAACCGCACTGTCTGTTGCTGTTGAAGTTTGAGCAGCTGCTGTACTTGCCACTGGGGTAGCTGCGCTGTTCATTGCAGCCAAAGTTTGAGTGGCGACTGTACATGTAGCTGGGGGTGGTGAAGCTGCTGTGCCTGGAGCTGGAGTAGCTGCGCTGACTGTTGCTTTGCCCTCAGATCCACTGACATTCTTTTTCTTTTGAAGGTGCTGGATAATGTTGAACAAGGCCCTGTAAGCATAGGCCAAGTCCCAGCACGTTGCCGTGATTTGTCCATCTCTGGCATGGCCAGAATGACCACTGTCGTGGTTTAAACCCAGTCAGGTAACTCGTTCACTCACACCCCCCCTTTCTTGCCCTCCCCCTGCTCCCGGAGGGACGGAGAGGAGAATCGAAAAGAATGCAACTCCCACAGGTTGAGATAAGAACAGTTTAGTAACTAAGGTATAACACAAATCACTACTGCTACCACCAATGATAATAATGATAAAGGAAATAACAAGGGAAGAGAATACAACACCTCAGCACCAGCCGACCGATAACTTGCCCCCCCAGCCCCGACCAAGCACCGACCGATACCTCCTCCAACCCTGCAGTCTCCCAGCCCTTCTGGCTAACTCCCAGTTACATCCTGGGCATGACGTGCTGTGGTATGGAATACCTCTTTGGTCAGTTTGGGTCAGGTGTCCTGTCTCTGCTTCCTCCCGGCTTCCCCTCCTCCCTGGCAGAGCATGAGGCTCACAAAGTCCTTGGCCAAACCAAAACATCTCTATCAGCTCTGTTCCCGAGCTGAAAGTCAAAACACTGCACTGCACCAGCTACCAAGGAGGAGAAACATGACTGCTACTGCTGAACCCAGGACATTATCCACCCCTTATTCCATACCATTCACGTCATGCTCAGATCCCACATTTTCAATATACCATCACTCTTATCTCGGTGCACTCTTATCTTAGTGCATGGACCAGTCCCTATAAAGCTGCTGCGTCCATCTGGTCCATGTCAGGCTCCATCTCTTGTAACAGTCTTCCAGAGCAGGAGAGACTGTGTGCAGTGTTCACACTCGTGAACAACCTGGGCAATAGTGTCCATTGTTAAGTCCACCCTTCGATCATGAGTCCATCTCTATGTTGCATCTCTGCTCTGATGGCCTGAAGTGCCATGGGCCCACCAGGCTTAAAATAATTCACTGTCCCCTTCAGCAGTTTCTGCAGCTTGTTGCTGGGGACTCCATACAGCTGCCTTCCATCTCCGATGCTTCCAAAGCACTGGAGGGGCCCAGTGGACTAGATACTTGCCCATACTGTCCCACACACCCTGCCACTCATGACTGTTCAGCCTTGGGGAAAATCTCTTGGTCCCCCTATATTGTCGTCTAACCCCAGACAAGACCCAAACCTGACTCTGCTTAACTTTTGAGATCAGACAAAATGGTTGTGGGTAGAACACAGTCTGTGTGTGTGCCAACATGCTGATCCCCATCACAATCAGCAGGCAGGTCCCAAGGGTACCCAAAGGCCATTCAAAACCTTCAGAACTCTCAGTTGATGCTGCTGTACTTGTCACTGGGGCTGGTGTAGCTGCTGTGCTTGCCGGCTCTCCCACCGCCAGCTTCTCTTTTCCTGAGTCCAGCTCTTCCTCCTCTGCCTTGCTGGGAAATGCTGCGTGGTCTCCTGCATCCTCCTGGGGCTGGGCGGGCGGCTTCCGGGGAATGCTCTCGGCCGTCGCAGAGCTGGGGTCCTCCGCGGGGCTCGGCTCGGCCGCGGGGCTCGGCTCCTCCGCGGGGCTCGGCTCCTCCGCCGCCTTCTCCCGCTGCTCGGCAGCCGCTTCCTTCTGCTCCTCGACCGCCCCGACCTCCTCCACCGGCAGCCGTCCCCGCGCGGCCTCCGGCCCCGCTCCCGCCGCCGCTTGGTCCCCGGGGCCGCTCTCCCGGGCCGGTTCGGCTGCCGCCGGCTCCCGGGGCCGCTCCCCCTCGGCTCCCCGCAGCCTCACGAAGATGGAGAGTAGGGCGAGGGCCAGGACGGTGAAGAGCAGCCGGACGGCCAGGTACAAGTCCACGGCCACATCTGTCCCGCCCTGCTGCTGGAGCCCCCCCGTATTACAAGCCATTGCCATAAAGTACAGTGAGACAAGAACCTTAGCCCAAGCCCCACACTTGATAAACACTAACACAGCAAATACCGGCTCTACGTAAGTTACAACATTCTGAAGCTGTGAGATCAAGAGAAACAACTCTGAGAGCCAATAAATCAGCATTTTGACGAGTGACTATTAATCCAGTCAAATCTGTCGTTATCTCAACCCTTCGGGCCCCACGTTGGGCGCCAAAAAGAACTGTCGTGGTTTAAACCCAGTCAGGTAACTCGTTCACTCACACCCCCCCTTTCTTGCCCTCCCCCTGCTCCCGGAGGGACGGAGAGGAGAATCGAAAAGAATGCAACTCCCACAGGTTGAGATAAGAACAGTTTAGTAACTAAGGTATAACACAAATCACTACTGCTACCACCAATGATAATAATGATAAAGGAAATAACAAGGGAAGAGAATACAACACCTCAGCACCAGCCGACCGATAACTTGCCCCCCCAGCCCCGACCAAGCACCGACCGATACCTCCTCCAACCCTGCAGTCTCCCAGCCCTTCCGGCTAACTCCCAGTTACATCCTGGGCATGACGTGCTGTGGTATGGAATACCTCTTTGGTCAGTTTGGGTCAGGTGTCCTGTCTCTGCTTCCTCCTGGCTTCCCCTCCTCCCTGGCAGAGCATGAGGCTCACAAAGTCCTTGGCCAAACCAAAACATCTCTATCAGCTCTGTTCCCGAGCTGAAAGTCAAAACACTGCACTGCACCAGCTACCAAGGAGGAGAAACATGACTGCTACTGCTGAACCCAGGACAACCACACACCTCAGTTAAGTGTTTTACTAATTCTTCTGGATTTTGCAGTTGTTCGGTAGTGAAATTCCAAAGTACTGGAGGGGCCCACTGACCTAGATACTTGCCCATACTATCCCACACACCCTGCCACTCATGGCTGTCCAGCCTCAGGGAAAATCTCTTGGTCCTCCTACATCATCATTTGACCCCAGACAAGACCCAAACCTGATTCTGCTTAACTCTTGAAATCAGTCGTGGGCAAAACACACTCTGTATGCTTGCCAACATGGTGATACCCATCACCATCAGCAAACAAGTCTCAACAGCATTAAAAGGCCATTCAAAAATTTCAAAACTCTCAAATGTAAAATGGTCTGGGGGGAGGACTGGGAGGGTAAAAGAATGTCTCCTTCACAGGTTGACCACCCGAGAAGGAGAAAAAAGGTTTGTAATTGCTAAGCACTTCTATTATATACCTCCCAAAGTATAAAGGTGGTGACCACACTGGGAACATAAGCCAGATCAGTTTCATGATCAATGATTCTATTGTATTACAAGTCATTACCATAAAGTACAATGAGACAAAAACCTTAGCCCAAGCCCCACACTTGATAAACACTAACACAGCAAATGTCGGGTCCAAGTAATGTACTACATTCCGAAACTGTGAGATCAAGAGGAACAACCTTGAGAGCCAATAAATCACCATTGTGACGAGTGACTATTAATCCAGTCAGATCTGTTGTTATCTCAACCCCTCGAGCCCCACGTTGGGCGCCAAAAATAAACTGTTGTGGTTTATACCCTAGCCAGACAGCTTGTTCACTCACTCCCAGGGAGTGGTGCTGGGCTGAGAGCAATCGAGACCGCCCCCCCTCCCGGGGCTCTCCCCTTCCCCGCTCCCATGAGGGATGGGGAGGAGGATCAAAAGAGTGCAGTTCCTGTGGGTTGAGACAAGAACAGTCCAGCAACCAATGTACAACACAAATCACCACTGATACTACCAACTACAACAATGATAAGAGAAAATAACAAGGGAAGAGAATACAATACCACTCGCCAAGAAACAAGTCCGACCCAGAAGCCCGTGTCCTTCCGTGTAACTCCCAGTTACCCCCCACCCCGGGCATGACGTGCTTTGGTATGGAATACCTCTTTGGCTAGCCTGGGTCAGGCGCCCCATCTCTGCTTCCTCCCAGCTTCCCCTCCTGCCTGGCAGAGCATGAGCCTCACAAAGTCCTTGGTCAGGGTAAACATCACTTAGCAACAACCAAAAACATCGGTATCACCAGCACTGTTCCCAGGCTGGAAGTCAAAACACAGCACTGCACCAGCTACCAAGAAGGAGAAAAATGATTGCTACTGCTGAACCCAGGACAGCTTAATAATTTAAGTAACAGTTGGCAAGACACAATACCAGAAGTGGTTACCAGGGAAAAAAGAACATATGATGCTAAAGGGAATGTAGGTATTGCTGGGATTTTTTACTTCAATCTGAAAAGAATGTGTAAGACACTAAAGAAATCTGTCGTTTTCCAGAAGTATGAGATGCTTAAAGCATCTTTGACTCTTTTCCCAAAGTTTTTATGTTGATTTCACCTGCCTTCCCTCACCTTTCCACACCCTGTTCAGAATGAATTATAAACAGTTTCTGGGTTTGACCACTTACAAGAAGCTGACACTTACAGGTAGATCCTCCAATGGGCTAGCAAGGCCAGAGAACAAAACACATTTGAGGAAAATAATGAGGAGTGATTATTTCTTGGATATTTGCTTTCAGTGCAAGTCCTGCTCCTTGCCCCATGGTGCATATAATAGAAAGTTACAACCATTTCTAAAATTACAAACAAGACAAAAAAGAGGGGTCCTAAAGAGAAAAGAATGTATGGCATGTAGAAAATAAATAACATCAGAAAGTAAGTAGCCAGGCACTATTTATTTTTTCACAGTGTAACCAATCAACTTCACAGCAGATACAGTAAAAACAATGCATTACAACTGCTTTACAAAGTTCAGTGTTGAAACTCTCTCAGTTTAAGAGACATCAGAGCACAAACATCTAATCTGTTCATTTTGCACAGAACACATGGTATTCGGTGGTGGGGGTTTAAATTTATTTTCAAGACTGGCTTTCAGTTTTACATTTAGAAGATTACAGGCTACATCTCAGAAACATCAGTATGAACCACGCACCAGGGTGCAGGCACATTTCCATTCAATGCACAAGGACTAGTGCAACATTTATAAGAAAATTCAATAGACATTAACATTCACATTACAATCATGAGCTATAAAACCTATCCTTCAAACTACTGCCAGCCTTCTCCTGGCAAGAGGTTTCCAGGATTTTATTTTTCTAGAAGTCCTTACAACTCAGCTTTCTCCCATAATCTTACATCAGAAATTCTGTTTTTAAGGCCTTGAGCAGCCAAACCCCTTCTGATAATAAGGGCCACAAGCACCTCCTTTCTGAGCTTGTTAGTATTACTCCAGTCATCAGTCTCAAAGTCCCATCAGTCCTCAAACAAAATCAGCTTTTAGCAGCTTCTTTCATGCACCTTCTGCATGAGGTATACTGTTGTAAAAAAAACCCCACAGAACAACCATAGGGTGAAATACCTCCCTTAGCTTTCATTTCTCTCTAGACCTCTAGAAAAAATAAAACCAATAAAAACAAAGCCACAAACAAAAATCCCACAGAACAAAAGGCTACAAAACTCTAGCCTTGAACCATATTTGATCTTTCTGCAATATCCTGTAGCAATCTAAACTTTACATTTATTAAAAACACTATGAGTGATGCCCAGTTTGGAATACTTTAAACTGGAAACTTAAGGGATGACTTTTAGAAAACCTTAAACATTTACAATGTGAAAAACAGGTCTTAAAAACAAGCTGAATCCATCCACTCCACAAATGCAATCACAGCAACTTCCTCAGCACTGAAGAAATTTGCTTCTACCTTTATCTGTAAATCAATTTTTCATCAAAGAAGGAATTCTGATGTTTACTTTCAGTGACATCAATGCCTGTCTTCAACCAGAACATTCATGTTCTCCCCTTCTCTTCAGTAAAAAGGAGTTCAATTAAAAACCAATCCGTAAGACCCATCAAATTTTAAGCTTCTGAACCACTTCTACATTTTAACTCTACAAATCTAAATGGCGGGCTTTTTTAGGACCTTTTTGATCACATTCAGAACATAAATTCTATGGGGGAAATAAGCTTGTTGAAACAATATCAGAACTTGATGTATACGTAAAAATGTTCATAGGTTACTTTCCAGTCTACATATATATGTATATACATATGTCTTTGACATTGCTAATATAATTTCTGCACACTCACAAAGTCTCAGTATAGGATTTAGCAAAAGCATTATCAGTTTATCATCTCTGAAGTCTTCTAGTTCAGCCATGCTCACTCATAATGTTGTCAAATATTAAAATGATTATATCAATGTTTCACTCTAACCAGGCAGAGAATTTGTCAAACTGGAGAAGCAAATAACAATCAATTTAATACTCACAAATGCTTTAGGTTTGGCATTGCATGCAAAAGACCATGGTATTTTTAAGAGAGGCTGAAGAAGTCATGGCTTAATCACATTAAAAGCCTATGAGGATACCTTGATGTTTCTAGGTAACTGAATATAATAATGGATGAGTGCATACCAAGGCTATTGGAAAAGTTCCAAATAACTGAGTAGAACTGTAAATATTGGCACACTTACAATATTAGCCAAACTGAGGAGGCTTATGTAAGAAAAACTGAAATGGAAAAATAAATTTGCATCAATACAATGTATTTTAAATACAACCCTTAGAAGCAATACAGAATTACAAAACTTCTTAATGTTCCATATTTTTTCAGTAAGTTATTCACAAGGGCTTTAATAAATAATTTTAAAAGGAACATAATATTATAACATTGTCCACTGGAGCCAAAACACTGTAAAATTAAATGCATGGTATGAATGTTCACTTAGGTAGTTAAAAATATCAGCACTTTTAAAAACACTTAAAAAATAAAGATGCAGTAGAAAAGGGCAAACTGAAACACTATGTGAAGTGTAAATGCTGAGATTTGCATTAAGACTGTATTTGAATAATGAAACCTCAAAATATATACTAAGATACATAATAAATCAACAAGGATATTTCTGGAAATTTAGTTTTTAGACCATACACTGCAATTGTTTATAAAACTTCAGTGAAGGGGAATATGAATTATAGCAATATCACTTAATTAGAAAAAGTGATTAAGAACAAATATTAGATCTTTCAAAATAGTAATCACCATGAGATTGACAGATTGTGATCCTTCAGTTTTATTTAAGGAAGTATTTATATTCTATAGTAATTTAGACTGTTAGTATCATAACACAGCTCTTCACATTCACATATAAAGTCTAAGCATCCACAGCAGACAACAGCGGGAAATAAAAAAGGTACTGTGAAATCACATAAACCATTAAGACTTTTTTTTTCAGTAACTAAAACTTGAACACAGATTGTATATTTACACCGGGCCTATGAATATTCAAATGTCCACATTTACCTATCTTGGAAAATTTGAGCCATAGCGCAAGCACCTTCATTGTTCCTGCTGCTATGCCATCAGTGGGATGAGGGGCAAACATGACTTGACCTGTTTAAAATAACCATGAACTCTTTTCTGCAGATCTCACAAGCCAAAAGATTCCTATTTACCATCTTCCTAAGGAGTAAAAACAATTCCAGGGGAAATAGACATCTGCAGTGAAGTGATGACTCATCGTCACTTCCCACCCACAGTAGCTGGTTTTAGTTTTTATTTTAAATATTGAATTGGCAAAATAAATATATCATCTGCGGGGCAGTACTGGTCACTGTTGTTAACAGTTCTCAACCCTTTTAAGTCTAAATGACAAAGAAATCTTAATGTTGCTCTATAGAGCCAATCTGCCTCCTCAGTGGGATCAACTGAAAATCCCTTTTCCAATGCTTGGCAGCAAGACATCTCCTACTTGCAATGCCTGGAGGGGGAATCTGTAAGAGGAAACCTTTTTTTTTTAATTCAGCAAAGTTCAAACCCTGATAAGATCACTCTGTGAAGCCAGATACACACAAAAACATTGCTTCCACCCTGATAAATGTTTAAGTCTAAGGTAGGCATGCAGAGATGTATGGAAAAGAATTACAAAAGAGAAGCCTTATTATTGCAAGCAAACTCATGTCTCTCTTGATCCTGTCATCTAGCTGGATTCAGGCCCTGGTGTCTGTAACAAAATTGTCCTAATTTACACAGGCCATACTCCTACTCTTCTGAAATTCTCTTCTTGAATAAGAAAAGGAAATGAGAGGAAGAACGTAGTAGAACTGTTTACACGCCTTCTGTCTTATGTCCCCCATGGCTCTCCTCATACAGCTGAAGTTAACATTGATCTGCCATAAGCAAAACTTGCAGGCAAAGCAAGATTTGTCACTGGAAAGTGGAATGGGATTGCCCAGGAATTTTACAGGTTTATTTTTTTCCTTAAAATACCATGAGACTTTTAATTTTTTTTTATAAACAAGATATTGCTAGGGGGCAACAAGACCCAGCTATGGAAAAAAGGGCTAGATCCCTCAGTCTTTTACAGTGTTAGCTGATCTCCTACATCCACGAGCTTCTGAGATTTCCTCTAAAACCTTCATTAACACTCTGGTTTTCCCAATAAGATTTACTAGTAACTAAAATAAAAAAAAAAAAAAAATTTACTGCCTTTTCACTAGCATCATAACAGATCCAAAAGACAACACAGAACCCACACACAATACTGAGCTCTCTGACAAGATTTAGACACTTTGTCCAGGACTGCAATCAAAACTCTTCCCCTATACTACACAGGGAATGTCTCAGTGCCTCATAACAGGACAGCCAACTCAATGAAACTGCTCCTGTGAAAAGATAAACATTAAGTGCAGGGATGCTTTTCCATTGTTCTGGAAGTCACAACACACATCCATCTTCTGAAGGGAAGCATGTATCCTATTTCAAATTACAGTCTTGCAGGCAAAAGTCACCTTTCCTTTTAACTAGAAACTAGTACCAACTTCCCTGGAGCACACCAGCTGTATTAGTTCATGCCTGGTATGATCCAACTTTCACACTCCTGAGAGGAGAGAGGGACTTAATGACTGAATGCAGTCTGGGTTAGATTTTCATTCCCAAATTATTTAGCCCTCAAGGGGACTAACAGCAGTGTAGGCACCTGGCTACGAGGTCTTTTCCAGTGTCTACTGTACTAATTAATACTAAATAATTTTAACAAATATTGTTTCTCATAATTAAAGAATAAAAATTTTTTTTTCTGATTTAACCTGATTTATCATCTGACATTTCACTAGAACGATCACTGAAGATAACTTTCTATTGCTCATTCAGTCTGTAATTAATGTGTAGTAAATGCACATAAACTTATTCTTTTTCTAATATAAAAAATAAAGATTTAGTTAAAAATTAAAGTGCATTTTCACAAATATGAGTGAGAAGCCAATTTACTAAACATAGCTCAATCAGATCCATGTAACTGGATTCTGGAATCGCTGCCCCGAGCAATCTTTCCTCCCCATCTTTTCCTTCCCTCCATGTCAGTTTTCAGTGCAGATTCTCAATGGAATGAGAAGTGGCCATCATAAGAATCCATTCTTCTGCCTCCAGCTGTAAGATCCCATCACATTTGTTGGACCAGAGCTTGGTCATAGTCTTGCACATTCAGTCAGATGATCCCACCCATCTGGTTGAAATATTAACTTACAAAAGAGTAAAATAAAGATAAATTTTCAGGTTTTGATTCATCTGGTAACATTGCTTTACAACTGCCATTGCTGGTATGAGTAAGGCAGAAGCAAGAGACAACTGAAAAAGGATGGACAGATCTATTCCTTTCATTGACTTAAACCACTTGGGTAGCAAGCTTCTGGTACGAACCAACGCAGAGGCATTTTCTATAGCCTGGAGAATATTGTACCTCTCCCCAGCTCCAGCCCCGCCCCAGCACATTCATCAGGGCATGTGGATATTCACTACGCAGAAGCACAGTAATTCTTTCTCACTCCTTGCCTTGTATTCTTTAGCTGGGAAACTCTACATTAGTTTCTATTTTCTGTATCTGTTACAATGACTAAAAAATACATTATTATTTCACAAACATTAAAGATCACATTCAATGTATAATTGAGAGAAACTACAATGAATCAAGAATAATTATATTGACAGTGATTTTTAAAAAAAGAAAAAAAAGATGTATTTGTGTTAATTCTCAGGTATTTGGAAACAGTAAACTGAAATGATGACTGATGCATATAAACACAGCGTACCTTACTTCCTGAAGATATTTAAATCCAGACTCCTCCTGTTGGCTTTCAATTGAAAGGTCAAAGGTGTTCACAAATTACAAAGCATAGTTCATATACCAATTTTAAACAAATCTTTTATTACCATAGCAAATAAGAAACTGAAAATTATAAAAAACATATTGCAGGTGATTCTCCTTCAAAGTCTTGCACAATCCTGTGTCTCTGAATGTCAGAAAATCAGATGTGGTTAAAGCCTTTGAAGCACATCAATGTGTGAATATAAAATACATTGCCCAGAGCTCATGCTTTGCTTGCACTGCCACTACATAAAACAGATTCATTCAGACACAGAAGACATGCACTGAAGATCAGTGAGGTACAATCACAGACAAAACCTTGCCAAAAATAACACACTGAGCTGTACTCACTACTAAACCAGACAAGTGATGAACACTAATATAGAAATATCAAGGAAAAGTCTCTTTTTTGAAAAATATATTTCAGGAGATGCCTATATAGGTCCACTGTAAAACAGACTCCCCAGACTTTTCCACCTCTCTGCCTGTACAGCAATTTCTTGTCTTATGTCCCTCTCTTTCAGTGAGAAAACTTACTGAAGAGGCTCTGCCTCACATCCTTAGTGTTCAATCATTTGAGCTACTGAACACTCATTATTGAAATTAGTGCAAATTAAGCATGTGTTAATGGCAACAATTCAGGATTGCATCACTCTTTATGACAGTACATAAGCACATACTTTTCTGAATTCTGGTCTAATTACAGTACTGATTAGGAATCAGTTTAAGCATGTGCTTAATCAGTAATGGTCAGAATAATATGACTCCAAATACTGTGATCCCAGCTATCAGTAAATGAACTTTTATCCGGGTAAGTTTGAAAAAGGATTGCAACATCTTAGTCCAAGTAATTATAGTCTGTTTCTTGCCTTTTTTTTTTTTTTGATCACTTGGATTTCTTGAAGTGTTCACATGCAATTAGAAAGAAAACACATGATACTAAAATAATGCATTTATTACATGCCATGTTACAGTTCACTATATTCCCATTTCTACTTGCACTCACAGTACTATGGGAAACTGAAATTATTTCATCAGAAACGAAGTACACAGAAAAGTTTGTCAACAGACAGAAGCAAGTATATCCATAAGCCAAACAGCCGTAATGTTCAACAGGTTTAATACTCCATTATATTGTTTCATAGAAATGAGAGATGAAAGACTTTTTAATCTATCCCTTGCCAATTCTGGATATTTTCAGTTCTCCAGTCACTGGAAGCTGACTGGCAACTGACAACCACATGAACAGAAAAAGCTAACTAGATCTGCCAGAGGAGAGCAGGCTGTAAAATTTGTATTTCCTCTTGTGAGGTGCCAAGTTCTTTGAAGTTCCTTTTGTTTAAAGGTGAATTAATGAAACTCGGGAGCTCACAAAATCTGGGCCTTGCATTGTACGGTGAGGAGACTGCTTTTCAACTACACATCCAACATACTGCTGCTGGAGCTACCTTCATCTCTCCCAGAGAAATGTGCTTACTATGTTGTCAAAAAGCACCAAACTGCACTATGGAATTAAAATTGACACATTTCCTTTGTACTGAATATTTTCTGAAAATGAGACTCTAAAGAAACAATAAATTATAGTAGTTCAGTGTTGTTAATGATGCCACACTTCTGTGCTCAGTCTAAGAGTCAAAAGTTAGTGCTCAGAAAGGTCACACAACATAATAATGTCAGCAAACCTCGACATCAGGATTTCAGATTCTCAACCACTGCCATATCTCATCAGCTAAATACTGAAATAAAGGTTGTGTTAAAATGGGATCTTCTCTGCCACACTTTCTTCCAGAATCACTACACATATAGTCTTGCATTCTGTATCACTTTGGGACTGAACACTGCAGTAACATTTCATCTGTATTCATGTGTATTGCATATCATATCTTACTGTGTTTGGTACCAACTATTATATGAATATACATTAATCTTTTCTGAGAAATTCAGATGGAGCACATCTAAAGGAAATATTGGGGGGTAGTGTATCGTTTTCTATTATTAGCCATTAATCATGTCTGTATTTCCAGTACTGAACATCCTTACCTACAGCCAAATGCTAATCCCATTAATCCTCTTTAAAGATCTGTAAGGTCTTCTGTGTAATTCTGACTTTTACTTAATGCATATCTTAATTTTACAGTGATTTTTTGCAAGCTCACTTGAGAGCAGTTTATTTTTGAGAATGGAGGAAAGACAGCACTTTTCCACGATAAAGACAATGTATTTAAAAATAGAAATGAGATACTAAATGCTGTCAGCCAGCAACAGTCAACACAGAGAAGTCAGTCCAGAAAGGCTGCTACTGAAGAACTGCTACCAAAGTGAACAGAAGCTCTGACCACAGAAATGCTGGAGAACTGGTCCTAGAATTTTAGGCGGGAGTAAGTCCCGTTTTAGAGAAGGGTCATCAATGAATAATGATTATTTAACTGCCCCCAACCCCAACAGAGCTTTTCCATTAGAAAAAAACAATTATCAAGGAGATAATTACATGGCAATCTATAACACAGACTCAGCAAATTCATACTGTTTGGCTTTAGCTTTGGAGCAGCGTATGCAGTAACAAACAATCCACAAATTCATACTGTATGCAAAGCAAAGCAGGTCACACACTACACTCCTAGGGCTAGAGATTTAACACAGTGGTTTTGAATACTGTTGTGCGACCACAGCAGTGATACAGGTTTTCCAAACTCTGTCACATGTAGAGTTACGACTTTTTCTCTGGCCCCGAGTATGAATCAGACAAAGAAGGGAATGGGGAGAACATGAACAGCATTATACTCAATGGCCAGAATCTCAGCCAACTTCATTCTGGTTTCCATGAAATGAGCAAACAATGGCAGCTGGCTAGGAATTTTTGAAAGTTGTAGCCCTCTTGGAAAACTTTGGGGTAATCACAACAGAGAAGTAACGGCAGATGGAGCACAGACATACATGTAATCTAAGGTTGAAAGCCAAAAGCCTACACCAACAGTCAGGATAAGACAAGCTCAGAATTACCTTTGGGGTTTTAGTGATATATCCATTTCTCGCTGCTCTAATCTCTGTGTTCTGTATAAATATGACTGTGATTAATTATGACTTAATCACTCTTTTTAACATACTGCAGAGAACAAATGGCTAGTTGAAAAAATAGAAATGTTCCATTTCAACATTTTAAATCAAGGATTAATAAAATCATCACCTTATGGATGAAATGGATGAGAATAATTAATCCCATTTTGTTAAGGCTTTCTTTGTAAAGGTGTAAGAGATGCTACAAAATTCATCTGCATTATCACTTAGAATGAAAATTGAAAGCTTATGTAGAACTGTCCAGTTAAATAACATAGCCTCTTGACTCTGCATTTTGTTAGAGCTGGACAAAATATGTACATGCTCAGGCAAGTTAAATCTCAGGGATATTTATATTTTCTCTTCAAAATACCAATATCATTTCTATAGTTGATCACAAGAGGGAGACCACATCACCATATGTCCTCTCATTGTTTCAAATTTTTTTTAAGTATCCAAACAATGTGAGTCATTTTGGACCAGCTCTAATCTCTGACTGCTCACTGAAAAGTGTTACTGACTGTTCAATTTGCAATTTTTTTCTGAGTTTGTCAAACCTCTGAAACTTATAGATAAAGATAGCCAATCCAGTAAACGAGATTGAACAATGCAAAGGCAGTTGGAAAGAATATTCGAGAATAGGAGTCAATTTTTGCAATGCGGATGTGTATTCTTCCTTCTCTCCAAGATCCTGTGCGGCAGTCTTCAAAACAACAAAAGAAGCTAGCACAGTCTTTCCCTTCTAGGCACTCATATCCATAATCATCATCACGTTCAGGGAGATGATTAATGTTATTAATTGGAATTAGTGTTGATCCAGGTCGAACAGCAATTGCAGGTGCTTTCTTAAGAAAAACAAAAAAGAAAAATATAATTTTGCAGGTGGTTGGTTTGCTTCTTTTTTTATTTCCCCTTATTTTTAGCCTCCATAGGCTTTCCATTAGCAAAGGCCAATATAAACACCTTCAGCACATTATACAGAAATTCTGATATTAAGCAGTTTAGGGAGCTTTGCGAATTATGAACTGCTGTATAGCTCTTGCAGGCAAATGATCATGATATATTTTTCAGCTGCCACAGTAAAAACAGGGTTGTGCTGGGATCTGGGAATAGCGGATAATTAGTTACACAGACAGGGTTAGCTGATCCCATCTACACAACACAAACAAACATTGTGAAGTTAGCCACAGTTTGACAACTGGGTCATAAGCAAGTCTACAAGCAGGCTACAAGCATCACTACCAAAGGAATGATGATTCCCCCAACATTTGGAGTCTTGAACAAGAGTGAAGGTGTTTCTGGAAGATACATTTTCACCAAAAAGCAGCTAATTAGGTTAGTACAACATCAGTGGTGAAGTTTAAGAAACAGACACACAAGGCCAGGCCACATTATATAACACACTCTAATGTTAAATCCCTAAGCAATATGCCCTGCCTTTAGAAACTAAGACACAAGAATCCTTAGGAGAACACCATTTGAGTCACTAAGCTGATTAATTTAGATCTTAAATCTTACTTCTACTTTCCTTAAAAATAACTCTTCTTGCAATCTGGTAAAAACTTGGTGTAATAGATGTTAAGTTTCATAAATAATTTTCATAGAAAAAATATGGGTGCCTTATGGCCTAGCACATATATCGTTTGCTATTCCCTTTCTTGTAACTTTTGCCTTTTCACCATCCTTTTACTTGCACAAGCACAGCCCATCTTTTTTCTATTTTGTTTCCTTGCAGTTCTTCACTCTTCATGCTTGTGTTCTTGAATATTTCAAAATACATTCTATTTCTCTAGCTGTCCCTTTTGCCTTTCTAAATCTTATAGCCTTTTTGAACTAATCCATAATCCTCTTTCTTTGAACTCCCCCCACCTTTGGCATCTCTTCCAAAATCTCAGATGGAAGACAGAATTTACATCAACACTACTCTTACATTGTCTTCTCTCTTTTCTACCATTTCCGTATTTTGTCATGTTAGGAATAAATGCAGCAGGAAAGGATGAAGCCAGGAGAACTAGCTAGGTATTTAAGTGTACAGAAGAATCTCTCTTAAACAATTATACATGACAGGCAGTGAAAAAAATATGAAAAAATATGAAAAGCATGAAGCCACATAGTTTCAATTCTTGTTATATTTTAAAATCTTGTTGTCACGCTCCCATGGAATTACTCTGGCCAGCACAGAGATCTATATGCATTGTTAAGGAGGCATTCTGTTGCTGAAGGGACATTTCACCCTGTGTCCCAAGGGGTGATGTTTTAAAGCAGTGCAGAGTGCACAGCATTTTTTAATAGCTTTGTTTAATAAGTGTCTTTACCAGAGGAAGTTTCACACAGGCTGCTGTTTCAATACTTTTTAGACATGATGACCTAGGGAGCTAATTATCATGCTAAAGAACCTCATTATTCTTTTCAGTTATGCTAAAATACTGAGAATAACAACAAACAGCAGTTACATGCTTCTATCCTAATTTGAGGTATTACAAACAGGTCTTATTTTTACAAGATATGAAAAGTAAGTTCAAATTTTTTTTTAACTTACAAAATCATTCTTTTGTTGACGATATGTAGGGAAAAAGGTGCTTATAATTGTAAAGCCTATTCTGGTTTTACAATAATTTTCTGACTGCTGGTTCTGCTAATGGAAGATTTGTAGCATGATTCATTTCTACTAGTGGGGTAAAACAGGAATCCCCAACTCAGAAACACCATAAAAGGAGGAAAAATAACAGTACTGCTTTTAAATGCTCATGTCACCAGCACAGACCAAAGTTGGCTACTACATTACAGGTTTGAAGAGGTAGCCTGAGAGAGGCAGAAAGATAGTGCCATCTTATAGGCCTAACCACTTCCAGGGAATATAGAAAATGTGCAAGAAAGGGACAATGTGAGGAGAAAGGGGAAAAAAGCACCAAAACCTCACAAGAAAATGACCTGTATCAATTTGCAGAGACTTAGGAAAAAAAAAAAAAAAGCAACAAAGATGTAGATACAGGATACAGTAGTACATGCTGATTGTTCATGTACATGTCTACTAATATTGTAGATAAAATTCCACATAGAGTAAGAAGCATTTATAATACATTTGATAGGACCAAACCCAAATTATTCTGCATTAACACTAACAGATGTACAAAAGAAAGCCATCATCTGTTGAATTACAGCACAGGTGATGCATTCACTTCAAGTGAAATGATGATCAGAACAAAATCCACAACTAATTAAGTTAAATCTTTCCTGCCCAAACTCATTATCCTTACTAATGTGGATTTACATAAGCCAGTTCCTACTACCTTTCTTGAATTATGCCAGCACATACTTTGTAAGATTAAACTGCTGTAATCATTTGTGAAATCTCACAATTTTTTCATAGATCATTTATTACACCTTATTGCTATCAGATCATGGAATAATAAGCCTTTATTGCATTTTGCAATAGAAACAGACAACGAATGCAAGGCAAGTTTTCCAAGGGAAAAAACACCAGTAAATGAGAACTTCTCAGGAGGAATTAAACTATTTTAATTAAATTGGATTTTTGAGTTACATACCCATAACTACAAGAGAAAAAGAATGAATAGATGTCTTTGACAAAAGGGGAAAAAAAAAAAAAAAGGATTTGTAGTTGTATGACTTCCCATGAATTAATCAGATGGCTTCTTTAATTGCTCTAGTTAGAACAAAAATTTTATAGCTTTTTACAAAATATCACCCAAAAAACCCATTTATAAAATAAGAATCCTTGCATCTATTAATTGCTCTGGTTTTTAGAGTAATCTCTTACCCAGTATGGTCTTATGGTGAAGCATGTTTAAAGAATTCTGTGTGAAAATATAGCTGGTTTTCAACTACTTAAAACCAACAAGCACACTTTAAGACGACACTAGACCACAACCAAACAGTGTTTGGAATATTATATTGCTAATTTTAATCTTAGTCAACAGGTGTCATAATTGCTATCTCCCCATTTTCTTACATTTTAAATTGTGACATGCACTGAAAATCTCAAGGCATTTGGTAGATTGTTGCATAAACAGCTGATATGTGAAGAGATTCTGGAAAGTCTTGTTACTCCATTCAGTAGAGTATACTTGCAAACCACTTCAATGGCTTTTGATCTGCCAGCAGCTGATCTTTAATAGCTCCTTGGTTTGAATAAGTAGTATTTTCTCCCCTCCTTTCTCCTTGTTGCGCATGCTAAGAGCAGGCTTTTTTCAGCTTCCTCTTCCCTAAGTGTTGTTGAGACCTCATTGCAACAGCAACCTAAAATTGAATCTGCTGTGCTAACACTGAAGTTCCCCAAATTTCTACAGTCTCTGTTATCTTTTACCTTCATTGCTCAGTATGCCTTCCATTGTGCCCACATTCGCTTCTACCACTAACAGGGAAGTTTGAGGTTTCCACTTTCCTGTTGTTGTAGCTGTGTTGGATTCCCTGAGGATCACAGTGATGCTTGATCAAGGTTGCACAGGGCAATATTAAACCTTCACCACTAGCCTGGCTGCAAAGACATGTGATCCACTCAAACCAGCTCATCATATTAAACACAAGGGCTCTGATTTTGCTGGTATTAAGCCATAGCAGCCCTGCAGTGCCCCCATAAGATAGTCTCCCACAGAACTGCTGCTCAAAATTGGTGCACCTGTGCTTTTTGACCCTAGTTGCAGAAGGAATATGGGCTGCAACAGGATTTCTCCATTTCTGTATCCGGGCTTCTCTAATTTAATTTTAATTTCTCTTTCATCTTACACAGCCTTCAGTCAGAAAAGACAACTGATATTATGATTCAGCTATTCTTCAGCTTCCTTTGATGAAATTATCTGGAAGGAGGCTTTATAATATTGTCCTTCTTATTTTCTCCAAAAGATGACTACAATCAAGCCTCAGATATTAAGACTAGTGTTTGAATGAATAAGCTATTTAACACTTTTACCTCAATATTTTATTAAAGTTTAGCTTTAAATATTTGACCTGGCTTCCAACAATAGAGTCTTGGAAGTTTCAGTGTTCTTATGACATGAACAGAAGGCTTCTTAAAATATATACTTGTATACATTATACTTGTAATAATACTTATTCCTGAGATATGTAGGGATTCAAACATCAACCTGTAAAAGCAGAACGTTCATTTCACCAGAAAGAAATACGTAAGTGAAAGAGGAGAAAAAAAACAAACAAAAAAAATGGAGTTAAGGTAGATTTCTTAAGTGGAAGGGTGTCAGAATACTGACCAGTAATAAGCATTTTTTATGTTGAAAAGCTAGCAAGGTAAGAACCAAGTTACATGATGTGAATCCAAACAAATCTTCACGCCTCCAGTCCATTTACATTACCTCTACTGCTACTGTCTTATCTATGGTTCTCTCTCAGGTGCTGTTTTCAGAAGCAATGTGCTAGACAGAACTGTCTCCATAGGCACACACCTCATGGGAAGATTAATAGGGGCCTGGGCATGGAAGCACAGAATATTATAGCAAACCGCTCTCTAGCTTAGGCTTATGAGCAGAATGATCCAAAGCCTTTGTTCGTTATTAGTATTTACACAAAATTAGTACAATCTACCAACTGTAAAAAAAAGACCAAAAAAAAGCGTTAATTTTGTTTGAACATTAGCCCTTTTATTTAAGAACAGTCCCTCAAACTTAGTGCCACAGTAAACAGCATTCTGTGATTTTTTTTTCTTTGTTTGTTTAAACTTACTGATGGCTTAGACTTTGTCTTCTTTTCTTTTCCCTTGTCTCCTTTTCTGTTGCTGGTGAAGTAATGCAGTGTGCCATACTCCATCAAGGCAGCAAACACAAAAATGAAGCAAACTGAAACAAAAAGGTCCATTGCTGTCACGTAGGAAACCTTTGGGAGTGACTTCCTTGCAATTGTACTCAGTGTTGTCATGGTCAGCACTGTTGTAATGCCTGTTTGAGAAAGAAAGAAAGAAAAAAAAAGACCAGAAGAGGGAAGTGTATAAGTGATCCAATTATATTGTAACAAAAGTCCTCAAATTGTCCCTTAATTCATTAATACAATAACTGAGCCACAGCAGGGGTCACTGCCAAACACAACAGTGCTATTGCAAGAAGTCATCCATATGGATCCAGCAGCCACCATGGGATCATACAGAAGGTAGCACATCTCACCTTCAGTTTAAATCCCTCCCGTTTTCCAAATGGACTCATTAAACAATGACACTGAGACAGTTTGTGTAATTTCATAAATCTGTTAAAGAATGCGCACATAAAACAAATACAATAGACAAACAGGTACAAATAAGCACACAAATTTTATTAATAAAAAAAAAGTCTTTTGGTTCTTGAAAGATTAAAATGTACAAAAGGACACATTCAGAAAAAGATGTATTATTTATCAATGATTTCAAACTTCCAGAAAATACAAGTAAAAGGAATAACACTTTCAACTGTTTGCTTCTGACATGTTGCAGATCAAACTAGATGACCTTCCTGGCCTTTCCGGTCTCATTCTTAATGTTACTAGGTATTTTTTCAATACTGTGTCTTAAGTAATAGAAAACATTTCGCTTGACTCACTTACATACAAGTTAATTAAAAGAAGAAGCTGGCCTTAATAGAGATGTGCTCAGAATCTCAACTATACCACTCTTCTTCACTGGTTTAACATTTAGAAGGTGTTAACACTTTTTCTTATATTTGATGCTTCAGAGAGAAGCAAAGCATTTTTCACAGTAGTCCCAAAAATTAAGATGTGACCTTTCCTTCAGAAAGCAATATTTGAACACAGAAATAATTCATTATTTACATGCACAGACTTATTGCAAAAGATGGGTTACACCAGTCTAAGGCTGTCTGTGGCATTTCAATCAAAGCATGGAATCGGGGTCGCGATGGACTGATACCACAGCAAGAAAGCAGTGGGGATTTTACAACAGATTTCCCAATGAAATCATGTGCCTAAAAGGGCAAACAGATAACCCCAGAGTTTTCTAAAAGTGCTTGGCTCCCACTAGATGCTTTTGAAAATCAATTAGGCATTTCTCCACTTAGTTAAACATTTAAATACCTTTAACTGTCTCAAACCTTTTGCTTTGGGAAACCACAAACTGCCAGTATCTTTCAACATAAATGAAAGAAAAAGGCCCGAGCCTTTTCAGCATACCAGACCCCAGCACAGCCTCCAGGCAAGAAGTCACACACAGCATTCCCCTGACTGACCTCTGTTCAGAGAAGACAAAAGGACACCTGGATTTTCCCAGTCCTCTCTGCTATTCAAAAGGCACACAGAGGGCTGTCACAAGGACCTCGGCATCACAACTGTTTGTCATAACAGACCATGCTTAGTTTTGGCTTTCTTGTCTTAATTTGTCATTATTTCCCAAAAAATTGCTTTGTCTGGTATTCTCTTCTCCACCAGAACATCTGCATGTGAGAAAAGTCATCCTGTAATCTGTCAAACAATGGCTTCTGCATGTTCATACAATAGGAGCTCAGAGTTAACTGCAGGGAGCTGCAAATACAATATTGCAAACATTTGTAGTACATTTCAAATAGATAAAGGTTACTACTGCTGAAGGGGGAGCATGAAAACTCTCTTAACCATGAGATTAAAGGCAAATTTGCAAAGTCTGTGGCACTGAAAAAAAAAAACAAAACAACCAAAACACAAACCTCTGTAGAAAGAGTAAACTGGATACAGAACTCACAGAATACCAATACAATTTTTCCTGTTATAGCTAGTGTCTTTCCAGATGGTACACACAGTGATGTCCAGTGATTAGTCAAAGAAATCTTATAATAAATTGAAAAACTAAGATTTGAAACTATTTTTTTTATTGTTTCGACTTACTTACGCAAGATTTTAGGCTCTTTTCGCTAAACTTTGCAGTACTTTTAAATAGCATAAAGAACCAAGACTCTGATTTTTTTCCCCTTACCTTTTCATTAGGCTACTGAACTATTTTGCTTACTTTCTTGCTTGACTAGTTAATCTTGCAGGCTTGACTGCAAGTGGTCCAGTTTCAGTGGGAAAGTCAGGGAGTTAAAACCTAGACACACTCTTCTGATAGGGAATGTTCCTAATAAGTGGGAATGGTGTTTTCACAATCCTATAAGCTGATGAGAAAAAGTAACACACATTTCTCACTTTCTAAGACACACTCTCAGCTCTTGATCTTTCTCCCAGAACAGGTCATACCACCATCACCAGTTTTACTAAAAACACCTATCACTTCTAAGCTCAAAGTTGTAATTGTGCGTCCTTGCACTCCACACACTGTCTAGCATTCTTTATGTGGGGAGTACGACTCTTCTTCAAGGCAGCACATGTATCCTCAAGTCAAACATAGGAGACTGGTACCATGTTAAACATGCCAGATGACACTAACACAGAATTATCTCTGTATCAGAACTTGCAACACACTTCACTGCTATCTGTAGTAAAAGCAGGGCAGTGATTGAAGTTTTTTTGATGCTTAACTGCTTGAAGTGCATCTTTGGTTGCAAATTTTCAGTTCTACCCTGGGCTTAGAAGAACAACTGAAACATTTCTGTTATTAAAAAAAAAACAACAGGAACACCACCAAAAAAAAACCTGACAAACAAACAAACAAACAAACCCAACCAAAAAGAAAAAAAAAAGTAAAAAAAAAGAAAACCAAAACCAAGAACAAAACCTTCATGGTTAATGCTTGTGTAGCAATGACATCCTTTGTTCCATGATGCTAAGTGAAGTTCAATCATACTTGTCAGACTAATGATTGCCATATTGCAAGTCCCTAGAGATGATAAAAAGAACACAAAGGAGAGGAAAATGTATTTGTATGAGCACCACCGCATCCACAAGGCTTGGTTCAGGATTTCCAGATTTCTATTCTCAACACTCCCTCCTTAAGCCCTATGGTGCAACCACAGCAGGATCCTTCTACTCTTAATCCTGCAATTCAAGAGAAAGGGTGGCCAATGGTCACAATGTGAAGGGGAATAAACTGTGTTCAATTTATTCCCTGCTGCAGGTTTGTATTCCTGGGGAGTGCCAGACCCTTCGAGGTTGAAAAAGTATGCTCTTACCGAGAGAAGTTCTTGCAGGAACTGCATCCTTATTGATCCAAAATGACACCCATGAAAGAACAACTGTGAGTATACAAGGAATGTACGTCTGAATAGTAAAATACCCCATACGTCTGCTGAGATCAAAGAAGATTGTCATAATAATATAATCACCTATAAATTAGAAAAAAGAATACATGAAACTGAGAATGGTTTTCAGTTCTATCTTCATCTGTTAGTCTTGTTTTACACACATATTACGTGAAATAACATTTAATATTTTGCCTTACCAGACAAAGTATGAGAAATTTCAGTTGTATTTCGTAACCCTACAAATGCAAACTGATACAATCTCCAGTATTTTGGATCCGCCACTTCAACGGAGGTTTTCTTCCATTTGTATTCAATTTCATTTCTGGGATATCCATCTAGGATAAAACAGAGCAAATCAAGCATTCAGCTACAGTGTATATCAACACATATTTTGTAACCTCTGAATCTGTTTATAAACTTTTTAAACTGTTTAAAAAAACAGAGCTATACATAAAGTGGATCAGACAGAAAGCCAATATACAGTCCACCTGATACATGTAAAATTTAACCACAAAACATCTAGCCTCAGTACTAAGCCTAGCTAGAAATATATGATCAATCAAAAACTATGTAAATACAAACATTTAGTAAGTATCTAGATGATATTCTAGAACTCAGATAGAAAAACTGGCTCAGATTCATCACTATGAATTAATACACAAATGTAATATACATTATCATTAAAAGACCACAAAGAGCTTGAGTACATATGTTTATAAAAGTCCTACTAATGTTTATTCTTTGTCTATTACTCTCACAATGGATGTCTGTGGCCTGATTCACTATCCAGTACTTCAGCTTTAAGGAAGTGTAACCTTCTTGATTTTCACATGCCTCGCGTGTTACCCCACATTTCCTTGTAGAAAGGCAGAAATGAAATTAAGGGAGACTAGCTTGTGTTGCACAACTACTTAATCAATGGAGCTACCAAAGCTCATTTAGCCGGAAGCACTCAAGAAGAAAGTATTAAATGAAAACATTAATTTAAAAAGAATCACTGAAGTTTGATTTCATTGCCTATTAGGTTTCACATTTAGGAATAAGTCGTTTAGCTGTCTTCAGGTGGTTTGGGTTTCTTTTGCCAGTAATAACACAATCCCCTTAGATTTAATTTTTTTTTTAATATAGTGTATACTAAAGAAATTAATCCTGAAAGTTGTGTTTCTTGCTCACATAAGTAAGTCCCACTGAAAGGACTTCTTTACTGATTAAGCATTTACAGGAAAAAGTTGAAGAAGACAGATCTTATTTTTCCTTTTAAGTATACCACATGGAACTAATTCAAAGCTGGCAAGTCTGGCAGGCATAAAAAATAAAGATCTTCCAGGGCAATAGATTTCCATTAACTGGAATGGGCACTGCATCAGACTCTTAAGCAATAAGATTATTTTTAAAGTTGCACCTAAATGAAATGCATGAAATTCAACTCATTCATTACTGCATTTAATAATGCACTAAATAATGCAATAAATCTAATGAAAAAGAAATAAAATAGGTCAGTTCTTTTCTTCACTACAAGGCTTTAAAAAGTTAACCCTTGCTCTCTTGCTGGGATTTAAGGAAATTTAATGCCTGAATTTAAAGGAGAAAAAAAACAACCAACCCAAACCCAACAAAAATGTATTTTACCACCTACAGCTTGAAAACTCCAGTGGACAGGAGTGTTCATCCATAGGAAAGTTATGAAGCTGAAGATAACATTCAGCATTAATTGTCAGCCTAATTAAAAAGGGAAAAAAAAAAAAAAAGAAAAAAAGATTACATTCAAGCATCCAGACACTCCAGACTAGATAGTAAAGCACATGCACAGAAATCAGTTTTGTCAATTAATGAATGTTACACATAGCCAACTGTGTATCTGCAAAAGCATCCAGCATCACTGCCAAAGAACAAAAACTATCATGATATACAACCTGAGGACAAGCATTGTTTCAATTGCCATTTCAAGCCATTTTAAAAAAAAATTCAGTTGATTTGGGGGAATCCTTCAGCTGCCTACCAGAAATAGGAGATAAAATAGGGAGGGACTGAAGGCAGGGCAAGGAAGGGAAGTTTATGACAGAAAAAAAATGAATTTTCTGAAGAATGCATTTTTCAAGTCAAACTGCATTTGGCAACATTGTATCAGGTAGATAGAAAGTGAGGACATTCTTGGCCTTGTTCTATATTCGTGGCAAAGGCAGTAGCTTGGATATGAAAGAGCAGACTTCCGTACTTCCACTCATTTAATGTCTAAGGCATCAAGCAGTTAGTTGCATTCATGCAACTAATATATGTTTTAGAAGTAATTTAGGACTGTAATGGTATCAACTGAATCACTTGCTACTTTTGAAAATACCATCACAGATTTCTGAAGAGCTTCCAAGCAACCAATGCAAAACCCAGTTCTGCTAACTTTCACTAGGAAGCTAGAGTAAGGGGCTAGACTCCAAACTGCTTTCTTTGTATTTAAAATACCTCCTGTTGGTAACGCTGTGAAGAAAGTCAGAATGTCTTCCAAAATCAACTTTGAAAATTAATATAATACTTACATACTTGACTGTATGCAATACTTACATACTGAACAAAAAGGGATGGGGAGAGGAAGATTGTGCCACACGGTGCCAGAAAGCTCTAGAAGTCTGTGAACAAAGTAGTTACTCTACACAAAGTGTCACTGGACCTTCCTAGAAATTTGTCTTGACCAAGAGAGAGGTTTATAAGGGGGATGGGAGGTTGGCAAACATCCCTCCGTTTCTAGGTAAAAGAGTTGCATTCCTCTGAAGATACTTTTCAAACTGCAGTGTTTTTTTACTACATTTATTACCTTTGTTTTCCATTTTCAATCTTTGGATAGTCAAATGCTTAAAGAAAACAAAACCAGACTTTTATTAAAAGCAACACAACTAGATTTGGAATCACTGGATTAATGGATGCAATGGATAGGCCATGGTACAGGGGAGCCCATGAACCTGGAACACTGTCAGATCCTATTATTGTTCCTTCAATAACCAACATATGAAACTCTCAATGTTATTCTACCCGAGGCCAAATTCAGGCCATATCCTCACCTATACAGATGTTTGCATGCTGCAGTACTGGATGAATACCTGCTCTGCTAGCTTATTACTAGCTCACTGCACTTCATAGCTCACACTCTAGAACATTAATTCTAACCTATTGCTCTGGGAAAGCTCACTAGGGGTTTTTGGTTTGGTTGTTTTTTGGTTGCGTTTTTTTCTTTGTGTTACTTAGACCCCATTTAAAAGAAATTGTACACTGAAACTGAATGGGCAATGGAAAAGTAAAGTCCAAGTATGTCAGCTACAAAAGGAAAAAAACACATGAGCATGTTAACAAAGAGGCTCTCTAGAGATTTTTATAAACACCAGTATAATAAACTGTTTAAAAAGTGCTCTTCAGGTATATTTGTATACTCTGAAATGAAGCACACTAAGAAAAAATTCAGTGAGGAGAATCCTTTTAAAACATTCTTATTCTTCCTGCTTCTGATAGAGAAGACTTCTATAAATTGTTCATACAACACAACTAGCTTGCTTATGAAAACAGCATAAATGACTGAAAAGTAATTAAAGGGTGCTACTTTTTGTTTCAAATAAGCAAACTCTCAAGAGCAGAATCAGATTTAGAGCACCCTCTGCATGGACTGCTTCCTGATCAGCTCCTAATCTATAGCAACATTTTTTAGGCATACTCAGAATTGAGAGATGACCCTAAAATGCTTTCTGTAGACTGCAGTCTTTCAAGAACTGTTTGAAAAGTGACACAAAACTTAAAGCCAGCCCAAGATCTCCCATTTACTAGAAAGAATTATTATCAACATGTTTGCTTATGCCTGATTTAGATGAACAGATTTGTTGATTTTAATAGCTTGCAAGGGAAAACATATTAAAAAGCATATGCAGGACTGGGGCTTTAGCTTTAATCAAATGTCTTATGAGTTTTATTATCTGAAGCATTTCATATTTTGCTTACAGACTATAATTTGGTGAAAATTAGATACTGAACTATTTAGAATAGAAAGTCTGCAAAACAATTTATTGCTAGATCTGCAATATGTTAGTGACAGACCACCACAGTGCCACATGCTATGTAATATCTTTTTTTAATCTTGCCTAAATGAGATCAAAATTTGCTAACCTCTTCAATTCTCTTTACCCAATTTTCTACACAATATGTTTCAATTCTACAAATTTTAGGTTTTTCATGATCAAATATTTTCATTTTCTCCTTTTGTAAACTCCTTGCAAATTCCTGCAGTCCATAACAAAAGAGATACCAAGGATTTGATCCATATTCATTATTTCCATATTCTTGGTCATAAGAGTTTTATTTTTTTTCTCCCCAGTTAGTAAAAACCCACCTTAGAGTGTATAATACTCTTCCATCACTCCAGATTCGAAGCAAACGATTTGGAGTTGTAATCCAGTGAGCATCAGATTTCCTTGAGTTCCGGAAGAAAGTGTCTGGAATCCAAATTTTTCCAACCATATTGCTATTAAGCATAAGCACCTTCATTGAGCTGTTAAATTTTAAACGACTGTCATACCAAGTCTGGGCAAAAATTATGTCTATAGTGTATTCCTGAAAACAGAGAAACAACCACATGAAAGTATGTATTTACCAAAGTCTGCGAGCCAACAATTTTTAATTCATACATAAATTCGAGGTCTCTTCTTCTATTCTCTTTTGTATTACAGCAGCCCGTAACACCAAATCAAGAAATTAGAGGCTGATGAAAGACACACACAACTTTCTGTCCCTAGATGCACACTGATTAGTTAAAGGAGACTTGATCGGAGCTTGCTGTAACTTGGTTCCTGCACAGTGCAACCAGCTCTGGAAGCCCTAGACATAAATGTAAGGGCACCCTTAATACTTCAGGGCTAGGCTATGTTTGTTAAGACAGTGATTCTACAACTCTAAGAAGCAAACAAAATAAACTATATTCCCCCCCCCTCCCCCCCAAACTGTACAACATGGAATTTAAGATCCTTAAAGAAATTTCAGATTTTGAAAAATTCATGAATATGCAGGAAGTAAACATCACAGTTCGCAGAACTATCTGTTACCATCTGCCTCATTTATTTACCTACATACCTACATACACACAAAAGTATATATAATCATAATCAGGAAGGAAATTTCTAAAGTAATTACACTTTACTTATTAAAGCCTGAAGAAAGCTTTTTTTTTTTCCATTTTCTCAGTAGACTTACGGCCAGAGAAGAAAGGCAAATAAATAAATAAATAAATAATGGAAAGCCCACAGCCTTTTAACAAGACAATACTTGACACAGTAAAACTTGAGGGAGATAACTATTACAGATGCAATGAAATACTGTTTTTCAAACAATCCAGTTCCTGCACTCCAAAGGAGCAAAGTAGCAGCCTCTTCTCTGTTGTATTTGTCACAGCTCCAGATCAGGACTCTGATCTTAAGGGCAAGTCTCTCTGGTTGATGGCAGATGTGGTCTTTCCTTCATGGCTGCCCTATGAGGGCTCCAGTGAACAACTCAGCAGCTCTTCTACAGGGAAAAAAGAGCTGGAGACCAGACTTAGACATTGGGTGTTGGTTGTTCACTTCTCAGTTACACAAGTGGACAGACAGAACAGAGAAGGAGACTGGTTCAAACTCCTGCTTGAGCCAATGGGGTCACTACTAGTTTACTTAGTAAAAAAAATGTGCAGTGCAGACAGTAAATTTTGTTTTCAAATAAAATAAAAGTGGAAGGCTTTCCTGCTTGGATTGTTCAGTTTTGTTCATTTTAATTTCACAGCAGCCAACTGTGTGAGTTACAGGCTCCTCACTTGTTTCTGCAACTGATACCACCCATCTTGCAGGAAAGTTTGTGAAATTTGGCACTTCATCCTTGAGAAGTGCGAAAGGCAGATATTCTAGGGCAACCTAAATCTCTCAATCCTCCAGCCTCTCCAGGTGGGAGAAGAACTGGAAGGATCAAGAAATAGATATGCAAGAGGGAGGCTTGCCCTTGCTCTGTGGTGTATGGGATACGAATTACCCCCTGGACTGTGATAACTCGGTGACTCTCAAAGGTTATGAATAACTAGTGTATGAGGCAAACAAACAGTGAAGGGACAGAAGGAATAAAGGCACAAATAAAAAATGCATTTTAGAGATGACTTCACTGTAAAACTCTGCTTATTCCTTGAGAGGCACTGTTAATCAGGGGAAGATTCTGCAGGTCAAAACAAGTCCTTCATTATTTTACTTCTGTAAATGACATTCAAGACACCCTGAAAACCAAGGGCCTATTTAATTTTAAAATTCAGTTTTCTGTGCTCTTCTATAATGGTTATAACTGGAAAGAAAACTTGCCTTGCTGTAGTGTAAAGGAGAGCCCGAGGCAGTGCAACAGAGAAGTATTTTAATAGGCTTAAATGGAACAGATTGAACAAAGATTTATGTGTTGCCTTTACAGTACAAATAGGAGGAAAAAAAAGAAGTCAGTGAGTGAAATCAGCAGACACGACCAAATGTATAAAAAGCGCAGACTGACTGAGTTTGAAGGTGCTACTCTAGGCAACCACTTCACAGTAGCAGTGCATTGTCTGAGGAGAAATTTATCAAAGTGTCGTTACAGTCAAATTCACCCAGAGCAAGAAGAATCAGGCTGCCATAGAATACCAACCACCCTAATAAATTAAGATAAAAAAGGAAGAGGAGCTCATGGATTATTTGAACACAAAGCAAAGGAATAGTCTCAGTAGACCCAGACACTTCTGTTCTCTTACCTTTCAGCATAAAACATGCAAGTTTTTATCATAACATGCTTTACAGGAGTTAAGGAACATTTTTGAAAAGATGAAAAAAAAAAGAAAAAGAAAAAAGAAATTGTGTTAAAATTCTTCAAGATACATTTACAACTGTTAAAAATAAACTAATACATAATAGTTTAACATCATAAAATTAGTAACTACATTTTTCGAAGTATCTTGCTGCATGTATAACAACAGATCCAGTTGCTAGCCTATTGTCACATACCTGCAGAGGGCGGTCCTCCATTTGAAAGCTTACACTTCAGCACTCAGCCATCTTCCTCTCCCTCAGGAATCAGCCAACCAAAGGCATAAATCCTCCTACTCATCTCACCTGATATATGTGAACTTGCAGTCTGGCAATGGGTGGTAGCAGCAGCTCACCCCCAACTTCAGCAGGACTCAGAGTCAGTGCTCCCTGGTCCCCCCCCCCAAGAACACTTTATTCACTTGCAGTATCTGTCTTGGTGGACATTACTACCTACTTCTTCAGCAGATCTATTTGTCCTATGCCTCCCGAAGACCTCTCCGACTTTGAGGGTCCATAATACATCCTGAGGCTGCATATATTCTTCACACAATGCATCTTACATAGGATCACATTTTCAACCCATTGTATCTGCTATCTTCCACTCAAGTGAACTTTAGCATAATGTCCAAGCACATACGTGTAGTCATATTGTAGAAGTGCAAGGCATATGAAAAAGGAACTCAAATGTATATTAGCCTCCTTTCTGAACACTAGTTTCCCTCCAGAAAAGGACAGGTAGCATAGGTATTTATCAGTCACCAAGCACAGGCAAATATACAGGATGATCAGACAACTAAGAGTTTGGCAGCATGCAGCTGTGACAGTAAAGAAGTTTGAGAGCAATAACCTGAAAAGGAAACTATGCTAGAAGAATAATCAGGAAAGTTGGATTCTTTCTGAAAATCCAGTTTTGAATGGCTCCTAAATGTTCAGATTTTATGGATTCATACGTTATAGTCTCTTAAATTTGCATCTCCTGAAAAATATTTCATATTTCATTTTAAGAACAGGAAATATAGATCCCTAAAATTTGTTGAAAATTAGGTTAGGAAAAAGAAAATCACTCTAACTGTCTTCTAGGAGTACTTTGTTTCCAAAATGAAATGAATAAAAGCCCTAGCTTGCTTTAGACACTGTATGAGCAAGCACAACAGCAGCCAGATTTAGACAATATTCTTTTGTTATAACAGATCTTTCTGAGCAATTATTTTGTTTTTCCTGCTTACAAAAGAAAAAATAAAAATTAATATACTTATCACTACTTCTGTTAGTTTTTCATAAATCTCACCATTTAATGTCACTGTGTAACCATAAAAATTAGTTTACTATTCTCTCTTTCAAATGAAACTAATGATAAAATAGCCATGCAGAACAAAATGAAATCAGTCTATGGCTATGCTAGTCACAGTAACAGCAAAATGCATACTTATTTATATTTAGCCTTACAGGGTTCAATGATCATGGCACACGTTAGCTCATATTTGGCATTTGATTAGATCACTGACCTCTTTTTTGCACAGCTTGCATAAAAAGCCCACCTGCCTAATTATTTACAGATAACTGCAATCCTCCTCCATCTTTTTTCCCCTCTAAAAGATCATAACAAACTCCAAAGGCTGGGAACACACTGACTAATCAGAGATTACCATTAAAGGGCCAGGCAGTGAACAAACTGAGTATTGACAAGCAGGTGCACAGTCTGAGAGAAAATCATTTAATAAATAAAGCAATTACTTCAAATAAAGTAGAAACAGCTACTGTATGGGAATAAATGGAATCCTCAATATCAGTCTCACTGTCATGCATAGTTCAATTAGACACAAAAATGGGACAGTGGATTAGGTTTATCGGCAAGCCGTTAAAGAAAGGGAGGCAGGTATCATCCTACATGATTGTCTATCAGTGTAACCCACCTCCCACAAATTCCAACATAATATCAATAAGGATGGGAAAAAAATCACAAAGCAGAAAAAACATTTTACTTGGATATTTTGTCTAGCAGTCTCACAACTGATTTGATATTCCACAGTGAAAAGTGTGGAGAAGTCAAGCAATACATAGCTAAATTGTCAGCTGGATTACGATAGCTACAACACATTTTGTTTGAGAACAGGAAGAGAGTGGCCTAGTTTCCTGGGGCCAGACATAAAAGCAATGGAAAGTCCCAAAACTAGACTCAGAACTCAAAAACTGTGTTTTTAAACCACAGGCCTGCAATACAGTTGACTACCAGTGAATTTCAGATAAAAAAAATAATAAAATCTTACACCTGTCATTTTATCTTTACTCAGAAACCCACCACAGCTTTTCTCCCAGATTCAAAATTTCACCTGAAGGGCACACAGAATTTTCAAGAGTGCAACAAGCTGATTCAGAAATCTGTTTCACAGGGAGCCCCTGAACTCAGAATTACCAAGTGTGATGTGAGTTCATCTTATTCAGCTTCAAGATATTTTCCCCATGTTTCTTCATTCTATCCAGCTTTTTAATTCATTAAACTGGAACTCAGTGTAATACTGCATTATTGATACTACAGCTGTGGAAGAGGGGGCTGCAGGAAATACACTGAACAGAAGTGCACAGCACGTACTCCCAGAACCTTTTAACCAGTCAGATTGTTATAACCGTACAGGTAATCACACTGGAGAATGTACGCACAGGGTAAGTGGAAATATAGCAAATCATATCCACAGAAGGTGAGGGAGTACAGCGAGACCTAGATAGTCACAATTCAGAAAAAAAATCCGATCACTTTTCACATCATAATTTTGCATCTGTACTTATCCAGTCCTTATTTTGAACATGCAAAGTGACAGACGTGAACAATATGAATAAAATTTTGCCTTTGCAAGATTTATCTCAATACTTTGTAGATTACAAACTATAATTAAAATCCTGCCAATAATGAAAAGATTAGCTAGAAAAGTAAGTAAAGCACTTCAGCAAAATCTCTGCTTTTATTTCATCAGCATAGATTTTGGCCATTAGAAATGAACATCAGGAGAGGAAGTAGACGATATATATATATATATATAATCTATATACATTCCCACAGCAAAAATTATACAAAAAGTTTTGGTTTGCTTTTCAACTGAAAATTGACTATTTCAGCTACTGCCACTCATAAAGAAACATTAAACTACAGAAAGAACCAGAAAACTCAGAACAAAAGAAAAAATCAGACATAAATGCATACACATATATTTAAAACCCAGGAGTGAATACTGGTATGGATTAAGGGTTTGGCTTTGAGATTGTGAATAGTGATTTATCAGCTGCATTAAGTGCACTTTCTAAATTCAAGCAGCTAAATCTACTTTCTTGTAACTAGAGAGACTCAGGCAATCAAGACTGCTCTACAACATCGGTGACAAAGCTGCACATTATTCAAGCATACATGGTTTTCTACAATTTCCTTTTATAAGTAAGCTATCAAGTCTCAAATACAATACCTGAGCATTCAGTATGGTGCAATGTTTTTTAAAGAAAGATTAACTGCACAGTTACTGTTTGGTCTCTTTATTTCCATGGTTTTCCTGCTATGCTTCCAAACATCAATACTGATGGCAAGATTTATCTGGGTTTTGTTTCTACCTTGCAACTCCTGAAAGATATATCATCCTACATGAAAAACAGCACAACTATCAGTTTAGCTTTCTGATGAGGCAGTCGTACAACTCCAAATATCAGTCACCTGCTACACTGGAGATGGAAGAGCATCAACAACTGTTAAGAACTTCCTAAAAGAGCTTCTATTTACTTAACCGGCCTCAACGGTGTCACCCTTTGTGGGGATAACTCTCTACAATAGAGACATTACTATTACTCAAAAGGTGAAATCTTATGCAGTACTTACTGCATGCCATTGAATGACACTCCAAAAGAAGTGATTTAGATGTGCGTTCTCCACAGTGGTTGAAATAACCACCTCAACTATATAAGACTAGATGAAATTTCAAATCATAAAACAACAGTATAAAAATAATGAAGGCCAAGATCAACAGACAGGGAAGTTACTTCACTTACTAGAAAAAGCACATGGCTTTTCTTAATAGCTATTTTGTCAGTGCTGTAACCCCTATTAAAAGGGAGTAAGGGCAACACTTTTCCCAGGAGTAGGTCTGGTTCTTTGCTAAACAGCTTGGAGGTGCTGCTGCAAAAAGGGCATCCAGAAACCCTGCTTTGTAAAGTGAACTTCCCACAGCATGCACTATGAAGAGAAAAATCCTGTTCCTGCAGTCCAGCTTTTATCAGAGAATGACATTTTGCAATGTCACACAGATCCTGGCACTAGCCATCATAAAGGCAAGTGAACAACAGCAGCTTTCCTCTGGAGTACAGCAGCAAAGGAGGCAATGAAAACCCATATGCTAGAAGCCATTGCCAAGGACAGTTTCTATCACAACAAGCTGTTACAAGTTATCATAACAATTAAAGTATATTCCCTGCCTTTTTTCCCAAAAGGCAATTCAAATCTAGGCCAACAGGATTGTTCCTGGACATGGAATGCAGCATCACAAATTACCATATAGACAGACAGACTAGGATTTAATAACAAAGAACAGGTGTGCAATGTTCCTCAAAATAGTTATAATCTATTCGACATAAAGAGGTACAAGACAAAGAACTAAGTGTAGCTTGTCTCAGCTGCAGATACAAGGGAGACAACCACAGTAGAAGCAGACAAAGTATTTGGATAGGATATTCAGGCATCAGAAGCAACAATAAACTGTATGACAGAGCAGCCAAGCAGTCTATGCAGTTTGTGGGGAAAAAGCAGGAGTGAAGGACTGGTGAGTTAACTTTAGAACCACTCAATACCTTTACCTTCTTGAAGTGCTATATGGCAGTTCTGTTAACATCATTTTTTGTTTAGACCGTCTCAGATCACAACTGAATTGTGCAGGCACTCAATGCTGCTTATGCAGGATACACATCCTCTGCAAGGAGGTTTGAATTTAACATAAAAGACAAGATTCAGAAAGACAACAGAGGCATAAGAAACATGAAACAAAGAACCCAGTCAGAATTACAGGTAGGGATTTTAGCACAACAAAAGCTTAATTGTTTGTGATATTTTGCAAACTCCACAGAAAGAAGAAAAAAAAGAAAAAAAAAGTTATGAGAAACAATGAAACAGCTTTACAGGCTTTTATAGAGAGTTTCTTTCTACCATAAAGGGCAGCTTGGGAGAAAGCGGTATGAAAAGTTGAAAGAATGCAAGCAGAAACTAATGAGATCTTGAGATAGTAAATGACCTCTTGGGGGGGGGGGGGGTAGGAATAAATGGTTGAGGATAGGCTTTGAAGTGCCTTGAAAGTGATAGGAAACTGTTTATGTGTGAGGCCTGGTGAAAGAGGAGACTGAAGAACCACCTGAGCAAGAAATGACTCAGTTGAAACAGTGGAAGATTCTCTCTGTAGGACATCACTACACAGCACAAACGGAGCAAGGGTGCAACTGAAAAGTTACAAAAATATGTTAGCATAACAATGGGAGTCTGGAAAAGGGATTCCATGTGATGGATTAAAAAATAAATATAGATGAAAGTCCTCTGCACTCACAATTTGCAGCATTACAAGACCTGGTTCTAAGATCTATCACATCATAGAAAATTTTTAGATTTCAGGCCTCAATGACACAGGGACTAGTGATTACCCTCATCAACTGTGTGGAAGGGGTAAAATTTGGGAAGATCTAAAGCTGTGATTTAGCCATACTGAGCTAACTAAATACCTATGAACAGATATGAGTGACACAAGGCTGTATTTCAAATTGGACAAAAGCAGACACACAAAGGAGAAGGCAACTGGCACAGAGAGAGTGCTGAATTTGTGCATGAAAAGAAGTAGTTGAAAGCAGGACAAATGTGACCATGGAAGATATCCTGCACAGAAGTGCCAAAGAATGAGCATTAAGAAGTACATTCATGTCAACACCTAAATAGATCAAGCACTGGGAACATGAGAAATTAAGGGACTAACTCACAATAACACTGGCAAACTGACCACAGATAAAAGGAAGCTTTTCAGAACTGTCTTCTAATCAGATCAACAACTCAGCACTTCTGCTATTTCTTTAACAGATTAGCCTTCTGCAAATAGACAGTACTAGCATCTAAACGTTCAGATACTTTAAAGGTAGTCTGGTTACTGCTCTGGCTGTGGGTACTAAGAATCTGAGATGATATAAACTGGATTTCCACCAGTAAGCCATCATACTCTATTGAAGTCAGAGAAATAAATTATTATTATTAATACTGAAAGCAAGCCAACTGTGGCTTAAGTGATACAATGGAATTATACAAAACCAGTTGTTTATAAACCACAGCACAAAAAGACTACAGCCTCAGACTATAGCATTGCTAAATGGCACACAGAAATCAGGCCATATTTTACAACAAAAAGTATAGTTTTTTCTGGTGTCTTGTGTTGAACCTTTACTACTTCTCCTCACTTTCTATCTGTTAACCCGTAAAACGTAGCTGAAAATGGGACAAGTACTGTATGCTGTTTAAAGTGGGGGATAAAAGACGCCTGTATTCTGGTTTGGTTTCAGAAAGCTATTGCAATATTTATCTGCTGTACCACAGCTGCTTTTTCCCCTCACCCCTCACCATTCCCTCCAGAATGATCACAGAAATTGGGAAAGACACAGTAACTGCTGTGCTGAGCCAGTGTAAGCAGAATATTGCCTATACTTGGCCAATTCCCCTGAAACTAAACAGAACAAGCTTAAAGCTACCTTGCAATAGCACCAGGCAAACTAGCTGCCTGCAAGAACAAGACTAATCAATTCCAGCTTCCCCCTACCCCCCAAAAAAAACAAGAGAGAAGATTCATGAAATTTTATTTGTAAAATATCACTCAAGTTTTTAGAGCTGGTAAAATGAGAAATACTAACAGACGTGATTTTTGACAGTTATATCTATTTCATAATAAAGAAAAAACAATGCTCAAGCCTACTGAAGAATTAGTTGCTCAGCTGCTGTAAATGAACACAGTGTCCATCAATCTCAAACACTCATCTGAGTAACAGTCAATTAACTCCAATCACTTGCAGTGCTGACAGGCACCAAAATGATTGGAATCTATCTTCTCTAATCAAAATAAAAGGGTAAGTTGGGAAAAAAAGTTATTATTCTACCTTACGTCAAAGATGTTGTACAGTAAGAGACAAGTAATATTTAAAGAACTTGTTGGTACTACTGTCCTCATCTATGAGCAGATACTCCTGCCATTTGAAAGAACTGAACCAGTTTTCAGAAAACATACACACTGGGCTCTCAGAAAACTGCAGTGCTTGCATGCTGAATCAACACAACCTTAGGAAACCTCATAACTTCTTAGATATGGCAGAAGTGCATCCCTTATGCTCTTCCTTTCAGTCTGTCATCATAAAGCTCATAGAGACAATGGTTCTCCTCAAGACTGTCTTCTTCAAATTCCAACCACCACAAAAAGCTTCACATGCAGTTCATAAACCATGACAAGCCATATCAAGCAGTGTTCACCTAGTCCTGAAATACTACTATTTACTGCAGCATTTTGATAGCACCATGATTTATTACGTGTTTCTTGTATGGAACTATGTTCACTTTGACACACAGTTCTCCGTAGCAGACAGACCAGGAGGGGGAGAGAGAGAGTGTTCGTATCATTCCTGTTAAACACTCCTTACTTATTTTTTTTTCCTATTGTGTTTGTTGAACCCTTAAATCAACATGACATGGTTCACACATGTAAACTGAAGTACATGCCTAGGTAACAGCAGGATCAGGGCTTTGCCAATTCTAATATTTCTGTCTTTTTCTAAACCTCATCCTTTATGCTAGATACTATTCATTAACAAAACAATTAATGTAATTCAGAGTTAAAAATACATTAATTTACAGAATAATGCACACAAAGAGTGGCAGTCTGAGTACAGGATTTCAGAGTAGCTTCAGATAATTTATCTTTGGGACAGGATTATTTATACTCTAGTGTGCTTAATGTAAATTTCCTGGCACTGTAAAGCAAGAGTACAAAACCTTCAAACCTTCTACACAAATTCAACGACTCGTAGAATAAGTGCAGTGACATACCTGATCACAAAGCATCCCCCACAAGTACAATAACATTGAACAATGTGTATTAGGATACCAAACACATTGATAGTTGAATACATAAAAAAAATCCAATAAATTAAAAATCTGCTGTTAGTTGCTGCAACTTGAGAATAAAATGGAATTCTTAAGTCAAAGGATACTTAAAATTCACCATTAGCACATTCTACATGACGCCATAAATGGCACATTATCACAGAAAAAAATGTATCCTAACAGTGCCCAGGCTGTGCAGTCTGTGTACCAAAGTAGCATATTGTGCAATCT
Organism: Pezoporus wallicus; assembly: GCF_028554395.1. Lineage (NCBI taxonomy): Eukaryota > Metazoa > Chordata > Aves > Psittaciformes > Psittacidae > Pezoporus > Pezoporus wallicus. The sequence goes on from NW_026642638.1 coordinate 99,536, forward strand.
GTAAATATCTGATTTGTTCAGTGGTTTACTCTCTTGTTAAAAATAAGAGTGCTAGGCTTCAAAGTATGGCCTTCAGTTTGTGGTCACAGCAGTCTTCAACGGATAACTAGCAAAAAAAAACAAGCGACAAAACATAAGTCATCTACAGAAGAGACAGAAATGTTGGAAAATAACAGAGAAACCGAATTGTTGCAGTGAAATACAGAATTAGTTCCAGAATTAATCCTGGAATTTTCAGTTTGGACATTCTAATACAAAGTTCCATTAATAAATACTAAAATTGAATAGAGAGAATCATCTGCATCCACAGCAAGGGAAGAAAAGAATACATAGTCCTCAAATACACTAAAATGGCAGTGATACAATAATGTTTCAAAATGTTAGAGCACGACTCAAACACATAAAAAAAAGAAAATTAATTCTGAATTTTTTTTTTTCTGTAAACATACAGATTTATGTAAGTATACACTTACAGATATAGACAGACAGGTAGAGCATTTTTTTCTGGCCCATTTTTAATCTATCAGCCATGATGTCCCTGTGTCTCTACAAAACAGATCTGACTCTTTCTAATCCTCTCCCCATTTTTGTTACTTGAGCATTGCTCTACTGTTTCCTATATGAAGCCTGATTAAACTGACATTAAGGACAAGGAAAGTACAAACTTTTCTGTTTGCTCTTAATTTTTGACACAATGCAATACTGCTTCTTACTTAAGGAACTGCTCCTGTGAATCCTTCTCCAAAAACTCTCATTTGGGGTAGCAGTCATTTATTGATATGAGTTCAACAGAAATTACAAGATCAGGTATTCTCTTAGTTAAAGGAAGGTGAAAATGCCTTGAAGTGCCACCATGCCTTCCCCAACCCACTAACTTGCACACTTGCCTCGTCTTGTAAAGCTACAAAAGCTGTGGCACTTGCATGGTTCTTCCCAGGTCCCTTGGGGCACCAACAGCACAAAACATTGCGCATTTATGCACACATAGGGTTTGGGGGACGAATACAGGGCAGAGAAAACTTGAGACCCACAGGCAACACAGATTAAAACACTGACCGTACATCAGACTCTACCAAATAGTACCACCAAACTGACTTTTTTTTTTTTTTTCCATCTTGGCCCTAGTTTGGAAGGCAAGAGAAAGGTAGTAAGAGCCTACAACATTTACATTAAGTGCCCAACTGAATGCCCCGCCACTGAAAGCATTCAAGGCCAGGCTGGACAGGGCTTTGAGTAACGTGTTCTAGTGGAAGTTATCCCTGTGCATGGCTGAGGGGTTGGAACTAAATGAGTTTTAAGGTCCCTTCCAACCCAATCTACGATTCTATGAATGAGCCTCTGCATACAAGGAAACCAAGCTCTAAATATTCATCATGTCTACATTTTAAGAAAGCCCTAGACCACTGCAGAGCTCTTAAGGATCAAGACTTTGGCCATAAAAATGCACTTAGCTGCATTTTACATGATTGTTGCACAATGCATAGCCCAGTTTAGCACTAAAAAACACATTCAAAAATTTTTAGGCTTAATGAGTATTAGAAGCATAAATATGCAGACACTTTCTTAAAAATGTTTACTCAGGTTGTAGTTGCCTGAAGAGATCACATATTGTAGAAAAACATCTCTTAAACATGGAGTGTCTATACTGTCTACAATTTTGAGTAGATCTTTGTTAAATAGCGAAAGCCAAAACACAACAGCCCTCAGAAGCTAATTCTAATGAACGTCATATATACACCTAAAGCATCCCTTTCATAAAAGTGAAAGTCTACCAGAAGCAAGAGGAAAACAGACTGAATTACAAAAATAAACCCATTTCCTCTTGTATGTGTCCTCTGAAGCTCTCAAACATACTCCCTTGATATGCTGCTTCAGCATCACTGTTAGGAAAAATTGCTCTCTACATGATGCCATATTGCATCCAAACTAAGCTGAAGGACATCATTTGTCATAGTGAATTAACGTATATGTCAAATGAGTAATCCAATGGGTAATCACAGATATGTGTTCTCACATTAAGTGATCAAATGAAGGGCTAAAGACAGCCTTTGAAATTGAAGCAATTTTGGGATTATTGATTAAAAATCTCAAACAATATTGCCTTCCTAATGAAAACAAGAGAGCTTATAGGGTCAAATCTGTAATTACCTTTTTTTTTTTCCTGAGAATGTTGTTTCCCAAATTAGAAACATCTTTTTAGGAAATCTTAATTAAATTATTTGCATATATATGGATTTATTTCCCACAAACATTAGATTTTTGTAGTGATGCTCAGATGCTCCTGGTTCCTGGAATCCAAACCCAGTGAAAGCAATAGCTCTTTTATGAAGGCCATAGTGTCCTCAGACTGTAATTTCAATTTCTATGTAGTTCTCTGCCCATTTTTAAAACCATAGAATAGTTTTTGAAGCTTTATGTCTTAATGACATTTACCTTACTACCCTTTGGTGGAAAGCTTCTTTGCCATCCTGTTTTGGTTTTGTTTTGGTTTTTTTTCAGATATCGGGGTTAGAGGGATAAACATTCATCTGACATGCACTATAACTACTGGGATCATGCTCTCTAATGAAATAATTTGCCTTTTCAGTATGGTGCTATCCTTACCTTGGACTGGTTTTTATTAGTACCATGAGAGTAGCACACCTAGCTCTATGACAGCTCTAGCAGATGCGTGGAGATCTCAAAAATGAGTGACATGAAGTAGTCCCATGGCTGATACTGTCATTACTGCAAGTGCAGTGCATGATAACACTGCTGAGCAAGCAGAAGGCCATGGTACATAGCAGCAGGAAGATTGCCAGGGGCTGCAGACACAAGAAAAGGGCATGGAAGATGGGGCAAGGCTACCTGCTTTAAAACAGGAAAACTGAAGCTGTTTCAGTTCCAGGGTATGCACTGGCCACAGGCTGAAGAATTTATATTTCTGGAAATGTAAGTTACTGGAAAAGGAAGCCTCTACCATTTTCTATATCCTCCTTACAGGTAATTCTGTCCACACATTTTGCTCCCACAATACATTCCTTCAAGATAGGATAGGATGGAGAGAAAAAAAAAGAGAAAGACTGCAACAGGAAGATAGCCAAAACTGAAGATACCACTTACACCAGACATGGAAATCAAAAAGTTTCCCCACCCCATCACTCTTCTGCACTTTCATGTATTTCTTTACATTCAGTGTGGTCTGAGACATGGACTTCCCTGACACAGCCCCAGATAATGACAACCCTAAACTTATTAGACTTCTATGCTGGAACGGATATCCTTTGCAACAGATCTGCATCATTTATGTCTGGCACTTCTATCCGCAGTGTCTAAGTACTACTGTTTTTTCCTGCCTTGCTTTCCATCACTGAAAGCTGATACTCCCCACCGAAGCATGATGACATACACATAAACCACAAGATCCTTAATAATAATCGGAATTACTGTGCTTTCACTATATGTTCAGAAGCCCCCTGCACTGGCGTACTCCAGCCTCAGACTGAACAAAAGGCTTCTCTGCCATGCAAATTCAATACTGTCAGCAATTCTGTAGGGAGGAGGAAAAGAAAAAAAGTTGGGAGGGGCCTGAACTCAAACTCACCCAAAGACCATTCCCAGTGTTAGTCCTGGGCAGCAGTCCCCAGAGGAAGTCATGCAACAAGGCCTTTCCAAAGCCTCCAATACTACCATTTCATACAATGCACATCGTGACAGAAAAGCTAAGTGATCTGAAAAAAGGTCACAGACTTAACTACCTCATAACTGCTGTTACTTCAGTGTTGGTACCAAATAGGTTCAATCTCAAGTTTCTACAAGAAACTAGATGAGATGTTGCTCAACTTCTGAAGAAACCCGCTATGTGTACACACACACCCCACAAAAAGGGCCCATAAGGCTTAATGCACATAGAAAAAGGACAACAAAGGAATCAATCACAGAATTACAGAATACCAGGATGGAAGAGGACCTCAGGGATCATTTGGTCTAACGTTTCTTGGTAAAAAAAAAAAGTGTTAATTTCAGGTTTTTCTGTGAATTTGAAGAAGTAATAATAAATCAATGTACTGAAAATAGTTTTATTCACAAGTGTGGTTCAACTGTTATTTTTTATAACCTTTGAAGAGTAGCTCCAGGAAATTATACTGGGCTAGAGATAAACCAGCTATAAACAAACATAGGGAAAATATCCAACACAAACCAAAATAAGGAGCTGACGCAATGTCCTCTGTGTGACCTCATTTTTTAAAGTAGATATCTATTTTTGAAATTACAACAATTTCGAATAGAGTCTGTCGTGGTTTAAAACCAGTCAGGCAGCTCGTTTGCTCACTCCCCCTTCTTTCCCTCCCCCTACTCCCGGAGGGATGGAGAGGAGAATCGAAAAGAATGCAACTCCCAGGGGTTGAGATAAGAACAGTTTAGTAACTAAGGTATAACACAGATCACTGCTGCTACCATCAATAATAACAATGATAAAGGAAATAACAAGGAAGAGAATACAACACCTCACCACCAGCTGACCAATAACTCGCCCCACCCCACCCGACTGAGCACCGACCAATACCTCCTTGTCATGGTTTAAACCCGAGCCAGACAGCTTGTTCACTCACTCCCAGTGAGTAGTGCCGGGCTGAGAGCAAACGAGGCCCCCCCCGGGGCTCTCCCCTTCCCCGCTCCCAGAGGGACGGAGAGGAGAATCGAAAAGAATGCAACTCCCACAGGTTGAGATAAGAACAGTCCAGCAACCAATGTACAACACAAATCGCCACAGCTACCACCAACGACGACAATGATAAAGGAAATAACAAGGGAAGAGAATACAACACCTCAGCACCAGCTGACGGATAACTCGCCCCCCCAGCCTGACCAAGCTCTGGCCAATACCTCCTCCAACCCCGGAGTCTCAGCCCTTCTGGCTAACTCTCAGTTACATCCTGGGCATGACGTGCTGTGGTATGGAATACCTCTTTGGTCAGTTTGGGTCAGGTGTCCTGTCTCTGCTTCCTCCCAGCTTCCTTTCCTCCCTGGCAGAGCGTGAGGCTCACAAAGTCCTTGGCCAAACCAAAACATCATTGTTATCAGCTCTGTTCCCGAGCCGAAAGTCAAAACACAGCACTGCACCAGCTACCAAGAAGGAGAAAAATGACTGCTACTGCTGAACCCAGGACACTCCTCCAACCCCGCAGTCCACCAGCCCTTCCGAGTAACTCCTAGTTACATCCTGGGCATGACATGCTGTGGTATGGAATACTTCTTTGGTCAGTTTGGGTCAGGTGTCCTGTCTCTGCTTCCTTCCGGCTTCCCCTCCTCCCTGGCAGAGCATGAGGCTCACAAAGTCCTTGGCCAAACCAAAACATCCTTGTTATCAGCTCTGTTCCCAGGCCAAAAGTCAAAACACAGCGCTGCACCAGCTACTAAGAAGGAGAAAAATGACTGCTACTGCTGAACCCAGGACAAGTCTAAACATGTTTCTGCAATAATCACAATCATATCCAACAGCATAAGAATACATAGTAAAAAATAAACTTATTTGAATAAGATTATAAGTATTTCATAATATTAATCTATAGCATCAGATAATATTTTCTGGCAATAATCAGAACTTACCATATTAATTGGGTCAACTGGGCCAATGCTGTTAACATAGACATCTGTTTCAATCACTGTAGTTCTCACTGAACAAAACAATAAGCATAATAATTACATATTTCATTAACTATGTACATTGTTAGAATCATTTAGCTTATTAAAATAGCAACAAATCTGATATTCTTTTATGAGATTCAGAATAATTAAATCTCTGGTTTGTTCATTCTGGGAAGGATCATATATGACTTGGCTCCCTATTCCATACGACTCGTTAGAATTATCAACATAAATTTTTTACTTCATAACGCAATCTCCACCAGTGCTTTTTGAACAACCAGATATAAAAGGCATAGAAGGTAAAAGAATTAAAAACCAAAAGAAAACAAACACAAAATCTGTTTTTCCAACATAAAACCTTAATCAGAAACAGAAAAAATGTTTGGGAAAAATTGCTCATACAAAAACCCATAAGGTCTGGGAGCAGATATGTTTATCAGCTGTAACGAATCAATGTGCAGTGCCTCCTGTTGATTCCTACTGAAAATATGTAACTAACTAGCTAACTAAATAAATAAAACCCAACAAAACCCAACACTTTTCACCACAGATTTCTTCAATTCATGCAACTACAGTACACCTAAGGACTACTAATGTTTTTTATTTGACTTAATACGGTGCTTCAAATGCTAAACTAAAGCTCCTGAAGTTAAAGTCATTTAGAAGTTAACCATTTCAAAATGTATTTTTCTTTAAAACCACTCTCACCGGGCAGATAAAAATTAACTGCTTAAAAATATATATTCTCTTACAGAATATACTTTCTTTCTTTGTGCACTTGCATGAGGGCATAAAGGTATTTGTCTGAAATACAGGTTGCACAGATAATTCAGTTTTTTCTTCCAAACTGGTTTACGGGGGGGAAAAGAGAAGAGGTCAGGATGCATTTTAACTTCATCAATTTGCCAAACATTTTCTTCTAAGTACCAGCTTGTACTGGAGAGACAAAATGAGGACACAAAAATACATATGTCCTAGTCCCAGTGGAATTAAGAGGGTTAATAACAAAGCTCTGCTGGTTTTTATTTCATGATGTGGCATGTTAAAATGAAGCATCTCTGTCCATCTGCAGGTGGAAAAGGTGTAAGGTGCAAACAAAAAGGCACTTTGATTTCCTAAGAAAGGGACTATGTCTTCAGATTTGATTTCTTTATTCTGCAAACCATCAAAGATCACACAAGTGCTCTATAACAAATCAAAAACCTTGAGAGGACTTTTCAAATCTCAGAATCTAAAAAACAGATACACAGAAAGAAAGAGGGTATCATTAACATCCTCGCCAGTTACAATGACAGGCAAGATACATTTCCTAAATATCCTAAGATTCCTTTGTCCCACCATTCTCACTTGGGAGGAAATTCTCCCTGATTCCAAATCCAGTCACTGAGCATGACAGCAAGACACACTGCTGAGGCTGCACAAAAGATTTTCTAGATGACCACAGAGCACGGTCACTTGGTCACCATCCTGTCCCCAGCATGCTTCACAGAAAGTTTAAACAGACTCTAGAAATCAATTTATTTCCTGGAGGGGAGTGAAAAAGTAAGTACTTCTTGAGCTGCAAATGTTTTCACCATCTGCAGGGCCCATAGAGGAATGGGGGCAGCACAAGAAGTCACATCCACAGACTGAAAAAATCAGAGAAAATATTAGTATGTAATACATGTGTGTTTACACACATATGTAAAATGTAATATAATTTACATATGTCACATCTGGCAGATATCCTCTTCCTTCAATTCTGCAACCCTGTTTATCCGACTGCTAGAGTAGGAAACAAGGAGATGGATCAAAGTGCATCCTGCCTCATTGTTCAAGCAATGCTGAATATCTATTTTTCTCCCATATTAATAGGAAATGTTTAATTCTCTTCAGTCTTAGGACATCTTGTTTTGTTCGGAGGTTCAAGTCTTTTACTCAGGCTTTCAGCACTGCCCAGCCATGTCTCAAACCTCTTCTTTGGATGCAAGCGCCTATACACAGTGATTAAGGTCACCTCTGCAGCCTGCCTTCGCTGTCACTGCTTTACTATGCAGAATCTTACCTTACAGTATGACCCACAGGCTGCTTCTCTCTCCCCCATCTTCCCCCTCTCCCCCTCAGTTTTTGTATTTCCAGTTTTACTGAAGGAGCTGATTACTCTGCAGATACAGCCTCTTCCTTTCCCACAGTCTGTCATCCGCCAACTTTAGTACAAAAATTGATTGCTAAAATCAGTCAAAGTATCAATATTCTTGATCAAGACTTTCCTGTGAGACCCCATTATAGACAGCCCACTGACACTTACTTATTAACAACTAAATTTTTGTATCTTTCATCAAGCCAGTTTTTAATGGGGACTTTGTCAATTTTATGAAATTTCAGCTTGCAGCGAGCAGCACTTGATCTGCCACAAGGGCTAGCCTGTAATGTGCCATGGAGTTCAATTTGCCTTTTCCATACTGCTCTGAGTAAGACTAGAAGAGCTATTAAGAGCCAATGAAGAGTCTGAAAATCTGCCTCAGTTGAAATTATTTTAATTGACCCAAATGATCCAATTCAAGAAGACTGGAACAGGATGCTCTGCTACCTCAGTTCTTCTGCGTAGCACAGAGCAAAGTACTGTGAATCAGAAAAAAAAGAATTTATTCTTCTTGTATTCTTGAACTAGAAGTGGTAAGAGTCCATGAAAACAACAAATGCTGGAGGAAAATACTTTCCTGACATCCGTATAATTACTATTGCTCATTTACACTTCACAAAGAGCTAAATGAAAGATGGTTTGAGATTTTTCTACTGTGAATCCTTCTTATTTTACTTTAAAAGTTTTGAATCAACCTTGAAAATACTATGAGAAGGAAGGAGGCTATTTAACACATCCTGAAGTGCAGAACAGCACTGTAAACTTACAGAAGCTTCTAAGGAAGGGGAGAAAAGGCTTGCACACTCAAAATATTTACACTGAAAGACATCATGAGATAGGCTAGAGTAAAGTAAGAAGGTGAGAGGACAGCATATTGCACACTCAGAGAGAGAGCACCAAGGGGCAGCTGTCCCCAAGGGATAGTTCATCAGCTCATAACATAGCTAAGTACACAGGGAACCAGGTTGTTAAGCCCAGTCTAGAGAGATCTATCCACATTTTCTGATTTCCTGTTTTGACATGTTTTCTTCACTAGACTAAACTATGAGAAAATGGATGAGCTGAGGAATTACAGACCAGTCAGTCTCACCTCTATGCCTGGCAAAATCTTGGAGCAGATTCTCATAGAAGGCATGCTAAGGCACATGAAAAACAACAAGGTGGCTGGGGACAGCCAGCATGGCTTCACTAAGGGGAAATCCTGCCTGACCGATTTGGTGGCCTTCTATAATGGGACTACGGAGCTGATGGACAGGGGGGTAGAGCAGTTGATGTCATCTACCTGGACTTGTGCAAAGCATTTGACACTGTCCCACATGACATCCTTGTCTCTAAATTGAAGAGACATCAATTTGATGGATGGACCACTCGGTGGATAAAGAACTGGCTGGATGGCCAAACACAAAGAGTTGTGGTCAATGGCTCAATGTCCGGCTGAAGACCTGTAATGAGTGGTGTCCCTCAGGGATCGGTGTTGGTACCAGTCTCATTCAAAATCTCTGTTGATGACATGGACAGTGGGATTGAGCGCGCCCTCACCAGGTTTGCCGATGACACCAAGCAGTGTAGTTCAGTTGATACGCTGGAGGGAAGGAATGCCCTCCAGAGGGACCTCGACACACTTGTGAGGTGGGCTGATGCCAACCTCATGAAGTTTAACCATGCCAAGTGCAAGGTCCTACACCTGGGTCGGAGCAATCCCAGGCACAGCTACAGGTTGGGCAGGGAAGAGATTCAGAGCAGCCCTGTGGAGAAGGACTTGGGGGTGCTGGTCGATGAGAAATTTAACATGAGCCGGCTTCAGTGTGCACCTGCAGCCCAGAAATCAACTGTACCCTGGGCTGCATCAAAAGCAGCATGACCAGCAGGTCAAAGGAGGTGATCCTGCCCCTCTACTCTGCTCTTGTGAGACCTCACCTGCAGTATTGTGTGCAGTTCTGGTGTCCTCAACATAAAAAGGACATGGAACTGTTGGAACAAGTCCAGAGGAGGGCCACGAGGATGATCAGGAGACTGGAGCACCTCCCATATGAAGACAGGCTGAGGAAGTTGGGGCTGTTCAGCCTGGAGAAGAGAAGGTTGCGTGGAGACCTCACAGCAGCCTTCCAGTATCTGAAGGGGGCCTATAGGGATGCTGGGGAGGGACTCTTCACTAGGAACTGTAGTGATAGGATAGGGGGTAACGGTTTAAAACTTAAACGGGAAAGTTTAGTTTGGGTATAAGGAAGAAATCCTTTCCTGTTATGGGTGGTGAGGCACTGGAATGGGCTGCCCAAGGAAGTTGTGAACACTCCATCCCTGGCAGGGCTCAAGGCCAGGTTGGACAGAGCCTTGGGTGACATGGTTTAGTGGAAGGTGTCCCTGCCCATGGCAGGGGGGTTGGAACGTGATGATCTTAAGGTCCTTTCCAACCCTAACTATTCTATGATTCTATGATTTGTCTTCTGGTTTAATAGGTCTGACAGGTATTGACATCATCTAACACGAGCACATAGCTGAGGGCAGTCTTGTCCCAAGAAATACAGTAAATAAAATACTCTTAGGCCTGGAATTCAAGAGCAAGAATGAACTTCCCAACAAGCAACAAGACCTGGAAAAAAGCCTCTCTCAGCAGGCACGTACCGCTGTTCTTCTAATAAGAAATAATGCTGCATTACACCCAGGCTGTGGTGGCTTGACCCTGCCTGGATGCCACATGGTAACCAAAGCTACTCTATCACCCCGCTCCTCAGAGAGGGGGAAAGGAAATGTAACAAAAGGCTAGTGTGTTGAGATAAAGACAAGCCAATCCATCAACAATTATGGTCATGAGCAAAACAGACTTGACTTGGGAAAATTTGTTTAATTTATTGCTACAAAAATCAGAGAAGATAATGAGAAAAACAGCATGCCAGTCCACCTAAATTCACTAACTGGTTCCCATAGTTTACCACAGTTCGTCGTTTTAGAATGAAGGTCTACATCACCTTTTGTTAATTATTACTTTTCATGCTGTTTGATTTAAACTAAGACTTTTGATATTTTATCCAGGCTTATTTTTTATATGAACATGTTTTCTATAACATGTTTTTCTTGGTGCTAAAGCAGTTATTCAGCAAATAAATTATGCAACTATGACATTCAGAAATAACAGGCCATTAGTTTGCTACAGTTTTCTATGGAATAACACAATTTTCACAACCAGTTATCTAACAGTATTACTTATATGGTTATCTATATTGAAAATTCATCAAGTGTCTACAGAAGGATACCAGCTCCAACTCTGAAGAATTTTTTCAAAGTGATTTTGATGAAGACAGAGCCTTACTCTCTACACTTCTTTTACCTTTTCCTTTAAAAGAAACCCATCTTTAGCAAATACTCCAAACACCACTTTTAATATTTCCATCATTTTCATGCAGTGCACACATCCAGTACCTTTAACATTCACTGCATATGCTCTTAAACTTCTTGCTCTTGTATTTCAATTTCCTTCAAATCTTGCTAAATATTCTTAATCTCAGAAGATATTTAAATAAGGCAAAGAGAAAATGACAAAGTGTGGCGTTCTCCTATTGAATTTCAGTATCGCCTCTGATGTTTCAATTTTATTTGGCTCTCCTTTATCATCTGCTATTGTGAGACCCCACTTGGAGTACTGTGTACGGTTCTGGTGTCCTCAACACAAGAAGGACATGGAGCTGTTGAAGCAAGTCCAGAGGAAGGTCACAAGGATGACCAGGCTGCTGGAGCACCTCCCATATGAAAACAGCCAGAAAATCTGGGCTGTTCAGCCTGGAGAAGAGAAGGTGGCGTGGAGACCTCACAGCAGCCTTCCAGTATCTGAAGGGGGCCTACAAGGATCCTGGAGAGGGACTCTTCACTAGGGACCATAGCGATAGGATAAGGGGTAACAACTTCAAACTTAAACAGGGGACGTTTAGATTGGATATAAGGAAGAAGTTCTTTACTGTAAGGGTGGTGAGGCACTGGAATGGGCTGCCCAAGGAAGTTGTGAGTGCTCCATCCCTGGCAGCGTTCAAGGCTAGGCTGGACAGAGCCTTGGGCAACATAGTTTAATGTCTGGTGTCCCTGCCCATGGCAGGGGGGTTGGAACTTGATGATCTTAAAGTCCTTTCCAACCCTAACCATTCTATGATTCTATCTCCCTCAAGTAAATGGATGTTTAACAATGAAACCCCTTATCTTAATCTGAGATGCTGAAATTCTATGTCAAAATCAAGAGGAAAACAAAATTCTGCCATGGTATGCAAACCTAGAAAGTTCAGGTTATTAAAAAAAAAAGAAAGAACAGAAGAAATTTTTGTAACTATTGTAACTGAGCTTCATTAATTCAATAGTAAAAACGTTCTTTAGAATTAGAAATCCAGTTCAATAAGCTTGTTGTACAAGTACTGACATATATCCTGAATATGTGGAATCTGACACCAGATTTTATCCATATAATTGAAGCAGACTAAGCTGAATGAACTGAGTTTTGTTTTACATCAAGAGAGTGAAGAAGGAAAACAAAGGGAGCATTTACGTGAGAGAAGACAGAACTGTCTTCCTTCAGGAGCTGATTATTTGGAATCCAAAATGCTGTACACTCACTCACAAAAAGGCAGAGTTCTTGCCCTACATATGGCTCAGCACATAATCAGAAAAGTGAAGGTAAGGATTACACCATAATTCTTCCATAACTGTCTAAATCTATTGACAGGTCAGAATAAACACTTCTTCCTCTATTTTCCCTCCATTTATTTCTTAGTTTTAGGGGGAAAGAAGAAAAACAGGATTCTCTTTTCTTTCATCCCCACCTACCAGCTAATCATTAGAAGGAATTCTAGAGGAGACAGTTTATTCCCTCATAATGCCTTTGCTGTCTGTTGCATAAAGCAGTCAGGGGAAAAAAAAAAAAAGTAATACCGTACAGCTGTCACACATTGAGAATGTAAGGGGAAATAATCTGGAAGACCTTTCCTGTTGTCTCAATATTTGCAGTTATACAATTAAATGAATGTGAAAGCAAAAACTTACAAAAAACTTCATGAGATTCACATGTGGTTATATTATGACAGCGAGAGAAAAATTGCCATTCATCATCTTCAGGGTAACAGTCAACAATAAAAGAGAACTAAGAAATTCAGGGAAGAAAACAATTTGTCAGAAGCTTTCGAAAGAAAATACTTAGTTTGAGATTCCATCTCTGTTCTCCTACATAAATGAAACAAGTCTAGATTGTTGTGTTATCATATAAACAGCTTAAAGACTTACATAACATTACTTTGATAGGGAATGCCAAGTATTTAACAAATAATTAAGTCCTACACTTCTTCCTTCACTATGCTCTGACTATTGAAAGACAAAAGCGCTTTCCTGTTAGCTGCAGTCTGACATTTGGTAATGCAGTCTTCCTTTCTGTATTGCCCAGAAAAGATATAGTCCAAAGTTATATTTTTAGATTCTTATGAAGTTTTTCAAAATCTGAGTGAATGGAAGAACTGGGTTGAGTTAATTTTGCTCAGAATACACACTTACAATGCACTTTCTACAGCAAGAGTAAAAATATCTAAGAATAATCTTTAATAACTCCTACAGACTCAAGACCAATTTTTTAAATAATCATGGCTGGTTTATATCTACAGTTCTTTCTGCCAGAAGATCTTAGTTAAACAAAGCAAACTATAATTGTCTTCTAATGTTTTATTATAGATTGCCTAATGTCCACAAAAAGCAATGCTTTACATAAAAGAGACTGTAAATAGAACATTAAAAAAAAAAAATCTGCTCTTGCCTAGAACATTATTTTTACCAGTTCCAGAAGAACACTGCATTTTATTGCTATTATATTTAGCTTGCTATATTAAGTTTTAAAAATTGTATTAAATGGATTTTTGCCATCTGTGATAAAATGCACACTATCTTGGGTTCATGTTTTCTATTTACTGAGTTATTTTATTGGCTTACCTCCAATATCTGGCCGAAGCTTATTGTCATATCCTTGAAGTAAAGAGTCCAGTATGTGAGTTACATCCCCTCCGTGAATCTTTGGTGCAAGTACCCATGTTTTATTCACTGTTAGATCTTCATCATCTTCATCATCTGCTTTATCAGCTCTATAGTAAATTAATTTAAAAAAGCAGGGTTAGGTAATAAACAAACAAACAAAAATAAAACCCAACCATAGTGAAACTAAATACACAAGAGGTGAAGAAGAATCTGATAAAAAATTGAACAGTATTTACAGTACTTTATAAAAATCTAAATGCATTCTGGTGCCAAAAGAAAGAGGCAGGCTGCTTATTTAAAACACCAACATTTTATTTTATGGCAGTAGAGAGTGTAAGCAAATAAACATGTCAACAGAGGCATTAACACATCAACCATTCAGAAAAAAATCAAGCCATGAGTCAAGCCCATAAAAGCAGCAGTAGGCATACCCTTCCTGTCAGCCTTTTCCTGTTTTAAAGCACAAAATGTAATTCACAAGCTTCTCCCTGCATGTATTTCATTTTCAAATCATGGTGATAATATTTCTAAGAGATACATAATCATGGTAATAGATACAACTTGATGTCAAGAACATTCAAAGAACTTCCTTCCCAGTAGCCTCCATTCTAGCTATGGTATAAAAAAGTAAGACTTGTATAACTTATTCAACTCTATTCAAATTTTAAGAAAGCAAATAAATATAACATCCATGTAAACATTCACAGCATGTGTCAAGTATCTGCATGTATACATGGTACGTTTAAAATGCTGTTCCATTCCTTTCAGCTAGTAATATTATTTGTTAGCTACCTATTTTATCAAGATGAAACAAATGTACATGGAGAACACTTATACATTTATTTACTGGCTATCTTTAGATAAGCAGCAATATATAGTTAATCATTAAGTCACCAAAAAACCCACGCTTGAAGTAGCTTGGTTGCATCTGCAGATTCACTCTTATATCACTGAAAGGTCAAAGAATGCATGGAAGAACTTTCTACTTGAATCAAATGAGTGTGGACTTAAGTATTCCTCCACTGCCAAGGTCTGCAATCTGTATTACTCATCCAGTTTATTTGAGGGAAACTGCTAAGGGCTTCAAGTAAAGCAAAGTGCGTTAGACTGACAGCAGTACCTCTGACAGTCACAACGTTATCTTCACAAATGGACACTGGCTAGCAATTATTACAAATGTATGCAATCCATATAAATCAGTTCCAAGGTTAGCATAAGCTAACATTCCAGTAAAAGAAGGGAATTAAATTACTGTTGTTGTACCAATTTGTATTGTGCACCAAAACTAAAAATGTTACTGTTATATGGTCAGAAGGGGATTTAAGGGTTTCTAAATTACACAGACACATGCTGCCCTCAAAACTAGGGATGGAATCATTCAGTAAATTTCCTACAGGAATGAAGATCACCAGCATGTTCCACATGGAGACAATATTACATCTCCAGGAAGAAAGGACAGAAAAAGTCAGAAAAGCACAGAGATGGGGTAGGTAGGCACACCTGGCTTTAACTGTACTCCTTTGAGGGCATGCACCAAAACAGTCTGTATTCGTAAGACCTCACATCACCTCAGATAACATTAGCACGTCTCACTGAGCATCAAGACTACCAAGGCTGTGGAAACTGCTCAATGGTTTTGGCACGCCTGCTTAATTTGGGAAGTGCAACAGTGAGGCTGACACAGCTCAACAGGTTCCCAGGGGATGAACAAAAGGCGCTGCTCAGATATCGAGACTCTCATACCTAGCTTGCTGCAAACCAGTTGCAAGAGGCTGTTACAGCTAAAAGTGATATGCAATCTAAATACAAGGTTCACTGACAGCTTTCCCTGTAACAGTCTGAAAAGCACTTTCATTCTTTAAAGTTGAAATTCACTGTAAAATACTTAAATCTTTACTGCACTAAACAGATATATAGAAATGTCAGATATTAAATTTTTAACATTTCCCATCAGTAGGATCACACTAAAGGGAGCACTAAAAGAAGTAGGAAACTAAGTTTTTAAATGTACACCCTTTTTCCTCAAAGCCACTTACTGCTATCTCTTTCATGTTTTGTTACCATGCAGCTTTATATTTTTATACATATATATTTTGTCTGCTTGCACTTTATGTCATCTAATTACTACATAAATTAGCTTACAGTTGCTAAGAGTGCAGAGGCAATCCGAGTTTTTCCCCAGGGGCACCAAGATGATGAGTAAAAATTTATAAGCAGCTCTTTGAGGAAAAAGATACTATGAAACCAACATTTTCTTCCTTTTTTTTTTGTCCTCCATTCCACAAAGAGCAGAAAGTACAGTGAAACTACCACAGTTTTGTACAGAGCCAGGGTACCTGACTCTCAGGATCAGACCAATTGTTTGCAGAGAATTTTAAGTGATGGTGACACAACTTTCTCCTGCTTCAATGTTCTTTCCGCACTGCTATTAAGAACAGCACAGATTTAGCAAAAATTAAAAGTACAAGAGGTCATGCCATTCCCACCTAAACCCAAGAGGACTTACAACCATGATACCTTCACCTGCAGTCACTCAGAGATCTTGACTTTTTGGAGTTTTTAATTTTATTTATAGATTCACAGGACAACTCCAGTGGGAAGGGATCATGGGAAGTTTCTAGTCCAGCCTCCTGCTAAAAGGAGGGCCAGCTCTGAGGTCACAGCAGGTTGCTGAGAGCTTAACCAGGTTGGGTCTTGCAGAGCTGCAAGGACGGAAATGCACAACCTCGCTGAACAACCTTGTCTCAGGTTACAGAAAGCTATTAATAATGCAGTTCCAGGGAGAGAGTGAAAAAATCCATCCTGACATCCAGCCGCTTTACCAGCCACAGCTAGCTAAATTCATTTAAGGGGTACTTCTATTAAAGGCAACATTTCTTAGTGTCTGACAAGAGTCTTAAAACATCCATTTCATATTTACACAGAACTACCTGGTTTTATCTAGAAAACACAATACATTAAAAAAGTGACAACTGCTAGAATAGAAATACACTAGACTTCCACACCAGTTGGTAGGTTAATAAGAGCTTGCAGTTCACTAATCCATTAGCTAAACTAGCAAAGGAATTCATACAAATTAGGAATTAATGTAACCAAACATGAAGGCCCAGACTATCACTGTTCTACACAGTGAAAGGAGCTATTCTTACTCTCTCTGTTCCTATCTTACTGGCCATTTCAGAGATGACTGACTGTGATTAACTCATCTCTTCTTTAAAATGAGCCCAAGATGAGCATGCATCTCTGCAGTGCTGATGGCACCCAGTTCTACACTTTTGATTTCTAAGCCATAATCACCAACGCGCTGCCACAGCACTGAGCTAAGAAAGGAATGATGCTGGCTGGAAAAAGGAAGTGACCATAATTTACAGAAAGTCCTCTTTACGCCCTCCAGTGAAATTGAGCACACAACACCTGCCAGCTTGAATTCTCAATCCAGATGTTTTGGGGGGAGTTGCATAAATATCTCCCAAAAGAATACCCAGACTCACACAGATCAGGGAAGAGACACTGTGGACATATTAATTTCTTGGAATCTGAACTACTAATCTTTGTCACAGTAGACAGGCTTGAACTACTCTGTTTCAAAGGTAGAAATCCCTGCAGATTTAAATTGTCAGCAAGATCAGCTGAGATGGCGCTATCAACATCTAATAAAGGTCTCTAGACCATGTTCCTTAAGAAACATTTTCATGCTGGAAAACAAGATGGTTCAAAACTGTTGGACTTTCACCCAAGTTTCTGTGTGTCTCACATTGCAAAGGACAGTTTTATCTCCAGAACTTGGAATAGGGTAGAAGGCAGAAGAAGGCAAACTTCATTCCAAACCAGATAATGTCAAATTCAGGTGTGTTGCTCAAATACTTAGTGACACATTTACTTGGGCTGAGCAGCTTTCTACTTCTTTGCAGTTAAAATAAATCTACACACCCATAAAGATTAATGACAATTAATCTCTCACTTTAACAACAGCACTTTCCCCCTCTCTCTCACAACCCCAGGAAGAAAGACAAACTTAACTGAACAGGAATTCTTTTCCTTTCTATGTTTATGTAAAGGTTATGACACTATACACTGTCTCCATTTACTGTAAAATATGCTTTTTTTTTTCCCAACAAAGTTCACTCAGTATGTCTTTTTCAGAATGTCTTGAGACTAGATGATTTTAAGGTCCTTTCCAAACTTAACTGTTCTATGATTCTATGATGATTTAGAACAAAAATATGACACAAACCATGAAAACATTTTTTTTCCATGGCACGATGCTAGTTTACATCTATTACTGCAGGTATAATCCTGATTTTAATGATCTTATAAACAGGAAAGAGACCTTACTTCTTTACATGCTTGTTATTGTAACACTTCAGCTATAGCCTCATAAGCTCAACAGTAAACTCCATGTATACAGTTAACAATAATTGGGCAAAACGTGCCCTAATAATGCTCTCTGTCCTTCAACTAATTGGAGACATTACCATGACTAATAAATCCCTGAGCACAAGTGACTAATGACTAAATAAGTCTTTTGAACACCATGACCATCTTCAGACTTTAATATCACAGGTCTTTTTTTAACTATGAGAAAAAAACAATCAAATGAGAAGTAAGTTGCAATTAACATCAGTCAGGTTATCTAAGGCATTGGGAAAAAAAAAATAGTATACAGTGAGAGCTCCAACTGCTGTTCGCACCATGCATATCAAAGTATTACACAGAGAAGTACACGGCATAGCACAGGTGGGAGTATTTAAACACAGCTAATAATCAATTTAGTTGACCATTCTCAGGCTCCTATTCCCACCCAACATACCCAAGGGTTCCCAGTCCTCCAAGTGGAGTCGATTTATGAGGAAACATAGACTTACGGAGAAGCAGTACAGACTGGGCAGTGAACCTTAGTTATCTCCACTGACACTTTATGCCTGTGCACAAGCAACTCAGTCAAGCCCTCAGCAGCCGTGAGGTATAACTGACCCTGCACAGTAGCCTTGTCTGTTTGGAGACAAAGTCTTCCTTCCATACAAGGAATACTCTAATGATCGTTTAATAAATAAATAAGAAGGAAAGTCAGTGCTTCAGATCATTTCTATATTGAAAGAGCTGAAAGGAACACAGAATTATAGAATAGTTAGGAAAGGAAAGGACCTTAAGATCAAATAGTTCCACCGCTCCTGCCATGGGCAGGGACGTCTCACACTAGACCGTATTGCCCAAGCTTCTGTCCAGCCTGGCCTTGAACACTGCCAGGGATGGAGCATTCAACTTCTTTGGGCAATCCATTCCAGTGCCTCACCACCCTTACAGTAAAGAACTTCTTCCTTATATTCAACCTGAATTTCCCCTGCATTTTTCTTTTTACCTTACACAAGCAAATGAAAATAATACTTGTTGTGTTAGTTCATTTAGCTGAGCATCTTCTCCATCAGCAGCCAAAAGCAGTTTCTTTGGGAGTTCTACTGATACAAGGGTAGGCAGAAAGACACTTACCTAAATCACAAAACATGCCTTAAGACAGCTGTTATTCAACTGGCTGTGCATCCCAGCATGCTGTATTTATGTTATTTGCCTAAGTGTAATATAATTTAAACTTTATTTTCCAGTACTCTCTCAACTTTCAGACAAAATGTTAATGTTTCCCAAATTATAAACAGGAGATCACTCTGTTAGCAACAATTCAGTTTCAGAGGTTTGTCAAAATACTGCATTTAACCAATGCTTCCTTAGAAGTCAATTGAGACACACAAGGCTTCCACGGAAGGTTTCCAACCAATCAGACGTCTAACCAGTGACTAGCTTACTCCAGAACACCAAACATGACATGTTTTCATATAATAAAAAAGTATACTTCATGGCCCCATCAATAAGAGTTCAGAGGTCATCTGATCTAGACAAATTCCACTCATGAAAAAAAGACCTTAAAGCATCGCTGAAAACCAAAACAAGGTCACTGACATCTTAACATCCAGAGTCAGACCTTTTTACAGAGGCTGGTGATGATTCCAATTCAGAAGCTAAAAAAGCAAGTACTTAGGCAAGTACTCGGTCATTTGAATCACAAGGCATAAGGTGAGGCATAGAAGAAAATCTGAACTCTAGAAAGATGGTAAGTTAGGCAGTGCCTGGAACAAAAGAAAATTCCTTACTGAGAGAGCAAAACGCAGCTTCAGCATGTTAGGAATAAGTAATTACTCTTATGTCAGCAATTTAAAACATTTATGTATTTCCTTAGACATTCCTGGGATAAAACAAGGGCATCAGACAGACTGTAGTATCCTTCAGAAGCTGAAAAAGGATTAGGACTTCTGCACATACTCAAATATTACTTCTTTTCAGTAGCAGCATCAGCAGCAGGACTACATTAGTCACGACTGCTAGAATAGGACACAATTACATTTTTTGTCAAAAGATTCTCTTGAAAGCTTACTTCCATTGCTAGCTGTCAGTAGCTCTCAAGATTATCTTCCAAACTTGATGGTTGACTTCATACTCATCAGTTCTATTACACTTCTGCAGAAATGAACTCTCTTTTGCATTTCATCATCAGCTTATTCACTGATATGCTTTATTCATCTCAGAAAATCATGGGAAAATAAGTGCAACTGCAAGCAAACAAATGCAGCTACTGAAAATACGCCTACAGAAAGCATTACTTGCTCTTCTGAATCCTGTGTGATATAGTCACTCACGTTGTATTCCTTCATCTTCATCCTTCCCAAACCCATTTAGACACTGTTAACAAAAATCTTTTTTCTCTTCCCCCCCTTCCTCCCCCATCATTCTACCTCAGGTGATTTTACCAATCTATTTCCTTCTTCTGCCTTGCCAGACTTTGGCATATTCTTTTGTGTGTCAAAATGTATCTCTCCCACTGAAGTATGTTTGACGTATTCCCTACATCTTTCTTCCATCATACCTACCACATACTGTTAGGTTGATTCTTGATACATTTTGTCTTGTGCTCTTCACTTTCTCTAAATTCACTATTTGTCTGGCTATTTATAATTTTCTGCCCTGTTTCCTCTTTCCCTTCTCCTTCCTGAGTTTTTACTGAATGGATGAACCTGGACCTTAAGTCAGCAGAAAAATTCACAGGGAAAAGTTTGGAAAACTTAGAAATTCTTATACAGAAAGACACATCGGAGTTTTAGGGCAAATTACATAAAGCAGTTCACTTAGTATTTAATAAGTAAAGTTTTGCTAAAAGAAAAAAAAGAACAATTATAGCACTAACAGAATTAAAGCTGGTACCCTGGTTGTTCATTCCCTTTAACAGTGTTGCCTGCGTAGCTGAGTGTTTAGACTATCAAACTTGTGATATCTTAATACATATCACAAGCATCAGGTGTTCAAGATCTTTTGAGTCATTACCGCTTTGAAGTACATCTCTGAAAGATATGAAACATTTTCTCCCACACACAATAACTTCAGTACAATTAATTTTAGTCCCAGCAAGACCTTCACTTAAAAGCATTATCACATTTCTTACAAAATGATCTTCAACATCTCTGTGATACTAATATAATAAAAACTAATCCAAAGAGAAACTGCTGAACAATATAACCATACATAACATTTGAATACTTGACAAAGGCAAAACCTGCAAAGAACATTTATAGAAATGTGATTTTTTTAATGTTAAGAACAGGTATTCCAGTACAATAATTTTGTCCTGAGAGCCACACAAATTGCTTTTCTCCAAGTCAACTTTCAGATAATGCCACATATGATTTGAAAGGCATTGGTCAAATTTGATATTAATTCAAATGTTTTTTAAAGACCTCAAAAAAATTATCATCTGTACTCAAAGCATCAGATTTTATCCATCAATCTTCTCATACAATAGAGTTAACTTTCTCTCCTTGAAAGTTCATCCAAATATTGATCTGCTATGATCACATAACTGCTGCCCCTACTCCTATCAAGTTGCAGTCCAGAAATCAATTAAAATTTTTCCTCTTCTCTCTCTATCTAAATACAGGTAATATTCTGTGCCAGTTCAGAACTGCTAGATTCTCAGACATATTCACCTTGATTAGTACAGTGATCTTATTTTGACTATCTTCGTAAAAACAGCTCTTTACCTCCATATGTGATCACAAAAATATTCTTCCAGTTTTATAAATCTGATGGAGATTAACTACCTGTTTCTGCATCCCTCTCTTACGCCATACAATAGAGAACAAGAACCTTGCACAAGATAGCAAATCCTACCAAAAAAAAAAAAAAATAAAAAGAAAAAAAAAAAACAAACAAGCTGATTGCTGACATTTTCCACAGAATCATAAAATTTAGAAGGGATCATATGAAGTTGACTTCTACTCACAGGAGGGCAATACAGAATTCAGACCAGGATGCTTAGAGCCTTCTCCCATCTGGTCTTTGAAAATTCCAAGGACAGGGATCCCACAACCTCACTGGACAACTTATTCCACTGTTTAATTATTTTCACATTGAATTTTTTTCTTTATACCCAGTTGGAATTTCCCCTGTTGCAATTCATCACCATTATTCCTCATCCTCTTACCATGCACCACCTCAAAGAGCCCATCTCTGTCTTCTTGATTGCCTCCCTGTAAGTGATGGAGGCTACTGTTGGGTCCCCCAAAAAGCCATTTATTCTCCAGGCTGAACAGCCCTCTCCTCACAGGGCAAGTGCTCCAGCCTGATCAGTTTAGTAGCCCTCTGCTGAGCTGCCTCCAGTTTAAACCCAAGACTGAATGCAGTACCTACATGCGGTTTCACAAGTGCTGAGCAGAGGGAGGCGATCACTTCCCTCAACCTTCTGAGCATGCACCTGGTCACACAGACCAGGAGACTGCTGCTCAGGTGCCATGCTGTCCTCCAGGAACTCCAGGTCCCTTTTGGCAGAGCTGCTCCCCAGCCAGCTTGTCCCCGGCCCATGCTGCTGAGGGGACCTTCCCACCCAGCTGCAGGATATAGCATTCATCGTTGATGAATTTTATAACATCGCTGTCAACCCATCCCCACAGCTACCTCAGAACAGCAACCCTGGCTGCAAACATACGAACTTGGTAAAAACAATCTTTCAATATGGGGAAAAAAGTCTATTGTCCTCAGGAAAAGCTACACTAATATTCCTGCTGCTCTGAGCAGTTCTTGCTCCACCGCAGACAAGTGAGGAAATAGGACACATTTTTCACTCCTCTTTCTTCACATCAATTATTCCACATTCTGATTGCAAACTTGCAGAATGTGTGGCATGTTATTTGTTTTGGCTTACAAGAAGTGGGTACTATATTGATCATAACACCCACATTCACAGTGTAAGTACACCTCTCCCTGCTCCGAGAAAATCATTACTACAATATCTTAAAACACATCTTGCCTAGAAAAGTACTTGAAAGTCCCCATTATCTTCAGTATGTCCTTCCTTTTTCCTAGTATAAACATTTCTAATTCTAGCTGAAAAATTAGTACGGGCCCTTACGCCAACTATGTTTTAATCATAAGAGATCAAGAGCATTTTGTCGTAACATTTTTAGATAAATATATCTTCCTCAACAAAATATCTTCCAAGATAAGCCTTCCAGCTATTGCATGCAACAACAAAAAAAAAAAAACAAAAAACAAATTTATCAGGATATTATAGTCCTTAGCACAATCTATACTGCCTTGACTGAAACTGAAGTATAAACCTTCTAAAATTCTTAGGGAGATTTATTTCAGATAGATTCTTAACAAAACCTAGAAATGTAAACTGGCAAATCTTATCTTCTCAGTTGGTAAGTTTTACTTTCTTTGTGGGTTTTGGCCAGACCATGCAATCAAGTAATTAAAATGTAAAAAGCCACTGTTCATCCAGAGCACACAGCAGGAAATGAATGAAGACTCAGAGAAGAAAATAAAAAAAAAAATAATGATAGCAATTTATAGAGCCTAAGTAAATATAACTGAAAAGGAATAAATGGTATTAAATAAAGCACACAAATATACCTAAACTCCTAAGGAAGAGAATGATGATGAAAAAGCATAACCTCTCTGGATACCTGAAACATGTGCTAACCACCACGGTAGTATCAGATGTCCTGGGAGTTTCAGACTAGGATCATCACACAAAGACAGGCACACATAAATCCATGTGCCACATGTCAGCACCCCTCTCCAGAGACTGCAGATCTCTATCTACACTTGACTGATGAAAGGTTAATTGTCATCGAGTTCAGAACGGGCTGATACACTGTTGATGGGTTTGATCCAAAAAACACTTTCCATAGTGGAACTAGACTTAAATCTAACATAAATGAATGCTGAGAACAATAACCTCAATAAAAAGCAGCTACGTTAATTAAATGCCATCCCACAGTCACTAAAATATTCCTCAACTTGCAAAGTCCACTTTCAACTTTGTTAGGTTTCTACCTTAAAATGTCACCAGCATCTCAAGAAATAGATAAAATTAGCTCTCCTTAATAAGACATTTTGGTTATTTATACTGCTGCTATTTCAACATATTCATGTGAACCTTTGTTCTAACCCAATTCATTGCATACTTCCTGCAAAATCTTCAGGTAATCTACTGCAGGCCTTCATAAAAACAAGCTTATTTGAAATACTTCCAGCTTCTGGTACACATGTAAGCAGGAGGTAAAGAAGTATGTACAGACAGAAGTAGCAACAAAACCAGAGACTTGCACTGAACTATGCACCATAATTGTGACATGCAGGTGAATCTGGCTTAAAATTATAGAAAAAAACCCACACAACTAAAATAACAAGGAAATGACAAAAAGAGAAGTATCACTGGGGTCAATGGTTCAATGTCCAGCTGGAGACCAGTAACAAGAGGTGTCCCTCAGGGATCGGTGTTGGGACCAGTCTTGTTCAACATCTTTGTTGCTGACATGAACAGTGGGATTGAGTGCGCCCTCAGCAAGTTTGCCGATGACACCAAGCTGTGTGGTTTGGTTGATACGCTGGAGGGAAGGAATGCCATCCAGAGGGACCCTGACACACTTGTGAAGTGGGCTGATGCCAACCTTATGGAGTTTAACCATGACAAGTGCAAGGTCCTACACCTGCATTGGAGCAATCCCAGGCACAGCTACAGCCTGGGCAAAGAACTGATTCAGAGCAGCCCTGTGGAGAAGGACCTGGGGGTGCTGGTTGATGAGAAAATGAACATGAGCCAGCTTCGGTGTATGCTTGCAGCCCAGAAAGCCAACCGTATCCTGGGCTGCATCAAAAGGAGCGTGACCAGCAGGTCAAAGGAGGTGATCCTGCCCCTCTACTCTGCTCTTGTGAGACCTCACTTGCAGTACTGTGTACAGTTCTGGTGTCCTCAACATAAAAAGGACATGGAACTGTTGGAACAAGTCCAGAGGAGGGCCACAAGGATGATAAGGGGACTCAAGCACCTCCCCTATGAAGACAGGCTGAGAAAGTTGGGGCTGTTCAGCCTGGAGAAGGCTGCATGGAGACCTCATAGCAGCCTTCCAGTATCTGAAGGGGAGCTATAGGGATGCCGGGGAAGGACTCTTCACTAGGGACTGTAGTGATAGGACAAGGGGTAACAGGTTCAAACTTAAACAGGGGAAAGTTTAGATTGGATATAAGGAGGAAGTTCTTTACTGTGAGGGCAGTGAGGCACTGGAATGGGCTGCCCAAGGAAGTTGTGAACACTCCATCCCTGGCAGCAGTCAAGGCCAGGCTGGACAGAGCCTTGAGTGACATGATTTAGTGTGAGGTACCCCTGCCCATGGCAGGGGGGTTGGTACTAGATGATCTTTAAGGTCCTTTCCAACCCTAACTATTCTATGATTCAATGGTTCTGTGAATGGGTTCTGCCGAAATTATAGTCTAGCTCTCATTAAGCCATATGGACTAATCTAAATGTCAGTGATATTAGTGAGTAATTTTACAAAGAGGTGAATATAGTCTGTAAGGGCCAATGTAAATAACTAAACCATGTAATAAAGCGCTTGCTCACTCTCTCTGCAAGCAAAATCCATCTCCTCCACTGTAACTTATTGTGCATTAAAGATAACATATATCTTTCACAACAGGAGTATTCCACCTCTTGCCAGATGATACCTAAAATTCATGGCTGTCAAAGTTGTTCCCTGCTGGATGGAACCTCCAGGCCATCAGTTGCATGGCCTTAATTGATAAGATCCACAGCTCATCTGCAGCAGGTCCCATACAGTCCAGTATGTATTCAATGGCTGGCTGATGGTGAGGTCAAGTATCTTTCTTGCCCAGGGAAAATACTGAGGCTACTTTATCTTTAAAACAACTATATCTCTTGTTCTGCCATGTAACTATGGCATTGAACAATGAAGAAAAAAGGTTGTCATGACTTACTACGGCAGTTAGCCACTTAATACTATAACTTTTACCTAATGTAAATTCCATCAAGCCAAACTTTATTCTGAAAGATAAATTGGACCATAATAGTAAATTAATAAGAATACTACTACTTAATCCCTCATGGTACACTGCCTTAAATAAGTAGAAAACCATATTAAATGAAAGAACTATTGATCTATTTAAGACCTCAAATGATTTAACCCAAAGGGATGGATCTCATGTTACCTTAGACCTTTCTTATTTACTATGTCCATCTTCCCAAAAATAAAAAAAGTAATTACGTATAAATGTAGAAACACAGAATTAGCCATTCACACCTTACCAGAGATGAATGTAGTGACATGGAAAAGAATTTGAGGATCAAGGCAGAAAGCAAAAAGAAACTGAGATACAGCAGAGCAGTACCAGAGCTAATCCTGGGATAGATTATCTCAGTATTATGAAGTAGTAGTAGGGAAGTAATATGCCATACCTGCCATTAATAAGGCTAATATTTATATAATCTACCCATTTTTGAGGTCTGTTCTTCAAAGAAAAATTTAAAAGGGTTTACCAAACGGTTAAACAAAGAATTCAGTATTTTCTTAAGAAATATAAGTAGCTTAAGTACTTTTCTGAAAGGAAAATGTAAGCTGTTGATGAAGTTGCGTCTTAAACTACAGTATACCAGGGAAATACTTCTAGTAGTAGTGTAACTGTAGTATGAATAAATCCAATTCAATGGGAATTTCCACTTTGTACAGAGTATCTCCAGTTGTGACACATTTATATAAAACTTTCATTTTGGACTAGATTATTTATCCTGCAGCAACTGCTAGGCATACAACTGCACTGCAGCTTCTCATTTCCAAGAGGTGAGGAGGTTTCTCTGAGCAAGTAATTTACAACATATTATGAAAGACTAATCTGGAAAGAGAAAGGCAGCATCAGGGTGGTTTCTGACCAAACTGCTGATTTTCTGTAAGAATTTTCAGGATTCATTCGAGGTGCTCTGAGTTCATGTCAAGGCAAAACTTGGCAGAGGCACATAAGGGCAAGGAAGAGTTCTGATGATAACATCCGCTGCGTTAAAAAGCAGATGGCTGCAGACCACACTCCACTCCTGAAGAGCAGCGACAGCCATGGTGTGCACCCTGAGACTGCCCTGCACAAACCAGAGATACAAAACAAGACCTGGATTTCCCCATGAAGAGATGGACATGGGATCCAGCAGCTGAGCCAGCTGTAGGGGGTGGTACTGAGGGGAAAAAAAAAAAATTAAAAAAATTCAGGCTTTTTCACCTAGCAGAAGGCAGGAGATCCACTGGCTAGAAGCCAGAGAAACCACAGACTAGAAATACTGTACAATACTTCTACGCAGGGACTTACAGTTATACTGAAGCAACAAACCTGATGCACAAGCCAGGGTAAAATCTCCAATTTTGTTTATTCTGGGAACAGACTGATTATCACAACAGACCCCACTGACTTGCACATCCACCAATGAAAGCATGTTTTAGAAACTACTTCTTTCCATCTTTGTCATAACACTTCAGATTTTCCTCTTCTTTGAAGAAGGTTCTGTTCTGGTCAATTCCTGATGACCTTTCTAGTCTCTCCAGTTACTTCCAATAGTTCAGTATTGTTGCACGATTTACCATTTTAAGTTTAGATATGTAGATCAAGTTTTTACATAGGCCAGTAGGCCACTGAACTCACCACACTATTTTCAGTGTTATTAAAAGCCTTTGCATGTGTAAAAAATGCAAAACTGGAACTTCCATGTCATCTCCAGGTTAATTCAACTGCATCTGAATTTCTCCTTACAAAATATTACCATTCACAGAAATGGTGAAGGAATAAAAATTAGTGTTACTTTCATCAACCATCATTTGAAAGGTTCCTGTCAGTGTGCTGACATTTATACTGTCATTTATAATTACCACTTTCTCTCTACTGCTTTTTACCAAATAAGTTATGATAGTTATTTTACCGAAGTACAAGCTCAATTGAGTATGTGGTGCAAGAAAGGGCTAAAGAAGTAACTAAAGTTCTAGTACTCTTCTTTTATAAGTGGTACTGCTAAAATGGCTCTTTGCCCATCTTGGGAGATGCTCACCTTTGATCTGCTGCACATTCAACATTCATGGCTTTTTTAGTGTGTATATATATGTATATCCCAGCACATGTTCCCTATTAGCAGGTGAACAATCCAGAGCTTGGTGAATTCTGCTCCAACCAGATTTGCATATCCCACATGCCTTTGGTCATCGTGCTTGCAGTAAGCATGGTTAAAGCCCTTCCCAAATCTTCACTCACGTAGCCAGGCCATCAATCATATATGTATATATATGACAGTACAAGCCAAGGCAGCTCACCTTCAAAAAGTGCATATGCCATGTCCATTTAAGTAGACCTACCTAGTGGCCATAGAATCTAGGTGTTGTATTCTAATCAGATTATCACAATTCCTCTACAGCTTTGAAGAAAAATCATAGATCTGCCAATTGCCTGGTAACTTACACTGTGGCCAGACTTACGTATCCAGAAAAAAGTTGACCAAAGTCAACAAGTGTTCACCTGTAACCTTTCTATCCAGCTCAGAAAGGCCTGAATTGGCAGCAAGCATCTTTGATACCTCTTATTAAATATCAGGCATATTTAACAAGCATAAAGTTAAAAGTAGTTGAAAATGTAACTCAATTTGCTGTAAGAGCCCTTTTTCTAATGGACTGCCATGGCCTGAAGGCTTCCTTTGAATCCATTGTAAGAAAGTTATGTGCAAACAATATAAGTATTTCTCAATAGTTATGTCTCATTAAACTTTACAGTAACAAAAGAATATTAATAAACTTTTTTAAAAAATAAACTATTTTAAAACACTGGCACTGCTAAATTACAAGTTATTCACTGTCACATTGTGAACAAATCATGTAAGAGTGAGGATAATAATGAATAAACATCATAGATGTTCAAATGAAACAGTAAATCACTATTATCAAGCACAAAGAAACCCATATTGTTATGAAAGGCTTAACTCTCATCCAGGAATTCATATGAGAAGAAAACGTAGGCCATATTATGTAAGTATCTACCTAAGAGATACTTTGAAATGAAAAAGAAAATATTGATATTTGCACCTGCTGACAGTTACACTGCAATGGATCATTTAGAACTGCTTTTTAGAACATAAGGTTACAAAACTAAAAGGAGAATATGGCCAAAAATTAAGTTAAGCTTACAATATACTACTAGGCATGCTGACCAGCACATACCATTTAAAGCAGTATAAACCAGAAGAAATGTTCTAGTTACACTGCACCTGTATGATTAGAATTAAGGAAATAAAATTAATCATATTGTCAGCTCTTATGCTCTCCCTATGAATTATCTGTTTACTGGAGTTAAACAAGAATAATGACTTTGCTGAACATTTAGGACTGAAGTGACTGCTAGCTAACTACTCTTTTCCTGAACATACCTTGTAGAAAGGCTCACACTCCAGTTTCTGCTACAGAAGTGATGTCAACTATGGACAAAAAAAAAACCCAGTACTTCAACATACTGTCTCACAAAGTGACATCAAGTGCATTCAATATTCTGGTCTGTTTGTGCTTCATGTGCACAACTGGGGAAGACAACTGGTTTATGGGACAGAGTTCAACTGCAGTGAATGCCTCTGGTGAAGTTCAGTCTAATGTCACACTACATGTCTGGGGGCAGTACATTAAACGGATAAACTCTTGGTTGGACTCAACATTCAGTGTGCTTGCTTAGGCTCTAGCTCCATGCATTAAGTAACTTTACTCATACTCCACGCAAGGTACTTTGTGTATAAACGCATACCAGCAAAAGTATGTGTTGAAAAGGTGGGTTGGCTCCTGCAAGGTGTTTTCAGAGAAAAAACAAAAACAAAACCACAGAATTGGTGCAATATGGTCTATTCTTCAGAAAAGCATTACTTCTGTGTTTTAGTTTGAACATCAAGGAAAAGCTTGGGCTGAAACTACAGAAAGGAACTGAAAAGGCAGAAAAATAGCATTTCCATCCTACTTTGTGGCAGGCTGCTAAAGGGTGCTAGAGCTTTTGAGATCTCTGTGAACACCCCTGAGTTGTAATGCACTACATACCAGAGAATCAGCATCTGAAAAACATTACGGTCACTTGAAAAAAAAAAAGTAGCAAAAGAGAAAAATCTCTCAACCACCATTTTCCAATGTAGCCTCTGAACGAAAGGCAGCCTGAAAATAGTTGATTCAGATATACAAATGTTTATATCAAAGATTCCATTTTATCTGAGCTGTTCAATAAAATAATGCAAGTAAGTCACCTCTTGTTCTTCCTGAAGACTTCTTACCAACTTATTTATGAATGCTACTGTTAATGAGATGCATACATAATAACCTACACCCAGTCCTGTAATCACAACCACACTTCAACAAACAAACAAAAATTACTTCATTTTTTTCCAGCCAGTCCTCCTCCTTTGTAACTAAGCCTCTGGACTGACAAATTAGCATTTGTATTCTTTTTTCTCAAACCACTGGATAATTTCTTTCATACCTGAGGTACAATATGTTCATTAAGAAGCATTCTGAAGATGCACAGCTGCACTGGTATCATTTGCATCAATGATTCTGAAAAAACATTTCCATAACATACCAAGGTTTTAAAAGACAGAGAGATGAAGAAAAGTACAATCAGTAGTGTTCCTGACTAGGTTAACATAGCAGCCTTCTGAAGATGAGAGATGAGCTGAGATCAACACATACAGACTGATAAATCATCATTCAGTATGGGGAAGGGGTCTAGAGTACGATGGACTTAAAAAGATGTTATAATGCATTTTATGGGTTTGGTTTTTTTTTTACTACACATTTGCATACCCTCTTAGAATGATAATTTAGTCTATCACTAAAAAGAAAGTCACACTGAGAACAGTCAAATGCTCTTTCAGTGCTGCTTTGTGATTTTTATGAGAGTATAACCTGTGGAATGGTTCACATTATCTCTGAATTATTAATGGAGTTGAATGATCAGACTGCTCTTCGTTATTACGGGTACTGATCACACATTTACACAGCGGTACCCAATTGTTGTTTCTCCAGAGTCCCCCGGATCAATTTTACAAATCTCCCTCAAAATGCCCGTTTCCAACTTCTGGGACTTGAGCAGCTGCCCGGCACCGTCTTCCTCCCAAGGATGCGGAGGCTCAAGGCGGTGCCGTGCAGCACGCCCCGCTGCACAGTCAGGAACTAACGGCACCGGGAGCACTGTACCCCCCACCCGGCACCGGCTCTTGGGCCAGGCCCTGCCGAGAAACCAGCAGCACCTCAGCCGCACCCCAGCTAAGCTCCAGCCTTCCCCTCCCTGCGCCAAGCGGAGTCCGGGCTCACCAACTCGCACAGCGAACAAGTGGGATGCGGCTGAACTTTTACTTTGCTGGTGCCAGCTTCCCCCGCGGCCGCCCGCTGGAGCCGCCGACGTAGCACCGGCACCTTGTTGGGCTTATTTTAAGTTTGGCTACCGCGTAGCACGTCCACGTCCCCGTCCCCGTCCCCTTCCCCTTCCCCGTCCCTTCCCCGTCCCCTTCCCCCAGCCCGGGGCGCGATGCGCAGGTAGCGGAGACCCGGCGGGAGCGTGCTGGCGGTGCCGGTACGGGGGTCCCAGCTGTACTCACCCGCTCCCCAGCCGCACGGTCAGCAGCAGCAGCAGCAGCCGGGCTCCGCGGCGGCGGCTCCAGCGGGGAGCGGGCCCCCCCCACGTATCCATGAGCGGGAAGGCCCTCTCCCGTCCCCGAGTTTTCTCCGGAGAGGCTGGGGAATAGCGACCCTGCCAATCCCACCGTTCTCCCCCCCCCACCGGCACACGGCAGGCAGAGGGAGGGGAGGGGGGAAATTAAATAAAAAATCAAGCACCCAAACAGGTAGGAAGCCACTCTACAAGGACCGAGCAACTCGCCCAATAGGCTCATCAGGTTGCTCCATAAATTATCCTAAAAATTGCTGGGCGAATCAATCCCTAGCAGAGGTGGAGCCTCCTTTACTAGAAGGGAAACATGCTTGGGAGAAAGGGCGGCATTGATTTGCTATTTTCTCCAAAGAGGGAGATAAATCTCATTTATATACAAAAATATAAATGTTAAATATGTATTTACGTATATATGTGTTTGAATCTTTGTATTTTTAAAGCTACTGAGAGGGTGGCTTGCAGCCTGAGAAGCAGCCCCTCTACCCTGCCAAAGGGGAGCCGCAGGCGGGAGGAGAAGAGCCGCGGGTTGTGCGCGGGCATCCGGGGGACTGCGCGGCCCCGCGTCCGGCACGACTGCGATTCTGAGGAGGGTGGCACCAGCCGCGGGAAAGGGGGCACCCTCCGGCCCCTCGTCTGTCCCCAGGAGAAGGGGCCCACCCCTCCAGCCATGGTCCCCAAAGCTGTGCTGGAAGCAGGCGGCATATTCAGTGCGCAAGTGCAACCGCGGGACTTCCGCGCACCCTAGAAACGAAAGTCGCGCAAGCCCGAAGGCTGCACGCTGCTCTGCGCGGCCGCGGAGCGCCCCCGGGGGAGGAAGGGGGAAGAAAGCGGTCGGTGCACGGTGCTGCGCTATGAAGTGAAACGTGCCGGGGCTTGCTACAACCTGCAAATCGATATATATATATATTTTTTTTCCCTCCTTCCCCCCCTCCCCCCCTTTTTTTTTCCTCTTCCCTTCTCATTTTCCTCCTTGCTGCTCCGTTTTCCTGTCTCTTTCGGGAATTCGACGGGGGAAAACAGCTAGAAAACCCCCACACCCTAAACCTCACACAAAAAACAACCCCGAGGCACGAAAAGCATCCTCGGCGGCGGAGAGGCGCAGAGGTTTCACGCTTGCAGCCCCCTCCCGCTGGGACCGGCGGTAAAGTCCCGCTGGGACTAGCGCCTAAATAGAGCCTATGTCCTTGCACGGCTTCAGGGTTGGATGGCCCCTGAATCTCTCCCCGGCCCCGGAAATGTCCCGCCTGCAGCTCTCGATCGGGGAACTCCGAGAGTAACCTGTGCTGTGTGATTCTCAGCATAAGGAGCAAAACGTGTTATAGTCATCCTATTCATCGTCATTCTCCGAGTCAAGATGTATCTGCACAGAAATGTAAATAATTCCCCATTCGGTGGTTATTCCGACAAAAGGCAGTGTTTTGGTTTGGGCTCTCCTGCTTTACACATCTTCATATGGTTATTTTATATATACATCTTATAGCGCTTTAATGGTTAAAGGAACTCACCACGCTTCAGAGAGCTGCAGTGCATTAAGTGAAAATTCAACGACTTGAAAATTAATAGCCAGCCTTGGGGGTACTGGCAGAAGGTAAAAGCACATATTAGTGTATGACCTGAGGTCTCTTTATTGGTGGATTAACACTGCAGGCAGCATCCTATCATGATGGCAAAGACATGAGCTCAGAGGAGAGAATATGCATTTATTACAGAGTAAGTGTAGAAGCAGCTCCCCTGCTGCAGCTGGTGGCCCTGGCTCCAAGGAATATGACTGCTGTCCCCCTCAGCAAGAAAACAAGCACAGCCTGTTCCCAAGTCCCTTCCTCTCCATATTTTTTCCCTGAAAATAATCACAATCCTTAGGTTTTTTTTATGAATTGAACTGTCAAATTGACCGCATTTTGCAAAATGTGTAATGAACACTTCATATGCCTTTGCATTCTGATGTTTATGGAGCCATTAAAAGTCTTTACTAGTCTATAAAATTTCATCCTGTCACTAAAATAAATTAAGCAATTAATATGAATACTGAGAAAGTTTGATGCAAGAAGTTTAAGGGTACTTACAGGATTACAAGGCATCTTTATTCTACGTGAGCAGCTTGGAGCATTGATTTATAAACATTTAATTTCACCCCTGTGTAGGTCCAGCAGCTAGCTAGCACTGAAAGAGGTGGAAGATTACAGCTAAAATAACAGGTAACATGGATACTGCGAAAATACATTTTTTCATTTGATTTTTCTGGGTTTAGACTACTAAGGCACATTAAAGTGTCATCGAAAAGAATTTAAAATAGAATTTGTACCTGTGAGGTTTCTCAAATGACACAAGATTATATCAGGACAAGCTGGTTTCAGATAGTCCTAAATCTGAATTTTCCTTTTACTTTAATGTAAAAAATAGAATTCTACCCCTTACAAAACTAGAGAATGATTTTTTTGAATTAGTAAGTAAAATACTTAAGGAAACTTAGGTGTTAAAGTACTGAGAATCAAACAGGATAGCTTGCTATCCTGTAAAAATAGTAAAACTTCTTTAACTAACAGAAGAAAACTTGAAGGACAATGAATCATCTCAAATTGTCTGTGCTTCAAAGGAACAAAAGAAGCAATGCAGGAAAACTGCAAAATGGAAAAGAAGACATTGAAGAAAAACAGAGGAAATTACCTAAATGAGTGTCAAAAGGAGGAGATGCTGATCCAGGTGACCGTAAGTTACCAAGGCCTCCTGATACTCATCAGCCACTTGGTACTGACACAGCTGACCTAACAGCAATATTTAAATTATCAGTTAGAATCATCATCTTCTACTGAGAGTAGGAGGGGTGTCTTTAAAAAAAAAACAACAAAGCACAGAGATGAAGAAAGGGGTCAGCAGTGGCATTTCAGGCCTGCTAGGCATCACCTCAGAAAGAGCAAATTAAACAATGTTTAATGTACAAGCAAAGCTGTAGGATTTAAACTGCTGTTTTTATTAAAGGGGCCCAGACCAGAACGGCTTCTGCAGAGAAAACCACTGCTTCTAACTTCTTCAGTGGTGTTTAATGAGTCTGTGAATAGAAGAACAGGGCTACATAATCCACTGTCTTTCAAACCCTTTTTAAGGCTACCAGTTATTTGTTAAAGGAGCTGCATAGTTAGGGGGTGAGTCAGACAGTAATGCCATGTTTAGAAAACTGCTTGCGACTACTGTCAGAGTGGTTAACTTTCCATATTAAAAAGATGAATTGTGAGTTCTTGCACATCTGCTTTTGAGATTATTTGATCAATTCCTTACTAATGTAATGGTTTTAAAGACAAGAAATAGAAAACTTTACGGATGAAGGTTTCAGTTTAGTTAAGTCTATAGAAAAAAATAGAGAATACTGATTAACTGATCATGGTAGAGAAAATTAATTTTGGGATGTGAAATAATGGTATGTTGGCAAACATAAAAATAAAAATAATTCAAGGCCTGAATTTGGTAAGACTTTTAAGTACCTAAATGTAAAAATCACATCTTAACTCTGAGCTCTGTTGCTAACTAATAATGGAAGATCCAGAAAAATCATTTATATTTAAGTGTGACATTTCTCCAGGTCTCTAAAGCAGCGCCCATACGAACACCCAGAAGAGCACTAGTTTGAGCAGCTGAACAACTAAATTCTACCCAAGCTCATCTGAAACTTTACCCTCCAGCTTTGAGGAATGCAAAATAACAGGATAATCAAATGCAATGTGAAAGTCCTCTAAAACACAGCCAGGGTAGATTGCCTCTTTCCTAACTTCTTAGAGGTGTAAGAATTTATTTGGATTCTATGCAGATACACTTAACCCCCAGGCACTGTAAGAGCAGTGAAGGCACTTAGCACAAGTTTCTGATTTCCAGTCTGGAAGCCACCTGTTCAACTTCAAGGTATCTACAAACTGTAATGCATCCAAAATGACATGAGAAGGAATTTTCATGCTTAAAGCTAAAATAGAATTATATAGAATAGAATATAATAAAATAGAATAGCTAAATAAAATAGTCCAAATAGAAGGAGGAGGGAAAAACAAACAAAAAATGAAACTAGCTAATAGCCACTGTATTTTTCACCTGGGAGACTTCACACCTATTGAAAAGCATTTTAATCCTTCAAAACTTAATTGTTCAAGACCACAGAGGAACCTAAAAACTCTCATATGTAACTTTCCATCGTGTATCTGCTATATTTCTCTGGGGCATAACTACTTTCCTTACAGGAACATGGGAAATTTGATGGGAGCTTTGTGTGCCTGCGCACCACTTTGAGTGCATAAAGAGCTCTGAAAATCTAGTGGGTGGCTCATCTTCATCCACTGTTCTTGAGGGAAGTTAATGGTCCTTGCTCATGTAGTTCTGTAAGAAGCATTTATCCTGCTGAGCGCAAAATTATCCAGTGGGTGGAGAGGGAAGAGAAAACTATTGTGGTGCTCTGTCCTCCAGCAGCAAAAAGCATATACAATAGCAAGAGCTCAAGGACCATTACAGCCATGTCTTCAGAAGGGTAAATTCAAATTTACATAACACTTTTTGCATGTTTACGTATGTAGACCTTAACTGTGAATGTACAGAGCCATTTCCTGATGCCCTGAATCATAGACTAGTTCAGGTTAGAAATGACCTTTAAAGGTCATTTCTACACACACACCCCTCGCAATGACCAGGGACATCTTCAGAAAGTCTGCACATATG
The DNA here is from genome assembly GCF_028554395.1 of Pezoporus wallicus. Lineage (NCBI taxonomy): Eukaryota > Metazoa > Chordata > Aves > Psittaciformes > Psittacidae > Pezoporus > Pezoporus wallicus. The sequence continues at coordinate 136,026 of NW_026642638.1, forward strand.
ATTTATGTGCTTGCATTTGAGTAAGCACAAATTTAAGTGCAGAGTCACATACACAGATTTTTAAATCTGCAGCCCAAATGAAAACAGTTCCAGTCTTCTTAGGGCTATTCAGAAAAAGTGATTTTAAATATGCATAATCATCCTTAATCCTACCTGAATGTTTACTCCTTAGTAAAATTCAAGAAAGGTATCCTAACCAGCCCATTGCAGCCTGAGCTGCAATAGGTGCAAAAAGCATCTCAAGAACAATGAAAAGTAATGCAGACATTTTGGTACTAGCCCTTTAAAATGGGCCTTTAAATATGAGAATGGTGGATATCCATGGGAGGAAAGCAGAAAGATGCAGAAATGTAACTTCAGTGTGGCTTTCATGTTGCAATTAAAAACACAAAATAATTGCTTTCAGTGAAACAGTCAACATCTTAATAGAAAATAAATTATAAAACTCTCACTTCCCATGGCTAAATACTGCTTTAATTAAGATTTCATCTCCGATACATTGATTTAACTGCTCACTCACTTATGTTGTTCATTAAAACGATTACTAACAGTACAACTTTAGTGGCACTTAAAATTAAATGAGAGTAGTACTCTCAAGTAGAGAACAACGGATGTAGGAAAGGAGCAGACTGCATCCATCTTTGCATCCAAGGGAAAGGGGAAGGCTTAAAGCATCTAAAATGATAATTTTTTACATTTAGCATGTTACCTTTCTACTCCATTTAAGATATGATGAAATGAAAAACAAGCTGAAGTATAGGCAGATCTATGGTGAATAGGCTGAAGTGCTTGGGCGCAGAAAGGTAACTTCAAAGCACAGGTATTCTCTTGGTCTGTGACTATTGTCATTGCCTTTCACTAGACCTCGAAGTATTTTCAACATAAATCAGAAAACAGTAAATAAATACATTTTGATCCTTACTGATTTATGGGCATATATCCACAATCCCACCCCCTCTTCTTTTCCCTTTGCCTTTCCCTTACCTTCCAGACCATCTCCCAGCAAGCAGAGGCCAGGACCCTGGATTTCCCATCTGCCAAGGCACATCTTTGAAGACAACAGACTTTGCTAGGGAATTTTTGGCCAACAAGAAGGATACTTGCAAGTGTGAGACGTGTATGCTGCAGGTAAGGCAAATCTTACAAGGGACTGGGGCACCTAGATACGCTCTAATTCATTTAGGAAGTTAAGTCCAGCTGGGACTACCTCAGTGTCATGGGCAGGAGGTGTATACTAGTTCAAACTCTTCTGCACAATATGCTCTATTTTCCCCAGCAAGGAAGTGATATAATTCAACCCAGTGAACCAGAGAGGGTACATTATATACATTGTCACTTCAGTTCAAATAAGGAGTATGCTTTCAAAGTTAACCTCCCAACCATCTCTATATACAGAGCTTTACAGAGAGGCACTGGAGATGGGACAGCATAACAGAGAGTACATGAAGATGCTTGCAGCATCTTTTTATAGGTGCTAAGAACCTACTGTGCTCCAGCACTAATGGGTCTTCAGTCCATGGGACTAGATTGGTGCCAGTCTAATGAAACCCCACCCCCAAAACACACTGTGGGTGTTGGGCTCTCAGCACCAATCAATTCTCTCTGAAGACCTGCTTCTATTTCACCACAGTATTTGCCAATGTAGCCAAAGCCACAGTGAATTATTAGAGAACTGGGACCCTGTCCTGAATCACGGCAAATCAGACGGTCAGTGTAAGTGCCCTTACTTTGAAATCATACAGCAAGTAACTCTTTTCTTTTTGCCGATTCCTCTTGTCTCCAGGTAGAGTGGACATCCCCTGCAAATAGTAAGAATAAGAATTGTTTCATGGCTTACAAGATGCTCTCAGGAGACAAATATTTGATTATCTGTCTGATTTTATTTTGTTATAGGCTAACAGGGCAGCTGTTACACCTACTACTGTGAGCACTTACTGTTCCAGCCAGATCAGGAGGACAAAGATATGTGAAAATAGAAAATAATGGGGCAGGCAAAAGACTGTGGTCTGTACATTTTCCAGTTTCAAAAAGATTCAGTTGGTACTTGGCTCTGCCTTTGTTGAAAGCTGAAGTCGCTTTTCAGAATACCCTATTCTGACCAACCCTCCTTAGAGTATAAAGAATTTTTTAATCTGTAAAGCCCAAGACATAAAAAAAGGTATCGTCATAAGACTGGTCTGTCTGATAATTGAAAACCATTCTCTCCAGGATGTCGATTTAAACTCCTGGTAACAGAATCCCATAGTAAATCTAAATGGTGATATAATGCTGTCCAGAATATTAATATGCTCCCTACAATTTATCATGTCACTCACTGAACTTCCATACTTATTATTAACTGACCTCTAGACCTCTCAATTGTAATAAAATCCTGAAATACTTAGGGATTGTTTTTTTGTATGTAAAATTGTATTTTGCTGACTGTAACAAAGGATATACATTCTCTGAATTTGCACTAATTTTCACCTTTATTTCTGCATCTCCATTTTTCTTCTTAAGGGTCTTTTTCTCGTATTTCTGGGGTTACTATAGGACACCTTGTAAAACCAAATGTTTAATTTCCATTTTGAGTACATCACAATCATCAGTGCCTCCTGTGCTTACTAGGAAAATAAGCAGAGATCTGGCTGAGCTTCAAATTATTTTTATTATTATAGAGTACCAAACAGAACTGTCATACAATACAGCTTGGTGTAAACTCAGTCTCAAGTCAATAGATTTATTTGCAGTGGCAGGAAAAGGTCAAAATACGTAATGTAAAACCAGCATTGCTTCCAAGCTTAATTATTGAGAGAAAAAGTCAAAAAAAAAACAACCTTTGTCAGTAGTGTGTCATGACAGGGTCTCATAAGATTGTGTAAAGAAAATGCTGTTAATTACCATTAACCATTTGCTGATGATATCAAACATGTCAGCATTGAGATAAGCAGCATTGAGATAGCACAGAGCTTAAAGAATAAATGCATATGCCACGGTGTCAAAATGCTAATTTTTTAATAATGTATTTCATGGTATGTTTTCAAAACTACTCCATTCATAATCAACATAAAAATGCTTTGATTTTGTTTTTTAATATGCCCCAGAGAAGAGTATTTTTCTCTCACAAACAGTACCAGAAAGTAGAAGACCCATAGTGTGAGGTCTTTTACGCCTAGACAAACTTGTTTCTGCAGTTGTCTTTAATCACTGACTTGCATATTCTAGCATCTGCATATGATGAAAATTCTTCATTTTAGCATGACAAAAACTGTTGCTCTGCAGAGATACTTCTAGTGAATGACATAGAAATCAACTATTTTTAAAGGTGGAAAAATTATCTTAAGGTTTATTGTACACTCTCAGGAAGGTCATTATCAGTTACAATTATCAATACCAATTCACCCTTTTGATTGGATATTAATGGAACAGCTGCTTCTTTCCTGTTAGGGTGGTGAGACACTAGAATGGTTTGCCCAGGAGGTTGTGAATGCTCCATCCCTGGCAGTGTTCAAGACCAGGTTGGACGAGGCCTTGGGTGATATGGTTTAGCGTGAGGTGTCCCTGCCCACGGCAGGGGGGTTGGAACTTGATGATCTTAAGGTCCTTTCCAACCCTAACTATTCTGTGATTCTATGATTCAGTTTGTATCATTGATGACTCTTATTCTTGAATATGAGCCTTCCCTGGAGTAATTCAACCATTCTCTTGAAAGTATCTCCTAAAATAATTCCACTGACAAGACTGGTGATACTCATTGTCTTCTGCTTCAGCTATGTTGCAAATGATATTCTTGATGTTAGTCTTTGATTTCCCTAACAGCTGTTAAAAGCACTGTATGTTTTTGTGATGCTTCACCTCAGTCACCACGCTGTGTTAGCCATGTAAAACATATTCTTTATTTAGTCTGAAAAACATTATTATAAATTGTGATTTAATAAAACAAAATTTAATTTAAAATCAATTTTCTGATTTTTTTCCCCCATACTTTCTTTACTTTAAAATATTTCTCTTAAACTACTAATCTTTTTTACCCGTTAAATACTTATTAACTCCTGGCAAAATGTTTTCCACCCACTGGCTAACCTACCTCTTCAGGAAGTATCACAAAGGCTACAGTATGTTGTCTTTTAGCTGCCAGTCCCAGTGTGTCCTAGGCTTATGACAGGTATCAAGTAGAAGCTGCCATTCATGCAGAATTTTACAGTGTGTTCCATAATTAAGGAATTTCCACCATCCATCTTCAACAGCACTCTATTATAGTTCCCACTTCTTTCCAGGTCAAAATCAGGACCTGTATGTCTTATTTACAACAGAGTTTGCAGCTTCTCCTGGATCATACTGTCTCTGTTAAGAAAAGATTAAAAGGACCATACCCTTACTTCCATTTTTTATAATTGTAACTTTTTCACCTCAGAATTTCTTCAAAGTATATACTGTAATATCAGTGACTTTGTATAATTTCTTAAATTCACTCATTGGATTTCAGTGGTTGCTGCACACACACAGTCAAAGGTGTAGGGTTTGAGTGGAAAATCTTATGGAAAGACAAAGAAAGTTATAAAAGCAGGCACCCTTTTTAGTGTTGTCTTTCTGCAGAGCCTTGTGTCCAACATGAAACCTGCTTACCTTTGCTCATTCTACAGATTTCTTCCAGTAAATTGCTATGTCATCTTCTGATAAAGTCCTGCTTCCAGGTTTTATCATTTATAGCCTGGGTTGTGAGTATTACCTGAAGTCCAGCTGCACTCACTGGGTGAATCATGGCAAGAATCAGAGATACTTTGCTTTTAGCCAGTCCCAGACTTCATTGTAGCTCCACAGACTGATTCCATAACAGAATGAGATCTGCCTCTTGGAACAAATGTATCACCATGGGAAAAGATGCTCATGCTATCTCTTGTCCTTGAGTCACTGCCACATTGTGCAGTGGTCCCTGTGTAAGCCCCAGATAAAGTGAGTCACAGCTGCACAAATACTGGGGATTGCTAAAGCCTACTGCAATATTTTTGAATAGCAGTGGTGTATTCCCCTTCCAAATAGATATCACAGAATATTTTCATCATGGTGAGGAGACACTAAAACCTGTCTTTAAAAAGTAAAGCCACTTGCCTTATTAGGGTGATGGAGATTCTTGCTAGCATCAAGTATTCTTGCTGGAGCCTTATGTGAACATCCTAGCCAGGAGCACCTGTTTCTTGTTTGGATTTAGAGTAAGCTTCATATTCACAAACTTTTCATCTTCAAGACTTGTGACAAGTTGGTAACTTTACACTCGTCATCTGTTAAGAACATATGAATTCATTAATTCTGTTCAAGGCTTTGATGATTAAGAAAGTATTGAAAATAAGTCCATATACTAAATTGCACCATAGAGTTTACATAATATAAAGTGATGGGGCATCTTACTATATGTACCTAGTGTAATCTTACCTAATATATGTTGTGGTGATTGCCTTTTGTTCTTTCTTAGAGCCATTTCAAGACAGCAGGATAAGCTTTTATCCCATAAGAATGTTCCCTGAAATACTGTCCAGTTTTCCTTGGAGAAGTAATCTAGGAAAAAAAAAAAAATCACTATACTGAAACAATCTTTTTTATCTGTCCATAGGGAAGAAAACCCCAAACAAAACCTACAGTTTTTGAAAGTAATCTGTATGGTTTCCTAGTATGTGTGTTTGAAAAGCAAGGTGATTATGTCCAAGTTACAGCTTTTCTTCAGGGAGGCACATCTTGACAACATTAATATCGGTGTCTACAAATGGAAAGACACTCCTGAGAATAGGCAAAATTGTGTCAGTAGCCAAGTGCTAAACTACAAGTAAACAAACAGATTTATTAGCCTAAATTATTTAAACTACCACATTTCTTTAGTAGCATGTATGCCTTAGGAGTAGAGTAATTGCAGAGGTCCTTTCAGCTGTAAGCATGGCATTGTGACTGCAATGCTACAGTGCTTCTGGGATGAACAGGTCAGAAACATAAAAGTAGCTATTGTACACACAAGCACTACTCTCACATTGTAAATTGTGATGGTAGCTTTTAATAGTAATTTTCCTATCAGAGTAAGAGAAACCATACCACTGAACCTCCTATTATTTTATGCCTGCTCTTTTATACAAATTAACTAGTTAAGCTCATGACATTTTGACATTTTCGTTTACCTTTATAGAGGTTCTAAGAAAGAAAAGGCAAGAAACAGTATTGTGCTGTAGATATAGATCCAATATATTTGGTTTTGGTGCAGACATACAGATCATGGTAACACATGAATTGGCAGCCCTGTGGACTTCTATTTACCTGCAAAATAGGTACATCACATGTAATCTTATTGTATAGTATCTTCCTACCTGTGGAATGGAAGAAGTGAAAACTTAGCTCACTCTTCTAGTCCAGACATTTATGCTGTCTCTGAAGCTGATAAATACATTAACTAACATGAAGTTATTCTTCAGACTAAAAAATTACCATCTCACATCAGCAGAAATAATTTCTTGTTACCCTCACTCTGCTAGAAACTAAACAAGTGACCACATTTAGAAAGCTTGGTGTTTTATAACTATGTCAAGGTCTCTAATTTGCAATTCTGCATCGGTCTACCCAATATAAAAATATTTCAGCATTTCTCCTGTATTTGTGCCCATGAAATCAGATATAACATTATAGCTATAAACAGTTAAACACTTGGGAATTGAACAGCTAAGATGCCAGTTTAGTAAACAACTAGATAAAATCATAGAATGGTTTGGGTTGGAAGGGACTTTAAAGATCATCTAATTCCAATTCCCTTGACATGAGCACAGACACCTTCCATTAGAGCAGGTTGCTCAAAGCCCCATCCAACCTGATCCTGATCAGTGCCAGGGATGGGGCAGCCACAACTTTTCTGGCAACCTGCTCCAGTGCCTCACCACTCTCCAGTAAAGAACTTCCTAATATCTAACCTAAATCTACCTAAATAATTAATTAAATAAAACTATTGGATTTATTGATTTTATTAAATAACATTATTAAATAAGTAAATCTACCTAAATCTAAATAAATGCAGCATACAATTAACTTTTGTGTTGTTCTGAAGTGCTTAGGTTAAGAGATTTATTTCCTAGGATCAGTATGTAGTCCATGGAGAGGTAGGTAATTGCCTTTTGCAGGATTTAGTTTCCCTTTCTCAGCTGCATAAGAGAACATACAGTTTAGCTGTGTGACTATCCCTTTCCATTCCTTCTACTGTTAATTATTGTTTCTGATTCTACCATTTTGTGTGACATCCTTAGTTCTATGTGACTGGAAGGTGTTTCCAGGTTGGGTCTGCGAAGGCTTTCTGTCCTCATTGTGAAGTGCCTGTCTGTTCTTTTCTTTCACTGGAATGAATACTTCTTTACTCACTGCAGAATGCCGTTCTTCATTCTTCCAGAAACTGTCCATCTAGTCTCTCTAGATAGGCAGTAGATCAGTTTCTCTGTTTCCTACAGCAGTGATAGATGTGGGCAAGGTAACTAGCTTATTTTCATTTTTTAGCTCTTTCTCTTAATGGGGCCAGTCCACAGTTTTGGGTAAAGAATTCCAAATCACATTTGGAATATGTAACTGTCAAAATGTGTGGTCTTGAATGGGAGAGTATTTGGTAATAAGCATATCAGGCTGCCCTTGTTATTAGCCTGCTTAAGGTGGTGTCATTATCTGTGCAAAACATAAATGGATTTTAAACACCTATTATGTTTGTGATCAGAATGAAATAATTTTTGTGATAACAATAAGTTGGAATCAATGAGTTAGGAATTGCATCCCAGTGCTACCCAGTGAATTTTGCATATGCAGTACACTCAAACAGAATTACTCCATTGTTAATCCTACACAGCTTTTGATAATGTGTGCAAAGTACACTAAAGATTTGAGTTCAACTGTTCAAGTCTGCTCTGAGCTCTAGAAGCTGCTAGCTTCCTCCGACAAGTTATAAACATGCATTAGGATGGTCACCAAAAATAACTATAAACTTTTTATAATAGCTACTTCAGTTTTAGTGACTGAAATCCCACCTCTAGTAAAGAAATTTTGATAATAGCAACAATGCCATAAATTATGGTTATTAACAATTAATCACATTACTGGGAAAGAACAGCTCCAAGGCTTTTGAAGAAAAACAGGGGCCTCCAAAAATTCAAGCACAAGAGGACGGAATGGGCCTTGAAAGTGCAAGAGCAGGATGACACCAGAAGCCTTAGTGCTGCAGACCAGGGTAGTACTGCATTTAGGGATAACAAATACAGCAAAAGACAAGTATTGAACACACGAAAAACACAGTATATGAATACTAAGACCCAATAATAACATGCAGTGAAAAAACTGTAATTGGATAATTTCAACTATACATGTTAGCATCATTGTAACTTGATCAGTAATGTCTTTGATTAGATTTCTAATAATTTACTTGGACTAAGAGTAAGTTCCTGACTTTGCATAAAATGTGTTTCTTTACCCCACAGAGCATTTGTTATGGTACCACGCCCTTGAGGCATGATTGTAATCTGGATGCATTGCTCCTTAAAGTTATGTAACATGTCTCAGGTATCTTTTATTCTTTTGCTTCTTAACACATAATTCCAATATAATCATAAACAGATTAATGGGATAATTCTTCTTTTAATGGATTACTGTGCAAATATGAGTGCCTAATAAGTAGGTGTGTTTCATCATATTTATGCCATGCCAATAAGAATGAGAATAGTGGCAATTTGGTGAAAAGACTGTCCTGGATGCTCCCTAGCCCCTGATGCTCTGGAAGCAAATAGGGATAACAACAGCTAAAAGCACAAGCCTTCATAGCATTAGATAGCTGCAGTCACTGAGCAGTTCTTCCTAAATCACACACATAAGGACCTCCGTGTCACACATGAGCAAGTTAACTGTACCCTCAGTTCATCCATACAGACACTGTTTGACCTCCTAGCCATCTCTGAAATGCCTGGATGCTCTTGTAGCTGCAATTGCAGATGGCCAGGTAATCCTATCTTGATGCAGGCTGGCTGGAGGGTTTGTGTAAGTCTTGTCCAGATACAGTTGCTATTCTGATGTTCCCATAGAGCACTTGAAGAGGGCAAACTGTTCCTTTTGTACAGAGAGCCTTACTTCTGCCTGACTGCAAAGACTTCTATCTGAAATTATAACATTTTTGAGACAGAAGTGAGAAAGTCAGACAAAAAAGTTCCATACGTCTTTTATATTCGTTAGGGGACATTTGCAGGTTTTCATTAGTAGGGGCAGTTTGGAGAAAACAAATGTTTATGAAATAGTAGTAAATACTTGTGGAGTGAGCTGCTGGAATTCTTGATAAAAATCACAGTCAGACCAAGACACAATTACTGAAGAACAACAAATCACTTTATATACAACATTTTTTGTTATGTATCTTTAAATATAGCAGCCCCCTAAATACACGCGCGCACACACACACACACACACACACACACTCACACTCACACACATACACACACTGAAGTCCTTTTCAGGGAATCAGTGTCTTTTTACCTCCCTGCTACGTCTAGTGCCTTCAGTTCACAGAAGTTCTTAAATAATCTATCATCCTAACAGAAGTCAGTAATCCTCAAGGAGAATATTTGGGGAAAATTTCCCTCTGAAAAAGTAAGACGATAGCTTGTGATTATGTATAGCAAATTATAATGTGTTTGTTCCTTTTCCTGTTCTGAATTGCCTAGACATAATTATCTGTTTTGCCCTGTATCTACTTTGTAGACATTCTTTCCACTTCAAAATAGCTGTCTCAGTCATAAAGCATAAAAGAACTATAAAAGCTGACTTCAAGTTGTGTCCTAAAATACCTTAGGGACTATCCAGCATTCAGCAGTAAAGTACTGGCTCTTCAAGACTGAAATGAAATCTAAGTGTGGAAAACTCATTTTAGGAAAAATAAACCCCACACCAAACAAATCAACCCATTGGATGCTATAGTACACAAACAAGTTTTTTAGAAGACATCTCTTGCAGAGCATAATGGCTACTTGGTTATTAATATATGTCTCAAGTAATTTTTCATATACTCTAAATGGAAGTGTCTGGGATAAGAAAAGGCTGCTTGCTCTCCCTCACCATTTACACTATTCAGTGCTGAAACTTGGCTGCTGCTTAGTGATCTCCCAGCTCTACCTGTTGCTGTGTAAAGGCTGCTCTAATGGAAAACAAACCGATCCCACGTAAAATTAATTGCAGAGTTACCAGATGAGCTTTAAGCACTGAACCCTGAAGATGCTGCTGTGACTGGGTATTGTGTAGCAGCAGTAATGCCCTGATAAAATTCTGCCTCTTCCCAGACAATGAGTTATAAATGTTCTTTTGCCAATAAACATAAAATACTCATGCCAAGTAAAATGCAAGCAAGTTGTGGAGGTAAATTTGCTCCTAGGAGCTTTATAGTTTTGGAGGTAAGAGCCTTATGGGTTAGCAAAAATCTCATAAACATCAGAATCAAGCTTAAGAAGAGGTACCCAGAAGAAGGAGATTTTGAAGATAACCTTTCTTTGTTGTCATTTCTAGAGAAGGAAATGGCAGGACAGTTTTACTCTTCCTGCCCAGGCAAAGAAAGAAAGTACAGATAGGTGCTTTAAGCATGCAAAGTAACTGAAGAATTTTTGTGAGGCAAGTTAAAGGACAAGCAAAATAATATGTATTTTTTTTTCCATGCAATTCAGACTAACTGAATTTGGAATGGAAATGCTGAAGAAAAATAAATTGTAAAAATCTGAGTTTATTTTATCAAAAGCTACATTGTGGTAGCTTTTGCTTCAAGAGAATACCCTGAAGACCAGTCCAAGGCATTCAAGTGCAAGGATTAATATCCTCTCTCATTCTGAATTTCAGAAATCATTTAAGACACCAGGCAAGTAGAAGGAGGTAGAAAATACCTTAAATAAACTTAAGTTAAATATGCCTTATCAGAATATTGTGAGTTTTATGAGCCAAGAAGCTCCTTTAGGGCTATTTAATACTTGTTAGAATTTCTAATTGTCTCCCACATTATTCCAACACTTAAACAATCACAGTTACTTCTAAATGGAAAAAATATAGCAAGCTACGTTGCCAAAATGCATCAGATAAAATGATTGCTGACATCTTATACATGTAAAGGGAATTTTATTCTCAAAGGCACTTCTAAGGCACCTACTATCTTGCTACCAGAACAAATGTACTCCATTTTCATTACAGAGTACTAACATGGGATTTGCTGGGAATTAATAAGGGTTTGAATCATCTCTAGGTCTTTTCTGGGCAAATTTTGGTTTCTGTAGGAAAAAGAAAATCTAATGATACGACTCCTCTAATTGCCTTAAGTGCATGTTCTCTTTTATGCCTTGGTAAATTCTCCCACTCTCTCCAGAAAACTCACTGTCATTCTCCACTGCAGACTTTTGGAATAACATCCATTACTGCTGTTTCATCTTACTTGAGCTTCTCTTCTGCTGCAGAAGAATGAGACACACTAACCTGCATCCTGCCCTGCACAGTCTGAACTCAGTTTGGAAAGGAGGAAGAGGGGACAGCAAACAGCTTGGCTGCTTAGGCTCAGTAGAAGCAGCATTGGGTCCAGCCTGCCCTTGCTGCCCTGCAGGAGCAGGGAGCTCACTGAACCTTTTGCACCCACCTGCACCTCCAAAAAGCCCTGCTTTATCCCCTCCCTGAACCAGTGGCTGAGCCAGCCAGAATTTCTCACATAATTCAGAAAAGCTAAGGAAAGGATTATGGCTTTACATACATTATAAATGCTTACAATTTCATACCTTCAAAGTATCTGCAAAGGATGTTACGTATTTGAGGTCTGCCTGTTATTGACTTCTCTCCAATGTATGCAGAAGTTTCTGAAAATAAGTGTTTCTTCTCAGAGTTCTGTGCCTCAGATGTAAGAGGTGCATTGAATCTAATCTTCCTTGGATTTGCAGGGAGGTACAGGAGTCAGAAATGCTTTTGTGAGCTCACTCTTTTATAGAATGAAATATGATGTTAAGTATTGAAGCCAAGGAAAAATTCATTTCACTAAAGCTAAGAAGGAATTCACTAGAATGAAACATGTTAGGAAAACAACCAAAACCCAAACCAAAAAACACCAACCCTTAAGCCCCCAAACAAATGGAATTTAAATAAATAAATTTTGGAAAAGCTTGAAGCTGTAAAAGATCAGAATATATTTGGAAAAAAAATAAGGAGTAATTCTTTTCAGTAATCTAAGGAAAAAATCACTAGGATGAAATGTACTAGGAAAAAACAAAGTCAAACAAAAAGCCAAATGGAATTTAAACAAACTGATTTTGTAATAAGCTATCCCCTCTCAATTGCTCAGCGAGTTTTCTTTGAGAAAGTGCGAGTTCAGTAGTTTTGTGTTTGTCTGACTTTCTGCTATGAAAAAAAACCCACCGTGAAACTGAAATATTTTTCTCTTGATTAAACTCCTTCCCTTCCACATGTATTACAAAGAGCTGAAATACAATAACAACTGCCTTTATCCTGCACAAGTCACCTTGAGAGCTACAATCTAACCCTGAATTTATTTATGGTGTCTATCAAATATGACGATGAAAGGGATATATAGTACTGAAGAATGAATATGAAACATGTTTTAGTCGAAGTGGTACATTATTACATAACCTACCCTTTGTTATATAGCCTCTTCGAACCTGATAGAAGGCTGCAAGAACAAAAAGGGAGGCACTTTAAGTGGAAGGTTTTCTAAAAGTCATCTGCGACAAGAGCTCCCCATTAAAGTCCCATTCAGTACAGCCCCTTCTTCCAAAACCTCAGTGGCATGGGTTCTGTGAAAGCACATCTAAGAATTAATCCTTGGGGGGAAAAAAAGATACAGAAGAATAAAAAGCAGCTCACAAAATCTGATACATATTTTTGCATGAATTTTAAGGAATATGTATTTCCCTTTCCTTATGTGTGCCCATACTGGAGGGAAACATGCCCAGGTGAGAGCTACACCTCTGGCTTGTCATCTGCCTAGGGGAAGAAATGAAATCAAGGGTGCATTTATTCAGAGATTTCAATAGGGTATGAGTTGTCATAGAAGTTAGCAATACATTTTCCTAAACACTTTAATACTTATTTTAGATTATTCACAAATAATACAGATGCTGATATTTATATTCTGCTGCATTGGGTGTGAGATGATTCCGAGTTACTCCCTAATTATCTAACAGATGACAGTTCCCTAGACTGAGTTTCTGACTCACAATGGGGGAAATATACCATGAAATGAAAATAAAACTCTCATCCCATATTAAATTTACTGAAATCCAGGTGTCTGTTAAATATTTTTATGCTTTAAAAGGCATTATACAGTTGCATGAGCAGGGAGAATGGAAAACTTATACTTTTTTTCCCTGAACATCAATGATGATTACTTTAAAAATAATCCTTAAAGCATCAGTGATCTCTCTCACAGAAGATTTTTCTCACTTACTTTGTTTTTAGGTGCTTCCTGTAAATAAGAAACTTTGGGTTTATGCTTTGTGTTTATAAAATGTGGTTTGTGCAATCTCCATTTTTAACCCTAATTTAACACTTTACTGAAATGGTCATATTTCTGGCTTGGCAAGAAAAATGCCTGTTATGCTTTTTACTGAATTACTTTTTAAAAAAAATGTATAAATAAATCATGTTCCTTTATGTAGTCAGATTTGTTTAGTGCAAAAGAAAATTAAAAGCATCAATTCCTTAAAAATAGGTCTGGCTGGGAAGCCGTCTAGGTTAGAAATAACATTTTCTAAGATTTTTATCTTTGAAGTCCATTCCAAATATTTAAATATACAGATAATATATCAAATTTCTAAGCAACTAGTTTATAACTTGCTATGAATATAGTGCAAGTTAAGTTCCAAAGCATTCTTCTTGGATGATTTTCCCCTTCCATTTCCCAATTAAAGTAACTCTTTTCTTAGACACTGAACATTTTCCTTTTCTTTGATTTCCTATGGTACTGTACCATACAACAGATGCAATTTTATAGCTTTTCCTCTTTCATTCAAACAATTTTCCTGTTTTTTGTAGGGAATTCACTTAAATATTGTTTGTGTGGGTTGCTAAACAGATATGCAGGTTATTTTACAACCTTAACTTTACACCATATTTTAAAAGGTTTTCTGCAAAATGCAAAATATGAACATAATTGTCCCTGAAGGCTAAATGATGCCTTCAGGCTTAATTGTTAATGTCGTTCCTTGATTAGGTAGTTTGAAAACAATTCTTAGTGTAACTCCTATGAAAAAAGTCATTGTCTTTCCTGCAACAAGACCACAGTATGGACCACTGCAATGGGAGGACAGAGCAATAGCCTCATCCTCACTGCACGCCGTCTTGCTTTGGGACTAAGCTTTCAAATGAGCAGGTCAGATAGCAGAGAGACAAATGTGGACCTTCCCTTCCTTCTTTACACCTGCACCATGAAAGGGTGATTGGCAAGGTGCTTATCTTCCTTAGCCAGTTCAGTGTCTTTCTTGCTATGTACCAGACCAAATAAACTGTCACAGATCACCAGGACCACTCAAGAGCACCAGGACAGAGAGCCATTAAGCTCTGCTCTCCTACAGTGATTCTGCAAGGTATTGAAGGGAACCAAAGTCATGTAATCCAGAGCTGCTTTTGAAGCCCACCTGGGCAGGAAAGTACTTTGTGAGCAGCTCCATTAATTTAAATGGGATTACTTGAGGAAATTAACCACCACTTGAGCAAGTGAGCAAATCAGACCTGAAATGAGTACCAACGGATTTTGCCTCAACAGAATCCTACGCTCCGTTTGGGTCACTATGAGTTTCTCTTGAATGCAGGCCTACCTTCTGCCTTCCTCAGGATAGTATTCTGCTCACTGATATCAGAGGCTCAAGTGACTTCATTACCGGAAGCCTTTGAAGTTCAGAGAAGTGGGAATGCAAGCCACACCAATCTTCTTCAGCTGTGACCTAGAAGGGTTTGCTCTGCAATTCAAGCAGAAGTCTGAGCTGGTGAGACACAAGGTGAAGGACTGGTACTTAATAATGTCTGATTTGACCTTTTCCTTAAATTAAATTTAACATGTAGACAATTACATATGAGAACATCTGATAGATCATAAAGTCAGGTGCTCACCAGGTCAAAAATGCCTACTTGCCTGTGTAACTGCAGCCTTCTTGGCTGTTTGCAGTTTAATGCTGTACTTAATTCCAAAATCAAATGCTGTATTTTTCCTCAAGGAATAGATATGAACCTTTTATATCTATGAAAAAGATAGGAAAATTTAGACTTCATTGTCTGAATCACAGTTTCTTCTAATACAGATATGTAATTATGATATGCAGTGACCCATTACCCCAGTGAAGAAATATTTAGGTAGATTAAGCCTTTTGTTTCAGATTTTATATATGGGCTACATTTCAGAAATTGCTATCAGTAAATGAACTTACAAATTAAACCATTAAACAATGTGAATAATATATGTACCATGCAATAATTAAGAGATTCAAAACTTATAAGATTCCTTCACCACTGATCAAAATAAAATTCTGATGGATAGTTCCAGACTTTCTGAACAGCACTATTCAATCTGTGAGTGCATCATATACTGCAATGGAAAAGAAAATAATAATTGTTACTAGAAAATGTAATTGGATGCAAGGATATAATAGTCAGTTGGTGCTTGAGCAGGTGTAGGGAATTCAGATACAATTACTACCCTGAGAAATCAAATGCCAACATCCATAAAAAAATAAATGTCAGAAGCAGTTCTCCTATGTAGAAAGGGAATAGTTTATCCAAACGTAAAAACCCCTCAGTTAATAAAAACAGGTAGAAACTCTGATTAGAAAAGATTAAGATCTGCAGTGGAAGTTAGTGGGTGAAGTAATAGCTGAGACATATTTCTTGTCAGAATGCAAATACACTGCCAATATTAACAAAATATCACTCACTGCAAATTCTCATTTAATTGTGATTATTCCGTTAGCACTGAAGATCACTATTTCATCAACAGGGAAATAATTCAAACAATATTGAGATGTGCATCGTAGCCACTGGCCTTGAAGGTTAAAGTGTTGCCATTACTATAACTAGACAACAAAGCAACTACACTTCCTACATAAATGCTTAGGCTTTAGCAACAAGTGTATTGTGTGAGTGAGAAAAGCAATAGTTTCAGTTAGTCAGATCTTTATGAGCTCAGAATAAATTGAAAACATCTGATTGTCATTAATGCTCTGCAAGAGTGAAAAGACAATTTAGAAATTTTCCTTGTGAAAATGGAGAACGAATAGCGGAAAAAAAACATTGCTTCAGTTGTAGGACCTTAACGTGAAAAGGACAATTTCAATCATCTTTAATAAACATTAGATATCAGAGTGTAATAAGAGATCAAGATATGCAATGAAGAATGAACTGCTGAAAGCATGAACCATGTGAAAAGCTTTCTCACACACTGGCTTTTCTGTGGTCGCCAAAAGAATTCTCCCTACTATCACTAAAATGAGGCATAGCTGCGATTCTAGTCTGTGTCCCACCATGGGAAATAGTCTTTATTAGAGGGCAAGTGTTTGTATTGTCAGTAGGGTCTATAGCTTTCAAGTAACTTTTGTAGGTGCTTTTAAATGAGTTCGTCCCTATCTGCAATACTTAGTTCTGTTTGATTCGTAATAATGTAGAGCTGCATAAATCTCCATTTGCTTTTCCTTTATGATTTCCTCTTTCCCATCCCCTAAGCACTATAGACAATAAAAAACATGTATTTGTAGCCTAGAAGAGGAAACAAACCTCTTTCTTGTTCAAATTACTTAAATTATCTTAATTGGAGTATGAATTAAATGATTAACTGATTAGTCCACAGCACACTAAAATGACACTTCTCAGAAAAGATCTGTTGAGATCTGTCAGATTGCCTTGCAGATGCAGAGTGTGCTGTAACTTTTGATGTTGAGCATACAACTCAGATGCTTTCTTTGCAACTGCAAGCAATAAAAGCTGGTTTTGTAAGGAAAAATGAGACATCGGCACACAAGATAAGAAACGGCAATAGTGATGGGTTGCCTACTGTGGTACGAATAAAAGACATCTAGCTATTTTTAACTAAATTTCCTCAATGTAAGAAATAAATATTTGCAGAATTAGCAAAAAATTCTAACACCCTTAACTGTAATGTCCTACTACATGGAGCTAATGCTGCAAAAGATGCACTTCTCGATGCCATGTTTTGATATGTAATGTCACACACACAGATTGTTCCTGGAGTTCAGTGGACCTGCTAACACAGGTGAAGTTATTCCTCCCTGTAGTAGGATATGGGCCATGGAATTTAGACAGAGTTTAAACTCTGTTTTTCTGGCTGGCTAACCAAGCAGGCTATGGGAGCATGCCACTGAACATAAGGAGAACTCAGTTGACAAAGAGGCTGCTGATAGACAGGAGAGATGCCTCCTATGGAAAACATCATAGAAGTTTGGTATTTACCAAAAGACTACATGACAAAAAAAAAAAAAAGTAACAAGGTGGAGGACCAACCCTGGAGCCAAAAGGGGCTTCACAACTTGCAGAAATCAAGCCAGCATTTCACCCAAGGATTCGAACTACAGCAGAACAGGCAAAACTGAAAGATGTGGGTTTACAGATATGCTAAGCCCTTCCCTCACCTCTGGATGCTTATTCCCATTCCTTCATTTAGCTAGCACTTGTTCTCTATTTTAGCTCAACTGGTCAAATTAAGGAGCTAATCTTGCAGAAATTCAATCAATCAATCAATAAATCAATCAATAGAATTCAGCATTTAGTATCACTATCATTAGTAGTGTTTCAATATTTTGTACTATTATGTCTATCCAGATTAGGAAACTTCCTCACTGTAGGAGAGGATCTGGTTCGAGACCATCTTAAAAACCTGAATATACACAAGTCCATGGGACCTGATAAAATCCATCTGTGGGTCCTGAAGGAGCTGGTGAATGAAGTTGCGAAGCCGCTGGCCATCATATTTGAGAAATCATGGCAGTCAGGTGAAGTTCCCGATGACTGGGAAAAGGGAAATATAACCCCCATTTTCAAGAAGGGGAAAATGGATGACCCGGGGAATTACAGAGCAGTCAGTCTCACCTCTGTGCTGGCAAAATCCTGGAGCAGATTCTCCTGGAAGGCATGCTAAGGCACATGAAAATCAACAAGGTGCTTGGTGACAGCCAGCATGGCTTCACTAAGGGGAAATCCTGCCTGACCAATTTGGTGGCCTTCTCTGATGGGGCTACAGAACTGATGGACAGGGGTAGAGCAGTTGATGTCATCTACCTGGACTTGTGCAAAGAGCTCGACACTGTCCCACACAACATCCTTGTCTCTAAATTGGAGAGACATCAATTTGATAGGTGGACCACTCGGTAGATAAAGAACTGGCTGCATGGCCGCACGCAAAGAGTTGTCATCAATGGTTCAATGTCCAGCTGGAGACCAGTAACGAGTGGTGTCCCTCAGGGATCGGTGTTGGGACCAGTCTTGTTTAACATCTTTGTTGCTGACATGGACAGTGGGATTGAGTGCGCCCTCAGCAAGTTTGCCAGTGACACCAAGCTGTGTGGTTCGGTTGATATGCTGGAGTGAGAGAATGCCATACATGCTTCAGTGTATGCTTGCAGCCCAGAAAGCCAACCGTATCCTGGGCTGCATCAAGAGGAGGGTGACCGGCAGATCAAAGGAGGTGATCCTGCCCCTCTACTCTGCTTTTGTGAGTGAGATCTCACCTGGAGTATTGTGTGCAGTTCTGGTGTCCTCAACATAAAAAGGACATGGAACTGTTGGAACAAGTCCAGAGGAGGGCCATGAGGATGATCAGAGGACTGGAGCACCTCCTGTATGAAGATAGGCTGAGAAAGTTGGAGCTGTTCAGCCTGGAGAAGAGAAGGCTGCATGGAGACCTCATAGCAGCCTTGCAGTATCTGAAGGGGGCTTATAGGGATGCTGGGGAGGGACTTTTCATTAGGGACTGTTGTGACAGACAGGTCAAGGGGTAATGGGATCAAACTTAAACAGGGGAAGTTTAGATTGGGTATAAGGAAGAAGTTCTTTACTGTTAGGGTGGTGAGGCACTGGAATGGGTTGCCCAGGAAGGTTGTGAATGCTCCATCCCTGGCAGTGTTCAAGGCCATGTTGGACAAAGCCTTGTCTGAGATGGTTTAGTGTGAGGTGTCCCTGCCCATGGCAGGGGGGTTGGAACTGGATGATCTTAAGGTTCTTTCCAACCCTAACTATTCTATGATTCTAGTCTATGATTCTAGTCTATGATTCTATGATATAAACCATTTTGGTTCAAGAGGCATTAGCTGTTCTCCTTTAGGTGTTTTAAAATGTGATGCAAGCAATAACTTTTAATTATTCACAAATTATAACACAAATATGATCGCCATAAGGCTGTGGCTTAGCCACATATCTTATGGACAATATTTCTCTAATAATCTATGGTTCATTAATATCAGGCATAACTCACATCCCCTGTTCAGTGTGATTCAGGTTTTTTGTTGGAATACATTTTGCCATGACTTCCTCATGACTTTGTTAAAAGCACAAACTTGAATAACAAAATCCAGGCTATATCATATTTCTAAAGTATGACTGTTCCTTCTAGTGAAACAAATGGGGATCTACACTGAATTACAGATGTAGCAGAGTGTTTTCTGATGCAATTGACATTGCATGTGCTTTGTTTGTAGTGTCGTGCCACATGATCATAAAGCAAGCACTAACCAAAAACTATGGAAGACTAGCAATTTGGTAAAGTTTGGCAAAATAGCAAGGTGCGTATGTTAACTACAGCTGTGCTGAATCCTTTGTCTTCAGTCACTCTCAACGTTTCCCTGTTTTGAGGCTCCTTATTTTCTAAAGGAGAAGGCAAACCAGTGGCTAGAGTATAATGATCTGTGTTTGTTCCCATACAGAAACAGACTATATTCCCTGTTGTGCACAACCATTTCTTACAGTGTTTTAGAATTCAAAGACTGACATATATGCATGCATACTTGCATTTATGTATACCCACATAAGCCTCCCTGCCTTTGCTTTTTTGGTTGTTTGCTTGGGCTTGTTTGTTTTTGTTCTGGTTTTAGGTTGTTTGGTTGGGTTTTTTTCCCTCTTAAATCAAGACTGTTGTTAATATACCATGCAATTCATGAAGAACCAAATTCTGAACTTTTCAGATTAGCTAGGAGGAGGTAACGGAAAGCAAGATCAGTCATAGAATGCCTCAGGCTCAATTGTAAGGTTAAGTATGTCTTTGGGACTTCAATAATTTAAGTGCTTAATGTATCTATAGGCTCCTTTTAAAAGAGGTAGGTATTCATTTCTTTTGTAATAGATTGAAATACAAGTCAATCTATTTCTACAGATGAAGGGCTATCGTTGTGATTTCTAACTTACATTTTCTTTATGTAGCCTATGTTGGTAGTGGGATCTGAAGAAAATCTGGCTGCTATACTTGCAGATTTTGGATTTGAAAGTGAATAGGAGAACAACACATTGATTTGCAGCATGCATTATAGGGAATGCTATTGCTGGTATCAGGTTGACCCACAGTCCACTCCAGCAGGAAGTCTTGTTCTAGTATATTAATGCTGTCAGAATTCTTTATTTTTTAAATAGAAACATAGAACACCATGCACAGCCCACAGTAAAAGCAGTTAAACTCTACCTATAATGCAGCTTGAAGCATGGTTTGACTCTAAACTCCCATCACTGTCATTTCTGCAGACACTAACGGGTTTAGTGTCAGGTGGCTCTGATAGAAAGGAAGAACAGAAAAGGATTTTGAAGGAAAATGTGTTCCATCAGAAAGGTTTAACAGCAATATGCCAAGCCACAATTTAGGGGAATTTTCATTGTCAGTTCAGACTATCTCAAAATATTAACAATTGACTTGGAGGGGAGAGGAGTGCAACAGTTAAATAAGTTGCTCTGCAGTAAAACAGTAATTTTCATGAAACTCAGTCACGTTCTTTACATTTGCCACTCATGTCCAGTATTAGCAAAAAATGATGCCAGTCTTTGTAGAGAGGAAGAGACATTGAATTCCTTCCTCTTTAATAATTTATACTAGGGTGTCAAAAGAGCTGCGAAGAAATTGAAAGCAGAGTTGATTCTCAGTATTTAAAATTTTATGAATATTCATCTTTCACTTTTACTTGTCTCCAATCCACCACAAACACAAAGGACAACTGTTCAAAATGTTTCCCATGCTGGATCTAGTTAAATGCTTCTCTTTACCCCTATGGCAGGGGGGTTGGAACCAATTGATCTTAAGGTCCTTTCCCACCCTAACTATTCTGTGATTCTATGATTCTATTAGTTTTCAACTGTGCAAATATTACTCTGGACCCCTGTTTGTATCTGTACATAAAGCATACTGTTGAAATTCTCATTCATTACAATCTGATTTTTGGATTAAAAGTTTACTGAAAAAATATACTATATTACAGACCATTTATTGCATTGCTATTAATCCTTCAGCATTCCATAAGAGCATAAAAATACTCTGATACTGGTGAAATATTCAGAAAAAAAAATCTGAAGAAACACACTTTCTAATGGAATAATAGCTGTGTTTGGACAATTGCAAATATGAGAATATTTTGCCCCCAAGCACATTTTGTCTGCATACATTTTTGCATCCATGAGGGAAATGTATAAAGAGACAGGCAAAACAGATTGCTTCTTCACCAATAAATTCATCCTGAGTTTTATCTTGGCATTAGGATGTTGCTTTGCTTTATAATACAACATTCTCTCTGAAGGGGAAGAAATGAAAAGGAAGTCAAATTCATCCAGTGGCTCCAGGGGGTGTTATTTGCAGTTTCCTAATAAATCAGTACCTCTCTTAATAGCAAGTATCCTGAGCAGATACATAAGAAATGTACTGGTCATACAACTGAGATAGATAGGACCCTGTTGGTACACACTCAAAAGTTACTGATGTGCAGTTCTAATGAAGAGCTGGAAGCAATGACCAGGTAAAACCAGTACATACCTCTGAGTGTGTTTGCGCAACCACATCCAGTCTCTTGCCAGCAGCACCTGAGTATGAATCTCATGTTTCACAGGTCGGCCAAACACTCAGCACTGTTTCCAGGCAGGGCGGTTTGTTTGGAGCATTATCAAAGAAATGTCAAGCTATGAAGTGGTGAGAAGTATCAGGCCCACACATTGCCCAGTATATAGCCCAATGTGCAGCATATGTGCTGTTCATAGGCTTTTCCCTGAGATCAGTGTTTGTGACAATGTAGTGGGACTGGAGTTCACTGATAGTGTTGTACTTCAATGACAGTCTCTAACACAGTAAAACAGGCTCTTTAGGATTTCAGGATCAAGACTAGATGGATTGTGCAAGGTGTGCTACAAAGAAAAAAAAACACAAACAAACAAAACAGAAAACCGACACTTCTGAGCGATCACAAAGCGATCCAGAAAAAAGCAAGCCCATTAACAGAGAGGCAATGCCCTCACTTAGCCTGT
Source organism: Pezoporus wallicus (assembly GCF_028554395.1). NCBI lineage: Eukaryota > Metazoa > Chordata > Aves > Psittaciformes > Psittacidae > Pezoporus > Pezoporus wallicus. The sequence continues at coordinate 158,508 of NW_026642638.1, forward strand.
ACCAAACTGCAGATGGAGTGTATATATATATGAAATGGTTTTATGTCATGAGAGGGGTGACAGAAGAATAGGGGCCCAAAGAAGTTGTGCAATTTCCATTCTTGGTGATGGCTCAGCATTTGACTGGACAAGGTTTCACACAGCTTCATATAATGTGGCTGTGCTTTGAATGTGGGATTTGACAAGATGATCTGCAGGGATCCTTTCCAGTGTAAATTATTGCAATTCTGCTATATTTATCTATTCACAAAACAGACCTCTCTCATTCTGTCCTGGCATTCCCAGGTGTTCCTGGAGGGCATTACATAATCCCAGCCCAGATACAAGGAGCCCCAAATCTCTTCCAGTGAGCAATATTATGTCCATCTTCCATTAATAACATTTATGTGTTTATCATGAGAAGATGCAGCTATACAGGAAAAGCAAGGGCTATGCTTGAAATATTTATAGCGTTTTCACTGAAAGACCTGGAACTCGGAACACTCATTTTAAAACAAACAAACAAACTAACAAACAAAACCCCCAAACCCTGCATACTACTAACAGTATATAATTTATGAGTAAGGTTTGTAACCCCATCTGCTTCCTTTGATGAACTGAGCTGTCAAGTAGGAGGTTTCTTGTGTTCCCATTATCTACTGAACAGCGTATACCCTGCAGCAGTATATTTTAGAACCTTCTAGAAACATGAAATATTGCCATGTGTAATATGAATACATGAGGACATTTTCATTATATAAATAGAAAACCCTATTAAACTCTCACCAATATATTCTTTCCAATATGTTGCTTGCTTCCTTTGGGAAATTCTATCCTTAATAAAAAAGCACCTTTGCAGATGTTGTAATGGGTTGCTTAAAAACAAGCAAACAAAAACAAACACCCCCCACAAATCCTGAGAGAAAAGCCATGAGGGAAACTACACATTTATGTTGCAAAAGGATTAAAAACAAAAATACAGAATGTGCTATATTTAAATTAACTTTAATAAGAAGTACAAAAAGGTAATGTTAAGCAATATTTTGCATGTGGTTAATAAATATTCTTCAACAGCAAGCAGTGACACATTCAAACTTAAATTCAGTTATTTCTTTTACAGTTTAGAAAAGTAACAATTTTTTTCCAGTTAAAACAAGGTCACAAATTACAGCACATTATCATCCTCTTTAATTATTTATAATTATGAAACCTACTAAATAAGTGAACTGTCACCCAGAAGATTTTGTATGACATTGATGTTCAAGGTTAAGTGTACTTACATTTGTCATGCAGTTTCTTACTGTGCATATTTGATTGGTGTTTATTCTTTAAAGTTATTGGTTCCATTCTTCCCATTTGCTTATTTCTTGTTAATATACCAGAAGCATCTATTTTCAAACTCCTATATATTTTCACACCTAAGTGGCTCACTAAAGTAGATTTTTCATAGAATGCATAAATGCTCTCTGACTCCAGCCCAGCTGAGAATTTGCTAACAATGTTTGAATCAGACTCCACATTTACTTTTTTTTTAAATCAAGTATGTAATAAGATTTAGTGTAATCACTTCCATTAAAATTAAAGTGCCTTCAAATGTTTCCTAATAAAGTGACTATTTGGAGGGGAGAGGGTGAATGGGTGCTGTTTAAGAACGGATTTTTAACAGTTTATAGATACAGTGCATAAGTAGTCTAAGAGATGTAAAGTACTACATTGCATTCCGTGCCAATGCTAAGCTACAGTACCCTATAAACTGATAAATTCAGCCAAAATTAATATCTAATAAAAATATCAAAAGCAGTTGATCAAAGCAGTATCTTGTTCCATTCTGTATTTCCATCCATCCTCAACAACATAGATAGATGGATGAATTACTGGAAAACAAATATAACACTTCAACCTGTTGAAGCTCATCTTTTTTGAATGTCAGATGAATGAAAGAACTCAGTGCAATCATTAAAAAACTTGAATGCATAAAGACATTCTCCAGGCCACCTGATCAAGTGAAGTATTCAAAACATTATGTAAGGAATTAAAATTTGAAAGAAAAATATAGCTTTTGAAACACCCAACAATAAAAATATATTCATATATATTTATGTAGACACCAACACTAGAGGAAAAGTATACATTATCTTGCATATTTTAAAATATCCTTTAAATTTCTTTTTGCATTATCACCTACTCCTAACTCATGGCACTTTCTCAATATTCTCAAATGACATTAACATATACTAGGAATGAAACAGACATCAAGTCCTGTATTTCAGTATGGTGAGCTCTTTTAAGGTCTTATTTTTATACGTTAAAGAACTAAACCACCTCTATCCAAAGGAGAACCCTGGTGTAGTCTCAGGTGTACTCCCCTTCTGTGAAAAATCCTGACTGACTCCAGTGACATAGATAAATATCCTCAGGATGTTAATCACTGTTAGTTTAAATTCAGTGCAAATTTTGCCCTGATCTCAGTCCAGCTTGCAGTGTTTAGTATCTTCCAGTCAGATGTACTCACAAACTCCAAAACACAAGTTCAAGGATTCACCCAGAGAGATGTGAACCTAGAAAATTAAATGGGTTTAAAATGTTTTTAAAATTTTTATGTGATTAACACCTGCCATTCATTGAAACAAACTTTAAAGCCTTTAACTTCTACTACTAAAGGTCTAAAGTGATAAAGTCTCTCACTGATTCTCAGACAGCTGAATTCAGAACAGAATTAGAAGTTCTGATTGTTAGGGATTTTGGGTTATCTACAGAAATGAGGTGGAGGAGGTCTCCTAGACTAAAAAATTTAAGAGAAGGTAATGTCAAAGGAATATAACTTCAAGTTGTATTGCAAACTGACAACATTCTAGCAGAAGGTATGTTATCACTGTGAAGAGGTGGAAGGAATCCTAAAACTCTGATCTTGAAAGAACCACTCCTTTTACTGGAGGCTGAAGTGTGAGCTGACTTTCATATAAAATCACTTCACCACTTTAATGCTTCAAAGTCTTTAAGATAAAAACTTCATATGACATCAAATTATACCACACTCAGAGATTCTACTTAGATGTGTTTAGACATTTGTACATTTTTCATGCTCTGTGTTTTTTAGATTAGGCTATTTAACGTTCTGAGCTAATTTTAAAATGTCTTCATCTCCTTAAAACCCATCACATTGCTTTCTAAATTGCTTGCTTTTTTTTTTTTTTTAGCATTATATGTTTACCCATAATCGGACATAGACTGATGATAGCTTCATATCCATACTGAAATCATCTTCCATGAATATTTGTTAGGGATGGAAATGTTCAGAAGTATAGGCTTCCTTTGTTTTGTGAAAGGCCAAGGCAAAAACTTGTTCACCACTTAGCTTTCAGAATAGGAATGAGAGGTATGGAGGATAGATACTGACAACCTGTGCTTAAGTGAAAGTCACACCTTTTAAGAAAAAAATAGAATTAACAAAGTTCTATTTCATTAATGAAGCTTCTTTCCCCCCTTCACTCCAGGTGTCTCTTATGGCAGGAAGCACACAACACTGCATGGTTTTCAGAACACAGCCAGCAGAAGCCTCTCACTTTCAAAGGCACAGTTCATGTCCCTCAAGTTCAGCAGAATTATACAAGTAGTATTTACATCTTCTATGTTCTAAAAGTTACTTTCCCACAGCTCATGCTGATGAATGCTCAGAACTGAAGCTGACACAAAAATACATATTACCTCCCTCAATGGCTTCTTCCTCAACCAATTATCTCACAAGCCACTAAGAAATACATTTGCTTCTTTGCTTTCCTCCTTTCTTCCCCCATATGTCCCTACCTCTTCCCAGTTGCTTCTAGTTGCTTTCACACAGACAATTTATGGTCACCTCACTTCTGAAAAGTCTCATCATATCAGATGTTATCTATGATCACTGGGAAGGGAAGGGAATTCGGTAAGGCTCCTGTTTGGCATCTGGAGAAGCTCTTTCATGCTTCCTAATTTAGAATAATATTCAGTTTTATGAGTAGTCTCCCAACCTAAAGTTTGTACCTCAGAACATCCAGCATAATATTTTTTTTAAAGATGATCAACAATGCAGCAGTTACAAGTTGAATTAAGCAGATATGGAATGTGAAGGTAATTTCATTGGCTACAACATAATTGAGAATTTTGGAAGCCGCTCTTTTAAAAGCAAGGAGTTAAGAAGTCTTCAGCAGACAACCCTGGCTGATAAACCCTGCTGATCTGTATATTCTTCATGCTGATTTATAAATTATTGTTAAAGTAGTGACCATGTGCATCCAGCAGCGTGTGCCCCAGTACTACCTTGGAAACTTGTTTCATAATTGAAACCTCGTTTGTAATTATAGTAATTTCAATAGAAGTTTACCATAGTGTTATATCACTGTATTTTTTGTGTTCATTTATTAACTCACATAAAATATGAACACCCTGACCCCAGAATAATGGGAAAAATAAATTATATTAACATGTCAATCAAAAATTTCACTGGTAAAAAATTTTCACTGTGCAAGTCTTTTGATAGCAAAATTACTTGCATTTGCTCACTTACAGTCCCTCTCCTCACTTTTAAGTATTTAAGACCAGTAAGTTTTACTTAAATTAAATGAAACTTCTAGGTATTTGGCTCATAAATTTGTGACACCAGTTTTCAAATCCTAGACACAGATTCAATGCCACTAAATTGTAAGAAGGCTTAACTCTTGCATTCCAATGTTCCTTGCATGATGCTTGCATTCATTTAATCCTTTACATTCAAATTCACTTATCCAGTCTTTAGTTTTACAAATTTGCAACTTATGTGTAGTCATTTTATTCACTATAAATGTTTCAGTAGTGAAACAATAAAGCAGACTTCCTCCCACAGAAGGTGTTTGCTTTAACACAGACCAGCTGAACTAAATGTAAAAGTGAAGCTTTTGTGGAGCCTACACACTCAAAAGTCTTGCTAATGCCCACAATAACTGCATGTGTATATTTAAAATGTATTCTCATTCACTGACTGAATTTGTGTATTTAAAATGTATTCTCATTCACTGACTGAATTTGTACATTATACTTATTCTTCTGTATTAGTGCGCAATAAATGTATCTTTAGCATGTGATAAACACACCTGTTTTTTTGCCTTCCTGACTCCTAAGCATAACACAAGCATAGAAAACAATGGTCAGTGAGTGAAAACATCATTTTACCCAAAAAACAAAGCAGTAGCAGCAGAGCTGACTAACATGAGACAGCATCAGGCTTCTTATACAGACTGAAGATACACTTTTTGCATGCAGCTCTGAATTACACAGCTGTTCTTTTCCAGAGAAGTTGTCTTGTTGTAGAAGACTTGTACTGTCAAAAACCTTTGAGAGGTCCCGTTCTTGGATTAGGATGAAAAATCCTTCCTTATCAGCTAATCCAATATGCCTCTAAGCACACTCGTAGTGGGGAGAGTTCTGACTATACAGTGTCATGCATGGAGCAATACACAACATTGTTCAAATATTTTGAAGAGTTTGGAGTACCTGGGAGTGACCAAGGGTGAAACACAAACCTCTGTTTCTCATGCCCCAGTTCAGTGAGCCTCGGAGGGTCCCTACATCTTGCTGATGCAAACAGAAGGTAAGAACTCGCACTAGGTCATAGGAAGGAGACCTTTGCCACAGAAAACATAATCGAGCTACTCAAGTTCAAGAGCTGTTTAACATGGGCCTCCATTAAACTATACAGTCAGAGCCCTTTGCCAAAAACAGAGTTAAAAGTGAAGGGATTTTTCTACAGTTCTAATATTTACAATTGTTTGTACATATGTACATATTTATATATTTATTCATACCTGGACAATGTGACTTTAAAGGGATCATTTATAATTTACAAATGAAACATTTTAAAAATGTATAATTATACCATGAAATAAACCTTTGTTTATTGCTTGCCTTCCAGCCTTATGCTCATAATCTCACTATTGCACACATCTCCATGTTACATGGAAAATCTACATTTATATATAAATATATATGAAAATAAGGATATTTCAATTTTAATGTTCTGAGTAAAGTGCTCATTTTTTAACTACTGTTGATGAGAAAGGTTTAATCTGACAGTTTAATTAGAGGGACTTCAAGGGAAACACACCTAGTCCATGCTTCTCCATTTCATTTTAACTTACATTTTCCTGATGTCAACTCTGTCTTAACTATTAATTCTATTCATAATATGCATTTGTGACCTTGGCACCTATACTGTCACACAAAGTACAAAACAGAATCACATTAAAAGCAAAGAAAAAGCAAGAAAATAAATCAGCAAATGAGAGCAGTGTTTCTCTTTGTTGTTTTTAGCACATTTCCATGTCTTAAGATACTCTTTTATTTGATTTTAGAAATATTTGTACAATTTTGTTAAACTCTGAACATATCTATTTTATGCACTATACTCAAGTACTGTACAAAACTGCAATAAATGACACTATACGACTACATATGTCTCTACTAGAAGACATCATCATAAAGGTGTATCTTTTTTTAAAGGTCAACTAATAACTGCTAATGTATGTGTGAATCGAAGTATTTTTGATTGGCCAAGTATACTAAAATCTAAATACAGTACACAATTATTACTTATGCTATGATTTATCAGGCCTTTAAGGGCATAAAGAATCTTTGCAAAGGCTCAGATGAGAAACAATTTTACTGATCAGTATTAAATGTTCATATAAAATTGCAAGTGGCAGCTCCAATTTTGTTATATTTGTGTATATGAAATACAGTTTATACCTACTGAAAATGCATGACCTTTTATTAAAAAAATAACATTCAAATCTTAGCAAAACCATTTCTAGTATACAAAGTTATTGTAAAGTTATGTCAGCGAAATGCAAAGTTGCAATTTACAAAAGCAGCAGTAAATTTTATTATATGGACAATTTCCTGAACTTAAGTCATGATTCTTGTTTCCCTTCAAAAGAATGCTTTCTTGGACGAGTACAGGTAAATATTTTAATGGCAGGTTTTAGGTTAACATTAAGCAAGGAAAGAGTGTATACTTAACCCTGAAAGATTTCTGAGCACTTTTCTGAACCTCACAATAATCCAATTAAGAACAAAATCAAAAAACAAAACAAAAAAAATCCAACTTTGCTGAACCAGACAAACCTGGCTTAGTAACATCAAATAAATAAAACAGTGAAAAGAACAAGATTTTTCATTAGCAGAAGTTGGATGAAAGTGAAAATTTGATTAACACTAGCTTTTGCCTGAAATCATTTAGAAGGGTTTAATAAGAACTTCAAGCAGGACAGAAGAAAGAAACTTGTGGCTTTTGCCATATAGTAGTCTTTACTACCTCTTCAGCCTAACTAGCATCCACAATGTTTGTGAACAGTAGAACTGTATGAGCTCCATACTTTGTTATGTACATGGGTACCGCTATTGTATGAAACAATTACACCTTTTTAAAAAAATCATTTTTTTAAATGACAGCTTCTTTCATTAAAGTAGGATTACTTTATAGAAAAATATTTTAACTTTAAATTAAAAAAATACTGTTCTTAAATAATTATGTAGGATCATATCTTCATTTCGTTGTACGGAGAGAGTATAATTCTGTATATTTGAATCCTAGTTTAACAGAACTCTCCTGGGTATAACTTTTAAACAGCTGGCTATATTTGCCATGGGTGCTATCTGTTTACAGACCCATGAAATAACAGTGTGTCCCTCCTTTGGAGATACACTGATAAGACATCTATATACACTCTGTACATAATGGTTCACAGATTAGCAGTTATTAGTCGGACTGTACACAGCGAACAACCTATCTGATTAGAATGATTCTTTAAGTCCTCAGTGCAATTCAGATTTTAAGTTGATGGTGCAAAGCCAAGTAAGACAGGCTCTCTGTTTAAATATGTAGCCCAATACACTAAATTGAAAGTACCAAATAAGACTGGAAACACTATTCTAGACATTCTGTCAATTTTGCTAACACTGTTGAATGTTTTCTTTGCTTCCTGTGGCTTCGCTTCTGGTTTTGCCTTGTTGGGTTCTGCAGTTGTAGCACTCTTGGAGATAGTTGGTAGCACTGAGTCCTTGGTAATATTTGGAGCATAGTTGGCAACAGCCACTGCATAGGCATTGTTTTTCTTAATGACAGACGCTTTTTCTTTTTTCTATTGGAAGACAGCATGAAGTTAAATATTTAATGTGTATTTGCCAGAATAGACTTAATTAAACATCATTTCAAATGTAAAAGAAACAAACAAGTATGTTAAAATAAGTATTAGCAATACCATGCTGATAAATTCAAATATAAAGAAAGACACTTCCAGTCTACCAAAAAAGAAGGTATAGGTAACATGAGAATGCTGTAAGAGCATAGACTCTTGCGCTATCTAATGCCCTACTGAAGTTCTATGAGGAAGGATCTACTATCGCTATTGTAAGGATAACTGGAAAAGAGTTTTTTCTCTAGCTGCTTTGTGTCTGGCTCCTTACAATATAATTGCAAGATGTTTAAAATGTTCTCTGTTAAAAGAACTATGAGGAATGAATGGGTGGACTGGAAAAAAAAAAATAAAAATTACCTGGCATTGTAATAAAAGGAAAATTAGGCCATCTTTTCCACGTAAATCTAGCATCACTATTAACTGAACCTCTCATAATATACCACTAATATATAATGAAATTTCAGCAATGGTCTATATTTTTAAGAGATTCTGGAGAAATATGTGTGTGCTTACATGTATATATACATAGACACACACACTGATGTCAGAAAGAGATTGCAATTGAGAGAAAGAAGGACTCGAGCCTAGTAGTTGCAGAAACAGGCTGAGAGCTAGTCCAAGAACTATTTCTGTTCTTCAGAAATTATTGTTTAAAAAATGTGTAACAGTGATGAATATGGGGATTAGAACCTAAAAAGTAACAGAATATAAGAAAAGTAAAGTGGAATTACAAGAATTTAGTGAAGTTTAGCAAAGGGAAATTAAAGTCCTGCACCTCAGGAGGAATAACACCATGCTCCGGTAGAGGTTGGGACTAATGGACTGAAAAGCAACTATGCAGAAAAGGCCCAGGATGGACACCAAGTTGAACAGAAGTCAGAAATGTGCCCTGACTGCATTACAAAGGCCGAGGGAGGTGAGCATTCCCATCAACTCAGCCCTAATAAGATACATCCATAGTGATAGACCCAGTTCTGGGCTCCCTGGTTCAAGAGACATGCAGAGTAAGTCCAGCAAAGGATTACAAAGATCATTTAAGGCCCGAACCACCTGAAATATGAAAGGCTGAAAGCTGTGGTGACTGTTCAGCCTGGAGAACAGCAGGCTCAAGGGGGAGTTTTATCAATGTATATAAATATCTGGTGGGAGAGAGTAAAGAAGACCAGAAAAGACTCTTCTCAGTGATATCCAATAGAAGGGCAAGAGACAATGGGCACAAATTGAAATGCAGAATGTTCTACTTAAATATACAAAAATACTTGTTTTACCATGAGCGTGACAGCATTGGAACAGGTTGCCCAGAGAGATTGTGGAGTCTCCATCCTTGGAGATACTAAAATTCAGTCTGGATATGACCCTAAGCCCCTGTTCCTGCTTGGGGTAGGGTAATTAAATTCAGTGACATCCAGAGGTCCCTTCCAACCTCAGCAATTCTGTGTTTTTACAAGATTGTGTATGCTGTCAAACGGCTAAATTTCAGCCAAAGCCAATCCAATGGAGACACTACGTCTATAGATAGATACAGGGATGTAAAGTTAAAAGAGTATAGGCTTGAGTTTTTAAACATATGTATAGGTACACAGACTAGTTCTGCAACAAGAATGAATGTAATTGATTCACCATTTTACAGCAATCCCAAACTAAGGAATTTCGAATAACTGACAGGAAAGAATGGAAGAGAAGCTTATCAGGAAGCAAGGCTCTCCATATAGAATTTAGAAATAGGCAAATAAATATTAGATTCAGTCCATCTCTTTCACAAAATACAGAATTAAACAGATGAAGAAACTTCTGGCTATTGTATTGGTTTGGTTTAATTTTTTTATCTAATTAAAGTGGCACAGGAGATGGTGTCACATAAAATCTGGGATCAGGTGGGAATTCAGCGCTGTTCCTTATTGACTGGAGTGTGAAAAAGGGCTGATCAAATCTGTAGCTTGTCCCTTCACCTGCTTTCCTGTCAGACAAATTCCATGTTGACAGCACTTAGATGGGAATTTCCATATAACGTGAACACAGATGACTGTCACTGAGGAAACATATTTCACTCTATTTGGTGAGGAGTAACCTGGCTTTAGGTGCACAGATGCATTCGGCAAAAATAATTGCCAAATCTAATTACAAGAGGAACGCTTTAACTGATCTATAATTCCTTCCTTTCAGACACACTTAGTGTGTTTTTAAAAGGTATTTGTAAAACCATTAAAGAGACCTGTATAATAAAGATGAACCATATGTTTGTATGACAAACTATGAGCATGTTAAAAGTTTAGCTTTTTGTTAAGACAGTTTGAAGAAAATAGAGAACGGGGCATGTGAATTGTATGTAAATCCTCACATGGAATCGATAATTTTATTTTTCTTGGGGAAGAAATGCTATCTTGTAAATGTTAAACAGCTGCCACTCCTAAGATCAGGAGACAACACTGTTATATTAATTTGAAGGAACAGCCAAAGTATGATCAAAGATTTTATAAGGGATGCCTACACTATTACAATGCCAGGGTAATATGTCCATCTGAAAAGCTTGATTTGGGACATGCTGATAATCTTGTAGAGATTCTGTATCTACTTCTAGCATGAGGGAACAGACCCCAAAGCTATGGACAGCTCATGTCTTAATGGAAGCCACAGGAAATTATAAACAACATACTTTTTCTTCTAATTCTCTTGTACTATTAATTGAACATTTTGTTTCTTTACGCATTGTGCATTATGCATTCAAAGTGCTGAGAAACCACCAGTCAATTAAACATTGCTTTACATCTAATACTATCATGTAGGAAGCAAATAATATTCTACCTAATTTAAGGAGAATGATAGAAATCAGAGTATTCTTTATCATGAGAAATCCTTTTCCATTGGTAGAACCAGGCACTGAGATAGGAAAAATTACATAATATAGTCAGTCAGCCAAAACAAGGTTAGCTTTAACAGTCATTCTGTGTTATTAAAATTATGCACTGCAAAGCTTGTCACAAATTTAGGAATATCACCAGTTAATTTTGTTCATGAAATAAGAAATTCTATCAGGTGAAAATTTCTTCATGCTATCACACCTACACTACTATCAATACCAGAAAATTAAGGCATGACTGTTTTTCTGCGCACTCAGAGCAACAGTGCATCATAGGTGAAGAAGCATTGAGAATTTTGTAAAATTGCTATTTAAAATAGTTTAAAGATCAATGTCTATATATCATTAAGGATAAGATTCAGAATACTGAAAATGTTCAAAACCTCTGGATTTTGTTATTAATAGTTTTTTACATATATGGGCATTCTGTTCTTATCTTTAATTATCTGGAAAATTAATATATGTTATCTCTCTCTCTAATATTCTTCTTATTTCCAATTGAAATGGATTAAATAATGAAAAAGGGATTAACCAATAAATCTAGATTAAATTTTCTGAATAAACAGATAAACAGTTGTATTTAAGGAGTCAAGAAACAAGTCAGTTCCCAATGTAAAAAAAGCAATGTGCTTGATATATAAACCTGGAATACTGAGACCAAGTAACGTTAGCTACATCTGGGCAGATATATTTTTGTTCAGGACTGAAAATACACCTACATTCTTTTTATTTAAAACATCATATATTATTTGTTTTTATCTAGCCAATTTTATCAAAACTATGTATTACAGCTGCTTTAATGAAATTGAATGGAAATAGGGAAATTTCCTTAGGACTTACCTTATCATTCACTACACTTTTTCCATCCCAAGCCCATCCTCGCTTTGTGAAGTAATTTACAGTTGCAAATTCGATTAATGCAGAGAATACAAATGCATAACAAACAGCAATAAACCAATCCATAGCTGTTGCATATGCTACTTTGGGGAGTGAATTTCGAGCACTGATGCTCAGTGTTGTCATTGTCAACACAGTTGTGACTCCTGCAATGGGGAAAAAAAACCCACAACAGTAACAATTTTACTTGGATTTTTAAGGTTAACAAAAATACAAACCAAAAATTATTATGGTTTGTTTGTGAACACAGTGGAAAACTTTCTTATCTAGGTTGGTGACAGACTGCCAGAACCTTATTAAAAGCTGCATCTTGGATTTCCTTTGACACATTTTAGTTCAATTTTGTTGTCTGAACTTCCATTTTTTTAATCAGGTTAAGATTTTACTTATAGGAGATAGAAAATATATAGATAGCTATATATTTTTAGTTATCAGTACAGGTAAGGAAAAAATCAGCAATTCCTTAATGGAATTGTAATATTTGGCAGCATTAAGTAAAAATGATTGATATAGTAATGTTTTGTGGATGGCTTCACTGCAGAAACTGCAGGTTTGGCACCTTTTCTCACTAACCATTCAGTGACATAGTTGAAGATATAAACTATCGATAAAGTCTTCATTCAGGTAACATGGATTTTTTTTTTTTTTCTAGAACAGCATATAGTTTTGAAATGTTAGATTATTATTACTGTGTCACAAAACAAGACTTCATGACCCAGGAAGATTGTTTTTCACTATGGCTGTTATTAAGAGCACTTCACAGTATTTTGTACATGATGAAGACCCAGTAGGAAGCCAGGAATCAAACTAAAAAAAAAAAAAAAAAAATCAGAAAAAAGATAAATGAGAGGAAAGGAAGAACATTTTTTGAATCAAGTTTTAGCAAGCAGAAATGCACAGCCACAAACACAGTCTCCATTCCTTAAGTAAATCAGTTCTCCCACGTGAGACTGAATCACACTTAGACAAACTGAACTATTCCCTTTGTGGCAAGCCATTGAATACGTCTCCAGAATTAAAAGCAACACAAAGTGATATACTTAGCACAAATCAAAAACCTACACTCCATGATGACAGGCAAAGCAGATGCCATGGCAGAAATATTAATAACAGCACATCCCAGCTTCAACAACTATACACTCATAAAATTGTTGTAAAAGGGTTCCCAAGGGAAAGTAAAGTCACTCTTCCTAAGACAGATCCTTCACTGTCAGCAACCCGTCACCTGGGTTCTGCAGGATTGACCTAGCTCAGATTTTCTTTCTGCTACAAGAGAAGCATTTTTAAACTGCTGTGTGAGAGGGAAGAGAGGCAGCAGTTACGCCTACTCAGACCTCTTTAGGCTTTGCAATTTCCATCCCTCCTGTGAAGAATCTCCATCTCTGAGGGTGCTACACAGGATGACAGAGCAAAGCTAAGCGGTCTCAGCCTCAGCATTACTCTCCCTTGATAACACTTCCACAGGCCTGTGCAGAAGGGAAAAAAAGGCACAGAAACAACCTGCTGAGTCACACAGTAGCCCGACACTTTAGCAGACATGATTTTGTAATTGCCATTTTTCAACCTCCATAAATGAAAGTGATGGATTTAACTGGAATCAGCCATGACACTGTTAGCCTATACAACAAAAAGGAAGCAGCTATCATACTATATTGTGTGAAAACATGTAGACAATATATTTTGTAAAGAACTTATTCTCTCCTAACACTTACACAACATATGGATTAATTATTTTCAGCACTTCAGGGAAAGGCAGTCTATCTTAAATTTAAAATTATCGCATGCAAATTTTAACAGCAGCCCTGAGCTGCAAATAAATCATTTTAATTACACGGAAGTATCAGTAAAGTAATTGTTTCTCCGAGATAAGTTGACCTTATCCACATGTAAATATATGCAGTTGCTAACGTAATGTTCTGTTTAAGTCCTACCTTTTAGAATAAACTAATCTTCTGGAAGCCCCCTTGGCTTCTTCAGAAATTTAATTTAACTGCTGACCTTTTCTAGTCTCAATTAAACCATCATGAATTTACATCTTGTATCTTGGTATCAGTTGACAATTTCTCTAAAAAGTTTAGCAAACCACACCACTCTGGGACCCAAATGTCAATCAAACAGCCCACTGTCAGAGAATTGCCAGTGCACTTTATTTACTTGTTCATTCTATAAATTCAGACATGTTCAAGCTACCACAGTGATTTAACCTGTGGTAGCTTGAACATCAGAGTGGGAAAAAAACGGACAGAAAATTTCACTTGTGAAACGTGTCAGTACTGGAATCTCTAATATTTTTATACTTGCTATTTTTCTTCAATAAAAAAATGATAGATGATTTTGCACATTATAGTTAATTTTAAAAATCAGTATTATGAAGTCTTCTTTACAAAAATGGATGGAATGGAAGTAACCTCCCTCCTTGTCACTGCTAAATTTGATAGGGCTGAAAAATTATTAATCTGGAAGAATATGGTCAACTTTTAAAACAAAACACAATTATTTCACAAAGATTTAACTTAAACCCCATACACTGACCAGATCAAAAACATTCCTCTTTCCAATAATTTGTAACACTAGTGAACTAAAATTGATATAAAACCCACTGAGTAGATTGTCCCCATACAATGAGGTAGCCAAACAATTAGAGAAAAACAATCTTCTCTCCTAAATCATATAAGACTATGAAGAGCCTAAATAAGGTAACAGGCTATGTAAAGACTGCATGCTATCACCCTATGATGTAGAAAGGCCAGTTTATAGACATGTCAAGAACTATCATCTATAGCAGATATGGCACTTAGCACATGCCAGAAGGACATGGCCACATATCATCTTGTAAGAGACCATGAGGAGCCATCAATTTGTCTTTAAAGGATCCAAAACATAAACCATTGATGTATCACTTCTTCAAAGAGGACCAAGCATTTTATACTTGACAGTAGATAAACCCAACATCATATAATTTTTTTTTTCTTAGCAGTGCATGCTTATAAATGCTAAATATATTATACCACTACAGTTTTATCCATTCTGGAGCTATTTGATTGCCTAGGATTTTTTTATGGTGCCACTTTTGAAGTGGCATCTGTTCAGTGGAGGGAAGATACCCATCTCCAGGACTCCAAATTCAACACTTTCAACTGACACTAAACTTACATATGTGGAAAATACCAGCTCTGACATATTTTTGATTCCAGGACAGATTGATACCATCCAACACACGTTTTAAGTCAGACAGCCACCTTTGGGCAAAAAATTTCTGGCACTCAGCAGTCTAGGGCACTGCCACACAACAGCAGAAGAGGTAAACTGAAAACATAGAAATGGTTAACTAAAAACATTCAGTGGAAATTGAAGAAGTTATCACATAAATATTAAAGTTAAATCTTGTCATGATGAATAGTTATGCCCACATGTGTGCACAAAAAGTCAGGCTACTCTTTGACAGCAACAAGATCTTTTGGACCCTAATTTCACCTCTTGTGTATCAACTGATTTTTGTAATTTGAGCAGATTTTAGTTAACTGTACTGAAGGGGGCCTATAAGGATGCTGGGGAGGGACTCTTCATTAGGGACTACAGTGATAGGACAAGAGGTAATGGGTTAAAACATAAGCAGGGGAAGTTTAGATTAGATACAAGGAAGAAGTTCTTTACCGTGAGGGTGGTGAGGCACTGGAAGAGGTTGCCCAAGGAAGTCGTGAATGCTCCATCCCTGGTGGCATTCAAGACATGGTTTAGAGTGGTGTCCCTGCTCATGGCAGGGCAGTTGGAACTTGATCTTAAGGTGCTTTCCAACCCAAACCATTCTATGGTTCTATATTACGTCCTAGCCTTCTCGTGTTAGAATGTAGACGCAGCCCTTGAAAATGACATGGTCATTTGGGTGGCATGGTTTAGTGGGAGGTGTCCCTGCCCATGGCGGGGGGGGGCTGGAACTTGATGGTCTTGAGGTCCTTTCCATCCCTAACTATTCTATCATTCTATGATTCTGTAATGAAAGCCAAAGGCCTAAACAGTGAGTTACTAAAGAATATTTCAGTAACAAAAGTGGTACTTCAGCTTTGCAAATAATTTGTACAAAATGCCTAAAATGTGTTCCATTTCTTAGAATATCATGCTACTCCTCCCACAATTTTATCTTTTCACCAGAACACTTTGCAAAGATACACAGGGTGGTTGAAGAAGATTTCACAAAAGGATTGATAAATTGCTCTTTTTGTATGAGGAGACTAACCCAATTGCTCTATTATTTCATGCTTTCTTTTTTCTTAAAAGCAATTAGATTACCCAACCTGGTCCAAAACCTGAACAGATTTATAAATACAAATAACGTAGCAGAAAGAAAAAATTGTTGTACCTTTTTGAAAGATACAGATTGCTGCCCCATTTTATCACGCCAAGAGTAAACATTTGGAGGCCTAAACAAAAGCTTAAAAATTCTGGAAATAGATAGTGCAATTTTGAAGTATTATACCATAACTGTGGCTACACACCATACTGTTTGTTTTTTATTTATGTAACGTATTACTTGAGAATACAATACAAAGGAAGTTTACATTGATTTTGCTTAGACACTGGCAAATACGTCTGAATTGTCCTGGGTTAAGCTGTTATTTTTTTCTTCCTAGTAGCTGGTGCAGTGCTGTGTTTTGGCTTTAGTCTGAGAATAATGTTGATAACACACCGATGTTTTAGTTGTTGCTAAGTAATGCTTACCCTGATCCAGGACTTTTCAGTCGCTCATGCTCTGCCAGTGAGGAGGGACAGAGGATGCCAGCAGGAAGCAGAGACAGGACACCTGACCCAAACTAGCCAAAGGGGTATTCCATACCACAGCGCATCATGCTCAGTACATAAACTGGGGGGGGCGTTACGTGGAAGGGCAGATCGCTGCTTGGGTCAAGCTGGGTATCAGTTGGCGGGTGGTGAGCAATTGTATTGTGCATCACTTGTGTTTATTGTTTTCTTTTCCTTCTCTTTTAGCTTTATATTCTCTCCCCTTATTATTTCTCTTGTCATTATTAGTGGTAGTGGTATTAGTTTTGTATTATAGTTCAGTTACTGGACTGTTCTTATCTCAACCTGTGGGAATTACAGTTTGTCGATTATCCTCCCCGTCCTGCCTAGGGGGGGGAGAAGGGAGTGGGTGAGTGATTGGCTGTGTGGTTCTGAGTTACCAGCTGGGCTTGAACCAGGTCAACAACTAAAGCCAAACAGTAAGTGCTATTTATCCTAACTCCAGTAAAAGTTACATATCATTACACCACTACTGGAATATGAGCTATTGTCTTGACCACCACTGAGCTGAGATGACATATTTGTTTGCAGCCACCTCAGTCATTTAAGGTCTACAGTTTCCCAGGTATGCTTGCCCACTGCCTACCAGTAGTGTTATACCTACAGTTAGCAGAAACTCCCAATTAAGAAATTATAGACTGAAAGTTGTAAGTGCTGGGATAACTCTAAAGGCACAAATGATAATCAGCAACATGTGAAAGGAGAAGCAAATAAAGAGAGTTCAGATTTTTTTCAACATAATAGGAAAATATAATTTTTATATATAGAATTGTTCAAAATTAAAGGTCTACATTATTGAATTACCATGTAAAAATAACCAGAAATCAAATCTGCACTTTTCTTAGGTTTCCCTCTCTGTGCTTGTACATAGTCTGCCTATTTCAGGTCTAAATCATAGAATCATAGAATCATGGCTTTTTGCTTCAAAATGTACAGTAATTAATATAGGTTCAGAAAAGATAAACCAAGAACAAGCAAAATACAGGGACAGGAAAGCAGCATAATAATATGATCACAGAGAATACAGCCCTGACAAAAGAACATGGCTACATGAATTTAATATTCTGCATCTTGAACAACGTATTAAAAAATAATACAACTCCTAATTTTTGTTCTTGCCTGCTTTGGGTATCAAATGGTATATATATATCTAACTACATTTCTTTTAACAGTCTCATTCTCATTCTGTGTGAGAATTAAATCACATAGATAACTATAGCACTAAGAAAACTAATTTTTGACTTTTCTGTCACCTGCCTGTAGAGCTGCAATTCAAATATATGTGATGCTTCTAAATGTTATGACCATTAAAAATGGAGAATTCAATAAGCTGCACAAGGTTAGCTTTGCTAACATTGTTGACACTAAATGCATAACAATAAACACATTACTAAATGAAACAGATTGTAATCTTGCACTAAATGAAGGCATTATGAACCAAGCTCATTCCCTTTTGTTAAAAACACAATCAAATGCTTTTTGAATTTATCTGCTAGAGAAAACATATTCAAGACTTAATGATGATAAAACTTTCTTCTTCCATTAATTTAAAGCAAAGTTGAAACAATGTAACATTAGCCCATAATTCATTTGGGATAACTTAGGTCAACAATATTAAATAGATGCCATAAAGGAAAGGGATTAAGGAGCTCAATTATAAAAGAAGCTTCATTCTACCAAGCCCTTAATGTTACCATAGAACTTGAAACTTCATTGCCAGAGAATAGAAGGGGGAAAGAAAAGTAACTTCTTTCAAACATTAAATAATAAATGGTAAGTGCTGCTTTGAATATCTGGCAGTTATGTTTCTTTGAAAACAACAGTACTCCAGGAGTTAGTCCTTTCCAGGACTTGGTAGCTCTCAAGAAGATACTTGAAATAAATTTCTTATTTATTCTGACAAACACTTTATCAAAACTAATACTTTCTACTTAACAATATTTTAACATTTATACATTAATTATTGCTATACTATCATATCCGTATACCCAGGATGTTATTATGTTTATACGTTATGTAGAATATATTCTTGTTATATCTATATATTTATTATACAATGCAAAGATGGGTATCTAGTGACAACTCCTTATAAAAACTAAAAATTAAGTATGATCAATAAAAATGTAAAGTGAAATCTCCTACAAGTTTTATATTTTCTGCTAGAAGTAGCTTATTTTATTAACTTAGCTGTAATATGGGCTTCATGTATCACTGCTGGAGTATACGTGAAAGTACCACCCAAATGAGATCTTGAGTATACCTGCCCCACTCTAATTGCCAAGATTAGTTCAGTAAGGCAGAAAACTGTAAGAAGCAATAGATGAACTTTGCTATGAAACTGTATCTAAATTCACACTTTCAAAACACATTTAGGCAGGAGACCAGAAGGGTATCATAAATATAGAATCATAGAATAGTTAGGGTTGGAAAGGACCTTAAGATCATCCAGTTCCAACCCCCCTGCCATGGGCAGGGACACCTCACACTAAACCATCTCAGACAAGGCTTTGTCCAACCTGGCCTTGAACACTGCCAGGGATGGAGCATTCACAACTTCCCTGGGCAACCCATTCCACTGCCTCACCACCCTCACAGTAAAGAACTTCCTTATAGCTAACCTGGACTTTCCCTGTTTAAGTTTGAACCTGTTACCCCTTGTCCTATCACTACAGTCCCTAATGAAGAGTCCCTTTCCAGCATCCCTATAGGCCCCCTTCAGATACTGGAAGGCTGCTATAAGGTCTCCACGCAGCCTTCTCTTCTCCAGACTGAACAGCCCCAACTTTCTCAGCCTGTCCTCATACAGGAGGTGCTTGAGTCCCCTGGTCATCCTTGTGGTCCTCCTCTGGACTCGCTCCAACAGCTCCATGTCCTTCTTACGTTGAGGACAACAGAACTGCACTCAGTACTCCAAGTGAGATCTCATGAAAGTAGAGGGGAAGAATCACTTCCTTCAACCTGCTGGTCACGCTTCTTTTGATGCAGTGACAATTTCTTCCAGTAAGTATGAAGACTAGGAGATTTGCCTGGAGCTATGTGACTAGAGAAGCCACCAGCATCTTATGCTGACAATCTCATCTAAAATGTAAAAGAACATTACGAAATAGCTCCTCAGGGGACCTCCAACCCAATGCCAAAGTCTAAGCCCAAGGTGCAAACACTGCATACAGGGGCTATGCTCCATCAGACAGAGACTGGACATGTCTTGCTCTCCTGGGTTCAGGGTACCAGTCTAAGCTGGCCTGAATGGGATGGAAGCCTGACTGGTGCATGAGGGGCTTGTCTATGTGGCAGCAATAAAATGCTAGCAAAGAAATTGCTATTTTCTCAATATACCCATTGTGCTTAGTACACATACTTTAGATTTTATGTCACCGGGTGTTGTGATTCTGTTCTTGCAGCCATCTTACCCAGTTCCCTCAAGACATCCTGAAACAGGACACTGTTTATTATCCATATTATGCTAAACTCCCAGGAGAATAAAGCAGCAGTCTACCATGCAGGTATTACTTATTTCCAAAGAAAACACCATAAAATTAAAAAAAAAAAAAAAATCAGAAAGAAAGAAGTATGCAGAAAGGGACACAACTTTTCGTATAAACTGTCCTAATGCCTTGTTACTGATGACACAGTAACAGAAAGTGCATTTTAAGAAAATAAGATGTGAGACTTTTTATGGACAGACCAGTTACACTGCATTAAATGTACAGGAGGGAGTACAAGGGGTGAAGTCAGAGATATAGAAGGATTTGACAGTATATTTGTGAGGCTGGAAAATAAAAATGTGAATTTTGATAAGCAGAAATGGACACATTCACAGAAGATATTGTAGAAAGACAAAAAAACAAAAAATCGGCTGGATAACTGCCTGGGAAAACGTGGCAGAATTCTGGTCCCACTAAAACCACTGATCCATTTCATCTGCCTTCAGTAAGGCTCATATTAGAATCTGCAATTTTCACAATGCTTTGTGTGGTATTTGCTCTACAAGGAGAGACAGAAAGTGAGTTTGACCTATTTTTTGAAGAGCGCATAGTGTTTAATGATGACTAATCATATGATTTATGCAGCATTTCTGATGGCTGATTTCACACAGACATTGCTTTCCCTCTTTTGTTGTGCTAGTCTCTTTTTCTTTAAAAACAAACAAATTAACTTTAGGTTATGCAAATAAGAAAGACATTTGTTACTTTGCTTTAATAAAGAAGAAAGCAAAACCTTATTGTAAGAGAAACATTATTTTGCGCTGCTGATGCTGTTCACTGCCTTGCAGTACATTCCAATTTGAATTAGTGGAAAGGTTTTGCCCACACTCCCAGAATAGGGTTAATTTTAAACAACTGCAGCTTGCAAAGTTTAACACATTCAAATAATTCAACAAATTCAAATTTAATTTGCTTAATTTAAAAAATATATTTAGAAATGTGCTTATCTACCAAGTATGAAAATATTATTCATATAATATCAAGGTAAGAAAGACATTTCAGAAAATAATCTAAATTTACTTTTTGAATAGAAACATTGTTGTCTTTTTCTATTTTGTGAAAACTTTTTCCTCTCAAAAGAGTCACATATGGACAATTTTCTCCTAAGCACTAATTTCAAAAAAACTTCAGGATTCTCTGGAGATCTGTGAGCTGTAGCTGAAACCTATTTGGACTAGAAAGAGTATCACATTCTACAAGCACAGCAATTAGGATGAAAAAGGCCTTTACCAAGCATACTTCAGAAATGCTTCCTAACAGCTTCATCTGCTGCAAACAAAGCTAACACTGCCCAGTATACTCACCAAAAACTGTCCTGGCAGGTACAGATTCTCTGTTCAGCCAGAATGACACTTGAGAGAGAATCACAGTCATGATACAGGGCAGGTAAGTCTGAATGACAAAATAGCCAATTTTTCTCTTCAAGTGAAAATGAGCTGTCATTACTGTATATTCACCTAGGAGCCACAAGCAAACAAAATATAACGAAACAAAAGGTTATTATCTTAAGGAAGTCCATTTCTTTGGTAAAAAAAAAGTTTGGCATGTTTATGTGAACTAAATGTGCTAGGGGTAAATTGCACAGAACATATTCTGTAGTAGAAAGCATCCTGCAGAATATAAGAAAGTTTTTGAGCACAACCACATCTTATTCATATCCCATTGAGCTCCAAGGAAGATCACTGTTCAGGAATTTACAGGAACTCTGCATGCCCTAACAAGAGCTTTAGTCTTGCAGGCTTCTGCACATGAACAACATTCTGTGCTCATGCAAAGGCACCCTGAGAACTTAATCTCAGTCAAAAGGCAATCATGGGGGTCCATCACAGCCTGATGCATGTAGGAACAGTCTAGAATCTGGTAGAATGTTTAATGCCAAAAACATGATGGAAGGGGAAAATAGCTGAAACTTGTATGATTCACCATTTAGTAGACAAAAAGTGTTATTTATCACATGAAATTAAACAATTATCCTAGTCTTGAGTTAAAAACATTAGGATTCAAGGCTAAGCTCCAGATACAGCATTAAAAAAAGTTACTGGGGACAAGATCACATTTGCTATCACCAGTTTACTTATTAACTTGAAAGAGTCAGTAAAGTGCTGCTATGTGTTATTTGTACCATACATTAATAGACTTTGCCTAGTATCTCACATTTTGCAAGTGTTTTTCAGGAGCCTTCCAACACCACCAGCAATGCCTATGTTCTTCATAGACAAGTGAGTGCCTTTTTTGTCAAAATTACTTTTACTAACCTGTACTAGATTTAACTGTCTCTTTTCCAATTGTTTGACCTAAAAGATCATACTGATTCAATCTTGAGCCATCTGGTGCCACCTGCACTGAATCTGAAGCATTATAAGTCCAAATGTATGTCACTTCTGAAGTTGTGTATGCATCTGTGGGAAATAAAATAAAATATTTTGTCAGAAATTTAAACAGTTTCTATCAAAACATATAGAATTAGAAGACCTACATTCTTTTTTTTCTTAAAGAAAAAGAGTTGACACCATAAACCTACAATTATATGGGAAAAGTATGCTTTGACATTTAAAATAGCTTTACTGTAGGGTAAATACCTATTGGAGCATGGGAACAGGGCACTCCTTTGTGATCTTATCAACCACAATTTACTGCTGCTAAATTACAAACATATCTTCTACACTGTTAAAAGAACTTGTCAGAGATCAGGTATTATATGTATCCTGAAACTCGTGTAAACCGGATGAAAAAAGCATCATAATGCAAGATTTAGAATGTACAACATTTCTGAAAATTCATTCCTATATTGTTCTGACTTTCTGTTGTCCCCACTCTCCACTTTGGGATTGTATCATAAGCATTTTAATATTAACTGAAATTCATACGTAAACATGGGAAGTCAGGTTCAGTGATAATGCCATTAACAAACTTGTAATTGCTCTGTGCCTTGCCCTGTGTAGCCTCTTAAATTTTACCCTCTTAAATAGCATATTTTTGTGGGACACACTGACATTAAGCAGGCTGCTTACTCTCTCAGTACACGCATTTAGCCTAGGGTCTGTCAAAATAAACTAGAATGAAAGCAAATCAAAACTATATTTTAAATAGTTTATTTTAAACTAAATTTTAAATAAATGCCTCTCCCATAAGTAAAAAAGAAAATAATTGAGTATGTTTTGCTAGTTTTTCCAGTCTAACACCCTACTAACAAATGGAAAATAAAAGGAAAGTGGTAAACCACTGATGGATGAAACTTTGTGTTCAGTTTGATTGACTAAGTCAAGTACATTTTGAGTCCTATACCATAACTGTACTGCAGTGGGGAGAAAAAAAAAAAGAAAAGGAAAGAAAGAAAGAAGCAGCAACATTTCACTTCTGTTGGGCTGCAAACATTTTTGCTTGAGAAATACCTGAAGGCCCAGAAAGAAGCTTTTTCATGCAAGTAGCCATAGATTACATGACTAACAAAATCTAGCAGATGGGTAGCATGTAGAGATTTTTAACAATTCCCTCCTATCTTTCCATTTTCCCACAAGAAGACCTCTGCTTCAATGCAAATCAATAGTATTGCCAACTGCTGATTTGTCCCAATTCTCCCCACTGTTGGCTAGATTTTATGGTGAGGATAAAGAAAGGCTATTAAGCTATCTATTAAGCTACAGTTTCTCCAAAATGTTCTGTTTGGCTTTTCTCCTATGTATAAAAAATACCCAACCAAACAGACATACGTAAGAGGCTTGTGATCCTCCTAGCAATGTAAGAGTAGCAGCATAGGAAGAGCTGCAACAAATACACATCACTGGCAAACTTGTCTCAGCTAAACCAAAATCCTCATGATTCTTTCTTATTTTTATGATTATTCCTCATTCAAGTTCTATCCCAGAATAACAGCTGAAAAATGCACAGCAGTCTAGAAATGAGTTGTCGGTAAAGAAATAAAATGAGTGTGAAGCTATTCTAAATGGACAGAAATAAGAGTTCCCTGAATGTGCACAGGTGAGTATGAGGGAAATGAAAGACAGATTTTCTAAAATCACATTGCTTACAGCTTTAATTTTCCTTCTTGCCAGAAAACCAGAAATCATGGGCACATAACAAAGAACAAATTCGTAAGCAAAAAAGACCCAACCAAATAAGGCTACATATAAGTCCTTTTTCTTATCATACCTTATAAATCAAACATAGTTTGCTGTGCACATACATATAAATAAGAATTAGCAGCTGATTTCAGCTAACATCTCTAGTGTTAATTAAGCTGTATTATGTATTAGACATAAAATATTTAGGGGTGGGTAATGCTCCATGATACAAATATTATTAGTTTTCTCTCTAGTGTGGAAGCATCATCAGAAACACAGGCTTGGTTTAATTTGCTTCAAACTCCAAGGAAAAGTATGCCAGGGTTATGGGAGGGAGTGTGCATAGCTCCCTGACAATGTTCACCTGATTAATGCTGTCCTTAGTGGCAGCTTACCACCTGTTTTGTAACCTGTGGTGTAAAATGAGCCAGAATTTAAAGGTAATAACCAGTTTCCTCAAAAAAACATTCTCTTTCCTGGGCCCAGCAGAGAATGTAGACTGCAGGCAAAGAAAAAAAGAAAACCTTTCAGTGTACAAAATCCAGGACATAAAAATAATATGATTCTAGTTCATGAAGAAGAAGAAAGGCTGTAGTATAGGTAAGTGGAGTTAGGCTGCTGTTGAAGTAATACTACTGAGATCAAAGTTCACAGGTTTATAACATGCAGATGTGCTAAGAAGTGAAACATTTTAACACAAGAAGCCTTCATTGACAAAGAATGTAAAAACAAATCTCACTAATAATATAGAGAAAGTAAGTGTTTAAATAAATGAAAAAAAAAACAACCCATTATTTGAAGTCTTTAATCTGCTCTTCATTAATACTTCATGGGCTACATGTACCCAGGTCTGCATTCATCAGTATGGTTTCAACACTGTAATAAAATGCTGAACTAGGTGTATAGTGCTTATTGTTAACTGAAGTCAAGAAAGCTTTAAAATACATTAGAAGATACCACAAAAAGAGATTTTGATATATCAGGTTACAAACCTTTTAAAAAGAACCATTCTGTGTTTAAACCTCTCATGTAACAGCTTGCTGAAACAAAGTGATGGTGGGCAATGTTAGGTATTCACTAACCTAGGCTAAACTTATTATATACTTACAGCTGCCAAATTTCAGTGGGCATGAGTGAGCATCCATAGGGAAATCCTCCAAGTGCATTGGACATTCAGCTTGGACTGTAAGCCTAAAAGCGGTATGCATTTAAGTCAGTTAACAGTACAAGAAAATCACTTCAACAGAAATGAACAGAGTTCATGCTGTTTTAGGAGATGAAATTGAAATGTTACATTAAACTAATTAAAATTTAAATCAGCTCTTGCTTCTTCCCTTTTATGTGTTCCTTTGGAAGGCATTGACTTATCACATCAAAAGCTTGAAAGAACTGACCTCAAAACTATGAGCAAAGGCCATTTAAATGAAAATATAAGTTATGTAACCATGTAACTGCAGGTTGTTAAGAACAGTCATTTTCTTCTCATAATATTCTGAGGTACATGTGTGATTATATGGCTCTCAAAGGCTTATTACAAAAGCACATAAATACAGTTAATTTGCCAAAGGACTATGCTCCACAGTTTCCTGGGTCTTTTTTTTTTTCTGTTTGAATTGACGATGTGGAAGACATAGACAAAACCCCATTTGTGTTCTTTGAAAAGACTGACGATATTGCTCATTCTCTCTGTTACTTGCTATTATTATTTTTATGTACGTATAATCATGACAATATGTTAACAATTCATTCACTTTTGCTTCTTTTGTGAAAAAAAAATCCTACCAATATTCCAGTATCAAATATAGGGATTAAAAAAAAAAAAAATCAAAAGTTTGAAGAAGGATTTTGATGGACTTTTCTTTCTTGTTATTTTTAAAACAAACAAACAAACAAACAATACAAAACTCTATTTCTCCTTCCTATCTTTCAAGTCTTCTCTGGTTAGAGATTTTTTTTCTGGATGCCTTCATTCCTCTTCATCCAGCCTCAAAAGCCAGCTACATCCTCCTGTACTCCCAGTGGTTCACAGTCATTGTATTCCCCACCATATTTTCCCACCCTTCTCTCCCAAATATTACATATTACTATTCCCCCACTCCACAGAAAAGTGAAGTCAAGGGGCAGAGAGAGAGAGATGAGTCAGCAAACAGCGGAAGGTGAAAGAACTGCATGAGCCCCTGATATAAATCACACTAAGATTTTAAATATACAGATAAAAATGGCTGTTGAAAATCTAGACAACGAAAACAGTTTACACATTAATCTCATACCCTCAGAAGCAACATACTTAAAAGTCAGGAAAAAGCATAGTTAATTCTTTTGTTTTCTAAAAAAATCTTCATAATGCTTTCAAACAGTATTTCTTATTATTTATAGCATATGATTACAATGCCTTCTGGAGGAAGAGAATTTCAGTCAATTTATACAAATACAAGTACAAATATTGATTTGAGCCCAAGCAAAAGTACTATAAATGGGGGTCTCTATTTCCAGCAAACCTTTCTGAACCTCTCCAACCACCACATCGTTCAACATTATTACCAGTCTACCCATCAACACCCAATACTATAAGTGTGTTGTGTAGTAAATCAGGGTTAAGAGATGCTGGTATTGCTGCATGGAAAAAAAAGCACAGTACATGCTTGCTTTACAGCTCACATTTTATATTTTCCTTAGCCTGGGAATTTTAAGTCTATACTTGCAACAAATTCAATTTATTAAATATTTTCAAAAAAAAAAAAAAAGAAGAAACCAATCAGATGCTTCTGGAAGTTTGGATAAGAATTTTCCAGAAAACTCATATAGGTAACATTATTGCAGAAAGAATAATCAAAGAAGAAATCAGTCTTATGCAACTGCTGCTTATGCCTATGCAAGCATAATATTTATAATTTTTCATAAATTGTTTTATAAGCAAATATCA
The DNA here is from genome assembly GCF_028554395.1 of Pezoporus wallicus. Classification (NCBI taxonomy): domain Eukaryota; kingdom Metazoa; phylum Chordata; class Aves; order Psittaciformes; family Psittacidae; genus Pezoporus; species Pezoporus wallicus. Next base: position 185,711 of record NW_026642638.1, read on the forward strand.
TACATTTTACCATCTAAATGTTTATCTTAGCTGCTAATCACACACAGGATGCAAAAAATGAAACTCTAAGTAAAATATTGTAATTAGATATAAAGAAAGATTTATTACAGAGTAAAACATATTTTCCCTGCAGCTCTTGCTGGAAAGAATTTGAGGCCTTATTAACCCTTTCTTCTTCCTCTTTATTTTTTTATTGCCACTGATCTTAATAGTAAATTTGCTTAAGGACTCATGCGTTTGGTACAATGGGTGCAGTAGCAGGCAATTAACATATACTATTTTAATTGTTCTGAGATGGAGTTGGTAAACTTTGAGTATTCTTAACAGTTCTTACACACTGATTTCATCTGAAGGTCTCAAACCATTTTATGTAGGTGATCAGTATCTTTTAATACGTTACAGAGGCATGAAATCTGAGAAACATGTAGGAAAACTGATTCAACTGATAATCAGCCAACAGATTTGTAACAAAACTAGAAACAAAATGTGTTTTCCTAGCTTTCTATCTGCTGGGACAGAAATGAAACAAAGGAGAGTACTACTGCAACCAAGTTGTTATCTTGAAAAATTACATCAAAAAATAGCTTAGGTAGAGAATAGACAAAAAGACTTACCTCATGGTGTACAAGAGAGTCCCATCATCTTGGATTCGTAGAAGCTTGTTTGGCATTGTCATGTTATGAGCCACTGACTTCTTCCCATTGTGGAAAAATGTATCTGGAGTCCAGATTTTGCTGGCCATTAAGTTGTTTAATCGAAGAATGTTCATCGGGCCCTTAAACTTTAATCTCTCATCCTTCCATCTCTGACGGAAGAAAACATCTATTGTGTATTCCTGTAACGGAATAAAGATATGCTTGGTTTTGATCCTACAAAACATCAATCTGCTTTTTGAAGGCCAAAGTAGAAAAGCTCTGCTTGGAAAAATTCCTTTGGTAAAATTGTCAAGGGAGAACAACCATCAGACAAAATTGTATAATTCTGAGAATAACAAATAGGAAGTCAATTATTAAAGGTATAACATTCTTCTTCATGATTACTAGCTGTTGTTTGTATATTGCTCCATTCCTATCTTTAATTTATGTACCTGATGCAGACAGTATGTATGACAAGGGTAATTTAAAGAACACAGCTATTTTACATTAAGAGGTAAGAAAAAAATACACAGAAGAATATTGAACAGAAGAGTATTAAATAGTTCCTGCAGCAGATGCACCTGAAGGAGAATAACCCAGCATTTCAAGAGCACAGGAGAATGGCTGAGACTGGAAAGAAGGAAACAAGGCTACACATATAGGGCGCAATATATTGAAGCAGAGCAATATAAGGAAGATTTTTCCTAACAGGAAAGTAAGGCTCTGCAGTGGTATGGATTTTATTAATAGGAGTAGATAAGTAGGGAACAATTGCTGATGATTAACAGGTGACACCGTCCGCTGAACTTTACTCTGATGCCTTATATTGGGAAGGAAGCACAGTCTGGAGAAAAGGATGTAAGCATAAACAGACTGATGACCTAGACCAGATGCAGAGTATCCCATCTGCTGGATTTTGTAGCTTTTCTAAATATACAAGAAAAAAAAAAAGACACTGTTTAAACACTGATAATATAAATTCATCAACTAACTTCAAATTGGACCTGAAAATGCATTAGTGGTTTGCTACTGTCAGCACAGAATATGAATTGAAAATGGAAGAGTTTACAAACTTTATTGGAAGCAAACTGTATCTGCGTATTGGCAAATGCAACCTTGATGCAATTTCAGTTTTGTTGCACAGGTGCAAAATGGACCCACTGTTTCAAAATATTAGTATGTTACAGCAGTCTGTAGTATTGCAATCACACTGTAAATGCTACAGTTTACACAAACCATTTTTGAGTAAATTATCTTTGAATGAAAAAGTCCTGATAAAAGTCAAATAATACAAAATAATCAAGTGATTTCAAGGAACTTATCAGTGCCCATCACTTTCTGCTGGCTCCCTTGTGTGCTGATAAACAAGGCTTAAGTTCTTTCTCAGTAAATCATATGGCAGTATAAAAGGAGTGCTGCATAGACAGTGAGAGGCGACAGCCCTTTTCAGCTCCTTTGGTCTGTGAGCCAAGGAGCTGTGAGTTGCATTTTCCAGGTCAGGGCCAGGGGCTAAGATGAGCATACGGAATAAAGAAAAGAGAATCCTGATACCTGAAGGAGCATGGCAGGGAAGGAGAGAAAGCAGTTGTCATTAGGAACTGTGACAGGTGCTTCGGGACATCTTTCTGGAATGATGTAATGGGATACTTATAAACTAATCTGACAAAACTACAAGCACAATTTTTAGCCATTATCAAGTGGTCTCACATTACTACAATACAATTTTCAATTTTTATAATTAAAGTTATAGTTACTCAAACAAATAAAGCTAACACTACAATACACTGAAAACTATTTTGCTTGAATTTCTTTAATGCTAGTTACTATTACCTCTAATAATATTTTAGCAAATGTATCTGTGAAATACAAAGGTATGAATTCTAAAACATTAATTTCTTTGACATTATACTTGATCTTTTACTGTCTCTCATCACTGCCAGAGACACTGCCTCATGACAAATAGTTTGCCATTTTTCTACAATAGATCACATTCAAGTATTCTGTTTTATTTGCTGATTTATATGTTGGTTTATTTGCTAAATATCATGTGACTTAAAATCACATTTACAAATTCCAGGTTATCTATCAATTTAGTTGCAAACCATGGAAAGCCAAAAAATGCATAAAATCATGGAGGATTAGGAGTAGAAGGAACAGTGTGCTTGAAGCAGGGGGAATATATTAAATCTAGCTAGAAATACCAGGTAATTCAAGGAAAACAATTGTACTGAAACCCTCCTTGTTGTTTCTGTCTGGGGGGCTTTGCCAAAAAATCATTGCTATATATGATAAGATTGATGTTTGAGGTATAAAGAAGTGGAAAGACGAGCCTGAGGGAGTAAGACTTTGAAATGCCACTGAAATTCAATAGAAGTGAGTGGCAAGTCCTACCGGCTCCTTTGACAAATACCCCCATATATAAATGATTAGAATATAAATCTTAAGTTTTGGTAATGTTTCCATCAATAAAGAATTTCAAAGGTTCCACTTCTTCACTGTCTTCCGCCATATATAAAAAAGAATTAAAGGACATATAAAAGAGGGAAAAAGAAAGGCAAACATGAAATGCCACTAAATCAAAACAACATTTCAAAAAACCACATCTGATGCATGGCAACTGCTTAGGAAGTGGAATAAGCAGGAGAGAATCTGAACTACAGCCTTGAATGATCCCACTGATAAATCTCTGACTGATTCACAGGTAATTCTAATCTCTCCATCCAATCCATGTTGGAAATCTTTGTTTGCTGAATAACCCATTTAGAAGATGGAAGCACAGAATAAACCAAGGTTTGGTGTGAACAAACACCTTCTCGTCCTATTTACCATAATAGCAATAAAATCTCACATAGTTCTAAAATAACTTATCTTTCTATAAACCTCAGTACATTTTTCAAAGAAAGTACTGGGAACTCAATTTTGTATGAAGAGAAACCAAGGCACAGAGATGAAATTAACTTCTCCCAGTCCATTTATTGAGTGTTTATGAAAAGCAGAATACAATGTATGCCTTCTGCATCCCAGCACAATATTAATCAATCCCATGTCCCCTTCAGAACCAAATCTATTCTGCTTATGATCATCAATATCTTTATGATGATTAACATACAAAACAAATTAAAACACAGGCAACTATTAAAGTATTTTGAATAAAACTGATGTGATAAAAGGCCAGCATTTATCAAAAGATGATACATAAAGGTTTTATAACTGTTTCCTATTCCATACATGTACTACTTTGTGGTAAATGCTGTGTAATGTTTACTTTCCAAGAAATGCTAACATTGCATCAGAAACAAATCTGGACTCTAGAAAAAAAAACCTCAATTTAATACCTGATACTCATTTCATGCAATCTGCAGATATTTTCCTATATGAAAAAAAATCTGTGCGGTTACTGGAAATTACCCACCACTCACTCAGTATATAGTACAGTACCTCTACAAAATCACAAGAGCATACTTTCTGGGCTATAAAGGACTCCTGTGATCATTTCTAAACAAGTGAATGCTTCCTACTGATTTGTGCCTCAAAAGGTACTTTCACAGCTGGACTGGAACACAGTACACAATCTTTGAAGTATGTTTTGTAACAGCTTACATTCCACACCAGAGCACATCATGCCCTGTATATAAACTGGGGGGAGTTATCCAGAAGGGACCAATTGCGGCTCAGGTTGGGCTGGGTATCATCTGGTAGGTAGTGACAAATTGCATTGTGAATTGCTTGCGTTTTCTGAGCTTTCATTACTTCTCTTGTTGATTCATATTAGTATTAGTATTATCGGTATTTTTTTTATTATCACTATATGTTGCTTTATTTTAGTTATTGGACTGTTCTTATCTCAACCTGTGGAGTTTACATTCTTTTGATTCTCCTCCCCATACCACCCTGGGAAAAGGGGGGAAGGAGGTGGATGAGTGAACAGCTGCATGGTGCTGAGTTACCGGCTAGGTCTAAACCATGACATCAGTAAAAAAAAGATACTAGTATCTCTGGGAAAAGATTTCACTGACCCAAGTATAAGCAATCCCTCTCACTACATGGCCATTTTCTTTTTTTGCTAAGGCCAGATTTGTATGGGAAAAGTTCAAACAACAAAAAATGTACTCTCATCCTCTCAAAATGGTTGGCAGATTTTGGCAGGTTTTTCCATCTGGAGTAAAGATGAAAGTGTTCCAAACATCTCAAAAATTGCTAGTGTCCATTATCAAGCAGTACTGTTGTGGAGCAGACTGAACATTTTATTAAGCACCCTCTGGAACACAGCATTTTGTTAAGTAAATGGTTCTGGCTAACGTTCCTCATTCCCTACTTGTAAAGATTTTACTCAGTCAATTCTCTAAAGAAAGTCTGGCTTTTACTTTAACCACTATTAAACTGACACACGTATATAACAATGCAAGCAAATTTTAAGTCTTTTAAAATATGAAATTTTAAAAAGGCAAATACAAAAAAAAAAAAAGTAAAAAGGGTAAATGGCACACATATCTTTTTATTGATTCCTCCAAGACAGTCAGAAATACTGTGGTTTATACATTGACAAGATAAATGCATAAGATTCATGGACCTAAATCTCACATACAAATATAAGGGCTTCATATTAATATTTATTTTTACATTAGTATGATTCCTTAATTTTAGTTTTTAAAAAGATCATTCTTGGTATCATATCTACCTTAAGGCAATGAGTAACTTTTCTTTCAGTTTAGCTTAAAAACATGAATAATATTAATATACAAGTAGTACTGCTGAATATTAACATGGTTGGGTATGCAAGTATCAAAACTATTTCCAAGAAAACCAAGAATGAGTTTTATACAGGAGACTCAAAAAAATGCAGCTCTTCAATCCAAAATAATATGCCACGTATATGCATTCTTGTTATCATCTGGTATTTGTGGGTTTGATGAGTGCAAGTTTGTGACTGAACTTCTGCAAACTGATTTACTAAACTTCCTTACTAAGTATTTGGATTCTATCTTTTGAGTGAATGATGAAATTAGCTTTACAGTGTGAGGATCAAATAATTGGTTTCTTATCTTGGTCATTTCATTCTCTGTGGAATAGATTTATGCATGGTGTAAATGGCATACGCAAGGGCTAACACACTACAACAGTCTGCAAAACCCCATAATTCTTGAAGTACACTACTTGGCTTTACCTTGGCCTGTCTACCATATTGGACAAACAGTGTTTCTGATCTTTCCACCTCACTTCTCTCTTAAAAAAAAATTGTCTAACAACAGTAGAACTGAAAGAGTTCAGGATGCAATTCTCTTCTCCCCCAAAACCCCTCAATGTCACAAACACTGACTGCTCAGGCTCTGTAGAAGTACTTCATTAGCTGTGTATCTAACATCAGATCTCATTGCACAGATGTATAAACTGTGTCTATTTGCTCTTTACCAAAACTCACCTTCTGGTGTGTACAAAACGCAGAACATAGAATGAAATAGCAGACAGCCATAAATTCCTTTCAGACCTTAGGGAGGTGTGAATCTTATATACCAGTGAATAGAATTCTTGAAAATATTATGAATAAACTCTCTTAGAAGGAAGGTTGCGGTTTCAGACTGCACTCTTGGTTATTTTTCATCAAAGTCCTTAATAGCCCTGTTAAAAACCTGAACACCATACCATCACTGCATTTCAAACATGTATGCATTTTTAAATACATAAGTAATGTCTGCCAGATGTATACAACCTCTCATACTACAAGAATGTCTAGTATATTCCTAGGGAATTGTTGCATGATTTTCCTCTATGTGAAGAACTCATTTCAAGCCTTTTATTTCTGCTTCACCTGCCAGCTTCAGTCATTTTTGTCTAAGCATTTAATCTAAACATGAAGTATTTTAAAAAATCTGCAAAAAGATGTGTTTAACCACTTTGAATGATAGTATCTAGGGAAGAGAATGTCTTCCTATTTATGTTCATTTATGGAAAAGGTCCTTCTCTGAACAATTTTCTTTCTTTTTCTTTCCACAGACCTGATGCAGAATGAACTCTGAGTCTAAAATAAGCACTGAGGAGGGATAAGAGAGGAATACTAAAGACACAGATAGGAATTACTTAGAAAAGAGACTGCAGGATATCATTCACAGTGCTGTCACTGAAAATATAAACACTTCTCATTACCCTTTTTAATTCAGACTTGACGAACAACCCAGAAACACAATGGACGCCTGGTGCCAGGGACAGCTAATGTCAGCAAAGGGCTTGGATACAGCCCCTGACAAATCAATTTCCAATACTGACCCACTTGGCAGGATGCTGCACAGCGGAACAAGCCATCCCAACAGAATAAAAGGACAGAAATTCTGCAAGAGATCACACGAGATATCCTCATCAAAATTTCAGCCTCTGCATTTAACTTCCAAAGGCAATGACCTGAGACTAAAAGGGAACAGTGCAACCAATGTATTGACTTTTCAGAAACGTATGAATGATAGAAAGACAACCTATATGCTCTCCAACATCCAAGAAAGCCAAATGTATCTATAATTTCTTTTTGCCTGTTACACTTTAGTCTTCTGTTAAAATAAAAGCTACAGTAAGATTATTGCAATGCTTTTAATCTTTGTGGGGGAAAAAATTACCTTGGTGCATTCCCTTATTCTTCCTAACTTACCTATCATACAACCCCTTCAAAGCTCTTCTCCAGCTAAGGAATCATAGCTAATAATTAGACTTTGAAACAGTTAAAAAATAAGTTTTGTAGGAAAAAAAAATCTACAATGGAATGAAGGAATTTGGAAAAAGGACACACACAAAAAAAAAGAAATGCAGTTCCCAGTTCAGCAACTGTCTCTAAAGAGCCATCCTCAGTTTTAGTGAGAGATGCTGTAACAATCCTTTAGGTCATTTCTGTATTTGACCTACAGCCTTCATTAAAAATTTCTGTTGTAGCTATATTTGAAATATCAGAAACACTCATTGAAAGGTTAATTGAAAACTAAGAAGGCAGAAGTGCGTGTAGTGATGAACTAGCTGGGCATGGCTGTCTCTACAGAGAATGTTCATATTTCTTAACTCAAGAGTAAAAAAACAGAGGTTTACCATCAAGAAACTAGGAAAAAATTTTGCATACAAACATACAGGGAAAAACAAAGATGTAACCACAGTAACCAGAACTCCCCAAAGACAATGAAAAAGCTAAGGTTGAAAGTTGAAACTCAAAACTTTTAGAAAGGTTACTAGTTTTAATATTCAATCAAAACTGATTCAGGTCCTGTCACCTGTTGTAGGACTGCTACAGTCCTGCTGCAGCAGACTGCTCTGAGGCAAAATTTGGCAAAATCTTGCAAGGCTTCCTTCACAGTAGACCTCATATAGAGGCTTTTAATGCCTATGTTCAGTCCTGGATGATGCAATAACTATTGCTTGAGGAGTAAATATGTTACTTTTTTTTTTTCTATCAAGGACATCAGCACTTAAGTCTATTACATTTTAGAAGGAAATTTTAGAAGCCGTGTCAGAAGGCCCTGGTAAGAAAGCAAGCCTCAGGATAAGCTGTAAAGTATCTTGCTTGCAGTGCTAACATCAGAATTATCGGCATATGTAAATAGACATCATTCTACCAGATTTCAAATAATTAACTAAAAAAACCCAACAGGACAATAATTAGTTATAATGTTTAAATAAATTATTTTCAACTTGTTATCCTACAAATCATAACCCAACTAAAATTATTCTTCACCTCAGAATTTCCTATAATAAATATTTAAAGTTAATTACAAATTTTTTAATTAGCCTCTTTAATCAACATTTACTCTTCTAACTCTTTAGCAACTCAGATATGCTTAGTTTTTCAATTGTTCTGTTCAAATTTCAGTTTGTTTGTTTTTCTAAACAATGTAGCTCTTCTCTAAGGCTAACATCAAAATAAATTTTTATCACTGGTTGGATCTGGTTGGAAGCCTATGAGGCATAGCATCACAATACTGAATTTAAACATTTCAGAGAAATAACAACTCAAAAAGACGGAAAAGTAAAAGCAAAATCTGTTTAATCCCATGTTTTGGTTTGCCTTACTTGATTCTCATTAATTTGCAAAACAAAGTTGAAAATTCCTGTTGTGTACTGGCATTTCCTTTGACGGTAAATGTGGTGGTTGACATACAATAGCATTTTTATGACACAGCTAATACAGAAACACCAATATTTTAGACTGTGAACTAAATGAACAGCAGTTCATTTTAAGGACAGTTTGTTACAGAATTCTGTCCAAGACTCAATAGATTTGGTAGCTGACTCTTTTGAAGCGGAACAGAGAGTAACATCTTTTTAGCTTAGCCAAATATTAAACCCAAAATTAAATATTTGACTCTTAACACATTTGGAGAAAAAAACTCAACCTCAGCTTTTACCTCCTAAATTTATCAATGACAACTTCAGCCAGCCTAAAATCAAAGAAATCTCCCTGGATTTAATTATTTTTTTGGCAAAATTGGGATACTGGAAAAAATACAGGGAATATGAATAGAAACCTGCATTCTTGCAATCATACTGAGTCACAGACTGCACATGATACTATATTGTCATTAATGGGAATTACTGCACAGAAACCTCACTAATTGCTATGAATTCAACAACAAAGATTAGAATGACATTTTATCAACTTTGTGAATCAACACTGCCATGCGACAACTGTGTTGTCCACCTATCATTTTCAGTGTGCCACCTCCCTCTCCAATACTCTAAACACATATTAAACATCTCCCATGGTACTGAGCCCCTTCCCATTTTCAACACGCTTTTCCCCTAAGCACTGTTATTCTTCACAAGATGCTAACCGAGGGGAAAAAAAGCAAACTGGCAAAGAGATAACGCAAAGTGACACAGTCATCCATCTGCTGACTTGTTGATCTGAAAAATGACAGAGGAAAGAATCCTACTGGCAGCAATGACTATGAGAGTTTTGGGCAACAGAAGTATCCAGCCTAAAAACATGATGCGACTGAGGGCCTCTCCATTCATACCGTGAATGCAGAGAACCTCAAGGGCTGGGACCTGAAAAGATCCAAGATTCAGTTTAGGATCCTCTGGAGTATTTAGGAGATTTAGGAGGTCATGGGCAAGAGTCAAACTTATTCTTCCAAGCCTTTTATGAAGGAAGCTTATAAAATGAGACTATTCCAGAGCTTCCAACATTTACAGAAGAAACTACCAGTTAACCCTCTATATAGTAGCTTACATTATCAATTCAGTAATGTAATACTTAAATGAAAAAGTATTCATAGTAAAAACCCTAATGTCACCTTCATGTTTGAAGGTATATATAATAGTCTGGAAGCTATTATGTCCAAACTCACAAGTTGAAATTTTCTAATTGACTGCTCATACATTTCAAAATGATTTTTTAATTATCAACTGAACAAGCTAAATTAACCCTGAAACTTGGAAGTCAAATGGCTCTTACTTACCTATCTACTTATCTGTAAACAGACCTACCCATTACAGTAACAGCTGTCACTCTGTTTCGATTAACACCCCTGCACAGAGCTGCTAGATCTGTAGCACCAACCAACCTGATCCCTTACTGTGTGGTGGAATCTGTGCAAATGAACACCCAGAGTTCTCGACACATTTACACACTGATACCAAAAGTGTTTCAGGATCCAGGGATTATGCTTAGGGAACTTTTCATTAAATTCCCATTTAAGAATAGATGACCTGCTCAGCCTTGGTTAAGTCTCAGTACTTGTGCCTCAGTACCAGATCTTTAACACTGGGTTAATATCATCTCTCCATTCCATGGGAATACTGTAAGTGTGACCACTGTGAAGTCATGAGATACCAGACTAACAAGGTCAAGATGTTCATACCACCTTTGTATATAGCTGCGGATACTTGTTTTTTATACTTAGTAATAAAACAAGAATAATTTTGGAAACTTAACTTCATTATGAAACAAGACCATAAGAGAATCAGTAACATTTATAGTGACAAAAAGAAAATAAATGTCTATTTATCCTGTGAAATGACTTTTCATATGAGGCCTCCGTAATGTATTCATCAGAATCAAAACAAAGTTTGAAAACTGAAACTATCAAACACAAAACCCAAACACAAAACTCCAGGATATATTTTCCAAAGCTATGACTACCTGTTAATCAGTGGGAAAATAACTTCTAAAATATACACTGTACCATGAAATATTTAGTTATGTTTCAGCCTAACTGGTAACATCAAGATGTTTACTGGTTTGTATGATGTGTAACCTGAAAGTTACCGTATTTGTCCAATTTTAGAATTACTCAATTTTTAATACCTATATATACACATAAGTAGCATTTTATATGTCTCATATATAATCATGAACATTGAAAACACTTAAAAAAATAATTTCATGTAGGAAATAATTTCTTGCAGAAACGGCAAGAGCAGCTAAAGTAACTCTCAGATTGTCCTTCCCTTCTTTCATTTTAGAGATGTTACACCCATGAAGAGCTTTCTCTCCAGTGTGACACGTTCTCCTTAATCTGTGTACAATTTGCAGTGAGACTACAGAAGAACCCTAAGAGTTTTTTCTGTTTCCATGAAAAACTGTAATCCAAAGCAGTATTCTGACAGTTTCTGTCTTTATTTAATGTCACTAACTTCCTTTAAGTTGTGCAAACTATAAAGAATAACAGAAACATGCTGGCGACCCAGCTCCCAAGCCACATCTTTCTAGAAGTTCAGTTTAGACTGAATCCAGTCAGATCCCTCACTCTGATGGCAACATTAAATATGCTTCTACAGTGCATCTTCCGCTCTAGTTTCATCCAAGAGGAATCCAGTTCACCCATCTCAAGATTGATCCAGAATATAACTGACAGTGTAGTCAGTGGGGTCAACCAGAAGATTCACCAGAGCAAAATAAACAGCTAACACAAGGTACTTATCATGAAGACCAAATTCCATCTCTAGAACTACTGGGATTTGGCACTTCCTGACTTCAGTGAAATTATTCCCAACATGTGCCCAGTAAGTAAAAGTAGAATACAAGTTTACATGAAGTTAACAGTATATATCTTACATCATTTAACATATGTGAAAAAGATTCAGAAACTCACCATATCAGTATCTGAAACTGGTCCAAAACTGGTTACATAGATGTTAGTGAAGACTTCAGTAATACTATCTGATATAAAAAGAAAAAGAAGCAAATACGTTAAATTTATAGTACTTCTTTAAGCTGTCTATGCAAAATTATGGGACGTTTTAAACAATTTTCTGTCTTATTTACTTCTCCTAACCAGTATCCTCCCCAGTACTGAGGGTCTCTACCCCACTTCCACAGAGATTACCAGATATGAGTTTGTCCCACTGAGCAGTTTGCTTCAGTTAAAGGACCACACAACCATCAGCAACTGCACACATATTTCGCATTTCTCCAGAAAATATAACCACGCTGTTCTGGACTTAATACAGTAGTACAGTTCTAAACACCAAATGCCTTTGTTGCAGAGGTTCTCTCCGTTGTTGCAGATCATTTCCACTGTAGACTTTCCAGTTCAAGGCTGTTTTCTTCATCCTGAATAGCTTTTTCAAAGCTAAAGACATGAAAAGGCTTACAAAGCAATTATTAACTACACCAAATGTAACATTCAACAGCATCCTACTTTTTAATTAGGTATGTTTTTAAGTGGAGCATATTTTAACATGATAGTTCCTTCTCTTGATACACAGTGTTCCTGATACATTGCTATGGTACTGTAAATACTGTAAGAAAATGTTCTTCCTAATCATTGTAGTCAGACAGCCATGAAATCAGAATATTATATATTGTACTGCAAGGACAAATAATTGCTCAGTTTTCTATCTTCAGTTTTCAATTACGCTCAGAATGGAATGATATTCACTAAGAGGGATAGAACACACTCACAGGAAATTTCTTACAGCGGTTGCCACCTACTTTCTGCATTCAAGAGGAATTCTCTGCCTTCAAGCCAGTTGGTGGCTGGAAAATAAAAATTCGAATACAAGTAGCTGCAAGCTACAAGTTGACTTACCCCAGAATTTCCCATTCCTAAAAATACAGCTGCCTGTTATATGAGTGATCCTGCTGCTATATCATGATTTCCACATTTAATCATTATTTAATATTGATAGCTAATAATTTCTATATTCCTAAGAGCTACCTGTTCACAAATAGGTAGCACAGGCAGATTTTTCTTTTCGTTGTATCGAGGACAACAGTATAATCACTGCCCTCTATTGTGAGAAATCAAAAGTGCTCACCCATGGTAGCAGATGCTCTAACAGCCACCAGGCAAAAGCAAGGCTATTCCGTGAGCGGCTGCATGGACAGCAGTTAATTTTGAATGGGATGCAGCTGCACCTAAAGCAGAGATGGGGTAATAGAGTACTTTGAGAAACCTGGAGCATGTGGGAGGCACATTCCTGCACTCTCAACTTTAAGGAAACTTGAATTTCCTTCTCCATCCAAACACTAGATGTGCTTATTAGAATAAAGGACTTCATAAAGCCTTTCCTATTAAAAAAAAAATCTTTCCAGGATCATCTCTGCTTTTAAGCCAATAGCTAAAGACTGACTCTTATTATGTGTCACACAAAGTTCACAATTGCACTTCCCCTCCACGTCCAGGGAGATGTTCATTTGTGTGATAGAGACTTCAGTAATCCCATATGCAGCATCCATACACAAGCTGAGTTGATTTCTACTCCAAACATGTTACAAATTAATTTTAAGTCAGTGGACAACAAGAGGAGCTGAGTCTGCACTGTTCTTAGTATTCAACAAGGATAAGTATGGGTCTGGCTGAAATATCATACAGAAACCACAGGTGCAGTCCAGAAAACCAGTGACTGAAATTGCTTGTGGGAGACTTTCCAGAAATTATTCTCTCCAAATGGATACCTGGCACAGCTGACATGAAATGGAAAAGTGACAGGAGAGCTACTCTTCAGGGGGTAAAACAGGGCTGCAGGGACTGTGAAATTTGGCCTGTGCTATTAACGACAGGCTATTAACACAAAATCTTAATTACAATTCCATGAAAAACACTGTTGTTACAAAAATATGACTGACAGTCAAGTATCCCCACAGCAGGGAATGAAGGCTAATTTCAATTATACTGGTATAAATAACAATAATAATCTGATGGAACCCTACTGTAGCCAACAAAGTCACTTGGCAAACCTTAATCTGCACATGCACCCCTCAAATGGTTGGAAGCACGGTCCTCTTGTAACTTCACCCTACTGCTGTCAGTTGTTTGCACCTGACATGTTATTTGACACATGGGAATGACTGCAATTCACATATAGTAAACTACAGGACATGGAATCTTCAGGCTTGCCTTGTATTTTAAGTTTTAATTTCAAAATCATCCCATATTCTATCTTATTATTTCTACATGTTTCAGGATCCATCCTCCCATCAGAAATGAGCAGAGAAGACAGAGCTGAAAACAAACAAACTGAACACTATATATTACTGAATGATACTACAACAGTCTGTAGATTCCCCTTGGTAGTGTACATTAATCATTTCAAATCCTTGGAGTGAAGGATCACAACTTGGGTATTGGAGAGGATATGGATGGGAAGAAGAGGAGGCTTGCTATCCACAGATCCTCAACTGCAAGAGCTTCATTTAAGGATGATATAATTAAGATAAGCACTTCAATGTATATAAAAAGTCCTAGGGAAAATTCATCCCTGATAGCCTCAGGAATGGGAATGGATGCGAAGTAATCATGCACCTTTATTTACTTATTTATTTATTTATTTATTTGCCAAAACAGCCTTAAACCAGTGCAGCTCCAGGCAATGGTGACAGCAGTGAATTTCAATGAAACCAGTTGCTCTCCCCCAAGTTGATGATTCATCTTGACAGCTGCCACTCCACCAGGCTGCTTCTCCTCAGGCGAGAGCCACGCCATGGCACAGTGAAGGGAGCAGACAGAATGTCTTGCAAAAGGGTATGAAAGGATAAGAGAAGCTGAAAAGTTACAAGAAATTCTAAGACTGAAGAAAAAAGAAGGATAAGAAAAGAGAACAAAGGAAGGCAGTGAAAAAAAAAAAGAGAAAAGTACAACGGCTATGAACTGGCAGATTTTTATTTCTGCCTCCTATTTTCTCTCAAAATGCTGCATATTTTATAAACTTCTGTTCATACCCTACAAAAAAAGAAACTGGTCCTTAAAGACAAAAGAAGCTGAAGTATAATAAATTTTGAATTATTCCTGTTACCATCTGTTAGTGTTAGCAGCCTAAACCGTGTACACGTTTCTTCTTTGTTACTTAGTGTTACAATAAAAACTCTGAATTACAGATTTGAACCCAAGGTTTCAGAATCAGTGTCTACGAAAAGAAAAAAAAAAAATCCTCCTTTTTTAGAACAAATATTACAGTTACTGCTTTGAAAGAATACATGCTTGTCAAATAAAGTCTGCATTAAAACATACTGCTTTGCCCCTTTAGTAACTCACTGAAAACAATGCAGAGGCACAAAGAACAGTTTTAGATGGACTCTCTAATCAGAATTCACCCAGCAGGCACCACAGTTACAGTCTTTTTATAACTCACGTTCTGTCAAGAACAACACAAGTTATCACAACCCACTGGAGAATCAAACAGTTCTGGATAATCAGTATTTGTGGAAAAGCCAAAGGAATGTACTCAGCTAAAAAATGTTCAATGCAACATGTGTTCATGAACAATCTAGAGTCTGTTCTTTTGAGGAAAATTAAGGACAAGTTTTTTCCACTTGAATTATAAAAATCTTTTTCTTCAATTGACATGTAAACATGTATCCAAAAGGCCTGACTTTCAAAACAGCTTAAATCAATGAAAGCCTAGTGCTTTTGAAAAAGTCTAGTTTTTAAAGAACCCTCTGTTGGGATGAGTGGGGGCTGATTCATTTCTATTTGCAAGCTTTTAAGTTATTCTGAATCACTGCTTTTGAAGGTTAAACAAATACGAACAGGAAAGAGTAAGGATATAGTTTCTATTTCTCATGCTTCTTTTAGGGGAAAAAATCTTGAAGATGACATGTAGACGCAATCATCACATGAAATGCTCTGAAATTCAAGAAATACTATTATAACACCATTTCTAACTTGCCTTAGTCAAAAATGTTAAAAGAGAAGCCTTAGCTGACTTAGCTTAGGCCAATTTCTCAGAATACGGAAGCCAAAGATAAAATGATGAAAAAAATGTCAGGAAAATTAGGAATAAAGAGAGGAAGAAAAACACCCTATGAAAGTAGTAAAAGCAAAACCAATTAAGATCATGGTTCATGAGGTTCTCAAGCACTGATTTCTTTTGATTCCCTTTCCTTACATCAACTGTCGTATCACATTCTGTATATAGTACTTTATCCCATTCAATACTAAAAAAATCAAAAAGTAAGAAAAAGCAATAAATACACCAAATTTCAGAAGATTGATAGATCCTTATCTTAGCTGAAAAGTTTACTGTGTGCTTTAATGACATTTAAGAATTTACAAACATTAATTATAATAACCTCTCTCTGAAGATAAGAATTTTATTATTTTCATTTTTCTATATTTGAGAAGCTGAGCCAGAAGGGCTTAAGGAAGTGTAAGTAATATGGAATAGGGGTGTTTACCATATCTGACTACAGCTGTCCAACATTAAGTATCCACACTTGAAAATGTTCGCATCATTGACTAACCAAAAATTTGGAGTTCAGAATTTAGAATTGATATTAGCGCCTTTGCCCATTGCATTATACCAATGCTTTCGCTGGGATACCCATTTTGGTGGCCTGAAGTCCTGATGATACTCATTCCTCAGTAGAAGAACTGGCTCAGCTGATGTAGGCTGCCTGGCAGAGAATTTGAGATGGCTAAAGTCTATATCAATCACAGGTTAAGTAAGATGCAGGTGGTCAGAGAAGTTGGATGAAAAGGTTTCTCATCATCATTTACCAATTTGTCAAAATTGGAAATTTCCATAAAGGCAATTCTATTTGGATGAGTTCCTTTGAACTGCTGTCTGCCAGGCAGTTTTCAAAAGTCCTGCTTTCTTTCAAATGTCCCTTCTTGGGTACCTGCATCTCTAAAGCAGTTTCAGTGTCTGCAACGTGGGGTCTTGTCCTGGGCTCAACATGCAAGGTTGGGGACACCTGAGAGCTCTCCCTTTCCTGAAGAACTCTGAGGCAAGATTATCTTTCTTGAAATAAATTTTCCAAATATTTCTCAGATTCCAGAATGACCTGTGTTTTGCTCATTCCTTCTCTCTTCTGAACAAAATAATTGACAATCCTTTCTTCGCAGAGAGTAGTGACAAAAGATGAATGGCTTGTTCCAGGTGTGTTTAAAAGAAGAGAAATAAGGAATGTGATCATTGAGAGTTTTCAGAGTTGACCATTAGCAAGGTTCCAAATGTTCATTTGCAAGAAGCTAGCCGTATTATCCATTAATGTGTCAAAGTTACCTTCACAAGAAAACAGGCTAGCAAACTGGGTTGGACTTTTATTTCACTTGAATTTTCAGTCAATAAAAATACAAATGCAGGGTTTGGGCAGCTTAAAAAAAAAAAAAAGAAGAAAAAAGCCGTTCTGTTTGAGGCAATCCAAAACCACCAGAAGTATGTTTGGTGGGACAGAGCTTTTAAAGAATACATAGAGAGTTCAATTTCTTAAAAACATAATTTTAAATGTGAAGTAATTATTACCCAGGAGAACACTGCAAGCTGTAACTGAAGGGCTGCTACACCATGAAAAAAAAAGTTTAAAATAAACTACTGCTGTTTAATTATGTCAACAAAAAATGAAAAAGGTCAAGTCGCAGTGCTGTGGGAGCCTTAACTAAGGATTTCTGAGGTTTTGTGGGAATGCTGTCAAAAGCCTGATGTTACTTTAATTATTTTGCTATAAAAAATTATTTAATTGGAATTGACATTGTTCTGACGTTGTAATATGGTCTCCAAGGGCTTGCTTGGCAATATTGCTCAAAGGCTTTGAAATTGTCATTCATAATACAAGTCACAAATTGCACAGGTGAAACAGCCAGGGTCTTAATCCATCAAACACTGCTCCAACTGAACATGCTGTCCTTATCTGACAAGCTCCTTAGCATGTCTGTTGACAGCTCAAGACACTCTCTGGCTGCCAGGGAATGGGGGTCAGAGGAAGTCATGTAATGTGAAGCTGCAAGAACAGCAAAATCCATAGGAATGCAAATATTTCAAATTACTGTTCTGCCAGTTCTTCTTTATACTTGGTTTTGGTGTTTTATGTGACAGTTTTATCTGTCCAACAGCTTATCATCTTCCTTCATTATCCAGCCATATGTGCCTATACAATACACCTCCAATTTGTAAATTTAAGCCAGCTGTGAGAAAAAACAAATTAACTTCCCTCGACACCAGCACTTTACTTCCAGTAGCCTATCCTCAAACTATCAGCAAGACAATTTCTTAATATGAACCATAAGTAGACTTCTCTTTCAAATCTCCATCTTTAATGAAGCGTATGTAGAGTAAGCTTACCAGTAAGACCTAGTAATATCTGTAAGTGTTACTACAAAGATTTGCTCTCTTGATTCATTTTGGTGTAAATGTGACCTGAATCAGGCGCTGTACTTGACTTCTCATGGTGTTGACTGAAACAAGAATATATTCTGGAGAAAATATTCTGGAGGAAGATAGAGGAATTGAAAGCAAGTAGGCTAACAGACCCCAACTGATTTCCCTATCAATATCTTACATCTAATAACAGACATAACACCACATACTAAATAGCTCCGTGCAAAGACTAGAAGAGTCCTTCCCAAAGGCTTACACAGAAGTCACGAAGGTGGGCAACCCTGTAAAGCAATACCATACTCTTGAAATAAATACCATTATGTCATTTAGATTAACTAAATACCTGGTTCTGAGTATAAGCCCATTCTCGAATTGGAGTTCAGAAAAGTAGTATTTATTTTTCTAGAATTTAGCTGAACAGCTGGCCTGAAATATCAAGAAAATCTAAACTTGAGGAAGAATTTACTGTAATACAAAAATCCAGTTAAAAGTAGTTGTACCTTCAGAGTTTCTGACCATCAAAAAAACACACATTAACCTAGCTTAACTGTCAACATAGTTTTCTTCTGTAGCAAAAATATGACTTGCAAAAACATTGTCAGATACATTTTTAGCTGAGCTAACATCTTTGTAGATTTAGGTTACCCACAAAATGTGCACAGAATGAAATTTAGTCATACCTGCAACTCAGATAACATGATACATCTCCACAGTAGGGTGAATACTGAGATTTGTCATGTATTTAAGACACTGGTGCAACCTGAAAAGCACTATTTCCAGCTAGTGAACAGAAAATTAAAATGTTCTTTCTGTGCTGAGTGATACATCTACACGTTACTAAGATAATTTTCACATCCATATGACAGACTTAGGGTTTAATTCTCACTCAAAAGAGTACAGCTCACATACACAAACTCACATACACAAACACTATCTTTGCTACTTTTTCTTCACTACCAAGAAACTTCTAATTTACAAATCTTATTACTTCAGGTTACAAAACCAAACACATTCCCAAAGGGTCCTATAAATTAAGTGCCTTGGATACAAGTGACATTTGAGGTACAGTTTTAACTTTATTGTAGGCTTCCTCCACGAGTTTGAGAAAGTCACTCAAGGATAGGGCTACAGACTGATTTTGGTGCCCAATTATCTCTTTAAGCATATTGGACAAGCTCCAAAAAGTTATTCAGGCTCCAAGTTTCCACTTAAATCAATAAAAGTTAATCTGAATGATGCTGTTGTCCAGATCATAATGGCTCCGTTTTGCACGATATCTGAATCCCCCTTTACTTTCAAATTCCTAACACTATCAGTACCTAAAATTCCCTGGCTGCTTTTATTTCCACCTTAAGAGAAAAAATACCCTTTTACTGCCAAGCAGCCTAAAGAACTGGCTCTCAACCAAATCCCAATGAGTTCTTCAGACTATAAATAATTACAAATTTACTGTGCCAGAAAGACTTTGAGAGAGAAAGCAAGAAATCAAGCAAGAGACTGATTCCACAGCCTAGCAGTACTCATGGGATGTAGTAGGCATAAATTGAAGTCTCTGCTCCATAGCTAATAATTTACACAAAGCAGAACAACTCCTTTCAAAGACTGATGATGCATGCCCTTAGAAAATTCACCTTTGTGGTCAGGAAAGACCCTGACACAGAGTAACCTGAGTTCATATTTCTGCTTTAAATCAGAGCATGCACTTGACAATAGTTGCTCTCCCACAAGTTTCCATCATCCCAGGGTATCAGCTACACTCATGGCTCTTTTCAGGGAAGGAGGAATGGCATGAGCTGTAGAGAAAGCACACCACTGTGGACAGATGAAGTGGAGACTGGTTATGTTTTCTCACCCAAGCTTGGCTGTTTCACCTGTGTTGGTAAGAAAAAGCTTCAGCTGCATGTCTCTCTTCAGCATTTTTTAACTAGTTGACAGATTCGCACTCAGTTTACTGACCTTGTGAACTGCTTTTGCAGACATTAAGGCTATGCCCACACCATTTCTGAGGTGTGCCAAGCCACCTAGCTTTCCCCATGTTTTACAAAGGAGACCTGACTGTTTGAAGCAATTAATTGCACAATACCTGGGTTCCAGGAGATGTAGGCACTACCAAACCTAAGCCTTAAGTCTGTATGGGGCTGACTAGCCAGACTGTGAATGGCTCTGTATCCAGCAGTACAAAAAATAGGTCTCGCTCCATGTTCTGACAGATATGTAGATCTTTTATAAAAGGTAAAATATCTCCAGTGGAAGAAACCACTCTATCAAAATGATCAAAAGCCCTGTGTCTAGTTAACAGAGCTGGAAAAGTGGGAGACACAGTTTCAGATCCATACCAAGAAAAAAAAAAAAAAGAAAGTAATTAAAAAGCATTCAGCTCAAAAATAAACAACAAATGCAAGCTGGAGTTGCACAAAATGTTCAGTAGAAACATGAAAGTGAAAACATAGTTGAGTTTGGCTGGAAGTGATCCTGCTGAGATGGATTACTTAACAGGTCGAAGTAAAATGAACTTAGCTAACACAACGCATTTGGCAGCAAACCAAAACTGCATGGCATTCAAATGAAAAATAAAACATCAGCACTAAACCTTATCCCTCTAGACACTACAGCTTCCATCAAGATGCAAAGAGGTTGTATATAATAACCAGGCTGAGTAACAAATGGGACTCCTGTATTGTTTAGATCAACTGGATGAGCACAATAAAGCTAAAATGAACCAGACTGACCCAGCATAGTCTAAAGAATGTGACAGAGAAAGACAAACAGAATGAGCCCTCAAGTCTAGAAATGGAAGGGAGCAGTCTTTGATCAAGTGGAGCAGTAATTATTTGGACCAACCTGAATCAGTGCCATCACATAAGTAGGGATGGCAAAGTTATTCCCATGCAACTGTATTTCCATGTACTCTGCTTAGACGCTTGTGCTATTAGAAAGGAAATCATAGCATGCATAGTAAGGCAGTAATCACCTGCATAGTAAGGCAGAACAATTCCCAAAAATATTCCAGATTTAGAAACTTATATTCTTTTTTTTTTTTTTTTTTTTAATGTTTGAATTGTATGACCTTGGTACTTAGGAGTCATGCAAGACCATGTAAAATTCTGCTGCATTACTCTTCTACATTAATTTCCGGTTTAATCTGTGTTTTATTCCAAGTCACAGCATTTATAATTTATCCCATTTGATAAGCTCACTCTGCCAGCCCCTCCTGCACTCCAAAACACATGTTCCCATAACAGCAATATCATTTTTAAAAAGCAGCAGCTTCTAGTTTCTCTTTGCAGTGACGAAGTGGCCAAGTCTGAGCTGCTTAAGATAGGCCTTCATTGCACAGTGGCTCTTGACTAACTTGATTTTAGTTGCTACCTTATTTGCTTGTTTATCTCCTCTTACACAGGCCCAGGTTCTTTTTTAACCAAGATCACTGAGCCTAGCTTATCTTCAAGTTTGACTTCAGGAACCACTTTGGCTTAGGCTGGTAACATGTCAACTTGGAGGTGAAAGTACAGGCTATGAAAGGCAGCTCTTCTCCATTGCCTTCCTATATTCCAAACCTTAAAAAAAAAAGAAATTCTCATAAATCCCTGGAAGAACATCGGAAGTCAAAGTCGTTCTCACCAAGGACATGTGAAACAGCTGCAGAACTCACGTTGGAATGACCAAGGAACTGTAGCAATACATACATAATACATACAGGATTTCACCTTCTGGCTAAACACTACTTTTTCTAAGCTGAATCAGGCACTGCCGCAGTCCTTATTACCCTTGCTAATTATTTAATGAAGATTTGGGTAGCACACTAGAACCCACTGAGGTCAGTGAAAAGGGTTTCCCCTGGTGATGGCCAATGTCAGAGGAAGCCTTTGGAGAACACCTTCCTCTGTGGTCAGCCATGGCAAAAAGCGTTGTCCCCTTGGAACTGACAGAGACTGGGATGATGCCCTGGGAAGAACAGTCTTGCTTGTTCTGTGGCAAACATTCACTGTCACTAAAGGTCAGCATCTTTCCAAGGCTTGCTGCTATCAGCAAAATATGAAATTCGCATGTTCTTAAGTCCCAAACACTGATGGAGTTCCTCTAGAAATCAACAGATTTAGGAAAGCATTGAAAATTATAATCCTTTCAGACAGATTAATTTTACTGTACATGTATAGTGCCTGGTTACTACAGTCCAGGATTGTAGGGTCATTAAAAATGGAGCTACAGTTCTTTTATCTTTGCTAGCCTTGTACTTTGCATTCAAGCATGACAGGAACCGATGACAGAAAAAAGGTAGTGCCTTTATTTAATAGAGGCATGTATTAGTGGGCACTCAATACATTTTTTGCAGCAGAAGCCTCAAATATATTTTTAATAGGTAACACTTTATGAAATTCTATAATAGCATTCAGGAGATTGTGACAAACTGTTAAAAAAAGCTAGACAGCATTCTAGTCCTTCTATCAACCAGCCAGCATTTCTTATTTTAAGTCTAAGGTATAGGAAATTAATGTTTATCCAGACTGCCCTAATAGTCTCAAAAAAAGCTAGCATGGGTTTACCAAAATCAGCAGGAGGCTGTGTGTATCTTAACACCCCAAATACCCAGGGTGAATAAGAACAGTTAAGCATACTTTTTCTTTAAACTTCCCTGATGCCCACAGTTGCTGAAATGCAGGGAAAGAAGGAAGAGAGGTACAGGGTTTCAGGTATAGCACAAATCAGACTGGCTGCCAAGCTACCTGGGCTTTTTTTATTCTTAAGATCTTTTTGTTTGGCAGGACAACCCACGGGCTGGTCATGGATAATAAGCTTCTTACTAAACAGGAGCCCTGACAAAGCACAAGTTCATGGCTTGAACCAACAGAAAATCATATTAATACTCCAATCAAACAAGTACCCCCAAATGAGCAAAAAAATAGTAACATGGAGAGTAAGGGCTGGTCTTTTTTTAAATCCCATTTTAACATGTTCCAGAGTTGTCAGTTACTCTTCTGTCATCTAGTTAATAATAAAAAAACAAGGTCTTAGATTAAGGCTGTGTAATGTGCCTACAAGAAGTGCACTGTGACACTCAAAAAGTCCCACAGCTGAGTCACTTGAATGTCTCCAAGCTACTTTACAGATAGCAGTGTTTCCCAGAATCTCCTCTAAAACATATTCCCAGGATACTCCTAGGGCTTAGATTAAGCAGCCTCAAATTTGTCTTTTATGGTTGCCTGTGACAAGAGAATTCCCCTCTGGCTGTTCATGGGAGCATCCCTGGAATATTCAGAACCCATTAAGCTGCTGTATGTGGAAAAACTATACATTTGGGACAAGAATCTGCTTTTAATATTAAATTAACAGGTTTGTGGGTTGGGTTAACAAGTTAAAAATAAAGAACAGGTGTGTTTTTTTTCTTTGAAGCAATGCCAAATATGAGTTTAATTGGAACCCAGTTTCTTAAAGTGTGTATTCTTCTAAGCAGATACTAAGGCTTTGTGAAAAAGCAGACAGCATCTACCACAGAATATTATTTTAAAACAACTGGTTATTTTAAAAATAGCATATTATGCAGTAATAAAAAGATTATCTGTTCATTTTTCAATAGGCAACTAAATACAAAATGCCTGTTAAAAAAATAAAGAATTCTAACAGCTTTTAGCACCCAGCAGATGGAAGGGATTATTATGGATGTAACCATTCCCTTATCTCAAACAACAGGCATTTATACTTCTCCGTTCTCATATTTATTTATTTATTTTTCCAGGAGGAAAATATCTTCCCTTTTGTTCAGAAACTGCATGAAGTAATGCAGTACCAAGTTAACATTTAAAGATCTAGTAGAAAGAAGTTCACTGGTATTCAGTTAATACTATGGACACTGATAAGGACAGTGCATGAAGTGCTATGGCATGCCCTCAGTATGATAGAGGACGTTTATCAACACCCCATTGAATCTAAGGCTCAAACTCCTGGTTTTCCTCATTTATATATGCCATAATACAACTGCTTCTCAGCTTCCTCTCATCCAGAGGGACTTCATTCCTCATTCAGTGAGCCTATAAATTTTGAAAAACACATAAATTACTTCAAATAATGAGAATAAAAAGGCATCTACAGGAGCCTTTTGACAGTCAGAAGGAAGTATCTAAAACATTAGGCTGTTTCATTTAGAGCAGGAATCGCCCCTTCAACCCCCCTCTCAATTCTTAGACAAATGCACTCTCCTTGCCTCTCCATTCCCTTTCTGCTCTCTAGTGTCCCGCTAAAAGGCTCATATGCTTGAGGGAATAGAAAAGGATGGCTCTAATAACTCCCAGTCTCCTGATGGAAGTCATCTGAAGAACCTGTTATCTTATGACAACTGAAAATTAATACAAGAAAGAAAAAGCAGGGAATGTACCAGAAGACAACTGGATGCAACTTTTAAAATTAAAACAGAAGAAGGTGTTAAATGCAGATAGATAGGTAACTCCAGGAAACTACATTCACATGAAAAATCACAAATGCAAGCAGTCTATAAACACTCCAAGGAAAAAAAAATAGAAGTTTCAAAAAACGGCTTATATAGAAGTCATCTTTCCAGGTAGACTTCTGCATAAACCTCTCCACTCAAGTCAAATCTGTGTTAGAAATTATGTGACCTGTAAAACAGAGCACTGTACTGGGGCTTGGAGACATGGATCTGTTCCATTACCAATAGCAGATCATACCTCCCCATTACTTCACCCTCATGTACATTTTGTATTTACTCAGATACAAAATTTTAGTGTTGCTGCTGTGAGAAAAGCCATGATGTACATACGATGGACATGTAGTCCTACAGCACCGATCAGTTTTAAACTTATTCTTACTGAACTGTATGGTCAGAACAGAGTGAAGATCAGTGGTCTATGCACTGAATTTGGATTGCAATCAGGTCTAATAGTTACAACACTACAAGATTACAAGATAATTTATAGTTTGTAAAAACACAAATTAAGCAGATGGAATATGGGGAATCCATGTTTTTACCAACCAAATTACAGATTAGAATGCATGATCTCTATTGATTCAACAAAAAAAAAAATGCATGTGCAGGACCAAATATATAAGGGCATAAAAAAAATAAATGGAATTTGGTCAGATGCAACTAAATCCAACCTCACACTGCAGCTACACAACTCTAATAAAGTGTTTCATGTCCTCTGATGTGCACAATAATCCCAGGTAAGAGGGAAATTGACTTACACTGCTTTCACAGAGTTAACTACTCTAATTATTAAATAGCCCTCGCATATGGCAAGGAATTACAGAATGTAAATTGAGAGCCATGCGCTGCAAAGTAATCACACAAATGGTTCCCAAATAGCAACATGACTTCCAGAAGGTTGGCAGAATCATACTTTAGTGAAATACAGACAGTTTCAGAAAACTAGTGCTGACACACTCTGCATTATAATGCAAACTATTATTAGAATGACAGTAGTAAACAAAACTTTCTTTCACTTGTGATTGAGTGCTAGCCTGAAAAAAACAGCTATAAAAATGTGTTTAAAGATTAATCTTAGCATATTAAAGTGCTTTGATTCTTATCATTAGAATTTATTAGACTTTTGACAGTATTAATTCAAAATCTTCTGCTGATGCTTTAATTTAGCAGGTTGGTGAATTGTACAGCAACACAAAATGTTATCCACTATAGCTGCTTCTTGAGACAGATGACTCATTGTTGAAAAACATTAACATCAGAAATGTAAATACATATATATATCATAATGATAGAACTGTTTACATTATTCTACTATCAAGTTTCCAAAGGGTATTTGAAAAAACTCATTCAGCTGTCTTAATATGCCAGTTGTTTAAAAGTAGCCAATGTTCGGTATTGCCATTTTATCTCCCTCCTTCACTCTCCATCTCTTTCGGTCTGCCCTTTCCCCTGTTCCTTGCTCAGAGTGGTTTTTTTTTGCCTTGGCTTGTATTATCCTAATGCTAGTTTGTTGAAAACGGTGTTATGTTTTATTTCATGTCTGTTTCTTGGGAGTCTTTAGAAGCTACTGTTAGATACTAATAGTAGCCACTAATATAAGCTGCTAACATCAACAGTTAGTAGAGACCAAAATACTGTAAAAGGCAAAGCAGACACATTTTTAATGTACAGGCAATTACAATGTCCTTCTCCATTATCCTTGTTGATGAAATACCTCTCTCCACACACCACTAATTCTAAACATCAGATGCACTAGATTGTGCGTTGAAAAGGTTATTGTTAAGGAAGGTCACAAAATGGTGGTACTGCTATTCTTGCAGGAATATGTAGTCAGGAATACTGCCAGAAGCAACAGATCTTCTCAAACCACTCAACACCACCAGTAAAATTACACTGGCACAAAAGGAATGCCATACAATCTGTGGGTAGAGAAGGATCTTTGCTTTCTATAGCTGCATCTACATGTCACGGTATTTGGGGAAAGCTGTGCTTAGATGGAGTAAAATAAATTCATTACATTTTTGTTAAGTAAGAGTTGGGCATTTTCTAGAACGTATGAAATAGGTATTTAGAAAGGGAAAAGACATGAAAACAGAACAAAAATTAACACCTCCATCAGGACAATTCAGAAGGGTGGGGTTTAGAGGCTCCTGGGTGCATCCTGTGGAGGTGTTGAGCTCTAGGATACAGCACTGTTCAGCTTTTCAGTTCCCTGTACCCTGTCCAGCAATGACAAAGTAAACTGAGAATGATTCCATGAAGTACAGTGCCCCTCCTCTAAAATACTGTCTTTTCCTATATTTAACCCTTTTCAGAACTCCAGGTTATGATGACAGAGGGAAAAATGTGGCTAGAGTCACTTCGTTAGTCAAGTCCCCGGTTTTGCTGAATGTTAGAAAATCCAAGGTGAACACCATAAAAAAAAGCTTAAGGCTTCTGTGTTTTTCCAGATCTTTCAGATTTACCCTAACTTTTATTCGTGACAGTGGATTGCTTATGAACAATACATTCAGGAACTGTATAACATTGCACATTCTGCTGTCCGTAGGCAGTATAAACCTTTCATCTACACAGGTATATTTATTCATCTGTATCTTCCAGAACTGACATTCTATTTTTTTTTCACACTTGCCATTTAAAATGGAAAACTTCAGCTATTTTCAATGTCTTGCTGGTTGTAAGTCAAGAAATCTTATAATAAGTAAGTTTAAAAATCACCTTTGCAAGGTCCAAAGCAGAGACAACTCTGAAGGCAGATCAGGTTGCCCAAAATTCTGTCAAATTTTGAGTGCCTCCACAGAAGTTCCACCACTCAGTAGCCATTACATCTGCAACTGTGTTGAAAATCACCATCATTTGCCATAGTTATGACCCTGCCTACTACAGCTAAGGAGGTGGGAAAAAAACTAATATTTCTCCATTATTTTATCATTTTAGATTATGTCTCATAAATAAAAGATAGTATTGTTACATCATTTTCACTACAATCAGACCTTGAATGGCATAGAAGCCTGTTGTGCTATGCAAAATAGAATGCATAGTAAGAGGTGTGTCTTACAGCAGTTTTCATTTATGATGTGCTAAAATACAGGAAATAAATACATATTTGCCAGTAGAGGCTGCAAGAGCTCAGTTTTTAAAAAAACCCAAACCTTTCTGCACAAAGAAGCTGAAGGAGTTCTGCATGTCTACTAAATCACAAGGTTTTAGTTTCCATTAAAAATAAAATGTCAAGACTTGACAATGAATTGTCTTGAAAGTAAGTTATTCATTATTGGACAGGCCTTTGAGCAACCTGGTCTAGTGAAAGATGTCCCTGCTCTTGGCAGGGGGGGTGGAAACAGATGATCATTAAGATCCCTTACACCCTCACCATACTATGATTCTATGATTATTTGCTTAAATATCGGTTGCTGTCACATGAGCAGAAATAACATCACTAAACCAGTGATGCCTACTCATATCACAGTATGCTGTAACTACCATTTTCTTTAAATCAAAATACTCCTAAGGTCTATTTTTCCAACTCAGTGAAGGACAGTGTATTCCAAATATTGTCTAATATACCTAAACCTAAGAATTCAAACAGCATTAATGCTTTTATTATTGACGATTTAATAGTTTTTCACAGAATCAGAATAGTTAGGGTTGGAAAGCAAATTAAGATCATAAAGTTCCAACCCCCCTGCCATGGGCAGGGACACCTTGCACTAGACTGTATCACCCAAGGCTCTGTTCAACCTGGCCTTGAATCCTTGGATGGAGCATTTTCTTCACCAAAAGTTTCTTAACATATTTACGTGGTTGTACAATTGAGATCTCTATAGCTTCCTTCTTATGTTCTTTAGTTATGACTCTTTTTTTGGTATACATTATTAAAGAAATATTTGAAACGTAACTTTCTGTGTGCTTCTTCTAGAAAGGATATGTGAAACTGAGTACTCCATGACTACATCAAAGCAGTAAACATTACGGAATTTCCCTGATACTGTTTGCAAGTAGAATCATAGAATCTTGGAAGTTCAACTTTTAGTGTGAGACAGAATACTGTTAATTTTGCATTACAAAATATGTCTTCGTTGCTACAGAATGACCAACTTATTTGTTTCATTGTAAGCAAGATATACATTGATTTCTGTATTTTAAAATCACTTTTTGCTTGGTTAAAATCCACTACTAAAAACCCATTAAATCCATTAAAATCCCCCAAAGATATCCTGGATGAATTTTTTAATGCATTTAAACATTTCTGAAAATGTTTCAGAGTTAGATTATTTAAGTAATAATTATATTTCCAATTCAGGTGGCATTAGACATATTCTGCCATTTCACAAGGGTAATAAAAATTTTGGAACTATAATATTGTAGTCCTTTGGTACCTGGCTCTTAAAACTAGTCAGCCTGAGCGAGAAGCAGCTCTGTATTTTGGATAGCAAACTCATTGCAAGATTTATGTAACATGGTAAGAGGCCTTAGTGGGAAGCAGTCAACAGCAGAATATCTTGGGTGTCAGCAAGGACACTGCTTTTCAACCAGTTTCTAAATAATCCAGAATACATTCATCACTGAAAGATGGCAGTTTGTCTCAGCCCATCAAATCCGGCTGAAAAATGAAACAATCCCAACAGTCTGGTTTACAATGAGCTTCAATAAGCTTCACAGATATCTGCAGTATCTGCTTTCACGTCTTCCTTGTAGCTGAGATAAAAGTAAGCAAAACTTTAATTCAGCCATGGTGTCATCAGCAGTATTTCAAGCATTAGAAGCAAATGTTGATGATAAGACAGGAAGAGGAAAAAAAATAAAATAAAAATAAAAATATACTGAACAAACATGTTCAGCGAACTGGGAGATCTTTCCAGACAAGCTCCTTTATAGGCATATAAACTTTACAGTAAAGCTTATAGATTTTTGTTAACTATGGTGAAGCATAGCATTTTACCTCTTTGCACAACTGCAAGACTGCACAAGACTCTGGTATTTTCACTGCTGATTTATCCACAGACTTCCAATAAATAGATAGATACATACATACGTAAGTAAGTTTTGTTTAGCTCCTCAGCCACTATCCTATCCTACAGCATTTTTGCTGGTTTGTTCTTCAGTGTCACAACAGCTTCCGAGGGTTTTTTATCCTTCCACTTTCCTAATGATTCACTCCCCAGAATGCTTATAACTACTGAGTTAGTTCTGTTCTTGGATTTTAACACCATCTGCATGCCCTGGATAACTAATTAAATGAGATTTTCATATCCTCCTCTCTATTGCTGTCCATTTTTTACAAGGAATGCTTTTTGCCAATATACATTATCCACAACTCTTGACATAAATTAATCTGAGTTTCTCACTGACTCTTCTGAAAGCACTGTTACAGCCAGATTCCATGTGACCCTTCCAGGTATGCCCAAGAGTGAGCATACAGTAGTTTACTCCTTTGTATCCCAGCATAACTACATAGATAGTGGGCTTTCAGAAAGTGCAAGCGCTGCTCTGAATTGCTCTGCACTAGCGCTGGGAGAGAGAGATTACAATTTCCAAAAGATTAAACTAGAGCAAAGACGGGCTAAGGAAGCAACAAGAATTGAGCAGGGGACCTGCATTTTTTCCTTTAAAAACATTAATGAAAGCTTTCCTGTAGTGTTCTACAGCAAAAATAGTCGAAGGACCTTTTTCTAGGGTATTCTGAATGTGTATTAAGCATGATGAGGCTGACAAACACTGCTAAGTTTTGAATGACTAGCTAGGGGATTGCTGCAGTTACAAACTCTTTTACAGCTGATTAAAACTCTGAATCACAGAGACATATAAATATACTGTCCTAAATTTAACATATTCCCAATTACAAGCATGTGATCATGGCCTTGTTTCCTGGCAACTGAAGAGATACAACTCTTTGATAAACACATACACATACATATGTATATATAGCTCTCCTGATCTGGTGAGGTGGGGGAAAAGTTTTCTGTGAAATAAATTGCTTTTTTCTTTTATCTCATATTGGTAAATACATCGTACAACTTTTTATCCCAGAATCTAATGCTCTGTGCTACTACACCAATTTTATGCAACAATATATTCAGTGCTGCAAAGATAAATGATCATACCCTTAAGTACACACTGCTCATCATCTCTCTGATAGTAATAATCCTTCTCAGTTCTCATCAGTTTTACTGCTCAATTTATTTAGAAAACATCGTGGAAAAATCAGGTTTTGGCATTTTTGTAAGTGAAACACAATGGAGATTCTTGTTTAAAGCAATTAGAACATCTGAAAGTCATCTTGCAACAGAGATGGATCCTTCAAAATGGAAGCTGGTGAGACAGTGGTATTTACTTTTCATCTACCTACTGTTTGATCTTCCTTAATAACCCAAATTCACCTCTTTGGTTACAATAAGAATGCCATTCCAGAAGCTGGTGAGACTGACCACAGTTTGTGGAAAGATCCTCAAGTTGTATAAATTTGGATAGCTCTGGCCTTCAAGTGTTCCAGTCCTGTGCTTAGCATAAAATGATTACAGACTAAAAATTATCTTCCCTTGAATACTCTCATGCCTACCCACATCAACATAGCAGGTCAGGGTATTACCTAATTCATATGAGATGTCCCTGGATTTAGGGGACAATGCAATGCCTTATTTTCCCTGCCCGCACCTATTTGCAGGCTATTTCATCACTAGCGTGTTCAAGGATCCCAGCTCCTAGAACTACCAACAGCCAACAGCCAAAACCTGTTTTTGTGACAGAGCTGCACCATCAGTAAAAGTTAAAGCTGCCTTAACAGTCTATAGAAAATAGTATTCAGTTCTGAATTGTACTGATGTCTCAGAAGAGCATCAAGTTACATACTGTAAGTACTCACACCAAGTCTGCCAGTAAAACTAATTATAAATTCAAGAACAAATCCACAAAGAGACAATTACTTAGTTGAATTTATACAGAGTCTTTGAAGGAGCCTATACATTTCTGTTTGGTTGGTCAGTAACTACATACAACTCCAATGCGAAGCTAACACTTTTCATTATTAAAAACATTTCTGTTTTTAACAGAATGTTTTACTCCATCTAATGTTTAAAAGACCAATAGTTCTTTGCAATGAGCTGAATTTTTGCCGTAAGTCATCTCTAAAAATGTCTTTCATGACAAGTGAAAGTGGGCTGGTGAAAAACTCTTGCTTTCAAAAGACCTTAGAAGAACCCATCTCAGACCCTGGCCTATTTCTGCTGCAGCACTTTAGGTCGGGTGATCTCAGTCCTAGTGTTGTAGTCAGGATAATGCAAGCTGCTGTGCCAAAGTAAATGCTGTACTAGTTTCAGTTAAATTCTTTCAGATTCATATAAATGCAAGTGGAACAGAACTGAGAGTAAGCATATTAAATTAATGATGTGACATGTTCAAGATGCAGCAGTCTATACAACAACACTTTTAGAAACTATGAGGACTTACTATGCACACGTCAGACCATGGATTATCACAACTGGCTTCTATGAGCATTCTTTTGAACTACAAGAATTAGCCCATCCACCACTGAAGTATTCTTGCAGATTAAGATTAATGTATCATGAATCATCAAGGTTTAATGTGCATGACACAGTTTCATTTCACACATGTTCTGCATGGGTTGATTGCCATGTACACCAACATCAAACAGATGTTAATTTTTTAGTTTTTATGCTCCCAAAGTATATTTTAATTACCTAGGAGGCTTGGCAAAGAAAAAGAGGGAGGCATTTTGAAATAGATTTAATAGAAAATCTAAAATAAAAATCCATTATAAAAATAATTTTTGGAATTATTTTCAACAGCATATATTTTAATATGAAAAGTATATATGATATGAAAAAGAACTGCAGACTGCTCTTATTAAATGGCACGGTCCTTTTGGCAAACAAGAACAGAATTCTTCATTATTTTTCTAATAAAACCCAGGATTTTAAAAGCTCTGCCAATTAAACATGAGCTCTGTGATATAAAATGTTTCTGCAAGTCACCTGCAAGGCATTTGTATGCTCACACTATATCTAAATTTTAAAATTCAGGTAATTTGCAAATTAATTGAATCCCTGTGTAAAACACCACTATAGAAATTCTCACATCAAGTCTCCTTCTGTGGATCACCTAAATTAAAAAGTCCTTAAATATAAAATATTTCATGTTTTCCCTGTGCAGAGTCCAGAAATGGAAATAAAAAGATATCCTAGGTTAAGATTAATGCATATGAGAAAGTGGTTTCCAGCCAGCGCCAGCTCCCACTTTTTGCTGTGTCAGCTGTAAACCAAGATTCTCCAGAACCAGAACAGCAGCAGAGCCACAGGTCAGGATGGAAGATGGTTGGCTAAAACCTGTGAGTTTTAACTAATTCCTGATTTGATCAGAGTTGTTAGAGCAGGTCTCTAGCTTTGGGCCTGATCTTACTGAAATCAACAGGAATAGAAATGGCTCCCAGGGATTTTGCACTAAAATCAGTTTTAGCAAGTTAAACAGTCTCCAGGTTGAAAATGACAATTACCAAAACTGTTACAGATAATAACAGTGTTCTTTCTATTTGATACATGAACATTTACATTTGTTAGCATCACTAGCAGATAAACAATAATAGTAGATAAAATATTATCAAACCCAACATATTCTGCCCCTCCCCATACCACAGAGACCTTTTTGCACAGTAATTCTATGATTCTAATTCTTCCAACACCAAAAATTGCTTAAATTTCTTGCTTACACATCTATATGAGCCAGCATACAGCTTTGAAATGAAAATGTGAACTGACATTTTGAGAAATAACTGACAGTCATGGTACAAGAGTGCAGTGATCTCTACCCTCTAATATTCCCTTGTTTCTTTTGGTGTTTTGGTTTTTTTTCAAATGCCCAAATACATGCAAGGTACCCAGAAAGAAAATGTTATTTATCAGCAAAACCCTAATTCCAATGAAGTAAAAAATACAACATTTCCATTGAATTTACTGGAATAAGGAATTAATCTAAAATGTGGATTGTGCACACACCACACAAAACACTTGTGCAGATTTCTGAAAACATACGTTCATCGCATTGCAGGGAATCAAGCCTGCATTCCTTGTTCAACCAGAATTCCCTGACTGGAATAACAGCTTTAGATGTTATTTTTGTTCTCATTCTGTTTTACTATGTTAAATCACCAGATTTTTGTGTTCCTTTTCTCCTTAAGATAAATGTGTGAAAATGCTTCCTTTCCTCCTTTCTGTTCATAGATGCTATTTTCCTCAAACTTCACATGATTCAGCTGGGTGAATATAAAGTTATAAATAATTTTTTGAGATACATACCAGTTGTTTGGGGAAAAAAAAAAAAAAGCCCTGAAGGAATATCACTGCATAAAATCTGAACATTAAAGCTTTTTTTTTTTTAATCAATCTTTGTTTTTATTACCTCCTAATCCAGGTCTGAGACGATTATCATAACCATCCAGAAGTCTGTCTAGAATTCTTGTAAAGATGGTGATGTTATTCTTAGCTTCATCTTCCAGGGAGTCAGCCAGCACTGATCTAAATGGACATTTTACATTTTAGAAAGTGCTATGTAAGTTTTAATGTACACTCAACATGCAGTTTTTGCAGGCTGGCCCTCAATACTTAACTTTCTGCCCTCCAACAGGAATGGTGTAGTTACAAGTATACGAATATACAATTTGTACATAACAAGTTCAGAAACATAAAAGTAGATGATATACTACTTAAAATTTCCAGGAAGTCATTCTCCAGTAGCCTCTACATCTAGTCAACATTGCACTACCATGGGTGTTACTTCAAGCTCCACTAACACATTTGGTTGTGTAGGCACAAAAGTCTAAAAGAGCTTCCCAGGCCTCAGTGGCATGTCACTCCTGGACAGATAACCTGGGTTCCCACACACAAAACTGTCTCCTTCCAGCTCTATCCTAGCTGTCCTCACCTAAGCATACTCTATCTCTGGATAAATCCTGTGGATATGCTTCCACCCAATGGTCATGTAACGTACATGACTAGAAGAACATGAGGGAAAACTCCAGTAATCATGCTCAGGGAGTCCTCTGATGTCAGTGTTTGGTGGGTGGGAACAATGATGCTGACTAGCAAGCTGCAGGACAGCTGTGGGTTGATTTCATGTTACTAAAATGACATTTTGTTATAAAAGCAGTATCTGACGTTCCACTAGATGCAGACAGACCTTGTAAAAGTTGGATAGAAAAAAATTAAATGAAGCATCAGGAACAATCTATAGATCATCAACTGTTTGTAACTTCCCTGATGAAGAACGAGATGTTACAGCCTTCATGGGTCATATATCTATAGAAAACACTAGGGGCTGGAGCATGAATCTGCTGCCCTGCTGGCTGTGGTGCTGATCTGGAGACCCAGACCAAAGCTGTTGTCTGCTAGGGAAACACTCCCATGCAGAAAGATACACACAAGTAAATGTTACCGTGACAACAATTTTAAGCACCATGCATGTGAAATGCATGAGCTCATCAATCCTACCTGCTTAATTGTAGAATATTAATATCCAGAAGTAAAGCATCATGTGCTACACTCATCATCTAAACCTTTTCTAGCCATCTATATTTTTTAACCTGAACTACTGATCAAGGCATCCTGAATGCCATAAAACCAAGAATGTTTCCTTCCTTCTCCAAACCAAAAGTAGGCTTGGGTGGCATTTTCCCTAAAGCAAGCTATAAAAAGATGAAAGGCAGGGCTTTATGTTGGTCCCCAATTCAACAGCATGGAGGAAGTATTTAAATGTAAATCATTGCAGTCTGTGTTTTCTGTCACAGAACTGACCAAGATCTTATAACTTACGAAGCCCATTCCAAAATGTCATGTGCGATTTCACTGATGTGTGAGTTTTTTTCTTAAATTACCAGTGAGTCATTTTTTATTTTTTTTAATTATTTTCTGGACTGTCTCCATCATTTTTTAAGCTTCTTTTGAGTTAAAAGAACTGTTGTATCTCAGAGATACCACTAAAAAATCAGATCATACAATATCAAATTAGGGTCGAATCCTGCAAACTTTACTCAGGCATGAACTCCTTAATTACGCATGTAGTCTCTTTGACGTCAGTGAGATTACTCACTTGAGTAGGGTTTGCAGGATCTGGCCCACTGTGACTCAACTAATACTGCACCAGAGTTAAGCATGAAGTGAAATAGGAAACATAGTTTCAGGAAATGCTTTGTTAGCTAGGAAATACACAAAAATAAATGCAGATTTTTTAAAATCATAGGAAACTTGCATTATTTAACTTACAACACTCACCAGTGCAGGGCAAGACCTACCGCAGTCAGAACCAAAGCAAGTGAACCCAAGTTACAAACTACAACTAATCGCACATTTAGGGACTGTAAGCAACACCAAACTATTAGGTGATTAAAATTACTTTCTCTAATGTGGTCGCTTTAGAAATGGAGAACTTAACATAAGAAAAGCTGATTAACAAATGAGGCTATTGTTTTATTGTATGTGATTGTGAAGTTGTATGCTATCTCCACCTAGAGGTTTAAAGCTTAAGTATCATTTTGAATTCTGTTATGTTGATCAAGAAAAAAAAGCAAAACCAAAAAAAATGCCATGCCTGTAATAAAAACCATGCGAGCATTAATTTAGAGACTGTGATTTGCTATATTGACTAATCTATGTCTCCATCTTAACTCCTCTGTATGGTACACAATCACAGTGGTACAGTAACTTCATTAAATCTTTAAGATTCAATAAGGCATTTAAAGGAATTGTTTTTTAATGGTGAAATAAAACATCTATTCACAAACTGTTTAAGGACAAGCAATTAGGCTTATACGGTCCCTAGACTACCTTCTAACGCATTTAGTCCGGAAACTATGTAAGACTGCATTCAAAGAGCCAAGAAAGATTTTTTTATGACATTACTATACACCATACTTTCATAACCTCTCACACAGGCTTACCTTTAGCAGACTGTAACATACATGTTTGTATGGAACAAGAAAACTAAACATCCTCTCACC
The DNA here is from genome assembly GCF_028554395.1 of Pezoporus wallicus. NCBI lineage: Eukaryota > Metazoa > Chordata > Aves > Psittaciformes > Psittacidae > Pezoporus > Pezoporus wallicus. The sequence continues at coordinate 222,300 of NW_026642638.1, forward strand.
TTGTTGGTAGCCACACCAATAAAACGAGAAGAACCAACTGCATCTCGGAGAGCACCAGCTTCCTCTTCATCGCTGCTCCTGCAAAACCTAACCGTACAAGAAAAACACAAACCCACTCTCAGCTACAGTCAGTCTCCGCCACGCAGTGCTTTCAACTTAACCCGAGGAAAAATATGTCACTTCGGTGGAGAGAGGAAACCTACTGGGTTTCTGCAGCACTTCTCACTACTAGCAACTTATTGTATCTCCATCTTTCCCAACGATCTTGCTCTGTGCAAAGAGGCAACGTATGATCAAAAGTGGCATGTGAGCAGACGCATCAGATGCTTTCCTTTTCCGTAAGCCCCAAGACGAAAAGGAATCAAAAAAAAAAATTAAAAAAAATAAAAAAACAACAACAACAAAAAAAAAACAACAAAAAAACCCGCATGTACAAAAGGGCCGGGGTTTAACCATTCCTCGCCTCACAACGGCACTCCGCAGCCGGGGGGCGGCGGGGGGGAGTCACGCCATTCGCGGGGGCTTGGTGCGGAGATCGCGGTCGAGCCGCCCCCAGCCGCCGCCGCCGCCGGCCGCCCAGCACGTTTGACAGCTGCTCGGCAGTACACCGGCGGGGGGTAACAGCCCCGCAGGGCGACAAGTTGCGGTCGGCAGCAGAGCTCTCCTAGGGGCAGGGCGGGGACCCCCGGGGATCGTACCTGGAGCCGGCGTGCGGCCGGGGTAGGGAGGGGGGAACGGGGCGGAGGGTGCCAACAGCGAGCGGGGCAGGAGGCGGCGGGCGGCGGCGGAGCGCGGCCAGGACCGAGCGGATCCCGAAAGGCGGGCGCGCGCGTGCCGGTGCGCGGAGGCGGGCGGGGAACGGGGGGGGGGGGGGGGGGGGGGGGGGGTTGCGCGTACCGGCACGCGCGGGCGGCGGCTGCGCGGGCGCGGAGTTGCCCCAGGGGGCGCGGCGCGACGGCGGGGTGCGGGTGCGCCCCAGGGCGTGCGGGGCAGGGAAGATGCAAGTCACCCTGGCGAGCGGCGGCTCAGCCGCGGGCCTGCAGCCTGCCCGACAACTCCGCCTGTGCGCGAGCGATAAACCGGGGGATCCCCAGGACGACACACCACCTTCCCTGTGGCCCTTCCCGACCCTTTAAGCACCTCTTGTTAAGCGCGGGTGTGACAGGGCACAACCCCAACAACGGCCCCGCGCCCTTTCCGGTCTGCTGGGGGGGAACGAACAACTCGCAGACCGCGGCTCCCGCCCTCGTGGCCCTCGGAGGCTGCCTCATTAATATTCCCCGCTTGCCCACTGGCACAGTCTAATTGAAATGCGGAGAGAAGTCTGTCATTTAAAGTGAGCTCAGGATGTAGGCAGCCAAGAAAACAAGCCTCTCTTGTTCCGCTCAGATGGCACCACTTTCGGCTGTGTTGCCTTCTAAAGCGCGCTGCCCTGCTTTCTTACACGCAGCCCTTCTCTGGTAGGAACTGGACCCCTGCTAGGATTCATCCACATTGATTTTAGCTTTTCCAGCACAAGTAGATCAGGACAGGTTTGACAATTACAGATGAGGGGTTATATTTAGTGTACCCCCATTTCACACTGTTAACTTGGAAATAATTAAATAACACCTGCAATAACACAATAACATTGCAGCTTTTTATTATTTTTTTTTTTAAACGAATCCCCATCTATCTTTTTTCAATTTATGAACTGCTAAAAATACAGCTCAGTTACTCTCTTAGCATCACTGGCCTACCTGTTTACTGTGTTTTGACTGAAGCTGTTTTGCTGAAGTTTGCTTCTGAATCATTACCAGTTCCAAAATGAACCTGTGAAGTTGCATGTGCAGACATGGTGGGGGGAAAAAAAAAAAAAAAATAAAAAAATTACATAGAATTCTTCAGTTGAATGCAGAATCAACTCCAAAAAAATGGGGGATTCTTCTCCCCGCTCTTTCTCCTGTTCTTCCTTTGTTTCCTGTGGTGCTTGCACCTGGAGGTCCTGTCGTTTTTCTTCTCCTTTAGTGTAGTAACAGCTCCACAACAGAGCAATGAGAGACAATAGAAGGAAGAAAAGTGCTTGGGCTGTCAAGATAATTTGCTACTTCCAACTTTGAGATATTTCATAACTTACAGTAAGACTGGGAATAGAGAGAGACAGCAAGCTGGATTTTGGGGGTTTTAAATAACCAGTAAAATGACAGTCTAGACTGTGGGAAATGACAAAGACAAGGGCTCAAGTGCAAAAATCAAAATCAAAAGAACACACATTCAGCAGTCATCTAACCCTGACTGTGTTTGAGGTAGGAGGCTCTCATCTTTCCTGTCCACATGTGAAAATGCGCTCTGCTCACAGACCTCTGTTGTGTGATCTGTGGTCAACCTAAAGGCTTCTTTGGATTTGCCCCATGTATTAGGAATTAACAATTGACACTAAAGGCAGAATCAACCCTCAACAGTAAACTATTTGTCCTAAGAAAGGGTGACTTCACAAATATAAGTATGCAGAAAGAAAAAAATCATTTAAAGTGAAGAGCCTTTGTGATTTATTCTTATGTGAAATACATTGCATAATAGAAGCAGAATAACTTTTTCCACAGGCATTCATAGCATTCCTTCCCAAATGACACTTCAAGTAACCATAATACTGAAACTAGAATCTAATCTTTGTATGTGAGATGAATCAAAAAATAGAACAACATATTTGTTAAGGAAAGCAGTCACAGTGGCTCCTTGTTGCTGTGATAACATATTGTCATTCTTCAAAAGGCACATGGGGTAGATATGTATTTATAATGAGCTTGTGCTCAAAGCCTTCCCCCACAAAAATGTGCTGCTTTTGAGTCTCTAATCACAAATATTGCCTGTGATGTTCTTTGAGATTTACCATAGCTTCATGCCTTGAAGTCACACTTTAGATAAACCACATACCTTGAAACTATCAGAAACTTGAATATAACCCCTCATTCCCATTTCAGGCAAGTTGCACAGCCCTGTGAGGTATCTTGAATCACCGGGAAGCTGAGTGCAGGGACAGACTACTATGACAGGGTGTGAGAGATCAGAAGCAATATAATTACTGCCAGAGTGCAGGTTCTTTATGCTAGTCGCACAGACTTAAAGCCCATGCTGCCAACGAGCTGGAAGGCATTTGAGAAGAAAAGTGTATTGCTTGGGTTTTACTGTTTTGCTTCGTTTGTGAGCGTGCTTGCATGGCTCACAAACACTAGATGTGTTAGCTCTTATTGGTTAGAAACTTGAGCCCCCTCCAGTGCACAGTCAAAAGGGAACTCTCCCTTCCTTCTGTGTTATTATCTGTGGAGTGATATTGAATGATTTAAGTCATTATTGAATTAATTTCAGTTAGTTCTGAGTCATAGACAATGTCCAACATGTCACCGGGGTTTGTGATAGAGTCCGGGGATGCAAGTGCCCTGGTGGAAGTGGAGAGTCATGCCATTGACTTGAATAGGACTTGAAATAATCCATTGGAAGGCAGCAGTAACAAATTGTTACTTTCAAAGTACAAACAAAATATTTTACTTAAAAGGTTTTATTTCTTTTCTGCTGTATTTACTGAAATATATAAATAGAATGAAATCACTATTTTGATATTAAAAAATAGCTTTTAAAAAAAGGACCTAAAAATCCTATTATTCCACTTTGCCAAGGATCTCAAACTCTGCACATGCTAATAAATGACGTTTCACAATACTTCTGTGAGATTGGAATTACTACCTCTGTGAGGGCAAATTGAATAGCAGGGCAAGTATGTGACATTTTGTAAGCACTTCTTCCAGTTTAGAAGTAGTAGAATCACAGGAGAGGTGAACATAATCAGGTAGTGCTGAGCAGAGCTTAACACAGTATGCTGATCTGGGGTATGTTCTGCAGTATACCAGTTCCAGACAAAAATTTTGGCATATTGAGGTAATCATCATATAGTTTGTGCTGCTTTAGAATAATCCTTACCCTTATATCTAGGCCAGCAACACTCTTAGCTGTAAGGGTAAAAACAATTATCACTGGAGTTAAGTGAAGCGATGCATATATGTGAAAACTGAAGTGATATATCCAGTTTTTATATGTGATATAGCAGTGGATTTTTTTTTAAGTGCATTAAAAAAAAATTTCATCTCTAAAAAGGCACAAACTGCATCTCAATCAATATGATATTAATTATTGGAAAGACTATTTATCCTTTTAAAATTTCTATTGATATTAAGTAATTAACCATCCACATGCAAGTGTTTGAGATATGTAGCCAAGATACAATGTCTATGTAATTTTAAACATAGATGTCAATGTGATTTTAAACATGTACATTATTTTACTTAGGTGAATAATGACAAAATAAAAAGTCAAAGGGGGAAATTAGTTTTTGACTGAGTCAGTCCCTAGACTATTTCATCATGTAACTAACACAAATCCTAATCCGACCAAAAAGAAGGGAAGAGCTGGCTCCATTCAGGAGCAGCTCCACATTATTCCCCATGGAAAGGTAATGGAAATATGATTTCTGTAAGGAAAGAAGACTCAGATCTCCACAACACCTCTAGTCACTAACTTTCTGCAAGATTGCACCCCAAATTCCAGAGGGACTTGGAACTCAATGATCTTTAAGGTCTCTTCCAACCCAAACCATTCTGTGATTCTATGAAATCCCCCCGAGAGATTAAATTATTTTGAAATGCACTGTTCAACAGTAGGTGCTAGTATAATAAACAAGAAGGCAAGAACAATCTTACAGCCTTATGCAGTACCCACTGTTTAAGTGCCTGAGAACGTTTATCTTTAGGGTTTTCCATCTAAGTGTAACACTCATGGGTTGGGAAGATTTGCTGTGCTTGCTCAGAAGTTCTAATTATCATACAGACTTCCTAATGGAAGAGCAGAAGTAAATGGCTAGTGCCAGCTTTAATTCAACACTGTTTAATTGACTGTAAGTTACTTTCGAAAGTGCGCTGGGAAGTTCAGCAGAACAGGAAATTGAAATGAGCTTTCCCATCCTACATATTATACTTCTTCCAAATTTGAATCTTAAAAACCACATGAGGATTTTTCATTCTCCAAATACACCTACAGGAAGAATGAGCAGAGAATCTTTGCTAAATATCGTTAATGGAGAGACTTGCATCATCCTTTTAGAGTATCTCTTCCTTGACGGCACAAACATAGGGCAAGTGGTAAAGGGCAATGCAACATACACACCAACTGGGACGGGAAAGCTCAGATACATAGAAATGGTTCATAACTCATGGTTTTAGTAAGAGGAAGATCTAAGTTTTTAAAAGCAACAGTTTTCGTCAGCTGCAAATTCCTGTTTTCTTTTTACATCTGTGGGGAGCACACATATCACAGCAGGCTGAAAGTAGGTTTATAGCAAAGCAAGACTTTTGCTCTGGGTAGACAAGACAGAATTCAGAAAATGCAAATATATGTTAAGTAATTTCATATGTATCTTTACATTTTTGTTACTTGTCAAAATACAGTCTATTTTATCTTTCAGCTGTTCACTCAAATACTCCTTGGACTCAGGATATGTTTTTCATGTAAAGCATCACATATCTGTGATGTTTCATGTTCCAGTTGTCCAGCTTGGGGCAAGTAGGGCTTGTTTATTAGAGGGCTAGAAATATACAGCATTTCAAAAAAAAAATAAAGTTACAATACAGAACTACTGTGAGATTCATTTTGTTTGAATATATTTTGAAGTTCAAAAGCAAATCTTCTTCTATTGCTACAGTGAAATTGATGTTCAGAGAAAATTTTACAGATGTAGGGCCAGTTGTGATCAACCTTTCTTTCCAGAAATACATAGGAGAAACACTGGACTTCTGCCACCTTTTGTTGCCCACAAAATTGCCATATGCTGACTTTTGAATCTGGAAATACCAGGAATCACTTATCAGTGGCTGTCTTTGCTTCTGCAAAGGCCTCATCTCCCCTCTTCACTAACTAATATTGGCCATCCTAAATGAAGTTCAACACACATGAATCTATCAATGACCATGGATTTGCCTAAGCTTCAAGGCCTCTGATGACTTCTGAAGGTGTTCCTGCACATCTTTTCTCCCACCACGATGCAGCCTGTAGGCAGATGATGCAAGTAAGAAGTGATATTTTTCTGTCTAAACTATTTAATTAGTTAAATTCTGCTTCTGGAGATTCAATAGCATGAAAGATTAGTAAAAATAAGCAGAAAGCTCAAGTCATGGCAAACAAAGGGATTAACAAGGGATGAGTTTTCCAGACAAGCTGATTTAAAAGGTACTGTCGTTTGTGACACTGTCTTTTTGTCACTCTAGAATAAAAAGCACAATACAGACATCCAGGTTGCCTGAAAACTGCTGAAATTGACAGTTCTGGCAGTGACCAGTTTTGAGCAGAAAAAAAAAATGGGTTGTTTTTGTGGGTGGTGTTTTTTTGTTATTATTATTCCTGCTAACAGGACAATGAAAATTTGAAATTTTAAACATGGATGCTTTTCTGAAATCTTGATAATAGATGTCAGCCTTTGCCCTAATTTCAGCTGCTTAAAAGAATGGCCAAAATTAATTTCGGAGTCTGTTCAAAAACTGCTTCTACTCAGGAAAGCTTTTGCTGCTGATCCAAGATTACCTTATCTTGGGTGGCAAAAAATCTGTGTTTTAAAAATGATTCTGCCTCCCAGGACTTCAAAGAGTTTTCTCCTGTCTGTGACTAATGTTAGCTAAAACACATGCGAATGTGTTCTTCTGTCACTAACAACAAATAATCCAAAGACAGCTCTAACATGAAATGACTTGCCTAGATTCAACAAGAACAACAAAAAAAATCACATTGCTCTGTACTGAGTCAACACAAATGTACCTTCTTTGTCTGTGGAGTCTAGATAGTAAAATTTAGGACAAGTGTTGTGCGACGTTCCATGTTTGTTAGAAAAAAACATAAACCACATAATTGCTTATGAATGTAGCTGTAGCCTGTGACAGTTTGCTCATATTTTGGAAAAATATTGAGCTATTTATAAACATATCTGGGTTAAGTAATTGCATTATACTATTTTTATACATTGGAGAGAAGAATTTAGCTTTTCTGCACACTGCAGAAGACATATCATGCAGGATGATAATTGAATCATAGTAAAGACATTTGCATAAACAACCTGCTAGATTTCAGTACCTGCTCCATGTGTTGCTGTTTTATAAATTGCCCCTTGCTGCAGCAACAGATAGAGAGATCAGGAGACTCTCTAGCTGGGCAGATGAGTACCACCCCAGCTCCTGCTGGAGGAGGCTGAAGTACCCAAGGATGCACAAATACAAAACACACCTAGCAGACTCCTGAGCTGTCAGTATGAATCCTTTTCCCACATTTTCATGCTTCAGTGCAAGAGATCTTTACACGAGTGAACGTTCTTCATTTCATCTCTACTCACCTCCATACATGCAGATGCCAAGCACAGCCCAAGACCTGACAAAAATCATCCAGCCTTCTGCAGCTGTCAGTCCAGCCACATTATATTGCTTTGAGAATGCTCTGGGCTACAATAAATAAATAACCAGATAAATGGATAACACTTGGTGTAAACAGGCCTGATTTGCCTTCCTCTCCTTTCAAGCGATGAATCACCAGTGAAATAGAGGTGACTCACTAAGGGAATCGAAAGCACACTTTCCTATGTGAGTCTGCAGTGGCTGTCCATGCTCTGAAGGGGGAGGAAACTAGGCTGCATTTTAATATTGGCTCTCACAACACTGGATCAAAACTGTCTTAAGTGCAAAGGGATTTTTAAGGAAAAGCAAAGCTGCTCTCATACCTCACTAACAGTGGGAACCTGTAAATAACTGCACATGGCAGATAGTTTGTGTCAACACAGTATTGTACTAGTGAGCATCTGACTAACAACTGCGCAAAATGCGAGAGCAGCTGAGCAGTTGCTAGCAAATATTATGCTATCATCTACAAAGCAAGCATTGTGTTACCCAAAAGCTCTGGATAGAGCTGCTCCCATCTGCCACACAAGAAGAGGTGCCCAGGGCAAGAGTTTGTCAACATCACCAAGATTATTTGAGAACTTATTATGTCCTTTCTAACTGACACTGTGGTACCTGATTTTGTGCTTTGATCTCTTGCTGATGGTCCCTGTTGTCTAAGAACATGGATGAGTCCTCACAGCACTGTCTGGCTTCAGAGGCTTGAATATTCTGTAGTATTGCAAGTCCCTGGATTGTTTTTTTTTTTCACCTGGAAAGCACTGAGGGATGCTGTGAGGGGCACAGAGGCAGCTCCTTCCCCATCCTTCTTAGGGAATGCAGTGCCACATCTGATGAAGGAAGCTTTTAGCTAACCCCAAATTGCTGCTGTATTGAAATGCAGGTATGAGCACAGCCAGGAGTCACAAACACGCCTGTTAGCCAGGGCGGGATCCTCCCCAGTGCTGACTCTCACTGAAAACCTGAATCTGTTCTCACAAACACCAGAGGCAGAGGGGCATTAATCTGGGATGCAAGAGACTGGAGACACACACACAAAAAAAGTCCTTTTTTAAATCTAGCTTGCCAAGTCACATATCTCCAACTTGAACTCCACACTCTTCACAGAATTCCCACTTTTTTACTTCCCACGTACTACAGACAACAGTTCATTAGGAACCTCATATTGACATATCCTTGACTATTTGTGGGGATTTTGAATTATGTATTTGCCCAGCAGGATTACTTCCACAGAGAAGTATAGATGGCTGTTATGATTCCAAACCACAGTTCCTCTTCAAGGAAAAAATTGTAGCTGAATTGAGCCTTATTTAGGTTTTGAAATTTTAAAGGACTAACAAGGGGCTCTGTTTGCATAAGCACCTTTCTATTGCTCTGCCTAAAGACTACATTATAATAAGTAGTCAACTAAGAGATCACCCTACCAAAAAACATCGACAGCCTATGTGCAAAAATTGAATAAAATATGCAAAGTAGTCTTCATGCACTGTCTATGCAACATTAGAGATGTACCTGCAGCCCAATTTGGCAGACTTGTAGCTTTCACACATTTTCACTTGAGTATTTTGGATGGCAGAGAACAGCTTTCTTCCCTGGCTTTATGTTGCTTAATCAAGCCCTCACAAGTACATTAAGGAGATAGGGGATATTTAATGCATTTTTTCGGCAGCAGTCTATCTTTAATTCAGGTGTAAACACAGTGTTACCTCAAATTCATTCTTATCCTGTGTAAAACCCAAACAAACTAACAATCCCACTGTCATGGTTTAAAACCAGGCAGGTAACTCGTTCACTCACTCTCCCCCTTCTTTCCCTCCCCCTACTCCCAGAGGGGCAGAGAGGAGAATCGAAAAGAATGCAACTCCCACGGGTTGAGATAAGAACAGTTTAGCAACTAAGGTATAACACAAATCACTACTGCTACCACCAATAATAACAATGATAAAGGAAATAACAAGGGAAGAGAATACATCATCTCAGCACCAGCCAACTGATAACTTGCCCCCCCCCCCCCCCCAGCCCGACCAAGCACCGACCGATACCTCCTCCAACCCCACAGTCTCCCAGCCCTTCCGGCTAACTCCCAGTTACATCCTGGGCATGACATGCTGTGGTATGGAATACCTCTTTGGTCAGTTTGGGTCAGGTGTCCTGTCTCTGCTTCCTCCTGGTTTCCCCTCCTCCCTGGCAGAGCATGAGGCTCACAAAGTCCTTGGCCAAACCAAAACATCGCTATCAGCTCTGTTCCCGAGCTGAAAGTCAAAACACAGCACTGCACCAGCTACCAAGAAGGAGAAAAATGACTGCTACTGCTGAACCCAGGACACCCACAAAACAAACAAATAAAAAATATCCCAAACAAAATCAAATGGATTCAGCTATCCAAAGAGACCATAAACATCTTTTTTCTTCAAATATATCTCTCTTTCCCAACTGTCATACTTCTTTAAGGTGATTTTCTTCTCAGTTTGCTACATTTTCTACCAGCCTGTTCTATCTTAAGAAAAAAATTAGTCTTCAAGTTGCTCCTCTGTTACATCATAAATACTTTGGAAAAATGAGTATTACAAAGTTAAATATTATTCAACACTTTGAATTTATTTTTGTGTACATTATTTTAAATGGAAAATGAGTCTGTGGTGTTCGATCACTTAAAAGAAACAGAAAAAATATACTTGCACTGAAGAATTTTGTACTTCATTAATAGACCAACAGTGTTGAAAACATCTCAAAAGGTGTGAATAGTCCTGTAAAGCCATGTAACTCTCCTTAAAAGACACAAAATGGTTTTATTTGGCTGAAGATAAAAGAGTAAATGTAAATTGATCCTGGATACTATTCTAGCACATTATTTAAACAAACTCTGCTTGTTTGCAATTTTCATTAGTTTTTATATGCATTGTACTTCAACTCTCTCACAAATGCACTTTGTAAAATGTTAATCACATGCATCCAATTGCACATTGTGACTATGTCTCCCCAAATTCTTATGTATCACCGCACACCAGTCATCTGGCAATCCAAGCTGTAGTGTTAAAATCCCAGCCAATGCTCTTAACTTTCATAGGGCCCATAATTCTTTCCAAGACTTCACTTCAGAGTCTGATTTGAAGGTTATTCCTTTGGATATATTTCTCACAAGAATGGCAAGGACCAGCACATTATTCTACCCAAATACCTGTACCATACTTGAATGAAGTTATACTTGAATGACAGCATTCTTATGCTGCAGTTATTTGAGAGAAAAAAATGCGAAGAAGCTTTGAAGCAGCTCAGATTCTGTTAATGGTGTAGAATCTGGTGGTATGAAGAAAAAAAATTGCTCAATACAATTGGCACTTTTGAGATGGCAGGGTGGACACGTAGTAGGAGTAACTTCAGCTAACAATGGCTTTAGTGCTATTACTTCAGGCTTGTATGCAGATTACTATATACTGGCTGTATCAAGATGAGTCCACCTGAAAACTTTATGATGGCTATACAGTTTTTATAAAACATGTTGCAAAACCCCAGCATTTTCTCTGTGCTCCATAATCTCTCTCCTATACCTGTTATCAGATGGATCGTGTAGAGGAAATTCAGTACATCATCAATTTAAAAAAAAAAAAAAAGAAGTATTTTCTGCATGTATTGGTTTTGGAATAATCCTGAAGTATTATAAGATCATGGAAGAACTATTAGCATAGTATATTTATACAAGGACAGTGAATATTTAATCAGTACTTAATGGTGATATAATAATAGGTTTCCCCATAGAGAATGACAATATGATTTTCAACTTCCTGAATTAGCAATCTTGCAGAATACTGAAGACCATTATTTCACTTCACTCACATGCAGAAAGAAGAAATCTTTTCCTGTGCAAGTAAGGAAACCTCTAAAACAAATCAAAGATGTGGGCAGACAGTATAGAGAACTAATTAACTCAAGGCGAGCAACCCAGGAAAATTAATGTTGAATTGGGGGTAGTTCAAAGACTTCAGGGTTAACAGTTTAAAATGCAGCATATTATGGCCTTGAGTAGTTAAGACCTTGTGAATCACTATGTTCTTTTCAGAAGGCATGAAACATCAAAGGCAAGAGAAATAGGAATAAATTTGTGTGTACAAAGTGATAGGAAAGAGAAAAGAAGAGCTCTTGTATTTGTAGAAGGGCAAGATTCCTTAAGCTTCTCAAAGTCTACTCAGGAGATAGTGACCACTACTACTGCACTACAAACAGGCGCTTGGGTGCAGTGAGATCACTGAATAAACAATGCAGGAGTCCAGGCATGTGAGTTCCCCTTAGGAGGTGTGGCTGGTGGCTGCTCCACTATGTCAGGGTCTTCATTGTACAGTGTGTCCCACATCTGTAAGTATCTCCTTTTATAGTGTTGCTAAATTTGGTGTTCATTAATCAGAAACAGAGAAGAAAGGTGGTTCTGAATCAGTAATGTAAAGCGGCACCATAAAGTAAATGTGATCCTAGGACACACCAGGAATTTTTTTTCAGGAGAAATGAAGTTTGAGTATAGGATTCTTGTTTGACCCTGTCAGAAATATTATGGATCAGTTTTTAAACTGGTGTTTCAGAAGAAGAAATTGAAACTTGAAATGTGTGTTCAAAAGGGCCAGTGAAATTACAGGGCTACTTTTATTGCTGAAGAAAGTCGAGACTTTCTTCTTGTGCCTACTATAGCAAAGGCTGGAGAACGAAGGGCAAAGAGAGGAAGGAATCTCTGATGAGGTGTCTCTAGAAAACACCAAAATAAAAAAAGAGGTATTGCCCCTGAAGGACAAAAGGTGTGGGTGTCCACAGGTCCTTAATAGATATACTCAAGAAATTACAGGGTTTCTAGCAAAGTGGAACAGGAGACTGAGGGAGGGACAAACACAGTAGTTGGTAAGCAAAAGGGAACAAAGCAGCACTTTGAACAGCAATCCCTTTCTTGGGTGTTTGCTGGTTTAGGATATGTTTTATATTCTTTGTTTTAACTTTGAAATTATTGACTGGAGAGCCCTCTTTCATCATCGCCAGTGGTATGGTCTACTGAAAGAGAGCATTGACTGGGAAAGCTTTAGGCAAGGGCAGAGTAATGCATTTTACCTCTATACATCTTAAATGTTTCAGCACTATTGCTTGGTGGTAGAAGAAAAGTAAAAACTAATTAATGATAGTTGTAATGATATTACAACAAACATGGTACAAAAATGAGAAACACACTTTATCATAAGAGGCTAACGAATATCAGCCTGCCAACAGTGATAACTTCTATTGCACAGGTATTTAAATGCCACCTCTGTCGAGTTTTTGGACAGAGCTGTCTTTGCAGAAAATTGGTTTTTAGTAGAACAAATAATTTATGTTGATTCCATCTCAAACACACATGAGACCTGCCCTTTTCCAGGCAACCTCACTCTGTCAGCTGGTTATGATTAAGAAAAAGATATAGTATTAAGATATGTTGAGTGAGCATTTGGGTTATCCTAAGTATTTACCATGTCTGCTTCAGAGTTTTTAAATGTATAATGACTTTTACTTTTAAGATTTCTTAGTGGGTTGAGACAAACTCTGCCTTATTCCAAAGACATAGACAACAGACTACAGCTCATTTCCTTTTTTAATAAGCTTAGGATTTTCCCCACTTAGTGCTCAGTATGGATTCAGTGATATCACAGTTGTATATTTTCTAACAATATATATTCTGAATGCCTCAGAAGGGTAAAATTAGTGCTTACATAAAAAGAAGTAAGTGAGGTTTCTCAAATTTCATGAAAATGCATGCACGGTGAAGATCAAGTGTGGATATTTTCTGCCAAATGGGAGAATATTTTTATAAAACTGCCAAAGTATTTTTAAAACAATATTTTCAATAAAATAGCATCTTATTATAACTTTACTGTAGGATAAGAGTTACTGGTCCTACCACATCACTGTAATTTCTTTGAAACGCTACTCAAATATATTCTTTCTCCATCAGTTAGCTGTGATTTTTTTAGATATATATATACACTCTAAAAAACCATGATTGATTAGGGCTGATTTTGATTAAGCAGATATGCATAGCTCATTTCCATCCCAAAAGGGATCAAGAAAGTAAAAAATTAATGAAAAAGATTAGCAAAGTCATTTAAGAATTAATGTGATTAGAATCCATAGCCCTAGTACAATACCCAGACCTTTCAAGAGTAAATGGCAAATATATTCCAGCCACTGGCAAGCAAAGGATAGATAATAAATCTCAGAGAAATGAGAAAGGTTAATGGAAGATCATAATAAGGAAAGAAAATTATCTCACAAATTCAATTAGGAACTTTGATATCTAAGGCTAAAAGTAGAAACCAGAGGTTCAGACATACCTGAATGTAGAATTTTATGTCATCGAAACAAGAAAATGTGGAACACAAATGCTTTTTAGAAGAGACAAGTCAGTTTCACAAAGGTGGAAGATGGGCAGAAGTATTTACTCAATTGAAAAAGCTTCTTTACAAGCTAGACGAGATACTGGTTTTTTGCTATATTAAAGCTGGATTTCACATCTACAGATTTCCTGCAGTGCAATCATCTGAAAAATCGTTCTCAATGGTCAGGAATCCCCCCTCTCTTCCCTTCTTACAGGGGATGTATTCCCCAAAGAAGTCTACAGCCTTCTTTTCAACCTTGTTTAGTTACAGAGCACAGACCAGTTTGCAATGACTGGGCTGTTATTTATATGGGATGCAGTTAAAAGAGTAGCTTTCAATCACTGTCCACTCACTTCCAGCTCCTTATCCAGAATTATACACCAGAAATACAGAAAAGTTTGTGCAAAATATCATCCTTTGATTTTATCAAACACAATGCCCTTATATTAAAGAAGAAAATACAGTGACAAATGTAGCAGAGAGTTCATAACCCTTGAAGCTAGAATACTTTCTTCAGTAAAAAGCAATTAAGTATCAGGATAAAATAAAGGAGTTGCCTCTTCGAATTCAGGAATAGTCGTTCACAGACTCGGCCAGGAGAGGGACTGCTGAAGCCTGAGTCATGCTCTGCCCAGCAGAAGCTGCCTTAGTTATGCGGAAAAGGCACCTGCAGAGCAGTGCTGCTGCCCAGTAAAGAGTTTTGCTTTTCACCAAACTGCAGCAGGAAACCTGTCCACCTGGAGATTCAGTTAAGTGCCCGAGCTTTCAAAAGAAGCACACCCCCCAAAATGCTGCATTTCCCCCTAATGAACGAAGGTATTTGTTTAGATTTAAAATGACAAAGGCACTTCTCTAAGACCTAAATGAGTTAATTATACAGCAAGTATAATACAGTTAAATCTCAGCATTATACAGGTTGTTTGTAGGTAGGTTGACACCAGCACTCGGTCAGTGTCCAGCCTTCCTCTCCCTTGCTCTGTCTCCCTTACCTGCCAGACAAGCCTTCTGCCCTCTCTAGATAATTCTCTGTTTCATTTAACAAGTGCAGACTGGACCACTAGTTCTTCTGATGCCTATGAAAACACAATAATCATCTTTCTAACTCATACACTTTAATGTTTCAAATAAAAAGCTCTGATTTCCAAATTAAAGTTTGAAATACTTTTTGCTTTTTTAGAATCCTTCTGTCCCTCCTTTTATATAATGACCTAATGCAGTTTGTTTTCAATTTGTTATAAATCTGCAGACCTCCAGAAACCTCCCAGCAGAGATATATGGCAAATTTGAGCCTACTAATAAAAACTTTTTATGGTTCCATTTGTCAGACCCTCAGGGGAGGAATCCATAGACATTACAGATTAAAAACCACCATAGCATCCAAGCCTTATCTTGATTGCAACCAGTGAATGTGCCATGTACCATTTGTACCATTTGATTGTAAAGGTTTGCCTGGAAGCAGAAGGATATAATTCCCATTTAAACAGTGTTAAGCTGGTGAATTGGCTTACATATATTGAACAAAATTGCGTATAAGAGCTTTGCCTGTGGTGATTCATTTTAAAGGGATATACCTATTAGAAATTCTTCCTTCAGTCAGCTGAAGTCTCTTTATTTCTATCAGGAAAGGGAACATATATCAACAAACTAAAGAGCTCAATTTAACTCTATGCATGTTCTGGAGGGCCAGAGGAGTATTCTGGAGGGCAAACCCCCTCTCTGCATATGCAGTCGTCACCTCACATATGGCAAGCAGGAGGAAAATGGAACCTATCATGATCTGGCCTGTCCCTCATTACTCCTGCTGTTAGTGTGTGCAGAGTCACCAGCTCCTAGGCACACTGTGCTGAGACAGGCAGTTGAGGCTCCATCCAAACTGGGACTTAAGCAGAATCCAAACCGCATGTTTGACACTTTAACGCATAGGGCATGAGGAAGAGAGAGGTCTAACAAGGTCGAGGACATGGTAGTTACACACTTCTTCTCATGAGCTTACAACTACTTTAAAAAACCTCATCTCAACTATAAGACCCCATACTGTTATGTAGAAGCAAAAGGAATGACCAAACAGGGATGGAAATCACGAGAATATTCCTGAGGCTCAGAAGTCAGCCTGCAGAAACTTTATAGAGGTGATTTTCAGAAGCTATGTGATCTGGATGGAAAAAGAAAAAAAAAGCAAAAACCCACAAAACCACCACTGCCACCACCAAAAAAAAAAAAAAAAAAAAAAAAACCCAAAACAAACAAAAAAAAAACTAAAAAAAAAAACCAAAACACAACCAAAACCCCCCACTAAAGCAAAACAAAACCTCACCACAAACTAACCTTTCTGTTCTCTGTTATTCCTGAAGAAATTGCTTAAAACCAAAAATTATTACAAAAGTTAAGTTACTGTTTCTTTTTCTCCATATGCTTCAGAATTGTCTAATTTAAATAGAGTGGTGCATGGGTTTTGTGGATATTCAATGACAGTTGCCCCAGTTGTACATAAAGACTCAGAATCTATTCCATTTTGGGCAGAGGAGAAAGTGTGTAAGTAGCTAGCAAAGTAGAAACAGCAAAATCTTTAAATGCTTATTGAGCCTAACCTCCAAGCTTCTGCCTATAGGTGACAGACTGCATTCCCCACTGATGCAAATCCTTTTAATCAATTCATTACCTCAAATTAATATACACTATGAAATAAAGATGCCCATGACTATAAATCTATATCTGAATTTGCTGTGCAATACTATTGCAAGAAATACTGTTCTCTTCCCATTACCAAAGGTGTCTAATACCCAAGTCACACAAAACATATTTTTGGAGAAAAAGTTTAAAACTCAATGGGTTGTGCAACATGACACAGGAAAATGTTGCATGAAAATGCAAGCTGTGCTATGCAGGGGCAATTGCAAAGTACTAGTTTTTAAAACTAGTTCACTAGAGTACTTAAAAGAGCCATTAACCCAACCTCTCATTCCCATGTAGATGTTTCACGAAAACTTATTTTACAGTATAAAGCAAATCCCTCCCCAGCCATTTCAACAGACCTTATCCCTTGTTATTTTAATATATTAAGATGCTGTACTTTTGATTTTTTATAAAGTTTTAACATGCCTAATCAGGCTTAACTAGGGTGTTATATAATCAGTCTTTGAAGTAAGTGTTGGAAGAGACAAACTACACAATTGCTGTTTTCCTTTTTGCTCTGAATTCATATGTATAGTTCTGCTATAGGCCTCCAAATTTTATGTTGCATTTGTGATATGGAATTTTTAAGGCAGGGAATAAGAAAAAAGAACTTTTTAATAAGCATTCCAATCCAAATAAAGGCTTAAACAGACATCTAGAGCTTAAACAGCTCTTAAATTTCTTCAGGCCAGGGATACAAATATGTCAGATTTTATTTTAAACCAGCTACATTAGTAAAATGTGTTAATTTAGGTCCTTTCTCAAGACTTAAAGGTTACTTTAATAAGTAATATCTTATTTAAGAAGACATTTACTGAAGTTCAGTCATCATGGCCCAATAAGAATCTTTTCTGTCTTTGATTTTGAGAGAATTGGCAGTTGTTCCACCTCATGGATATCTTTTCCAGTGAACTCTTGTGGTATGGAATGCACATTTCAGACCAGGTATGTAATATTTACTTTCATCCCACAGACATCACTGACAAATACATCACTGCTTTTTTTGTGCAAAGATGACCCTGGTTATTCAGGTTAGAGAAATCAATTACATGTAATCCAATTTTAGCAATATGCTATGTTATAGAAACATAGTCTGGGTTATTTTGCCCACTGTTATTCAAGAGATTTAAAAGAACATTTCCAATAATCTAATTTTAACATTTTTGATGACACTTCACAATAGCTACACTTGAGTCTGGTACCAGGAAAGAGGCAGAAGGGGATCTCATTTGAATGGGCAGGAGTTTGTCTTTTTCAACAGTATCAGCTGCTTTATGAAATAGATCAATAGCTTGCTCACTGTCCTTGTCCTTGTCCTACTCAAAAAGGCACTACCTTTTTTGTAAAATATGATTTTAGCTTCACCACCAAAAAGAGATGGGAACATATGAGTGTTGAATTATTGACACTAGCTATTAGGGTTTTTTGCGTTGAAACTGCTTTACCTCAAAAAGAGAGAAAGAAACTTCTGATAAAGCATTGCATTTCAGTAGATCCCAGTGCTTAGAGGTGCTACTAGACACTGTATTTGTCAAAAAATTTTAAAAAAGTAAAGACCCTCTAGCTGATAACATTGCCTCTTCAAATATATTTTAGACAGCTCTGACAAAGGGATGCAGAAGTGGAAGTGTATGGCTGAAGTATTTTCCACCCTCAATGCTTTGCTTGGATACTCCAAAGGATAGCAAAGCTTTTCTTTTTTCCGTATGAGAATATTTTATTTTTTTAATTTTTATTTTTTTCCAAGAGCTTGGAAAGTAAAATTACTTCAATCCTTTGAGATTTTAATTTCAGCTCTTAAAAGAATCCAGAGATGCTACCTAAGATATTTTGAGCCTGTATCTTTGTTACCCTTAGTTGCTGTTAAAGCCTGTACCAAATACCCCCATTGTTTAATGCTCAGTTCTGGTGACCAGTTGGAGCTCCCTCTCATTAGGGGTATGTGCTCTGGCATCTTAAAGAAAGTAAACAAACAAATGACTTTTAAAGAAATACTGTCCTTTTATGCATCTATCAATCAGCTCCAATTACTATCCATTCTAAATTAACATCCTTTTAATATGGACAACTAATAAACATTTCTGACTTCTACATTCATCTCAAGTTTCTCATTTCCTGTTCACTATGGCATTAGAATTAGTATGGCTAGCATTTTAGTCTTCATGCTGACATGTAGTGGTTGAACATCACTGCACTAAACATCAGGGAGATAACGATCCCTACAAGTAATATCTCAACGGTGGCAGCAGGAGGAAGTAGGAATTTATTTCACATATTATTCACTGGAAAGAGCCATTTTTTTAAATGAACAGATAGAGAGTACATCAGAAAATTGTAGTTTCCCGAATTCAGGCTGTTGAAATAGCACTCGGGGACTGATTTGTGATAATCTAGTGATTCACTGCAAAGGGCTGAAGGAACAATATCCCCCCTGTTGACAATGATAAGAAAGAATGAGATTTCTTATTACTGCTGATGCCCCTGTTGAAACTACTACTCAAGTACTTTCTGCTATTGCTATTTTTTCTTCTGCTGTAATTAAAGTAACATCAGAGGACACTGCCTTCTGCTATGTCTCAATTAAACCGAAGTCAGCTTCTTCACACAGTCCTTTCCAGATTTACAAAAGGAGTAAGAGACAATGTACTTTAATATTTAACTTCAATATTGTTTCAAACTTTTTATCGCTTTCACTATTTAGTGGTGCTTTACTCTCAGAGAACTACACTTCCAAAGACTCATGATTTGACCCAGATTGTTTTTGTTTTCCTGGGGTCACATCCTCATTATTAATCTAAATGCAGTAAGGTTGCTGGATGAAAGCAAAGGTACCTAGTATGCAGGGGTGCCAGAACATGACCTGAGGGTTTATTCAGCAGTGACTCAGATAAAATGCCCTTTTCTTTCAGTAGTTGATTTGACTGAAGAAAAATAAGCATGGAAACACACTCTGTGCTCTTGACCCAAACTTCAACCAGATTCACAGACCTGGTAGTAAATGTAATTTGAATGCCAAGATCAAGAGTATTAACTAATTACTGAGCAACATTCTCTTTTTCTGCACACATAAATTGGGCTTGTCTGTGACTTGGGTCTTACCCAAGAACCTAGCCTTTTCGTGGATGGAGAAATAAAATCTCATGTCCGCAGGGGCAGGACCTACTCATATCAGTCATAAGATGTGGGGAAGGGAGTCCTCACTTGAGTCCTGCACACTGAACTAAGTACCTGACTCATCAGAGGGTGTACACAAGGTGGTAATTTCTTAAAAGGGCTAGGATTAAATTACAGCTGTGGGATATGTAGAGCAATTTTCCCTGGAGATTTTTCTCTAAATCACATAAGCTATATCTATATTGCTAAATAAAAGCCAGACAGATGTGTCCACATGACAAAGGACATTGACATAGCCTTAGAAAGTGAGATAGGGTGGTCCAAACCACAGCTAGCTGTTAAGTAATTCAGTCAGGAGACCAATATTTGATCTCAGTCTCTGCATATGTTTTTTAAGCAAAATAGAGGTATGATAAGACTGCTCTAGTACATCCACTGCACAGGACTGTAGCTAAAGTCACAGCCTTCAAATGACTGCCTTTCTGCAAGTTGCCTTTGCTGTGGCTGGCACAGGATTCTCTTTTTTTTTCCCAGAATACTGGGAGATCAATTGTCTTAGGGTACAGATCTAATGTTTGGGTCATACTGCTGGGAAATGTGCCAGTCACAGAGGAGCAGAGGAAGAAAACAGAAAAAGGGAAATGACAGCAGATGTCAGTAAATATAAAAGGCAGCAAAGCTATGCCCATCTAATGTCCAGTTCTACTGATACAGATGCTTCCTTAAAGCCTGTTAGTAGATTTGTACCTATGCATATGCATATATGTTTATATGCAATTAAGATGCATTTTCATACTGCAGCTAAGGAAAACTAACCCCTAGCTGCAGCGAAGTGGTCCCACCATTTTCCTCATGCTTATTCACTTTCAGTGAACCAGTCCCAAACAGCAAACTAACAAACACAAATGTACCCTAACTACTGTCGGCTCAGCTCCCTGAGCAAATCTGCTGCTGAACAAGACCCCAGTGTAATGAGCCTGTGCTGGAACCCAAAAAGAAAGCAGCTTAACTGGGAGGCAGGAAGAGGAGCAGGTCTGGGCTTTGTATCAGCCAGCAGCTGTTTGAAAGGCTTAGCTGTACTTCCAGCCACACTGTCAGCCAAGAAGATTTTTATTCAACAGAGTTCTGTTACACCTGACCATGTCTGCCATCATGATACAAGCAGGAACAGATATTCTATTTTTCTTTTTTTTCTTTTTCCCCTGTTGAGAGGGGTGCAATATGAATTCCTTAAGACCTGAAAATACACTTAATGAATTGACTCAGACACATGGATCAATCTGAAACTAGAGTGTTTTCTATTTCTCAGGATCTGATATGTATCCATGCTTACCTTGAGTCTCATAGTAAGATCCCAGCATATACCTGCTGTCCTCTTTCCAGTGAAGGATCAATAAGTACATAATCAACAAAAACCCCTGTAGTCTGAAACTTTTGCTTATCCTTTTAAAACACTGCTCTCTGGGCACATCAAGAGTAAATCACATCTATGAACTGAATCGCTCGGAAGGTCACAGCATTATTAATAGCTGATTCAATTTAGCTACTTCGAGGAGGAACAGTTTCTAAAGAAAGACTGGATTCCAACCACCTTTTTTGGATTTATGTTATTTTTATCCCCTAGCACTAATTGCACTCTGTGCATGGTTTGCCGCACAGCTATAATTCCTGTATCTCTTTAATACCAAAATAAATGGCTGCCAGGCAATGCTAATCCTTGCTACTGTCATGGTGAAGATTTTATTGTCACCCTTCATTGGATCTTTCCCTAAAAAGGCTTTTTAAGTTCATCTGGAAATTGGGTTGTTGCATCTCCCTAGTCATGCCTTCCCACTCTTACCACCTCCCACCACAGATGCTGCTAATGTTCTATTGAACATTAGCATACACTGCAGGGTATCCTCACTGCCAAGATGCATAAGGCACACTGAGCCACTCTGATTCGAGAAACCTGCCAGCACAAGGGATGTCCTCTACCACCATGCTTTTCTAACAGTAATATTTGTTCTAAGGAGGAAATTTGCAAAGTAAAAATAATACCTCAGTACCAAAAATCCCTTTCAAAATCAATGACAATGGAAAACATATTTCTCTGTACCTTTCTTCAAAAGCAAGAATAAGTAGAGTATGTTCTTCATCTAATTCTCTCTAGATAAAATATTTATATTCCTTCTCTATAACTGAACAACTTAGAGCAACATTTTGAAATAAAGCCCCAATGTTATGTTCTCTTTAAAAACACAATTTTTGTGTCACCAGAGGATATATGCTTTCTGCTTTGAGGCTTCTTTTGACTGAATGACTTCATTAGTCATAGCTTTACTTACATATGCAAATAATAAAATGCTTGCACAAAGGATTCAAGTTAACATTTACAAATATCTTAAGAAATGTACAGCTGTAATGATTTTTCTCCTTGCCAATTTACATTTAAAAATTACTATGGATGATCAGTGGAGATGATATGGAGATCAGTGGATATGAGGATTCCAAGAAAGAGAATTTACAGAGACAGAGCAGGGAGATTATATTAGTAGCCTTTTTTTTTTTTCTGGGGAAAGTGATAAAGTGATGGGAATGCTGGGGGGAATAAAGCAGTCTGAGTGCTCACAATGTATAAGACTTCAGGCCTGAAAGTGTTAAGTTTCTATTGATAAAGAGAGAAAGACAAGGCTCTTAGATGTGTTACAGGGAAGAAACACCAAGCATAAAAGGCAGCTAGGACCTTTGGTTCCAGCAAGTACTGAGGGTTGTCTTGCATATTTTATGATCAATTTCCCAAGATAAATAACACCACTCTGAAAATGTTTGATGCTTTCAGTTTTATTAAATTACAGCAAGTTACTTTCCCATCAATCAATTAAATAGGCAAGACTGGAACTTGACTATATATCCCTGAGTTGGTCTGCCATAAATCAAGCCCACAGTCGAATAAGTATTTAATGATGTGCTCACAAACTGTTGTGTAAAAAAGAGCATATCCACCAAGTTGTATTTTTTACTTTTATGGAGTTTATTTCTTATTAACCAATTGCTAGCCACAGTTAACTTTCCCTTCAGAACAATAAATAAGAGCCTCGTATCAGGACAGAATCTCACCTAGGGAGATCTTATGTTTCCACTGAACTCACTTCTGGCAACTTAAGAAAAGAACTCCATACCTTGCAGGATTCATTCATAATATGAGTGTGTGCACTGCTGTCTTTGTTTAGCTTATGTTTACTTTACTGGCCCAAGGAATGTATTTGTGAATGGAGTCCAAGACTGAGGAAACCTGTATATCAAAATACAGGCAGCAAACCTATTCTTACACCACAGCCAGGAAAAAAGAATAGTAAGCATTCATTTTATCTATTGCCATAAAAAAAGCCACAGGGTTGAACGCCTTCTGATGCACCCAAGAGCAAAAATGTCCATTTTCCAGAAGGGACTGTGTGTTCCAAGGGTACCATGGCATCCACTTTCTGTAGACTTAGTAAATACTTGGACTGTAGCCAGACCACCATGGTTCACAGTCTTTATTATTTATTCAAAAGCATCTGCCGCCTGGATTTTTTTGCTTACTTTTAGGAATTTGTAGCCTCATGGTCAATGCACTTCCTTATAATGCCAACAATTGAGTTTGCTAGACTTCTTAAGGCTATCAGGCTGTTGATGGAAGTATCTAAGGCTCCTAATGCAAGTCATTACTGCCCCAGAGGGAGATTTTCAGACTGAGTTTATACTTTGTAAGGACAAGGTTATTTGGGTTGCCAACCTTAAGATTCACAATAATAATTTCTCTCCCATTGATATACTAAGAAATACACTGTTAAGAGTCACTAACCCATCCTCTCTATTTGACCTTTTCAATATATTGTTCTTTTGAGAACAATCCAGGAAATCCAAGTTTCCAGTGGCTCAGTATTGCTGTGGCTTATTCATGAAGTACTTTAGAATCATAGAATCATATAATAGGATTGGAAAGGACCTTAAGGTCATCTAATTCCAACCCCCCCTGCTATGGGCAGGGACATCTTACACTAAACCATGCCACCCAAGGCTTTGTCCAACCTGGCCTTGAACACCACCAGGGATGGAGCACTCACAACCTCCCTGGGCAGCCCATTCCAGTGCCTCACCACTTTCTCTTTCTTTAAAGAGAAAGTCATCAAAAGTTGTTTTATCTTGTTTTTAAAGTACCTTCTGTTTTAAAAACATGCCTTTTCATGGCCAGGTAATTACACCATTAAGAAACCTGTATTCTTTTTCTTCCACTGTTCCAGCCTAGAATGGTGATCCTTCAGAGAATTCACTTTCTTAGAAATGGTCTTGAACAAGTTTGTCTTACCCCCGATGCCATTATATGTACAGAGGGCAGACCACCCTGCTATAGTGCCCTTCAACATCCATGGAATAAACTGTAAACTCAAAAATAATGTGACAATTTTAATTCAGGATGCTAAAATCTTTATCCATTGGCTTTCACCTCTGCTAATACATATGAAGATGTTTGGAACCCATAAAGGTTCCAAGCCTAATTTAGCCAGAGATCCCAGAGTTGCCACTAAACCTGTAGCTTAAAATTTTATTGAAGAACCGTGAATTGCATGCTCTTTCAATCCATCTCTTGCCTGCCACAAGAGAACCACATCCACACTCAAACAAGGTGAGCTGAGAGTAGTAGTTGCACATATAGGTCAATTTTAAAGCTTTTATGGAAGAATTACAGGTTAATTTGGGGGGTCTTGTGTGAATAATTAATGATGTGGGTCCGGAAGGAGAATGGTCAGATCAAGGCAAAGCATAAGACTTCTAAAAGGCACAAAGGATATGGATTTTTCCATCTTACACATCTGTAATTATAACTTACTTGGCGTAGCTTTCTTCATGTGCAGTAAATGAGACACCATGCTTACTTCCATCCAGGTCAATCCTTGCTGGCCTTGGTAACTTGCTGGCTTCCATCTGCTTTGCATTCTTCACTGCTGGGAGCCAGAGGATGACTGCTCTTGCTACAATACAGAGTACTCCTGAATGGAAAAAAAGGGAGGAAATACAGGTGAAAAACAGTGTTATGCAGCAGATGGAGTGCGGGGAAAACTGCTGAAATAACCTGATTATTTTGTGTGATTTTTTTGATGTGGAGAGGTTGTCCTTCTGTTTGATAATAATATTGAACCTTGGGCATTGGCTGCATAGTTATGTATTACTACTTGTACAGAAAAAAGTGGATTGTGATCCCTAGTGTACACCCATAATTTCAGTTTCTGCAGCTTCATATGGTCAATATTTTGTCAGATCTGGCACATGAATGTATTGATACATGAGTATAGGCTAGTTTGTATTCCTAGACAAGGTTCTTATTTGCACAATCCCAGGACAAGAGTTCTCCTACAAAATGTCCAAGATTTTAATTTCCCTTTTATATGTGTCCTTGCCAAGGACATATCAGAAGCCACGTAAGAGCATTCAACAATTTATTACAGCTCCAAGGCTTTGAACTAAGATAAGTCATAGATTTTAAATTTGAAAGTAATAAGTCCTTGTATTTGGCAAGTGTAATATGTTGGGTGTTCAGTGGAGTGGGAGAGGACTGCATATTTTTTTCTGCAATCGGAATGTGAGCTGTATATTGCTTCACTTAGAGCAAATGAACTTTTTTTTCCTGTTTAGCATCTTCATAATTTGTTCCAATTCAGCAAGGTACTCAAATTTAAGCCTAGGAGTAAGAACATGAAGTCAGTAGAACTGCTTGTGTCCTCCAGCTAAGGAGCATGCTCAGGCATAATGATGAATTCAGCCTTAATTAAGCCTTAATTAGTTTCTAATATTGCTAACCACTTCCTGACACAAGGAAGATTGAATGCACTTTGGCTGGAAAGTTTGAAACTCAGCAGGAGCCAGGGTTATCTTGGCCTACCTATGAATGTCTTAAGTAATTAGCCAGTTTAATGATGAAAGTTATTTATGTATTTATTTTGTATTTATTTATTAATAATAATTTATTATTATCTTGTTTTAAATAAGGAGGGGAACAAGACTCCTAAATTTGGAGTTACCCTGACATTGCTAATAGTACAAAATAAATTGTGAAGGAAAACAAAACAAGGAAAACCCCTTGTCCTTTGTTCAGCAGTAGCAGTCATTTTTTCTCCTTCTTAGTAGCTGGTGCAGTGCTGTGTTTTTGACTTTGAGCCTGGAAACAATGCTGATAACACTGACATTTTTAGTTGCTTCCCAGTAATGTTTACTCTGACCAAGGACTTTCTGAGACTCATGCTCTGCCAGGGAGGAGGGGAAGCCGAGAGGAAGCAGAGACAGGACACCTGACCCAAACTGACCAAAGAGATATTCCATACCACAGCACGTCATGCCCAGTATATAAACTGGGAACAGTTAACCGGAAGGGCTAGATCACTGCTCAGGTCGGGTTGGGTATCAGTCGGCGGGGGTGAGTGGTTGCATTCTCTTCCCTTGTTGTTTCCCTTATAATTATTATTATTGGTGGTGGCAGCAGTAGTGATTTGTGTTATACCTTAGTTACTGGCCTGTTCTTATCTCAACCCGTGGGAGTTACATTCTTTTGATTCTTCTCCTCAACCCTCCGGGAGCTGGGGGAGGAAAGGGAGGGAGTGAGCAAGTGGCTGTGTGCTTCTGAGTTGTCAGCTGGGCTTAAACCACGACACTCCTAAAAGAAATGCGATCACATCAGAAGAAAGAATGAAGCTTCCTTGTTGGTGAAGAGTTCATTTAAGTCATCACATTATGCCTCTCTACCTATTTTTCTTGCAGATTAAACTGAATCAGTAAATTCATTACTTAATGGAGAGAGTCACTACATTTGTTTAGTGGAAAATGTGACGGAGACAAGAGGATGGGTTAACTTGGTTTTATCATCAACTTTGTTAATTATGTTCAGACACTGTTGTAAATACACTACTGACACTAATAGGAAATCAGGAAATGGAGGACATGGAGCCCTCTGCCTGCACAATGCCAAGACAGAGAAATTCTATGTCTACACATGTAAAACTACACATGGAGAGAGGAGGCAGTCTCAATGAATGGAGCAGAAAAATGGAAGATAATGATTGCTAGTTTTAAGAACAACCTTCTAAGCAACTGGATGCCAAACTAATTAGAAGTTAATGAAATAGTTTTTTATTAAAACATACCTATTTTTGCATGCTGAAGTCATTGCTTACCAAAATCTTCATTGCCACCTCCTCATTTCTCATTCTTCAGGCTGTTAGGCAAATTGTAAGACCTCTGGCAGCTGCAAGCATGCATGATATTTCTTGATTCTCTTCCACTTTATTCCTCTGCTATTGGGTTGTGCATTTTCTTACTTTCAATATTCTCAAATACTTCCCCTAATAAGGAAAATGAGAGTCAGAAAACCACTGAAATAAAAAATTTATCGACAAAAATAAATGTAAGTGAATAAAGTAAGGTAAAAAGACAGTGCTACATAGACTTTAAATACAGAAGAAAGCAGCTGCCTGGTGAATTTGCTTTGCCAAAGCCATTTAGCTTGTGTCTAAGAAGAGAGGCAAATAAAAATAATTAATAGAAACAGATATCACTGGGGTTACTTAAGTAAGAAAAAACTAATGTGAATAAGTATTTGAGGACATATAACATTTAATAATGGATACTTAAAGGGAACTTTGTGTGTTCCAGGAACTGCACTTACAGCAATTAATCCTTAGGACACGCCAGGGAGACAACTTGGTAAGAAACAGTCTCCTGCTTGGTTTACAGAAGAGGTTACAAGTGTGGAAACAGGTTGTCATTGTAATATGTTAAACAGTAAATAGCATTTTGATAGGAACAGCAGGGCAAGAACTCCTGAGGTTCTAGATTTCTGTTCTGCAATCATATCATCAAAAGGGGCAGAACCAGAGTGAATGGGGGACAAGCACACACACTTATCTTGTGCGCATGCCTGGGCATTCTGTTGCCTAAGAGTATATCTCACACACTGAAGTTGTATGGAAAAATATCTAAAAAAATATTGGTGCAATTGTCAGGCTGGAAATCCATAGTTTTTCTCCATGATTTTCAACGTGATGACCAATGGAAATTTAGGTAGATTTCACAAAGTAAAAAAAAAAAAGGTAAATTATTTTCACAAATAAGAGAGAAGAATCTTTGTTTGCTTATGTTTTGAGGATGAGACAAGAGTTGGCATGAACTGCAAACATCTCATATTTCCCCCTGGGCTTTTAAGTATCAGTAGTTCGTTTGAGCAATACAGGAAAGAAAACAAAATAGAGAGAATGTGAAAAAGGGCAAAAGAGAATACAATCAGAAAGGGGAGAAAAAAGAATTTAGCTAGTAATTTAAAATTCCTATATCACATATATTCAAAATACTCTTTTTTCCCCCCAATGGACTCATATAAACAAGTCTTCATCTACCTTACGAAGGTTATTGCCTTCACACAATAATTTCCTTTCCTCCAATTTAAAAACATTTTATTGGGCTCCCCAATTATAGACAATTATTTTTATTACTATCATAGGGTAGGAGTAATGGACCAACATGCCATTATAAAAACAACAACAAAATCATTCCTCCTTCAGACAACTTACATATTCTTTTTTAATGGGATGTATAAAATGTTATAATGAGAATCATTTTGTATTGTCGTGATTTTTCTGATTGAATGGTGGTAAGTACAGAACCTTCAAAGACAACTTTTTTCTTCTAATTCTTACATCTAAAATAACTAGAATTTTAAGGCAAGCTTAGTAGAGACCTAATGTAGGTATAGTCATTTTTATTCAGTGACAATTAATAATATTTTTGTAAACATAAGTGTTCTAGGACAGGTAAAAAGGAAAAATCTGATTTTGATACAGCTGAGCATCCTGAATACTAAAAACTAAATTATCCTGTGATGAGTGTCAGTGGCATAAGCCTATGGACTTCAGCTTGCACGCTCATGTTAATTAAAATGAAGTTTTACTGTTCCTGCGCAGGAGTGATGGATTACAGTTTTTCTTGAGCAACATTCTTTATCAGATATGCTCAGACACTGCTTTTTGTACTCTGCCATTCCAGCTGATAATCCATTCCTGCAAGAAGGACAGAAAAAAGACCAACCATACCGTGAAGGCAAGAAGTGACTTTTGAAATCCAATTATGATTTGAAACATGGCCACTCATGACACTTTTCTTCTTCAAAAGAAAAGATTATTATGGTTCCTGTGAGACTATGGGCTACATGCAGTTTGAATCTAGTCTGTAGTTCTATGGCTACTTCCTCTAGTTTGCATTTCTATTATTTTATGCCACAAACCTTCTCACAGGAAGAAGCCAGTCATGATTTGCCCATATTAGCTCACAATTTACAATGCTACACATTACAGTGACAAGACCTTTCCCAGACAGATGGGGGAAAAAAAAAAAAAAAAAGGACTCAAAGACTCAGAATATCAGATTTTTTATTTTTATTACTTAGTCATATATGGTATCTGAGAAAGAAGCTAATGGTAATCTGGAAGCCATAAGCCCTCTGTTGCGCATGAGCAGTGAATCCTCCTCCTTATCTAGGAAGATGAAATTCTATTATAGCCTTAAAATAATTTCAGAAAGAGACAGAAAAAACTAGTTAAGGAACACCGTATCTGTGTGAGATAGCTTCAATTCTAATTAACTAGAGGCAAATCTGGGGGGAAGAAGAGAAGAAATCTAACCCTTAGTGGTAAGGAATGAGAAACCCTCCTGCTTACTACAAATGTCCAAGTAGCCACCCTTGTGAGCAAGTAACTTCACAGATATATTGAAGAAAACCAAGAAGTAAAGTCTGCCGAGAGCAAAGAGAGGAACTCATTCTAGGGAGACTATAGCTTTAATAAAGTTCAAAAAAAGGTCCTATAGAAAGAGCTGCTTAAAAAAACCCCAACCAACCAACCAAACCAAAATCACCAAACAAAATAACAAATGACTAAAAAGTCTTATGAGGAAGAATTGGGTACTCCCCCAGAGCCCATCTTACCTGTGAGGCTGAGGCAATGAAAGAGGGAACTTTAGCAGAATCCATCCTTAATAAAGGAACAAAGAGGGCCTATAAAAGGCAAAGATCCCAGAGCACGTGGTATTGAGAGCAGCTATGCTAGCTGCTGTGTCCCCACACTGGGTAATTTGGAGCAAGTAGGAAATCCTTGCAGTGCCAAGACTGATGAAGAACTGCATTTGTTTTGGCTTTTGTTTCAGGGTGTGTTTTTTGTGGGTTGTTTTTTTTTTGTTTCTGTTTTGTTTTGTTTTGTTTCATTTTTTTTGGTTTGGTTTTTTTGGAGGTTTAGGG
This sequence comes from Pezoporus wallicus, assembly GCF_028554395.1. Classification (NCBI taxonomy): domain Eukaryota; kingdom Metazoa; phylum Chordata; class Aves; order Psittaciformes; family Psittacidae; genus Pezoporus; species Pezoporus wallicus. The sequence goes on from NW_026642638.1 coordinate 252,227, forward strand.
GTTTTTTGTTTGCTTTCTTTAATTTTGGGGTTTTTGGGGGGGGGGAGTGGATTGTGTGTTTGGGTGTTTCTTTTGGGTTTTTTTCTGACTTTTACGTTTTAAAATGCATATTTCAAGAAACTTATCTCATTTTCAGCCTGAACTGAATGTGATGACAAACACCCTCAGATTGCTCATCTGAAATGCCCAGGGCTCATCACTAAGAAATTACCCTGAGAGCTTTCTTCCTTATGAAGCAAAACATCAAAATACAGTGAGGACACAGGGGAGAAAGCATGGCCAAGAGAAGAGTTCCTGGAAGTGAGTATCGCCAGGAATCACTGGGATTTGTGGTTCACATCAAAAATATCCTGAAGAAGTGTGCAAGATGAAAGACCTTCCTTCATCAAGCAGAAACTAAGGAGAACTTTAATGTCTCTCTTTTTATTTTGGGGGGGGGGGGGGGATGGTTCTTTTGATCCCAGCACTAATTCCTCTGGGTGAAGGAGCTAGATTTGTTGGGAAGTGTCAGAGCCATGAACCTTTGCAAATCTTTTTTTTCCAAACTTTTTGTACCTCCAAGACAAATAAAATTCCTAAATAACGTGCTTAGTGCTGGTGTTAGCAATAGAAGTTCTGATCCTTCACTCACGTAAAGCATAAGTAAAAATAAGCTCAGCCTGAGCAGGCTTGGGGGAGAGCTTATAGTGCTCCTGCATAAAACATTGGCCCAGAGCTTCACATTCACCACCATTAGTTTCTGCAGCACTTCAGCAACATGTAATTCCTTATCCTGCAGGTGAAAGATATCTTTGGTGTCATTGCTGCTCTGTAGGTGATAAATCTCCACTCAAGTATAATCCTGGGTCATGCCACATGACAGCTTCTTTAGTTATTTGGATCACTGTAAGGCAGCCTGGCAATTATACAGAAAGTGTGTTTCCATGGCAACACAGGGAAACTGCAGCATCTAAAAAAAAATTAAGACCGCAGAATTACTTAACATTTTATTCTCCAAAGACTTCAGTATTCTGAGTTTAAACTTTGAACAGAAAATCATAACAAATGGTGCCTATTTCATAAATAGTGCTTCCTATGCTTTTCATCAAAGCATTTTATATTTTCATTTTTGTGGAATTATTGAGCAGAGTTTAATGAGAAAAATGCTCCTCTATCCCCTGTCCAGATTTTTTTTTTTTTTGGCAACAAATACCACTTGATTATTACTCAAGTCAAATACAGTAATTACTTCAGCACGGTTAATGCATAAGTCCCCTCACACACCTCCCACACAAATGACTGCAGGCAGCTCTGACAGCTCCTACATCCTGGTAAAGCTCTGGAACAGTACAAAAGAATAGCTGAGATTTTACTTTTCATAGGACTGGAAGAGCCAAACAGCCTGAAGGATGAGAAGGGACACAAAAAGGTGAGACAGATACAACCATCTAATGCCCGACTCACGGGCTGCTACTCACTAACTCAAGAAAAAAAACTACTCTGGCTTCTAGCATAAATCACAAGATTCCTTCTGGCTTAGTGGCTTGTTCAAAACTGAGGTTTAGCTATTCAAAGATGGCTTTGTCACCCGGGTCATCCAGCTACACTGCTTGTTAATGTTATGTGTCGCATGATTTGTGCTTTTAAACCTTCTAGTCACATGATGGTGATCAGGAAAGCAATGGACACTGTATTGTCTTCCATATCAATCTGCTACTTCAGATAATCTTGTAAATCTGGGGTTTGTTATAATTTAGTGTAAAGCCATTCCTGACATATCATTGCTATAAATAGTGACAATACAATGAAGTAGATGTACAATATCAACGCAATTCAAACAGAAAACGAAATATCACTATATGCAAGAGCATTTTCTCTTGTGCTACTATTTGTAAATTATTTCATCTCATGAACATGGTAAAGACAAAAAATATTTAGTGGCCTAAGAATGTTTGTTCTATGCTTCTTCGAACAGAAATAATTATAAACATATATGAAGCAGTCAAAGTTTTGTGACAGCTTTCTCAAAGAGGGTAGGCAGAGAGCTCAGTCTGAGCCTTTTTTGACAAAAAAAAAAGGAACTATGTGACACAGATAAAAAATTTTAGAGAAGTCCATTAATGCAGAACTAATGCTGTATACCAAGGTAAATACTCTGGGTTCAATTATTTTCTAAATGATTCAACACTGCTAGCAGGCTACGTTAAAATCTGATCTTGAAATTCATCCTTTCCACCTATCCATCAGCATAGTCACTAGAAAAGCACACAATAGAAAAGCACTTCTGAAGATTAGAGTTTGAAAAACACAAGTCTTCCCGTTCAGTGTCTCTGTTCCACATTCCACACTAATTAACCTATATCTTTCAATAAAAACCAGATCTTGGTTCCTTAACAAGAAGTTTAATTATGTTACCTATATTGCATTTTGAAATAGATGATAGTCTTAAATTTTTGTAACATCACTAACCGATATGATTTGCAGAGATATGGTTAGGAACAGAAACTTTAAAAATATGAAAAGCATTTGCACTAATGAAAAATACAGAACTTAGCCATTGGGGCCCACCTAGTATTATCTATTGCCTTAATATGTACAATAAATATTGAATACAAGAATTCAAAATAGTCCAACAGTCTTGAGCAAAACTCTAGAGCTTGAGGCCAAAAATACAATGGGAAATAAAGTACATCAGTAAAAAGTCAGAAATAAAATCAGATGATTTTATTAAAAAAAAAAAAATCAGGAAATGCTGATTTTTATTCCAAACAGTAGTTGCAGTATACAAGAACCAGAATACCAGGCATATCAAAAAGCAGAAGCAGCAGGAGGAAGAGTGGTAGCACAAGGAGATACTTGATGTTGTCAGGGATTCTACTGACATGTCAACTGAAGCAAACTGAGAGCTGTGAAAAGAAAGTGGTAAACAAGAAGCAGCAGCTCAGTCATTAAGAAGCAACAGCTAGCTAATGGGAAAAGACATACAGCTATCAGGAAGCCAACTGATTGGAATAAAACTACCGCAAAAGAAAGTTGACCACCTGGCAGCAACAGCCAGTTGCATATATCAACAAACTTACTAGAATTATTAAGTGGAAAAACCAGCAAGAGGAGAAGCCTGAAACGAAAGCTGTAGGAAGGTCTTGACCATGCTGCAGATACTACATTCACTAATTTAATTTTGACTACAGCCTCACATGGTTGCAATGCAGCTTTCACAATGAAATGGAACTGATTTCCAGGTGCTGAAACACCTGCGTTCCTACTGGAGAAAATGAGGTATCGTCATAGGAACAGGATTACTTACCTCTTCTAGCTGCTTACCGATTTCTTATAAAAATGCTTAATTGAGTGATACTTCTTTTCATAGGACAGGATTCCTTTCACTCTATGGTAGTATTTCCCATCATGCCAAGCCCCAAATACAACTGTATGTCTAACTAAAGAGGAAGAGGAAGGAAATATGATGCAGTATCACTGGCATGGGATGTGAGAAACCAAGCAGGTTCAATTCCCTGCTCTGTCACATACTTCTAAAGTAAACTTTTATAGGCTACTTTAGGCAAGTCTGCTCTTTCCAACAGACCATGGCATGGCTTTCCACTGAGCTCTGCTAGTAACACACAAGCCTGCACTGGGATGCACACATGCTCCTGCAGTCACGTTGGAAGCCTTTCTATCTGTGAAATGAAAATAACGATCTTCCCTGCTCTATAAAGACATGATTTGTACAAAGATACAGATAGCAAAGACCTAATTAAATATTAGGTCTGAATATCCTCTTTACTCACAGTGTGCAAGCTGTCTAGTTAAAAATCTAGAGGACATAGGTCGAAAGAAACGTACAGCCACCTCTACAGAAAACATACGGCTGAATTCAGACTTGGTGTAAACATAAGTTTCACACAATTTCTTTTCCTCCTTTTCATTTCACACCTTTTCAATAGCTGCAAACTATCATCAAAGCCCATCACAGCCAAAGTCATTTCTGAAGCCAAGCTATGCATTTTTTAACACCATTTTATCCTTTTCCATATGTCACTCCTTCTATTTCTGTTTCTCCTCTTCACCTGTAAGCCAATTATATATCTGGTAATTTGCTCTCCAGTAAAGTCTGACTCATCTGTAACTGTGTAAGGACAGAATCCATGATGAAATCTTTAGGCAAGCCTGTTCAGAGGAAGAAAACTTCGTATTTTCCTAAAAGTATTTTTCCAAAGCATTCCTCTTCTAGGAAAAACCTCTCTAAATCCTGTGCAATTAACAGAATAAATAACACAGTCCCTAAGGCCAAACTTGCATATAAAGAAGCCTGTTTCTGTGCAGGTTTTCTTTCATGCAATATTCCCCTGTGAACTTTGCTCCTTTTCAAAGGCACTCATGAGAGGGGTATGTTATATTTTACCATGTCTACAGTAACTACAGAATTATCTCTCTCATTTTAACAGCCATCTTTCCACATTGGAGCCCTCATATTTTATTTTATTTTTTGTCTGTAAATCCAGTCTTTGACTCTAAATCAGTGTTCTCTCTGCCATTTACTTTGCCTGTTTGAAAATCATGAATATGCTATACCTTTGCCATATGTTAACTTTAGCTGCTGAATTATTAGTCCCTAAGACAGCTTATTAAACATCTCCCACCTTGTTTGACGTATTGTTATTTTTAATACATCTGGTAGTCTTTCAGCCCTTTTTCTGGAATAAGAGGTATTACTTTTGTTCAAGTAAATGTGAATTAATTTTTGTCAGCTGATTTCATAGGATGAGATAAAATTCTGAAATTAAATCCCAAGACATATGATGTGCAGCCAATGGTTTTCTGTTGAACAGAACAATTCAAAACATGCCTGATAAAAACCTTTCCGAAGAATCATGATACTTCCTGCTCAAAGTGGGTATATGTACGTTTAGAGACATTTTCCTCTACTATTTTATTATGCTTCTAGAAGCAGAAGTTAAATGCAGAAAAGTCACAGAGTGACTATCTCCCCTCCCCCTCTCCTCTCTACTCCCAAGTCACGAATCAGTGCAGCTAGATGTGGTTTTTCTCCCACTTTTAACAAAGTGACAAGGGGATGCTGCACCTTCTGGCTGCAGAGCCTCTTCACTCCCTTACTCTGGGATCCCAGTGCCACATGCAGACAGTGTCTGGTGTGCTCATTCCTACAGGGGGAAGCAAGAGATGCAAGTACTGAGGCAGAAAAAGAGGGAGAGATCGAAGTGAGCAGTTAATGCTCAGTCCACAGCTTCAGTGGCTGAGGGTCACTTAAGGGCTCCTCAGAAATAGCTCGATCCGTATGTTTGGTTAATGCGTTCCCTCAAAAACTGCATGCCATACATTCTCCAAAGCAGTGACTACCCCAGGTTCTGCCACTTCAAGTGTTTCCTCACTTGCTCCCTTGCCCTCCCCTGCAATAATTTCTCTATGAACTTACCTTCTTTCTAATTTGTATGTGCACATGACAGTGAAATTTCACAGGGAATCTCAATCTTTGCCATTTTTGATTCATAAATAATTCACTCCTTTTCATTTATTAATGAATTAACTTCTTGCTAAGGTTAAAGTTACATAAAAAAGAAAAAGGCAGAACTTTTCCAGTGCATGAGGGCCTCACATATGTCAATAAAGCAGCATGTTTTGGTGTCTTGCTGCCTAGAAGAGCCCACAAACCATGACAATGAATAACGGAATCCGCACATTTAGGGAAGTGCAGTGGGATCTGGCGTTTGTTTTGGATTTTGTATTTGCCTCTAATTTCTAAGCCCTGTAAGTCTGATTAGACTCTTTAGGGGAAAACAAAACCAAACCCCTCAACCATTGTCTACAATCATCCTCAGAGAAAATCTTTTTCACAGCTTCTGAAGATGTACCTCCCACCTTCACATCTGGGAATAGTTAGTTATTTTCTGAGAACCATGAAAGGAATCATTTGCATTTGAATACGGAATACCTTTTCTGATTGTTAACATCCTGGAATGGGGAACTCAGGATTTCAGGAGTCTAATTCAGGTATTACGAAAAGGCAAAGCAGACTGTATGTCCCAGTGCAACTTCTCCCATGTTGGAGCAGCACGACTGTACAGGTTTAGCTCACCGAAATGCAGGGAGGAATCTGAATTCTTCCCTGTACTATCTCATCATTATGCTGAGCTACCTCGCTTCCTACAGGCAGCATATTGCAAGGTGAGGGGAAACGTGGATAAGTGAAGATAATCTGTCCATACTACTTGGAGAGAAGTTTTTGAATATTGCATGTCCCTATGCACCTCTGCTAGATTATGATGGCTTCTGTTCTCCTTGCTCTCTTCTGCGACGACTGCATGTTAGGCTCCAAGTTCAGATTAGGCTCTCACTTTCACTAACATTATGTTCTCATTTCTATGTTCTCTTAGAAAATAGGTCTTTAGCTCACTCAAATATGTGACATGCACATTTCTAAAACAAAAAATAAGGTCAACCAAGGTCACCATTACTAATGGAACCTATTCTAAAATTATGTAGCCCAGATGTTTTTTTTTTCTATTTTCTTTTTTAAACAAATGTAGGGCAAGAATAAAGAGTACTTGAATTGACACATTAATATAGGAGGAAGACTATGTGAAGATGGAGTTAGAGTTATGATCAAAGCCTGCTACATAACAGCAGACTGCTGCAGCAATGTTCAGAGTAGAGTATGATTCAAGCTGTGTATCCACATTTTGATTTCTTCATTAGTTTGTTACTGAAGGCTTACATTGTATTTCTATATACAGACACACACATTAAGTTGTAAGGGAGACATCACAGTCACTGTTGGTAAGGAAACAACTTATTGGGTGCTAAAGTTCACATTTAAAATTAGAATTATAATAATATTTGAGGCAACTCATAATTGTCAATGAGTCTTTATTTGTATCTATGTAGATCAGGGAATCATTAACTGTGCCAAGATATTTGAAAGGAACTTAGTTATTCCAGTAGTGTTGAACTCAAGAAAGAATATAAGAAATAAATTGCTGTGCGAAAGTCAAGCACATAAAATTGCTATACCTTGTTTCCTACAACTTTTAGTAATTTTTGAGGAACCGTCCACCAAAAGCCAGCATTTTTTGTTAGTTTCCATTAAATTAGTATAGTGCAATAGAGTGCATTAGAATATAGTTTCATGAGCAGGTTGCCTTCCCATATTTGCTGTCCAGAAGCAAAACAACTGAAGTTCTCTTTCCTTATATTCTTGTTCATGTCATACTCACATGCAGCCTCCTTGTAGCCTTTTGCTGATGTCCCTCTAGTTTTGCACAGTCATTGCAACTGATTCAGCACCTTTATTTCATCTTGTATTTTCAGACAAGGCAAAAAAAGGAGCATGGAAATATCCACTGTCTGTATAGACCTAGCAGCAAAACCAAAAGGAAAAGTTAATACTTATGACTCTTCTGAGAGCCTAAAAAAAATAGCCAAGAAGGCACAGCCTTTGTGTACCACACATCACTTAGGGTAATGGCAGCATTTTCCTGCCAAGTACTGTTTGTTACCAAAATAAAGCACAAATACATAGTCGTTAAACAAATTTTATTGTTCCAATTCAAACCGAACAGTAGTGCTTTATCAGTTGTTACTGAAGCAACATTTTAATTTTTCTTCCATATACGAATTAAAAAGATTCCATAGTGATTACTTAAAATGTTAGTAGTTTATGTGGAAACATGAAATGTGAAAATATGAAGTGTTGGCAGTTGAAGTGATAAGTAGAACAAGTCAGAATTTTATGTTTTCCACATGTAAAACATTTCATTGCATATATCTAATTAAGGCATTGTAGCTGAAGAAACTATAATTCATTTCCCATCCTGTTTTCATGGTAAGGCCGGTAGACACTGGGAATGTACCATTTTTGCTTGAACCACTTCTGGGACTTGCATGCATGCTGTATAACGAGAATAAAACTTCATGTCAGATTTTGAAAATGACATTTATTTATGGCTTCACAATTCCAGGTCATTTACAGGGATCATTACTTCCTCTTATCCTGCCAATTCTTTCGATAGTTTGACATAGTCGACTAACAAGATTTCCAAAAGTATTAAAGCACAAGCTGTCTTAGTTTAAAATAGATGCCCATTTAAATATATTGATTAATTCCAAAAAGAAAAAAAAAAAATCCAAACCAAACCAAAAAAGTATTTTAGGAGGGTTTATATTATAGAACTCAAGTGTATGTTATTAAGTCAGGATCGTGAGCTTTTTTTTGTAAATAGATTCTCATATCCCTGGAATAATTATTAAATTCTATGAGCAAAAAGGGTTCTTCTAACTTAATAATCCTTATAATTTTAAGCTCAAATACCTTTTTTTTGTTTGTTTGTTTATTTGTTTGTATTTTGAAATAGTGAACTAGAAGAGATACTTGGGAACAAAATATTAAACTCTAATACCTGCAGGAAGATGGGTCTAAATCTCTTGGGCATTTTTCAGACAGCAGTGTGTCAAGAATTCTGTCATGAGTTTATTTCATCTGAATAGCAGGAAAATTCATACAAGTTAGTTTCATTTGCTTTGAATAGTTAATGGCAAGCTTAAAAAATTGATTTATTAGAGAGTTTTCCATCTTTAGGGACCAATTTTACCTCTTTACAGCAAGATGTGCAAAGCTGCTCTACTACAGGTATTAACCTCTCAGCATCTTCAGTCATGATAAATTTTCCTACTCTTTTCCTAATAAGAATAATTCAGATTTTGAGTACTTTAATTAGTACTTACTTTCTCAGTACTAATGACTCTTAATTCAAGTATAACTAAGAGCACTGAATTATCAGTACTAATAAACCCATATAGCTCCAACAGTGAAACTATCTGACATCATGTACTGTTCAATGCTGTGCATTTTATTATTTAATCTGCGTATGTCTACAAAAAAAGACTTATTTGCCTACAGATGATCAAGAAACAAATGATGGTTCAAGATCATTAAACATATACATCTTTTTTTAGTAATTAATAATAAGAAAGACATATAAAGGGAAAATATTTGTATATGAATGTAAATTCAGGTACTGGTTACATTTTCATAGAATCATAGAATCGTTAGGGTTGGAAAGGACCTTAAGATCATCTAGGTCCAACCACCTGCCGTGGGCAGGGACACCCTACGCTAAATCATATCACCCAAGGCCTCATCCAACCTGGCCTTGAACACAGCCAGGGATGGAGCATTCACAACTTCCCTGGGCAACCCATTCCAGTGCCTCACCACCCTAATAGGAAAGAATTTCCTCCTTATATCCAACCTAAACTTCCCTTGTTTAAGTTTTAACCCGTTACCCCTTGTCCTGTTACTACAGTCTCTAATGAAGAGTCCCTCCCCAGCATCCCTATAGGCCCCCTTCAGATACTGGAAGGCTGCTATGAGGTCTCCAGGCAGCCTTCTCTTCTCCAGGCTGAACAGCCCCAACTTCCTCAGCCTGTCTTCATAGGGGAGGTGCTCCAGTCCCCTGATCATCCTCATGGCCCTCCTCTGGACTTGTTCCAACAGTTCCATGTCCTTTTTATGTTGAGGACACCAGAACTGCACACAATACTCCAAGTGAGGTCTCACAAGAGCAGAGTAGAGGGGCAGGATCACCTCCTTCAACCTGCTGGTCACACTCCTTTTGATGCAGCCCAGGATATGGTTGGCTTTCTGGGCTGCAAGCACACACTGCCGGCCCATGTTCATTTTCTCATCAGCCAGCACCCCCAAGTCCTTCTCCACAGGGCTGCTCTGAATCTCTTCTCTGCCCAACCTGCAGTCGGATTGCTCCGACCCAGGTGTAGGACCTTGCACTTGGCATGGTTAAACCTCATGAGGTTGGCATCAGCCCACCTCACAAAGTGTGTCGAGGTCCCTCTGGATGGCATTCCTTCCCTCCAGTGTATCAACCAAACCACACAGCTTGGTGTCATCAGCAAACTTGCTGAGTGTGCACTCAATTCCACTGTCCATGTCAGCGACAAAGATGTTGAACAAGACCAGTCCCAACACCAATCCCTGAGGGACACCACTCATTTCTGGTCTCCATCTGGACATTGAGCCATTGACCACAACAATTTGTGTGCGGCCATCCAGCCAGTTCTTTATTCACCGAGTGGTCCATCCACCAAATTGATGTCGCTCCAGTTTAGAGACAAGGATGTCATGTGGGACAGTGTCGAACGCTTTGCACAAGTCCAGGTAGATGACATCAACTGCTCTACCCCTGTCCATCAGTTCTGTAGCCCCATCATAGAAGGCCACCAAATTGGTCATGCAGGATTTCCCCTTAGTGAAGCCATGCTGGCTGTCACCAAGTACCTTGTTGATTTTCATGTGCCTTTTGGTTACCAACTTTCTGCAAAGTCAGGCAGAAGTGAAGTACTGTTAATACCCTACGTTCTGTTACATTTACCACGTGAGCTTAGAAAATCTTAGTTATGTTCAGGGTGGTTCCTTGTTACAGGTGCCTCACATTCTAATGACTGGTATTTACTCCAGTCATGTTCTCAAGGGACTTCAAAGCACCAAACGCAATCCATTTCAAATGGAAGTACTTGGCTTTTTCAGAAATACCTTTAATGTTTATCAAACTGCATTCATCCCAGGATCCCAGGGCTTTATAAACACTACTGAACATAGTACAGTGCTTTGTCAGGGCACAGAGGTATGGACAAATGAACCAAATACATCAATATCTCACACGAGTTTTCTCTTGAAATGCCAAGAAGGGCTTTCTTCTGTTCTAGCCAGAGGACCAGAGTTTTGGTGACTGCTATAGTTAACTATTATTCTTAGCTATTGTAATTATAAAAGACCACTCTTCCATTTCTTCTGCACTGCCAGTTAGTAAAACAAGTTACCTCTCACTTGCATTTCTCTGAGCAGGTTTCAAAAGCAGAATCCAGAGCCACGTGTTTGGCACCCCCATGGGAAGAGGGCCATTTCCAGGCCTGTTGTGCTCAGGAGACACAGGCAGAAGGATGGGTGCTTGAACAGGCTGAGGAAAAGAGTTTCTTATTGACTCTCCAGTACTCAACAGAGGCATGGGATTTTGTGCTATTGGTGAGAAATTAAGCAACAGGAAGCCAAATGTTTAATCAAACAGCTAAAATGTATTCCAGCCCTATAGGTAGTCTTTGTTTATTCCTTACTTTGAACCCCTTTCCTGATCCTCCTGACAATTCCCTTCTCCTCTGCTGTTGAGCTCACTCTGTTCTCAGTACATCTCTCACAGTAACCGGTTGCTCTATTTGTGAAAGATAATTTCAGTTTATATTGGTACAGCTGGGAGAGATGATGCCCCAGACTGAAAGCTACAGAAGCATTTGCTGGGCATTGCATTGTGGAGGCATTTGTATGCATATAGTGTTTTCCTCTTTCAACCAACTCCAAGTCAGAAAAAAGGAATATTTCTGAAAAACAATAAAACAAAAAGAGAAAACAAACAAAAACCAAACAAAACAAACCACCCACCCCACCCCCAAAAACAAAAAACAAAAAAACAACAACCCCTAACTTATAAAATTCTATAAATTAATTTTAAGCCAAAGCCCTTTTGTGCCCCCAGAGTCTAGGCAGCAACACTAGCATCTACTGTAACTGGGTCTGCAGTGAGTAGTTCAAGGGATTGAGGGGGATTGACAGCTCACTCTGGGCTAAGTACCACTGAAGCCAAGTCTTTTTTTTTTTCCTACAACTGAAGTATTCCTATGGAAGCTCAAAAGAGCTACACAAACTTTTGTCTTCTCTCCACTTGAAAAATATTTATTTTATTATTTGTTTAGAGCCCTCCAGGGCACTTTTGTGCTTTCTAAGGAGATTTCAGTGGCATGCCATCACCAGCACAATGAGGCATATGTCATGCTCGTAACAGAGTTCCTTGCATTTCTATTCCATTTAGGTCATCTATAACACAGTAAAACCAAAAATTCATATATGGTATGAGACTTCAAAAACCCAGAAAGACTTTGTTTAGACACAAGAACAGTTCCCAAGATCTGACTTTCCAAATTAGTGGGAGCTTCTCTGTTCCAAAGTCTGGCTATATTTTCACACATTGCCTAACTGATTCATAAGATGATAGTCACTAAGTTGATGGAATAGCCCTGAATGATTTAAAAAGATTATACCAATTTACTTAGCTCAAACACTGGCAGCACTAAAATCATCAAAACTATTACATGCTTTGGAAAACAAAGTTGCTTAAGCCTAAATCAGATTGCATATTCTATGATAATATAGTATATTATGAGACAGTTGTCTCCCTTTTTCTCTTTACAATAAGCTCTAGGCTAAAAAGCTATTCTTCCACCATCCAATTTGTCCACACTATTTTGTCACAAAAATAATCTTTCTTTTAGCAGTACATGTTAACTTTAATGCAAAGCATCTTACTGAGAAGCAATGCACTAATGTCTGATGAATTTGGTACTCAACATATGTAGTACTTGGATGCACTATAAGACACCTCTACATTTTCTTATTTCAGTAGTGTAAATCATCAACATTCACAACATAATTTGAAAGCATTAATCACAGAATTATTTTTGTAGCTCTTCCATGAACTCTACTACAGTTTTACTATCACAGCAATACAAATCTGCCTTCTTAAACTTATGGGAACATATTCTTCATTGTATCACAAACTAGACTAACCTTAAAAGTCAGTGTTTTTGCATGATTTACTTCACCACAGCTGTGCTCCAACTACATTAGTGCTCAAAGTAGAGACAGCCAGCCAGCTGTGCAATTGCTCCATCAGCAGCACAAGTCTTTTAAACCCAACACATTAAAATGGCTGTTTAAAAACGTGTCAAACTATTCAGCGGTGAATAGAATACTGAACGAGAGCGGCTGTTTGCTGATTAATGATGGGTGAGAGATAATATCCTACCCATGAAAATAGATGAATTTTTTAGGACTTGCATTGTCGTACTGCTGCATCCTAATTCACAGCACGCAGCATTGCATTCAAAAAATCCCAAAACAACAGCAATAAAAATAAATACAACAAAAACATACCTAGGCTGAATTTCATAGGCCTTTGTCAGGCAAAAGCCATTGCTCAATTAAGGAGCACAGAATCTGGCACACAGACCTTGATAATTTGTCTCATACAGAACAGTGTATGGCTATCTAAAAAAAGAAAACTTGAAACTAACTAATTTTATTTTGTCTTCCCATCTTGTAAAAAAGGGGCAGTATGAATGTTTGTATCCCTTCTATAATTCCCACTTCTAATGTAACTGTAAATATTGTAAAGAGACATATAGAAGTCTAAGACTTTTTTGGAGTCCTGCTTACCATCTGTCTGCAATGATATCTTAAGGCAATGCATGATAGAGGCTAATTATGTGCTGCAAAAAAATGTATATTGTTTTTTACTCAGCTTCATATTCAATTGATTGAATGTTCTTTTGCTGTCAGCGTCTAGGAACTGTGAACATAAAAGAGAAAGAGACCCCATGAAACTATCTGGATTAATCTACCTCTCAGAAATACATACATACATACATACCACTTATCCTCCACTAGAATGACTCCACAGTCTGACTTTTTACTTTCAAGATACATACAGTGAACAAACTACACTTGCTAATTTGGTAAGCATTACATATTGCCTATTAAGCTTATTATTGCAAAAGTGGGCCATTACAGTAAATAGACAATTTACTTTACAACATCAGCAGTGCCATTCCATGATTCCTGTCATTAAACATAATTTCAGATTCTGATTTTAACATCTTTAAAGTCATAACTATAAATCTTCCTTAGGGAAAAACTCCTAATACTTCTAGACAAACCCAGAATTTTTTTGCTTGCTTTTATAGAAAAGAATGCCAAAAGAACAAGATTGTTTTCAATTAGAAAAACTTCCCAGAAAAATCCCTGATGAGACATTAAATAAGGCAAAAACTAACAGATTATGATCTTAAGCATAGCCTCATTTTAATATTAAATGGCCTTTTGATCAAAGCAGATTTGCTGGATCAAAACCCGTTCAACTCCAGGGAGGTGCTAACTTTTTTTCTCATCTAAAAAGATGAGTAAACCCTGAGTTACCAGAAAACGTTGAGCTGATTTCTGCATACTTTGTACTGAAACAAAATAAAGTCTGCAACAAATCACAGCTCTTGCAGGAGCAAGTTTCATAGTCTGACACCATTTATTAACTCAGACCAATACACATACCTAGAACTTTATCCTCATGATAGCCTCATCACTCAGACCGTTTCCAGCCTTTCGCTATCAAATCTATCTTCCCCCTAACAGTCTCTCTGAGCAATGCACGACAGCAGTCACTTCCAATGAAACTCATTGCTACTTAGCTTCTGATAACATATATGTATTCTATTTTGCTCCTAAGTTTTCCAGTGAATCTATTCAGCTTGTAGATGATGGCCATGACCAAAATGGTGGATTATACACATGGATGAGGAAAATATAAAAATCCAAGTATTTTGGTCAAAGTTTGGAAACACTGCTGTAGCTTTTCTAGGAAAAGTTCTGCACTTGTTCTTTAGCTATCCTTTGCAGGTCAGTCTCTCCTGAGAAAAGCACCTCTTTTGATACGAAAGTTTAGTCAAAAAGCACTTTTGCAGTGAGGATGCTCAAGTGTAATTTTCCATCAACCATAATACTAGCAAAACAAAACAGTTGAGGCTGAAATTCAAATTCCTATTAGTATGTACATTTTATAGTTTGTTCTTTTGCATTCTACTCTCTAAACCACTTTTACATGAAAGGCTGCATCTCAAGGATATAGATGATGCAGGGGAGCATAAAGTAAAGATGTCCTTACCTCATTAAAGGTTTGCTTCTGCAGCTGTTACGATGTATCAGGGAAGGAAATCTTACACACTAAATGAAGTACAATACTTCAGCACAAAAATGAGAAATGTTTGGTGAAGTCTTATCCTTCATTTCCCATGTTTAGTCAGGCTTTTGACGTTAGTTTAGCGTATTTTTACTCTGGATTCCTTTTTTTTGGTGCTTAATTACACCATCTAAAAATTGGCTGCATAATTTCATAGGTGAAATAACACCTTTAACAGACAAAAAAAAAAAAACTCAGAACTTCATTTTCATTGTTCACTGAAGTATGCCAATGAGAAAGGACAATATTCTGTTACAACAACAAGCCCGTTTTTTGTGTGCGCTTCTCTTAGCTGGAACAATGTCTCAATAAACAGTAATAGATGTGAAGTCATTCCGGTATAGCTTTCTTCCCCATGTCAAATGAGATATATAAATGCTCATGGAGTGTTTCCACACATTCTTCAAGCCATAGGAATTTTTACAGAACTAAAGAAGTTTATCCAAAGACTCTAACAAGAAGATTGACTGGTTTCTCTTATTTCATACTAGATCGGGGGAAAAAAAAACAAAACAAAACCACAAAACCACCATGATTCATATTCTCTACTCTTGCACTAAATCACAGCTTCTCCTGTATTTCCTTGTCTCTCAGGCAATAAACATTTCCTAATGCCTTCACCTATACACACTACAGCTATGTTAAAAACTGAGCCCTTAAGATCAAAGATGGTTCAGTACTAGTTTTTGTCTACAAAATGTTAAGAAATTAAATGAGTTTGTTTCAGGAAGTCACTTTTCATTGCTCTCTAAGAATATTAACAGGAGTATTTGAAAAAATGTCACAATTCTTTTCTTGAATTTTCTTACCACTAACAATTCTGGTTTAATTATCTGTGCCAAAGTCTCTTGCAATGGCATGGAAGGCAATGAAGACTGAAATAGGGGTAGAAAGAAACCAAGTAATAAAAATGTAAGTTACTAAACAGAATACAGAAAGAAAACTTCAATTTCACACTGTGTTCACAGAGCTTAAACAAAGAGGAAGCCACTACATTATCTATACCTAGGGTCTGGCCTTCAGATCACTGCTGATCTACAGTTTACTAAACAACAAAATGCACAAGTCTTTTTCTTTTTTTTTTTATTACTTTCACAGTAGAGTACAAATAAATCTAAAGCTTCACAGTGATGCATGTGTGTTCAAAGCTTGGGTAACCATTGTCACGGATCATCGTAATTTCCTGCAGACACATCTATATTGAGCCCTGTCACTTGAGTTATGCAGAAATTTTACACTTCTTAGATTAATACATAAATAGGTTTTTTTTTTTTCAGGCAAGAAAACAAAGATCAATGCCTAAGTGGGGAGAATTAAGTCAGCTACCCAGATGCTTGTGATGGTTGCTGTGATCCTGAACAGAGAAGGACCCTAAGCAGAGGTTTCTCAGTAATATTTAGCAACATGAATACAACCTTCCTAATTTACCCTGTCATCTGACCAAATTTTGAAGGTTTAGATAAATAAACTGTGTAGATTCCTCCAGACTCTCCTAGGCAGCGAGCTGACACTGGAAATTCAAGTGAAGCTGGAGATTCAGTTCTACTCACTGCTTTGTGTTATGTCACTGCAAATGTTAAAAACATGCTGAGTGCAGTGCACATTTTACCTGGGGATCTAAAAAAAAAAACAAAAACAAGCCAAAACAACAACAACAAACCACAACAAAACCAACAGAATTCATAAACCCATGGATTTTAAAGAAAAATAATTATAATAATCTAGGCCAGCAGAAATCAAATGTTTTTAGAAAATACTTCGCCTCCTTTTTAAGGTTTCAGAAAGTGAAGCAGTATCATACCTCCAGTGCTACTCTTTTGAAACACTGAATTATACTCATGTGAAGGACCCTGCCTCTTTGAAACTGGAGGTTTCTAACTTCAGCCTACACCTCCTCGATTTTGATGGAGATAAGACTGGAGAATTGAACACTTTTTGTCTTGGAGACCCATTGGTGAAGACTGGGATAATATTCTCAGGAATTTTATGTTTTTCTTTCTTTTTGGTCAGGTCACAGGCATTATTGAATTTTTGTCTGGGGGGAATATTTGTTTGTTTGGGGTTTGGGGTTTTTTGGTTTTGTTTGTTTGTTTCTTTATATTGCCCAAATGTATCGTTTTAACACCGTCATGGGTTTGTGGCTAAAGAAATGTAGGTTAGAATTGAAAACATATATATATATATATGTTTCCTGAGTCCCTTTAAAATGCCTAAATATATTCTGTCAAAACCTGTAAATTTGAAAACAATTTTAAGAGATAATGCCTCACTTCTCTCTTTGCTACAATTGGCAACTTACATACCACACCATACACAATGTAGCTATCAATCACCCTGCTTCATACACAATGTAGCTATCAATCACACTGCTTCAGAATAGTGTTGGCTATTGAAACTCTTGCTTCTGCATTATCATTTATAACCAATATTTAATAATAGCCATGTCTCTGACTGAAGCTCTTTTACTCCTCAGATATATCAGAGAATCTTTGGGTGTTTTTTAACCAAAGTAACCATCAGTACTTTATTATTTCTTTAAACAACGTCATCAGGCATCTATATGATCAACATTTACTATATATTCCATTGTCATTATCATTTGCTTTCCATTATTTATGCAATATAAATAACCAGATCTCCTTTAGGTAGAATGTATTGTTTCCCAGTCTAAATTCCCATTCCCTAACTCTTTTTAAGAGTTTAGGAATATTTCTGGGTGGTGTGCTTCACCACAAATGTGCTCATAGCTCTTTGGACTGGTCCCTACAAGGAGGCTGCATGCAACTTCATTACTTGGGTTTTGCCCATTTTTCCCAGAAGCAAACCAAAGAAAACCAAACAAACACAGAAAAATATCCCCAAAGCAGCAGTGTCACCTGGCATGATGCAAGAGTGGATTTTCCCAGCATCAGGCAATCAGATACCACTTTGGTGCTTCATTTCACCTCAGTACAAATGAAAGAAAGGATATCAACAGCAAAGACCACAGTACGCCTTTCACCTAAAACTTCCCATCAAAGCACAGCTCCTCCGAGAGTCTGCTGTTTTGCTAATCCATACAACACACATCAAGGCAGTAGGACTGTAGGAGATAAAGGAAAGGATGCATGCAGTTAATCCTTATAACAGAAAGGATATAAAAAACATTTTTCCTAGTTTGCTCTCAGACTTCTGGAGTGCTTAATGGCTCCTGTCTGGCAGACATACTAACTTTGAAATTATTGAGACAGATTGACATTAATGTATAAAAGCATAATATTCTACCACGGCAACTCTATCAGTATAAATAGCTGTAACAGAAGAAAAAAGACCTCGCATTAACTTCATGAGTGGATTATTTGGCTGTCTAAAATTGCTGTATTCAATCTTTGTACGTTACCTTCCTTATATTTTCCAGGGTAATGCAGCAGTGAAAACAAGTAATACCATGTAGAAAAACTACTCCATTTAAGACATGTAAGGAAATATTTCATTTTGTGGCATAAGTGTGGCAAAACCATAGCATGTAAGAGGGAGGCAAGCTATTTTGCTCTGCTCCCTGGCTCAAGTCACATCAGGTAACACTGGGTGCATGTACCACATGTCTGAGTTAATAGTTATGATACCCTAAGAGCTCCAGTACATCTGCGTCTTCCTATTGTTGCCTTTCCGTAACAGGCATTTGTTTTTGAAGGGATACTTGCATGGCATGTAGATCTATCAGTCTTAACATTAAGTATTGGCGTTTGGAAAGGGCAAAAAACATTCAAATAGAGATAGAAAACAACTTAGAGAACACTTTAAGAAAAAAGGGAAGTTAAAAAGTATGAGTGTTGTGAACAATGAAATCTAGTGGGTAAGTCAGCCTTCTCCACAGGTGATAAACAGTAATCAAGGAGTTAATAGTAAGTACAAAATGTGTTATTTTTTGAAAGTATCCAATCAGCTGACTTCAATATTGATATCAAAAGTGATTATTTTGTTAATACAATTCCTATTATTTTGATCCCAATTTTGCCTTTACATTCAGTTGTAAGAAACCTTCTGGTGAATTTCATGGCTATAACACTTGAAGAGCAGTTGCTCTTGCGACTATATTTTGATTGCTTTCTTAGTGACATGAAATATTTAAACTAAAGAAGGAAATTTATATGTAATCTCTTTCCTGCTAACAGAAGCACACACCCTCTAAATTGTGAGCCCAAGTGTACTCAGTCTGAAGGAATACAAATGATCCTGGAAGAAAGTTTCATAAATTTTGTATTGCTTTGAATCCTATACTTTTTTTAAACAAGGTATTTTTTACTAAACACAAGGATGTGCAAAAAGTGGTACTACGAGTCATACCAAGTATGGAACATTTGGTAGAAGTTGTGTTACAACCAGTCTAGAAATGGTTATAAATCTAAAAGCTATTTGGTCAAAACACAATACTACAAGCGTGTCTTCTCACAGGACACATCACTCTCATGAAGAGAGGAGCAAGTTAGAGAAATAACTTGTCAAAAAATAGACTCATACCTACACTTTAGAGGGGGAGCTGCCTGTGTAAAAGAATAAGATAGTAATCACAGAAACAGAAGTGATACTGACAGTATATTTTATGAACTATGTCATCTGGCTTTCTCATATTCATCCCTATGGCTAAAAAAAAAAGAAAAGAAAAAAAAAACCCTAAACCTGAACCATCAAATAATCTCACCTAGAACCTGATCTCACAAGTCTACCTGCAGATACTTTGACTCTAAAAAAACAAGCCTTCATATAACTGCATAAACCCCTGGCTACGTAAGTAGTAAAATATTGTATATACTAGTATAATAAGTCATAATTTATTGACAGGTTGTCCTCAATTATAAAAACTACTTCAGATTCACCTATGTTTTTAAAAACAGACAGCATCACAAATAAATAACTTTTAAAAAGTAAAATTAAACCAGAAGTAAAACCAGAATTTTTTACATTGAATGAAGGTCATCTGTAAATGAGGGATAAATTCACACCCGAATTTATTTATTTTTTTTAAGATCATGTAATTGAGAAAGAATAGATTAAAATGCAGAATAACTGAAATTTAATATTTCTGGTTAGGTTTCAAGAGTTTATCTTAAAGTAAATGTTTTTGCTCTCATTTTGTGCAAAGTTCTGGTCCAAGCAAAACTGAATGATGTTTGCCTGCTCCATGTTCTGGTCACTGCAGAGATGAAAAAAAAAAGAAGCCCCTTCACAGTGATAAATAGGTAAAATAGATCCCTAAGAAAAAGATGGTAGATAAGAATTGAGTTAACAATCAGAAGATGTTCGAAGAGCTTTTCTACTCTGAAGGTGAAAGTAATTATACCTTCACTGCATTAGCAACACTAAATATGCGTATTTATGAC
Source organism: Pezoporus wallicus (assembly GCF_028554395.1). Classification (NCBI taxonomy): domain Eukaryota; kingdom Metazoa; phylum Chordata; class Aves; order Psittaciformes; family Psittacidae; genus Pezoporus; species Pezoporus wallicus. The sequence continues at coordinate 272,436 of NW_026642638.1, forward strand.
CTGTGCTCTCCTCTCTGCATTGACTTCAGATAAAATTCACAGGGCAAAGTTGTTCTCCTCTAGAACAGTCTGTCACACAACACTGATCATCTCATGGATTTATGGAACGTGAAATCACCAGTGTGTATGTGCGAGCTACTTAGAAACTGTAACGATGAATGAGGATCAAATGAAAAACAGGAACACACAGTATCAAATACTACTTCTCTGATCTAAGCTACCTCCAGTTAGTTTATAGGTAAAATTTCTAGTACTGTAGTTCACAAATATTCCACTGTTGTGAATATATGATGCTTATACCATAATTAAAATGCTACCTGACAGGCAAAGTGAAAAGGACCAAACAAACACAACACACACACTAACTAATTAGAAAAGCATCCACACACCACTAAAGACTTTCCAGGGCTGAGGAATCTATTTCACTGTGAGAAACCATTCCAATGGACAGTCATTTTTTAATAAGAATCTTCACTTATTTCAAGTTTTAGTAATTCTTCTTTCACAAGTCAGATACCAAACATCTGTCAAAGTTTGCTGTAACTGTTATAAATAGACTTTTCAGCTCTTAAATTTCTCTTTGATAAGTTAAATAGACTGAGATTCTTCAAGAACTCATTAAAGGCCTATTTTTTAATTATTCTCTCACTCTTTGTTTCTTTTCTGAACCTTCTCCAATATATTTTTTCTTTTTGTAAATTACGTACTTCAGAACTAAACATAGCATTCTTTCAGTAATATCAACACCAAATACAAAGGGAATATATATATTAGCAAAAAGAAATAGTGCCATCATCAAACACCATCGTTTGACATTGTTCCTCCAGCTCATGTATAGATTGTCAGTCGATGATGCACCATGAAATGAAAATTTGATATTCTTCCTATTTTTATTTTCCAAAACTTCTCCATAGATCTCAGCTCTCTCTCAGCACAACCTTTCTATGCTGTTGTGCTCCCCAATGCAGTTGCCAACCCTTCAAGTTGTCACTGACATCCCGTAGAGTACATTTTTTAAAACCACATGCTCTTCCCCTCCATGACCCTGTCATTCTTTCTCCCTGCTTTCCAGGAAAAGTTCTTTAGGGAGCAGGTAGCAGAGTTTAAGGAAAAAAAAAAAAGATGACAAAGCAATCTTAAAAATTAGATCTCTCTTATTGTAAAACAGCTGCTTGCTTTTGCTAATCTGAGTCAAATGGACCACCAAGTGAAATGCTTTATAGATTGACTCACTTGGACAAGGAGCTATGACAATTGGCGAGGCGGATATCAGTGGTGACACTGTGAACAGACTGTGAAAGGCAGACCATCAGAGCAATTTACTACCACTAGGCTGAGAATGCCAGCATGAAAGGAGATATCTCAGCAGCACCTTGCTCATTTCACCAGGTCAGAGGCAGCCTAAGGGTTCCCCAGTAAGAAGGACACATCATGCCTACACAAAGATGGTTGGTGCAGGAGAGTAAGCCAAGTCACCAGCAGCATGAATTTCCACATGAAGTATGCAAGTGTGAGGACAGCCAGCAAACAATCACCTGAGGCATCTACCAAAGCAGCCAAAAGGCCTGGAGATCTAGTTCCCCAGTGTTTTGATGGGATCACCATAGATAATTCAAAGGCTGCACTCATTCTGGCAGCCAGCATTTCTGATGCTGGGGCTCTGTGAGGTCAGACAGACATACAGACTAAGTTACTCACCATGAGCAGCAGCAACTATATTTTTGTAAAGTGTGTTCTTCAGCAGTTAACTTGGTACAATGGAGCAGTTATGGGTCTCCTGCTTTGAGGAACCACATGATTCTAATAAGCAGACACTACAAAGTACCAGAAATAAACCCTAGATTATTTTTTGAGAGAGATCGTTTTTCTTTCATGCATTGCTATTGACAGTAAACACAAAGACAATCTGCACAATATCTAGTATTGCTCTACCCCAATGGCCTGTGCAAGAATTAAAATGGCATTGATATTCTCCTTTTCCAGATGTAGAATGCAGTTTCTGAGTATCTTTTAAATTACATTTAAAAATATTCAAAAACTCTGCGAGAGAAAACCGCATTTGGCTGACATAATCATTGTATCATTTTTAGATTTTTTTTAAGCTAAAATGTTTCCCTTTAGCAATTCCATATTTTCTGATTTTAGCATTTTCACATTAATATTAAATTAAGAGCAAGAAATTCACATATAATGTTTATATAACATCTTTTAATTTAGTTTGGTGGCGCTTTAACCCTTAACTGGTGTTTGCAAGCAAAGATGGTACAGATCAAATATCTATTGATTACTTCTACACATTGGAGACAGAAGCTTTGGAGACACCCTAAAATTTAAGGAAAAATGTCATAAAACCTCCTGCAGACAGTATCCTTCTGTGTATGAAACAAAAGCTTCTCTGGAAAAGAAAAATTTCACATCAATTCAGGGAATTAAACACCAATAAATCACAGAGGTGTTTGCACAAAAAATGAAGCATACACTTTCACAGCTTTGGCATTCTGAGTCTTCTGACTCAGTTTCCCCATTTATTGATGTGAATATTCGGTACTGAAGGCCTCTCTAGTCCCATGGTTCCCTCCCAGTTTCCAGAGATCCCCTGCATAACAGCCATGGTCAGTAAAGCTACAGACCCTGGCACAACCTTACATGTGCTGCTTCTGCCTTCCAAGGATTTGCTCTGTCACAAAGAGGTTCCTTTATGTTGCTATGTGCCTGACTGTGTCACTTCCTGGCTGTGTCACTTGCTCCTGCACACTATGCTTTTCGCTTGTGGTCCTCTACCTTCAATGCAGCCCTTGAAAGGCATTTTCATGCTCTCTAACTGTCTAGCAATCATTGCTTTACAAGCATTATTAACTCTGTGTCAGCTCTTTTACTGCAATTCACTTTGAATTTCATTCTGGCAAAAGCCCCAGCACCTCACTCCTGCGCTCAGCAGTCCATGGCTGAGATTTGGTAATACAGAAGCCTCACTCGCCCTGTATCAGATTCAAATCATTCGTTGCTTATTCAGTCAGCAAGGTTACAACACCTCATTATCTCCATAAACAGAGATTAAAAACCGGCATTAACCAGATCAGCGGAGGCGATTGCAGAGGCGCAGGGCCACGAGCCGTGCTAAGGCGGTCTGACTCCGGCTGGTCCCTTCCGCCGCTTTATCAATAGATGGCAGCAAGGAGCTCTTTCTCTCCTGAGCGTCGGAGGAGGAAGATTACACCCCGGTAGAAACCCGAGACAAGCTTTCCAACAGAATTCAGATACTTCATGTTATCAGCCATGTTTTGTGGCTTCTTCAGGAATGGCTAGTATACTCTGCAGCAGTGCAGAACTACGGAGATGACCCTTTTGTAGTGTCCTGACAGGTTTGCAGTACATCAAAAACATGTCAATGATAGGAATTAAAATACATTTTCCACATGTGTTTGTTTGTATCCTAAATGGTATGGATTAAAAATCCTGAAATGAAGCATAACAATCAGTGAAAGCAATAGCTAAGTCAGGTTAGAATGTCATCTGCGCAGAAACAAAGGCTGCAGAGGTTGTGAGACTTTGGTAACCACTCCCTACGCAATTTGTCCAGTTTGTGTGTTTAGAAGCAAGATGAAATTTAGACTACATGAAATTTTGGATATGTATTAAAAATAATATTTCCCTAGCAAAGATGGGTCTTTTGGGAGTCTTAAAATTACTTCATGCTTCCTTCTTGTGCTCAATTTGACTCTTTTTCTGGACCAAGCTTCCAACCTCCTGTTTTGACAATTTCTCTACTCAGAATACTACTTTCTGTTCTCAAAATATCTTTTTACTACAAAATAAACTTTCTTCCCCTATACACACACCCCTTGTGCATCATTCTTTTTTTTATTTCTATTTTTCCTTTTCTTCATTTTACATGACCTTAGAGTGAAAAAATCTTCAAATAAAAACATCTCTTTCCAGTCCCACATGTTGTAAATTCACTGCATTGGACAGGTTATCACAACTAGGCAACAAACTGGCAACCTCTGAAGAATGCTCAAAAAGGGAATGAATATGCTTAAGTCTTTCTACTGCCACACAAAATGAGGCACTGCATTAGGATTGCCTGGGACACAGTTTTTACTATGATATTTAGCTATATCTGCTTGTATGTATAAATATTTAAGCTACAAAACTATTTAAGCAGACCATTAACGTTGCTTTTGCACACGGAGGATGTTTCAACATCATTTCCTGAGCAGATAATTATCCAGTAATAAAGGAAACTATACCTTCTTTGAAGCATTCAGACAAAAATGTCTAAGAACATTGAATTTCATTGTTCATTTTCTATATTAAAAGGATTCAGAACATCGACCACAAGAGCTTTCATTTCCTGAATCATGCTATACACTTTAAAAAAGTAATTTTGCAAAAAGAAGTTGGTATTTTGCTATTCTATTCAGTAGCAGACCTATATCTTCTGTTTTAGGACTGCCAAGTTCTGGAGCAACTAGCAGTTTCTTATACAGATGCTGACTAAAAGTTTAAATGCAGAATCCGCAGCATCATTTCTGAATGTCCAAAATCAGCCTTTACATCAGCAACAACATAGTGCCGTGAACCCAGGAGGTCACCTGTGTACCCTATAAATTTCTCTCAATCTTCCATATGTCTAAACAGAAATGGCTACGAGTGCAGTGGCAGTTAGAACTGCATTAAATTCTATCTTCTTATTAGTAGTGTCATACTATCCATGTTAATTGGTACAGTAAGTTGAACTGGAGGCAGACAGCTAGGTTTGTGGAGGGAAGGTTGGGAAATACATGTGCTGGACAGGCTAGGAGTGCTTCAGCACACCACGCAGCTCTCCCAGCAGATTTAGGAACTTTTTTCTACCCTCCCCCTGTCCTCTTCCCTCAGAAATCCTGTTGCTGAGAATACAGAGAGACATTCTATCTTTGGGAAAAACCTACCCTCAACACAGACTATGACATTTTCATCTGCCAGCTTTATGGCCTCTTTTGACCTTGCTGACAGCAATCTCTTGGAAATCCTTCAGGGATTTTAAGCAAAACCAGGTAGTTACATTGCCTTGTCTATAAATTTAAGCTAGATGACATTGCGCTTGTTTTACTTGCAGCCTCTTTGTAAAAGTCAAATATTTAGAGTTACCACAGAAGTCTTTCTTTGTTTTTACTATTGGCAGAACCAAAATCAACAAGTATTTTTGCAGGCATCTCAGAGCATGTTTAGCAAAGCTTCAGGTTGGAGAGCAGTTTCTGCCAAGCTAAAAAGAGGCAAAGCATATTCATGAGCTTAGGTGGAAAAGATTTCCCTGGAAGAGTGAAAAGCCAATATTTTTCCTTCAAAGTTCTGATAACAGAGATAGCCCAGGACCCAAGCAGAGGTATAAAACCCTCCTGCTTGTTGATTTATTCTCCTTTCTAAGGATCAGAGATCACTGCTGAAAGGTATGTCTGAGAAGGTACTGATTTTTGAAGCTCATTTATGGTGTGCGATTTTATTTCAACTTAGTAAAAACGTGCAGAGGAGGGAAGTGACACCTACACTTTCAGCCAGAGGGTGGCCATAAATCTATTTCTGCTGCACTGGAAACTGCATCCCCCTCTCCTGTCACGATTATTTGCACATCTACTACCTAGCTAAAGCACAGTCACATCCTTGCTGTGTGGCAGCACCAGTCATGGGACCGCAGCATGGGGGAGCAGGCAGAAGAGCTAGCTTCTGCATTCCTTCTTGCAGGTCACAGATGTCACAGGATACACATATGGTGCATGTTAAAGAGGCATGCTTTTCATGTGACATGGCTGGTCGCAGCAGAGAAAATGCTGCAGAGTGATGGAAAGCTGCCCTGGCAGAAAAGGACCTGGGGTGTTGGTCAACAACTGGCTGAATATCATCCAGCTTGTGCCCAGGTGGCCAAAGATGGACAAGACCATCTTGGATTGTATCAGAAATAGTGCCGCGAACAGCACTAGGGCAGCGATTGTCCCCTGTATGCAGCATTGCCAAGGCTGCACCTCAAATCCTGTGTCAGTTTTGGGCCCCTCACTAGAAGACAGATATTGAGGTGCTGGAGCATGTCCAAAGAAGAGCAATGAAACTAGTGAAGGTTCTAGAGACAAGTCTTGAGAGAACTGGGGTCGTTTAGCCTGAAGAAAAGGAGTCTGAGGGGAGAACTTGTTGCTCTCTACAACTACCTAAAGGAGGCTGTAGCAAGGTGGTGTCATTCTCTCTCAAGTAACAGGTCATAGAGCAAGAGGAAATGGCCTCTAGTTTTACCAGAGAAGGTTTAGATTGGATATTAGGAAAAGCTGCTTCACTGAAAAATGTTGTCAAGCATTGGAACAGGCAGCTCAGGGAAGTGATGGAGTCACCATCCCTGGAGGTATCTAAAAGATGCGGAGATACAGTGCTTAGGGACACCATTTTGTGATGGACGTGGCAATTCTGGGTTAACAGCTGGACTTGATCTAAAGGTCTTCCCCAGCCTAAATAATTTTATGATTCCATGAACTGAAAGCAGCTTCTGACTGACACGGCAGCATTTTGTCTCTGTGACCCATTTCCCAGATGCAAGGGTAGAGGATAATCCTGAGCAGCACCCAGACAATGGCAATAGGAGCATACTGTAAAGGGGAGTAATTTCTCTGTGAAGTGCATCTGGCACATGGGCCCTATCTCAGCTCATGCTAGCTTGACAAACAAATATTAGGAAAGTGATCTTTCATTTTTAACAGGCAATAGAAAGGAAATCAAAGTAACGGCAATGATGAACACAACGTTAAGTCTTTTCTGAAAGCCAATCCACTAAATAAAATAGAGCCTCTATGCTCCAGGAAAATATTTTCCAACATGGAAGGTATTTTCTACACAAGTTAAGACACCATTCTGCAAGCCAGTAACAAGCCCTGTTCTCGTGTACCACACAGTTAAAAATCATTACACAGATGAAAACTGTTTTGTCATAATTTAAAAGCGGGCATCAGTGAACTATTTTCATTAGCACTTAATCAAGGTAAATATTAAATTTCATTACTTAAAAGATTCCATTCATGCAGTGATCTTGAAGTAAAGGATTAATTAATATTTTAAATATTCATATTAACCAGATCTCATACCCACACAGACCAATCTCAATCAATTCCCCTGGTAATGCTTCTGCAAACTGCATCTGACTTAAGGTTATTTGAGAGCAGCATTACACCAGATTCCCACTGCTTCTTTTACCTTCTTTCTGCTGTTTGAACTCTCACAGTGATACACAGGACAATTTAAGGAGATACTGCCATAAGTGGAAGGGAAAGCCTTTCCCTGTGCAGTTCATACACAGCTTGTTCCCATCTCACCTCATTTCACCAACAGAAGAGAGAGCACTGTGCTCAGGAATCAGTTGGCTGTCACCTTGCATTGCCTCACATGTTTAAGATATTGTAGCCCTCCCTCACCAAGTTACTGTGGGTCATGTGGCTAGTGATGCTTCCTGGACTCTCTCCATTACTGTGCTAGCATCACTTTTCTGCAGAAAGCCTTTCAAAAGGCGTTCAGAAAGAAGAGATTTTATATCTAAATCTATTAATATTCTGTGGTCTTAGTTCCATTACACATTAACTTTTGAGTGTCCTATGTTTGATAAATGCTTTTTTTTTATTTATTTAATGTAGAACCATAAGGTTGTTTTACCATTGCCAGATTCTTCAATTCTTTAACCATGCATTTCAATGGAAAGCGGATAGTTTGGATTTTAAACTACGTTGTTTTTTTTTTTAAATTAAAAAAAAAAAAGTGGGGTTTTAGGCATTACAGCAAGTTGTGTAATATACATAGTTTCCTTTTTCATCAGTTTTTTTGCCTGGAGACAGCATGTGCAATTAACCTTGCAGAGTCATACATACAGGGCAGATATAGGAGGCTTTACAAGTCATCAAGTTTCACTTTATCTTCACTTCAGCTATTTTCACATAGCAATACCATCACATCTTGTTTATTCTGAGTTATGACTCCTTCTACAATTTCATAAATTTGTCTCTGCAAGGAAGCCAGAAAAAGATGCAATCAGTGGCAAGAGGCAGAAGTTGACTTCTCAGAAATATGATGGAGATGATAGAAGAGAATGGAATTAGCCCTGAAAAGAAAAAACCCAAAGAAACAAAAAAAAAAACCCAACAAACCAAACCAACCAACCAACCAAAAAAAAAAAAAAAACTGTGGAGAAGTGAAAATAAGTGTGTATCTGATAGATGTTGAAAAAAAATTAAAGAAACGTTATTAAAACATCCCTGATCTTGCAAAAGAATAAGCAGTGAAGCAGGATCAAAATGGAAATAATGATATTTTGAATCTATGGAGAAGGAACATTGTCTGTGCAACTTTCCATGAAGCAGCACAAAAAGGATATATTTACCAGTTCCAAACCACCACGTGACACTTCAAGAGAAAGTGTAAGGTGCTGGGTGAGACATAAAATGAGAATTTAGATGTCAAGACGGCAGTTTTATTTTGCAAAATACAATTCTATTGACCCTGTACAGAAATCCATGAGTGGCCCTGCTCACTACTGTAATACCTAAAATTTTCCATCCAGTTTAGTGCTATTAGCAAGACCTGCAGCATTGTTTTTTCTGAAGGCCTTCGGGTCTCTCCAAGATGCAATATTTCATTGCTAGCACTTGTATCCTTTAAAAAGAAGTGTGCACAGTCAATCATGTTACCATTTTCTCATTGTTTAGTGCTCAACCAAGGCAAGTCTAGTCATTATAAACAGATTTTCCCTAGAACTTTATTCATAATGCTAAGAAAGTCTTATCTCTTTGTTGTGATTTCTTTGCCCTACAATGAGGGTGGGTGTAAAACTGCATGATATGACTTCTACAAGGTTTTTCAAGGACCAAGAACACAACAATTACCTTTGTTCCTTGTGGCCCTACAGTAATTTCCACTGCATCATTTGGTTTACAGTAACCTTTTACATACAGAAAAAGCAAGGAAAGAAAAGAAAGAAAGAGAACCTTAGCAACTTCACTTTTCCCCCCCTCCTTGTCTGGAAACCATAGAAACCAAACTGAAAGTACAGCCAAGAAGTTCGTCATTTGGCTATCTCTGGCTGATCTCCATGGAAACATTTCACTTTTTGTTGAAAGGAAAAATCTTCAGATCAGACAAATGGCCACAGTCTGATGGGTTCTGACATCTTTGGGAAAAAATTAAAGAACAATGTCAATTGGTTTTGCTTTACATATTCCTACTCTATTTCCATTGTATGCCATTTTTGCCCATTTTATTTCATTATAATTACAGGTTTTCTTTCAGAGTTATGTTATCAAATAAGACATTAAATTTGCAAAAAAAAAAGTTATATCCTGCCTACAAACCAGGGCCTATTAACTCTGGTATTCGGTTTAGGTATCATTTGCTGTAAGTTATATAGGTCATCCAATACCTTTATTTACATGCTTTGCCTGGAAAATTGAATAGAGGTGTTGAATACAGCATAACAGCTAAGACTGAGAGATAAAAAAACATTCAACACCAGCAAGTCACACCTCTCAGAACTATTCTTTCAGGAACCCTGCAGACCCAGGAAGGTATTTCTGCCTGCTACGCACCCTCTTACCTTTAAGTTTTATTACAATTAAAATAAACACTGGATGAATGGGAAAAAAAAAAAATCTACAAACAAGACAACTAATATGAGAGGCTCTTCCATGGGACTTAAGGCTTCTATTGATCCTATGGAAGTCACCATCATCATGGCTTGACTTCTCAAACAAAGATTTGGGAAGGGCTTTACCCACACTTACTACAAGCGCGCTGATGACTAAAAAGGCCAGTGTGAGATAGGCAAATCCAGCTGCAAAAAGCACAGGGAAAGGTCTCCTTGGGTGGTATAGGCGGGGCACGAACCTTTCTACATTGTCTTTTCTCCTCCAGACTAATTCCGCATGAGTTCTCAAAGGAGACAATGGCCTTATGGAGCAACTAATGTCCTGAATAACCTGCGTGCAGGGTTGGGTCTGCGACTTCCAGTGCACCTTATCACCTCCCGTTTTGTCCATCACCTGTTGCTACAGGGCTTTGCAAGTGTGGGTAGACCCTTCAGGCCTGCACAGTGGATTTTTTAGGTGAGGCACAGAGTGCACAAAACTGGCCCTACCCTTTACACCTGAGGTTTATCTGCAAGGGCCTAGCGAGCTTGGACAGTGACAGCAAAGTCTTCAGGTCTTAGGTTTGATTAGAGTATCCTTCTCTTAGATGGATGGCCTTACAGAGCTAAACGAGCTCCATCTGCCCGGGTTTGAAGTTAGAGTTGTCCTTCTCCTAGGATGGTTGTCCGAAGGCTAGTGAGCCCATCCTGCCCATGGACACATTTTGTCTGACTCTTCAGTTGAGACCTGTCTGGCATGGGAGACCCTCCTGGAGGCATATGCCATCACCAGTATAGCTCCCAACCTCACAAGGGCAAGCAAGCTCTTTCCCCATGACAAGGGGGTGTGCGTGAAAGAGCCCATGGAAGTACTTGAGCACTTGAAGTACATGCCCATGAGAGGCCTTCTGACAGCGGGTGAAGTGCCTTGAGGCACTCCTACAGAGGCTCCAGAGCTCTGAGCACCATCAGAAAGGAAGACTTTGGAAGACTCCACCTTTATAACTACTTTTAGTAGTACATAGGTACCATCTACACTATAGGTACTACCTACACTGGTAAGGTGTGGCTAAGCAGTGCAGATACTCTCCTGAACTATGGATTCAGAAGTGAAAATTAAAAAGCTTTGCTACAAAATGGTCTGAGGTACTAAACCACAATTAAATTTATTCCTTAGACAGCTCCAAGTTGCTGCTGCAGCCATTCTACTCCCATAAATATTTATTTGCTTCTTTTGGAGGTAGTACACATAAAGTAGTTGAGAACAGGGTAATTTTTTCTAATATATACACAGAAGCTCCAGTCCCAGAAAACATTCAGGCATCAAAGGAAGGAAAAATACTGGTACCATCTTAGCTCATACAGAAAAATTAAAAATCCACAGCCACTCTAACATTGTTAAAGAACTATTCTGTTTATCATTATATACAGCAAAACAAACTACGATATATATGGGGTATGATTTGCAGTCTTAGAAAAACCTCTAGGTTTCTGACTGATAATACAATGAATATTGTTTCAAACATCAATATTATTGCAAGAAGTGTCATTAGCTAATGCTTAGTTGTGGCAGTTAATTATACTGCTCCTATCAGTGGCTTACCTGCAAAGAAATATGATGAATTCAATGGAAATATTACCAGTGATGAAGAGACATCATCTGATTTCAGCTGCAGACAAACTGTCACTGAACAAAAGAGTGAAAATGTGCTGATGCTTCCTGAAATTTGAAAGAATGTTGGAAAGATTGCAATGAATTATACAGACAGAAGTAAATAGAGCAGGAAACTCAAGGAAGTCATGAAAGAACATTCATAAGGAGAAAGTGATAGGCAAGATATGACTCTGCTGAAGGTTTTATCAAACAAAGTAAAATAATAGTCCAGAACCAAGAGGAAGAAAAAGGTCGCATTGCCTCAGTTGGAAGAAGTTACTTTACAAACATATAAATGAAGACTTGCATGAAAATGAAAGGCAGAGTTTGGTCCAGATTATTGAAATCTGTTTAAGAAGATTATTAAATTTATTAAGATTATTAAGAAGATTAAGAAGAACTATTCTAAATATTTTGACACCTTCTGGTTTCTCTGTACCTGTACATTTCTACACTTACCATTTGTGAGATAAGTTGAAAGATGTGCTTTGTAGTAAAATGCCTCTAATATCAGAACACAATAAAGCACAGCTGTGCAGAAGCAAATATACAGGACCTGGCAGTGTTAGGTTTATGGTTGGGCTCATAGAATTGCAGAATGGTTTGGGCTGAAGGAACCTTAAAAATCATCTAGTTCCAACCCCCTGCCACAGGTAGGGTTACCTTCCACTAGACCAGGTTGCTCAAAGTCCTGTCCAACCTGGCCTTGAACATCTCCAGGGATGGGGAAGATGACACAATTTCTTGGGGCAACCTGTTCCAGTGCCTCACCACCCTCACAGTAAAGAACTTTCTTACATCTAATCTAATCTACCCTGTTTCAGTTTTAAAGCCATTCCTCCTTGTCCTATCGTTACCTGCCCCTGTAAAAAGTCCCTCTCCAGCTTTCTTGTAGGCCCCCTTTAGGTACTGGAAGCTGTTCTAAGGTCTCCTCAGAGTCTTCTTTTCTCCAGGCTGAACAAGCCCAATTCACTCAGCCTGTCTTCATAGGAGAGGTACTCCAGTCCTCTGATCATCATGGCCCTTCTCTGGGCTTACTCTAACAGCTCCATGTCCTTCTTCTGTTAGGGGCCACAGAGCTGAATGCAGTGTTCCAGGTGGGGTCTGACAAGAGCAGGGGAGAAGAATCACCTCTGTCGACCTGCTGGTCACATGGATTTTAAGAGGTCTTTTACAACCTAAATGATTCTATGATAAAGGCAGGTAACAGTGGCATAGATTTTTGCTTTCACTGCACGTAAGTGCGTTATGCTATCAGTCCTTTACAATACATCATCTGTAACCATATGGAAAGGTAGGGTGTATGTTATTTTAACTCAACAGGCATAAGAGACTTACGATTTCCAGCTTGATTCTATTGAAGTTTGAGTTCAGTTGGTTGATTTTTTTTTTTCCAATTGTTTATGGGGTTTGTGTGGATTTCTTTTACCCAGGGTTTGAGGGGGTTTTGCCTTGGTTTTGGGGTTTTGGGTTGTTTGATTTGGTTTTGTAACTAATGCTTGAGAATTCAAAATAATCTCAACAAATTTGTGAAATTATTGTGTGTAGGGAAAAAAAAAAAATTTAGTATTTTGTATTTGTGCTTAGAAGGGATCAGGTGCCCAAACACAAGAAAAAGAAGCCTTTCAACTTAATAGTCCCCAACAATGTCAGTCTTGAAAAGCTGTCTTTGTGCCCTGAGGTACATATATATATATATATATATATATATGTCTTAAAGAAAAAAAAATTAAAAGGATATTTTGCAAGGCATCCAACATGTTCTTCTCGGTAATTGCAGATACTTAGTTTGGAGAAGAGAAAGCTAGCAGGAGACTGAGCAGTCTTCTAATATGCAAAAGCTTCTAGTAAGAAGAGATTAATCTGTTTCCCATGACCATAGCAGAAAGGTCAAGGAATGATGGACTTAAATTGCCTCTATGGAGATTTGGGCTAGAGATCAAGAGAGAAATATTTCCAGCACTAAACATTGTGATGGATCTTCTAATAGAAGTGGAGAAATCTCCCTCATCAACAGTTTTTGAGAGCATATCACAAACACCTGTCAGGAAATATTTATGCATAATTGGTCCTGCTTGGGGCAGAGGAATTGGCCAGATCAGAGTTTTCCTGCTTCACTCTTGAGGCCAGAACCACAGTTCCCTGCAGTAGCAACAGAGGCAGAGAGCAAACTCACTTTCCCTCTTTAACTTGGAAAACCAGAAAGGAACTCATCAGTTAGATGTAAAGCACTGGCCAAATTATTTCAGCTGCACCAGACTGAGCAGCCTCCCCATGTTCTTAACCTTGTTTCCTACAGTTTTCAGTTAGAGCCATAGAAATAGAGCATTTCAACTTTTTTAGCATATAAGAAAGCAATTACAGTTCAAAACTTAAATTCTAATCTAGAAACAAGACTGTCTGGAATCAGAAGAAAACTGATTTTGGTTAAACCAATTTAGAGAATCTTTAAGCATCCTACCTGGCCTAACAGTTAGAGAGTTTGGTTATTGGATATTGGTTTGGTTTTGGTTTTTGTGTGGTGGTGGTTGTTGTTGTTTGTTGGTTTTGTTTGTTTGTTTTAAACAAAACCCCACTCCAATGAAACTTTTTGTAGCAAGAATAAGGCATGTTGCAGCACCTGCCAGGCCTTTGCCCATTCCCATCGTCAGAACAGGAGCCTGCACAAGCTCCCAGGAGACTGTCAGTCCTTGGAGGCAGTAAATCTTTCTTCAGCAATAAAAAGTGAGGCATCAGTGATATGGGGCAACCATTAATTACTGTGCAATCCAGATAAAGCACCCTTTCAAATGCCAATTTTTGTATTTTATTTTTCTTCAAAAAATATGAATGTGCATCACTACAGGATAGTTTTAGATAAGTATTTCCTGGATTTCTATATTTAGCAATCACACTTCTATTGGTTTTGCCTCAATCTAAACTACTTCATGGCTACTAAGACCACCCTCACATTAACAGCTTCTGCTTTGCTTTCACACAAAAATATGAAAATTTCCCCTTGACTTCTCTTGGTGCAGCTTGTAATAGATCTGCATCTGGAAACACTATACCATATTCTTATACTACTTTTATAGCAGGAACTGCTAAGTACTTTGGCTCACTTACAAATTCCTCAATTCACCAAGATATAATTTTGCCGTGATTCATGCGTTTGCTAAATCTATGCAAGTTGTGGGCATGCTTATTAACATCACATTAAACCCTAGAACTAAAAAGATTAGCAAGCAGATTATTTTTTTTCTTGGACATTGACACTTAGCAGATAAATTACACTGTCAAAATGTTTAAAGAAAACAAAGCACAATTATGACAGATACGGTTTTATTTTACATACTGCTCTACTTTTACACAGAATCACAGAATAGTTAGGGCTGGAAAAGACCTTAAAATCATCTAGTTCCAACCCCCCTGCCATGGGCAGGGACATCTCACACTAGACCATGTCACCCAAGAAGACTTTTAAGACTTTAACAATTGTTGTATGTCAAAATGTAGCATCATTTCAAGATTTGTTTATCCATGGAACAGCACGAGACCAGCATAAATAACATTAAGTGCTCAATTCAGGAATTTATGGTGTTATTTCTTAATTTCAATAGAATTTCACACTCAGCATGTCATAAGCCTCTGTAGTGATGTATTGTAGCATAAACAGGACACTGTATGTCACCTTGCAATTGCTGTGGAGCTTATTGTATCTCTTTGAAGTACAACCACTGGGCCACAAATGAGCTCAGTGGCTTCAGTTCAAATTTTGCTCAGCTTCAGATTAAAATTACTGCCTTTTCTGCTGCATTTTTCTGCTGACCAAAATCTCTTCCCAACACAGGTATGCACCAGCTATGATCAAATGACCATTCAGCTACACTGAAAAATGGTGGCCTCTTATTTCTCATTGCTAGGCAGATTTTTTATTTTTGTTTTTGCACATCTTCAAATAGCTTTCACCCAGCAGATGGCTTTTTTATGCAGATTCTCTAAGGAGTGTTGGGGGGGGAAATAGGAATCTGTCAGCCAGGGTAGAAGGGGTGAACTAAATTGGTAACAGCACATGCCACTGACTTTAGCAAAACCTTGAAGTGTATTGAAGAGGCACAGGATTTATCCTATGGCTGTAGAATATTGTCACTGCGGCCTCTTAGGAATCAGTCCTGAAAACTTCCAGAAGAATTCTAGAGGGGCAGGAAAGTCTAGCAAGAAATAACAGCTTCGACATTCTTAATGGCCAATTTGGTAATGAAAATATCTTACCAGGCCAGCTGACAGTGACTGTCTTCTTAAATAGCTTTTTGGTTTTTTGGTTTTTTTTGTTTGTTTTTTTTCTTTTAACATCCTTTCTCAGCAGGATCAGTGCAAAGAACTGTGCTAGAGAAACTGTGCTCAGGGAAAACATTTTACGATAAGCATCATCCATCATTAGAAATGTTAGTATGATGACACAAGCAATCTGAGCTAAACAGTCTGTTGCATTTATCATCATTCATTTTATCACACGTATAAAACAGGTAAGAACAACACACTTATATCTAAAGCCAATAAGGAAATCTGCCTTATTAATAGTGCCTTGAGGTTATAATATATGTTATGTTACTCTTACCTTTTTTTACAAGTAAATCATATTACTTGCAATGTAATTAATGCAATCAGTGCTTCTAGTCATTAACCACTCATATTTAAGAGCTTTCTTGCAGCCATTGATTCTTTTGATTGTTATGCACTGGAATACTTTTCAGATAAGTGTATTTAAAAGCTTTCAGCAAAGAACAAAGGATCTGCAAAATACTTTTTGGCATTTTTTTGTCAGAAAACCGTGACATCAAGACCACACAGATTTTCAGTGTCTGGTATTAGGAACAGATCAAAACTCACTCCTAATAAGGCAAAATTATATCACATTCAGATTTTCAGTGTATGTTCAACACAAGAGAGACTTGCAGAGATTTTGGGGCTACCTTGAGCAGGAATACGATTTGCTTTAAAGTTATTCTGAGATAAAAGAGCTAGATCAGCACACCAAGCCAAAAATACTGAGACAAGTCTGGAGAGACACAGGAGCACATTTTCTGAGCTCCTGACCTGAGCCAGATACTATTGCTCACCAAAGGCCAAAGGCAGAGGGAAGCCATGGCCATGGTGGTCCATAAGCTCAGACACAGAACTTGGGGCACAGAATCTGGCAGAGGAAAAGCAGGAGGCACAGAGACTAGCATTAAGCAGTGGTTGTTAGTTAAGGGTGAGGGAGACACCACCACACATGAGCTACTGAAACAGCAAGCCTTAAAAAATCACACCACATATTTTCAGTCATATTCCTGTCAAAGCATCTTTGCTTTCACAAAGCCATTCATTCCTTTCAAAAGCTCACTGCTGGTAATACCAACAAGCCTAATGCTCAGAGTTGTATTACTCAACGCATGACCAGGATGAATTTCATCATTATAGACATGGAATAATTCAAATACACTACTTGACAGTCAAACTAAGAATTAGTAGGACTATAATGCCTTGATTACCTTTCATAACACTTCAAAAACACAAACCTACATAAAAGTCCCTACCTAGGTAGTCTGTAGTTATCTAACAGCTTCTGCATTAAGAGGGAGACAGCACTTCCCCTTGCACACTCACCCGGTTAAACATCTTTTTAAGCTAAAACTTATTAAGTAAATATCGAAAGCAAAGCAAAATACTGACCTGCATAGTCACTTGCCAGTCAGACTGAATCAGAAGACTCAATAGCTTCTGGGCAGCAAGTAAAGACAGAAGTTGTTAACAGATTAGCAGTGAAAAGTAATTTTATTTTGATCAAAGACAGATAAGGATGATTACCAATTTTCTGTTGGGGTTTCCCCCCTCCCCTAATAAATTTGCCCATCCCAAACACCAGCCTTGTTCATTATGGTAATGGTTGTAATGCTTTGCAACTGTGAACATGGCAGAAGATTTTCATGGCTTTTTTATTCTACAAATACTAATGTCAAAGAGGACACAAAAGACAATGAACAATTTCTCGCTTCATTTATCACAATTTTCTTGTTAGCTACAGGGCTCAGTTTAATTACAGCTGCAAGCATCAGGTCAGCTGTTGGGTCTTGCCTCTGATAAGTCTGTAACAGTTAGTGTCTTCCTTGATCCGATGCTATCATTGGCAAAAGCGCATGGCACTGAACTTGACATCATCATCCAACACCTACCCAAAGAAACCCAAGAAAGAGATTTATCGATGGGGTTTGTTTGTTTTAAACATAATGGCTGTAACCCAGAAGACTGACCTAATAGACTTTCTGAGGGAGTAGCTCATTAAGCTATTAATTAACAAATACACATCTCTCAGTCTCTGTGATTGTTGCAGTACTAGGCAATATGTATGAGCAAAATAGATAATTAGAGGTGTTTTCTAGATTATCTTTTTAAGGCAGTCTAAACATTATTGCTTGTGGAAGGGAGTGTGATACAGAACATGTCAAAACAAGAACTGCAACACCATTTAACCACTGTTTTTTTCTACTTTCAGTTATTTAGAGTTGAGTTAGAGCTTTTACTTTCCATAAGCAAATAACAGTAAAACTCTGAACCAATAATATATTAATTTCTCCTGTACTGGAAATAATCTTCGCTCCTGTCATGAATCGCTGCTAGTGCCATGCTTTAAACAGACGGGAATAGACAATAAGCAGTTTCCTACATTGGTGAATGCAAATGAAGCACACACAAGGACATGGTACAATGACTGTTTCAGGGCTATGGTGGCGCAGGTCTACTGTCAGAAGCCCTGTTTTGATCAGGTGTGGATGTAACTTGAAATCTAGTCATACCCATCAATTACAGGTAAAATTTGCAGCTATATATGACAAGAGAAACAATACTGAGGCTCATCACTGCATTACTGATCACACCTACTTTAAAAATCTAAAAGTTATAACCATGATTATGAAGTTATGATTAGGAATTATTATTATCCTTTATTATCACTTTAGATTGCCATTACTAGGAATGTAACTGATTTAGTTAAGTTTAAATTGACGCTATGGTGCAAATATATAAAGTAAAATTATGCTCAGTTTAGCACAGTTCAGGGGGAGAAAATAGGATTGGTATGCCTATATTTCTGGCCATACAAAAAGAGGTTTCTGAGCCAATATAATGTACCTGGGGGAAATAAACTTAGTGTGCATGCATTTCATACCTCTTATAATGATAGTATACACAAACATAGGAGCCTATATCTCTCTTAGGTGTTCAGGGCGCCTCCTGGCTTTCTTTAAGATACCTTGGTGGGTTGAGCCTGGCTGGAGACGAGGAGCCCACCAAAGCCACTCTATCACTCCTCTTGTCTGGTTGGACAGGGGACAGAAAATATAACAAAAGATTAACAGGTTAAGATAAGGACAGGGAGATCACTCACCAATTACCATCACAGGCAAAACAGACTCTACTGGGGAAAATTACTTTAATTTATTACCAATTAATTGAGAGTAGGGTAATAAGACAAATAAAAACAAATCTCAAAACACCTTCCCCCATCCCTCCCTTCTTCCTGGGCTTCACTTTGCGTCTGAATTCTCTACCTTCTCCTCATCAACGGCACAGGGGGATGGAGAATGGGTGTTGCAGTCAGTCCATTACATGCTGGTTTTGCTGCTCCATCTTCCTCAGGTGAAGAACTGCTCACACTCTTCTCCTGTTTCAGTGTGAGATCCCTCCCATGGGAGACAGTCTGCCTTACCCACAGTAATCACCGCAGGCTGCAGGGGCATCTCTGCTCTGGTGCCTGCAGAACCTCCTCCCCTCTTCCACTGATCTTGGTGTTTGCAGAGACTAAGAGCCACAAGTGGAGAACAAATCATAACTGAGCATGAAAACTCATGAAATCTGGTTTCTTGTATATGGAGAAGGAAGCAGCCCATGCTTATGTGATTTCTGATCTACCCCCCACTGTACTGACAGATCAGTAAGCCAAAAGCAGGTAAAAGTCTAGAGCTCAGAAGATACAGACTTTCTGTCAGAACACTTCTCACCAGTTTCCTTCAAAACTAGGAGCAATTTAATATCTTTGAGATCTCCAACCTTCTGTTATGTCCAGAAGAAAATGTTCAGTGGGTTGAAAATTTACACCACCTTTTAGGAAGGGAGAGGAGAGAGTTACTATTAAAAACATTGCGGAAATGCTCAGAGTTTGGGCTTCTGGGTTATGAGCTGAGACTACCTCCCACTTGGCAAAGAAGGTGAAGGTGATGTAAGTCATTTGCTGTTGGGGAATGCAGGTGAACCACAGTGATGACAAACAGAGCAGCCCCTACTGAGGGAAAGTAACCACAAGTAACAGAAAAGGCTCAAAATAGTTTCCAGGATTCTGTCCAAAACCGGAGTATTTCATGTCAGAGAACTGAAATGACCACAGGGAAGCTTAAGGAAAGTATAAAAAAAGAGAAGTTATTCCGATTTGAGGAATAGTCAGCAAGAATCCCAAACTAGCATTAAATATGCCTGAGAAATGATCTAGGGGGAGGAAAAGAACTCTGGAAAAGAGTTACTGCTAAGATTCACCTCAACATCTAGCAAGTTATTTATCTTCAGTGTAAAAAAAATGAGATTCCTAAGTAGTATCTTAAACTCTAGACTCCATTAGGTTCCTGTTCCCATGTGATATTTAAAAGTAAGGCTGGAATGGTTGCTTTTTGGAAGAGTATTGAAAGAGGTTGGAGATGAGAAGAAATAAGGACTAGAGGCTGAATTGTACTTAGCTCAGAGGGAAACCAAGGACAAGGCTTATTTATGCATCCTGCTGAATGAAGCATTTAAGATAGGGAAGCCTGGATAAAAGATTGAAGATACTGCTGTAAAAAGTATCCATTTTCTATTTTCTCTATTATTGTGTCACATGTCCTTAGGAGATTGAGACACCCAGTTTGTTTTATATAGGCTAGCAAGACTAATTACTTTAAGTCATTATTAACCTGAACCAAATACACTGTCCAAAAGATGAAATTGTATGTGCCCATTAATCCTCAAGAAAAGTGGCAGTCAATGATCCATGGTTTAGATTATTCAGAGATAGTGTACTTCTCACTAGTATAGTCACAGTATGTAGATGGTTTAGAATACTCTTA
The DNA here is from genome assembly GCF_028554395.1 of Pezoporus wallicus. Taxonomy (NCBI): domain Eukaryota; kingdom Metazoa; phylum Chordata; class Aves; order Psittaciformes; family Psittacidae; genus Pezoporus; species Pezoporus wallicus. Next base: position 292,825 of record NW_026642638.1, read on the forward strand.
AATTATAAAATTTTGAATGCCTTTCCAAACTCACTTTCCCTTAGGAGAGGCCAGAAGCTCTAGTACTTGCAATTGGGTTGTGGAGCAGTGATATAAAAACTCCCACTTGCTAATGGTGTTCTGGTGCAAAATGGGTCCAGTCAGCACAGCATTAGCTCCCCTTTGTTTAGCTTGCTTTATGTGTCAGTTTCATTCCCAGTCAATCCATCTGTTCATCTATCCATCTGTCCACCCATCCATCCTTCCTTCCATCCATCATCTAATGTAGTTGTGAAATACAGACAGTAAAACTAGACTTGAATTTCAGAAAATTTTCATTTTTAATGGAAAAAATGTGTGATGATGTAACTATAAATGACGTTACTATAAATGCTAGGCTTGACTAGCTCATTACACAACATTGCTCCAAGTGTTCATTTTGCACATGTACACAATCGCAATAAATGCCACTCTGATGCCAAATTTCAAGAGACTAAGTTGTACAAATAAAAGAACAGGGTTTTGTGTCAGGTGGGATATGCAAAACTTAAAGCTCTGCCAGAATACTGTACGGAAAAGGAATTTCACCCTATGACTTCACATGCAGAGAGAAAAAGGCACTAGACATGATCTCAGCTGGAGTACAAGTTATTCACCTGTCCATTGACTGGTATGAAAGGGGAAGAAATGAATCAGTAAATTCATGTATTAAAGAAAAATAAAGTATGTTGAAGCTCTCTATGAAAATTATTGAATAAAATAAGGAATGTCAGTTTGTATTCTGAAACACACCAAAAGATACTGCTCCATTGCAAAGATAAAAGACGAAACAAGTATACCTGTTAGAACTTCATGTGTCACTTGAAAAGACCACTACATCTATGAGTGACAAAGAAACAAAGCTCTCCCCAGATGTTTACATTGACATCCTGTACTGCAGACATAATAGAAATATGAGGAGTCTTTATAATTTTGGCAGGTTACAAGTCAACAGTATTTTGAGCAACAAATTAAAACTATATCACAAATTCCTGTTTTCTGTCACCTGCAGAGAAAGCCTAAAGCAGTATGTCTTTTGAGGACTTCATTGATTGTTTCTGACATACTCTGACGAGAATCAATTGCAGGTCCTGTGCCTTCTTTCACAGCATTTTGTACAGTGGTTTTCAAAGACAGGTATTTCAGGGCTCCTCATTTGTTATCTTTCAGCACCTTTCTGTTCACAGTTGCTGTCATTTCTTGCACACCTGGGGAAGAAGTTATTGAGACAGAAGAAAGAGCCTGCAATGTCCCTGATAGGAGACTGGGAAACCAAAAGCAACCCAACCCAAACTCATGAGAACCCCAGCATGATAAGGACCTAAGGCAGATTTCATGCATGCAGGTTTTTCTCTGTGTTAACTGCATCAGTTATCTATTATAGTGTGCAAATTACTGCATATGCTGTGCTTTTGGATACCTCAGAAATTGCAGCTTCCATGTGCTTCCAGATAGTAGACATGCAACAAAAGCATACTGAAAGTCCCAGGAGTTGGTGTGGCCAGTATACACTGTGAGGCCTGGGATATCTCACTGCATGGCCCTATACTTGCAAAAGGGAAGCAGCTGCCCATGCCCAGGAACCATGTCAGAAAGGTTCTGATCCTGAAAAGCCTGATTTTTCCTCAGAAAAGGAGAAATCCTACACGCAATTACAACTCGAAGAAATTTCAGTGGGGCTCATGTAAGGAGATATTTCACTGAGGGGCAAGGATTTTTTCACTCTAGAAGTTGAAGGCAGGCAGAAAACATGCAGGAGCTGGCTTGAGCACAAAAAACCTCTACATTCTCCACTGAAGCAGTCTAGAAGTCAGACAAAATAAGCTACCAGAACAGGTCCCATGACCCATAAACACCACACATTTCAGTGACTGGAAGTACAGATGTCACTGCAAGAGCAGACAGGTGGGCCTCCACTACTCTGCTGTAAAAGAGAAACCTCTGGCATTTCAGTTGATATAATACCTCACTGACATCAACTTGGATTAAAATTTAATCACTTTACTGCCCATTGAAATATTACAACTAAGTGGTTTCACTGTCACCAATAAATGTGAGGACTTGCTATTTGGCAATAACAGTGTTTTGAACCAAAGACATTCAGTTCTGCTGACCAGGAGCATTCAGGATTTCTAACTAAAAGGCCATAAAACATAGGACTTGGAAATAACTGCAAAGATATTAAGCTTAACTCACGTTTTCCCTTTGATTTCAGTACACACCATGAGATATTGGGCTGTTTGAGGACAAAGAATACTCTAAACCTTGATATGACCTCTTTAGAAAGAAGAACATTTGCCAGCAATTTGTCTTTCAGATTTATGCTTGATCATCAGTAGGTTAAATGTTAGTCATTTCATTCCAAGTAGGTGAGTAGTATCACTCATTAATGCAGTAGGTGGGTGTGAAGTGAGTGCAGTGGAACAGGTTAATGGCATTGCTGACCTGAGAGAGATCAGAAACTGTCTCTGATACAAATGACAGGATTTCTGAGACATAATCCATTCACTCAAATTTTAAACATTAATGGTATTTTATTAGAAAGAAGCAGCTGAAATGAAACATTTAATGCTTCACACACTGGAAATATATACACAGATACAAGTATTCTTAAATGTTTACATGGTTCCTGAGTCATTACGGCGTTTCTTTTCCATTAGTCATCAAGAAGAAAATATTAAAAATACCACTGATGGGTATTTATATGGGTGGATTTACCCATCTGTCTACTAATCATAAGGAAACAGAGTTTCTCTGAGTCTCCGTAAGTGCATGACTATACAAATACATGTAAGTTTTTATGCATGTTTGTCAAGTATTTATGATTGTCAAAGACTCTTCAGTTAGAAGAAGAGATGTTCAAACAAGTAACAATGCCTTGAAATCTTTGTTGTAACCAAGTGGGTTACAGTGAGGTGGGTAGAGGTTCATATATGCAGTGGTTTCTATAGTTACAGTATCTCTTTCTGTCCCTTTAATGAGGAACAAATCACTTTGTTCTCTGTCCAAAGCATCCGTATCTCACTTGTTTGCCTCTTCGCCCACAACAAACAGTATTTCTTCCCCAGGGGAAGGCAGTAATCTACCAATATTCATGTTCCAGAGCAAAAGACTCCTTGACTAGCTAATCCCAAGCCCTAGGGAAAAGAAAGGACTTTCACAGAAGTGACAAGTTTAATACTGGGCAGGAATATGGCATGCCATGGCAGTGGATAACACTTCCCACCTCACCACAGCTATAAGAAACCCTAAAAGGCTGCAAAGAAGGTACATACTTTACATAAGCACCTGTCATTGAATTAAATATCAGAAATGTTATTTAAAAAGGACTCAAATTTGCAAGTATTTAAGGAAGTTTAACCATAACAAGTGCAAGGTTCTACACCTGGGTCGGAGCAATCCCAGGCACAGCTACAGGTTGGGCAGAGAAGAGATTCAGAGCAGTCCTGAAGAGAAGGACTTGGAGGTGCTGGTCGGTGAGAAAATGAACATGAGCCAGCTTCAGTGTGCACGTGCAGCCCAGAAAGCCAACCGTATCCTGGGCTGCATCAAAAGGAGAATGACCAGCAGGTCGAAGGAGGTGATCCTGCCCCTCTACTCTGCTCTTGTGTGACCTCACTTGGAGTATTGTGTGCAGTTCTGGTGTCCTCAACATAAAAAGGACATGGAACTGTTGGAACAAGTCCAGAGGAGGACCACGAGGATGATCAGGGGACTGGAGCACCTCCCGTATGAAGATAGGCTGAGAAAGTTGGGGCTGTTCAGCCTGGAGAAGAGAAGGCTGTGTGGAGACCTCATAGCAGCCTTCAAGTATCTGAAGGGGGCCTATAGGGATACTGGGGAGGGACTCTTCATTAGGGACTGTAGTGATAGGGCAACGGGTAACGGGTTAAAACTTAAACAGGGGAAGTTTAGATTGGATATAAGGAGGAAATTCTTTCCTGTTAGGGTGGTGAGGCACTGGAATGGGTTGCCCAGGGAGGTTGTGAATGCTCCATCCCTGGCAGTGTTCAAGACCAGGTTGGATGAGGCCTTGGGTGATATGGTTTAGTGTGAGGTGTCCCTGCCCATGGCAGGGGGGTTGGAACTAGATGATCTTAAGGTCCTTTCCAACCCTAACTATTCTATGATTCTATGAACAGCTTGCTGCAAGATCCCAAAACTTAGTAGCTCCTAAGACTAAAGAAAGACACCAGTAGGCTCTATAATGCATACATGGTAGCTTTTCTCCCCACTCTGAAATTATGTCTTACAGAAGTAGTAGATGAATTGTGACCCAAATCCAGGAAGGGACTGAAGGCTTCACATCCAACAGTTAGGATGCTGGGCTTCTCAAAATATCTGCCAGCTGCCTTTTAGTACCTCCCTTCACAGATCTATCTATCTGGTTATTTTCTTTAGGTAAAAAAGACAAGATTCAGGGGCATAAACATAGGTGCCAAATGCCCTCTTTGGGCACAGCTGAGTTTCTGAAACCAAGTCTTGACCTGTCAAAATCTCACCTCCTGTGCTGGTAGGCACAAATACCTCAGCACCCTGAGCAAATGTTCTTCAACTCAAGGACCAACAATGGAAATTTAGGGCTATCAAAATTTCACAATACATTTTACCTCTCTAATGAGTAGGACACTCCCCAAAGAGGTGAAGGAGTCTGTTATCAAATGTCCTAACTCATGGGTAAGAGTCACCTGAAGAATCATAAAATGGTTTGGGTTGGAAGGGACCTTAATGATCATCAAGTTCCAACCCCCTGCCACAACCAGGGACACCTTGCACCATAATGATCACTTTATTAGAATAGTACAGTCAGATACTAACTATTTAATACCACTAAGTAAATGCAGTGTTTTATCTGCTCACTTTCTGTCCTGCTGCACTACAGTTGATAAACGTCAGTGGCATTAGTCACATTTGACAGCATATTTTACTGAGCATAAGCACAAGCTAAAAAGTAACCAACAAAGGCAAGTGCAATTTAATGTCCCTAAACATCATGTACATCTATTACTTCGGTAAGCTACAATTTTCAATCTTTTCAGATGAACTTATAGCCAAGCTTAATGTTACGGAAATGAGCTATACTAAGCTTCATCATAGATTTTCCTCAATTTAACTGACAAGCTGAAATTACCCATGCTTGATCTTTGCCTCAGGGAAATGAGTTTTACATTCGCCAGGGATTCAAGTCTGTGTGTGAATATCTACACACAGTCTGCATCTCAGAGTGCTCTTCCTGTTTTGAACCCATTGCCAGTTATCAGATAGATCTGAGAGTTGAATGTACTGTCATAAATGCCATAAAGAGGTTAAGCTATATATTGTTTTTAAGCTATATATTGTTTTTAACACCTTAAATATATTCTTAATACCTTTATACTCTTAATTCTACTTTAGTATTTTTAATTAAGATTTTCATGAAGATACTGATTTCTTTAAAATATGGGTGGCCAGAAAGAGAAGAAAAGATGTGGAAGTGCCAGGGTAAAGATTGTGTTGTGATTTCGGTTTGTCTGTACAAGATAATCCAGATACAAGACATAAAAACTGGATTTGACTGATTTCAACAGCAAGCAACACTTTACTGAAATTCTAAAAAGCAAACAAAAATAAAATAGTTATTTTACATTTGAGACAGGGAACGTATGATTATTGGTTTAGCAAAGGTTTCTGACTTCTTTTAACAACTCCTTTCTATTTGGAGGAATACATTTAAATTTAGCATGCTAGCTCTTGGACATAAGAAATGCCACCATAAAATCTGACAAAAATATGACTGAACTGTCATTGCAGAAGGTCACTGCAGCCTGTGGGAGTTTTGCACCCCTTGGGAACAGCATCACAGGACAGAGCTTCAGGACAGTAGACAGACAAAGAGCTTCTCTCTGGTTTTACTTTCAATTTTCTCATTCTTTGTTAAAAAAAACAAAAACAAACCAAACAACAACAACGACACACAAAAGAAAAAACCCTTCTCAGTATCATGCAGAACAAATATATATACATGTGCTAATATTGTTGAGGGTAAACTTAAGATTAGTCAGTTCAGTATGGAGACCTGCTGAGTGGTCCACTTTGGACTGACAATTAAGATACATACCGTAATGTGTATTATAAATGCTGACAGGAGGTGAGTTGGGGAGACATGACTGCTACATCTTTTGGGGGGGAGGAGGTTCCTTTTTTGTATTTGCAAATGGTCTACTTACACAACATTAAAAGTGAAGAAAGTAGCTGATGAGAAAGAAATCCTATGCAAACACGTGAGAACTAAGGAGACACTTTGCTCTTTATAGAAATATTCTCTTAAAAGAGCATTTTCCCTTGTTAGCTGAAGATTTTTCTTTTTTAGCAAATCAAGAAAATAGGAGTGAAGAGTTTTTCAGACCAGCACATGATATATGCATATTAGCCAAAGAGTGATAGACAGTTGCACAAGCACAAAAAGAAAAGCTATTTTAAGAAAATTATAGCCCCATGAATTCCTGAAAAGGTTATTGTCTTTGAATATGCTCTGTCTTGTTCAAAGGCCCTCACTGATAGCTGCAATTACTTAAAACAATAGTAATTATTTTCCACATAAATTGACACAGACAGTGAACATGTTGATAAAGTAAGTAACATCATTCTATCCTAGGGTTAAGCTTTCTTCAATAGTCTTTCAATATCTAAATTGTACCTGCTATTATACCTGTTTCTCTGAATTTTAATTATGTAACAATATGAAGTCTAAATTGTGATAGCAGTTATCTTCACTACAACCTGCTGATACAAATTCCCCACTCTGGGAAGACGACATTTTGCTGAATGCTATTAACAAGGCAGCTTAGAAGTTCTCCCCTGAGCAGTAAGATACTTTCTAAGACCAGCAGTTGTTTATTTGCATATGAAAGACAAAAAGAAAAAATTAAAATAATCTCCAGAAGATCAATTATTTCATCATTGCAGTTCTACATGTAATTTGTCACATCATGTTAGCTTTTCCATGTTAAAATATTATGCACAGCATAGCCATTTCTTCCCAACACATCCTTCTGCAAGGCGAAAGAACAAATTGTATAAACACTTCTGCTCTATTTAAAATAGAAAGTGGGTCACTGGGTTTGCAGATAATTTTATTTAATTCTCAGTTGTCCTCTACTTCTTGTTATCAGGCTGAACATTAGATGCTACTAAATCAAAAGGTATATTTAATCACAGGTGCTAATAAACAGTCAGGCTGCTGGGAACAGCAAAAACTGCTCACACCTGGCCCCACTAGCAAGCTAGAAGATTAATACGAATCACAGGCACATGCAGGCCCTTTTCCTTCTTCCTTTCCCTGGTGAAAGAACTATTAGTATAGCTAATCACCACAGCTAACGTTATCCATTTCAAACACCAGCATTCCCACTCCTCTGACAGCAGGTCCAGAGTCATAGCCCCTACGGGACAGGCTGACCTCCTCCTTTGTGCCTCTTCTATCCACTGGGACAGTGAGTTACACAGCAGAGCAGTTAATAAAGACCAGTAGCATCACAGTTATCTCAGAAGCTAGAAGGAAGTCTCCACTCCTATAATGAATGAGACAGTGTTATAAAATGGGGATAATACTTGGTACCCAATTGAATATAGCCACTATTTCCCAAATAAGAAGTCCAACGTAAAGAACTGAGGTTTGTATTCAAACCTGAAAACTTCACTAGCATTGCCTAATATTTGCTGGAGTATCCAGTTTTGCTAGAAAAATCTATGTGAATATTAGCAAAAAAATGCATTAAATTACTCTGTATTGGTTAACTTCTTTTCCTTAGCATAAAAAGAAAAAATAACTCTATGAGAATTAATTTGGATTTAAAACTTACTGTGGGGTGATTTGAGGTTTGGAGTTTTTTGCATAGACATATACATCTTTGTACAAAGCCAGTAGAAATGGTAACTTAGAATTTATCAGAACAAAAGTATTTTATTGCTCTTCAGGTTATTGCTATCTGGGTGTCCTGTGAGGTCATGTTTCTGTGATGTCAATATTGTCCAAGACAGCAATAAACTGGGTAGCTATTATGCTATATCGTAGCTTCTTATGAGCTTTATTTTTGGCAATCTTGAACACAGCAAGAGGCTATGCACAAGATTAAAAAACTGAGGCAGGGGCAGTAAGGAGCTGCTAGTATAATAAAGATGGCTTCATAACTTTACCTTTCAGCAGCTCTGAATGAGGAAAAGAAGTCAAACAAAACAAAACATGAAGCTCTTTCATGCTTGGCCAGATTTGAAATTAGGTGCTTTCATTCCTTTATTGATTCAGCACTTTTACACAATGCTCTTAGTTCAGCCTCAGCTTGTGAATACGTAGTTTGCTTCATAAATATGCAGCATTTTTCTAAAAGACTTTATTGTTATAGCAAAGAATTTTTACATCATCTTCAAAGCTTACTTCTTCCTTCGTTAGTCCTTTTTGTGAAATACACCTTTTTCCTTTCATCAGGATTTACTGTCAATTAAAATTCTGTCTCAAGTAAGTGCAAACAAGCTTATCTTTTACACAAAGGTCTATCAACTCTCCAAACTGTCTTTAAATTTAATGAGTCCTTACACTTAATAGTGATTAAAGAAGTCATTTTTCTTTACCATTAGCAATCTGGAAAGATGGCTTCTCCTGCAAGTAAATTGCCTGGTCACTGCCAAACTGTTGGTTCAAGTGACCATAGATATTCTCTCCTCAGATCATTTCTTACATTGGACCACAGCTGGAATATCTGCTTAGACTGATACACCATATATATATATATACATATATATATATATATACATACACCATTTCACTACTCAAATAATGCTAAAAGGAAATTTTCTGGTGGTTTACATCAAGACAAATAATATTTGCACCTACACATCTCAGGAGACTTGGTTAAAGTTCACCTATAGGTGGTCTTCATTGCCTTAAGATGAAGCATATCTGAGAAAGCAATTTCATCACCTTTCAATTGTGTCTTTCTTAAAATTTGGAGATTCTAGACAAGAAAATTATTTTAGGTAAGAAAATCATTGTCTTCTCTGAAGAAGGATTTAAACTAAGGTCCTACTCATTTCCAGACACTGGCAGAGGTTATGTTCTGCTCTACCTCACATGTAGATCACAGTGAAGCTTAAATCAGTGGGGTAGCTTTTATTTAAACAAAGAAGTCTCTGAATTCCACTATGAAGAAAAATTTCATCACCTACTTACAGATGCTGCATGAGTTTTGTAGCTGTCCTGGCTTAGGTGGCCGCCAAAGAAAAGATATTCTATATTGCTATTTTTAATGTGGATGCCTCAGTAAATCTCATCTTAATCTTCCTGACAAAAATTTGACTCATTTCATCCAGATTCTCAGGAAGCCATGAATGGTATTATCACAGGAAGAAAGCCAAGTGCTCAGAACAGAGGAGCATCAAGCCAAAGTTAGAGAAGAAACACATTTAGCTAGGAATGTAGATCTGCATTTGTCCATCAGGATTAGTCCTATAGTCTTCTGAGCAATATAACATGATTGTATATTTTAACTAAATTAAACACATTAATTTTAATTATATACCACTGTCAAATGGTATGAAAAGCAATTTGAGGGAAGTGTACATTAGAAAAATAAATTTTCAGAACCCTAAAACTGCCCATTACAGCTTCTTTGACTAATTAGCTTGGAGTTGCAGGAGCAATAAATGACCAATTTCCAAATACTCTTATTATTTCAGTCTGAAAAACATGTTTATCAAGTATAGAAAAGAATAGATTTTTATTCATAGTCTGATGTTTAAAGGAGTGTTACTTTCCCTAGGTGCAAACTATTTAAAAGGGGATTAGGGTATTGTTTTTCTGGAACAGGGAAAGTATAGACACCTCACTTTTTACAGGTAGTCCTCTGTTCTGTTTACATCTGCTCAATGTGAACTGAAATTAGTATTCTTGGTGTAAGCTGCAAACTATAATGTAGTAGTGTTTGAAATCTATTTGACTTTTTTCACATGCAGTGGATAAAGAAGCATCTCTATACAGTTCAAGGTATAAGTAAATAAATAATGATATTATTTATTGGCTATTTGCATACTTTTGTAGAATTTGGAGAAGTTTAAAGAAAGCAAATCTGCATTTTGGTAGTCACTGAATAGGAATTATGGGGAAAAAAAAAAAAGGATGAAAATTTAGGAAAATCAGGATAAACTGAGTGAAAAAACTCATCAGTCACTTACCTTCTCTTTCACCTGATACTGAATCTTCAATGTATTAGTTACTAATACAGTTATCATATAGCTGTCATCTTTTAGCTTTAATCTGTCAGGGCCACACCAGCAGAGTTTCTGTCATGAGAAAGACTCTTAGCTCCCTAACTACACTTGTACTTTTACTCTACTTGAAATTCATCTTTCCTCACAGTAGGTGACCAAAATCCACTGATCATTCTCCAAGATGAAATCTGACCACTGTCTCAGAGTGGCACTGTCAATCTCTTGTTATACCTAAATGCATTTAAGAATCAAATAGAACTAGGAGAGCCAACTATTTGTTTTAATTTGCTTATCAAAGCTCTGAAATGTTATTATATCAGCTAGACCACCCAAACAGTCTCTTTACCGGTTTAGTTCAGTTATGGAGAAGGAAGCTTTGGCACAACATAGTCTCACTCCAGGATGTGTTCCACTAGTACAAACATTTCTTAGTCCTGCTTTTATCTGTAATTATCTGTGGCATGCCTAGAATAACAGCTGGTAGGGACTCCACTCTCATCCATTGTCACTCTTTGAACTTTGAGGTTTAGTTCCATAAGTACCTTCCTTGGAACTGCAGAAACAGGTCCCCTGAATCCTGGAGCTTGCTACAAGAGACAAGCATCAGAATAAGAAACTAACATGAACAAATGAACTGACGATCAGAACATGGTTTCAATGGTTGCATATATCCTGAGACTTCAGGCTATGTAAGCAATATAAATGAGGTATAGTCTCACAGGGAATATGTATGTCTGGAATTACATACGATTTTTGAGATGTCCCATGGTGACATTTCAGCTGCTGAACACAAATTCCACAGTGAGGTTGAAATTATATTCTCACACTTCTTAGAGTTCTTTAATGAAAAAAAAACCAGCATTTTAAAGTTCCTGAAATCAGAGACTGAAATCGCTTCTTGTTGGATGATGCTGACACAGCATAAATTAGTACACCACAGCAGTATATAAGCCTACGAGCCTGTCATGAGCTTTTTGTCTTGATGGCTGCACAAGCAATTACTTAGTAGCACTGAAGATGAGATTAACCGAACTAAATTAGAAAAACACTCATATATTTAACTTCCATTCACCACCAATAATTGCCCATTAAATTTAAATTTGTTCACATTCTGGATGATAAAGTAAAAATGTCCTTAGTGGAAGTATCTGACTACTTATCGGCTCAGAGGAAAAATTAGGCTATTTATGGAATGTTAATGCTCAAACTATGTAAAAAGAAAAGCACATATTAGTCTTTTACATATTAAGATTTCTCCTGTTTTACAAAAGTGTGTAAGTTTAAAAAGAAGAAAAAAATCTGCAAATGAAAATACCTACTAAATATGTAATAACTTTATGTGCTAAACTGATCGCAAAAGAGAAAAAAGTGATACAGCATTTGAGCTACCTCTATGTGAAGACACAAGGGCTCTAAATATAATTCTGCAATATCTTTAGTTTTAAAAATCTTTAGTTTTAAAAGTTAGGGATACACAGTGAGCAAAAAACAATTTGCAGTCAATATACAGCATGGGATACCTGGAGAAAAGTAACTAAGTTATAAAGCTATAAATACTCAAAAGCTCAGTAATGGTCTCACCCTGGACATCAAAAAAAGAAGTTCAAATTGCTTATTGCCACAGTGTGGTTTTGATCATGCTGTGATTAATCCAAACTCAGTGTGATTAGTGTGACTTAGATGAAGGAGAACATCTACAAACCCAGAAATAATTTGGAGGTTGCTCAATGGAACCCAAGGCCTCCAGGCACCTCAAAGCTTATTGCTTAAGCAGTGTGCCTGGCTGCTCTGTCAGTGGGTTGGATATTGTTTAGCTCGTTGGCGTGACAGTGGGCCCAACCTAATGAACCCTGACTTTCAGATTACTGAGAAATGAGGCCTTCCATACCCATTGCTTGATGGAACATTTTGTTGACTGTCATTCTCCCCAGGATTTTAGGTACCACATGAGCAAATCTAGTCAAGAATAAGGATTCAAGGGCTGTCCGGAAGGCAAAATGCTATGGTGAGACTTAGGATGCTCTTGTATTCATAGAATCATAGAATGGTTTGGGTTGGAAGTGACGTTGAAGCTCAACTTAATTCCAACTCCCTGCCATGGGCAGGAACACCTTCCCCTACACTGGGTTGCTCAGAGCCCCATCCAGCATGGCCTTGAACACTGTCAGGGATGGAGCATCCACAGCTTCTCTGAGAAACCTGTTCTAGTGTCTCACCACCTTCATTGGACATGTCTTCTCAAAAGCTAGCCTCAAGAGCCAGGAGTATCACACAGGACAAGACAGAAACTCCAGACAGGAACAAGCGCAGGTAGTACTGCATTGCCCCAGGAGTGCTGCTTTGCTGGTATTCCTGTAGTCCTCATGATTCACGTGAGTATCTCTGCTTGGTGCTGCCATGTCACATGCTAGCACCTCTACCCTGGGTATTGAACACCCTGAGGCACAGGGTGTTCAATCCCCAAGGGCAGAGGTTGCCTTAAAACAGGTGGGATTTTTTAGAAGCACTGGAAGATTTCAGATTTATATATATACTATATTTCACCAAGTATGACACAGATGAAGTATTTTTCTACCTTGTTTTCACTATATACTAGTCCTAAGATTTTTTTCAAGGATGGTGAAGTCCATTGCAAATTTCCCATGGTAGGACAGCTTTACACTGGAAAAATTGAAAGCAGAGCATGTGGAGTCTCCAAATTTAGCTTTTTAAATTAAAGCAATAAGCCATGACAAGCAGTGAATTTTTTGAATGGTTATTGCAGACTGTGGGGGGCATTAAAAGGTACAAGACAGAAAGCCAAATTGCTTTTTAAGCACTCAAGCAGAGTGAAGCTCAACTGGAAACGAATTACCTGGAGTCTGTTATTGCTACTGTAACATGCAATTCAAGCGTCTAAGCAAAACAAGACAAACTATGTTTTAAATAACAAATAATCTTAAAGAAACTTAAACTAGGAGGAGTTCATAAAGGCAAACATTCTACAGAAGGCAGAAAACTTGCTAAATAGACTGTTCAAAGCTACACTGTGCACCTTGGCCATTACTTTACTGAGTACTAAAGAATGAAAAGTGTTTCTAAGTAAAAATTTAAATGCATATAATACTGTGGGAAAAAAAAAAATTGTAATTTCCTTAATGATGTATTTAGAAATTTTTTATGAGGCATTACTAATTACATGCAAATTTTGTCCAAAGTTTCATGCACTTAAGTCTGGCTACCATTAAAATAAGATAAAAATCAAGGCTGTGACATTTCTAAAGTTTGCTGCTATACCCAGACTATTCTTTATCCAAGTGGGTTGATGTTTTTAAGGGTTCTTCCTGGTTTTTAGCATCAAGCTAGGTGCTGCAAAGCCTAATTTCTAGGCAAGTAAGTGCATATTATATCTTGACCCAAGCAGGTATTGGTGTCCACAACTCTGAAGTTACCCAGCCTTTACAGTGACATGCTGAACATCTTGCAGCTGCCATGCTAGCACTCTTAAACATTTTTACTTTAGTTTAGAAACCTAAGCCAGAAATATCTAAAGCCACTGTCAGGTAAGTTTAAGTTGAAAGTTAAAGTTGGGATTGGCCCTGCCACCTCTGTGGATGAATAAAGCATCTAGAAGATGGGAGATCTGTGGCAATTTCACTCTGAAGAGGGCAACTGATTTCTAGAGGAAATACTGCATCCACCAGTGGCAGCCTCCTGCCTGGATTTTAGTTGGGCATTTCATTTGCATCCTGGTACACCAACCTCATTATGCACTAAGTGCATGCATTCTCACCGACAGTGATGGGAAATGGTCTCACCAGCAGAGGACCAGGATGGGGTGCTTTGATTAATGACCTTCCTCTGCATGCCCAGGTAGAAATTCACATTCAGAAAGGTACAGTTAACATCTTTTTTGATCCCCTTCAACTGCTTATGAAATGGGGATCAGATCGGGGTTTCAGTGAGCCAGAGTTATCATAGTATACTTTAATATCCTTCTATATCTGAGTGAGGGCATTGATTCTGCCCTCAGCACAAAATCTAGGAGTCTTTTTCCCTCATGTTTGTCCTGGGTTTAAGCCGTGACAATGTTGAAAATGAATACAAAGAGGTGCAGAAAAAAAATACCATTTTAGACTTGCTTTGGATTATATGAAAATAACATCCAAGATAAAAAGGAACTGTGGATGGTATCTGGATAAAGGTTAGCAGAAATCTATACCTTAATGAATCACACAGCTTTAAAAAAAAAAAAAAAAGCAGAAATGAATAAATCCTGAAATACATGTGAGAATAAAATACTACTCACAGATACGTACATGCAAAAAGAAGAAGCAGATAAAGAAAGGGACTGGCAAGGTTTACAGACCCAAGGGCAACTGAAGAAATGTAGTTTCATTTTGCTCTAATTTGTCCATTTTATCATATTCTAATTTATGCTATCTCCAGGTTAAAAGAAATAAAAATCACTCATTTAAATTCTTACCACTCTCAGATGGGCACCAAGTTTTTATGTAATCATCACATTAAATGCCTTCCCCCAGAATCAGACGAACAAAAGAAATGAAACCTTGGGGTTTTTTTCTATAGAGGCTTTCCAGAAAATCTTCTTTTTAATGCTCTAATTTCAAAAAGAATCAGTTTGGGGAAGAAACAAAGAATTAAAATCAGAAAGCCTTGTTTGAAAAAAGGAGAGTACAGCTGACTAGCCACATGCTCCAAAAGCAGTATTAAGAAATCAATTGGCTTTCCAGTTGGCTGAAGTGTGCAGTCATTATTTGTAGTACCAATATTACATTAGCTGAAGAGAGATCAGCAGCAAACTGGCACTAAACTCTGGGGACAATTCTTTTTCCTTTCCAGCCAGTTTCTCTTTGCAATAATTAACAACTGTCATTAGAGTAAATCCCTTTGGAGTGCAAAATGTGCCTCATTTGAAAAAAACAACCAAAACTCTGGATTCTGAATAGGCCTGGCTTCTCAGTGCTCTAGGGTGCATTTTCCCCTCTTATGACTTCTATGCAGAAATGGAGAAGGTCTCAGTACAGATATGAGAAATGTGAGATTCAGTTTGTGGGAGATCAAAAGTACATTCTCAATAGAGCTCACCAAGTTCATCACCTGCAGTGTATTAATCATGAGTTTGAGGACTGCAAACTGTTGGCTTGAAGTATTCCCTGAAGAGTTCAGGTGTCTCCATCATACAAATTAATAGTGAGGGACTGGCTATTTTACTAATCTTCATTCACATTATACAGAATTTCTCTGATTGGAGAAAGGAAGACCTTTAACATCAGGAAGAGACAAGAAGACTTAGATGAAAAGGAGAAGTCTTTGTTTCAAAATCTTTTCCTGCTTTCTGATAATATATTCAACATTCATTTGCTCTTGAGGTATTTAAAGAATGGCAAATTGATAACACATTGCAGCTGTAATGGGCCCTGTTTAGGTAAATATCCATGATCAGAGGGAGTCATTCATGCGTGGAAAGTGAATTCATTTCCAGTGCTCTTGGTAAAGATAATTTAGATGAACAGTTCATTCACAAACAGCTTAACTGATACACAAGCTTTGTAAAAACAGAGTGAACCCATTAATCTAGATAGTATTAATCTCTTTAGCAGCAAGTAATTTTGTGGCTATGGGCTAAAGCTACAGAGTCTTAAGCACCTAATTGTCCTCATTGCTTTAATCAGGAGCATTTGCTTAAGCTGTGGGTGAAAAGCTCTCCACTTTCCATACTGGATTGAGACTTTACACACATTTCACCTTCTAAGAGGCTGCACTGATGTGAGGTTGTCAGTCCCCTTTGCTGTAGTAGTTTTCCTCTACCTGGCACTCTTGGGCCACCCTGTCCACATCTAGCCACTAGACTTAACAAAGCAATCCACATTTGCTCCTTGTCCCACTGAATAAGCAAAGAACATGGAAAGCAAAACAAAGCTGTAACCTCTTTACCCCAGAATAACCTGGAACAATGTCTCCCTGCATACAACAAATTGCGGGATCTGGGTTGCAGTGATTAGATATTTCTTTCATCACCTTCACAATATGATTTTAAAAAAAAAAAGAAAAAAGAAAAGAAGGAAAATGAAATGGTAAACATCTTTGAAGTCTTCTCCTGTCTTTTCTCTTAGCATTTGCAGTATCTCATTGCTCGGCAGCTAATTAGCATCATGCTGGAAAACAGCGCTGTGAGTCAGAGCTAGTGACAGGGAGAGGAGAGATCAGGAGGCTGGTTCAAGCACACACTCACCTTCCTCTGCAGCCTGACCACCTGGGAAGGGGAAGGGAGGAACCTGACTAAGAAAAAGCACCATGATTTCAGATTTATTGGCAGGCCACAGTCGTGATTGTGACGCTCTCTGTGTTTCTCTCCCATCTTTTGAAATACTTTGCAAGCATGAATTTGAAGCTGAAATAATTACACAACATAATTAGACATTTATTTTAGCTCTGTGGGCCAACGTGTTGGCTGAGGATTTGCAAATGACGAAAACTGCAGCTGCCATGTTCAGCTTTGGGAGCAGCTCAGCTGCACTGTGTGTCATCAGTTCCCATCCTGCCCTCTCGTTTTAATTAGACTCTCTTGCAGGCAACAAATCAGACTGATATTCTTCCTAAATGCTGCAAGTGCCCAGAGCAAACTGTGAATACTAAGGGAAAAACAAAGAGACAAACTAGATGTTTGTGCTCTTTAAGATACAAGAGCTTTACAAACACAGTAAAATCTATCAAAATAGCCATGTTCAAGAGAGAGGTGGCATGCTACTATCACAGTAGTGTTATTTCAAAGTTGTCAGGCGGAGATACTCTCCATAAGATCAGGCTTAGTTAGCTGATGCTCCTGGTGCAGGTCCTACCTCCACTTCCCTTCCTTGACATTTCTTCCCACACCACGCGTGTCGCTTGTGGTAATAGCCAGGATAGAAATGGAATGTCGTTAGGAATGTGTTATCCATGCCTCCTTCCAGTCAGCTCAGTGAGTATCGCAACTACTTGAATGTTAAAATCCTCAACTGTCTCAACTTTTCACCAAAAGCAAGGGGTCAGGTCAACTCCATTTGGTTAAAGGCACAACAATGTAATTTGCCCTTCTCTAAGTGGCGTATATGTATACAGGGCACTCCAGACTCTTCAAGAGAAACACACTCCTATGTTTTTATTCATCCCTCTTCTGCCCTCAAAAAAAACAAAATCTCCACTAAAATGAAAAACCTGAATCTCTCTCCCTTCTCCAAGCTCATTCTCTTCTAGAAGAGGAAGATTTTCAAACTTGTGAGCTGTTTCCTACCACCTGTACTTCGTGTTGGCCAGCAGGATGTTCTGTGTTGCTTGTCAAAGGACCATTGCACTTTGCAAGTTGCTCACATTTTCACCTTTCATGATCTTCACCTTCCTGCACTCTCCCCAGCAAAATGCAGAATGCAGAAAGCGCTTTGTGCATGGCTGACTCCAGAGGGGACTGGGTGGAAGAAATGGCTGTAATAAGTAGATGAAAATATAACTTAGTGTGAAGTCCTAGCTCCCACAATTTCTCATCAGCTGCAGGTGATCTGTTACTGTAGTAGTGAAGGGGAGACCCACAGCCTCCTGAAACCCCAAAAAAGTCAAAAACAGGTATGCTAGTATTACAATACTTGATTAATTTATGCAATTTTTCTGTTAGTACCAATGCTGGCAAAGATTCAAATGACAGCCCCCATCACTAGTAGATACCTGAATGGAGCAAGTCCAGATATCAAATGTGTAATCATTCCATTCCAGACTGCAGCCAGTATTTATAATTACACTATCAAAATATTTTAAACACTCTAACAGCTATTTAGCTTCAGAAAGAGTTCCAGACATGATGTGAAATGATCTGTTGTAGCTGGTCTCATTCTTTGAAAGAGGTGGAAATCTTTAATATTCTGATGTTTATAACTTGGCTAAGTCATAAAAAGCACATTCATTTTTTTCTCACTATTGTAATGAAAAAGTCAAAACTATTCCCCCCCAAACAAATTTTAAACCATTCACAAATCAGCAGACCATCTTACATAAAGAACTGAACTGCAAGAGCCATACAGTTACAGTTACAGAATGAACTACAGATTTGAAGGACGATTATAAATGAGGCCCTGGGTGTGCACAGAGAAAGATCCTTTAATTTGAAATGAGCTTGATTGTGAAAACCAGCAGAGCAGAAGCATTTCTCCTGAGGTTGTGGAAGTAAGCTGTTTTACCGAGGTAGGAATGCACCATGGCAGGGGAACAGGAAAAAGGAGTTAATGAAGATAAGCAAAAGAATGTCTCTGGCATGTCAACACCTGGTTTTAGGTACTCATATGAGTGGGGGCTGCTCATGTAAGTAATATCAATTGCATGATCCTGGTCCTGGAATATTAGTATTCTAATATAACCCTAGTAAAGTGTAAAAGGTTGAATAACTATATCATCTGAGCTGGGACTGCCTGGATCTACAGTTGTCAAATTCACCATTCTGGACATTTTTCCAATCTCCTTCAGTGAAAGCAAATGAAAAAATTATTCAAGTGTTGGGCCAGGCTAATATAAACTGAGGGAACAAACAGTGCTTGAACAACTGCCTGTTGACACACTGAAAAGCATATGTATATTTGCCAAGGCAGGCAGCTCCTAGGGATTATGCTTTTCTCTGAATAGCTATCAGCTTGCTGCATGTATCTGAGTTTACAGCAAGAGGTTTAAGAAAATGTGTTGAACTGCAAACAAAAATAGTACCAAGTGCAGGCAGAGCTCAAACAGCTGCATTGCAGTAGATGTTTGCTTTGAACATCGTAACAGAACAGCATTCAGCAAAGCTATCTAGTGCGTGTGTTCAAAAAGGATGCCAGCATGTTGTTAGTTCTTGTACTCCCACTGACTGGGATGACGAAGCCATGAACATAATTGTCAGGCACAAAGAAGCGAAGAACTGTGCCGAGGTGCTTCAAACGAGGGAACATAAAGATTTCTATGATCAGTTTACATCTGAATAGACTGGGGTGGAGGGACACGGCACAGGGAAGGGGAAGATGGAGAGAACAGACCAACAAGAGCACTAGAGACACACTGAAAGAGGAAGGACTGGCACTGCAGAAGGGAAAACTGCTGCACAGTAATGAAAATTAAGGACAAGGAATAGCTTATAGAAGAATGAAGAATAAATAATGTAAAAACCAATAAATAGAAAAAAGCTTGTAAAGTCTTTGGGCCAAAGTTTATTTTTTCATGTATGTATTACCAAACATGACTGAGACAGGGTCCCTGTGGTTACAGTTACATGGCACACATTGTCTACACTCCTGGCCCCAGGGTCTATCGGATCTCTTGGCAGACATCCCCTCTAATGAAATTAAGTCTTCTGAAAGAGCTTAGAATGAATCAGGTTGGTTGTTTAAGTGAATGCTACAAGCTCAGGTTAACAGGTCATGATGTGCTGGAAATTACTGATCTGAGATGAAGATTAGATGTACTAAAGAAGAGGTAGGCAGGCCCCACAGCAGGATTTAGCCAACCGAATTTTTCCCAACATAGCTGCATTCAGCAACCCTAAAAACCTGGAAGTGCTCAAAACCCTTTGGCACCACCCCAAGTCCTCATTGGCAGGCTTCTACTCTTCTGCATGTCTGCTTCAGTCTGTGTAATTCAGCCTTTAGCTCTGACCCAAGTCTCAAGGGGATGCCAAAGTCTTGAAAAGAGCCCATTTCAACAGGTTTCATAATGCCCATAATTCACTCTGCATCAGCTACACTGCGAATGCTACTTTCTCTGAAATGTGCATGTCAGAGCAAAGCTTTCCAGGAAATGACCACCTTTTCAACATGCAGTTCGTGTTGCAGCAGACCTTTTAGCTCAGGTACAACATGATCCCAGTGCAATTATACAGCTTCTTGATCAGAGGTGATGAACATAGAAGCAACAATACCTGCCCATTCAATTCTGAACAGGTATGTCTCTGACATTTTACTGGATACAACCTCTAAGCAACCTAAAAAATGCAAAAATATCTTGTTGTTGTTGTTCTCATTTCTTGATTATTTTTTAATCCCATTTCATTTTTCTTTCAGAAACACTGAAATGATAAAACTCACAACTTTACTCATACATTTGTGTATTATTTCAGTACAACTCTCTATTATTAGTTATATTATTTCACTATATTATTCGTCTTAATACTGTATTCATACAACATGTGAAGTGTCATTAGCTCATCCTTATTTATTAAGCAAAAAGACCTTTATTTGTTTTAATTCCTTTTCAATGTCTGAGGTTGACTGCTTATAATTTTCTTTACCCACTCATTTTCTGACTTTCACAGTGTTTTATTTAAATCATCAGCCTTTCCTCGACTTCTTGAAGGCATTCTAATTACTTCCCCAAATCCTTTCAGAGAGGTTTATTCATTTAAAAAGATGTGGAGATATTTTCTACAGTATTTTGAATCCCAAGTTTTGTGATCTTTCCTTTCTTTTCTGAAGGAAATCCCAGGCATTATCTTCACATCAATTTCTGAGCTTCCTAGTTCAATTTGTCTTCAGTTCAGTTTTCTTCACTCACTGTATTTCATAGCTTAGTTTGCAAATTGAACATCTTAATTATACACCTACTTTTGTTCTCACAAAATTTAACTAGAACTGACAAATGTCAACTTAATCTAATGTTTTCTACTGCCAGAGCATTTCTTACATTTTTAGGGCTTACTATGCTACCTTTCTATACAACTTCATGTTCAACTGGGGACACACTGACTTATAATATCAGGAAACAGAGAGAAGTCAGATAAACAAGCCAGCAACTACCTACCTAGTAAACTCTACTTTCAGCAACAGTTAAGATTTAGCGCCCACTCCTAAACAAAGAATACACAAACACAACCCTCAGTCATAATAGTCTAAAATAATAAAAACATCCTAACCCAAAATATATACCATTTGTGCAGCAGTTTAACATATTTCCAAGAATACGTGATACTAATGCACCAAAACTCTTCTTGTCCCTTATCCTAATACACAGTGTTGTCAGTAGTGACGGCAGCAGGTAGTTAACGGCCACAATCCCAATACCTCGCAGCTGTCTTTTTTTAAGCTAACAGGGTCCAGGTTTTTCCCCACCCCCAAACATTCATACCATTCATATTAATTTTTTACTGTCACACACAGCTTCAGTTAATCCCGCTTCTTGGCATCATATCTGCCTTGCACCACAAACTGCTCTATCGCTGTACTGCTAAAATATTAATTCAGAAAGGTGTGCAGGTGGAGGGCAAAAAGAGAGAGCAGGACATTTTAACTGCAGCTTTGAAAAGAAGAGAGAACATAATTTGAATTGACTAGGTGACACACAGTTTTGGTCTTACCATTTGCCACTACATTACACATTACTTCGGCAAGGTAAAGCCGAGCTGCAACACAACTAAAAGCTAAAAACAACGTAGAAAACGTCATAGTCTAAGAAAAGCTTTTGTAAAATCTATATTTTGATATGAAAACCAAAATTGATGGGTTTACCGACAAATGACATAACCTCTATTTTTACCTGAGAAACTTGAATATACAGAGTCTGAATAGAATTATAAAAAGTCTAGGCATATAAACTGCCAGTCACCAGACCACACTGTGTAATAAAGACAGTAGCAGGAGACTTCCTAATAAAGATGCAAACTCTTAAGAAAGGAGCTGTATTCAGAAAAATCAAAATAATGACTCAAGATCATATTTGACTCATTAAAGGCAATACATCCTATTTTTCATCATGAACGGACCTGAAGAGATCAGCTAATCCAGACTCATACCACAGGAGTACTAACAACATTGAAACGTTTCTGATACAGGCTTTTTGAGAAGAAAAAGCAATGACAAAGACTCCATGGCAGTCCTATGCTGGAATACAATAGCAACTAGCAGGTTTTTCCCAGTGTCAAAAGTCTCCCTCATTGGGTGAATGTCAACCCATGAGTCTGAGTTGCCAGTCAAAATGCAGATGACTAAAAGGTAACCTTCTACATAGAGACAACCAAGACAGCATATGAAATCAACAAGATGTAAACCCATGCTTAAAATCACTGAAATATATGATGGGGGTGGTTTAGTGAACTGGCCAACAGTATTCTCATAACCTGCACATCCCTGTTTTTCCCCAGTCATAAAAACACTGACCATCTTCTCAATTTTAAAGCTTGATATAAATAAATTGTTAGTAAAAACACTCACTGATGGACATGGATCAGTAAGCACTGGGCTGTTTGACACTAACAGCAAAGAGCCACAAATATTATAGAAGCTGATAAATGTGAAAGGGGTGCAGTAATGTAGGTCAGGGTAAAAGTCTGCTTCCAGTTCTGGCCTTGGAGCAACTTGTTTACTAACCCTATACCTTTTCAATAGCACTATCTTCACATTTCATGTTTTCAGCAGGTGTACACCTTTCCTTACTCATTCTCAGTGTTTTAAAGGCCTCACATCAGGGATATTATGCAAGGACTATCTTTATTGGCACTTGCTGATCCAGGAAGCCTTCAAATGAAGAAAGGTATGGAACATTCTTCCTGTAATAGCTTGAAGTCAACAGCATCTAGGGTTTGCTTTTTTTATCCCTTAACATTTCCTGTTTGAGGATCAGAAAAGCTGTTCTATGTAATTGTTTCCTTAAATTGCTGTTTTCAATTTGCATAATGTATCATTTAAGTAAAGGTAAAGAAGCATTTCATCTTGATAATTTCTGCCACAGCTGAGATTGCAAAATTGCTTCTTGTTAGAAGGAAATTTTTAAGAAGTGCAATCACTGCAACTTTCCAGATGGCAACTAACATATTTTTCAGTGTGCTGCAATAATATGTTATAGATATGCCTGCTATTCAGTTCAAACTAGGAAGCATTTGCTCCAGCTGAGGTAATTTTTTTGGCCATACTTTTTCATACTGTATCATGCTTCTTGACATTTCATGATTTTTTTATTTCCAAAGCTCTAAATTTTACTTTTATATGAAAAAGTCTCTAAAAATTTGGTTTATCTAATTTCTTTGCTACTAAAGCTCATTCTTTTTTCCAGCCTCATTTAAGAATGCAATTCAGTAGTCACAATGCCATTCTACATTTATCAGTTCTTACCTCCTCCTAACTTAAATATATTTCTACTGTTAATAGTAGATATTACTACAGCATCCTATACTTCAGGTTTATCCATACAGCTATATATCCATACATCCTATACAGCTACAGCATCCTATCCTTTAGGTTTATCCATAAGGTGAGACATACAAAACACTGAATTTCTCCTGAAGCAACATGGAGGTTCACGTCTAATACCTCTCTAAAATGAGTCTTTAACTATAAAGTTGCTGAAAATATAAATTTCATTGTATTGAATAGTTTTGCACAGGTCAAAAGTCTATAAATATGATTTTTTTTTGTTTGTTTGGGTTTAGTCTTACATTTATCTGAGCTTTTGACTCAGCCAGGCATATATAAGGCTTATCGTTCATAAAGTCACTGCTTATCTGCTTAATTTGGTTCAGTGCTGGGCAGGACTGGAAAGTTCAATAGCAGACACAGACATTCAACTACTTAAATTAAAGTAAATAAATATATAAATCCATGACAAAGAACATATAGAATCATACTGGTTAAAAAATCCTGTTCCTTGACTTAGCTGAAGACTGCAAGTCAGATCCAGAGGTGTCTCCCTGTTTCTCAGGGAGAAGAAAACACTCTTAGTCACCCTGAAGCTCTTGACCTTCATCAGGAATCATTCTTATTTACCTGAACTCTCCCATTTTCTCTTTGAACTTCAAAGCAAGCAGGGTACATAGCCTTATTGTCTCTGCACTACAGTATCACAGAGCTGTGCAGATGATCAAAACTAAATTTGTTCTTGATTGAGTCATTTTCTTTTTCTTAAATTTTGAATACTTTCCTTCTCTGTCACCTGCAAGTCTACAACCCCTCATTTGAAATTCTTTAGACCAAGTTTATTAAAATAGGACATGCTCACCCCTACTCAGTGGTTGGTTTATTAATCCGTCTTTTTCTACCACAACTGAAAAAACTGTTTTTTCATTGTAAATTTGAAAATCTTGGGTTTGTTTACCTGTAAACTTAGGTGCTTTAAAAATTTATTTTTGATCATTGTCTTTGTTTTTGAAGCTCAACATTTTAACACTGAAGAACATAAAAATCTGTGATTATTTCATTTTTTATGACATCTTGCTCAAAGAAAGCTCTATGAAATATTTTACGTCAAAATAACTCCAATGCTTCTCTAACGTTTAATGACAATGACATGAACTCAAGCGATCTGCAAGGCAGCAAAGAAGGCACCTGCATACAAGGGCCAGATTTCCTGTCTACTGTCTGACCTGAAAGACCACAAGAAATGAAGAGATTATCTAGAATATGTGCACTTTGGCCATGTGGTTGGTGAGTCATGGAGCTGGCACTGTATGTTTGGGTGGAATAAGCTGTGGTACGTCTCAGGTACCTATATGCCACTGCCCGAATACGATCACAGACTGTGAGGTTCACATGAGATTGCACCAGCAAGACCATTTATTTATGATGTCTGAAACACTAAATGGCTTTATCTGAAAATAAGGGAATGCGTTAGGGTTATTTCCTAGAGAAAGGATCTAATTGCAGTAATACATGTCAATTCATTTTGAAATACAGGTAATAAGGGCATACAATGCACTAATAGCTAAATTTGGCCTTCAGCTAGGATTATCATAACCCAGTGGGGTTTTCCTCTGCAACTGCTATTTAAAAATTCTGCTTTCAACACAGTTTGTCACATTCCTCCATAAAGCTTCTGCTGAATGACCAGGTAAAATGACAGTCTCTTGAGGAACACAAGGACTCTTCTCTAGCCCACTGCTTTCTGTTGCACCTATGTAATAGGTTAAACCTGCCCAGGACATTGGCCTGCTGCTGAGGCCAGCTGGCAGTGAACAGAGTAATGCCATTTACTTCTCTTGCCTTCCAGTGAGGGCAACGATGTACTGAGAAAGCTCTCATCACGAACTCCCAGACTGCATCCAGAAACCTCCTGGCTAGCTGGTGCAAGCTAAAACCACTCCAGAGACTAGTTTAGGTACTCCTAGTACAGACATAATCAGGAAGAAATAAAAGTAAGAAAGAAATAAAACTATGTTTTTGTTTCACTGGCCAAACACTGGACTTCAGAGTATAATTACTGCACTGGGAGGTGACAACAAAAGTTACTAAATTAATATCTAAGTGGGATTATTTCTCTTCCACACCAGGTATCCGAGCCAGGTTTATGTAGCTGCCTGAACAATTTATTAATAAAATAATTTCTGACAAAATTAACATGAACAAATTGTTTTTGCATTCATTCATAACTCAGAAAACTCTTCAGAAACATTATTTACTTCACAGACAATTTCAGTCCTGATTAACTAGAGCATCGTTCTTCAGGAGAGCACTTGAGCATGTCTTCAAGTCCCACTGAAGTCAATTATCAGGTTAGTTAAGAAAACAGTTTTGAAGCGAGATCAGGGAGGAACATTTAACAGGAAAAAAAAAAAAGGAAAAGAAAAAAAAAAGAAAAGCAGAGAAGGAGAGAAACAGAGGCAGGACACAGGATAAAGCCTAACTGAAAAGAACCAGGAGGATTTGAGATTAAATCTGATGGCCTTGGACTACTGTACTTTGGCCACTGTAGGGATCTGTACCTCATTTTTCAGTACCTCCAGCACAAACACAGTAGAAAATATCTTCTGTACTTCTCTAATTTCTTTGTAACTCATGGAAAATGCTTTATTCTATCAAGTTTTCCCAGAAAACTCTTAAAATAAACATGTTAATAACACAACACAAAGCTATATGTAACCTGAATTAACTACTTGTGAGGGCCACCTAAATTTACGTACATAAATGTAATATGTATTAACTGAATACAGAAAAAAAACCAAAATAATGGTTACAGAAAAACACAACAGCAATGCATTTGCAAGGGCATCCCTAATACTCATGGGGAAAATCCATGACAATGAATTAAGCACACAATTAAGTAATGATTTGGTTGATTTGCTCAATTTAGCACACCCTGCTCCTATGATAATGGAAGTAAGAGCTGCTCACACTATATAATGTAATTTACTCAATGAATCTGACTTTAATGTGAACAAGGTAATGATAAATCAAGCCACATGAAACAAGAAGGGAATGCTCAGGCTCATTCCCTCAACTCTTACTTTGAGCACCTGTCACCTGTGGCTGTCATAGGTCAGTCCTTCTCATCTGACAGAACAACCAGACAACAACATCCACTGGGACAGAGGCTGGATAGATAACCAAGGATTTAATTTAGAGTTCAGTATAAGTCTCTACATAACCAAATTTAAACATTTTAGCAAGACTTGAATTCCATAGCATACTTGTTAGAGGGGGAAAAAAAGCCATAAAGCAGCAACTGCAAGACCTTAAATTACCTCAGAAAACAATTTTTTTATATTTTTCAAATTATGTCAAGATTATCTGAGAGTAGAATTGCCTTTCCCTCCCATCCACTGCCCACCTTTACTTCCCTGTCACCTGCCCTTCTCTCCTCCTCCCAACTCCTAGGAAAAAATGCCTTTGCAATGGTATCAGCATGAAACAGCATCTGCTTGGGTTTAATTCTAACTCTACAGTAGGTTTGGATGTTGGATTTCACTGAGGGGAACCTAAAAAGCTGTGATGACCAGCATTTAGCCCAGGTTTTTTAATCCAGAACTTTACAGGCACAGACCCATACACGGTCATAATACAGGTACATAATCAGGGCAATTTAACTTGTGACTGGCTACCTCTACCTTTACAAACTCTTTTTGAGCCAAGTATCAAAACCACTATAGCATTTAGCAACAAAGCTGGGGTGAAGTTCACAGGATGCTTGTGTCACTGGGGAAAAATAATCCTCCTATAGCTTGGTCTGTGTTCATACAACCCACATAACCCTTTGGCCTCTTCAACTGAGTCAGTTCCCATATTTAAAGGCCATAAACTGCTTTATCAGCTGCCATTTTAGCAATATTTAGGGCCAAATCCAGCAACATCAGCAGGCACTGCAACACCTGTCTCTTTGCATTCCACGTGCAATGTTACCTGGGGCTAAGGCTCTCTGAGCACATAGGTTCCCCAAACGAGGGATCCTGAAACACTGTGAAAAATGTGTCCAAAATTATCCCCCAAACTAGCAACTGAATTATGCACCTTTGTCACCTCCAGATCCTAGACAGGCTTCTAAAGCAAAATACCTTCTAGTGTGTTCCAAGGAACACTATGAGGCTTCTTTGCTATAATGGCCCACTGGTTATGTTTACAGTTACTTTATGCCATCTGGGAACCTGCACCCATATACACCTTGTAGGCAGGAGTCTCTGAAGGCCTTTTATGGGCAAGTGCTCTAAACATTAGCCTTGTAAAGAAATTACGTAAGTACCACCTCAGTCAGTAATCAGTTTAAAAACTACCCACCCAGTAGCTACAACACCGGGGAGACCCAGTTGTTCATGTCATTTTGTTGTGCTTTCCTATGCTGTGAACGACACTTCAGAGTAGCTCTTTATACAGTCTCTTGTCATCTGAAAAAAGAAAATAATACATTTTTAATTTATTTTCTGTAGTTCAAAATGAGATTTTCTCATTTTCTCCACAGAGGAAACAGAAAAAGTCATATAGGAAATATACCCAAAATTGTAATAAATACTAGTGAATACGTTTGGACACATTTCCCATCCTAGAACACCTTTGTCATCTTATCCCTATGGCTTCACATCTGCTAGCTTACCAGCAAGATTCCTTTCACACCATTCCTCACGGCAGCAACATAATTCCAGTCCAAAGGCTTTCATTAGCATTAAAGCAAGCTCAGCAATACAGATAAAACCTCTACTTTTCTCAAAGACTACCCTTCAGCATTGCTTTCCAACAAAGCTGAAAAACAAGCCTTTGATATATAATTTCTCTAAATCTTGCTGCCTTAATCACTGCAATTCCTGCCTTTGTATTCCCTCACCTAATAACATCAGGTTGTCACCAGTTCCTGCCTGCTCTCAAACTGGGGCTACACTTCACCCTGTCTCTTGAATTTCTCCAGCCTCACTCAGCTGTGCTCTTTCCCAGGGTGAAGTCAATGCAACTGCCTGTCTCTCTGTGCCTATGCTGGCTGTCATCCTGACATGACACCTGCTAGAATAAGGTACAATAAGCTATGTGAGTTACATCCAGTCTATTCCCAGGTATTCCTTCACTTATATCTGGAGCTGTCATCTGGTTGAATTCCTAGATAATTTTACTCTTATCATCTCAGACTATCTAACAGGCGGAGCTGGCTTTACATTTAATACATTCCAGGTCAGAGTCTATTCATTAGATGAACAGTAATATTCTCCATTTGGGACCAGGACCTTTTATTCAAATAAGGACATACTTACCTGTCTCTTCTCCAGGATCATTCCAGCAGAGTATCTCAGAATACATTTATGAGACTAAGCTCTGCAGAAAGGAAGGAGGAAAAGGACAGAAGACAGTGGCAGGTAAAGAGCCAAAACCTGACTTCCCCAACCGAGTCCTTCTCAGTTGCACAGGTCCACAGTGAAAATGCTCAGACAGCAAACACAGGCTCAATTTCCTTCAACTCAAACCGAACATATACATACAACAGAACTCTCATGCTGCTAACTACCAGGAACAGATCCTAGTGCTCTCAAGAAATACTAATCACACCCAAATATATGAAGATGTATGAAAAATGAATTTAGGAGGTACTTTGCAGTAGCCTAAAGCAAAATTCCTAGTTGCTTTCAGCATGGAACTAAATTCTTACAGGCAGAGTTCTGACTTGCATAAAACCTGATCCCAGCATGCACTGAAGCCAATGGCAACTTTCCTTGGATGCTAAACAGGCCTCATGTGTAGCCTAACAGCAGAATTCCCTGCCTAATCAATGCAAGCGCCATTAATACAACATGGGATGTGGGGTAGCATTATGCCATAGAGCATTAAGTGGCAGCAGCAGCACATACGACTGATTTGTGCATCAGGCTTAAAAAGCACAGCCACAGCAGTCAGGAGAAAAGGACATAGAGTCTCCCAAATCTAGGAACTAGCTGTGGCTGTCAAACACAGCAGATTTCTTGGCATCAACATCTGTGCCTGAAGCAAGCAGCAATTACAGCACTTTGCAGTTCTGTAAGCCATTCTGACAGCTCTCATCTCAGCCTGCAAAAAGATTTGATGGTTCCAGCCACACTTAGCAGTAGAGGTGAGGGTGCCCCACTCCTTGTCTTGCACAGGCAACCACACACACCAAAATGATTTTTCCATACATCTCTCTCTACATGTATTTAGTGCTAGGCATTTTTCATCCTTACTGAAACACAGGTTTTGCAAGTCTATGCCTTTAAATGCATGTAAGCTTTACCAGGCCCAAGCACAGAACATTAGAAAATCACATTAAGTCATGTAAAGAAGCAGAGCAGCTGACAACTGGCCTGTTGTCAGATAAGGCAAGAAGTGTTATACATTACCTCACAGCAATAAAAAATAAAATTAAATTTAAAAAGAGAGAATAAAGTGGGCACTGCTAGTATGTGTATTATTTGTTTCTGCTGCGGGGGGAGGCATGGCAATTTATTTAGTTTTTAAGTTGTTAACATAACGACACATCTTGACAAGATACAGAGGTAGACTGGTGTGCCATCTTAATACAATACAATATTATTCATCATATTGCTGATTAAACCCATCCCTTTTTCTATCTTATATAAAGCATCAGGTTGATTGATTCATTCAGCTAACGTCATCAATGTTCCAGCAATAACTGCAGGAGGATCCATCTCAAAGTCTCCTATACTCCTTCCTTTTCCTGCTTCAGGCCACAATTAGAAAGACAACTGTTTAAGAACTCTCACAATTGTATTTTATTTGACATCAGCAATATACACTGGAGTATAATAGGAACAATTTTTTGCACAATCTTTCTTGCAAGATGGATTTATTTTCCAAATACATAGATGTTCATAACACAAGAAGGTAACACTTAAGCTGCACAATAGCAAAACAAGTTGACAGCTATCAAACCACCTTTTGTTAGTATAGTCAGGTGACCAGCACTGAATATATGCAGACAATTTAGTTAACCTCTGATTCTTCCAATCCTCCCAGCCACATTGTTCTATGCAATAAAAATATGCACGAAGAATAGGGTAAAGAAATTCAACTCCAAGTTTCCCTTTGCTTTGATTTCCCTTCAGATTTTCCCCCATGTATGAGTTAATACGAAGGGATAAACATCAGAATTTACTGTGGCACAGAAACTCTTGTAACATGCATCTAGGACAGGTCACATATTGCAGAAGTAGTAAACCACTGACAGAGAAGATAGGGGATTTAGGACTTTCCCAAGAGGGTGTTAAAGAATCATTTCTACTGTGCTCCCTTAGTGTGCATTTCCTGCATGCCATGGCTTTTAAAGAAAACAGAATATAAAATACTTCAAAAAGCTTCATATTTTTCACTGGGAATATTCCTTACAATTTCTTACAGTCTAAGCTTAAACCCAAATGCTTTGGTTGCAATGGACAGGGCTTCAAAGGAAAATAAAAGCTTACAGTCAATTAAAATACCAGTAAATACCATCTTCTTGTTTTATTTACTTTTTTTTTCAGCTTAAAAACTCCCTTCCTCTTTTGGCTCCTCAGGTGGTATGGCTATTAAACTTTTAATTAGCACAGAAGTTAGCATCTCCTAGCCTGCCTCTCTGACCACTGGGAGCTGAGAGAGCGAGAAAAAGGATGTTCCACATCATTTGCTAGACGGACTGATTTTAACAGCTCAAAAACGTTCTTCAGCCATTTGGAATATCAGAACTGGCAGGATTAGCAGAGCACAAAATCTGAAGGTAAAGGTGAGGAGAAACAGGACCTTGAGGCAACTATTAGGGAGCTTATTTATTGTCAGCATGTAAACACTGTGCAGCCAGGCTTTTAACATAGTGTTGAGTCTCTGTGTTTTTGCTAGTGATGCAACATTCTTCACATGAATCCAAGTCAAATGGTCCCACAGAATGAGTGGGCACTGGTAGTATGCATCCAGAAAATCTAGAAACCAGGAAATCTTTTGTCTGCTCTAAAACTGACTTGTATTTCAAGTATCCAAAGTGTTTTCTGACTCTGCGCTCATGCTGGAGCTTGAAACCTGCGCAACAATCTTTAAAACCACTGCTTCGGTACTCCAACCCTACGCACGCTGCACCTCACTCCCTGGCTATCAGGTTTTATCTGCCACCAGCATAGGGACATGCCCTCCCACTGCCCAGGCTCTGCTGTCCACCTTGGTGATGCTCAGTGCAGAGAGAGCCTGCAGCCAAGCAAAAGGCATGTGAAACCCTCACCATACCATCCCAGTGGCTGCCATCCCCCACCTCGATGCAAGCCAAGAGAGCAAAGCCAAGAACAGGTCTAGAACAAATTCAAATGGTGCAAAAGTAGCAGGACATGCTGAAGTGTGTTTCTAGATTGTACACTTCAGGGTTTTTCAATAGCTAATGAGCAGCTCTTAAGCCTAATTCAAGTCTCATGTTTTACCTCAGCAAAACGGGTAATGGTCTCCAGCCTCAGTGGTTCTTATCCGCAACTGGGATTACCTACTTCTGCTGAACAGGTTACTCCATCAGGACTAAATTTAGACCTACAAAACTACGTTCCTAACTCAGCAAGGCCAGCACTTACCAAGTGCCCTCCTGACTCAACTGATGAACTGAACCTAAGAATTCCTAGGTCTTGATGGAAAAGGCATTGCCTTCTGTACTCCCCCCATGGCACAGCAGAGGGAAAACCTGAAAGTGTACAGGGAAACTGTTAACTCATGTACTTCATAAGAACAATTGAAAGTATGAAGATCAAAGAAGGTCTTTTCTTTACTCACGTTTTCTCTTACCTGATTTCACCATATTTATGTACTTCCAGGTAGGAAGTAAGAAGTAGCCTTTTTCAATTTCTCTACAAGACTATCCCACCTTGTTTATGCACAATCATCTTATTCTCCAAATGAAAAAAAAAAAAACCACAACTAAGCACCTTTCTCACAATGACATCTATTAACTAGCTTATTAACTAGAAAACCCACATACATTCGTGTCTTACCTTACTAAGTGAAATGGCTACAGATAAAATTCAGAGAAAAATTCAGCTTGATTTTCTCCTTCACAAAGACACAGCAGAATGGATAAATGAGCAGCAAAGACAAAAGCCCTTTTCCAATGTTTAAGCTACAGGAGAAGTGGTAAGGGCATAATAACTATACCTACAGAAGATCAGTGACACAGTCTGCTTCTGGGAAGGCCTGCTAACTGCTGGCATGAGACTGTGGGTACTTGCCAGTTAGCAGCACTAAGCATGCTCTGTTTCATTACCATATGTGTACTTGTCACTCCCACCACGCTCCGTATCAGCAGATTTAACAGACGCACAAAGAGAAGACAAGACTGCAATACATCTTTGTCCTCCTTGGGGATGTTCAGTGCTATTAGTGGGCATCAGCAGCGCTGAGTTGAAGGAAGAGTCAGACTGAAGATCAGCTTCAGTTTGCTCTATTCTGTACTCTAAGAAAGCATTTTTCATCCCACCCCCAGTGACCCAAGGATGCTGACACTCCATGGTTCAGCTTAGATGCACAGCAATGTGGATGCATCCCAGCAGGCAGCAGCTGCTAGCTCACATCTCTCCAGTTTCCTAGTCACCCCATCAGAAACCTTAGGACAGATTAACTGTGCTGATCCTCAGGCAGGATTCTCAGTTGGTGTTGAATTCCACACTGCACTCAGCTGGTGCCTAAGCTGCCTATTCGGAAAAGAGTTTAGCTGGTATTTTCGTAAGTGGCTTAATCCAGTTTAAGATCTGCAGTGTGTTTGAAAGAGGCGGTCTCCTCACTCTCCTTCCTCCCTTCTATTTCTGACCATAGATTCCTGCCTTTTCCCACATCAGCAACATAAAAGCCTTCATGCGCTTAGTGGGTTACAAACGCATCTTTGCTTTTCATGGAATCCACACTGTGCAAGTGCTGATGTCGTGATGTGCCTTTTCAGACGTATCTCCCATAAATGCAGCTGCAGCCCACAAGCTGTAGTACTGACCAGATTATCAGAAATGCTCAGAAAAAAGCTCCCATGAATTCAGGTACAGGAATGAAGTCTTCAGATTTAGTAGGAAGGCATGATACTTCCAAAACTGACTGTTGCTGTAAGGAAAGCTTTTTTCTCATATCCCCCCCCTCCCCCCCCTTCTATAGTTGAATTAAAACAGAAGTACCAATCTCTGTATTCAGTCTTTTAAACACAAAGCAAGTTAAATGCTAAAAGCTCCAAAGTGTTTCATTACTTTGAATATTAAATTACTGAAAATGAAATATATGGAGTCCAGAAAGACAAAATTGCTACTATTTACATTTTTGGTTGAGAAATGCTCTGAAACAGCTGGAAACAGTAACACTTAAAAAACCCGTAGTCTTCTTCCTTTACCATTTTGTCTTCTAATACTTCTTGGCTATGAAAATATCCTTTTTAAATGAAAACAATTTCAATGGAACACAAATGTTTCTAAGAGGACATTAGCAACTTATTTTCTTTATTACTTTCTCATTATATTTATAATGAAGAAATAATTATTTCTAGGCTGTTTCCTGCCAGATGCTGTTCTAGTACCTCTAATAGGACATATCTTAAAATAACTGCTTGGTAACAAGAACAAGAAACTAAATATTTCATCCTTACTCATGTTTTCCTTTCTCTTCCTTTTCTCTCTCTTGAAGTAACTTCATTGATTTGGGTTCTTTCATAAATTCTGGCCTGCTTATATCTTTTTCCTCCATTATTTGTTATTGAGGCAATTCATAAAATCACCTTTATGGGGGAAAAGTGACTACAGAGGGCATCTGATGTTCAAAAAAGGCAGAGATTACCTCTGTTTTAATGCCAACAGAGGCAGGATGAGAATCCTCAGGCTGTTTCACACCAGCTCAAAACATCCCTCCTCACCACTTCCTTTGTACCACCACTAAGACAAGGAACCAGATCAGAGAACTGATCCCGCTGGCAACTAACCAGCCAAAAGACCAGCCAAACTTGGCTTTTTAGCTAGACAAGTTATTTCAGCCAGCTCACCACCATCACACAAATACTTCTCCCCACACAACACAAGACAGCAAGGAAGAAGGTGGCAGAGCTATATTCAGATTCATCAGTAATATAGTTTTATGGTAGAGTAATCACAGTCTTAAAAAAAACCCAAACCAAAACCAGAAAATCCCCCATAGATTCTGCTGGCAGTCTGTCTGGAGCAGGCTGCCTCAGTGGATGGTGGGACATAAGCCAGCTCCAATCCAGAGGCCTCTTGGAGCAACCTTGCCCTGAATCCTGCCCTGCTTAACATGCTTCATGAGCCCTTCGAATAAGGGTTAAATACTCAAGGCCAGGATTTTGCACAAGTGGATACATTTTCCCATGAATATGCTGCTGGTATTGATTTGCAAAGGCATGTGTCAATGAAACAAAAGGATATTTTCATTTTAATTATACAAGAACTCCAGTTATCTGAAACTCCTCAAATCTTCACCACAGCTCTGGTGCCAGAGAATGTTGCCAAAAATTAATAAAAAATGGTTCCATGTACCTATGGAATCATCTATTTATGAAAAGCATATTATTCAGTTGCCAACCTGGTATATTCGAACTGAAAAAGAGATTCCCAACCTTGCAAATGTAAAGCAGACTATGAAGTTACTGTTAGTAATAAGGTTAACTATCTCATACTTTGAAAGCACTTTGAAAAAATACCTGTACACATTCTTGACTTCCGAGTCCTCTGTCACTGTGCATCTTTACATACCATGGAAATGAGTCACCAGCACAAGATGATGAGGCAAAGCACAGCAGTACTCAATTATATTTTGTAATGCACTGAGTTCAGAAGTCCAACTGAGTGCTGTCGCCTGATTCTTCTATCAACCTCCAGCTGAGTTTTTCCCATGGATGAAAACATATTCACAAATAATTATTATTTCCTTAAATTCTTCTCTATGCCATCGGATCATTCATAGAGTGCTATGTCAGTTAACAGCAACATGGATACAACATTCAAAAAAACACAGCACAAAGGTTGAAGGCACTCAACATCAGCAAGACCACCAGCAGGAAATAACCTAGATTTTTGTGCTAGTTGAGGGTTAATTCAGTAGTTCTGTATTTTTGCTCAGGACCTTTTTCTTGAAAATACAGATATGAAGATGATCATAAAAAATAAAAAAAAAAGAAAAAAATTACCTACCTTACATGGTGCTTTCCATCCAAAAAGGAAATCTTCCAAAACAAGACTGCTTGTAACTGTGTCTTGAGTCTGCCTCCCTTACAATTCAGGGAATTCATATTATTTGAATGGATACATACATATGCATGCATCCAGGCTGCAATCACATTAGTATTTTAAATGCTAAAACTATGCTATTATATAAAAAGAGCATTCAATAGTTGATGGAAATTTGGATGGTTTTCTAAAAAGGAAATCTCCAAGGCCTTTTTATTTTTCCTGCTGTTAGTTTTATTTTAAAGAAGCCATCACACTCTCAGTTTCTCTTGCACAAGAGAAATTAAAATAGAATATAACAACAACAAAAAAAAATTGTAGCGAACTGAAGTGGATAGGGACTGGTTTGCTTTCGAGTCCTTTCTAGTGGAATAACATAAAAATCATAAGTCTGAGATATATGTAGATGCACTACGTTACGGTCTAGAAGGCCCTGTTAGTCAATTCTGAAGTAAATGCCTACTGCATTGTCTAATTCATGTGAAAACAAGGTATGTTTTACAAATTCTACCAATTTTACAATAACTGCATTTTTCATTCCCTCTGGTTAAAACAACAGTACATAACATTAGCAAAGAGAGATCTTTATAGAGTGCTCTGTACTTCACACTACTCTCACTTGCTTGGGATGCGGCAAACACTTTCAGTCTGATTTACTCAGAACATGCTGAAACTGCTCACCACACACGTTTTATCCAAAAAGGCTACATTTTGGCTCTGAGGGGAGACCTACAAATTAAGACTGTACAAAATAACACCCATCAGACTCTTTCAAAATGGTGCATTTTTCTGTTCAAAGTGTTCAAATTTCCTGTTCAAAGTACATTGAAGTCAATGAGAAACACCTATTGATTTCAATGGATACCAGTACACATCCTTATAACAACATAAATATAAGTAACTTTTGAAATCACACACTGAAAGAAATACAGAGTCTTGAAAAAAACGGTGAGAAAAGATGCTATTGTCATTTAACTGGTTTCTATTTTTCCTGGATTTCTTCCTAGTTTGGGGAGACTGGGGATGTGGTTTATACTGACCTCCATAAGGCAATTTAGCTTTTGGATTTTCACTAAATAAGAAACCTTATTTATGGAGTTTTGTTCCTCCAACTTCATGCTGTTTCACTTTATTCTTGTCAGACTATGAAGAGAAGCCCCTTCTGTTCTTCCCACTTTCTGCTGACCTGCACAAACTTACTGCTACATAGTTATGCAATGCTTCTACAACTTTGATCTTCCTTGCCTTTATCAGAAAACACGATACTTCACCTAGGCTTCTCAACACCTCAGTTGCCATTTTCCTAATCTGTTATTCAATGTTGGGATTAAATAAAACCAAGAGCAAATTTTCGTCAGCTGTCTGTAGTGTAATTCACAACAGTCAGTGCTAGCCACACACCACCTACCTATTTTAATGCAGTCAAGCCTATTGACAACTCCCAGGAAGACAAGAAAGAACTCACCAAAACTCCTTTCTTCCTAAAACCTTTGGGTCAAGCAAAAGCTCTGGAGCACAGTGTGCAAAGTCCATCATCTACTCTGCTTTCTAAATAGATCTCTTGGAAACTCTGGGGATTTGGAGGGTGAGTGTGCTACAGCAGAAACCGTGCTCCAGCTCTCACACTGAGCAAGATTCTCCTAGGAAACCTCCTGTAGCCCCTATGGGAAAATGTCTCAGGTGGCCAATATGGTAATTTCTTCCACTCTGGCCTTCCCTCCGCTTCCAATAGCAGAAGGAATATGGGAATGTTAGGTTTTAGATAAACTGGATATATATACACTGTATACTCCGATGTCCTCACATGGCACACAGACACTGTGCTAAAGCATAAGGTATACTTAAGCCAAATGATATACAGGAGATATGCAAGAAAATGGAAGGAGACAGAATTCTGTGCATATTGAAAAACTGAGTTCATCTGCTTTTCTGTAGAAATACTGGTTATATCCAATTAAATACAGTTACTTGGTTTCCCCAATTTTTTTGCGAAGTCCAGCCTGAATGATGAAAATTTTAAGATGCCAAAGAGGGTATGTTTGAACATTCTGTAATCAATACCTTTTAGTTCCTATTAACAGAAAAGCTCTAATCATATTCCTTATTAAATTATTTACCTCTATCATTAAATTATCTTATGGTCTACTTGCCTGATCACAGGGTAATGCAGACTGGATGACAAAACAAGTCTACAAAGTCTACTTGGTTTTCCCTTAAAAGACACATGGAGAAGAAATGTGCTACCAACATCCATTTGATGGGGATGAGCCCATTTTATAGGAGGAGAAACATAATCCAGTTCTGCCAGGTAAACCCATTTTATAGGGGGAGAAACATAATCCAGTCCTGCCAGTGAGCTTGAAGAGCTCAGGTCACCAAGGAGGGCTGGGGTCTAGGCTTGCCACCTTGCTTGGCTTCATTACTTTCATACTTGCAGTGAAACCTGTTGATAGTAGGCCGATAGAAATTTGACCTTGCTCACAACTGTCTATAAAATATACTTCAGCTCCCATGAAGGCAATCTCCCTCAACTTAGTTTTTAACTGGTTCTCCCAAATGATTGTGCTAGTGGTTGGGGCTGCATCACTGCAGTCTGTGGGAGTTTTGCTGTTGGTAACAATGTCTCCGAGGAAACAGCAGTCAGTGAAGATCTATCTCTGTTTCCTGGTAAGGTTTTTTGGCTTTCTATCCAGTTTCCTTTAATGTTGATTGAGATGACTTACCTGAAGAGTTTGGTTAATTTTAAATCACTATGGTACTGTCAAAAAAGATTGCCTGATGTAGGCAATAGCAAATAATAAAAATAGCTCCTGCAGAGTTCATCGCACACAGACCCATCCCTAATTAATCATTTGGTCACTGAAATGACACCTGCAACATTCTCCCTTAGGATTTTAGTTAGCAGTGTTGAGTATTTGAGCTACTATATTTAATACGGATTTTGTTTGTGCTTCTGAATTACACAGTATTCAGAACCTGCCAGTTTACTGCAGGCTTTTTACTGCTTCTGATCACTCTACAAGGAGATTAAATATAATAAAGAACAACTGTTAACAATAACCTCCTGTTCACATTGTCCATAGGTACTTTGGAAAGCTAGTTACAATCGTTTTTTCATGTACTGTTAACAAAAAAATGTAGCACAGTATTATAAATTAGTCCTAGACTCATAATTAGATTTTTTTTTCTTAAAATCTCATTTTGAACATAGGCATTCAAATGTTGGAAGGTACTTCAGAAATAAACTGATGGGTTAAAAATAGATTTTCTTAGTGTGGTATCATTAAAAATTTCTTCCAAAATAGAAGGATATAAATATTTAAAATCTTTATTTTTTAATCCTCTTTTCTTCTTTATAAGTCTTTAAAATGAAATGGGAACTCGAATACAAATAGCACATTGAACCCTGAACCAGTGTTGATCCTACTGAACAATACACTGAAAAAGCTGATTGTACAATCATTATACAGGGATGGGTGGAAGGATGAGACAGCTTTTTCTAGTGAGTTGTTTGAAGCTCTTCCTAAGAGAAAGCACACTTGGTTTTTATCATAGAAGAAAACAGAGTAATTTCATTTACTTATGGTGCAAACACTAGTTTTGAAACACAGCAAGACATCATTCTTCATACTAGAAATATTCTCTCATTTGTGCAGTTATGATCAGTAACTGCCAGAGAAGTAGCTTTGTTTCTTCTGGCTCAACAAAATAAACAATCTCTTGTATACTGTCTTCTATTCTGACAATCTGAAATAATGCGATCAAATCAGGGAAGAAGCAGCTATAGCAACTACAGATACAGCCAAAGATGCAAACTACTGCAATTAGACACCTTGCGCAGGTGCTCCATTTTCAGTTCAGTGCTACGGCACATGTAATGGTTTTCTGAAGAATGTTGTAATCACAGACTTCTCCTAGATGTAAAACACAAAAAGGAAAGGACCATACCTGGCCTTCTGAGAGCATCACTTAAGCAAAGAACAGGCTAAGGTAACAGTTTATACCACTATATCATAATAAAGTCATGTAAAACATTCCCACATCCCTATCATTCTATCATTGACAGCCCAATGCTATACATGAAATAGCAGCCTGGGATCCATACTACATGCTGTAGGACACGTCTTGCAGTGTCTCAGGTCGTGCAAGTTAAATGTCATATTCTCAGCCATGAACTGACTAAAAGGTTTGGAGAGACAGAAAGAGGCACAAAAATATAGTATAATTTCACCATTACAGAGTCTTTTTACTCTGATTCTTCTCCCAACATAGTCTAGGGCAGTCTCATACATGCCCTCAAGTGCCCCAGATTCTTATGGCCTCTATCAGTCACTTTATTATTACCTCAGCACAAAAATCACTCAACACTTACCTGATCTGTCTCCAACATAAAACTTTGACCACAGGCCACCAATCTGCTATTCCAGTCAATTGAAGCCAAGGATTAGTCCAGACCCTTTAAAGGCACAGCCAAATCACAGCTGAGAATTTGGCCTTTGATTTTTACATGTCACCTGCACAGAAACACTAACCACTTGCCTAGCCAGATGGATCTGTACAAACATTTTCAGGTTTATTCCCAGCGTATCTTCCCCCCATTCTCATGAAAAGAACATTTCTAATTAAGATTTCTATCAGGTTTAAACAATTCAATTCTGTAATAAAGTTGCCTGCCTGCATATTGCAGTTTGAGCCACTAAGAAAAGAACTTATCTATGCCACAGTTTAAGAGAAACAAATGGATCATAAACTTTTTTATTCCTCAGGCTCCACCTAAAACCTTTATTTTCATATTTATGTCACAGCATTCCTTCACAAAAAGGTGTCACTCATTCACTCAAAGATGTGCCATAGCCACGCTCATCAAAGCACAGGAAAATTTGTTTTGCTCAATTTTGAAGCCACTTTTATCAACTGTGTTGAAAATTTAACTTGACACAAATATATATAAAGCAGAGGGTGGGGGGGAGTGAGAGGAGGAGTATGTGTTCAAAGGAAATCAGGAATGCGATTGAAAAATGGGGAGGGGGTGTGATCCTAAACCCCAAAGCAACCAAAGGCAGAACAAAAAATTCAAATAAAAAGTTGAACATTGTGGGCCTGGTCCTCATCTACCACAACTGATGTAATTTAGGAATAAAGCCACTCAAGCTGGTCAACAAGGTCAAAGAAGAACCAACACTTAAGATTACCTTACCAAACCAAAACCTCCAATTTTGAAAATTACATCAGATTTCAG
The DNA here is from genome assembly GCF_028554395.1 of Pezoporus wallicus. Lineage (NCBI taxonomy): Eukaryota > Metazoa > Chordata > Aves > Psittaciformes > Psittacidae > Pezoporus > Pezoporus wallicus. The sequence goes on from NW_026642638.1 coordinate 333,666, forward strand.
ACTTTACAACGTGCACTCATTCTTATTTTGGAGTGAGAATTTCCCAGGTTGCAATGCAAAATAATGCTTAGTAAAAATATACGGAGCTCTACAACTCCTTTGCATAACTTTTCTGGAGTTGCACTCTCCCAGGCTGGACTCTCTTTTCTTTTTCCACTGTTCATTTTCTTCCCCCCATTCTGCCAATTTTAATCTAGCAGGGAAAGTCTTTTTTCTATCAAGCACTGTCTAAATATTCAGGACACAGACCTTGCACTCCAAGAATGCAATGCTCTGTCCAGACAGCAGTGCTGGGTGCCTCAGGGATCTGAAATAATCAACATGTGTATTCCTAGCAGTCAAGATGTGTTCCACTGCACAGCTGTGCACCTCTGCCTTTGTTTCAGGTGCATGTTCCTCCCAAAGGCAAGTTCTGTGTAGCCAGAGTAGTCTGAAGAGAGTGATGGTTCACTGCTAGCTGAAGGGAGGAAGATAAATCTGTTACCCATTACCCTGGTAGGAGTCAACTAATTATCCCCAATAACTCCAGCCTTTACAATGGGAAAGTAGCACACAGCTTTTATAAATAAGAATTATTGACCTCTTTTTAATAGTTTCAAAAGAAGAAACTCTGCATCAAATGTGAGTATAATTTAGGAACTACTACATAGCAGCAAAACTACATTAGACTTTCCGATTTTTCCATGGTATCCTTGGATAGATACACCACCCAGTAGACCATGTTAAATGCTCCAAAGGTAACAGGAAATAAAATGCGTGCATATTTGTCTATCTTACTCGTGCCAGAATGGGAGGCAGGGGGAGCAGGTGGTGTGACAGCAGATGGCTTTGCAGATCCTCCTAACGTGTTAGGTGTAGTGGTCTGAATCTGCTCCAGTCTAGATCCAAGCAAGCGCTGAATGGAAGGGGATCCAGCTGTGGCATGCTGGGATACAAATCCAGTTAAAATTGGGGTAGAAGGAGGAGCTGGAGGGGTAGCTCTTGCAGAAGATAATGTCTCTGATGCATTGATTCGTGTGAAAGGGTTGGGACTTGATGCAGAAAGGGAATGGGGTGTAATGTCAGAAGACCCCTGAGCTACAGAGGGAGGCTGGATGGAGCTATGCCTTGTGTCAATTCGGCTCCTACCATCAGCTTCAGACTGTACTGTGGCATTTGTTCTTTTCCTCACATTTGAGTTGGCATCTGTACTCTGCAAAGTTAAAAAAAAAACATACTAGTCATTCTTAAAATAAACACACAGAATCAATGGAAACTTTATAATCAAGCACTATCAGAGTAATACTCACAAATAGAACCAGTAGCTCGATCCTGAAGCACAAAGATACCACGTGCTCATGAAAATAGATTTATTAGCATATAAAGTGATAAACAAGAGTTCCTTTTACCTGTGGCTGGAATACCAGGGTGAACATACCTGATGCATCATATTCCATGTGATGTGGTACCTATGTAAATTCAATATGATGAAGCTAAGGATTCTTGCATTAGAGTCCAGTTTTTTTTTTTTTATTTCCAGGCTTACACTCAGAACAAAATTCTCTGATGTTTACCTATTTTCTCAATATATAAAAACATTCTAGAGGCAACTTACCACCATGATGGTTTAGTTATGGCTTATATCTCCAGAAAAGTAACTACCATATATAAGGAACTCCGGCCTGTCTTCTAGAGTAGATGCTATTAAAATGCAAGTATTTATAAAACCAAGTCACCACATTGCAGCTCTTTCAGAAATAAAGACAGTGCTTTTTCACACCAAACATAGGCAATAAATTCTCCAGCTGTAATTGATCTAGTGAATAAACCAGTCTTTCATCAACTACTCCTTTCCGTTAATTAAACTAAGAAAAGTGGTAAATTCTCCATCACTTGATGTCTTCAGGCAAGTCTGGATGTCTTCTGAAAGATATACTTAAGCCAAATAGTACTTATTAGGCTGGATGAGAAACTGAAAGACAGATAAATAAGTACAGACGGAAAATCCAGCAGAGTTTAATATTTACTGACTTCTGAGAGTGGGACTCAGGCTCTGCCGTTCTTCTCTGTATCTAAGAGGAAGCCTAACATCTCTTGAATCTCCTTTTGGAAGCGCACCCGAAGAACACTCTTTTGAACCCTCAGCCCTGCACCTAAAATATTATATAAAACATATTATATTTTAAATATAATACTTGAATATATTTTGTGCAAAGACTCATTGCTTTCCAAAAGCAAAGATATAATGCAGATAGAGTACTGTCCAGGTTTCAGCTTTAACCACGACAGGTACATATTCACAGTAGCAGCAGTACGAGTCTAAATACAGGGAGAACCAAATAACCACTCATTATAGATCAAAAAAAAAAACATAAAAAAAAAATCACGTTTTGCACCTCTCTAATGATACTGTTCCCAAGTACTGCTCTGCAACACAAGTACTGTGCCTTTGGCTCCACTTCCTTACACCCCTACCAGAGAACCCTGCCAAAGCTCACAGCACAAAGAAAAGGGAGAGGAAGTGGGCAATGATTTCCCTCCTTCATCCAACAGCAGTTCTCTCCAGCTAAGTGTCAGAGCAGTAATGGAGAACAACCCAGGTGTTACTCAAGGTACTAACACCATGAGAAGTGAGCAGTGAGAAGAGTAACAATCAGGTCTGTTTGCTGCATCAGTTGTGCTTAGCTGCTTTGATCAAAGAAACAGAGAGATGGAGCTGAGAAAAAAAATGAAAAAAATCAAATCACTTGACATCTCCAGTACTCCCACCATGGCCAGAATGCTGGTCCCAGATCCTGTTAATTGCAGTACAAATCAGTCATTGGCAATACTGCTGGCCTGAATTTATCTGAAGCTGTCATAGCTATATGCCAGTTCATGGCTGATGTATTTGCCAGCTCATGGTTGATAGATCAAAGAATCCCTCTTAAGTTTCACTTAGATTTCCTTCCTGCATAGAAGCATGTCAATCCCTTTATTTATTTTTCTGCATCTGCAATCCAAAGAAGCAGAGGACTGGAATAAATGCCAGAGGAAACTGGATTTCCTGAAAGAAACACTAATTGTACTGTCTGAAAGAGAAGCCTGAGTCACTCTTCGGGAAGTGCAGAAGTACACACAGGTGTGCAATTTGGATACTTTCACACTAGGGTTGTTCCACACTAGGTTTCAAAACTGCTAAATTGAAATTATAAAGCACAATCAGGACAGGAGTGCATTTACTAGACACTTGGTAACACCTAGCAGAGTATTACATGTTACTTGAAGGCTTGCAAACCTAAGCAGGTACAAGTCATTCACTGTCCAAAACAATAGTTCTGTTCTACAGAGAAGCTGGCACTAGAGTCATTGACAGGAGGAGAGTTTTGCCTTCTAGGTGCAGCTCCTTGTTCAACTGGCTTTGTTCAGGTTAGATTCTCCCATCATAAAGTTCTCAAGCAGTGCCTGGTGAGCAAAAGTCCTTGGGCTGGGCCAGGGGTTTCAAAGTAGATCTGCACTGGAACTAACAAGTCTCACTTCCCTCCTCGTCTCTGCCTACATTAGACATGTAGCTTAGAGGCAGTGCCATTGAAGAAAAGTACCACACCTTCAGACACTCTAAGCCTATCCATAAAAGAGTGGTCCCAAGAGTAGAACAGAGAACTTGAATGCAGTTCTCAGAGGCACCAATTCAATGCTCCTGCTCACTTGTACTGCGACCTGTTTTCAACAACCATCTCAGTGCATCATCAACCACAGACACTGGTAAGACAGAGAAGTAACAGCCATGCTTATTCTCTCATCACAGTCATCTCCATTTCTTTAGTGGAAACATTTTTTCCATTGATAAGTTTGCATAACATTTCCTCTTCCCCCCACTTTGGCCGTCATCTAAGTGCCCAAATGAGACCTGTTGCTACATTTTATCCACTACTGATATCCCACTACAGTGCATATTCTAAAATAAAATTGTATATATATACACACATATACACATACATATCACATCGAATGGTCAAAATGTATAACTGTCTAAAACTCTACAGGGCATTCTCTTTCTTGCCACTGATACACAAAGCTTCCAATATTTCAGGAACTTTAAGATTAGAGAGAAACCCAGTTTCCTCATAAGTATTACAATGTACACATAAAGCCCAAAGAGATAACATTGTAAGATAACACAACATACCACTGCATAACATGCCCTAAAAATATGGGTACATACTTTTTTAATTCTCTTGAAATCACCTTTCACGCGCTTAGAACATGGAAATTAGAAATGCTGTTTCTAATGTGGTCTGCAGAGAACGCATCACTGCAACCTGTTTTTCTTGCATAATGTAATTGTCATAGCTTGGTTTTGTGTTCTTAAACTGCACCTTGCCCTTGAAACATACTGAAACATATAACATACTGGAAAAAGCACATTCCATACAGAGTAGCCCTGTTTACCATTAATACTCACTCTAACAGTGCTGGGAGCAACTTTAATATTGGAGATAGAAAATCTCCTGGGTCAGTATTCAGTTTCAATACCTTACACACTCCACAAGGCCCTGTCTAAGGGGAACACATTCAAACCCCCATCCCCAGTAAGTTTTGCAGAATCAGCATGCAACAGCAAAACAAGAGGCAGTCAGCCTGCCTCACTGCTTCCTTTTTTAACACGGCAGCTGTATTGTTCCCACTGTGAATGGTAAGCACCCACCTCTGTCCTCTGTCAAAGCTGAGCAGAATACATCCTCACTTGCCAGGATGGCCTCTCCAGCACATTGCCCACCACCTTCCCTCATATAGCCTTTTCTTGCTCTTGCCTTATTCAAGCCTAAATCATGACAATAGCTCACTCTGCCTTCAGGTGTCTCTCTTTTTAGGTTTGTCCAGTGAAAAAGTTTCTAGCAAAAATTTTTTGTCGGTGGTTGTATTCATACGATCCCTATATATTCCCCTATTCCTCTGTTATAAAGCTAACTAATTTCTTCCCACATTAGTCTATTCCTTCTCTGTACTAATGCTATTGCACAACTCTACATCATCTGAAGATCAGTGCCAAGGTCACTAACAAAAAATATTAAACAAGTCTGATTCCATGGCCAAGCCTTAACAAATCAAATTCTATTGATATTAGCAGACATCAGGTTAAACAGTACATTGCAAAACATAACATTCAGATTGTAATAAGCAAAACATTCCACAAGCATTTCAGCAATGCTGCATACCCCTAGTAAAAGGTTATTGTGATAATGACAATCTGACCAACAAAATTATATACATATGTAAAGCACTTGCTGCCTCACAAAATTATTTTACTTAGCCTTTTTAAAACAACAGCAAGAAACACAAACCTACTGTCCATCAGTAGCTTTTAGTTTGGAGGCACTGTATTGGGTTTGCATGGCAAGGCTTTGGTAGCAGGGGGGTACAGGGGTGGCTTCTGTGAGAAGCTGCTAGAAGCTTCCCCTATGTCCAATAGAGCCAATGCCAGCTGGCTACAAGACAGACGCACTGCTGGCCAAAGCTGTGCCCATCAGCGGCAGTGGTAGTATCTCTGGGATAATGGACTTAAAATGGGGAAAAATTACTGCACAAGAGCAACTTCAGTCCAATAGAGGAGTGAGAATGTGTGAGAGGAACAGCTCTGCAGACACCAAGGTCAGTGCAGAAGGAGGGGAGGAGGTGCTCCAGGCGCTGGAGCAGATTCCCCTGCAACCCGTGGTGCAGACCATGGTGAGTCAGGCTGTGCCCCTGCAGCCATGGAGATCCAGGGTGGAGCAGAAAACCACCTGCAGCCCATCAGGACCCCATGCCAGAGCAGGGGAACACCCAAAGGAAGCTGTAACCTTATGAGAAGCCCACGCTGGCGCAGGTTTGCTGCAGGACTTGTGACAACGCAGAGGACCCATGCTGGAGCAGTCTGTTCCTGAAGGACTGCACCCTGTGGGAGGGATCCCATGCTGGAGCAGGGAAAGAACGTAAGGAGTCCTCCTCCTGAGGAGGACAAGATAATGTGTGATGAACTGAACAGCCCTCGTTCCCCATCCCCCTGCACTGCTGGCAGGTAGGAGGTAGAGAATTCAGGAGTAAAGTTAAGCCTGGGAAGAAGGGAGGGGTGGGGGAAGGTGTTTTAAGATTTGCTTTTATTTGTCTCACTGCCCTGCTGTGATTTGATTGGTAATAAATTAATTTCCCCAAGTTGTCACTGTTTTGCCCATGATGGTAACTGGTGACTGATCTCTCCCTGTACTTATCTTGACTCATGAGACTTTCAGTATATTTTCTCTCCCCTGTCCAACTGAGGAGGGGAGTGATAGAATGGCTTTGGTGGGCTCCCGGCATCCAGCCAGCGTCAACCCGCCATAGGCACAAAATCAAGAAATAAAACATTAAAATCAAGTGGAAGTCAAATTATAGTGCAACCCAAGAAATGAAGGTATTATCCAACTAAAGATTCCTTTCTGAGTACAAGTCAGGAAACCACTCAATTATTCTGAGCCGACAGAGAGCTGCTGTGCTAGTCCAGATGGGACTCCACAGGAAGTACTGAGTCCATGTTTTTTACATTCTCACTCTAGATTGAGAAAGAAACTGATTTTCTGGAGGCATTTCAGTGAGATTTTTGGGAGACATTTAGAATGGTGTAGCTCAGGAATGCAAAATGGGAGCCTGGAAACTACCATAAAATGCAGCATATTCCAGCATGCAATGCCAGCCTTAATATATTTGCTAAAGATTGCCTTTCTATAAATACAACAACTTGCTGCTTACGTAAATGTCGCCTCACCCTTTCTTTGAAATATCTATCATTCTGACTTGGTCCAACCAACTCCACACTTCACAACCACTACAAAACCAGAAGCTGCAAGTACTTTTCTTTGCTCTACCCTCCTTCAAGTGGAAACCTCGCTGTTCATTCTGTTAGGAGACTTCAGCCTCTGAACCTTAACTGGCAGAAATACTATGGATAAAAGCTTCAAAATCCTGGGCGATGTCCATGCATAGACAAAGTTCTCAAGAGCTCTGATAATAATTTAAAAATACATTTTTTGCTTTAATTGTAGGACATCATCAGATAAAGCTCTGTGGCTGGCTGGGATATATTAATGCCAAGAATGTACAGCACTGATCTCCTATTTAACAGCCAAAATTTGCAACAGTGAAAGTTAAGTTTCAGCCTCCATGGGATTTCAAACATTTATCACCAAGATTTAGGGACACTAATATGCCAGAGGTAGATAGCTGACTGCACTAAGGAAGCCAATGAATTGACCAAACATAGAGAAATGCAGGCTCCAGTCTTTTTCAGAAGAGATTGATAATATTTCCTTCTTTCTGTCCAAATTAACATTTCATTAGTCCATATAACTAAAAACAAAAACAAAACAAAACTCAAAAGTGAGTACAAGAGATTTAGAAAGCTCTCATCCTATGCACACTTTACTATGGAGGCAGAGTGGGGCGTAGGATAGAAGGTTCAAATTCTGTCAGATAAATTCCATCATACAGCATGCCCTATACAAAAGAGCTTTTGAAATATTTACTGTATTACAAAGCATAGAGATCTTTGTTAATTTTTGCAGGGGTTTTAGCTTTAGAAGAACTGAAATAGGGAAAGATACATTCAGTACAAATTCTTACTTAAAAAATCATGATGCAAGATGCCCTTTTGCTAGTCCCAGAGCAGAATGTTCATTTTATTTGGCATGAAGATCAGATAACTAAACCAAACTCTTTGCAGGCATGTGTAAAATATAGTAATTAATGATATATCCTTCCCTTGACAAGTGGATTCACTTTTGCAATTGACCATGTGCAACTGACCATGAATAATACAATGAATGACTCTGTTAGCATACTTCAGGATAAATCTACATGACTTATTGTCAGATACTGTGGCAGATCTGTGAAGCAAGTCTGACAGTCAACTTCTGTGGCAGAATGTACAGAACAGAAAAGCCCCTACAATTAATCTATTGCCAAAAATCAATTTATAGATCATATGCTTTTCTATTTAAGTTCAACTTTGATAGACACGGCTGTTTACTACTGCACTAAAGTGATGCACAATGATTCAATCTAAACTTTTCAATATTTAACATGGTTTGCACACTATAAACAGCTGCTCACATAATGTGGAAATTCTGAAACTTTCTATAAGCCTATATGAGCCTTGACTTGAGAAAAAAAAAAAAATGGATTGTTTTGTATGTATTACCAGTTTTTGACAAGCAAGCCAATTTTGCACTTCAATGAAGTCAAGATTGCAAATTTAGCATGAACTGAAGTAGCGTGCAGCAGCTGAGCTGAGATTCATGGGAAGGGGATCATCAGCACAGCAATATACAATACTGAATTTACAAAGTCAGTCATCTTGTTACAGAACAGAGAGCTGGTAACAACCACAGTGCATATTCCCTATGATAAGGCCAACCTAGAATGTGTAAAACAAACAAGTAGCATTATTTAAAAGTCACATGCCAAGTCCTGGGGAGAATGCAGCAATGATAAAAGCAATTACCAGGCATCAGGTAACTTCATCCTTAGGGCTGTAATATAAGAACGTAAGCACAGCGAACACTGCAAGCTGTGAGAAATTCTTGTGTTGGTACAGCCCTGTAGCACTCAAGAGCATCTTTCTATAGCCTGTTAGTGCTCAACATAACAGCTTTAAATCAGTCTCTGCAATTTTAAATTGCTTCATAGTTTTTATGATGGATACATCCTGTTGGGATGTAATTCAAAATAAGTGGTTCCTACTGCCTAAGCTAACAGACAGTAACACTCAGCACTGAAAATCCCCTTCATAAGTTTTCTGGCCGCTAGGAAGCTCAGCCATCATCAACTGCTGATAAACAGGTACACATTAGACCTAGAACCATGTATCCGCAATATAATTCAGAGGCATTCTTCTAATCCTCCTCAGCACTCTTTGAAAAATAGTTCGCCAGTCCTGAGATTGGATATATAGATGGTTCTGAAGACCTACACCAGTCTCATCCTGCAACAGACCTTCACAGCAACATTGTGCGAGGTCCAAAGGCTGCTTTTGCACCATTTGTTTACTTAAACAGAGAGTTCATCGCTGCAAGCCAATAGATTTTCTAGGTCCTTAGCAGATTTTTGACACAGGATAATCATTAGTGCTATCTCTCTCTGGGACAGAGGTGGTACAGTATTTAAAGCAGTAGCTTCTATTTTCTCAGGATAAATTCACAGCAGAATTTACAAGTTACAACACCACCATCTGGTACCAGTCTTACTGAAAGAGAACTAATGCTTCGACGTTCAGCATGCTGCTGTCAAAGCTGGAGACACGTGTCCTAGGTAGGATCACAGCCTAAATTACACACCTTTGCAGAAGGAACTATCCAATTGTACCCAGCACTTTCAGCTCTGAGCTTTTTCCTGAAACTAGATAGCTAAGTCACACTTTAGAAAGACACAAAAAGACTTTGGCAGTGACCAGGATGGGAACATTGGTTTGGTGATAGGAGACCTCTTCTGAAATCTGCCCTGTCACAGGGGTATCAAAAGAGGCCTTCCACATCTTACGCACTTTCCCACCAGGCTACTGGATATTCTACAACAAGTGGTCCTCATTCCTTGTCACAGATGTTGCAATCTGCCCATTTCAATCTCTCCCTCCCACTGCAGTGCATGCATGGACAAACCGGCTCCAAAATCCACTCCTCTCCTTCTCACTGTCCCCACATAAATTATTTCACAAGAGCAGCTTCAACAGGAGCTTAACGTCCCACAGACTACCTAGTAGCCTGGTTACTAATACAATTCTACAAGACAGAAGGGTCAGGACTGAAGCATGCTCAGACTCCCCCATAAGGTTTGTGGGAGGCTGTATCTAATAGCCATGCTGGCCATTCAGATGAAACAGTGTAAGTATTTTTCCACCTAAGATGTGTGGCAAACGCTTTGGAAGCAGTAATTCTGTTCTGTACATGCCTACCCAGGAAAATCTAGTAATCATGCTTTTTAGGTGCCTAATCACCATTTTGGATACTTAACCTCCCTGGGAAGAATAAAAAAAAAAGAAAGAAATGAAAACACAACCAACCAACCAACCAACCAAAAAACTCCACAACCAACCAAACCTGAAAAGGGTAAGGTATCACAAAGTAATTTAAAAACTGCACAGAACAATTTTTATTGTTTACTAGAATAATCAAGCATATAACAAAGAGGTGTTAATCTAATGAAATGAAAAGGAAACAGTAAATAAAAATCTGTATGCTTCAACGTTAATTTTGCAAGACTAAGATTAGAGCTTTCCAGGATAGTACACAGGAAGGTCAGTGATGTGCTGTATGAAAGCATAGGTTTCTTAAACTGAGAGATCTCAACTAATTCAAACAAAAATTCATGCAAAAATCAGAAGGCTTAAAGCTACCAAAAGTCTGGCATTACTTTATGTTTAGCAGCAACATGAAAATTGTTTGTGTGGTAATCTAGTAATATTTTCCTATTAAACTCTACCATAGCGGTTTTTGTCCTTACCATTCCTTCTGCAGAAAATGGTCTGTTCTTCTGGGAGGACATTAGATAGCCTGCCAAATTCACACCATATGACATTTACCAGGGAAGTAGCGTGTTTTCATCAGCGTAAATAATGCTGCTTGTCCCAAATCCCACTGAGTCACCGTATTGCCATGCTGCTAGCAAATGCACAAGTTGGAGGAGAAATCTACCATGGTTTACTATTATACTGTACAGCCAGTCAATCAAAATCCTACTGCAACAGTACTAGAGATTTTGTTTTGCTTTACAGAGCCCTGGAATATGACCAAGTAAAGCTCCACCTGCCACAAAATACAGTGAATTCTAGTTCACGGCTTTAGCAGTGCAAAGAGCAATGCAGATTATTAGGAGAGAAAGAAATGAGGGGAGAGAAACTATGAGAGCCAGTGCACCATCGGTGCTCCTCATATTGCAATCTGAATCATGCAATAGGAGGTAAGAGCAGCACTCCATTATATGTTCTACTATTTAACATTTTTATTGGTGACATGGACAGTGGGACTGAGTGCACCTGCAGCAAATCTGTCAAAGACACCAAGCTGTGTGGTGCTGTTGACATGCTGGAGGGAAGGGATGCCATCTAGAAGGACCTTGACATGCTTGACATTGAGCCAATGCCAACCTCATGAAGTTCAACAAGGCCAAGTGCAAGGTCCTATACCTGAGTTGGGGCAATCCCAATCATAGATACAGGCTGGGCAGAGAATGGATTGAGAGTAGCCCTGAGGAGAAGCACCTGGGGGTATCAGTCAATGAGAAACTGAACATGAGCCAGCTCTCGCAGCCAAGAAAGCCAACTGTATCCTGGGCTGCATCAAAAGGAGCGTGACCAACAGGTCGAAGGAGGTGATCCTGCCTCTTTACTCTGCTCTCATGAGACTCCACTTGGAATACTGTGTGCAGTTCTAGGGCCCCAAACATATCAAGGACTTGGACGTCTTGGAGCAAATCCAGAGCAGGGCCACAAAGATGCCAGAGGGCTGGAGCATCTCTCCCATGAAGACAGGCTGAGAGAGATGGGCTTGGTCAGCCTGGAGAAGAGAAGGCTCTGGGGAGACCTTAGAGCAGCTTCCAGTGCCTAAAGGGGACCTACAGGAAATCTGGAGAGGGACTTTTTACAAGGGCATGTAGTGACAGGACAAGGGGGAACGGCTTTAGGCTGAAAGAGGGTAGATATAGGTTAGATATTAGGAATAAATTCTTTACTGTGAGGGTGCTAAGGCACTGGAACAGATTGTCCAGAGAAGCTGTGGCTGCCCCACCCTTGGAAGTGTTCCCAGGTTGGATGGGGAGCTATGTGGTCTATTAGAAGGATGGAACTAGGTGATCTTTAAGGCCCCTTCCAACCAAATAGCATTCTATGATTCTCTGACAGGCCCAAAAGTACATGTGAAAGACAAGTGAATTCAAGGCTATTAAACAGACATAATTAGAAGAACCATTTTTAAAAAACTAGATGCCAAATAAACCTATCCACCTGTATGATGCTAAAGAGCCATATACTTGTATAGGGTTCCTAAGGACTGGTGTGCACAATTTTTGGAGATTTATTTATATCATGACAACAATGAAAGAGCTGAAAGCAACATTGGGAGAATAAATCTATTAGGAGAGGTCATGTGGTAATCAGCTGTCAAGGTGCTCTGTTTAACATCTATGAAAGGAAGAAGAACAGCTGATCAGGGACCAAAACCCTTCATTATTTTCTATATCTTTCAATTTTTGGTGACCTTAAAGCTGTAGTTAAATTTGCTTCAGTGGTTTGCTGAAAATGCCTTGAACACTCATTGCCTCATAGATTTTCCCAAGCCTCTCAACACTTATTTCTTCCGACTCCAATCTTCCCAGTGTAAAAATGAAATCAGCTAGAAATCTCACACACAGCTGTGAAACTCAATTGCAATTTGATGTCATTGGGTTCACTAGTACTGAAAACTCTGTATGGAGGGGAAACAAAACTGAAATCTGAATATAAATACAGAAAAAGGTTTAAGCAGAAAATATGAAGAGCCTTGTACTCAAAGGCATCATTTCATAGTAATGATCATAGGGAAAACTATGAAATCCCTGACAATAAAAATTGTCAGGGATGCTGAGCAATCTGAAAATCTTACCCCTGTCACCATTCAGGTTTGTTCTGAAGTGCTGTTTCTGAAATGCTGTCACATATGTTATGAGTCCTTAACATTTGCCTCTTAAAAAAAAAATAAAAATAAAATCATTAGATCAATAGCCCTATCTTAAACCTTGCTACTGACATTAGTATAAAAATAACAAGAACGCGTATTGTTTATTCTAAGGACAAAACTATAAGGAATACATTTTTTTGGAGCATGGTGGAGGTTTTTTTCCAGTAGACCAGCACAACAGCACAGGATGGCATTTAAGCATATATTTAGAATTAAAGACATTACAGTTTAGTATTTTGTAGAATAACCACTTGAAAGATTGACATTACTGAACTTTGGTCTCCAAAACAAAAGCCTTATCCTAGTACAATTTAAATTAAGTCTTCCCGCAACTATAGGGGGAACACTGTCAGCTATTTGAGCATCAGATGAATAACAGCCAAGCATATCCCTCATATTCCCTTGCTTACTATTGTGGTAGTTCATTATAATACTTATAGAAAATTGAAGAGTGAGCAATTACCACACTTGCTAGCAAGGGGTGGAGGAAATATCATGATTTTTTGTTTAGTTATAAATCAGGTGGTTAAAATAAACTTCTGGGGTTTTATGAATATTAAAAAAAAACAACAAACAAACCAACACCCCAAGAGACAAACAGAATCACCCCAAAACAGAAAGAATTTCCATTTTCTTATATCAATATGAAAAAAAACCCCTCATTCCTCAACTTTGAACTGCAACACTTTTGTTCATTTTATCAACAGTCAGCTGTTTTTTACCTTCATTATAACTGAATTCTGGAATTCAATGTATTTTACAACACGGTTGTCTCAGAATCTAATCCCAAACCTAATCCTACGTTGCATACTTCCAGTAATTACTCTGCTCACTTTGCAGTAGGCAAATGATTCTACTTCCAGTGTAAATTTATTCCACAACTCAGCCATGTTAAAGGTAGAGCAATATTGGGTTCTTGGAAAGAAACCAATTTTTTTAATATAGCACTTTAATTTGTGCTATTTAGAAAGACATACAATGTGAAATATTAAGAAAACCATTGTAAATTGTACACCACACATTTATGCCTCAATTGTATTGTTTGAGCACATATTTAGCTTTATACACTGTGAGTAGTGTCATTTGTTGGGTGGGACTGCCTGAGTCTAGAGAACTAAGTTAAAAAAACCAACAACAACAAAAAAGAAGCAATCAGAAGGGGAAAAAAAAAAATGGGGGATGGGGAGGAAAACACAACACAAAACATTGTACCTGGGCATCATAGTTAATAAGATATTTTAAGAACCAGTTTGTATTTATTCTATCTTCATGTCTCCAAGCATTCAAACTAAGTCACTGCCACCTTACCCTAGGTAGTTATTAGCTCCCATCTTTCAAATAGCATTGGTATGAAATGTGCTAGTTGTTTATGACCTGCATCCACTCCCATCCTACCTAACATGATGCTAGCATATTACGACAGTAAATAATTGATAGCAAAAATGCTGACTAACAGAACAAGAGTGACAGAAAATTGTTCATGTCAAAGAAATTATTCATATGGCACAGCAGGTTCCCTTTGTATGGTCCTGTCCTTACATCTGCATGAACTCTATAAGCATTTCTTGAACCTGAAGCCCTTCATTAGGATCTGAGTTTTAAATGTCACTGCCCTTAAAAAAACCTGAACCATAACACCCAAGGCAGTGATGAATCAGTGAAGCAGCAAAAAATTATTATTATATTTAAAAACTGAAATGCTGTTCCAACAGCAGAACTACTCAAGTCACACAGAGGAGGTAGGCTATGCATCCATATAAGTTCAGCAAGCAAACCATCACCTTGTGGTCCAAGTACCACCAGTAAGATCTAGCTGCTCTTCAGGTAACTCCCTCCACATATGAGGGAAGAGGGCTTAGCTCCACTTCTCTATTTGCTGGGACAGAGGAAGATATTTTTTTACTAGTCCAAGGTAGAAGCAAAGAAAAAAAAGCAGTACTGCTCTAGATCTGGTACATTTATGCACCTCTCCATTACAGAATACGTCTACATAGTCAAAAAGAAGTTTTGGTTCAAAGGTTAATATTTCCACTTTCACTTACAGTCTAAGCCTTAGAAACAAGAGTGTGTCTGCTGCTGTTTCAGCATTAATCAACTCTGGGGAGTAAGACCAAAAACAAAACAAAACAAAAAAAAACAAAACAAAAAAAAACCCAGCATACACATGCACTAAGAGAAGTATCCAGCCTATAGCCTCTGGATTGTACCCAGCCCATAAGAGCTATTTATCCAGCTGAACCCTTACTCTGGAAGTCAGGAGATGAGGCAGAGAGCTGGGCATGAGCTAGATTAATTGCTCCAGACAAATTATTCTAGACATCTGCTCATCAAAAGCTGCCAAAGGATCCCCACTTTCCTCCCATCCCCCATCATATCACTTGAGTCCTGTCCATCATATGACCACAAAGCCACAGAAAATACATCTTGACTACATATAAAAGCACATATGCGTGTTGCCCACATGAAAATGTTTCTTGTAAACTTGCCAGGTACATGCCAATCACATATTATCCTACTAAGGAGAGGAGTGCACGCCTACATGGCAGTGAAGTTTAACCCTTCAGTTCCTCCATTAGATGCTATGTGGCTTACTCAAGACAACATAACACTTAACTGTCTTCAAAAAATAGAAGAGAAATTTCAGAATTACAATCTACTTGTGACTGAGTTTAATGAAATTATTCCATTGAAAAGGGTCTTCTGAGTCTGAACTGTTTTTTTCCAAGTTTCACACTCTTTTAAAAACAGCTAAGGTTGAAGCTTATGTTAACAGTGTTTAGGAGCCTGTTTTTTGAAGACTACCTTTCAGTAGCATTCTTCATCTCCAAAAATGGGTAGGTATTAACTGTATCCCAGATGAAACCAGGACATCTTTAAAAATAAACTTCATAGGAATACAGTGAGAAGGAAATAGTGCAGAAGCATAAAAATAGACACAGAAGTCCAATAACAAACTATAAATCATTCATTTCCATCACACACTGACTTGCACGACATTTCTGCTCTTACTAAAGAAAGTAGTTCAGAACATTAGGGACAGGTTCACAGAATCACTAGGGTGGAAAGGAGCTCTGGAGATCATCTAGTCCAACCGCGCTGCTAAGGCAGGGCCACCTACAGCAGGTTACACAGGAACGTGTCCAGAAGGCTGTTGAATGTCTCCAGAGAGGGAGACTCCACAACCTCCCTGGGCAGCCTGTTCCAGTGCTCTGACACTCTCAATGTAAAGAAATTCCTTCTAACCTGAAAGCATTTTAACTTGTTCCAAAGACAACAAAATCACATGAGACCATGGTGTAAGTCATCTGTCTTGGCTTAGACAGACTCCAGTATGGTCTCACTGTGTGTGACAGAAGGGATGAGTGAGGCTGTCCAAGTTCCTTGTGAACTCAAGGCAGACCTAAAGCAAGCTTGGACATTACTCATGGGATGTCTACTGCAGAACTGCACTCTTTACGGTGACACATTAAGTTTGTAGCAGAAAGTTATAGGCAACAAGAAGAAAGTTGAAGTGAGACAGGGAGAGGAGGAGGGTAAAGAGACGTTGCATAAGACCATGGCTAAAACCAAATCAAGTGATAGAGGGGGACACCTGCATATACAGGCACTACAGGCTCGCTCCTGCCACCCCCAACCAATTTTTTGTTGGAGTTAATAAAGTTCAGATTACTTAGCTAGTCTCCAAAATTCTTTTAATGCTTACTGTAATCAATACATTGATCCATCACCCATCATGAAGCTTCAAAAAATTAAATACAATTACACAAATGAATAACCTAGAAAAGAATATAATCCACATTTGCTACAGTAAAGATGTACTGGTTGCGGTGAATATACAATATGAATTAATATGTCCCAAATCATTTGATCGTAACAAGAAGAGTTGCCTTTGATCCCAGACAACTGGAAAAGTGTTTCTTACCAAAAAGAAAACACCACCACACCACCAAGAATTGTAATTAACGTGAGTAATATATGAACTGATTCAGTATAGAAAACCCACTTTAATTCTATGGTCATAAATCAGTCACATACATGTTAAAAAAGGACTTCCAATTATGTGCAATTTATCTTTATTTTACCAAAATGTACTATTAATATACCTAAATTTCTAGTACTATCGAATAGTAAAATCCCTATGTTCTATAGGGAACCCAGTTTCACAGACCAACTTGCTCCATCCCAGAAGCCTTCTAGGACAATCCAACCACGTTACTTGAGGTAAAAAATAAATAAAATTAAAAAGCTAGTGCATGTAACCACCCAGTAAATAATGCAAAAACAAAGCCCACAAAATTAAGCCCTTAAAAAGTATACTTTCACCTTGTTTGGTTTCCTTAACAGCCTCAACTGCTCTGGATGTTTTGTTTTCAGGGCACCTACACAGATGGGACCTCAACCATGAAAAGCCAGTGCAACCTTCTGTATGCCAGTTCAAGGCAGGCAAAAGTACAGGACTACGAGGTGTAAGAGAGGGATCTCTCCCCCTCCAATTTTAGAAGATCCAAAGCAGGTTGCAAATGGTGAGACATGCACCAGAAAAAAAAAAAACATGGTCCAGGTATCTGATCATCTTTTTTCCCAATTTACACACATTTCCCTCATGGGCTAAGTAAAAATTTTGAATTTTGGAATACTGACAAATTTACCAGACTAGTCAAAGTCTCTCTGAAAAGTTTCAAGTTTAACATAAAACTTTCCCTTGAGCTCTGGCAATTGTATTGCTAACAAGAGAGTTGCTAGTACAATAGTGGCAATGTACTACAGACTGTTTTTTAAACATAAACTGGGTTAATATTTCAAGCCCTATCATTTAGCTATGGAGATGAAACTTGTAAGAAACAATGATCACGGATTACATGCTACAGGCAGGCTATTGTCCTACATTCTTTGCACCACAAATTCATAGGGAAAATGAGATTCTGTTAGCTCTGGTATATCAGCACAGATTAGACAGTATATGTGCAGGGGGAAAAAAAAAGTCAGATTCATAATAAGGCATAAGAAAATTCTATATTAGTCTTTCATAAGCAAAACTAAACATTTTAAGGAAAGGACTATATTATATGTTAGGTTGGAAAGCAGAGTCTAACATGCATATAAACTTCTAACAAATTAGAACAAGTTAGCTTCTGTTCTGTGCAGCAGGAGACCAGAACAGAAGTTATCCTCTACTTATGGAAAGGACTGCATGGTAGCTAAGTTATTATAACAGTATCCGTGTTCTCACCGTGTACTCCTGTCCTGGAAGAGCAAAGACTCAAGTCTTAGCATAGGCATAATTGAAGAAAAAGCCGTTAAAAAAAAACAACAAACAAATCCGAACAAACCAACCAGCAAACACACACAAGCGTTCAACGTACAATCAACATTATTACTCACTCACATGCTCACAACATTAATATGTAACCCTTCAAGATTTCTCCTTGAGGGCTTTCAAAATCCCCAAATCTGTAAGCACACGACTACTTTTATCACAGAATAATTAATTAAGCAGTGGAATGGAACTATTCACTTCACATTTTACCAAGCTCTCAATTTGGATGTATTCTGTTGTTGCTGCTGTTAAAAAACAAAAAAAAAGGGGGGTGGGGAGGGGGAGCGTAGGGGAAGAAATAGAAAGAAGAGTTTTTCCAAAACATGTACAAGCGGCTAAGCATGATACAAGACTGACACAGCAATTCTGACCATGAACCAAAACAATTTTTTAAGCCTCTATAGTTGCTACCTGAGAAAACTACTATTTTTTCCTTTTGCTTTACTCAAATCTTCTAAATAAACCTAGGATGAAACTGCTTGTATTCCTATGGACTCAAGTGAAACCTGACTATCACCAAAAGCAGTATTTATTAACTCTCCTCAGGAGTGCATGCGATACTAAACTGCATGCTGTACAATTAAGAAGTTAACACAAACTAATGGCACTAATACCTCTTTGTACACAGCCAACTCCACGCTACCATAAACATACTTTTTCTTGTTCCCAGAGTGATGAGTAACACACTCTTCAGGAGCACATCCATGCTTTTAAGCAGAAATGGGAGCTAACAGAACAACACAGCCAGGAGATTGAAAGCAGTAGCACTCTATGGTAGGACAGCAAAGAAGCGAAAGAAAAATGAAAGTGGGAGGACAGCAGCTGAGCAGCAATAGCAAATGGAAGGGGTGGGAAGGCAAAAAAAAGAGCAGATGAATAGGAAAGGAGACAAATGAGATATGAAAGAGACAGAAGACAAAATTACCAAGAGTCAGTCTAAAACAGCAGTTCTTAAATTATGGCTCAGCCAAAGGAAACTACAAAGTCAGCCTGACAGGAAGAGTAAATTACATTGCTGCTGTCAGCATCTTACTTCTTGAGTGGTGTTGCCAGGAGTCAGCCATGGCAAGGAATTACCGGCCTACCGCATGTCAGTGCAGGTGCTGCAATAACTTTGTTAGCTAGGTGTCTCATTAAGAAAGAAAACTCTGAATATGCAATATACGCAATGAAAGGAGAACTGTGATATCTAAGGAAGTGCACCAAGGTATTCCTGTAGTGCCTTAGCCTATTTTAATTAGAGACATTAGCTACGTAAGATATCATGCTTTCCTTATAATATGCAATACCTTGGTCTATATAATCAATCCAATCAGACTCAATGTGCAAAAGGGAAAGAAAGTTTTCTAAAGATGCCCATCCTAACTGACCTTTGCCAAAACACAACTAAATATCAGAAGAGACTGCAAGTATGGATGGACACAACCTTCTTCTCTCCTGAGTTAATCTAATAATGCAAGTAAGAATTAAGTCATGTTTTACATGTTTTCATCATTTAATATAGTGTAGCATTAGCCTTCCATTAGGTTGACTTACTAAATCATTAGCTCAGAAGGAACCTGGAAGGAAGTTAAAGGCCTGTTTTTACCAAGAAACTGTACCAGAAAGATAAAGTTAAACACAGGCTGAAAACCTACCGTGAGTGTCTCCTCTGTACTTCTTTTTCTTTGTAGTGGAGCAACTGGAAATTCAAGAAGGGATTTTACTGTCTTCCTTTTGGCTTTTTCCATTTGAATATTAGTAAAATAGTTGACAGCAGCAAACTCAATAAGAGCAGAGAACACAAAGGCAAAGCAGACTGCTATGAACCAGTCCATGGCAGTAGCATAGGATACTTTTGGTAGTGAATGTCTTGCACTGATGCTCAGTGTCGTCATTGTCAACACTGTAGTTATTCCTTCAAAGAAATAAAGCAAAAGCATTGCTGAATATGAGTAAAACAAAGTGAGAATAGGCAAGCAATTTCAAACACTTTTAAATTGCTCAGAAATCTCTCTGCTGATGATGAATAGTTCATTAGATTTAAGTTATGGCAATAATCATATATCTATAAGCAGCTATGCATACAAAACAGTTAACCAGATTTTTAAAGGAGGCATGGAAAGCTGTGACATCAGCAGATTATCTACAGTTCAAATGAAGAAAACGTGGAAGCCTTCATTTCACATTCTTTTTGTGTCAAGTTCGGTATAAATTCTTATTCTTAGCTCTTAAAACAAGTTATTTTATAAACATCTGAACATAATTTAAGTTGTTAAATCATGTCTGTGCTCCTCAGGCTGCAGCAAAACTATGATCTTTCCTGTAATGGGTTCAGAATGCCACCTATTAGTCTGTGTCTTTTCCTCTGATCTCATTTATAATCTAGGTGCCATTAAGTCATGGCAAATTATTTTGGTGCTAAGGAAAACTAGAATATTATGTTAGTAACTCTGTTCATTAAGAAAATATCACCTTATTTTTTAAACCCTTCTGCTACTACTCAACCAATGAAATTTAATTAGAATTTAATCTTCCAAAAAGAAGAACTTTTTAATTAAAATATACAGGCATGAACACTGAACTCAAAATATGCCCACTTCATGGGAATACTTCAAGTGCAAATAACATGCTGTATAAAACCAAGGTATGGGGTGGGATTTTTTTTCCTTTTTCATCCAAATTATCCCGTATCATGCAAACATAATACCAAGAATATAGTGAACACTGCATAAGTCCTACCATGATAATGGCAAGACTGACTACAAATGGAGATGTCTTTACTCTTATGAAAAGCATACTGTATCCATTTTAATTCAAGATGAAATGCATATGCTCAGAAGAATTAAAAGTAATTACGAGCATAGTTTCCAACAGGATCTTCACATACCCTATTCCTTAAGCAGTGGTATTGCATATGGATAATCTAGTATGAAAAAGTTTCACCTAGACACTGCCATACAGAGAACTGGACACAAAAAAACCCAGTCCTTCCTACTGAAGAAGAAAAAAAAAGGGAAAAAGTAATAGCCAGTTTGTGAAAGCACAAAGAATAACTCGGAGCAAACTCAGCGGGATAGAAACACAGATGCAAGCTCACAAAACCTTCTTCAGTGGGAAGGTGTTGAAAAACACATCACTAAAAATATTTAAGTCTGAGTTAAAAAAAAAAATAAATATGGAAAGTTATTTTTTTTTCCTGGAAGAGACCCATTCCTGATTAGCCCTATCCTTACTCTCCTACCTTTGTCCACTAAGGAAACAGCTTGTCTGAATAGTTTTTTTTAAAGACATTTGTTTAATAGATGTAATAGGATGAAGTGACTTGAATGGACAACCATTCCCCAAATAGAAGGAGAAGCAGGCAGGCCATAACAGTATCACAGTTTATTGCCATATTCTTTATCAGTCGATGATTAAATCATTCTTCTGGGAGACTTACAGTTGCCACTGCAATTGCTCTTTAATATGTGCCACAGGGTTTTACAGGGTAGGAAATCGGTTCTGGTAAAAAAAATATTACATATACACACGAACTGCAAATATTCAGAGCTAAATACTTGCAAGCTTCTGCAATGTCCGATGGAAAGATCTTTTTTTGGATAGCCTCTTCTCACAGTTCCACTAGAAAGCTGGTACTATAGCAGGTGTTCTCGCTTCATTCCTATCTCTTGCCTATCTTTTCTTCTAAGAAAACCTTTAGAAAACAAAGTCCCTGTTGGAATTTATCAGAAAACTCAAAAGATACTTTTTAGCCATACTTTAAGCCATTTGCTTTCAAAGGCATTTTAGAGAATTATCTGTAACTTAGTGGATGTCCAAACATCATTATTTGTTTCCAGTGTGACATATGTATATAATGATACTTATTACATCTATTGCTCTATAATTTGTACATTTTCAATTATCACATTTTGTCTGTAAATACAGATGCTACCTTTCCAGTTCATAGGAATACTCCCTTCAAAAAAAGTTCCATTATTCAACATCCCTGCAAGGGCATGTGAAGTGATATACTACTTTGACTAATGTAATGCTCAAGTTCTGAGCTAGTATGGTTCTTATTAGGTTTGCAGGTTATTTCTCCTATAACTAATCATTAACCTTGTTAATTTGTGATACTGAGCAGTGTTCTGACTCCACTTATGTTGTTTGAGCTGGCTGTCACGTAGAAACATTAATTCCCATCATTCCTGCCAGCATCTATCTATCTATAGAAAGGCTTTTTGTAGAACATTCTCTTCCTGATTAGTCCTGTTTTAGGCTACAGTACATTATAAAGTCAAGACATTGCTCTATAAAGACTCCTTTTAAAAATGTTTTTATCCTACTTCATTGTTAGGAATCGTATTTCCATTTAATGTCTTCTGCTTTGTCTTCCATCGAAGCTTTTTTGTTTTCATTTTCAGAGTCACTGTACCATCTCATTCAAGATGTATTTTGAGGAAGGCAATTTTAATATCTTGCTATCATTTTGCTTTTTGAATTCATTTTTATAACAGCAATGGCAAAAAGGAGAGAAAAGCATTAAACACAAAATTACAGGAACAGGATCTAAGCCTTACTGATAGCAAGCTTTCACTAATGACACAGATATAAGACGACATCGATACATCTCACACACTCCCAATCAAATTGTTTTAAAATAAGTAATTACACTACTGTCCACTAAAGGATAAAATTGTTCTGGATGTGGATTAAGGACTTGACTGTATTACTCAGGTCTTCCCAGTTTTCTGGGATTCTACCCAAGCAGGTAGAATCCCCCGAGATACATAGCCATTTGCCACAGGCAACCATGACACCCTTCAGGTTATACATTCCAAGTTTCTCTTCAAATTCCAAGGATACACAGAGCAACATTCTTCATACATTGACAGCAAAAATTTCTCTGAATTTATATGATTCCCTTGTTTCTGTACTAGTATGGAGGCAGTATACCCCAATGCACTAAAAAGGCCTATTCTAGTGAAAGTCAATAAAGCAGTACAAGAAAAAGGAAAAAAGAAATAATTACCAAACACAGTTCTAGCTGGAACAGATTCCTTATTTATCCAAAATGAAACTTGAGAAAGGATCACGGTCATAATACATGGGATATAGGTCTGAATCATAAAATAACCCATTTTTCGTCTGAGGTGGAAGTAAACTGTCATAACAACATATTCACCTAGAAAAAATATGTAAGTAAAAGAAAATATTTTTCTGACTGTGCCAAAAATTTGTGTTCAGAATAACTGTTTCAGATTATCAACTAGTATTGTTTAAGCTGATGCTATTCATACCATAGAAAGATATGTTCCTTAAAGTCAAGAATGAAAGTTTTAAACAAATACCCTAGAAGCAGTAGATCCTAGCAGTGGCATTCAGAAACTGATATCCAAAATACTATAAATGTACAGCTAATATTGGATTACATTTTATAGTATTAGCATGATTTTAAAAATTCTCTTAGCAGCTGTGCATGAAAAGAGCCCAAAGACACAAGCTACCTACCTACCATCGTATCCCTAACATTGTGGTACCTATCTGCCAAATAAACAACAACGATACACATTAAATGTTATGGAAGCATCTCAGCTTTTTACTAGTTTTATATGTCAGCACCACTATGGTAACGAAACAAATGCAAAAATCACTAATAAGAATTAAAAATACTGTACCTTTATCTAAAATGTTAACATTCGTATTAAACAAAAAAATAATTGCTGATTCATTGTAAACTGAACAAACTGTCTAAATAAAGCACTACAGAATGAGAATTTTGGGAACAGTAAGGAAATTCTGTGGTTAACTCATAATAATCAATATGCTGAGAAGTAAACCGCTAGTGTATTGCAAAATGCTGTTTTATCTTTGAGAAAAACATCCATAGAGCAATACATCAAATATATTTGTTTTATCTGCTTCATTTTGACTATCTCACAACACCCAAACTTGCTGATGCTTAGTAAATTATTCCAAATTTTAAAAACATTTTGCTAATATGCTTATCACCATACTGCTCATCAGTGATACTTCGCTCATTTCAGATGCCTGTAGTTGTCGTTTGCTTTACTTCTTACAGCACAAATCAGCAGAAGTATCTATTGTGACTAATGCATTTCTGCCTATCCTTATCTGACTAGAGGGTTTTTATGGCTTTAATAATCCATTCTGTATGCTTGCACCACCAAACAAAGGAAGTCTTTTGCACATAATGTGGATACATTACTGAGAAATTACTTCCTCACCCAGGCATCCTCTTGACTCTTTGAACTGCATTTTAAGCAGTGATTAAACCCTTATTTTGTCTCTTAGAGTAATGATCTCATTCTAGCTTTCTGAAAGACCATAGCAATCTACTGTAATGAATCCGCAAACAATCCGAAGGACAGAAACCTAATTCAGATTTATGTCCTCAGCCCTTCATCTATACCCTATGACATTCAGTAGAACACCTTACAAGAAGGAAAGAAAGAGATTTTGGGCAATGTTACAGGGTTAGTTTTACCTCAAGTTGATTTTTACTGACGAGATTCCTACCTGTAATAGATTTAATGGTTTCAGTGGATACCGTATGCCCAAGAAGGTCATACTGAACTAAACTGGAAGACTCCTCAGGAACTTCCACTGACTTCTCAGGTCCTTTTGTCCAGGTATAAATCATTTCACTCTTTGGATAAGCATCTACAACACAGCATCAGTTTGTGTAAATAGGAAACTTCTTCTCACACCTTACGAAAAGCCCAATCCAAACCTACTGAAACAGTAAGACTCTCACTAACAACTTAAGAATATACCCTTCATATTAAGTTAGCCCCAAAAGCCACTCTCAGAGGAGAATAAATAGCAGCTAAAGTCATACATCAAGTGTTACACACAAATTCACTGTGAATGTGAAGTCTAAACATGAGCTCTTTATGGATTGGCCCTTATTGGGCATGTAAAGTTTATCATTAAATTACTTTGAAATTTTTATCATTAAAATATACTAATTTATAAATAGAATATGTATAAGGAGGATACATTTTGGAGACTAGGTGCACATTTTTTACAGAAAAGAATGATTATACTAAAAACTATAGTATAATATATTATATACTAAAAAATACAATATACTAAAAACTTCAATATTTTAAACTTGTGTTTAAAATATTTGCCAGAACCGGAGGTCAGTAAAAAAAATCACAATAGCCCAAAAATAAGCACAGCCAAAGAAACATTTTACATTTAATACAAAAGACACAACTTAGGGCTAGCATTCAATCCGTACACAGCTCAAACTCCTGTTACAATTAAGTTAAATCAGTCTTGCATTTGAAATGGCTACATCTTATTTCAAGTTTCACTGAGGAAAATTCAGGTTAGCGTCAAGCACAATTTCTGCTGGCTGGTGATTCTGCCTTAAGAAATATGCCTGTGGAGAAGCACCCACTACTGAAGCTCCCGTACAGAACAGCTGATACCAAGCCAGATCTGGCAGTGCCTAGTCCCCAGTCTCACCATAAAAGGGATGAAAAACCTTCTCAGAGCAGTGTCTTTAAAGCCCCCTTTTGACTGACTACCCAGCTGTGTAAGCTAAATTTATGCTAAGCAAATACTATGAGGAGCTTCCAGCCATTTCTAACCTCACCACTCTCGGGTCAAAGAAAACAGACTAATATCTAGGCACTGACCATGTAAAGCAGAGGTCCATGACTGAGGAGGCTTAGAAGAGTGACCAGATAGTTAATGTAGTGCACTAACCATCCCCAGTCTCAGAGGTCTCTGCTGTGAATTCAAATTGGGGAATCATAATTACCTTGGTTGTTAAGCAGTATGTCGCAAAATGTTCCTGCTAGTCAAAGTTTGGAGATTATCCAAAAATCTGCCTGTCTTCAAAGCAGAAAAGGGAAGTTACCTGCTCTAAGATTCTTCTCATCAGTCTAAAAATTATCTAGTCTAAACTTGCCATGCAGAATCCTGTTACAGGCCATGGGTAAAGATGAAATCTCTGCACATAACCTACATATCTACCATAGCATGTCAATGCATCTCCAATGCAGAGAAAATCAAATAAACTCCTTCCCTAGGTGCCTTTCACCGGGCTGTTGTAAACTGAGATGGATCCACCCTCTTTTTCTTCTCCAGAAATCTTACACTTCACTGAATATCTACCTAAGAACTGAGAACAACTAGGTATTTAAAGCAGCTGTGTAGCCAGAATAGTGGGGTAGTAGCTGAATCACGGCCCAGTTTTCAGTTCTCTGCCTGGATTTAATTTTTGAGGCCCTAAATAAAATTCCCAAGGAAGTTAACAGGAGTTTTGTCTGCATAAGGATTGTGTATCAATATTCAGAAAGTTTAGTAATTGCTCAAAATCTACTTCTACTATTTAAATTCTGTAGTTACAAGAAATTTCATAATTGCAACTTACAACTCCCAAATTTGAGAGGACAAGCATGACCATCCATGGGAAAATCCACTAATCTCATGGGACACTCTGCACTTATTGTAAGCCTATAATGGAACAAATTAAATAGTCTCTGGTTGCCATTTTGTCTAGGCAGCATAACTTTTGCATACAATAATTGTAAGAAGCCAAACAAAGAGATGAAATACCTCATTGTGTATAGGATGGTGCCATTTCTCATTATTCTGAAGAGTTTATTTGGGGCTGTCATATTATGTGCAACAGACTTTTTCCCATTCCTGAAGAAAGTGTCAGGAGTCCACACCTTCGAAACCATCAAGTTGTTAAGTCTTAAAATTTCAATAGGGCCATCATATTTTAATCTTTTGTCTACCCATGTCTGACGGAAGAAGACATCCATTGTATATTCCTGTATTAAATTTGCAGAAAAACAAAGATCACATTTGCTTGTGTTTCCTGTAAATAAAGAAATCCCTCAGAAGCAAAGAAATCAATAGTAAAGAAAACGCTAAGTCCACCATACAAACATATTTACAGCAATTAAGGTGTGATATGTACTCCTTAATAGCTTAATTTTACATATTAGTCATATCAATAAATTGCTACACATATTTAATCATTAGGGAATAATTTATCTAATTAGGTTACAGGAAGAGGGCAACTAAATTTGTAGTCAAGCATAATATAACCAGAAACAAAATGATGTCTGACAATAAGTGTCAATAAATTCTTAAAGAAAAGGCATCCATGGATTTTCTGCTGCTGGCTAAATTACATGACAAACAATTACTTCCATTTTAAATTTAGGAAAGAAAATTTAATTTCAACTCATGGAAAGTAAGCTTTTAACTGAGGAAAGCTAAATATTTCCTTTGCCATGTTCATAAAACATGGATAATAAATCACATATACTCTTACATATATACACATTTGGTTTTAACTACGTAAGTATCCCAGTAAATTCCCCAGAAAAGCTCCAAAGAAAACATGCAAACAACTACAGAACTGCTGACACAGGCACATCATGGGAAATCATATGTGAATGAATGGACAAAGGAATGCATTTCTCACCTTGGGAAGCTAAAGCATGTCACAAAAAAAAAAGTCATCATGTGGCATAGAAAAAGCTTTAACTCCTTTCTAACTTACAGCTGTGATTTTGGTGTTAAGCCAATGTTTTCCAACTTCATTTGAAAATCTTCTGCATGACGTTACCTTTGAAACTGCTTGTATGACCATATCTGTTCTCACCATCAAGGAGGAATGTCTACTAGTGTAGTGCACCTCAGAATTATGTCCGTCTTCCATGGTTGCATCCCCCACTTTGGTTTATACTTAATCTATGAAAAGTCTTATCTACTTCTTGCTGGTGCAGCTCATAAGTAGCAGTTTCTGTTATTAGCTTCTACGTGACAGATTTTGTAATATAAGATTTTGTAATATTTAAACTGTTTTCATTACACTGGGTACCAAAGTAACCCAGCTCTAAAAAGACATTCTGATCACCCCCTGTACCAAGACTGCCACTCTTCACTATTTCAACAAGTTTCAAGAGTGCAGCCACATTCAGATCACATTGGGTCACTAATGGGTACATTAACTAAATTACTCTATGATTCTATGATTCCAAAGCCAGTTCCTGGATCCCTGACTAGCCTCGGCTGTAAACTTGCCTTTTGCCACCTTCTTACCTACCTTCAGTCCATGTTCTCACTCCTGCCTTCTCCAATAGAACTAATAATTTCCCATGCAGTACCATGTCAAATACTTCAATAAAACCTGAGATACTGTGCAGCCCCCATTTTAGATTTGAGGCACACATTACTGAATTTCTCTGGGACCAGATTCTTGTACCCTTGTCACACTGAACAGTATCATACTGTACATTACAACCACTGAAGTAGTAAGACGGATTTCAATGTGAGACTTCTGTCATGAATGTAGCCCTTGGAAAAAAAACTCTTGCTATCACATATCTTTCCACATGATAGCACCAAATCAGGTGCACCACAAAGTGCATGACAGTACTGCATGGCAAGAAAAGTTACTGCCTCAAAACTGCCTTTCCCCTAAAGAAGTTCTGTTCAGCAGATATGGCTATGTTACTTCCATGGGATTTCTTGGATACTCATAGAAAGAGAAACTACTGTATGATTTAAGATTATACCACTGGATTATGGAAGCCGATGAGCATTCTGCTGGATTTGACCTCAAATGAATGCAGATGCTATTCAGGCACAAAAAACAGTACATGCAAATGTAACATTTCTGTAACTATTTCATGCATGTCACTTTGATGTTTAATTTCTGCAGACATTTATGAAAACTCTTTATCAGTCAAACATTTGCTGAAAGTGATGCTAAAAGGGCACAAAGATCAGCAAAGAGTATTCATCTGAAATGAAAACATCAACAAGTATTTGTGAAATGATGTCATTATTATTCCCCTGAGAATAATACAAGCTTCAGAAAGGAAAAGCAATTTCAAAGATATTACACATTTTCCCCACAGTAGACTGACTTAGATGCTCCCCATGAGGCCTGATTCTGCCTCTACACCAGTTTGTTTTAAATCCTATGATGTGAATTCCTTAAGCCAACCAAAACCCAGTGAAAGTGTGACCAGAATCAGGCCTGATGTATCTAATTATAACCTGTAAATTAAGCTGTTACTAATCTTGCCTACATTGCATGATTGACAGAACAGTACAGATGAAGCATCCCCCCCCCCCCCTTAGTGCAGTTAATGGTTTCTCAGAACCAGGAAATGGCATTTTAATCCCAGAAATACATACCATTTCTACATCAGAAACAGGTCCAAAACTGGTGACATATATATCTGTTTTGACTTCAGTAACAGGACCTAATGTATGAAAAGGAAGTGAGCAAGAAAATTTGAATTTTGCAGGTCAACAATCCCCATAAAGGATCCTGATGTGTGAACAGTTACTGCTTTGAGGGTTCTGTGGACAAGCAAGAGCAAAATGCAAACACAAGTCATTTCATCTAGTAACAAGCGCTGCTCAATTACCTTTACCACATAAGTAAATCAAAAGCAGAATTTCCATGCAAATCCCCATCCAGAAAACCAATGTTGACTCAACAGATAAGAAAACAGATGCCAAAGAATTAAAAGGCTCACTGAAAACACCACACTAATTAACCACAAGCACCGAATTCAGGAAATCCAGATTCTCAAAGGTATTTATTACTAACATTTGGTCCTACTGGTATTAATGGGACTACAGATATTAGCATGCCATGCACTGGGCAATTCAGTAATGCAGGATCAAGACTGGCACCCATATACTGAGATGTCCTTAACTGCTTTAACATTAACAATATAAATAAAAATTTGATATCTAAGCTTTTTTGGGGGTCTGAACCTAGGTGCATATGCTATTACAAAGCCTGTCATGAAAGAACTGGTAATCTCAGACACTGTTAAAAAGAGTGCTCCGAGCAGTGGCCTTGCACTTTCACAGCTGGATATGGCATGGCAACCATCAGAGAAAACAGATTCATTTTAATGTATCATTTTGTTTACTACAGGACAAAACACCTTGAAATTTCAGATGGACATTCACTCTACAGTCCCCCTTAAACCAAAGAACACATGCACTAACTAATTTCACTAGAATTTAGGTCTGTGCTGAATGTAAAAGGCTAGAAAGCTGCTAATCATTACCAGCTATTATGATAACTCTGCAATCAAAGCATTAGCTAATGGTTTAGTTCAGATAATTAACTCACATCATAAACATATCTGTTTGGGAAAAAAAAACAACCTGTGATATACAAATTCATAACCACAGTTTTGAAACCCCTACAGCTCTCTTCTACAGAGAATAATTGGCTTGAGTCTCCTAATTCAGGCATTATCATAGTATTTGCAGTCTAAAAATGAAAGGATGACTTAAGACTGTTAGCAGCTGTTTCTCTCTAAGAAAGAAAAAACAATATTAAAATAAAATACTGTTGACAGATGTCACCAAATCAAACAGTAAAGGAGAAAAAGAAATAAGCAACTGGAAAACAGGGAACCCATGGTTCTTGCACCTAGAACAAGTGTTAAACTGTGAAAAAAAGGTAAAATAAAGCCATATAAAATTATGTCAGTAAAAAGTTTGCAAGTTTCATAGAGAAGAACAACTATGAATTTTTAAGCTAAATGTCAAAAACCAACTTTGCTGGAAGTTAACAGCTTCACAGAAAGACATTTTTATGAGATAAAATCTGAAAGAAATTCACCCACAAGAGTTGACTGCTCAGTGGTACCTGGAAAGTCAGACAGTTTGGCATGACTGTCTTGAAGAGGCTTTAAGAAGAAACTCCCATGTTCCAGGTAACACCCTTTCATACTGTGCTGTTTGTTTTGCAATGGGTTGCTCTCTAAACATGTCAAACAGAAGCTGTGCTCCTTCTATAAGTAATGAAGTGTTCACTAGGTCAGGGAAATCCATGCGTGTTTAGACCACTCATTCTTCTGATAACATAGTCCAGTGACATCTCCTGAATACAATTATTTCTGGAGAGCAGAATTGCTTCAAGAGATTAGAAAAACTCGTACTAAAGCTGTCAAGATACCAAAAGTGAAGACATTCTTCTGTATCATTAGAAAATAGGCAAGAAAAGCCCAATCATACTTGTACATAGACAGAAAAGATCCAATCATATCTGACCTCCCATAATCACAAGACTGTAATTTATCTAGGGTTGGTTTAAATATATAAATATTAATTTCATCTGAACTTGAAATATTTATGAAATCAAAGTTCTAGAAAAACAAAAAAGTCATTTTCCCATGTAGCTCTAATAAGAAAATGCAGGAATATTGCACTCAGTTCCTGTATCCGTTTCAGAAACTGCTTTGTTAGTTCTAAGAAACTAAATATGAATATTCCTCAAACCTTTAACTGCTTTCCTCTGGCAATACCTTATTTTCTTTAGCTCAGAGAACACTGTGATGTTATAATCATATCAAATTAAGCAATGGGGCAGATTTTTCCCACAGGCATGAGCTGCCTCTCCTCAGGCCTTAATTTCTTTTGTTTTATTAAATGATTACAGCTTCATGAGTAATAAATGTTCAGAGGCTTTTGCAAGTTCATTTTTTTGGAGTTTCTCAGAAAGAAGGGGAGAGCTAAGATCAAGAAGTTAATTTCCAAACCAGCAAGTCAATAACTTAAATCTATCAGCCTGTAGCAGGAGCACAGGACTAAAACTGCGCTTGAGTTCATTCTTCAGTTAACTGCTATTCTGCTCTCAAACCTTTAGTTGTTTGTAGGTCCCATGAGAAAGAAGGAAGCAGGAAATCTCAGACAATAATGAAGCCACAAAATAAGGTGGAAATTAAAGTTTACTTCGGTTGCTTGCCTGACACGATGGCAGTACAGTGACAAAATGTTAAAATCACATTTTAGGCCTCTAGAAAATGGCAGATGAATGAGGATCTGGAAATATTTTGGGCATCGTAACAGTTATCCACCTAGTACTGATATGCAAATCCTCACTTTGCATTCAAAACCTTGGTCAAACAGTAAAATGGTTGGTACAAGCAAGGACAGCAGCAAGGGACAGTGAAGCTGATTATCTCCCTAATTCTTTTTCTTCAACTGCAGCCCAGTTGTGCTCCACATCTTCCACCTGCATTGTCAGTTCACACTGTTAAGGCCAAATCTTGTATTTTCTAGCACATCCCAGTACTTGATGCCAACCCAGGAGTACCTATGGCAACACCAAAACCTATCCCTTATCTTCTTTTTCTAGAAGAAAACATAATTCCAGTTGGTAACAATAGCGGGGGTACAAATAGTGAGTCATGCTTTTTGTTCTTTATCCTTTTTTAACTATTATTAATTGTGGGAATTCCTGTCAATGAGGGGGTGATCTGCAGTCACCTAACCTACTTTTACTGGTGATTTAAGCAGCCCTCCAAAAGGAATGTGTTGCACCACTTAATCAACCCAGGCTCTGCAAGCAGAAGAGCCTACTGGAATCCTTAACACTCTATTACCGGCAATAAAATGCAGTGAGTTTTAAGAAGGCCAATTAACTTTAAATATGACCATTTGGGCTTATCCCTCAATGGATGTTCAGAAAGTACCTATCAACCATAAATCTTCAGGAATGCTGAACAACTATTTATAACATACTGGTGTGTATTTTTATGTCAATGAAATAGGAGGAGAGTCCTACACACTGCAGTGGGAACAGTTAAGTCTGAATCACTGCTTGCAAGATAATACACTTTAAAGAACATCGGGCAGGATTAAAAGCAACCCCTGCAAAAAGCCGGAATAGTTCAGTGTTAGAGATGTTACACGTGGGCTGAAGAAGCGATGCCAGGCCCTAACCCTGTGAGGAGGTACCTAGGACAGCTCTCCAATTGATTTTATGCCAACATATGGGTTGAACTGCGGCACAGCTCCCAGTGAAAGACTTTGGGCTCCATTATCCCTGCGTCTCCATAGGCAACTGTCACTGCAGAAATCTCCACTGTATGTAAACAGTCAAATCCTGCACAGGCTTTCTCTATATTGCAAATTTTGCCATCAGGAGTCACAGAGCCAATCAGGAACATTAGCAAACAAGCCTATACAAAGCTTTCAACACATAAAGTATAAATTAAATGCTAAGTGCAGTTATTTCTGCTATTATGAGATCAGTCCCAGGATACATAAAATACATGAAATTATATTACACCAGTTCTTACAGCTACATCTAAAAAAAAAAAAAAAAAGTATTTACTATAGATTTATTTTTTAAATATAACTACATGTGACAGATTTGGTGTTTCCTTCTTCCAAATTCTTGCTGCCTGGACAGGATCAATCTCTTTTTTCTTTTTCTTCTTTTTTTTTTCATTTTTCTTTTCTTTCACTTAAAAAGCCATCATATGAAGTGTGTTCTCATTTCATTCTATCAGAAAGAACAGCTGAGGACACATACTATATGTAAGAGTTCTGTTAGGAAGTCAGATCAACTAGATAGGGCATTTTTAAAAAAATAATTCAAACATGTGGAATTCAAACATGTGGGCTACATTCTCTACCAAAAGACAAACACAGCAGCACAAAATTGCCTCTGTCTGTACATATGTTCATCCATCATCATGTATGAGCCCTGAAAATAAAAACCATACTTCTAGAAATGAGATTACTGTTCCTTTGCCTGCTCATCATCAATAATCTCTGCTAAGACAGCCAACAAACTTGATACTGGTGCCAGTTTTCATGATGTGGACACCTGTCTACTAAGAATTGAACTAAGAATATCACCAAGTTTTATATAGGTCACTGCACAACAGACAGATGGTAATGACTTCAAGCATTACTAACCTGGGCCAAATTCAAATCAGCCAACTACAGGTATCTAATACCATATCCTGTTAAGCCTGAGTCATCTACTCTCACCAGCTGAGGAAGACTGGACAACTGCCTGAAAAAAAGAAACAATCAGCTTCACTTTACAATGCTCACTTCAAGTCCATTTGTAATCTAAAAAAAAAAACCAAAATAAATGACAATATCTATTATGCTGAGCAATGGAACCTTGAAGGTCCACATGTATTGCTAATAAGAGCATAGAGTCACATAGATATTTTTATTTTCTCTAAAAACAGAAAATTGCCTTTGCTCTCCAAATTTATTCTGTGTTTATTTTCTGACTAAAGTCACTCCTCCTGCAGTGACAGGAAATGAAACTCTTCAGAAATTCTGTTCATCAGCTGAACGTCACACAGCCCAGAAGGGGCAGAGAAGTCCTCTCTTTCCGTTCTTAGGGGAGACGATGGGCAACATATCTAATTCTACCAAGTACTCAGCTGCACTTTCACAAGTACAAGATCATGAGAAAGAATATGAAAAGAGAAAGAAAAGAAGAAGAAAAATGAATTAACACAGTCCTGTTCCTTCTAACTCACAAGCCAGTGTGCGTGGCAATTTCCAAACAGAAAGCCATGGAGCTATCCCATTTCACTACCTGATAGTGAGACTTGCAGCTCATATCAGACTCTAGCTCACACAAATAAACAGAACTCAAGAGAGAGAGCTCCAGCTTTCACCAACTGATGGACAACCACACCACAAGCAGTAACATGCTGTGGGTGATACTGTCTGCTTCTTCAGAGCTGTCAGCAGGTTCTGCAGTCAACCTAAGAGTATTGGGCAGGAGGGCTGTCACACGCCACCTTCTTTTTTTTGGTCTGGCCATACAACTGGCCATTAAAAGCAAGATGCCAGAGATGAATTGTTCTCTAAAAGGCACAAGTCACTGAAATTAGTAGATACATGGCAGCACACGACAATGCTGCCCTCATCAGCTTCAGTCCCTCCATTCCTTCTTACTTCCCTAAGTGCAGGCTGAAGTGTGATGAGTTACTATATCATGAAATTTTCAAAGACACCATTACATTTTTTTCAAACTACAAAGCCATACAGGTTTGAATCACATCTCACAGGCCCTTCTTTATGTCATGAGCTAGCTGCTCATGTAAAGTCTAAAACCATGCAAGTGTTTAAAATGCCAAATCAGACCCAGGCCCTTTTACTTCAAGTAAATAATGCTAATTTTTATAAGTCTCTGGACTTCTACCATCAA
Source organism: Pezoporus wallicus (assembly GCF_028554395.1). Taxonomy (NCBI): domain Eukaryota; kingdom Metazoa; phylum Chordata; class Aves; order Psittaciformes; family Psittacidae; genus Pezoporus; species Pezoporus wallicus. Next base: position 368,635 of record NW_026642638.1, read on the forward strand.
TTTGACATTAATCAGCAGTAGAACGGTAAAAATTTTCAGAGAAAATCCAGGTTTTTGCAACTTCCCATAGTTTTCCTTTGCGTCACACTCAAAATTTTTAAAGCAGATGAAAACTGGAGCCAAGGTATAACTAGAAATGCTTTTACTTCAAAGTTTTACAGCTGAATCAAAACAGCACTGCAGTAGCACTCTTGAAGTTTTCCAGCAGGTAATGCTTTTAGTTAATTACTGAATCATTTAGGTTGGGAAAAACCTTTTAAGATCATCCAGTCCAATTGTAAACCACTCTAAATCACACTACAAGTGGCTTGTAAACACCCCATTCTTATAAAGTGGTAAACCGACATGCATTATAAATTGCATTCTGAAATCCAGGATAAAGATATAACGGGGTATACAAGTGCAGGAAATGGAACCAACTTTATTTCCACCACACTAATTTTCAAATATCTTACATTATTACTTTATTCATTAGTCCCTAAATTCCTTCCCTCTACTGAAATTCAAAACTCTTATGCCTTTAAAGTCTTCCAGACAGCAGCAAAGTTGGTTGTTTGGGGTTTTATTTTTTCTTTCTTTCCTACAAGAAAATGTCTGTTCTGCTTCATTTCATCAAATTTCTAGGTGAAATCTCTTAGTTTCTTTCTTGCTTCTTTAGATTCCCTCTCCACCTGCCCAAACTTAAGGGGTCTTTAATATTCTTTTTCCTAAACCCTTCTGTATTTGTTTGTTAGACTACCAAAGCTGACAGTGCTTACTGAGTGTCAGCAAGTTCTTAGGTTTTCTTAAGTCCATTTAATAAAGTGAGTTTGTAATGCAAGGTGTCAATCCAAGGACACAGAGAACTCCATTCTTCTATTAACCCTCAATATATGCCATGCTTCTGCATGAAAAGTACTAAGAGAAGCCTCCTCTGAGTTTCAAAACCCTCCTGAGAGGCCATTTCCATATTTGTAAGCATGCTCAGGTGATTTAACTTCTCTTCAGTAACCACCCAAAATTGTGTTAATTCATGATCGCATGGTGAATTTGGATCCAGTTGCAGGAAAACTCCAAAATCTTCTAAAGTCTTCTACTTCACTCTGCATGCAAAAAACCTGCATGAATTATTATTTGTGGAAACTCTGTAAGATGCCAGCAAAATTCAGAATTTGGCTACTTCCCCACGTCTGATTTTAAACATCATTTGTGCCAGAATTGGAAATGTTTTCATTAATTTGAAGTTTAAAATCAGCATCAGTCAGACCTCTATGCAGCCTTTTGTTCTTAAAATAAAACCTTCATTTCACTCCGAGCCACGTGAAAACTAGATGGTGAATCAGCCTCAAGAATAAAACAAAAATAAATATTCTGCTGTTCATCAGAAAGTGATGCAGTTTTAACATTACCAAAACACACTTTACTTCCCACTGCTAAATATTTCCATCCCCTCTGACATTTTTTTTCCTATACTATAAACTAATGGGTGACCCACTTTTAAGATACAAGTCCCATTTGTCATTAAGATTTATCAGGAAAAAAAAAAACAGGGAAAACTTGATTTGGATAGTGCATATTTTAATAAGTAATCCATAGTTATTACTTTGAGTTATGCCAAAAAATCAAATCTGACCAATTGCAGAAATGTCTTTCTTTGGTTGATTTTGGTTTGCTTTCTTTAAAAGTTGTTCTTGACAAATCAGATGAAGGTAACTTTTTGTGGTAAAGAGTTAGGGAGGCAAGCATCATTTCCAAAATAAAGCATTCCCCCCCCCCCCCCATGTTTTGCTTTTAAGTTATAAACTCAAAGATGAGTGGAAGAAGCAAGAAAAAAACAAAATATCAATTTTGTGAGATATTCACGCAGAACTGTTTTTCCCAGACTGAAATCTGATTTATTTTTTTCTTCCTCTACCATTTACTACAATACTCTCATTATGAAACTTCAAGGAGATATAATGAACTTTTCCTCCTTGTTAGCATTTTGCTGAAAGCCTGCAACACTTCTTGGGAAAAAGATCTTCTCTTGCAAAATATCCTGCAAAGAACAACTGTATTAAAATAAAAATTAACATAAACTGTAAATCATATTACATATTTAGTAGTTGTTTAATTTTGGAAATCTGATAATGCTCATAAAGCATCTTTGCTAGATGACTAATTAGTTGGCATTCAACCTAAAATAATGCCAAACATAGCACATCTCTTGTACGCTTGCAGAAGTGTCTGTAACCTCTTCACAGAGACTAAATTGCAAAAGGCTACCAGTTCCCAATGATTCCTCTGGGTGCTAATAAATTTAGCTTCCTTCTCACTTAAAGTGTTAGCTAACTTCTAGAAGGCCTCATTCATTCTATACACTCAAAATAATAAAGAAGGTGATCACCAATGTCAGGTGTTGTCCTTTAACAATCACGATCATGCATGCGAGAACTGTATATGGCATGGGGGAACGTGTTGGCACGCATGACAGTGTAGATGGATCACGTGTATGAAGAAGGTACTTTCAGAGGAGGAAGAAAGTATATAGCAGCATAAACCTACACAAGGATCTCATTCAGTCCTGCATAGGAAGCAGTCTATAAAACTATAAAACACTTCATGCATCGTAAGAAGGGCTGTAGCATTTGTTTAAATCTTAAAAAAACAAACAAACAAAAAAAAAAACCTAAAAAAAAAAACCTTCCCCCCTAACCCACTTTTATTTCTGCATGTTTAATATCTCCATTACAGATTAGAAAATAAACTTTTATTTTGTCTAAATCTTAATGACTTCTAGTTTCAAGACCCTACATAGCAACATCAAACCCAATACAGAACTTCAAGTCTGGCTGCTTCTTCAGCAGCACAAAACTGCATCTTAACAGCCTGGGGCATGAAAGGGGCTCAATCCTCCTCCCCCACCCCCACCCCCCATGCAGAGCACAGCTAAAGGCAAACTCAAGACTCCTCCACTTCTAATACGGCAATTAAGTTTACTACTTCTAAATCAAAGAATCCGAGCAACTGCGGTAAAGATTGGTGTGCTCAAGCACCTTACTTCTGGTTTTCCCTAACTAGTGGTACAGAACCCATCAAAGACCTGACCTTTTAGGCTGATAAAAGTACATTTGTTTCTACTAGGACCCGGCCCGTGGCATTCAGGGGTCAAAACTGCCAAGAACCAGAATTGGGATGTTAGACAGGTCCCCTCCACCTCCATCAAGCCAACGCGCACCGGCTCCAGAGCTTTCCTCCCTCCCCGCCAGCGCGGCAGCTGTAGCCTCCTGAGCCCGGGCTGTGGGCAGCACAGCGGAGCGGGGGCTGAGCCCGGGACCGCCCCTGCTCGGCCCCCACAGCCGGAGCTGCTCAGCCTCCCCCCGCGGCGCCCTCGGGACCAGGAGCTGCCCCGCTGCCGGCCCTTCCCTGCCCGCAGGCTGAGACCCGGGAAGCGGAGAACGGGACTTGGGCGACTGGGGCGACGACACACACGTTTTCGGTCGGCAATGGATCGGTACGAGCGGCGAGTGCTGCACCCCCCGACCCTGCCAGGCGCACCCCCCTTCTCCGCCGGCACCGCACCGCCACCGTACCCCCGAATCCCGGTCGCAGCCGGTTGTCATAGCCATCCAGGAGGCTGTTCAGGATGCTGGTGAAATTTTCCGGCCACAATTTCTCCTCTTTTTTGATCTGCCCTGGCGGCCCGGTGAGACTGCGAGGCAAAGAGGGAGCGGATGAGCGGAGCAGTCGGGACCCCCAGTACCGGCCGCCCCGGCCCCCCCCGCCGCTGCCCGAGGTACTCACCACGTCGCCAGGCACAGGTAGTGCAGGAGGGCGATGGAGAGACCCGAGGACATGGCGATGGCTGGCTCCTTGGCAGAAACCATCTTTGCATGCCATACTTCACGCCTGGGCACATTAAACGCCTTGTCCGGGGCGGGGAAGGGGACGCGGGGGCCCGGTGGGAGTGGGCGGTGGCAGCCCCCGGCGGCCCTACATGCGCGGCGCCCCGGTTGCCAGGCGCCCGGCACGGGCGGAGGAGAGGCGCGTTCCCCCGCTCCGTTAACTCTCTCGGGGCAACAGGCGCCCGTCCCCCCCGCACCCGCCGGCTCCGCTCCGCTCCGCCCCGCCCGCGGCCCAGCGCTCCGCCCCGTGGCGGAGGGCGCCCTTCGGGGCGCAAGACCCGCCCGTCCGGGGGACAGCACCAGGGAGGGGGCGCGATTGGTGCCCCAGCGAGAGGGGTTCGGAGCAGGAGGGTCCCTGTGCTTCGGTGTGAGAGGAGCTGCGGGCAGAGGGAGGGGACAGGGAAAAGAGAGGAGAGTAAGAGGGAGAGGAGAAGGGAGAGGAAAGGGAGAGGGAAAGGGAAAGGGAGAAAAGAGGAAAAGGAGAGGGAAAGAACAGGGAGAAGAGAGGGGAAGAAAAGGAAGGGGGAGGGAGAGGAGAGAAGAGAGAGGAGAGGGAGAGAGAGAGAGAGGGAAAGAAGAAGAGAGAGAGGACAGGGAGAAGAGACGATAGAGGGGAGGGGAGGAGAGGGGAAGGGAGAGAAAAGGAAGAGGAGAGGGAGGGGGGATGAGAGGAGGAGGGAGGGAAGAGGGAAAGGATTTGAAGAGGGGAGAGGGAGCTCCAACTTCAAGGTTAAAACAACGCACCCAAAATGGATGGGAATGAGTAGGTTATCCCAGGTTTCTAAAAGCTAAAATGCCAGAATAAGGGAATGGTTTCACATTATATATCTTCTATTTTTCCTTTTCCCCCAATTTTCATTCCTATAATTAGGAAACAAGATTTGGTGACCCAAATAATTTCCATTATGCAAGGTCCAAGGGAATCTGCAACAGTTAACAGTAGTGTTCCTAGTCTGTCACAGGCTGTTGGGATGGTTGGGTGGAGCAGGGAAGAGAAGGGAAAAGGAGGAGAAGGGGGGGCATGCCACATACTATAGGTATTAGCAGTAAACAACTTATTCTTCTTATTGAGAGTGCTGTAGGTACAGTTGTTTAGGGTTGGAAATTAAATGTGCACATCAGTTTTAATGAGGATGGTGAAGTTCATCGTGCAGGAACACATACAGCCGGTATTGTAATTGACTCCAAGAGTACAGTACTGTCAGTGCTGACACAGAAGGGCTTTATTCATCACTTGCTACAGTATCTTCAAGCATGAAAATGCCTGATTATTTCCAAAACTACTATACACTTGAAATCTTCCTAATTGTACTTCAGAGCTTGTTCCAGCTAGGGTGACCTTTGCTGATTCCTTTGAAAAACAATTAAAGCTGTGCTTGAAATCCATAAACAGCTGATGCTGTTTATCTTTCGAAAACTCTGTCTATGCAGTAAGTTCTGCATCCAATTTTAAAAGCCCTATTAAGGCCTCTGCAGATTACTAGTCTGCTTCCTGAGGTTTTGACAGAATCCTCATCTCTCAGCTGCCTTACTAGAATGATAAATGCTCTGCTAAAACCTTCTGGAGCAGGCAGTCTGTCTACGGACAGCATCCACAGTCCATGCACTATTTGCAAGCCTGCACAACGCAGACAGAAGGACGTCACACCAAGGTCACTTCAGCTTTTGTGATAAGGCTCTGTGAGCAGCCTCTTTAACTCCACACACAGGTGAAAACCGAGACACCACTGCCCTGGCTCCATTAGCAGTCTGATCAGGAGCAAAAGAAGGATGGATCAGCAGCTCTTCAGGAGTCTAATTTACCACATCAGATAAGTTTGCCTGGGTTAATCAGCCACTTTTGATCTTCTATAACATGATGTAATTAGTTTTTCTGGACCAGTCTTCTGCTATAGCATGGACTATGCCAACACAATACTGTCCTCCAGTTCTAAGAACCTCTAGTTCTTCTGTCCCTTTCAAGAAAAAGAGTAATCCCTTGTTGCAGAACATTGAAAATATTTCTAAGTGAGGTTATCTGATCTAGGGATACCTCAGAAAAGTTTTGCTGGCAGAAGTGAAACTCACATAACTAAAGCAAGGGGAATAAATGGCAAGTGAGAACTGGGAAGAATCCTGCTGGCTACTCACAGACACAGAGCAAACTGTGGTTCTACAGAACTGCAGCTTCTGACAGCTGCTGTGGAAGAAGGCCAACAGCACTCTGGCAGAGCCAGGGACACCTTTCAGTGTAGGTTGTTTTGTTACCTTCTGCATATGTATAGATACCTGCACACACTGAAATAGAAAAGTCGGGGGGTGTTCACCAGTAATGATCTCCCCACATGAATGTCCTGTGTGTTATTACTTGAGTCCCTCTCAAATCCATGCCTGGAGTCAGAAGGAACATGGATGTCATAGGCCCATTAGTTCTGCTACGGGTAGAAATCAGATAAACTCAGTTAGCCCCCTTCCAGCAATTTTAGGAACTGAGCTGGTGCTTGAACAATTCCTGGATTCTTTAGAAGAATAATATTATTGATACCTCTTGTCTCTTCAGTGCAGGTACATCAGTAAAGGTAACATCAGGATACCTAAGATGTTTGTGTTGTTTTTTATAAGTAGACATAGTGCCCCTCTGTCACACCCTCCCTGATGTAGGTTGTATTGGTGTAGGGTCCAGGTTCCATCTGTGTGCATTTACTCCCTACAAGTGCTAAAACTGAGTGAGAAACCACTTTTTCTAAATCTAGAAAATGAATTCGAACACTTCGCAAAATTATCAGTGGTTAATATCTCCCTTAGATCCAGCAGTGACTATCAAGAACGCTGTAAGATTAATACCAAAATCAGAGATTATCATCCTGAAAAACTGTGTCATTTGTATATTGCTCAAACTTTTACAAAACTAAGCTTGAAGGAAACATAAACCAGTTCAAAAAAAACAGTTACAGTCCTGAAAGCCAGATATATCACCTCTGACTACTTGTTTATACTTTCTGACATGTGCATTGCTCTGGCTAATTTCAACATTTTTTTGAATTACATCTTAAGATATTCTGCTTCTTTTGTAATGTATTTGTAGCATGGACATATACAGAAACTCCCAGGGTGCTTCTGTGTCACCAGCAGATACATGCTGATTTTAAATATACTGCTTCATTGGCCTTTGATCACTTCAAAGAATTTATGGGTTATAACATATCTCTAAAAGAGCCTGATGACTCTAAGAGGGATTTAGTGGTCATGGGCTGGATTGATAGTCCCTAAAAATGTTTGCTGAATTCAGCAGTTTCTCAGCTTCTCCAGCTTTTACCACCAATTCTTTCAAGATTTCGCTGAAGAAATCTCACCCATTGTGTACTATTGTAAGAAGGGAACTATTTTTGCCCAGCTCCATATGCTCAGAAAACACTTGAATACCTTAAATAGATTTTCTAACTTTTTTTTTTTTTTTTACTGCCCCTATGCTGGTGTATCCTCCTAATGATTTTTGATGAAGCAGACATTCTGGCCATGCCTCAAAAGCAGTTTTATCCAAAGCTATGGATTTTCAAGGATAGCTGGATCTTTTTTATTTATCACAACACACAAAGAAGCACAATTTTTTTTCCATCATTCTTCCCATTTCCGCTTTACCATCAGATTCAGGCAAAAGAAGAAGGAAGTTGGTACTTTTCTTGTGGAAGGCATTATCTAACTTTTCCTTTTTTTTTTTTTGTAAACTGTAGTGTTCACCACCATTACAGTTTATATGGGTAAATTACATGTTACATCCTTTTCTCCAGCACATTTCATTATTCAGCTGATTTTCAACCAAGTTACTACTAGCACCAAATTCGTGAAGTCAGACAAGCTCATACGGAAAAGACTGGGAAAATCTTTAATGCCCAACTACATATTGCATAGTTAAAAGCCTCTAACACTTAGAAAAGAGGAGATAAAACTGGGGTCACTGCCAAGCATCTAATAATGTTTCTTTATGTGACTAGCTAAGTCATTGATTTCTTGGACTCTTTACGATTTTTGCCCATATGAACAGAATTTCTTGGAGTCCTGATCAGATGGCTTGTCTTCACATACATCCTTTTTAAAGGTCAGGGGTTGAATATTCATTCTTTGGAAAATGTATACCTCAATCCTATTTTGGGTAGATGACCAAGAAAATATATTAATACCTTTTTTGAACAGCTAAATAGAAGGTCTTTCACTCCCTTCCTTGCAGCCCCTCAAGGGTGCAAGGGGTCTTTTGTGCCCTTCCTGCATCCACACACAATAAAGAATAGTGGGAACCTATTAAAAACACACCGCACCTGCCATTGGCTTTATCAAAACTTTGATCTGGAGCTCAGAAGAAGCCTAAACTTCTGAAGAGGTTTGCATCAGTGAGGACGCCAGGATACTGTGGGCCTTGACTGAACCTCTAGCAACATGCTTATGTTTAAGGAGTATAGATTTTGATCTACTGTTTGCAGTCTCTCTGGGAGCAGTAAGATAAATGCTTAAGCTCTTTCTGACTCTTCTTCCAGTGCAGCTTTCCCCTCCTGCTGTAGTTCCAGTAGTTTTCTTCCCAGCTTCTTATTTCAGTATCTGATTACAAAGTTGTTACCTCCAGGATCCAATTGCATTCACTGAAACAAATATGTTACCGGACACACTTCCTTCTTTCAAAAGCTTACAGACTAGATAGATAGACTAAGTATTGAATGCAAGAATAGTACTATTATTTCTGGTTTGCTGGGAACTCAGGCAAAAAGCTGAAGTGGCAATATGACACCATAACACCATATAAGAAATTTACAGCCCAACAGGAGCTTAATTCCAGGCTGCTTGTTTCCCAGATCAGTTCTCTAATCACCCCCTTAGCTGTCAGTTCAAACCTCAGCATAAGCTCTGTGTAAAACTGAACCTTCAGCTGGCCCAGCTTTGCTTCACTTCCATGTCTGGAACTCCTACGAAACTGCAGGAACTGAAGCTGACATGCATTTAGCCGTGTATTTTTTCCTCTGACATATGGTATTTACAAGACTGTCCTACAGTACCATGGTTATTTTAACACACATGTCATTTGTTGCTTGAAATAAGACTAGAAAATCCTTTGAGTACCAAATATATATACATGCACACACATACATATTGCTATTAACTGATTGCAATAGGATTCATGTGGATTCTTACAGTGATTGACACATGGATGTGTAAGGAGGTAAACTGTGAGCTTCATATTTAAGGGGCCCTCGACACACTGCAACAGAAACGTGTCTGTGGAAGCACTCACTGCAGAAACTACCAGTCTGGGGCAAAAACTGTTTTTAGCAAGAAAGCCATAGAGAATTCCTATGCCTCCATGTCTCATTTCTCATCTAACTCTACCGCTTCTCCACCACACACAGTCATATAATCAGGCACACTACTGACCCATGTCACATCTGCAGCAGGAGCCTTGTTGGGATGCAAGGGCCATCAGGGCAGGTCACAGTTGCTTCCTCGGTAGCAGAGTGGGAAATAAAGCAGATCTCCTGATTTCTGTCTCTAAAATGGGCATCCCCAGAAAAATCCTATAAAATCTCTTCATGCAGGAGGAAATAGATTTTTCTAAAAGCACTATAAGGTTATTTCTGTTTCATTGAGGTGAAGGACATGGAAGCTGGGGTTTTGAGGAGGAATCTGGGAAGCCAGTGCCCTTGTACCCTGCCTTCCCCTATGAGGCTCCCAAGTTTAATGCAAAATGTGTCAAAAACTGCGGCTGTCTTTGAGCAACAGTAGCAAACCACCTGCAGCTTTCAGAGGAGGCCGGGAAGGTGGAGAGAAGGGCAGGGGGCTGAGGCAGGGGCAGTTTGTGGGGGTTGCCGTGGCTCAGAAGGAGGGAGGAAGGCTGGGTGCTCCCATTTGTGGTCTCCTTCAGGTTTCTGCTTTCAGGCACAGCCTCCTGCTTTGCCACTTCATTTTGAGACAGCTGCACTAGTTTGAGAGCAGCGTTGGTGAAGCCGATGTTTTCGGTTGTTGCTAAGTGATGTTTACCCTGACCAAGGACTCTGTGAGGCTCATGCTCTGCCAGGGAGGAGGGGAAGCTGTGAGGAAGCAGAGACGGGGCGCCTGACCCGGGCTAGCCGGGGAGGTATTCCATACCACAGCACGTCATGCCCGGGGTGGGGGGTAACTGGGAGTTACCGGGGAAGGACAGGAACTTCCGGGTGGAACTCGTTTTCTTGGCCGGTGGTATCGTATTCTCTTCCCTTGTTATTTTCCCTTATCATTGTTTTAGCTGATAGTAGCGGTGGTGATTTGTTGCTGGACTGTTCTTGTCTCAACCCGTAGGAGTTGCACTCTCTCGATCCTCCTCCCCGTTCCTCCGGGAGCGGGGAAGGGGAGAGCCCCGGTGGGGGGGGGGGGGGGGGGGGGGGAGACGGACACGGACCTTGATTGTTGTCAGCTCGGCACCACTCACTGGGAGTGAGTGAACAAGTTACCTGACTGGGTTTAAACCACGACAGTTCTTTTTGGCGCCCAACGTGGGGCACGAGGGGTTGAGATAAGAACAGATCTGACTGGATTGATAGTCACTCGTCACAATGCTGATTTGGCTCTCAAGGTTTTTCCTCTTGATCTCACAGTTTCAGTATACCATATCTTACGTCCATCCGGTATTGGCTGTATTAGTGTTTTTTAAGTGTGGGGCTTGGGCTAAGGTTTTTATCCCATTGTACTTTATGGTAATGACTTGTAATACAATAGAATCATTGATCATGAAACTGATCTGGTTTATGTTCCCAGTGTGGTCACCACCTTTATACTTTGGGAGGTATATGATGGAGGTGCTTAGCAATTACACATCTTTTTTCTCCTTCTCAGGTGCTCAACCTGTGAAGGAGACATCCTTTTACCCTCCTAGTCGTCCCCCCAGACCATTTACATTTGAGAGTTTTGAATTTTTTAAATGGCCTTTTAATGCTGTTGAGACTTGTTTACTGATGGTGATGGGAATCACCATGCTAACACGCATACAGAGTGTGTTTTGCCCACTACTGATTTCAAGAGTTAAGCAGATTCAGGTTTGGGTCTTGTCTGGGGTCAAAAGACGATGTAGGAGGACCGAGAGATTTTCCCAGAGGCTGGACAGCCATGAGTGGCAGGGTGTGTGGGATAGTATGGGCAAGTATCTAGGTCAGTGGGCCCCTCCAGTATTTTGGAATTTCACTACCGAACAACTGCAAAATCCAGAAGAATTAGTAAAACACTTAAATGAGGTGTGTGGTCATTCTGGCCATACCAGAGATGGACAAATCACGGCAACGTGCTGGGGCTTGGCCTATGCTTACAGGGCCTTGTTCAACACTATCCAGCACCTTCAAAAGGAAAAGAATGTCGGCGGATTTGAGGGCAAAGCGACAGTCGCTACTCAAACTTTGGCTGCAATGAACTGCGCAGCTACCCCAGTGGCAAGTACAGCAGCTGCTCAAACTTCAACTGCAACAGACAGCGCGGTTACCCCAGCTCCAAGCACGGTAGCTACACCACCCCCAGCAACAAGTACAGTCGCTACTCAAACCACAGTGATAATCACTGCAGCCAAACCAGAGGACCAATTCGTACCAATATCAGTTGCCCCTGTACGCAAGAGAACAAGCAAAAAGGAGGCAAAAAGGGTGAAGCGAGATGAAGAACCAATGAATTCACCACCCGGTCCAGAATCTGATCAGGAGTCATCATCACATGACGAAGAAGAAGAAGAAGAGGTAACTTCTCGACCTCGAACCTCAACCGAGCTGCGGAATATGCGAAAAGATTTTACCCGTCAACCAGGGGAGCACATCATCACCTGGTTACTCCGATGCTGGGACAATGGGGCCGATGGTCACGAACTAGAAGGTACAGAAGCCAAGCAGCTGGGATCACTTGCTAGAGAAGGGGGAATTGACAAAGCAATTGCAAGAGAGAAAAGTCCCTCAGCCTTTGGAGGAGGCTCTTGGCAGCTGTGAAAGAAAGGTTTCCGTACAAGGACGATGTTACGAGTCGTTCGGCCAAGTGGACTACTATAGACAAAGGCATCCAGTCTCTGAGGGAATCGGCCATCGTAGAGATGATCTATCACATCAAGCCGAATAACGGGGATACACCTATAGATCCAGATGAAGTTGAATGTACACGACCCATGTGGCGAAAACTTACACGGAATGCACCGTCATCATATGCCCATTCATTGGCAACAGTGACCTGGAATGACATAGTACCACTAACAGTGGATGAAATGGTTCATAAACTCCGAGAGTTCGAAGACAATCTCACTCCTTCCATCATCTCAGCTGTGAAAAAACTGTCCCAGGACCTCGACAAATTGAGGGACGATGTATCTGATTTATCCAGCTCCTCACGTGTACCAACACACGTCTCAGCTATTAACAAAAGACGTCCTATTATTCAAGAGAGGAGATACAGAAGGTATACGCCACGGGGTACCCTATGGTTTTACCTGCTGGATCACGGAGAAGACATGACAAAGTGGGATGGAAAACCTACTTCAGCTTTGGAGGAACGGGTGAGTGAACTGAAGAGGGGAGCAAGGGCCAAGACTGATCGTCCCATGAGAGCTACGGCTTCAGTCTCTGGTGAGCAGTTTCCCAGATGGAGTGGAAGAGCTGATTTTACTCCAGCTCCTGTGATAACGAAGAATAATCCCTTTCAACACGACTTAAGTGTCCAATGCTGTAACGACCATTAGAGGGGCCCTGCCTCCAGCCAGGTGGAGGTAGGGGACAATCGGATTTACTGGACTGTGTGGATCAGATGGCCTGGCACATCAGTCCCACAGAAGTATAAGGCTCTAGTAGATACCGGTGCACAGTGTACCCTGATGCCATCAAGCTGTCAAGGGGTGGAACCCATCTATATTTCTGGAGTAACAGGAGGATCCCAAGAGTTGACTGTGCTGGAGGCTGAAATCAGCCTGACTGGGAGGGAGTGGCAAAAGCACCCTATTGTGACTGGTCCAGAGGCTCCATGCATCCTCGGCATAGACTACCTCAAGAGAGGGTACTTCAAAGACCCAAAAGGGTACCGGTGGGCTTTTGGTATTGCTGCTTTGGAGACTGAGGAAATTGAGCAGCTGTCCACCTTGCCTGGTCTCTCAGAAGATCCCTCTGCTGTGGGGTTGCTGAAAGTTGAAGAACAACAAGTGCCAATTGCGACCACAACAGTGCACCGGCGGCAATATCGCACCAACCGAGACTCCCTGATTCCCATCCATCAGCTGATCCGTAGACTGGAGAGTCAGGGGGTGATCAGCAGGACCCGCTCACCCTTCAATAGCCCCATATGGCCAGTGCGAAAGTCTAATGGAGAATGGAGACTAACAGTAGACTATCGTGGCCTGAATGAAGTCACACCACCATTGAGTGCTGCCGTACCGGACATGCTAGAACTTCAGTATGAACTAGAGTCAAAGGCAGCCAAGTGGTATGCCACGATTGATATTGCCAATGCATTTTTCTCCATTCCTTTGGCAGCAGAGTGCAGGCCACAGTTTGCTTTTACTTGGAGGGGTGTCCAGTTCACTTGGAACCGACTGCCCCAGGGGTGGAAACACAGCCCTACCATTTGCCATGGACTGATCCAGACTGCACTGGAACAGGGGCAAGCTCCAGAACACCTGCAATACATTGATGACATTATTGTGTGGGGCGATACAGCGGAAGAAGTCTTTGAGAAAGGGAGGAAAATAATCCAAATCCTGCTGAAAGCCGGTTTTGCCATAAAACGGAGTAAGGTCAAGGGACCTGCACAGGAGATTCAGTTTTTGGGAATAAAATGGCAAGATGGACGTAGACAGATCCCCACAGATGTGATCAACAAGATAACAGCAATGTCTCCACCAACTAATAAGAAAGAAACGCAAGCTTTCTTGGGTGCAGTGGGGTTCTGGAGAATGCACATCCCAAATTACAGTTCGATTGTAAGCCCTCTCTATCATGTGACCCGGAAGAAGAATGATTTTAAATGGGGCCCTGAGCAGCAACAAGCCTTTGAGCAAATTAAACGCGAGATAGTTCATGCAGTAGCCCTTGGACCAGTCCGGACCGGACCAGATGTAAAAAATGTGCTGTACACTGCAGCTGGGGAGAACGGTCCTACCTGGAGCCTCTGGCAGAAAGCTCCAGGGGAGACTCGAGGTCGACCCCTCGGCTTTTGGAGTCGGGGATACAAAGGATCTGAGGCCAGCTATACCCCAACTGAGAAAGAGATACTGGCAGCGTATGAAGGGGTTCGAGCTGCTTCGGAAGTGATTGGCACTGAAGCACAGCTCCTCCTGGCACCCCGGCTGCCCGTGCTGGGCTGGATGTTCAAAGGCAGGGTCTCCTCTACACATCATGCAACTGATGCTACATGGAGTAAATGGGCTGCACTAATTACACAACGAACTCGAATAGGAAATCCCAGTTGTCCAGGCATTCTAGAAGTCATCATGGACTGGCCAGAGGGCAAAGATTTCGGAATGTCACCAGAGGAGGAGGTGGTGCGTGCTGAAGAGGCCCCACCATATAATAAACTGTCAGAAAGTGAAAAGCAGTATGCCTTGTTTACTGATGGCTCTTGCCGTATTGTGGGAAAGCATCGGAGATGGAAGGCAGCTGTATGGAGTCCTGGACGACAAGTTGCAGAAACTGCTGAAGGAGAGGGTGAATCGAGTCAATTTGCCGAGGTGAAAGCCATCCAGCTGGCCCTGGACATTGCTGAACGAGAAAAGTGGCCAGTACTTTATCTCTATACTGACTCATGGATGGTGGCAAATGCCCTGTGGGGGTGGTTGAAGCAATGGAAGCAGAACAACTGGCAACGCAGAGGTAAACCCATCTGGGCTGCTGCACTGTGGAAAGATATTGCTGCCCGGGTGCAGAACCTGGTGGTGAAGGTACGTCATGTAGATGCCCATGTACCCAAGAGTCGGGCCACTGAGGAACACCAGAACAACCAAGAAGTGGATAAAGCGGCTAAGATTGAAGTGGCTCAGATGGACTTAGATTGGCAACATAAAGGTGAATTATTTTTGGCCCGGTGGGCCCATGACACTTCAGGCCATCAGGGCAGAGATGCAACATACAGATGGGCCCGTGACCGAGGGGTGGACTTAACAATGGACACTATTGCCCAGGTTATTCATGAGTGTGAAACATGTGCTGCAATTAAACAAGCCAAGCGGTTAAAGCCTCTTTGGTATGGAGGACGATGGTTGAAGTATAAATATGGGGAGGCCTGGCAGATTGACTATATCACACTGCCACCAACCCGCCAAGGCAAGCGCCATGTGCTTACCATGGTGGAAGCAACCACCGGGTGGCTGGAAACATACGCTGTGCCCCATGCCACTGCCCGGAACACTATCCTGGGCCTTGAGAAACAGATTTTGTGGCGACACGGCACCCCAGAGAGAATTGAATCAGACAATGGGACTCATTTCCGGAATAACCTTATAGATATTTGGGCCAAAGAGCATGGCATTGAGTGGGTATATCACATCCCCTACCATGCACCAGCCTCTGGGAAAATCGAACGGTACAATGGGCTGTTAAAAACTACACTGAGAGCGATGGGTGGGGGAACTTTCAAGCATTGGGATACACATTTACCAAAGGCCACCTGGTTGGTCAACACCAGAGGATCTGCCAACAGGGCTGGCCCAGCCCAGTCAGAACTTTTACATATTGTAGAGGGGGACAAAGTTCCTGTGGTGCATATGAAGAATTTGCTGGGGAAGACAGTCTGGGTTATTCCTGCTTCAGGTAAAGGCAAACCCACTCGTGGGATTGCTTTTGCTCAGGGACCTGGATATACTTGGTGGGTAATGCGGGAAGATGGGGAAGTCCGATGTATACCTCAAGGGGATTTGATTTTAGGGGAAAACAGCCAGTGAACTCAATTGTATGCTGTTGCCTGCTGTGTAATGCTTTTATAGCCCATCAACTAGATGTCTCCAGGTCACCAGCGACTGGCCCTGACTTCCCTCCAGCCATCATCCCAACAGAGAATGAACTTGGAACATCATGGACCGAATGGACTCAGCAGCATTATAGGGATTGGTCCATGCACTAAGAAAATGATTTTTTTTCCTCTTGGTCTGTATGTATATGGATGTATATATGTGGGAGAGCGATGGTGTATTGAAAATGTGGGATCTGAGCACGACGTGAATGGTATGGAATAAGGGGTGGATAATGTCCTGGGTTCAGCAGTAGCAGTCATGTTTTTTCCTTTGTGTTAACTGGTGCAGTGCTGTGTTTTGACTTCTAGTTTGAGAGCAGCGTTGGTGAAGCCGATGTTTTCGGTTGTTGCTAAGTGATGTTTACCCTGACCAAGGACTCTGTGAGGCTCATGCTCTGCCAGGGAGGAGGGGAAGCTGTGAGGAAGCAGAGACGGGGCGCCTGACCCGGGCTAGCCGGGGAGGTATTCCATACCACAGCACGTCATGCCCGGGGTGGGGGGTAACTGGGAGTTACCCGGGAAGGACAGGAACTTCCGGGTGGAACTCGTTTTCTTGGCCGGTGGTATCGTATTGTTGCTGGACTGTTCTTGTCTCACCCCGTAGGAGTTGCACTCTCTCGATCCTCCTCCCCGTTCCTCCGGGAGCGGGGAAGGGGAGAGCCCCGGTGCAGGGGGGGGGGGAGACGGACACGGACCTTGATTGTTGTCAGCTCGGCACCACTCACTGGGAGTGAGTGAACAAGTTACCTGACTGGGTTTAAACCACGACAATTGGAAAGTCTCTGGATTGTACAGTGGAGGAGGAAAAACCTGAACAATTGATTTTACAAGGTACTGCATAAAGAACCCAATATCACGCAGGCAGCTAAGCAAAACTGAGAGTTCTGAATTTCATGACCCCTGTGGGTTTGACTGTTGATTCTCAAAAGTCTGGGGCTAGCAGTACTGATGAGGCTTTGTTTATGCAGTTCTAACCTCATATTGCTGTGCTGGGGGGATTGGTGAGCCATGCTCAGCACCACCTCTGCACTCACAATGATGTTCAGTTAGGAAGAGACACTTAGCTTTGATTTGGTTCACTTCGCACCACTGCTCTCTTTGCTGGTGTCAAGCACACACATCAACAGAGAGACCTTCTCTTCCACCTTGGAAGAGATATATCCTTTATGTCATGACATTTAAGAAATACTAGGGCTCCAGAAGGAGCAAGGCATCCAGTCACCTAAAGGTGTTCTGCATCTACATTCTTACAAGGCATAGCTTGTATAGTTGTACACCAACTGTAGTCAAAAACCTTCTTTATAATGATAACATCTCTGTATTAAATATTAATATCAGCATTTATGTGTTATGTAGAAAATATTCCTTTTAAAACATTTTAGAATAAAACTAATCAGATTTATTTTATATGCAAATACAGGTGCCAAGCAGACTTTTGCAGCAGCCCGGGGTCTGTAAACAGCTCAACAAATTGGCATTTAGATCTGTACTTGTACGCTCTGCTTGCGAAGACAAAATTTGCCAATGTGATTATACACTTACTCTACAAAAGACACACAACCAGTCTGCTCTTCATTACCATCTGGTGGTTGTTGGATGGAGTGGCATTACTCGCATCTCAAAAAGTTACTGTGGGGAATTTTCATGTGGTCTACAGAAAGGAAAGGGTGCCGTAGCAGCAGTGGGCAGCACAAGGGGGTTGGTTTTGTCTTACAGGCATTAATAAAGAAGCATCAGGCCCAGAAAACACTGACAAAATGAGCAGGTGGAAAGAGAAAATTAAGAAGCATCTGATGGTACTTTAGCATTTCATCAAGTAATTTAAGGCATACCTGAATATCATTTGCAAGGAGCTGAGAACTGCTTGGAAGCATACTGCACTCTTCCCTCCCACTGACAGCAATGGCAGCTGAGACCATTTGACAAGATATGTTGTTAACCACTGTTAATAACTAGTTCCCAGATCTCATTCACTACCTACACTGAGGCATCTTACAAGTGATATCCAAGCAAGGGCCCTATGTCCTTGGTGGTAAGCAAGATAATCCCTTTCTACAGCAATATAGGGAGCTAGCTCTCCTCTCACCCTGTTCATGCTCTCCACTTTATAGTCTCTTCCCCTTCCCACCAAATGGTTTAATCAAAGGGAAACTCTGTGGTGTGATTTAGCTTGGAAGGAACTTTTAGAAGCCATTGGTCCAAGCTCCTGCTGAAAGCACAGCCAGCCTCAAAGTTGAATCTGGTAGCTCAAGGCCTCTGAGGAGATCCTTACCCTTTTCAATCTTCTTGGAGTATTTTTAGTGAAGCAAAGGTAGTCTGCTCTTATACCAAGTGAAAGAAGTATAACTGATGCAGTACAATACCATTTTGCCTTCACATAAGTGTATGGATCAACAGATAATTGTTATACAGTGTGTATAACTGGGAGTGAGTGAACAAGTTACCTGACTGGGTTTAAACCACGACACAAGTCCACTCTAAGTATTTTGCAACAGAAATACAACCTCCGGGCCACAGTCACAGAGGATGCTAGTCTGGATACACCATGTATCCAGGTTAATCTAGTGCAGCTACAATCATAGTGCATAAGACAATCTCCTCCCTTATGTACTAGATTGAATTTTTCAACTATAGCATGAAATAAAATAAATTCATTATTGCAATTAAAATATTCACAAAGCATAACAGACTTAAAAACAGAAATCGTTTTACATCTCAGTTGCTTTTTACCTTGACAGAAGATATACTCTTCAGTTCCTTTCCCAGCTCTGCCACTGATTTCTGTGACTTTGGATAAGTCATTTAGGTCGAATCTTCTCAACAAGCGTAGCTAATACTAAGTGCATGAATGTATACGAAGGCTTTTATATGTAAGCATGACACAGATCTTCTGCAGGTCAAATGCCCAAATCTACATTTAAAATTTTGATCTCCAGAACTCTGTGTCCTGTTTCATAAATTTTAGTGGAGACTTACATATGATGCAGGGATATTTGAAGGTATTAATTAGTTCAAATGCACACAGTGCCTTAAAAATGTAGAGTATATAATTACTATCACTATCAAATAGGTCAGTATTTAACCAATACTCATGTCCTTGTTAGCTTAGACATTTTGTTGATTTTGTGTCTCATTTTGGATATTTAATACATAATCAGCTTTCTAAACATTTCTCTGCTGGACACAGGCATCAGAGAGTACATGAGATTAATGCTATCTGAGAAATAAACCCTCCTTAGCCAATACACTGTCTAATGCACAGGCCTCCATAGTCACCTCTTTGACCTCTTAGCCCATTTAGACACAAGAAATGAAGGGCTTCCACTGCTGATGGTGAAAATGAATGGTGGAAAACCCAGGGGACAAAAAGGAGCCTGAATATTTTACAGAGACAAATACATGATTCCAGGAGGTAGACTTCACAAAATGAATGGTTTTAGCAGGATGGATGAGGTCGGCATTCACAAGCGCTCTTTCTTATCTTGTGGAAAACCATCTGTGCATTCCCTGTCTTACTACTCCAGAGGAATACGTGCTCTTTTCCCTGCTGCATGGGTCAGCTCACAGCCCAAAAAGATAAAGTACAAATCTACCCTGACTTATGTATGATTTAGACACCAGGGTCATTTATGTCCTGTTCCAAAACTCACTGAAGTAAACTAAAAACCTGCCACTCAAGCCAACGATTCTGGATCAGAACCAGAAAGCATTTTTCACTCTAAGTTCCTGACTTACTCTGTTGGGGTTTTCTCTATATTTATATTTTGTTTTCTTATAGCCTCATTGTTGCGGTTTGTTTTTTTTAAATCCTGTTATGTTCTAATTCCTCACCACATTACAGACAGGCATGCGATATTTTGCATTCATCGAAGGGGGACGGACAGGAATTTGACTTGGCTGCCACTCTTGTGGCTGGCCCCTCAGACTGGTCTAACACAGAGACAATACTGAAACACATTTTGCAGACTTCTTTAAATTAAAACCTTGATAATGTCCAGAAGCTGAAGTAAAATGTAAGCCCTAATGTGCTAGGTGAAAGGAGAGAAACTCTCTGATCCAAGGAACAAGTCACTTAAGGAGACACTTGGCAAGATGACAGGGAAATGCTTCCAAATGATAAAATTAAGTATATTTTTTATATTTCTTCTTTTGGTCTCTTCTGCCCATGAAACTGAGTCTTTCTACCTCTTTCACTTCTGCCCAGAGCTGATATTAGAAAATACCTGAAGCTAATACTACTAATCACATAAATGCTTGCCGCTGCCAAGGGGAGCAACAGGATACTCCCTCATCCTTTATCTCACCTTTTACT
The DNA here is from genome assembly GCF_028554395.1 of Pezoporus wallicus. Lineage (NCBI taxonomy): Eukaryota > Metazoa > Chordata > Aves > Psittaciformes > Psittacidae > Pezoporus > Pezoporus wallicus. The sequence continues at coordinate 388,762 of NW_026642638.1, forward strand.
GCTTCCTGAGCTTTCTAGTTCTGTGGATTCCCCTAAAAGAGGAGGCAAGATGGTTTTGCCTTCTGAGGTGGGATTGAAGGCAGCCACAAACAGTGCAGTCTTTTCCAAAGTGCCTTAACAGTGAATAAATCAGTACACCCTGCTGTTCAACAATTCCTCCTGCTGGCCTCTCAAAGCAGTCATCTCAGAGACAGCCTCTGTGCCCCTGTGCCATTGCAGCGGCAAGAGATACCGACAGGGGCTAAAAAACTAGTAGCATCCCAGTTTTGTGATCTGACTGAAGAACCTCTATCTCATGTATTTACCAGTTATCTTTCTCTGTGTTCAATTTCTTTCTCTTCCAATTCTTATCTTTGCACTTATTTTAGCCTTTATTTTAGGGCTCTTCTTCAACTATCTAAAAACAGCACAAATGATAGGGCGCAATCTATTTCTCAGTTTATGGACTGCTTTCAGTGACTTGCTGCCAGCCCACACAACATATATAAATCATGGATTTTAGACCTGCAGCCCTGCATCAGCTAAAGAGATAAGTAAAATTACTTGTTGTCTTACACCTCCCTGTTGACAAAAGTGACTCCCAGCTGAAGAGATTCACATGTGCTCTTTATTTCAGCAAGCAAGAAACATCCATCTCACTCTTCGAATGTGCTCCTGAGACAAGAAAGGAGTGTGCAAGCAGCTGTTGTGTAGGATTATTCAATTTGTTAAAATCATGCCCACTTTGTTTTCTCCCAGTGTAGGTATGACTATACATGGTGATATATATCTAATGCTGTCATTTTCATGGCTGTAAATCTACTCAATAGAATTCCAGAGGAAATCGCCATCAGCAAAGAAATCGCCCTGGAAATTTTCAGTCTGGCAGCTGTTATTGTTGTATTTTGCTTGTTTTCTAATAATCACTTTTAAATATGAGAGATGAAATATTTTGTAAACATATTCTTGAAATACAAAGCAAAATTTCCTCGTCACCTTTGTCCCTGGAGGCAGCAGACAAACTTGATAATGAGTGGAAATACAATATGCCTACCTTTCCTAAGGCAGATGCAACAAGAGCATAAAGAACTGTTTCTATATGTGATGACCCTTCTTGGCTCTGTTCTAGATTTTTCTCTTTAGGGCCTTACCATAAACAGGCACAACCTCTTAAAAAACACCATACACAGTCATAACCTCTTAAAAAGCAAATACTACCGAATCTTAACCAAAACATCTGTTTCTTTTCTTACTGAACCTAGCTCTTTGAGAAATATGTGATTTGGAAGCTGTGTCTCCAATGCACTGAGGATACTTTCAGTTTGATGTAATTTTAAAACTGGAAGTACCTTCCAATGGGAAAGGCTCCCATTCAGCACTAGTTTTTATCCCAAATCAGACCTAAGTCAAATCCCCAAAAATTTTGATACAAAACTAGTTTTGAGGAAAAACTAATTAGGACCTTCAATCTCCCCAGCAATGTAACACAGCGTATAAGCAGGGGCTACTGTAAATTACAGTCTCCATGGAAGAACTGCAAATCATAAGAAGGGGAAGAAAGTGATGTTACCACCCTTTAGAGTAACAAGATCACAAAATACTTAAAATTGGAAGGGGATGTTATCTAGCCTACCTCCTGCTCAACTGTAGAGCTAAGTTCCACTCCTGCTCTGAGTTGCACTAACCTCAAAGCTAGATCAGGTTGCTCAGGGCTTTGAAAGAAGTATCTCAATTCTAAATTTGAGGGTAAATATTGCAGAAATCTACCTTTTCTCAAAGAAAAGTTCATTTTGATTGAGCATTTTCCTTCAGGCATTTTCCTTTGACAGGCTGAGGAAGTTGGGGCTGTTCAGCCTGGAGAAGAGAAGGCTTCATGGCGGCCTTCCAGTATCTGAAGGGGGCCTACAGGGATGCTGGGGAGGGACTCTTCATTAGAGACTGTAGTGATAGGACAAGGAGTAACGGGTTAAAACTTAGAGAGGGGAAGTTTACATTGGCTATAAGGAGGAAATTCTTTCCTGTTAGGGTGGTGAGGCACTGGAATAGGTTGCTGTCCTGGGGTCAGCAGTAGCAGCCATTTTTCTCCTTCTTGGTAGCTGGTGCAGTGCTGTGTTTTGACTTTCAGCTCAGGAACAGAGCTGATAACAATGATGTTTTGGTTTGGCCAAGGACTTTGTGAGCCTCACGCTCTGCCAGGGAGGAGGGGAAGCTGGGAGGAAGCAGAGACAGGACACCTGACCCAAGCTAGCCAAAGAGGTATTCCATACCACAGCACGTCATGCCCAGGATGTAACTGGGAGTTAGCCAGAAGGGCTGCGAGTCTGCAGGGTTGGAGGAGGTATGGGTCAGTGCTTGGTTGGGCTGGGGGGGGCAAGTTATCGGTCGGCTGGTGGTGAGGTGTTGTATTCTCTTCCCTTGTTATTTCCTTTATCATTGTTATTATTGGTGGTAGCAGTAGTTTTTGTTATACCTTATTTGTGTTATACCTTAGTTACTAAACTGTTCTTATCTCAACCCGTGGGAGTTGCATTCTTTTCGATTCTCTTCTCCATCCCTTCGGGAGTAGGGGGAAGGCAAGAAGAGGGGGGGACAGTGAGTGAAGGAGCTCTGCCTGGTTTTAAACCACGACGGTTGCCCAGGGAGGTTGTGAATGCTCCATCCCTGGCAGTGTTCAAGACCAGGTTGGACGAGGCCTTGGGTGATATGATTTAGCGTGAGGTGTCCCTGCCCATGGCAGGGGGGTTGGAACTAGATGATCTTAAGGTCCCTTCCAACCCTAACGATTCTATGATTCTATGATTCTTCTTCCTGACGATGGAGCGCTTTGATCAACACACTTACATGAAAATATACACAGAGAAGTTGCTTTTGTGACTGAATTCAGCCATTCTTTCTCTGTTGCTAGAAGCAAACAAGCTAGGCTCTTCTTTGACTCACAGATTTGTAAAGGGTATGTAGAGATTGCATCCCATCACTGAAATGGGACAAAGAGACACATTGCATTCTAGTGGCTCAGTACGGTAAAATACATCTGAGTGTGAGCATCCTACTCATCTTTCTCTAGTCACTACTTTTAAAAGGACTTATTTAATCTGACAATTTAAATAGGGTTTTGCAGTGAGCTGCTTCAGAAAATAATGAAAAGGCAAGGCTGCAGAAAATGAACTCCATTTATCAGAAAAATAATTTCTGGGCCATTCTAGTAACAGTATTTCATTTCTTATGCAAAAAAAAAAAACCCAAACCAAACAACTACACAAATAAAGACAGGACCAGGTCTAAAAAGCATAGAAGCAAAGGTCTCAATCCTGTAAATACATACACAATTTGCCATGGTATGCATCAGCCTGTTCAAATCAAGGGAGCTGCTTGCAATGGGAAGATATATTTGTGCTCAATTTCTACACAATAATACATCAGGTATTAACTCTTTCTATCCTGCTTCTGACATCCCACCAGCACTGACAAACCTGAGTTGTTAGGAACTATATAAAAGGAAATACCTGAAATATCTTTTAATGGGAATCATAACAATATCACACTTCATGTCTCTGTTCTTTAAATATCTCCTTAAAAGTAGCCTCTGCAGTGCGGTCTACAACTGCCTTCATTTTTTCAGCAACATGTAAGACTACAGAATCCTTGTAGTTAATATGTGTACTATATAAATCCATGCAAACTAAATGCTGCCTTCACTTTCTTCATGTCTATCCCAACACTTGTTGCATGTCTTCCTAACTTATCCTGGATGGTTTGTTCCCTAAAGCCAGGACTGTCTTTTTGACAATTTGGCACAAAGACCTTAATCTTTAACCTCCTGACCTAGCATCAGAGGGAGAAGAAGCTTCTGAGACTCCCAAACCTGGGTTGAAGAATTCAGAAGATCAGCAGAGTTGCTTCCCACAGGCCATGAGGAGGGGGCAAAGAAAATCTACTGTGGTGTAGACACAAGGCTGGGAGATACAAAAAGGGATTTCAAATGTGTGTTACAGATGTTTATCTGACATGATTACAGACTCACTAAATTATTCTGGCTGCAGATATTATAGGATATAATGAATCCTATAGCTCTTATATATTCTCTTCTCACTTTGATTATTAAAGGTCATAACTTGAACTCACAGTTTTGATATTTACAGTTAATTCTTTAAACGCACCATTCTAAGTGTTTTACAGGCTCTTGAAAGAAATTAGAAGCTGCACTAAGATCTTAATTGACAGCATAAAAAAGAGGGATAAAAATGGGGCACAAGGGCATGAGTTTTGAAGTGTACCTTTTTTATTTCCTGCAGGAAGGGTGAGGGTGTTGAGGCTTATTGAGAAACCTGATGGAAAGCAAAAGGGCTGGGTGGATAAGGTGATCTGAGTGTGGGACAGCATCATGCTGCCTACAGATCCCAGGATAAAGCACACATTCAGTCTGTCACTTCACAACTCTCCCCATCGCTTTTGCAGCTTGCCCACTGTGCTGAAATCCCATAAGCACACTATAAGTATCTCCAACTTGCCATTTTCTGCTATCGAGGAAGACTGCTCACAAGCTGTATCTGAGTCAAGGGACTATTGTAGATGTAAAATGACAATAGCATCATCACTAAGCAGATGAAACATGCTACCTGTTTCTTTACCTGCCTCTTTTCTCTAAGTATAAATATTAACAGGGTTTGTTTTTTACCTGCACAGGTAGTCATTTCACAGTTCCTAGGTTTCATTTCATAGCTTTCAAACCCAAATCATTTATTTTAATTTTAAAAAATTTGAAAATTTGATCTAAAATTTCAAATATATCTTATCAGTACAGTTATTGCAAATTGTCACTTGCTCATTGCCAAGTAAGAAAAAATATATACCCATCTTAATTCTCCGTTTTTATATTTCCTGGGGTGTATGCAGCATAAAAGCTCACACAGCCAAGAAACCAGTGAGGTCCAGATACCTCACAAGATGGAACCCAAAGATCCCCAGCCTGGTTTCCTGTTCTATTTTCTGTGCACACTGTTACATTGTAATGGAATTTCACTAATTAATGATGCTGCTTTCACACTTAACACCAGTCCTGCTCCTGGCCTGTGGCTGGGGTACATGCTCCCACAGTAGCTCTCCCCAGTGATTGGAAAACTGCAATTACAGTTGGACACTTAGGAGTATCCTGGGTCTGCAAGTCCCTATTTCAAATTACTCAAAGCAGCCAGTAATACAAATAACATCAGTCATCCCCTCCACATACAAAATGCACAGTGTGAGGCACACAGCTCTCCTTCTCTGAGCATAATCACAAAGACATACCTTCCCCCACTCTACATTTAAGAAAGCACAAAGTATCACTAGAGAAAGTTTGCAGTCACCACTTTTGCATTTTTCCCCTTAGCTTCATTAAAATTTGTTGCCTTCCTTCCTACAGAGCCTATCCAATGGAAAACAGGAATAATTTCCCCCCTTTATTTTTTTTTTTTTTTCAGTGATCTTGCATTCTTTTTAATCATTCTGTATTGTCTGGGCAGGACATTATTTTTGTACTCTGTGCACTTTCTGATTCCAAATGAAAATGAGCACTGAAAAAGATCTTTAATAAACTAGAAACATTTCTTTGTGTAAGAAAAAAAGGTTCCCTCCAGAAAGTTTATGCATAATGAAGGTGAAAAATTAATATGGAACTGGTCCAGGATGGTTTCATGCATCATGCTTTGAGATTGTATCATATGTCTTGCTTCTAGTAAGCATTTGACATGCCTCAGAATATGAAAAAAAAAAGCAAAAAAGAAGTCATGTCTACTATGTTAGAACCAGTGGATTTCAATTGTTTTAGTTTACTAGTTCTTATATATGTTTAATCAGGATGAAAATATTCCCAACGCAAAAGGTATGACTTCCCTAAGACAGCCCCAAAAAAATATTTTTATAATCCTATTAATAAGATATATGCCTATCTCATAGACCCTATAAATACTAAACCCAGCATAGAAATGAGTGGGAAAAGAATTTGGCATGATCATTAGCAATGTTTTCAAGAAGAGAGACTACTGAATAAGATATATAAGAAAATAACTACAAGAAAAGAGAGTAAGAGAAAAACTGAAGCCACCACAATGTCTGGTTGTCTTTAAAAATACTGCAAACTAGTGGCAAAAGTGTCCAGATTAACCTTCTAGGCTTTTAGGCACAAAGCAGCCTGACACCCAAAAGTAAAAAACAGCTCATCTACTTATGTGCCTAAATTCTGGGGTGCTCAGCAAGTCCCAACATGCCTAAAAGTCATGTTGGGTACCCACCAGGTTTCATTCAGCCTGAGTGAGTGAGCAAACACTACTGGAGTGGATGCAAAGACACACTGCTGTATTTTTAATCAAGTTTATTGACTTCTGAAGAAACTGCAGTTCGAACCACATTTGTAAATCACACCACCAGTTGTCTTCACGAACTGTAAAACTTTTAGAGAATCTTTATGCACAATGGTGGTAATATCATGGCTTTGGAAGTTTGCTTCTGCCATGGTCACTCATTTTGGACATTACTTGTTCTTTGTAAAAGGGGTTGTTAAAGAGCTGCCAAAGCAAGAATTGTGTCGCAAGGAGTATTTTTATCAAAATTATGACAAGATTCTTCTGCACTGGTGGCCTGGAAAAGTATGCTATATTTTCCTATAAACAGATCTTCTGCAAAGAAAGCAGAACTTGAAGTTCTTGAACTTCAGATAAAAATACTGAGCATTTTAGTTGGTAACACGTGGGAAAGTGGAAGACCTGCTGGTAGGAAGTTATCTTTTTTAGTCCTAGAAGCAACAGAAGACAGGTCCCAGACATGCTTCCACCATCCACCCAATGGAGCAAAAAGGAACCTTACCACCCCTGCTGTAGCAGTGTAATATCATGCAGCTCTTCCTTTGTGGGATTACTACAGTACCATATAAACCTCTTAGCTGCAGCTACTGAGGGACTTTTACAGCATTGCCTTGACACAGCAGGATACTTGCTGTTTCAAGACCCTAGGTTAGAGCCCAGATCTCCCTAGTGCTCAAGCTGAACAAAATGGAGCTGGATTTCCACAGTGTGCCACTTTGGGGAAACAGTTATGGCTCAGTAGTCGTATTTTTAGGATGCTCAGTGGAGGAAGCTTGACACTGGTCTGCAGAAGACAGAACAGCTCAGCTGGTAGAGCTCTAAGAGGAACCTGTTTGCTGAGGAGAACATCCTCACCCTCTGTGTAAGTACATGTGTTGGGCTGAAGCATCCCGAAGAGGAGGAGACCTGCAGGGCAGGTTTAGCTCATGCCCCTTCCAATCAGATGACAAGCTCCAGAAATGCACCAGGGACCAGAATATACATAGTATACATAGTCCAAACTAAAGCTACCCTGAAATGTACAGAGAATGACGAATTCATATAGAATGAACCCTTGCAAATATGCCTTAAGACAGATTTTGGCAAGCCATGGCAGCAGTCTCCCTTCCACACAGGCATATCTGTATTTCACATGGATTATGACAAAATTAGAATTACTTATATGATATAATGCTGCACTCCACTAAAACCCAAAAGGGACTCTTATCCCATGGAATATTCTAACCCCATGCTTCAGAGGAGCCTGGTAACTTTATCATGGCTGTGCTTTCTTAAGTGCTGCACCACATTATAATTGAAGACTACTAAAATATGCTAATCATGATTAGCAAATTTTAAAAACTCTTCCTAAACAGCAATGCTGAAGTACCATTAGTTGAGCTGGGAAATCACATTTGTCACCAACTAAGGACTAAAACAGGAAGAAATCAAAGATTTGTTCACTATAAAAGTTCTCAAACCAACTGAAAATATTTATTACACTGCTACAAACCATCAATAAAATAATTCTTTTTATAAACTTGTACTATCATGGTTACAGGAAGTAGCTGCTAGGTTGAAAGACTCCTGTAGGAGTGTGCTCCTTCTCCAAGAGGAACAAATTTGCATAGAAACATGCATTGTTAAAATGATAAAAATCATCATTAGAATTTGTGTCACAAACTATCTATTGCAATTCTCCTGCACTTTTCAAATATCAAACCACAAAAGCACCCCCAGAAGTCTGCATGACACTGTAGGAGCCTCAAAACCATCAAATTTATATACCAAGGTCACCACACTCATCTGTGTATAACACAGATAAGATGCGTTGAATTTGAAAAGGATAGATGTTACCTGTGCTGAGCTACTGTGCTGGGAAAACAGAGCAGCACCAGCAAAGTCATAAATTGCTCAAGTGGCCCCAGCTAGTCAGGGTTTAATACTGCTCAGAGGAGTCAGTCATGGGAAACATGAGGTCAAGCTATATTGGGGCACCAATTCCTAGTCTTTAAAATAAATATGCCCCCCTCTAAATGCAAGATCAACCACTTTTGTTATGAAACACCGACTAAAAAAATCTGTTGCCGTCTCCTGCATGTGCCACAGCAGGTATTTGTGGGACTGCTGCAGCGACAAACCTGCTCAAGCAGCAGCGCTCAGGTCGGTATGTTAATGAATGGATGGTTGATGGATGGAGGGATGCGCCGTTAAGCCTTCAGAGCTGGACAAAGCATCAAAACGTGCAATCGCTTTCCACTTTGCCAACTCCCCTTCACATTATCGTTAACATCAGAGCCCATGTGTGAACTTTCACAGAGAAGTGTCCTCAACGATTATTCTCTCTTAAGTTCGCGCCCTGGCGGCAGTGGCTGCCCCGGTGACTCCCGGCCAGCCCAGCCAGCCCCTCAGCTTCGCTGTCCGCTGCGGTCGGGCCCGATCCCGCCGGTGTCACCACACACGGTCCGCGGCGGGCAGAGGTGCGCTCCGCTCCGCGCATGCGTGTGCAGTAGGGAATTGTTGCTCCGCTCGGCGCGAAGTTGCAGTCCGCGGCTCTTCCCCCGTGAGGCGGCGGCGGCGCGGCCGGAGCCGGGATGGGGTGCGCGATGGCGGCGCGGCGGGAAGGCTCGCGCGCCCTGTTGCTGCCGCTGGTACTGGCTGTGGCGTGCGCGGCGCGCAGGTGAGTGCCGCCGGGCCGCTGAGGGGCGTAGGCATGGGCTTGCCCGGCTGCCTCTCTCACCTGCCTGTGCTCCTTCCGGCAGCGCCGACGGGCCCAGCAACATGTCCTACGTGAAGGAGACGGTGGACAGGCTGCTTCAAGGCTACGACATCCGCCTCCGGCCCGACTTCGGAGGTGAGGCGCCCGCGCTGCCCGGACCCCCACCCAGACCCCCGAGCGCTTCCCTCCGCCTAACGCCGCTTCCCGCTCCCCCCCGCAGGTCCGCCCGTGGATGTGGGCATGCGGATAGAGATCGCCAGCATCGACGTGGTCTCCGAAGTCAACATGGTAAGTGCTGCCCGCCGAGCCACAGCGCCGCCTGCCGGAAGTGCCGCCCCGCCCTGCGGTGAGCGCCCCCGTGGGTGCGCCCAGCCGCGCCGGCAGCGCGGTCCCGAGGGGACCGGCTGCAGAGGCGAAGCGAGCACGGAGCGCCAGCGAGCACCGTGACATAGCCAAGAACATTGCGGTTGCTAGGAAAAGTTAGTTGAATTGTTGAGATAATGTTTGCATGCCTGAATGGGCACTCCAGAAGTGCGCCCTGCCTTTCTGATCGAAGTACCTGCTGCAGGTCTGAGGTTTGGGTGCTGCTAGCAGTGGTTTGCCCTTTGTGTAGTCTACAGCTGTCTTCAGAAATGCTGGTTTCTTGAGCTGTAGGAGCTGATGGACAGGTGTGCTTTTCTTCCTGTTAAATGATTTAAAGAGACATTTTGCAAACTAGTGGTGTTGAGTAAAAGGTGCAAAAAAAAAAAAAAAGAGAAGAAAAAGCTTCTAGAAAATACTCTTTCTTGTAGAAGGAAAAAACCCCAGCACTGCAGATTAAGTCCACGAGGACGTTGCCTATCCAGCTGTCAAAATCAGAAAAGTCTCCTAGCTACAGGTGTGAAACAGCTGCATTTGATGCCAGTTCTGCTGCTGGAAGGAGTGCTGACAGACATGCAAACTTAATGGGCAAAAATACATCTGTATAGTGCTTTCCTCGTTTGACAGCCTTTTCCCAGAAGAAAACAAAAAAAAATCAGGTACAAATTTGAATATTTACAAAATCATCTTGAATTAGAATGTACCATGGGTGTTTTGCTCTCACTCTCTTCTCTTATGTTTGGTCTCAAGAAAATCTAAGATGCTTTCTTTCCATAGGGGAACACCTGTTTAGTTAAAAGTTAGTTAAAAGAAGCTAGAAACCTTACATTTCTATCCCGATCACTTCATTTCACTCAAAAATAAGTGATATTTGCCCATACAAAGTAATTTACCCTGCAGTGGGGATTTTTTCCATGGTATATTAGTTGTCATTAAAACAATCTCATCAGAGATTGTTCCCATCTTTATTTTTTTTTTCTGTTTGTTATCTATACACACAGTTCCTGTTTGTGTGTAACTGGTATATTTGCTTATGAATATGCTTGGCAGAATGGGGAGGCAAGGAGATTCGTCACACTGCTGCATCACACCAGGCTCTGCAGAGTGTTAATACCACACAACAACAACATATTTTAAGTTTCAGCTCCTGGAGTTCTTGTTACTGTATTGTGCTTTCAGGGAGGCTCATGGTAGAGACTGTGCATATGAGGCAGAGAAGACAGAACATTAGACCTTGTCAGAACAGTCGAAGAACAAACCTCTTCCAACTCCAACCAGTTTCTGACACCCTGTAATGGGATTGCTGCTTCTACAAAGCGGTACACCCTGGGAAAGCCAAACACAGGAAACACTATCGCAAAAATACCTGCCCTGAAATGTCCAGAACTTACTTGTAAAGTCTCAACACCTGAAACTATTAATTTGGAGGAAAATGGGTGTGGCATTTTCCAATGGCAATGTCACTGCAGGGCATTAACTCCACTGCACCAGCTCACAGCATTTCTGCTAATCTTTGATGGATCCAGCATGCAAATCCCTCCTCCATTCCAGTGCTTACACAGCCCTTTGGAAACTGTAATTTGAACTTTATGGTTTTTAATCAAGGGAATTTACATGCTAGATGGATTATGTGGCTAATCTCCACTTGCAAGGGGCAGCTTGACTAAGACTGGTCAAAAAAATGTTTTCATTTCATAAAATGTCATATCTCTCACAGTGGAAGAAAGCACCTATTCAACAGGCAATTGAAAAAACAGTCCCCATTCTGAATCAGTCTGAAAGGAGCTTTCCCATATTGCAGATGCTTAGCTGTATGTACCCATGTCTAGAGTGTTTTTTGTTGCAAGGTCTTTATTGTGTTGCTAAAGACTGTTACACAGTCTTTTGGACAACAAACAATAATTTCATCTGTCTTTGCAGATGAGATATCAGTCCCCTCATTTCTGCACGAGCAGTTATTACTGATGGTGTTCACAGAATTCACAATCTGTCTTTGCAGAAATGAGGGGACTGATATCTGATCTAGAAAAAAATTTCTACCTAGTAAAATAATGCTTTATTCTCGCTTTTTTTTTTTTCTGAGAATCACAGCCTTGAAATGCTTAATGTTACAGCAACCTGTGAATCATTCACCTTCTCTTCTTTCATTTTAAACTATTGGCTTGTAGATTACTTTTTGTTCAGTAAGAACTACCATTCTGTGGCTTCAGAGCCAGAAATGTTTACAAAAAGATGCTGGTTTATAGCTTCTGTTGTCTATGGGGCAGTTTTGCTGCTTGAAGGAACTGGTAACACGAGCAGAGAGAGCAACACCTTCATACTGGGAGCTCCTCCTGGCAAGAGAGTCTGGTTGGACTCCACCAGAGTTCTGTTCAGTCAGTCTCACCCCGGCAGTATTGGAGGGAGTTGTCTCATCCCTTGGCTCTCCTCAGGCACATGAAACCTTATTTCCAGAATGACAGAGGCAGCTATTCCAAATCCTGGTACCCAGAGGGAGGATTAAATTTTCTATTCCCATCTCAGTGCTTAAACAAGAGCAAAGATTAAAATAATTATATACACACACACACATATATATAATACACCTAGCCAATGAAGGTGTACTTCTTTGGTGTATTAGCTGAGAATTTGTAATGTAGGCTGTCTGCCAGGTCAACAGGCTGATCTCTATGTCCAAATCCAGTTGAAGTATAGGCAACAGAGCTATTGTGAATTCTGTGAACACCATCAGTAATAACTGCTCATGCAGCTTGTCTAGTTGTAGTGGCTTCTTCAAATATAGTTAAATGTTGTGAAATACTTTACTGGTAAATGAATCAAGACTTGCACAGCCTTGAAGTCAGCCTTTCTGTTATTTCTCCTGAGTACTTGGCCCTCATCTGTCCAGCTGTTTAAACTGTATTGTTTTATAGCTGCCTGGTAGTTCAATAATACTGTAGTGGGTGGCTATAGCAGCTTTTACAGAAGGATTATTTGAAGCTCTCATTATTGTAACTCTCCCATTTGGCATCAGATATATTGTCATATATTGATTTTTTGCAGGTAATAAGCTGAAGAGCTTGTCAGACATCAAACAAGCAGGAGAATTAGAATATAAAAGCCCTAATGACCGTTGCCTGGTTCTTACTGTACTTTCTTCTGAATACCATAAGTTTTAATCTGTTTCCTTGAGATAATTGCATTCTTACTACACTGATAGCAAGCATTCACTTCCAAAAGTACAAGATGACCCTTTGCTTTGTCTTAGTTAATGGTTGTTCAGCTACCTTTCATCCATGACAGGTTTCTTTAGAAGTATATCAGACATTTACATGAATATAGAGAGTTCATTAACAACCTGCTACAACTATTAAGCTGCTGTGACATGAATTATCTGGTTTACTCCAATACCTTTACATGGTTAACAGAAGGTGCTGCTTGTACATCAAGAATAAAGAATAAAGAATATTCATGATTCATGAAAAAGCATGATTCATGGCAACTACTGTGAAGCTTTAGGGAAAGCACACAAATAGCATATTGGTGCATCTACTAGGAAACAGTGAAGAAGTAGCTGGACTCTGCAAAGAAAATACACATGCAGTACGTGACATAATTTTCTCTAAAATGCTCCTCCTGAGCAGGTGGTCAAACCTTCATACTAGGCAAAAGATAGCTGCACATGTTCTAAAATTTTGAAAACTAGTGTACATGATAAAAAACTACTTAAAATGCAGTTAAAAGAGACACCAAATTTTTTTTTTTAAAAAAAGCTCATTATTGTAGAGTGGGAACAGTGTTCCTAACCTACCATACTGATTACACTGATGAAGATTTGTTTTATATGATAGCACATTGAAAGCTTTGTGTCCCAGCAAAAAAGAGGGTAAAGAAAACACAGAATATATAATTCTTCTGTTTCTGTGCACCCCAATTCACTTTTACTCAAGGCTCTTACATTTATCTGATCTCACAAATAAGTCACAAATCTTGCAGAGAAGCAGGATCTCATCTGTTGCCTACTGTTCAAAACTCACTAGCTGCTTCTCAAAATCTCTCCCTTAAGTAGTTTCTTTTATGCTGGCAACATCCCAACCTGTTGGATTACATCTTTTTGCACCAGAAAAAAAAGTTAGTTTAGCTTAAGGCACTTACTTTCTGTGTCTTTTTGAGAAAACAGATAATTAAACAAACCAGCTGCATAGATTGTCTTTTTTTTTTTCATCCATTTTACATGATACCACCCTCTCATATTCTGTCTCAATCCTTCTAGCCCATATGATTATATGTAAGAAATTGAACATAGAGACAGCCATTATCTTCTGGTGCGTCTTTGACACCATGGCTTATGCTGAATGATGAAGTCGTGTTTGAAGCGCAGGGTAGACCTGCATGTAACGTTTGATCCTTTACTTTGTCATGACTGCAGATTATTATTGGTTTGGAGAATGAAATTTCTCCCACAGTGCTTAAAGCTCCACTGCCTATGTTATCAGAGACCTTTTTCTACAACACCTGTTTATCTTTCCCTGGAAGCAATATAGTATTTCTCTTTTTTCCTTTTTTCTTGCTTTAGGGCTGCTCCCAGGCCTGCTGCTGAAACACTGGCTTACATTACAAATTGAATCTAAGAGAAATGTGTTTTCTGGTATAGTAGAAGTTTTTTATAGGCTTACAAACAGTTCCATGTCTGAAGGCTTGACTATATTAGTTAGTTTGGAGCATCTTTCTTTGTTCAGTTTGGGTAGTGAACAGTTTGCAAATGTGGAAAAATTAAGAGCAAACCTGTGTTTTCGCACCACATGATCTCTAGAAGGAATTTTATTGTTTTTCAGAGTGTGTCTTTCTGGGATACTTCATGCTATGTCTGTTTGAATTTTTACAGAATAATTTTGTATATAACAGTGTTGATGTATTTTACTTCTTTTCAGATCTGCACAGGTTTACTGTATTTACTGTTTATCACCAATCTGACTGTTCAGTTTCCTTTAAAAAATGACTGAAATCAACAGAATATATTCCAAACAGTCTGAACATCAGAACCAAGACAAATGTATAAGCAGCCTCTGCCTGAGCAAATACCACTCTGCAGGTTGAGACAGAGGATTAGACTTTTTGTTGAGTTGTATAAACAGTAATAAAGAAGATCATCTGCATCCACAGCTGCATGAGCAGGGCAGAGCCAGTAGGCTGAGGTAACTGGTTATCTCTATTTAGGACTTGCTAGATGACATCTAGGTTCTGTGTACAGGAGAGAAGCAGAATGCCCAGGGTGGCTCTACAGTCTCCATCCTTGGTGGTCTGCAAGACCTGACTGGATCAAGCTGTGAGCAACCTGGTCTGACTTCATAGCCAAATTTTTCTATTTTATAAAACAATGATTAGTTAACACATTCAGGAGGCAGAACTCCCCTTAACATTAATAAACATTCACTGATGGTCTGCTGTGCCTACTCTCAAGAGTTCTGAGACAGTCACACAAGGTGAATTTGACAGAATAAATACACAGAAATGTTTTCAAATTTACCTATAAATCCAAAGCAAGGATATAGATGCCTTCAGGGCCTAAAGGAATGGAAGGGTTTCACCTTACTTTAGGGCTAATGCCAGCCCAGATGACTGTGGCATCCTGCACTGGTAGGTTTCTAGTCAAAAAGTTAAATCTGTGGGTTTAAACATTCAGGCTGAGTAGGGCTTAGAACCAAGGCACTGAAAGTTTGCCCGTTAATCCTGGCAGGCCAGTGCTCATACATTGGACTCCAATTTTAGGAATGATAGACTTTCATGTATGGGTGCAGGTTACCTTAAGGCACTTTCTGCAGGCTGAGGGAGGCTTAAGATCTGTTTATAGACATAGAGTTTCGCATTTGTTTTGTTCTTTTTCCCTGGCTGAGAATTTAGCATGGTGGCTGTTGTGAATCTCAATGTAGGAAACAATCTACACTAGGGAGCCAGGTCAGCATTATGAACCCCATCTTGTACCCCTTTGCATCAGAGCAGCCAAGTCAATTTTTTTAAATCTTAGGTCTGGTTCCTGGAGAACTAAAAAGTAAAACTGCTTCAGCTCAGCCAGTGAGGCAATAGAAGTGATCAGGGTAGTCACAATGACAATAAATGGTCCTTTGTCTAAATATATTTGCCTGAAGATATACATGCAGATTAAACTGATTTTTTAAAGTGACATAAAACTCAGTAACTGTTAATAAAAATTTGCTTAGCTGTAGTGCAGAAGAAAGGAGTACTTTTCTGTTACGTGGCAACTCTTCTGAAGAGCATGAAGGACATGCAAAAGTACTTGAATATTAATAAGAATGTTCAACAACTGATTTTACTTTTTTTCCCAGCAAATACAGAAAAATTAATCGAGCAGTAAAACATAAAGGTCAGCTCATTTCATCATTGTCTATTCCAAACAGGAGTAATTATATTAAAGAGTGAAACATGGAATGAATGTATAAATAGGCAGCTTGAGGTTAAATGATTGGATTGCTGTTACTGGATGTTTTCTTGGTTTTTTTCTCATTGACTTCATAAATCAGCAGCTTTTCAACAAAATTAACAGGTACGCAAAAAGAATAAAGCAATAGCTTAAATGTTGTTTGATATGGTCCAGAAAGTGGATATATCTTGGTTTTTCAAAAGTTAAACTAAACTGAGACTAGCTTCAGGGTTGATAAAAGCTGTAGTCCAAGATCTTCCTTTTAGCCTGACAGGCACACTACTTCCCTGATTTCAAGGTTTAAACAAACTAGATATGAGTGCCCTTCATAAAAAAGGTGTCATTCTTTTATCTGATGTTAAACTCACAGTTTCCTACAAGGGCAAGCTGATTCCCTCAATTATTTCTCCTAGCCACTGGAGGTGGCTTACCCTCAATTTCCAGCTTGTCTCAAGAGCTGATAAGCTCAATTTTGACCTGTGTACGTTACCTTTTAGCCCAGATTTTACACCTGACACCACCGGCCATCCTGACACATCTGTAGTCCAGCCATATAATATAACTTGTGCAGAGTTTACATTTCTGAAGACAAGAAATAAAGTAGTCACACTTCCAATTTGTTTAAAATATTTTCTGAGAATAGCATGAGATGACAAAGGACAGAAAATTAAGAATCATTTTAATTTTTAACGTAGGGGTTTTTTGTAAGCTGCTGCTTACCCTCTTCTTTCTCCTAAGCATGGAGTCGAGAAAAGGATCCAAAACAACTGCAGGTCTGAAATATGATGGTATTACTGTGATGAACTGTCAAAAATCTGTTCCACTGGAGTAAGTGACTACCTGCAAAGGAAAAGACCATGTTCTCTTAATCATGCCCTAAACCACTTATCCAGCCATTTCTGGTTCCTGAAACCTACAGTTAATTGTATCACTGTGGTAAGCAGTGGTGCATATGAAATGGGAGGGGTGACACCTTCCCCCTGTTTAGTGGAAGCTTTAGCACCCAGTTTGGGGTGTCTGGGGTTTCACTTAAATAAGGAGCATACCTGTAGTGAGATACGCTTTTCAGTTAGGTGGATGAGAAAATCCAAGGTTTTCCCCAGCTCTGCCTTCTTGCGGACCGGCATCGAACAACATCAGCTGCTCTGTCGCCACCTTAAACTTGCAGCTTCTGGTCTTCTAGTGTGCACAAACCCCACGGTTCAATGGCACGAGCCTTTTGAAACATTCAAGGGTCTCAAATGATTCTTCAATAATGGAAAAGTCAATTATTCACACAAAAGACCCCTTCCCCCAAATTAACTGCTTTTGAAATCTATAAGTAAATTTTAATTTCTTCTAGGAACATGAAAGATGTTTCTTTTCTTGTGTGTGACAGGGGAAGGGCTTAAGTAAAAGCTTTCTTTTCATTTTTTCCTATTGTATTGCCTTTTTACTTCTGATTCCGGAGAGGAGAGAATATCAGAATTTTCTGAACTAAGCATTTTTCTTTATAAAGAGGTTTAAGGGATATATTTCAAGTGCCTGCAAAACTTAGGTTGTTTTGTTTGGTTTTTTTTTCTGTCCTTTTTGATTTTATGCTTTTTAATCAGCTTTACTTTGTACTCTATAGCCTGAAAAGTATTCCTTAACTCCCCTAGGCTGTGTTTATAAATTCTTTACCAACTGCAGTTCAGTACAGACTAGGAGTTGAAGCTGTGCAACAAAGAGATGCAACAGTCACACCACCAGTTCTCCCTGTAGTGGGAAAAGATCCCAGCCTCAGGGGAGGAACAGTAACAAGCTCCAAAGCTAGTACCAGAAAGACTTGTTCCTGTGGACAGGATGCCAAGTGCTCTGGGACAACACCTGAAACTGTTAAAGCAAATCCAGAGATTGCCATCATTCAGAAGTATTTCCAGCTGATGTGTTTTACTGATCACTGCATTCCAAACAGCAGCTGCCTAGAAGAGTTCTCTGGGGTCTCATCTTCCATCCATCTAAGTGTGCTGTATTTTAAAGCATCAGTAAAGCCTGAAAAAAACAACTGTAAGGGCTTCTAGCAGGTGATGAAAGAGTCCAGGGTGGCTACCAGAAAGATTTTGTACTTTAATGCTCTTTGAGATTTCTTTTCTTCTTGTAAAAAAAAAAAAGAATTCAGGATCTCAAGGTACACACTACCATTCTTCTAGAATTCCTCTTCCCTCATATCCAATACTGCCTGTAACTCTGGCAGTGCTCCAGAAAGCATATTAAAATGAAATAATTTCCACCCCAAAGGCTAAACTATTGCAAGTATGTTCACAAGGAAATCTGTAGTAGCATTCACTGCGTAATTTAGCTTAATAACACCAGATAATGCAGTTTTGTTTATTTTTTAGCTTATAGCAGTAGCTCTGTATTAAGATTTACGTGGGCTGAAGAAAGTAGATTAAATTACTTGCCTATCAACATTTATGATGACCTCTTAAGATTAAAACACTGCTTTTAGCTGAAGCAGTGTCACAAGGAGGTTTGCTCCATCCTCTGCTGGGGTAAATCCTTAAATGTTTTGTGTTATGTCATGAACAAAGGAAAGGTAATTTAAAATGCACAAAGACAGCTCCTAGAAAGCTGCATTATCACACACACATCCACCCTGTAGCGAGATTGAGTTGTAAAGCTTTAAGTGTTCATGATAGAGTGCGTAGTTTCAAAGCAAAAAATAATGATTTTAGACTGCCAAACTTAATTAAAGGTTGGAATAAATGTTCTCCATTAAAATTCATCAATCCATTTGGCTGAGATGGAAGAATTTCAGTCATGTCTTTTTTAATTGCCTGTAGAAAGAACAAAAGACAGCAAAGTTAAAACTGTTGCAACAGATACATGCTGTCTAAATATTATTCAGGAACTTAATCATATTAAAAGAGGAGTGAAATTTATTCCCCAGCATATTTTTAACCTGAAAAGACTTAAGTTTATCTGAAGTAACATGAGTAGCAGTCAGCTGCAGGTATATATGTTCCGGCCTGTGTATTTTGGGAACTTCTAGGCAGTGTTAATTCCCACAAAGTGCTGAGGGCTCTGGTCCCATGCAGGCAGGCTAGAAGCTGATAGTCCAGTTGGTTTCAATGAGTATGCTCATGGACGAAGTTTCTCACCAGTAACATTAACTACGTATTAGCTTTACCAGTTCAACAGTTTACTCATCAGTCTGCAGAAGCCATCCAGTTCTGCGGTTTACATCAGTTTTAAGCCATTGTTTCCTGATAATTTTCTGTGCCATTACTCTCCAGCATGAGAGAATAACCGAGGCTGGGGCGATACCCTCCCAACCTTCCATGATGATTTATTCTTTTTTTAACCAATTTTTTTGCAAACTGTTCACTTCTCAAAACAATACACTAGTCAAGGAGAGAAATGGATGTGGTTCAGGGGCTTCATACATATACTGCATTTCACAAGCAGTGCAGCCTTGTCACTAGTTTCTTGTGAAGGAAACAAAATGTGGAATTAACAGCCACCTGTAAATTCTGGGTTTATTTAGTCTACTGTGCCAGGAACAACTGGGGGGGGGAAATAACCTGCAAAACTTCAGTAACATGTTGAGAATCAAATCTGCCATGGCAGACTTCACAGCTTGTTCAGTGCTCCATGGATTCCTAAACTAATGGGGAGCACATACAGTGTCATTATGCTGTCAATTGGAAATGAATCCTGAATGTAGATCTTTTCAGTCCCCACTATCAAGGGAAATGATTTTGTTTTCCAGAAGCACAGTGGGGATATGAATTTCTGAGATCTCGAGGAACGTTTATATTCCAGATATCCCATTCTTTTCTTTTAATTACTCCTGGTAGAAACTCAGAGTAAGCACAGAGCAAAGAATTAGAAGGACTAGCATATTTCAGAAAATATAAAGGTAAACATAATCAAGTAGTAACCATATAACTCACAGAAATCATCCCGGCGCTTCTCAACAATGTGACATGGTGTAACAGAGAAAGTTGCTCTTTGAGGAAGTTCTTGACCTGGATCAATTCAGTGAGCCAGTTTCAAATAGGAAGCTAAAAATTCTAGAGTGAGACCTCATTCTGGAGCATCTCATCCAATGGACATTTTATCATGCCAATACTAAAAATATACCATAATGCAAAGCTTTCACTGTTCCCCTCCCAGAAACTTATAATCCTAAATGCAGTTTAAACTGTTCTGCACTTTAGATAACACCAGGGAAATACCACTGCCAGTGACAAAACAGGGAAATGTGGTCCATGATCAGTCCATCCACTGTCATCCTCTGGATGTGATCTCCTCAGTCTCTCACTTGAACATGGATGTTTTGAATCATAGCAGCCCTCCAGTATCTGAAGGGGGCCTATAAGGATGCTGGGAAGGGACTCTTCGTTAGGGACTGTTGTGGTAGGGCAAGGGTTAATGGGTTCAAACTTAAACAGGGGAAGTTCAGGTTAGGTAGAGCGAAGAAGTTCTTTACTGTAAGGGTGGTGAGGCACTGGAATGGGTTGCCCAAGGAAGTTGTGAATGCTCCATCCCTGGTGGTGTTCAAGGTAGGGTTGAACAGAGCCTTGGGTGACATGGTTTAGTGTGATGTGCCTCTGCCTGTGACGGAGGTTGAAACTAGATGATCTTAAGGTCCTTTCCAACCCTAACTATTCTGTGATTCTATACCATCCTTGTTGGTCTCTGGCCATTTTACAGTGTGACGCTGGTACAATATCATTACACCACTCGCTATGAAACACCATGATTTTTAATTTAGTTTAGTGCCTTCAAAGTACTTGTAAGCACTCCAGTTTGTTAAAGAAGAGACGTTAAATATATACCATAAATTACTTATTATGGGGTATTAATATTAATTCTTTATCTCATCATTAAGAGTGAGTGCAGCACTGGCAAAGAGCAGCAGAGCCATCAGTAGTGTCCTCAGTGTCAGGTGTTTACTTTTCACATCTGCAGAAGCCAGAAGCAATTAAAATTATAGGTCAACTCCTGAACTGCTTGCTTCTCTCAAAGAGTAACACAGAACAAAGGATCATCCAGAAACACTGCTGACTAAGTTGTCCAATTTAAAGGTTGCTTTTCTTTCTCAAAAGGAAAGAGAAAATTGACTTATTTTTGTTTTTTAAATCGGTTTACAAGTCACTTTTTCTCTCGAGGTAATAACACTCCTGTTTATACCTACTCTTCTCCTGCGTCAAGGTAGCTGTTAAGCTACTATCTTATTGGAAACAAATACACTTTTTTTGAAGATTAAATATTAATCTGCAGATGATTCAAACATGTATTATTCAGGCAAGTTTGTTACATGAGTTTATTGCAGGACCTGATGGTTTCAATGACTTTTGCACAGCTTGTATTCAGAAATCCAGGCAACAGTGGTGCTCCAGATCATAGAGAACAGGTGCAAGGGGAGCTGCTGACAGCAACCTGTTGTTCCAGGGAGCAACGTGAGCACCTGACTCCACAGGAGAGGACTGCTGGCTGAGCAGGGACCCTGCTGATCTCACTGCTACTCTGCAGGGCCCATCAGGTCAAGCTACTGTCATGACAAATGGCTAATTCTTATCATCATATTTAAAGCAGGAATACTGTGGTTTAGATTAGTTTTTATAGGACTACACAAAACCTTTTACAGTGCAGTCAACATTTTTTCTAAGTTTCAGGGTTGCTGTATTTCCAAAGATGTTTGATGGGCTAGAAGGGAACTTGAACTAAAGCAGGTAGATCTATATTCCTTACTTGTTGTGGATTTTTTTCTCATCCACATAATTACAGTGATGGAGAGTTCAGCACAACATTGAGGGAAAGGGATTAAAAAGTATGGAGCTCTGTACTTAAAACATTATGAATTCAATATACCGATTACAATGCATAATATTCCACTTGTTAGTCAATATTTGCATGCCTTTCAGTTACAGAAGTGATCACTATAATACATTGTAATACTCAAGAACTCTGGAATACAAATCTGGACAAACTTTAGGCAAAAGTAAACCAAACCCCATTTGGAACCGATACACTTTGATTGAAATACTTTAGTCTGCTAATACTTAGCTATATACATGTGCTCCTGAGTCACAGAATCATAGAAATTCTGTAAAAGAAAAACATATTTGAAACCTAGATAGGGAAAAAGGTGTTCCCATTTATTAGTTGTTCTTCCACTGAATATCGGCTTCAAAGGGCTCTTCTGGAGTACACAGAGCATAGAAGTGCTCAGCCCACATTGTCCTTTGGTTAGGTTCCACTGAAATCACTGAGAATGCATCAGTAATGAATCAAACCAGACTTACTCAGGCTGATTGTTCTTTCCTGCAGTAATTGCATTTTCTTGCAAAATGCTACCTGTAACATTAATAAAATCAAAGCAAACCGAACTGTTCTTAACAAACAGAGACATCAAGGAAAATCTTTTCAAAATGCTGAATTTTTATGCTAAAGCTTTTGAGATTTCAGTAGCAAAATGCAAACAAATAAAAATGAGCAAGTGAAAAAAAAAACAAGAAGCCTGTTACCCTCTCAGGAATACATTCTCTGTTATTTCAGTCTTGGCTTGCAGACAACTTGTTTTTTCTTACAAGCTTTTCTACAATTTCCCTGCTACTATATCCATCCATCCTACCCTAACATTTAAATGTTAGTATAAAAAGTTATCAGTCTTTCTGACAGTAATCTAAGATCTCAGTTTCCTTATTCTACATTGAGCCAGCCTCAGTGGAAACAAAATTAATGTGAACAGCTACCTATGGATCTTCTTTTTGATTATTCACACCCACAGCTACATTATCAGAATGGATATGAGAATGAATCACTTCTGTGCTCTGTAGGTATGAGTGTTCAGCTGCCTTTGATTTTATTTGTATATTTGTCTTTAAATTAAGAAATCAGAATAGGTCCATGATAGGAGCTTTGGATTTTATGCTGAACTGTGGAAATATGTGGGTGTTAACACTTCTTCCTCACAGCGATCATGACACTCATTGTAGTGGCAGAACAAACCTGCAAGGGGAAGTCCCTATTCCAAAGGAAAAGGCAGTGATTCAGCTGGCTTGGGGCAAGCTCAGAAAGTGTTTTGGAGATGGGTACAGAAACCTTAGATTTCACTCTGTATTCAGCAGGAGATGAGTTCCTGCGGCAGTTCTGTATTGTTGCATTATAGAAATTAAAACAAGTCTCAGGGGAGAGATCTGAGGTGGAGCCAAGGCATCAGTTTCTGTTCCTTAAACAAATTTGTTCCTTTTTCTGCATGACTGTAGACACACGACAATTCCTCTGGCCGTCAGTTCCTCCTGTGTTATGATTCCTACCAGACAGGATATTATGAGAATTAATTGCATTGAATGATTGTTCATTTGGACAGTGGGCAATTTTCTGCATGCTCAGGTGGACAGAAAAGGCGTAGAGCCTGTAGCTAAAAAAGAATATATCCACTGAGGCCAGTAATTTCAACACAGCATCATGGCTTATGACCCAGCTGGTCTGTTCCTACATCTCTACAACAGTATTCCTACAGTACTGACAGGAATTTATTTCTTGCTTATCTAGTGAGAAATCCCAAGACAGCACAAGATGTTGCATGGTAATTACATTTTCCTCAGTGGGATTACTGAATGACATGCTGTGATATATCAAGAGGCAACTGTGAATTTAACTTGAGTCAGCACAGTAGATTTTGCCCAGTACAGTAGGTTTCCAGATGAACATAGTGTGACTTTAAGAATAAAGGGAAGTTTCTGAATACCTTGTAACATCATGCACACTCTTGTCAGCATTGGCTTTCAAAACATGCATGGTTCTGGGCTGGCTTGGGAAAATTTCATGTATTCATTATTTACTCAGCTTACACATTCACTTCACTATTTAAGAACATATTGTTTGCAGAATGAATTCACAGCAGAAGATAACAGTGATATTCATTTGTCAGAAGAATCAGTCATGTCAAAATCAAAACTTACTTTTACTTTTTGTTTACTCTCTGGTGACACTAAATGCCTATTTCTTGAGAGTAATGGAACAGGTAAGCAACATACATGACTATTCTGTAAACAGGCTATTTAATCTCATTAAATTTTAGATAATTATTTGCCCAGTTTTTGGAACATGAGAACAACATGCAGCAGCAGATTGGCTCTGCCAGTTGTTAAAGAGATGGGCAGATTTTCACTTGTATCCCTCCATGGCTGTATTGTCTTCTGCAAGAAATGGTACTTGGGGAGGAAGAAGTGATAGAGACTGACACAAATTCTTTGTCTCACGTATTTACCAAGGCAGTTAAAATGAACAGAAATTCCCTTCTGTGGAAAAAAATTCTGTGGAAGATAATTTCCTTTTAATTTAGGTATTTGTGGAAGAGTTTTAGTGCACCATAACAACCTGTAGCCTTCATGCAAAGTGTGCAGCTTATCAAGTGGAAGAAGTCTTCCCTGACTGGCCATTCCCATTTCTGGAATGGACACCTACTTCACCGAGTTCTCTGTCAGTGCCAAGCCCAATATGCTCTTTAAAAAAAAATAAATAATTGTCCATAGCAACTCTGCATTGGAGTTTCAGCTCTTTTGGCCTCTTGGTTATGTTTTATGGTGGGAGCAACACTTTTAAAGTCAGTCATCCCTGCAGGGCACAAGAAGACCATACTCTGCTTTAGTTCCTGGGTAGATGAGCAGGTCAAGTACTTCAATCCCAAAACAATGGTGTTGATGTGCTGTAATGAAGGCTGAGTATGTTAGTGGCATATATCTTCAGATGCTCACCAGGGAGGTAATGCAGGTTGCTTAAGGTACCACAGAGGGAAGTTTCCCTCTATCCTCTGAATACTTCGGTTGAAGAATCCTACTCTCTCTATCCATTAATGCTATCATACATAGTCTATGCGGATATTTCTCCAAGATTAGGAAGACAGGCAGTATGAAGACCTTGATAAAGATTTTCTTTTTTTTTTTAGTTCTTGATTTATAAGCTGTTACTCCTTAAATTCAAAACAAGAAGCACTTTTTCCCCCAGCAATCCTTAGCCTCTTGCTTCAAGCATTATCAGACCAGTTGCACAAAATAATTTAGAGACACCTAAAAATGTTATGGTGTGGTTTGGAGGGTAAAATTTCTCCTCTCTTGGCCATGCCTTTGCCGTAAAGACCCGTCAAAGGCAAAAGAAAGTAATATGGCTGGTGTGAGCCAACTAGAAATTTCCATGTACTTGGCAGTAATTCCCTGGATAACTGGGTAAACTGGTGTTATAGCTGTATAAAAATATTGCATGAGTAACAAGACCTAAGCAAGGACAAGATATTTAGATCCACTGCGAAAAACTGCTGCATTTGTTAAGAGCACAGTATAGAAATTAGCATGTGTCCTGGGTTCAGCAGTAGCAGTCATTTTTCTCCTTCTTGGTAGCTGGTGCAGTGCTGTGTTTTGACTTTCAGCTCGGGAACAGAGCTGATAGCAATGTTTTGGTTTGGCCAAGGACTTTGTGAGCCTCATGCTCAGCCAGGGAGGAGGGGAAGCCGGGAGGAAGCAGAGACAGGACACCTGACCCAAACTGACCAAAGAGGTATTCCATACCACAGCACATCATGCCCAGGATGTAACTGGGAGTTAGCCGGAAGGGCTGAGAGACTTCAGGGTTGGAGGAGGTATCGGTCGGAGCTTGGTCGGGCTTGGGGGGCGAGTTATCGGTTGGCTGGTGATGAGGTGTTGTATTCTCTTCCCTTGTTATTTCCTTTATCATTGTTATCATTGGTAGTAGCAGTAGTGATTTGTGTTATACCTTAGTTACTAAACTGTTCTTATCTCAACCCGTGGGAGTTGCATTCTTTTCGATTCTCCTCTCCGTCCCTCCGGGAGCAGGGGGAGGGAAAGAAAGGGGGGGGAAGTGAGCGAACGAGTTACCTGTCTGGGTTACCTTACCTAGTTCATCCACTTGAGTGAGGAGAATCCTACCCTGTATTGTGTATTTTCTATGCTTACGTCAGACTAGTCTGAAAGACTCCAGGAACAAAAATCAGATCATTTCTGAGCAGTCCTTCCATATCTTGGTCAGGGCGTTGTACTTGTACATTATTTCTCCTGTATTCACTTTATTACTTTACATTCCACTTCCCTTTCACATAAAGAGAAGTTATTTTGTGTCTTTTTGTTTTGCATCTCAATCCTTTTTTTTTCGTCCAGGTTTCCTCTCATATAAAACCCTTAAACTCAAATAAGCCTTGTCAGGGGGGTCACTTATGGAAACACTGGTACATCCCATCAATAACTGAGCTTTGTATTACTTCTAGGATACTCGACACCTTGCAAAGTTATGCCGTAAATAGCTGTTGAACAACAGTTAAGGGACGAACAGTAAATGATTTATATTAAATTCCTCTGTGAAAGAGCTAGGAGTAAACAGCTTCAAGATGCTTTATCACACAAGATGCTTTGTTAGCATAAATTATTTCTAATCAAGTTCTTACATACTCCACCTGAGGCAAGTTTTCAACCAGTCATTGAGGTAAGGCTTAAGATACAAGGCTTTGACCACTCAGCCTGGGCATTATTACAGACCTGAAACAAACTCCTGGAGAGGTGGTGTATTTCTCACAGTATAACTTCTAGTAGATAGGCAACTTCTGTATTGCTTTCCATATCAGTGCCACAAATTAATTTTCATGCAGGACTGAATGAAAATATGTTACAAGAAGATGAGTAAATGCACATTTTCTAATGTTTTCAATCCAGCTCATTTTTTCAGGGTTGAATTTTCCATTGAATAAGCAGCAGTAGGCAATCACCAAATGAATTTTTTTTTTTTTGAGATTCAGAATCTTTTGACACATGAGATATGCATGATGGGGCAGCAAGCTGAGGGTTCACTGGGTGTCTGATTCATTATCATGGAGGTGAGCAAACCAAGCACCTGCATGGCAGATGAGAAGGGAGACTTCTGGCAGACAGTAGGAAGATGCCCAGCTGGAATATAGTTATGGACTTGCTGAAATGGTCCTGCGCTTTGGGAGTCACTTTGGATGGCATTCAGTTGTTTTTAGCTAGTTCCAAGGGGAAAATTATTATGTTTTAAAATGGCACTGGAAACAACAAAAGCAAATGATAAGTGAGTCTTTAGTCCAAACAGCAAGGCATAGCTTAGACCCAGATCAAAACCAGTGCTTAAACTGAAACAAAACAGTCTTCTCTCCAGCATATTTCTGAGTTTTCTGAGGGTGGCTGTTTCTCTAAAGTGGATTATAAGCATCTATCAAGAATATGTTTCTTACCTTATCAAGGGGTGATACAATATCTTGATAGCAGACATGGGCAATTAATTTCTCAGGCTTTTGTAGCTTTTATACATCCAGTCTTATTGACAGTTGCATTCAGAGTCAAATAATGAAAGCATATCAGAGGATCAGCAAAATGTATTTCAGAAATGATCAGTAGAAAGCGTATGTACATTTTTGTGGTGGTATTCTTTCTTTATTTCTTTCTGGTTTTACTTTATTTTCGTATGTATGTAACACTTGTATCTTAAGCCTTATCTCAATGACTGGTTGAAAACTTGCCTCAGGTGGAGTAACATACCTAAAGCGGGCCAGAATGGAATACAGATAGTGACAGTGTATTGTATACAATCTATCATAGTAAAATCAAAGTTTAAAAAAATGAACTAGGTTTCTGAGCATAGATACCTCTCAGAAGATGCAAAGCTAAAAACTAAATACAAAACAATGGCTTTTTCATCCATCTCTGTTAACAGATTAAATCTGTATTATGTGGACATCTGTAGGCACAATACAATCTAAAGAGGAATACAAAATGCAGGATCAACTTCTGTTAAAAAAATAATTCTAATTTCAATACAATCTAAAGAGGAATACAAAATGCAGGATCAACTTCTGTTAAAAAAATAATTCTAATTTAAGTTAGTTTTCTTTCCTCACTTCAAGTTGTTTTTACATTGTGAAATGTTTTACTGTCTAATGTTTAGCTGAATGGGAAAGGGTGGCCAAGAAAATTTCCCTTTCAAAAGAGAAAACTCCACTGTCGCACAGCTCCCATCTCTTGCTGTATCAGCAAATGATAAAAAGCCAGAACTAGTGTTTCAAAAACTAATACTGAGGCATTCAGCTCAGGTAGCTTCATAGCCAGGGGGATTTTGGCAGAAGTATGGTGAGGAAAACACCATACCAAAAAATGATGCATATATTCATTTATTTGTTTAGTAGTGAGCAGCAGCGTAAAAGGTCAACAAAAGGCTTAAGTTACTCTGAGAACTGGGGAATGGAATGGGATAATCTAAAGCATCAGTTTATTCTCTATTACTAAATAGATATGGGAAAAACAAAACTCACAAAAATTGTCTCAGAGATGAAAACCAATCCTGTAGTGCTCCGCCATGACTGTGAACAGATGTTAGCTTTGGAACTGAAACAAATTCACAACTCTAGAGCTTTCTTGCTCTAGAAAATGTTTTATAAACGGGCAGTTACAACTTCTTGTTTTGTAAACCAGAAGGACAACAACTGAACATGATATTAAGCAGAGTGTTACAAGAACTACTCTTGGCTTTGCTACTATTTCTGCATACAGATACAAGATTCAAAAATAAATGTAAGAGCGACACTAATCAAAGTACTGTGATTCAGTTTCTATCTAATCAAAATACTGTGAACTCAGCTTT
Source organism: Pezoporus wallicus (assembly GCF_028554395.1). Classification (NCBI taxonomy): domain Eukaryota; kingdom Metazoa; phylum Chordata; class Aves; order Psittaciformes; family Psittacidae; genus Pezoporus; species Pezoporus wallicus. The sequence goes on from NW_026642638.1 coordinate 417,188, forward strand.
TGTCTCCTTTTGCAGTGTTCCATGGCAAAAACCAATGGGATTCCCACTGTGGACTAAATAGCAAATGATGAAGTAATGCAGTATGGAAATGCAAGTTTTGTCCTGCAGGTTTTATATACCACTCTTCCTGTACCTGTGGCAGCCATTGTTTCTTTAGCATGGTTTGAAATGGTTATTATTAGTTCTATCGTAGGATCCTCTGAAGCCTTCTTCACTTGGAATTTCCTGCTTACAAATTGTCAGTGTATGAAAATCTGCTGCAAAAAATACTCCAAAACCCGTGAATCTATCCCTTGCCTCCCACAATAGCTATTTGCAAATGTAAGAATACAACAGTTGACCAGCAGCAGGAGAAATGAGAGTGTATTGCACAAATTCCCCAAGCAACACAAACCAAGAACAAAAGGTCTTGAAAAAAAATCACTGCCAAAAGAGCTAAGAATGGCTGGCCACATTATTTAAACATTTGTTTAGACAGAATGATGGGTCAGGCAGAGAAATACTAGGTCAGAATAAGAAACTTCACAGGACAGCAATCAAGCTGAAACTTTAGATATTAGGAAAAAATTCTTCACTGTGAGGGTGGTGAGGCAGTGGCACAGGTTGCCCAAAGAAGTTGTGGGTGCCCCACCCCTGGAAGTACTCAAGACCAGGCTGGATGGGGCTTGGAGCAACCTGGTCTAATGGAAGATGTCCCTGCCCATGGCAGAGGGGTTGAAACAAGATGATCTTTAACATCCCTTCCAATCGAACCATTCTAAGATTCTATTATATGTGAAGTTGTTAGGAATCTTAAATAAGTCAGTATTGTTCTTCCTTGAACCAGGATTAGAATGATTTATTTGCTGATTATTTTATGAAGGAAAAACGCCTAATAAAAGATGCATTTTTCCATACAAATTTTCTCCTGTCCAGTTGACTGTAAGCCTAAGAGAATTATGTTAACAGCATTTGCTGGACTTACACACATGAGCAAAAAAATTACTTGATTTTTATGGAGCCTTCCAAGTCTCTGAATGTTTTGTCTTTTCCCTAAAGTTTATGGAATCTGTAAACCAATTACAGAACAGTAAGAAAAAAGCAGGGTTTTTTGTTTTTACTGAGTCTGGCAGATTTGTCAAACCAGTGATACCATTTGCTTCTATGGTAGACTGCAGAGACAACTGTTTTTTATTTTCTTTTCCATTCACCATCCACTCTGGAATGAAATCAACTGGAAGCAATAGCAAAGTAAAAATGCCTCCTCAATTAGACCAAGGGAAGGCTGTCCAACCTAGGCAGAGGAGAGCAAGCATTTAGTTACACTGTTGTCTTGCATTTACTGTTCAGTAAGCCATTTCCTCTAGCAAGTTCTTCCTGTGTAGACTATTATTTGGTTGCTTCAGAATATTAGAAAGTACAGAATGATGAAAACCTGAAGGGAAGGGCATGAAGGATCCAGAATTGCTTATAATTAGTGTAATTTTGGTCATTTCAGAAACACAGGGCCTCCCTATCTCTGCATTGGTGTATATCTATTTCTCCCCCCTCCACTTTTTATGTTGTTCTTTGTCAAACAGTAGAGGAGGTTTTATCCACTATTTTTGCTCACCTTACAAAAAGCTCTGCCTCTCTGTTACAGTGGTATTGGAAGGTTAGTTGTAAAGAAGAAACACAAGGAATGTGTTTAGCTCTTCAATATCCGCTAAATGCATAAATATTGCTCTAACTTCAGTTTCTCAGGGACATCGAGGTGATGTATTTGACAGACAAACATACATAGCTCACCAAGAAAATAAATGGTGGCAATCTTATGGGGTTCATGTTTTTAAGATTATATAGAGAGATTAAACTTTCCATTAAAAAAGAAGCCTGATTTTCACCACTGTGTTGAAGGAGCCATGTATCAGGTTCTCCAGACACATCATGGTCTCGGGGATGTTCACCTGTGACTGGTGGTTCTTTGCCATGCAGGATGTCGTCTGTCAGTAATCATTCCAGAGTGCAGTCATTAGGTTCAACATTTGGTTTTGTTTTCATATCTGAGGAAATAGGTTATTGTCCATAAATTTGCCACTGGGGAAAGAGCACAGAATATATTTTTCAGTATCTGTACAGATCTTCTGAAAACGTGTAATCCACCTGCATCAATTCTTCTGGCAAGCAACACACAAGTGCTGTTCTACATTAAAGCCATCATCATCTTTTAATACCTTTGATAATCAAAGATGGGATTACTAAAAGGTGGCAGTGATCCTTTTCAGTAACTAAACTCGTATGTTAAAAGGTGACAAGGAGCGTTTGTTCATGTCTTACCAGCATTGCTTTGGGGGCATGTAGAAGGAACCGCTCTCTTCTCTGTTCAGTGTGCTATTTAAAAATAACTACAAATTTCACGCAAATAGGTGAGAAATGGAAGGACACTGTTTTCTCAACCAGTTCAGAGTCTCTGTCACTCACATAGTGTTTGGACTATAGCCCAGACAGAGGGTAGCAACAGCAAAGAATGGATCACAAACAGAAGCAACTGTAATCCCATTCCCAATCCCATTCCAGTGTTAACAGCATCAGCAGGGCTTAATTCTTACACATAAATCAACAATAACTCCATTTATACCAGAGAGTTATACCAAAACCAGAGAAATTTGGATCAGGCTTAAACTCTGTAGTGATAGAATACTGGCTTCTGTAGCATTCTGAGGGTTTACATAGTGCTGATGCTATTGTGAGGATGCTGTTTTATCAATACAGCTATTAAACGCCAGGAAGAAATTAATAAACCACTTGATAAGCTTGGGACACAGCTTTTCTTTTACTGAAAAGACTTCTAAAGAAGCTATAGAACAGGATCGGTGCTTTAAAATTCATAGCCCAGTTACAATGGCATGATTTAAGGTATTAATCTATCTACCCCCCAAAACAGTGATTTCATGTATATTTCTTAAACCTCAAAAATGTCCTGTGTTAGAAGGATTTTTTTTAATTAATCACATTAACCATTCAACTGCATTTCTGAAAACCATTAGAGACTTTAAACAGAAATTTTATGACTGAATGAAAAATAATTTCATACTGCCTTGAATAAAGAGAAAGCAGGCAAAAAAAAAGGAAGTGATTAGAGGCTGAAATTTATATTTCAAGTTTTAGTTGGACAGTTGTATTGTAAACGCCTCAGATTCATTATGTTCACACCGCCAAGAATTACTCTAATGTAGTAGATTAGAATTGCTCTAATCTATTACTGTTGGCTGCCAGCAGTAATTCTATTAATTCAAAGAGCTAATGACATTTACTAGTATTGCCATGCTGTTTTATTGCATCTTTGAAAATAGATGGGAATACTCAGTGGTGTGTCATTCTAAACAGGCTAAATTTAGAGCCTTGTTCTGCACTCTTTCTAGTCTATTTTGTGAGACCAGTTTGAATAGCAGCTCTTTCGGTCTAATTTGCAGTGGTGCAATTGAGTAGGTGAATGGCACCTGCACTCCTGAATTACATGCTTTACATCATACGTGGAGAATGTGAGCTGTCTGAGATGATACTCCATCACAGGATGAGCCATAAACTAATCATCACGCTTCCAGGCTTGCCTTTTCATAACATAAGATACTGGTTTGAATCTAGAAGCAAGGAAGCTGGATCTTTCAGCGCTGTGCTGAAAATAATTAGTCCAGACCCAGTAGCGATGACTAATTTGGGCTTGGCATCTACAAATACAGCTGTACCATTTCTGTTTCAGAACATCCATGGGTCAGAAGCAGTTTAAGTTGCCTGCACCAAGACCTGCAGCAAGACACACATGCACCAAGTTAAAGCACGAGGTTGGCTCACTTAGCAGAATCAGCCTAACCTAGTCAGATAGCAGTCATCATCCTAACTCTGAATGCTCACAGTATCAGCATCCAAGGAAGATGTTTTTCACAGAACAGAAAGGCACAGTACTGTTTGCCTTTCACTTGACTGCCTATGGGCTTGAGCAGTCGTGCAAAACAGTTTCCCTGTTCCAGAGTAACCAATTTCACACCTTCTTGAGGAGCAGTCTGAACAAGGCTGCCGTGGTGTGAGGCTAAGTTGCTTCTGTGGAAGCTGTTGCATGTTTTTGAGTAAGAAAACATGAGGGGAAACCTATCTGGGGTCCAGCCCTACCCTCGTAAATTCCTAATATTATATACGCTATTTTCAGACAAAAGTATATGTGTGTGTAGCACTGGTGGGAATTCTCTTTCCTTAGGAGTTAGGCAGAAATCCAGGGAAGTTAGAAAACAGCAATGTATGATAACTCAAAATTTAAAAGGTCTGTCTTTACCTCAGCAAGAAACAAGGACAGGACTGACGCTTCTTTCCCTATCTAGAAATCTTACATAGGTCTTTGACATACCTTGTATTACTAATTTTCAGTCAAAGCATTTACATGGCCACATTTTCAACAGAGGCAAGAATAACAGAGAAACTAAATAATAAATATTTCTTAAAAAAAAATATATAATAATATATTACTCGTCAGGAATCCATACAGTGAACTTTTAAACTTTTGCTAGAAAGAGAAAAGAAACCTGATTACATGATTGTTTGGGTAGCTGAAATCCCTCTGTACCAAATGTGCATAGGCAGGCTTTGTTTTTCAGACAACTAATCTCTTAATATGAAGTCCGTCCTCAAACAAAAGTGCTAAAATCTAACAGCAGTACAGCAGTAGCCAGCAGGAATGTAAACAGAAACGTGTCTGGCAGTAACAGACTTGTTACCTTTCTCCAGTCTTGTAGCAGATTCATCATTGAAATACACAGCATCTGTAATTCCAGCTGAAATACACACTCAGCAGCTCTGCATGAGCTGGCTGCACTGGGAATTACAGGCTGGAGCACCTGCAGCATCCTGCTCCTTTGTGACTGCATGTGCTAAAAAAAGTGGAAACAGGAAGTTAGTAACTTCTTCCAAGTCAGGATTTGTCCTGGGTTCAGCAGTAGCAGTCATGTTTTTCCTTTGTGTTAGCTGGTGCAGTGCTGTGTTTTGGCTTCCAGCTTGAGAACAGTGTTGGTGAAGCCGATGTTTTCAGTTGTTGCTAAGTGATGTTTACCCTGACCAAGGACTCTGTGAGGCTCATGCTCTGCCAGGGAGGAGGGGAAGCTGTGAGGAAGCAGAGACGGGGTGCCTGACCTGGGCTAGCCGGGGAGGTATTCCATACCACAGCACATCATGCCCGGGGTGGGGGGGGGTAACTGGGAGTTACCCAGAAGGAGAGGGGCTTCCGGGTGGAACTCGTTTTCTTGGCCGGTGGTATCGTATTCTCTTCTCTTGTTATTTTCCCTTATCATTGTTGTAGTTGATAGTAGCGGTGGTGATTTGTTGCTGCACTGTTCTTGTCTCAACCCGTAGGAGTTCCGGGAGCGGGGAAGGGGAGAGCCCCGGTGCGGGGGGGGGAGACGGACACGGACCTCGATTGTTGTCTCGATTGTTGTCAGCAAGTTACCTGACTGGGTTTAAACCACGACAGGATTCCTTAGAAAATGCAACAGGAAATGATTCCCAAGTGTTGGTGCTATGAATGGGAGAATAGCCATTACTCCCTACTGGCTTGTAGTTCCAAGACAGTGCAGGTTAAAAGAGAGTTTTGAGGGCTACAGTCAGTGATGGTGAAGGCACAAGCAAAATAAGAGATTACCTAAAGTAAGTGAGTGCTGGACACATCCAATTTGTAGGGGTAAACACAGGAGGTAAATCCTGTTGGTCTCATGGCAGTGACCCCAGCTTAGGTTCAGGCTGTCTCTTTAGGGCAGCTCATTCAGGTGCCTTCCTCACACACCTCTGAATGCGAGCACCTATTGCAACACATCCCATTGCTCGTGTTGAAGGAAAAGGTTGCACATGTAAAGCTGCCTTGGTGGGCAGAATGAGGGGAGACAGAGGCAGCTGGCTACCTTCTGACTTTCCAACAGACAGCAGGACAAGGGCTAGCTACACGAGCTCAGTATTAGCAAGGGAAGCAGCAGATTTATATACACTGAATACACAGACACGGCATCAGGAAAGGGAGCTCCTTCAGCCTTTGCTCCTAGCCCGCATAGGTAGATGGTTCCTGACAGAGCCACGCTCTTGTGGCTGTGAAACTGAATTTTGTCAAAATGAGGAAATTATTCTATCTTCTCCTCAAGGCAGTAATACTTAATTGTGCTTGCACAGATACAAAACCTGCAGCCAACTCAGTATGTGGGCAGATGCAAAACAGCTCATGATGCATCTTCCATGTACTATTCACAGCAGAAGGCTAGAGATCTTGACACAGCATGCATTGCCACAAGGAGAATCTGTTTGCTATGTCAAACATTTCCTCCATAATTAACAAGACGTGACTTCACGGTATTGAACGTGTAAGACCAAGGAGCAGTTATGTATCAAATATGCTTAAATATCCTATGCTTAAATTTCCCTACAGCCTACCCTGTAACTCCAGAGGTCTTCTCACACACTGTTTTTGGCTGGTATAAGGGTTAGCCCTGAAGGAACAAGAAGCCTGTACAAATACTCTCAAATTCATCTAGAATAACTTCAGTCTCCCAAAGAGAATGTTGCAAGACAATCAAGAGCATGAACTGATCTTGCTGTCTGCTATCCCAGGAAAGCAGCATCTCACTGCAGAGTTAGGTTTGGTTTCAAAAAGAGAATTTGCTGCAGCTATTGATGGTGTAAAATTAGCTTTATTTTTTAAATAAGCTCTTTTTCATTTTTCTGCTATCTGACAAAACCCTTTCAGATTATCAAAGGGAAATTATGAAGTCCAAAGATGTATAAGCAAAACTACTCACCTACTGTGAGTCTTGTTTGTGTTCTACCAAGGTGGAAATTTTCAGGCCAAAGCACAGCCCCCTAGCTGTTAGGAATCTGGTCCAAATCAGTAATCTAAGATGACTTGTACTGTCATCAGAGGAAGACATGTCTGACCAGCAGGTTATCAGTCAATTCATCCCCATTCTAAAATGTGTAAGGTGGCTGTAAAAGTTGTGATGAAAGGTTCTCCTACTGCAAGTGAAACGACAGCTCACATAAAATAAAAAGGGATTTAGTAAAGGGGGGGGGGGGGGGGGGGGGTGTGTGAGGATTTACATGAGATAATGAGCAAGGGAAAGAAAATGAAATGGAGAATCTACAGCAAAATGTCTCAACAATCCAGGGTAATTCAGTCAGTCTCAAATGTTATGTGACACTTTTTCCCCACTCCCAACTTAAAGCCTACTTGGAGATCCACTCCAGTTCCGCACTTGTCACCTTGAAATGGCGTGACAGAAACACGCTGATGTGCATTTAAACATACACCCACATGCAGAGTGGTCCCACTTACGTAAGAGTGTAAAGCAGTTAAAGCTTCTTGCAAAGAAATAGTGTTATGGATTTCAGATAATTTCATGGCTCCTTGTGCACATCAATAAAGCATCACTAAAGCCATCTTTCTTGTGGAGTTTAAAAGATGTTCATATGAATGTAATTAAAATGGACAGCATGAGCTTAGGACAGTTACCGTAAGAACGTAGGTGATATAAAGAGGGTATAAAGATGAACAACCTTCAGGGGTTTTTCCTCATGTGTTAATGCTGACTATATGAAATGCTTGAGCCATCCATATAAAAAACAGTGAAATAATTACTAGGTTTACTACAATGAGCACAGAAGAATTGTTACCAAGCAGATCATTTTCAATAGACATTAGTTCATTACAGCATCATGGAGCTTACTTCAGATTTCAGTGAACTGTGTTTTCTAAAAGAGATAGGGGAACAGGGGACAAAGCAATTCATAAACACTGCTCCCGATCTCCCCAGCCCTCATCCTGTTTTAGATGTTACCATTCATTATTAACTTCTTTATAATCTCTCTTCTATTTATACTCATCCCTCACATCCCTCCTTACAGCCCCAGCCTCAGTGTGCCCGGCCAGACCCATCCTTGTGGTGGGAGGGGGCATTTCATCCCAGGGCCTCAAGTCCCTGTGACCACATTCCTGCAGCAAGGGGATGGACAGGAGCACAACGTGATTCCTCTCCACCCTTCATGCAGGGAGTGCTTTGCATGCACTTAACCTTTCAAGCATGAAAGCAGACTAAAAGGAAGATTGAACAAATCCCACTCATTTCAGGTGTTGTCATGCTTAATTTGTAGACTTTATTTGTGTAATTAAGTCATAGAAGCACTAGGTCTTAAGGGCATCTGGTGCTGTCAGACTTGCACTGCTGAGTAAAGAGAAACATAAATCCTGTGTGCATTTCAAATTAAAGTTACTGTCAGCTGAAGAAAACTTCGTCACTCAAAGCTTATGGGGCTGAAATTTGAAGGAATGGTTGCAGTTAAGAGATCCATCATAGCATGGCTTACAAAAAAAAGCAGAAACAACTTTATGTTAAAAAATAAAATTGCTTATGTCACACAAAAAAAGGATTATATTAATGGCATTATATTTGATAGGTAAAAATGGGCCTTGGTGCTCTCTATACTTTCATAAATGTTAATGATGCAAGTGGTAGCACTTCATTTTTGTTGATAAGCTTCAAAACAAGGAGGTATGTCCATTTCTGCTCGAAAAAGTCTGATTCTCTGAGTCAAGTCTCTGGCTGGATTGAATAGGCTGTGTGTGTATGTGTTGCCACAGGGGGTTTCTTTAAAATAGTTTCATCAATGAATGAAGCAGTTTCTAGAGAGAGAACAATAAAATTTCCATGTAAGAAACATACCATTTGCTCTGAGCTTGTTTTCTACCTAGGACTTCATCATGGATTTGACTAGAACTAATACTATTCCAAGAATCTTCTTTAGGTCCATCCCTCTGACAGGTCTCTCTCCTTTTTCTGTCCAGATCCTCTGGTTGCTCAGCGATTAGTGTTTCTAAGTCACTTTTTAAGGTTTTTGCTCTCTTTCAGTATAGTTCACTGGGCCAAAAGAAGCATTTCTAACTAGTTTATCCCTCTCCTGTGAACAAGAGCAGCTTCCCCAAGATGATCATACGTTGTAACCCTCAGCTAGCACTGAGGTCACTGCCCAAACTGTTTTATCTTGGATCCAGCTTCTGTCCTCATGTAGAGCAACAACAGCTGATACGTGATGCACTAAAGAAAATCAGATGACAAACCAGGTGTATCCAACTCAAAACAAGTGGGTTCAACATTTAAAGACTTCAACTGATGAGCAGTGGCTTCAGCCCCATGCCCAGCTTCTTAAATACTTCCTTTTTCTTCCACCATTGCTATGACCCCTCTACCTTCTTTTTCTACCATGCCCTCTTTTTTCCCTTTTTCCCCACTATGATGTCCCTTCACAGATAGCTTGGCATCTTGATTCATTTGCACACTGGCTGGCTGGCCTGTATGCTGAATAGCACAGTGTGTGTCTTAAGCAGCTGGCTGCTTTCATATGCCACATATTGTGCATAACATTGCATAAAAGATAAGATTTATTAAATGTTTAACTGGAAATCAGACAATCACTTAATCAAACTCTGCCATTCAGAGCCATTTCCAGAATGAGTGCTCTACTCACTTCTTGCCAAGTATTTGACCTGATTAATTGAATTGACTGACTAATTAAACTGATCCACTGTCTTAGGTACCCTGATCAAGTGAAGGGCAAGGGAGAAGGTACCAAAGAGAGACCACAGCCTTCTTTACACAGAGCAAAAAAGCACGTGCAAGACATAAATCAGACAGTAGGTGGAATCTCTGACTCAAGGACTTTAGATCACAAGACTTAGTATTTGGATAAAGGAAAAAGTGAGCCAAAAGAAAAGTGTGTGGGAATCCAGCTTGTATGAAAGAGCAGGTTTTTTTCTGTCAAGTCCCCATCATGCTGGGTGCACGATTTAAAATGAGTGGTCTTGATGACAATTTACCACCTGGCATGGCCAGATTGAAAGACTATGTGTCCTCATAAAGGGGTTGAAGAAATTGTCTGTAGGAAGTCTTCCACAGTTAGAAGAGGTAATAGAATAAAGGGGAAGGAAGGGGTGGGATGACCCCAAAACCAAGATATCAGCCAAGGATGGCCCTGCAGCTCTGGTAACAAGAGGCTGATTTGAATTGTGGAGATCACTCCATGTGTATTTAGGACACTTTCTTCATATGTTATTGTAAGCTTTTAATGCCGGGATGTTAGGAATTGGCATGGATAGATATTTGGGAATTTAAAATGAAAGTATCCAAAAAATATGTTAACTTTCTTCCTGCCTCTTATCAAGTACTATCTCAACAAGAAGATAATGCTGCTATGCATATTGACACAATCCCAGAGGAGCCTAAGAAGGTCACATAATTAATTTCTTTGGATGCTCTAAGTCAGGGTTAGTGGTGCTAAAATGCCTGTACCACACATTCGCCTAGTATTCACCTTCACTTAAAAACTGCCAGTAACTGATTCCGTGTATCATCCTGAAGCAACGGATGCAAAACAAAAACAAACAAACAAACCAAAAATGTACCCTTAGTATTAGAAAACTTTTCCCCTTACTGAAATCTACCTCGCTGCAGTCTAAGCGCATCATGTCTTGACTTAGTCACTGAAGTCAGCAGCAGCCTTTCATATATTTGATTTGACTGATACCACACCCTACCTATGTCTTCTGTATACCATGTTAGATACAAGATGTTGCAGTTTCTCTTCCTCTTTACACATTCCCACTACACATAAGACCTTTTTTCCTTTCTGCAGCAGACTGACATTAGCCCCCATTCATTTTGTGAACCACACACCCTTTTGTTCAGAGCTGTTATCTATTCCTTGTCCCGTATTTTCATGTTTAATATTCCTTTTGCATACAGAAAGGAATTTGAATGCATCCTTAACTGAATCACATCCCACTTTTTCTGACTGTTTCTTGAGTTTATCAAGATCTCAACATAAAGACAGGACAGCTAAAGGAAGAAGACCAAACAGAAATCACTTTCCTTGAAGTGACATACTTTCAACACTGTATGGTCAGGGTAGTTATCCACCATTTTCCTACTCAAATGAAACAGCAACAGTTGTGCTCAGAGTCAGTACACTCAGAATAATCCCATTGATTAAATTGGGAGAAAAAGAATACAACATGTACTTGTCAAAATAGTTTGAAATCCCTTTTACTGGCTTCTGTAGCTTGAGCTGCTTAAAACATGGGCTAAAGTCTGCATGGAACCAAGAAAGGCAACTCACCATAACTGTCCAGGTCATCTGTTTTGGGAAGGACAACTTAACATAATAATTAGCTCTCATGATACGGAGTCAAAAATGTTGATTTGTATGCAGCACAGAGTACTGATCTCGTTTAAACTTCTCAGTCAAGGGGCAGCCTGCAAAATGCATTAATAGTATATCATTCCTGTCCTTACAGTCATTGCTGTAAAAAGAAGAAGATTACAATTCTTCATCACATAAACCTGTTAAAGGTAGGATTCACTGCTATAGTGACAGGCTAGTGTCTCACCCTCTCCATACAACCTTCTTACAGAAGGTGACAATTTCCAGTGAAATTTTCTCTCATAGAAAAAATGCTGAGAACCCACAAAAAAAAAAAAAAAAAGCTAGAATAGGACTTTACTCTTCTCAGTGTCTCTGATACTCAGTTTACAAGTTCCAGTTAATATCAAGTCACTTAAGCATGAGCAATTCACAGACCAGAATATTTTACTGCCACAGTTGGTGACTTCAAAATGCGAAATTCTTTTTTTAATGGCATCTTCTTTTGGGATGTGATGTCTGTCAGCTTCTATAGAGAAAGCTTAGCTTGTTGAACTACTTGAACTATAACAGAACCCAAGAGTCCAGGTCATAGCACATCAAATTGAAGTAATTACTTTGAAGCAAGAGATGCCACACTCCATCCGCTTATAATAGAATGAATGGAAAGCAATTAAAATGGTAATGCAGGAATCAGCACAGAATTTTTTCCATATAATATTTAGGATAATCATAGAATCACAGAATAGTTTGAGTTGGAAAAGACCTTAAGATCATCCAGTTCCAACCCCCTGCCATGGGGAGGGACATCTCACACTAGACCAGGTTGCTCAAAGGCCCATCCAGCCTGGTCTTGAACACTGCCAGGGATGGAGCATTTACCACTTCTCTGGGCAACCTGTTCCAGTGCCTCACCACCCTCATGTCCAACTCCCTTTTTACAGTACTACAGTGTACACATATCTGTCCAGAATCAAATCCCATGTCTGAGAACTGTGTAGAGGTATAGGAAGGCAGCATTTGTCCAAAGTTGAGATTATCTCTACTTACTAATTTTGCTACTGAGCCTGAGTAAAGGTTCTTCACCTTAAGACAGTGAAGTTACAGCTCATAATCATCTCTTGAAACAAAAGATGGAAAGCAGCTTATAGGCATGGGAATATACGAGGATCATTGTCCATTCTTTCTCAATCTGTACAAGAAAGAAGGAGGAAGGCTGAGTAACAGCTCCCACAGACACTTCTCCATCTCAGAATCCAAGCAGGTTGGTAACACAAAGAAGTAATCCACTGTCCTTGCCTTGCTGTACAGCAGGTAGGGCAATAATAATCTGGGCTGTCGTGATTTAATACCTGCCAAGGCTACCACTGCTCAGAAGATATATTTGCAGTACTGCCCAGTGCAGAATTTGTGAAGACCAACCACGATGTATACATGATATCCGTGACAGGATGGATTTATAAAAGACAGCACTGAGAAGTTGCTAGGTAACAGTGTCCTGTCCCCACAACTGCTGAGCAGTGGTGATCTGTTCTCATGATGCAATGCTGCAGCCTAATGTCCTTGCTCAAAATTTCAGCCCTGTATACAGGGCTTAAACCCAAAACAGATCTGAGCTGATCACTCTAATGTACAGAATGTCTCCTTTGGCAGCTTTCTAACCGTCTGCCCAAACACAGCTCTTCACATTTCTGGGAAATCACCGCCTGTTTCTGAATGTCCACTCTTTGTGTGAGACCACAAAGGAAATTTTACAGCAGAAAGCTCACCCCTCTGCCCGACTTCATTAAGAGAAGACATGACATACAATCTTGCATTCAATGTATCCATTCAGTCTGGTGTCAGCTCCCAGTCAAAATAAGTATTACAGCAGCAGATACAGGAAAGTAACTTCAAAGTTTATGGACCATCTGAGAAAAAACTCTGCTACAGAGCTCTCAGAAGACCTGAAACAGCCCAGGGGGAAAAAAGGGTGGTAGCACCAAAACAGATCCAACTAAAAGGCAAATTCCCCACAGCCCATCATAAATAATAAAAATCGTCTGCTGCAGACATAACATCACTGGAGTCTGTATGATTGACTATGACAGCCAAGGAACTCTGACATTGACAATGGCTTTTCTTGGGCTTTATTTTTTCCTAAGCATGTTAACATGGCTTACCCATTGGCTTGCTTCATTTCACTGTGGCATTTTGTCCTTCCTCTTCTTTTTAAGAGTAGAGTAAGCAATACATTATGTATCATTGTCTTCCCAAGTTAGAATTTCAAGGCTAAGAAGTCACCCTCTGGGGAGTGAGCTGCTACAGGAGCTCCCAGAGCCCTTATGTCTGGGGTTGAAACAAGTTCTCTGAGGGAACAGCTCAGCTGCCCCATTGTTCACTGTAATGTGTTATTCTCCAACAGGGCAGACAAAAGCTATGAAAAACTGGCTGCAAGAGCCAGGGGAAAAGAAATAGCCCTAACTTACTATGCAGAGAACTCTCACAGGCCACATATTTTCAGTCAGATCCATAATAGTGAGAAACAAAACTGCATCTCAGGTTGATACTTAGAGTGATCCCGGACTGCCTGACACTGGCAGCATCCTGCTAGTAGCAGTTTCAATCTGTTCCAGACAGAAGAGTTATTAGCTTAATAAATTCCTTTCAGCCAGAAGCCAAGTATTCTCAAAAACATAGCTTTTTGGAAGTAACCACCCTAATTTTCTGCTGGTATTTTTCAGTGTATTGCCCTAAGCATTTGTTGTACTATCTAGCTGTAATGGTTCCACATTGAAGATTCTCTAAAGGCCAGCAAAGGGTTTTCAGAGTTACCTTACACCCTTTGCAACAAGTGCTGAAATTCAAATGCATCTCATCTGAAACCTCCTTCATTCATCTTACAGATACTCTCCAAGTAGACCAGAGACTTAATTTTCACCAAGATAAAAGCTTCACAGCCATTGGTTGCCACTATTTCATAGAAGCACTCCTCCACCCAGGACACACTTTACCTGAACCTTTCAAGCCAGAGCCTTGCAATTCTGCCAGGACTATCCTGTTCAGGTAATTCATCACATCCTACTGCTGCTTTGGGAGCCTGGTTTATTAAAATTTCTTCATAACAAAGCTACATAGTAAATGAAGTAAAAGGCAATGGCGTGTCTGACTAAACCATACTAAACCATAATATTTCCTTGAAATTTTTGTTGAAGTCAATTTCTTTCAGGCATGAAATGGATTCAGTGACTGGCTAGCTCCTTTCCCCCCTGCAAATTCTCTTTTCAGTGCAGTGAATTTCAGCATCTTTCCGAACACACCGAGACTTTCATAAATACCCTCTTTAACATGGGATCTTTCCAATTCTTCAGAGTACACAAGAGTTTTCAACTTTACCAGATGCAGCTTCCTTGGATGTCAGATCTTTACAATCAGCAGCTCAAAGTCTTTCAGGACATGCTGAGCTGTTCCTCCCCTGCATTATTGTAGCACCACTAACCTGCGTAGCACATTCCCCCATTCCAGTGATCAATACCTTGGTCATCTGTCCACCAAGCATTTGCACACCAACCACACCTTTGCCTCCTAGATGAAATACAGTATTTTTTAAAAGCTGTTGTTACATGCTTTAGAAATTTCCTGTCTCTGATGGTGCATGAATCTGTTCCTTCTAGCTACAAAGGCTCCTGTCTTGACTGAAAAAATACCCTTAACAGACTTTTCTATCTGAACCTTTTTCAGGGGTGATATTGGAGGCAAAAGGAAGAGTTCAATGAGAACAGGGACTTCTCTTATATCCATCACAGCTGTATTTCCTGTGATTCTTGCTGCTGCTATAGTGCTCTTTTCTCATTATTGCATTACATGGTCTGTCATCAGCTGCCACTCTTGGCTCAGGTTCAGCTGTGAGCTATTTGAGACACTAGTCTTGAAATAACCTGTATGTAACCAGGTAATTTCACTTAACACAGCTGCACACTGTACTATGCAATTCCCCATTTCTCTTTTGAAAACTATTCTGTAGACATTTCAAATCCAAAAGAAAATTCCCATATTTCCTCCGGTTCACTACATGTTACATATTAAAGCCTTCTTCAGTGACCACTACTGGCATCTCTAGACTTTTCTCATTACACAAAAGGTGATTAAGTAACATCACTTTGATATGACTTGCTTGGTTAGTACTAGATTTACTCCTTGTACTCATTTCAATGTCAGACTACTCAGTGCAGTTCTTTATTACCACAGATCTTTACCCATTAGCCTTGCTAGAAAGCACCACAAACCCAACACTTCAGAATATAAATCATTTGCCTCGTGCATTAACATATTCCACATGGAAAAAAAATGCTACTCATTTCATAATTTTTAATCTGGTTTGAAATAAATGTGATGTCTATGATTTTTAAGTAAATAGAAAAATCTAATTAAGCTCCCTTTCAGTATGAGTTTAATTCATATCATACTATTGTTTGGAGCTGTTCGTCTCTGTATCAAATCCACTTCAGAATGAATCACCTAAAGGCTTCCTAGACACATACATAAATGCTTATTTTTAAACAGCCTGTGTTACAAGGCACAACCAGAAACAGCATTACTATGCAGATTGCCATCATTTTCCCCAAACCACAGAGGTCAAAGCAAAGAGTTCGGAACTCTAGGAGCTGCCTTGGCTAGTGATGCTTCTCATATGCCCAGTGTGTTCCCTTCAGTGAATGTCTCTGCCACTGAAATTTTGAACTAGAGTCTTCATAAAGTGCAAAAGTGTTTCTGGGGTGGGGAGGGGAGCAGAGGGGAAGGCAAGTCTCACAAGTAGAAATTTCACTGAAGTTAAATAAAACCACTTGCAAAATAAGGTTTCAGGATTTTCCCGTTTTAAACAATGCATGCCTGAAATTTCCCTTGGTCATAGTAGACTCCTGTTAATATCATGTGTGAGATTGAAGTCCCCAGAGCAGGTCACATTCTTGCTCATTTGCCTGCTTTTATCACTTCCCAGCAGGCTGTGATAGGAAGGAAAAAGGTGTATGGGTTATTACTGTTCACAAGATGTGTCTGCTTTATCCCTTCTCTTTTAGAACTGGTTATTAGTTCACACATTAACACTAATTGCAGCAGCAGAGGTATCAAATGTGGAAAGCCAATTCTCTACAATAACCAAGTCCCAAAACATTTAGAGCTTTATAGGGTAATAAGGCAGAAAGCAGCTAATGCAGCATGCAGTGTGCTCGCAGAATGTGTGAAGCAGTACAGCTCAGATGAACCCATTCAAACCTAATTCACCTTTTGGGTGATCTCAGTAAATGGTTCCATCTACTGCATAAACATGTATTGGTGAAGGGTGATTAGGTAAGCCTGAAAGGCCAAATTCTCCTCAGTGGTCAATGTAGCTGAACAAACATACAGGATTTAAACCACTTAAAAACTGCAGACTTCTAATAGACTATACACTGATACAAATAACAGAATTGTTGGGGTTGGAAGGCAACTCTGGAGGTTTTCCAGTCCAACCTCTCTGCTCAGGCAGGGCCACCGAAAACACGCTCTGCAGGACCGTGCCCAGATGGCTTGTAAATCTCTTCAAGGATGAAAAGTCTCCATGACCTCTCTTGGCAATCTGTATGAATAAAAAGTGTTTCTTGATGCTCATGAGGAGCCTCATGTGCTTTATTTTGTGCCCATTGACTCTTCTCATGTCACTGGGCACCACTGTAAAGAGCCTATCTCCATCCTCTTTGCACCCTGTCTTCAGATATTTATATCCATTGATGAGATCCACCTGAGCCTTCTCTTCTCCAGGCTAAACAGTCTCAGCTGTCATGGTGTTTCCCCACAGGAGAGATGCCCTGTCCTTTCATCATCTTTGTGGCCCTTTAGATGAACTCTCTCCAGTAGCGCTATGTACATCTTCTACCGAGGAGCCCAGAAGAGAACACAAAACTCCAGTTATGGTCTCACTAGTGTTGATTAGAGGGGAAGGCTCACCTCCCTCAACCTGCTGGCAGTACTTTGTCTAACACAGCCCAAGATACTGTTTGCTGCCTTTGCAGCAAGGACACATTGCTGGTTCATGTTCAGCTAGGTGTCCACCAGGACACTCAGGTCCTATTCTACCAATCTGCTATTCAGTTGAGTGCCCCCCAGTTTATACTGGTGCAGGGGGTTAATCCTCCCAGGTGCAGGTCTTTGCACTTCTCACAGAAGTTCATGGAATTGCTGTCCGCTCAATTCTCCTCATCCAGCCAATGCTTCATCACTTTCTCTAGGAGGCTCTTAAGGAAGAATGTCAAAAGTTTTACTGAAGTCCAGGTAGACAGTATCTACTGCACTTCTCTTGTCCTTATTCCCATGTTTCCAATTCCTTCTATGCCAATCTGAGAGCAAAGCATAGACTACCCCCCTTAGCTATAGTATAGCTGAACAAAGCCCACAAAAATAATGATGTAGTCATCACCCAGGGGGTCTACCTGATCACAATCTTCCAACATCCTTGTCTATATTTTACTTTTGTTACAGTGCAATATGGTACCTGTACATTTTTAGGATTCCTGACACCTTGTTCCTGTTGGCCTTTTGGAATAATGAGCATCCAGGCTTTTCAGACCTTTGACAACACGTCCTCCTTTTATAGAGGCATTCATCAGTTCAAACCAAAGTGTGTCACTGCAAGTTATCAAAACACATTTATGTGCATATATATATTTCCTTCTGTGATTTACATTAAGGAACTGCAAATTTCTTAACCAAATGTTAATTCCCTTCTGCAGGGTAGCTGCAGGGAGTGTTTTAAGTCAAAGGTACTAATTGAGAGTAGCTGCTATATCCAAACTACTTTAAAGGATGAAAGCAATCCAAAAAATCGCTTGAGATTGCAAGTGTACCAGAAATCCAAGCAGAAATGTACTAAAACCATGTGAGCCTTCAGAGAAGCCGCATGCTTGCAGATCCCCAGGCAATGACAAATGGAGTTTGTTAAAAAAAAACAAAACAAAACAAGCATTTCAGAAAAGGTAGTGAATACAAAGACACCATTTCTAGTACCAAGGGCTATAGATTTCCAAAGAATTCAGCTGGTATATCATAGTAGGTGGTAGATTATCAGGATGCCACCTGTTAGGTTCTACACCTGGGTTGGAGCAATCCCAGGCACAGCTCCAGGGTGGACAAAGAAGAGATTCAGAGCAGCCCTGTGGAGAAGGACTTGGGGGTGCTGGTTGATGAGAAAATGAACATGAGCAGGCAGTGTCCACAGCTATGTGGACATTTCATTTCTTACACCAATTATAGTGTGACATCTTATATATCACAGTATAGTAACTATAGTTCTTTAAAGAGTGCGATTAATTAAGCCTCAGAAGAGCCATGGGAAATAGCCAAGGTATATTATTTTAAAGGTGAGTGAACCAAGGCATAGAAAAGGTAGGAACAAGAAGAAACATGAGAAATACTTAGTATGATCACAACACAAATAGTGTTAAGTTTCCACTTCTTGATTCCAACAGCTTATTGATTTGCAAGAAGATATACAAAATGTGTAATAGGACCAGTTTTGAATAGCCTGTTACAAAAACCCAAGCCCCCCCCATTCCCCTTTTTCTCCTCCCTTCAGAGCTGAGTATATAGCTTGAAGGTCTGGATTTGTAGTGTCTGAAGACACCCAGTATAGATGGCTTCTGAATGAAGGTCATTCAGAAACTAAAAATAATTAATTTCCGAAACTGCTTATAGTAGAGGGATACAGATGGATCAGCCTTACCTGTCACCTGCACAGTTCATCTGATTATTCTCATGACATATTTTAGCAGCAATAAATCTATTCTAAGGCTACCCTATGTCTTGCAATACAAGCCACTGAAAGCAGGAAAGGAATCACAACGTTATAAATAAGTACCATGGCAAAGAAAATTCTGGTACGGCTAAATAGCACATATAAAGTAGAACAGTAAAGCGTGGCACGGTGGATACTGCTGCCAGTAAACCATATTTTTTAAAATTCTGACAGCATTTTAGAGCTAGAATAATTTTCGTAACACAAGGAATTGAGTTATATTACTTGGCAATAGCATTAATATAGGAAGCACAAAAATAAGGGTGGATTTTAATGAAGGTGATGACCACAGATCCCATATATTTTATGCACTGTGAATCTCGAACTCATGAGTCCAGGATCTCTATCCCCAAGTTCAAAGGCCACCAACTTAAGTAGCCCTCACTTGTCAAATATCACAGTTATCACATGGTGTTCCTCTGCTGCAGCATCTCAGGCTCTCTCCAGATGAACCGCTTGACAGCTCATATTTTAAGGAGCTCACTAAATCTTTCAACAGACAGCCCATAGTCTGGAAACAATATATTCACCTGTGCCAGTGCCTCCAGTCTGCCTTTACTAGGCAACTCAAGCAGAGAATAAGAAAACCTCAAATAGAAGAAAAATATCAGAGTTGGGAAGAAGAAGTGCTCACCATGTTGCACAAAAATACATGAACTAACCAGTAAGGGAGGAGATAAAGAAGCACTGTAAGAATTCAACATGATATTCAAAGAATATTTTCAACACGTCACATTGACAATAGGTACAACGGATTACCGTTAGAAAAATGACATCCCCTAAAGACCAACAGCAGGAAACATTAGTCACCTCTTTCAACCTCTCTCTGAACTACTCCTCTCATATACAATACTTAAGGGCTTTTTATCTGAACCTGTTAGAAAGACTCAGTGTATATTAACTTCTTAAAAATAAGGGTAAACGATAAAAACTTCCAAAGTATTGTAGGACCAGTGCAAAGACACACAGCTAAAGCTAGGAAAATGTAGTTTTGAGAAATAAGAAATTTTCAATAGGATGACATTTCAGGGAAACATAACTAGTCATCCACCTTTAGCTGAGTAATTCCAGACATTTCCTTAAGTGATCCAATAGGTACCAATATTTTCATTAGCAAGTGCCCAAAATTCTGCTATTCTTGAAATGCTGTCACTGGGTTGTCAAGTGCCTCCTTGGTTGTCATCTCATGCCTGTGGTCCTTTAAAGGACTCACACACAAGATGCTCCCCGTTGTTTTGAAAGTTCAGGTGGCATACATCACACCAAACCTCCCTGACAGCTTCAAAGAAGGAAACTGAATCAAGCCTCTAGTATAAGAGATGCTGATTAACAGGTGTGTACACACTTGAGCACAAACTAAAGGCCTGTGCACATCCCAGAAAAATAGTAAGCAGATTGTTCAGAAACAGACTCTAAGGGCTGCCAAACAGGTAAGGTGGAATGGGCAGGTAATTTAGTTTCAAGGCTACCTCACTACAGAAATGGAGAGGCAGCTACCAGACCCACAGCTCCCAGTCAGGAGCTCTCATCATCACTCCACTGGCCTCACAGGACTTAATAAGATGGCTTAATAAGAAGGTACAGAGGGTGTCTGTCTATGGGCTCTCCCACAAGCTCATTAAATCCTCTCCCCCCAGTTCTCTATTGCACACGCTCTTCAGTCTTAACAAAGCTCAGCCTCTGTGCTAGGGAGCTACAATGCTAAGCCTATAGAAACCGAAGCACCCAGACAGCAGAGGGTCACCTGAAGAGACTGTTTAGAGAGTTTGTCTTCCTTGATACATTTGGCCACTGTTCTTACAGAAGACAACACCCTGGCAGCACTGATTGCTCTCAGCACATCTATCTAATTACTGTGGCTGAGTCACCCTTTTTTGGGCCAAGTACCAAATTAAATTACATGCAGTGATTATATAAAACAAAGCAAGGCAGCTTAAATGGAGACTTATTTCTTGCTAAAAATTTTAAAGAGTTTTTAAAATCACAATGAAACAACTTCAGATTCTCACATGTTCCGTTCTCTATTGAAATAGATGCACAATTTTTCAAAAAGTTCTAGAACCCACAGATCTGCTTTTTAGGACTGTTTCAGTACCTGGGAGGTATCTGGGTCTGGGTCTGGCTTTTAAAGTCCTGGGTGGAATTGTAGAATCATTATTGGTCCATGGAGTTAAGGCAAAAATAGCTGATACTGTACTAAAAGTCTGCACAAAACTCCATAGTATGTCAATGAAAAGACACTTAAAGAACACAAACCTCCAGCAGGACATTTTTGACGGATTATTTTTCTACTTTCCAAACCACAGAAGCCTTAGAGAGTTTACCCCAGAAGAGGTGGTTGGTATTGTGTCAGATTCCTGATATGATTGCCCAGAGTTTTGTTCTGAAAAGACTCCTTTGTAGAAAGAAATAATGACATCAGTATAACTGGACTGAATCTAAACTAAAAATGCCTGTCTCAGTTGTATGCTAATCAAAGGATTAGCAACATCATATTCTGCAAAACAGCCAAATTAAGTGTTCATACTTAAAGTGTGCCAATTTAGTTTTTGTGTATCTTTTTAATTTCCTACTTTTCTGAAAACTATTTCCCCATGTCCTTGGCAGAATGGTTATGAGCCCATTCCAAAGACAGTTATCGCAGGGATTTAACTCAAATCTCTGTAGACAGCTTTTAGTGCAGAGCAGAGTTCAGTTACAAAACAGTTGTTTTAACATCTGCCACCATTCAGATGAGGCTGTTGTAAAAGTCTTACAGTGCCATGTAGCCGTTTTAGACTTTGTCATCTAGTTTTATAGGTTGTCTAAACTCCTTCCTATTCGTATACTTGTTCGTTATAGGGCTGAAATCCATTCTTTCAATGAAGCTACCAAGAGTTTGGACAGCACGAGTATAAACGCGAGATTTAGTGAAGAGGAACATCCCCCAAATCAGTTAATAGTCATTGAAACCTCACCGATGAGTCTAAGTTTCCTTCCAGTAGGCATGTTCATGAAGAATAGCTTACTGCGAGATGAAGTGTACATGTGAAGTGTACAAGGTGTACACAGTTCTGATGCCCTTATGTCCTAGTTTCCCAAGAGGACCACAGGCATATGGAAGGGCAAATCTCTTGAGTGATGGGGAAAAGACCACCTGTAGATTAACAGTAATTTCTCCCAGTTCTCCTGGAGTTGTAAAGAACCATAGAGAGATAATAAAGTGATCCTTCCGTACCAGTCATTGGACCAGAAACAACGTGTAGGGTTCATACGCTGAATCTTCTACAGATTGTTCTCACAGGGACTCAGTAACAGCCATGGCTTCTACTTATTTGTCTGTGGCATAGCTGTTTCTTAAAGTCATGCTTCATCTCAGATGGCTGCATAACTCTCTTATTTCAGGCCTGCTTCCCCCACCTACTACATATATGATTTTAATCAGGCTGTAGACAAGCAAGTGACCAAAACTTGTCTTTCCTTTGGTGGGTTGTTGAAAATACACATGAGACAGGAAAACCCAGAATTCACAAGCCATGTAGTTGAAGAGGCAATTTGTCCTACCGGTGCCAGAGGTTGAAGTTAATTAAATGCAAACTAAGGACAATAAATCAAGCTAGTATGTACTGAACACAAATGAAAAAACAGTTTGCCATAACAAGCCTTATTATACTCTTAGACTTTCATATAAAAAAATTAAATAACAACTACTTCTGTAACAATCAGTATCAACACAAGATGGTTTTAATTTTTTAAAGTTCCAGAAAAAGTGCATACTCCTCTCCCTGAATCTCAGAAAGCATTTGTTGCCCAGCACCACCCCAGCATCCATTGGGATTGAAGTGAAGGAGCAATTCCCATAACACTTCTGCAGCTCCCAGACAGCCATCCAAGAAGTCCCTGAAGGAGCACATCAAGAAATAGCTTGGTATAAACTCAATAAGAGCAACTGGAAGAAACATGGTACAGAGGTAGAGCTAGATATCTTGGGCATATATTTATTAATTGTATTCAGCAGAGAAAGAGTAAACGTGGAGATGTGGAAGTGGTAAAAGCATGATAAAAGAAAAAGTCAACATTTACTACTTTTTTAGCTTATGATTGGATTTTGTCTTAAATAACAGTATTTAAAAAAGAAAACGTTACCTGCAAAATAATTTGTGAGTTGTCAAAGAAAAGTTAGAACCCTTACCCAAAGCTCTGAAACATTACAAAACAAATATGTGCTTTGGACTCTTCAAATACCATAGAGAACCTAAAAAACATGAAAAACAGTGACTCATTTTCCCTCCAGGAAACCACAAAGCAGTTCAGATAATCTGCTTCCATTATTTACGGTATTCATCAAATATAGATATGTTTGCCCATCCTCTGTTGATCAAAATATGCAAAAATACTCAAGACTACTCACAAAATGAAGTCCAAGCCTGAAGCTGCTCCCCTCACTGTGCCAAAGAGGAGACTTTGGGGTGTGCTAGCAAAACAGGCTGGGGTCATGTCCCTGTACCAAGGGCTGTTCCCAGAGTAACCCTTCCTATAGCACACTCTCCAACAGATCACAGATGTGCCAGTGAGTTGCTCAGACCCACCTGAGGGGCACAGGCACCCCGTTCCTCACCCCAATTTCCAGACCGTAAATGGGCTTTGCCACCAGCTCATGCTGCAAGAAGATCACAATGACCCACCATTTCTCCAGCTCACCTGGGCTTCCTCCCAAAGGAAGCTTATGGACGTGGGTAAATGAAAGCCACTGGCTGTTTCAGTAGGTCCTATGGCTGGGATGACTGGTAGACCAGGACTAATGAGAGTACAGCAGAAAACACCTGCTTCGTGTAGATTGAACCAGAGACAGTATGGCACAAGAAGGCAAAATTTCAGGTCCCTGCCCATTAGGGGTCCAGAGATGAGTACTTGCTCCTCCAGTTTCACCTACAAGTCCACTGGGGACCAGGGCACTGGCTGTGGACTGCATTATGCATATCCATAATAATGTTTCCCATTAAGATGATGCTGGAATTAAATTAGAAGCACATAAACAGCAGGGTTAAGCATGACATCAATTTGACTTAAGGCAAAATTGATGGAAATAAAATATTTTCTACTCGAGAGAAATTAAAGTTATCCAATAGAGCAAACACTGCTAAAGTATGTTGGATCCAGAGAGGAAAAGTGAGTTTGGAACATAAACTGGAAACCTCATTCCCTTGAATTCCATAAGCTGTTGTGTGTTAAGTGTTGTGTGTTTAAGAAAACTAAAACAGTCCTCAGACCTTAGAAGTCCAGTCATGTGTCCACTGATGGCAAAGAAATCCTATGTCAAGCTGATCTGGAAGTTTTTGGGTTCAGTGAAGCTTTCATCAGGGAAGGATTAGCTGAATAGCAAAACACTTGCCCTTCTGCTCAATAGAACAAAGTAATATTCATTATGGATTCATTTTAAATTAACTTTGACCCATCACTTCTCTGTAGGATTACTTCTTCCTTCATCTTCTAAAATAACTACTATCAAGTCTGTTACAAAACAAATTATATAAATGGATTTGTCACAACCTGGATTTTCACGTTGGTCATTTCTGTAGTCAGTAGACAATAATGTCTGTGATAAAGGAATCCTTTTATATTAACATAGTAAAAGGCTGAAAATGGAAGAAAAAGACTATAAGAGAAGAATTTAATTTCTTCAGAATTCCTTTATTTTCACTTTTTATTTTTTCTTAAATTCTTAGGGTCAGAAAGGATAAAGAACCTTTATTTTGGTAGTAATCCTACTACTCCTCATTGCAGAAATATCTGTGGCAAGCATATAATGTATGGAGAAAACACTGAGAATTCTCTTTTTCTTCATGTGTGATACACTCTTAAAGAGGGACATTTTTAGTATTTGTACTATACTACAGTGGAACTGATAAGATAGGCTGTTGTGGAGTGGGGGAGAAATACCATTTTACTCCAAAGCAAAGCCTCTCTGAATACTATCTTTGTAAACACATTTCCATGATGGAAGTTAATTTGAAGTTTTCCTTTGTAAGATAACAGCAGATTCCTGTAGTCTGTTCAGAAGTAGTCAGTTCACAAGTGAACTTCGTTACATAAAAGGCATCAGTAAATTCCAGAAATTCAGGCCAATTGTTTCAAAATTCACGTGATCAGAATAGTCAAAGCAGTATGCACAGGCTTTTTAATTTACCAGAAATACAGCAAAAGAAACATCCAGAGTATTTCTCTGAATTCTATACAATTCTCCTGTTCCCTTTAAAGGTCCTTATTGGGCATAAGTCTGTGCTTACCTAACACAATTTCTCTGGAACAAAACATTCAGGAAATTTTGCTTCTTTCTTTTTGCATTGTCTGTACATACAAATTATAAATTTTCTTGATAAGATCATTATTCAGTAGTCCTTGATAACTGGTGAACCTGGACCTGTCACTTTAAAGTGGGCTAATTAACTCTGCTTTGATTGCAAAGTAGGGTTTTGAAAGTTCAATATGTACAAAAAGGATTAGCAAACAAACATATATTTAACTTGCTAGACAAACAGAAGCCCAGAAAGCTCACAACAATGATCAGGTGGCTAACTTGCATAATCAACAAGATTTAGTGTTGGATTCTCCAGTAATATCCCCAAAAGTAGATTTATTTGTGTCTCTCAGCAGGCATTTTCAAAATTGCCTCCTTACTATAGAACAAAGAGCTACATATGGCCACGCACAGTTGAAAGTGGCAGCTAAAGGAAGGATTATAGGTTCCCTTAATTAAAACATTGATCCAGTCTGGCATCAAAAGCCAAATTTAGATTTCGGCATCTGTGAGATGTAAGAGTTGTCTTTATTAAATCAGGAAAGTTGCCTAGAGCTGATGTCACCAGCCATTATAAATTAATGTATTTGTCAGAAAACAGCATCGATTTCCAAAGGCAGTCACCGCCTGTCCTTACCAGTTTTTCTGTGGAAAGCTGGTACACTGCTTAAGGATCTGTGTGAATCCCATGTTAAATCTCTTATACTAATAATTTTCTGGTCTTACTGCTGGCTATATTACATAAATCTTCCCACTGAACTTCAGATGTTTGCAGACCTCCACAGAGTGGATAAGACGGAGCTCTCTAGCCCAATTCTGCTGGGCATGGCAAAGTTCATAATGATACTTAGTTACTTGCTCATCAGAAATAGTAACACGTGTCAAGGAAAGGGCAGGGACATAGTCACACCAAGTCTAACATCGGTTAAGCAAACAAAGGAACAACTTGCTCAGTGGCTTATGATTGAATGGCAGCAGACAAATGCTTTGTTATAAATCAAGACTGAATATTCCTCCAGACAGCAGAGTGTAAAATCAGAAAGTTACAGACAGTACCTGAAGAAACTCATACCAAGTTCATTAGATCAAAATATGTGTTCGTGTGAATGTTCCTGGGGTGCACATTAGAGCTTGCAAAGCACTAACAGAGCAATTCACTATTTTAGACTAACAACGTATAAAAACCAAGAGGCTCAGAAAAAATTCTCGTAAGACACTGACACCTTCCTAAATTTCCATGATTCTTCTGATGTTTCTCCTTTAATTTCTTCTTCCAGATTTTCCCAGGACTGAAATAAAATCTTCCCTTTTTTCTGCAATACCATCTTCCTCTTTCCCAGCATCTCCATGAGCAGTTTAGCTTCCAATTTGAGTTTTCTCTCTTTGTCCCCATACAAATGTTATATTGACTTAACCAACAAACTCTTCTGTAGCCTTTGTCTGCAATCTAATTGTAGAAGCTCTATAAGCCTGTGCAAAAGCTAAGATGCCCATTGACCTAACCAAAGCAGTGTTTGTAAACAAATTCAAGAGGCAGGATGCATTGCATTCAGAATTTGTACAGGTTCCAATTTTACTCCAATTCCTTTAGTGGCTTTACAGCATACATTTAGGAGATGAAGAGAGCTAGGCTTGAATAGAAAGTATCTTACTAGTCATAGCTACGCTAAACAACCGCATCAAAGTAAAAAATTATATTAAAGAATATTTGCAAACAGATGAGAAAGTAATGCAAACAGTATCTTAGTCCCTGTGGTTTCTATAATGATCCTTTATTGTAATATCAGAGTGTCATCTACTAGGGAAATGTGTCCTCTTCATTCAAGAAATACGATACACCTTATACAGGTAAAAGAAAGGGAAATGAGCTAGTATTCCAAAATCAAATGTCAGATCTTCCCCTATTTAAGCTTGCAGATGATTATGAAAATCTTAGCGGGAAGGCAGTTCTTACACCAGGATATACACTGAAACATTCCTACAGACTTACTTGAGCTATACTTTTATTTCTGTGGTATATACCTACACACTGGCAAGAAAGAAATATTATTTGCAAATGCCAGTTAAATAAAATGCTGAATACATTCTTAGATCTCAGCAGGTATAAAACTTGAGTCCAAACATTTCTTTGCTAGAAGCATACTGGCAAAGGATGTTTGTCCTCCCTCCCTCTCTCCCTCCTTCCATCCCCTCTACCCCCCCTTTCCTCCCCAGTTTTCTTCACACTTGGGAATGTGACAAGAATCTAAACCAAATTAAAGTACATCTGACTTTTAATAGCTGTTACTCAAAGTGACTCAATGCTTTCACTATTATTTTCTTAAGAACTTAATCACAGTAAAATGTTCTAAATTAATTCTTTGTGAGGTCTGTTCCTATCATTTGTCTGCTAGACATGACAGCATTTCATGGTGAAAGAAATTAATCCTCAATATTATTTCCCAGCACACCTTAAGGAAAAAAAAAGAAAAATATCATAGAAATACACACATGCTATTACTAGAACAATACGAGGTAAACTGACAGGGGAGATTTGGGTTAGACCTTAAGAAGAAATTCTTTACTGTGGGGTGGGCCCAGAGCAGCTGCCCATCCCTGGCAGTGTTCAAGGCCAGGTTGGATGGGGCTTTGAGCAACCTGGTCTAGTGGAAGGTGTCCCTGTTCATGTCAGAGGGGTTGGAACTGGATGAGCTTTACAGTCCCTTCTAACCCAAACCATTCTGTGATTCTGAGGTAATCTGTGATTCTGAGGTAATCCAGGGGATTACCTCAGAAAAACACCTTGTGTGAATAAAAATAATTTTCTGGGTTACCTTTACATGAACAGGACACAGATGTTCCCTACCAGCTGAGGGTTTAAAATCACTGACGCAACCCATGTCTGTGAGACCTTTCCCTTCACCTGTAGGTGAAGATTTAGGAAATCGCAAAAGCCCTCTGGTATACATATTTAAAAGTAAGCATTTTAGTCAAAATTTCAAAACACTTGAAACGTTTAACCATAGGTTGTCTTACAGTCACATATAATTCTACTTTAACAGGATCTAAACACTGAGAAATTTCCTGTTCAAAAAAGAATGTTAAAACATCAAGCATAAATATATAAAAAGAAATTAAAAGTCAGCATCATCATGTAGTATCTTTAACAATCGGCTCTAATGAAGTTTTCAGTTCAGTGCGTATGAGTTTTTTGTATTTAACTTACACAGGTCATGGAGACAGGATGAGAGACATGGAGCACACACTGGTACGTGAGAAATGCTGAGAATATAAGGATAAAGATTTTCCCTGTGGGAGTGATGAAGCACCAGAATAGGTTGCCCAGGGAGATTGTTAAGTTTCCATACTTGGACATATTCGAAACTCAACTGGAATAGGCTCCATGAAACCTGATACAGCTGGACATTCTGTCAGCTGGAGGTTTGAGCTTGCCTCCAACCTGCGTGATTCTGTTATAGAATCATAGAATCATAGAATTGTTAGGGTTGGAAAGGACCTTAAGATCATCTAGTTCCAACCCCCCTGCCATGGGCAGGGACACCACATGCTAAATCATATCACCCAAGGCTCTGTCCAGCCTGGCCTTGAACACTGCCAGGGATGGAGCATTCACAACCTCCCTGGGCAACCTATTCCAATTCCTCACCACCCTAACAGGAAAGAATTTCCTCCTTATATCCAATCTAAACTTCCCCTGTTTAAGTTTTAACCCGTTACCCCTTGTCCTGTCACTACAGTCTCTAATGAAAAGTCCCTCTCCAGCATCCCTATAGCCCCCCTTCAGATACTGGAAGGCTGCTATGAGGTCTCCACACAGCCTTCTATCCTCCAGGCTGAACAGCCTCAACTTTCTCAGCCTATCTTCGTAGGGGAGGTGCTCCAGTCCCCTGATCATCCTCATGGCCCTTCTCTGGACTTGTTCCAACAGTTCCATGTCCTTTTTATGTTGAGGACACCAGAACTGCACACAATACTCCAGGTGAGGTCTCACAGGAGCAGAGTAAAGGGGCAGGATCACCTCCTTTGACCTGCTGGTCACGCTCCTTTTGATGCAGCCCAGGATATGGTTGGCTTTCTGGTCTGCGAGCGTACACTGAAGCCAGTTCATGTTCATTTTCTCATCAACCAACACCCCCAAGTCCTTCTCCGCAGGGCTGCTCTGAATCTCTTCTCTGCCCAACCTGTAGCTGTGCCTGGGATTGCCCCGACCCAGGTGTAGGACCTTGCACTTGGCATGGTTAAACTTCATGTGGTTGGCATCAACCCACCTCACAAGTGTGTCAAGGTCCCTCTGGATGGCATTCCTTCCCTCCAGCGTATCAACCGAACCACACAGCTTGGTGTCATCGGCAAACTTGCTGAGGGCGCACTCAATCCCGCTGTCCATGTCAGCAACAAAGATGTTGAACAAGAGCGGTCCCAACACCGATCCCTGAGGGACACCACTCGTTACTGGTCTCCAGCCAGACATTGAGCCATTGACCACAACTCTTTGCGTGCGGTCATCCAGCCAGTTCTTTATCCACCGAGTGCTCCATCCATCAAATTGATGTCTCTCCAATTTAGAGACAAGGATGTTGTGTGGGACAGTGTCGAATGCTTTGCACAAGTCCAGGTAGATGACATCAACTGCTCTACCCCTGTCCATCAGTTCTGTAGCCCCATCATAGAAGGCCACCAAATTGGTCAGGCAGGATTTCCCCTTAGTGAAGCCATGTTGGCTGTCACCAAGCACCTTGTTGATTTTCATGTGCCTTAACATGTCTTCCAGGAGAATCTGCTCCAAGATTTTGCCAGGCACAGAGGTGAGACTGACTGGTCTGTAATTCCCTGGGTCATCCATTTTCCCCTTCTTGAAAATGGGGGTTATATTTCCCTTTTTCCAGTCATCGGGAACTTCACCTGACTGCCATGATTTCTCAAATACGATGGCCAGTGGCTTCGCAACTTCATTCACCAGCTCCTTCAGGACCCGTGGATGGATTTCATCGGGACCCATGGACTTGTGCAACTATCCGGGCCATAAATTTATCTGCTGTAGGATTCTGAAACTCTGGTGCTTCATAATGTTCATAGCTCTCAATCTAAAAATGGCCCACAATGATATTTGCAGCTGGGAATGAACCAAGCTTCAGTCGTTTCTTTTGGCTGACAGTGTTGACACAGACTGCTAACCAGGTGGTGATTAAATCTTAGATTTTGATTTTGAAAACGCAGCAGTGCTTTGAGCTCTGTTTTAAACTAGTGTGTATTCTTTCACTTCTTATGTAAGCAACCAATTTATAATAGCAGACCACTGTCTTGCAAGCAAAGCTTTGCAATGGAATGATCTAAAACTGTCAATGTCTGTCTTAACAGTTGCAAACATGATCCCAAATGTCTGTAATGTCTATCCCAAGTGTCTATAATGTAAATATATATTAAATATGTATTATGCTACAAGCAGGAACACTTAAATGTTGGACTCATGTTAGGACTGGGTGCTGTAACTATAGTGATTTCTCCTTCAGCTGCTAGACTTCCACTTGCCATAAAATGGAGAAGGAAAAGCACTGGGGAGAGATTTAAACATTTCACTCAGTATTGAACTGACACCTACTGCTGAACATACATTGATGTTGTAGAAAATAAGTATGTTTATGACAAGCAATCTTTGCCTACAGAATTTGAAGAACAAATACAGTTTAAAAAAAAAAAACTGACTGAGGATTAAAGAACTGGAATTGTTCTGGTGAATAAAAAAAGAGAAAAGAAAGAACTAAAAGCAGTCTTCCCACACAGAGCACTTATCTTCCGCCTAACAGATTCCCCATCACAGAAAAGCTTTTCCCAAGCACCAGGCTGGTGATGCAGGAGAGGGTATATGGTAAAAGAAAACCAGGTGCTGGGCAGGGATTAAGCTTTCTTAGCTCCCCCCTGAGATGAGACATAAATCAAAAGAGTATTATCCATGCCACAAAACTGTGGCAGCTACCCTTACAGCCAACAACATACAATACTTCACTAAGCCTACCAAATTTCATTTTGCTACAGCCAAAACAAAGCTCTTCTCCCATCCTGCCCCTACATATTCTCAGTAAGATTACATATGCTGAATTAACTGTATCCATGTTTCTTGCAGCAGGTCCAGAGGGCTCTCTCATCTGCAGCTATTTTACTGCTGTATACAGACGTATGTTTGCCTGTTTTGTCACATCTGTAATCCAGGAGAGACCTGAGACTTAACATTCATCTGGTTGCCTTAGAGCAACAGAGCTGTCATGCTGCCAAAGACTTGAGGTCCATTTAGACTCTTATCTCCAGTGACAACCAACATCAGATACTACATAAAGAGGTACAAGAATCCTCCAGTACAGAGAAGTGGAATAATCTCCCCACAGCATTATTTTCCATTCTGACCCACAAGAGGGAAATTATTTTCCCCCTGCTAGTTTATATTCCTCCCAAGATTTATTTACAACACAGTTTCCTAAGCCTGTTTTAACACATGCAAATTAGGTGTCAGCCTCACTTCTGTCATTAAAAATAGCAAACTGAAAAGCATACCAGGAAAATAATCAATTTCACTCATTTTAATCTATGAGAAACTACAGGAGATCTCTCTCCCCAGAACACTTAAGTGGTGGAGTGAGACCTGCTCCTGGTCCTGTGGGGTTCAGAGTAGCTGGGAAAGGAGACAGTACTATCCATTTCTGATGATCTGCTAGCACAAATTGCTAGAGCAAGCTGTTTAAGTTCCAGAGTCACTATCTGATTTCTTGTTCCGAAGAAAATGGATTACTGCATCTGGCAAGTTTGCTGTAGGGTGTGTCAGAAAGCCAATCTGGTGAAAGGAATGAAATACGAGGGTGAGAGTTAGCAAAGAGAGGTAGAGCTGTCCCTAGTTATTTCCTAAACACCATTCTCCACTCCATTCATTTGCTTTATGATGACTGTCTGTGAAGAATCAATCTCCGGGGAACAGATGCGCATATTATCCTGAGGTATCTAGAGATTTGTAATCAGATGAAAGCAAGCAGAAAGATAAATTATTTGGTAGTTCAGTCAGTTTATTACTGTAACAAATACAAAAGCCATTCCTGCTATAAATAAATGAAAAACTTCCACTTAGACACAACTGATACATCTGGAAAGCCCTGTGACTAGCCAGAATTTTTCTCTCTACACATTGTGTCTACTGATGCAAACCTGTTAATTCTCTATGTATTTAATCAAGGTTTATGTGACTGGATAAGGCAAATAACAGGCAACATATGGAAAAGGTTCATTCCACTAAAGCCATACTTCACTACATCTACACCATAGAATCATGAACCTCAACTGAAGCCATTTGCCATATTGCTTCAAAGTTGCTGCATGGCATGGAGCCACATCCTACTTTGTGCTGGATCATGACATCACCTGTAAGGGCCTTATCCCTGAGTAGAGGTCACCAGGCAGAGCCATTTAATCATACTGAAGAGTAGTGAGACTGACCACCATCACCACAAAGAAGAAAAACCTCCCCATCATCTCGATCATTGTGTTCATGCCATAAACAATGGCATTAGTCACCTCTGCCATACACCAGAATTTCCAAACAGCTGGTCTCCTGTCACAGTTCAGTTTCTTACTGTCATTCCCTCCTTGCCAGAAACCATCTTTGTAGGTGGCAGAAGAGCTACATCTGTCCCATAAGAAGTGCTGCTTCACTGGTATTGGTTTCCATTCATGTCCACAAGCACCTAATTTATCCGTGTTATTTTCAGAAAAGCCAAACATCTCTGGACCTCTACATTTCATTCTCCTCTGACGCTAGTGTCTTGCATTGGCTCTGTAATAAGCCAATAAATCCTATAAAAAACATAGCTGGAAAAATGTTTTTTTTTAGCTTTAAACGATAGTGGCACAGACCTACACTTCACGTAGTTTGGCCAGCAGCATGTGGAACATTTCTGATTAAACATAATGTATTTTAGTGGAAAATGAGTCATTCTACTCAGTGGAGGTATTAAGGAAAAGTGGCCGTATTTTTAGAAGAAGGAGTAAATGCACAGGCACAATTTGAAATGCTTGTTTCACTCCTGAAAAGACATTGGATTTCTATTCCTCTAGGGGATGGAAATTGCCTGATTTGCAAAGCAGTGAAAACTTATCAGTAACAAGCAGTTGTTTGCTTTTTTATCAATAAAAAAAAATCATGAGGACTTTTAGCTGACATGGTTAAGACACTGCAATGACTCCAGAAATTAAGGCCCCAGATGAGAACATTGCGGGGCCAACAAAACCCATGGATTTAAGATCCCTCAGCCCTCAGTAGCCCCTCTAGCCTATATCATGCTGGCCACTATAAATTAGAGATACACCAAACTGTATGCCTTATGTGTCACTGATTGTTACATGCGGGTCTGTGTGAGATATTTTAACTTCACCCTTCATATTGTGACAGAGCTGCCCCTGAAGAACACCAACAGAAGTGGTGTGCAAGAGCGCTGGTACATTTACTTCTGCTGACATCTCAGGATGGACCAAGAAAACAAGTATTTTAGAAGGAGGGGAGGGGAAAAACAAAAGATCCAACGAAGCAACATCACACTTCTCTCAGGAAGGCTTCCAGTGTGCTCTTCTCAAGGGTCAAGCTTCACAACAGTGCCTCAGTATTTCAGGAGTAAGCTACAGCAAGCAAGGAAGAGCTGAAGGGTCATACTGGCTTTCCTAGCCTTCTCAAATGTTTTGGATACTATTTCTTTTTTCCTTTTTTCTCCCCAATTAATAAATAAGAGTAAAGAAAGGCAAGGTAATACTGAAACAGCTGACTGGCTGCTGAGCTCTTGCGGTACCTCAGTGCTGTGAGAACACTAATAAACTTACACAGACAATTGTAAGATAGCAGGTAGGCCACTAAATACCAACCCACAGACCTTGGGTGTCACTGTCATTTGACAAGTGTTGGTGTACTCCCAGCAATAGAATCATAGAATAGTTAGGGTTGGAAAGGACCTTAAGATCATCTAGTTCCAACCCCCCTGCCATGGGCAGGGACACCTCATACTAAACCATGTCACCCAAGGCTCTGTCCAACCTGGCCTTGAACACTGCCAGGGATGGAGCATTCACAACTTCCCTGGGCAAACCATTCCAGTGCCTCACCACCCTAACAGGAAAGAATTTCCTCCTTATATCCAATCTAAACTTCCCCTGTTTAAGTTTTAACCCATTAGCCCTTGTCCTATCACTACAGTCCCTAATGAAGAGTCCCTCCCCAGCATCCCTGTAGCCCCCCTTCAGATACTGGAAGGCTGCTATGAGGTCTCCATGCAGCCTTCTCTTCCCCAGGCTGAACAGCCCCAACTTTCTCAGCCTATCTTCATATAGGAGGTGCTCCAGTCCTCTGATCATCCTCGTGGCCCTTCTCTGGACTTGTTCCTACAGATCCGTGTCCTTTTTATGTTGAGGACACCAGAACTGAAGATCTGAACTGCTTCTTGTCACTCTGACCTGAAGCTGTAGAACAGTTTTTCACATCAAATAAACCAGGTCTCTGCTGTACTGCATGAATGGCACCACACTGCAAACTCATTCTGTTTCATTCTGGCCTTCCACAACTAGCAAAAATGAAAAATGCAATGGCATTTGCATTTGACAAGAATGGTGGTAAGTGTGCTCTAAGGGCTTCCAGAAGTCCCCAAGTTTTTCTTTCCTATCCTTTCCTGCCCCAGCTTCAGTAGCCATGGTGGGGATGGGATCAGGGAATTTATCTACATCCAAAACCACCACACCAAAATAGTAATGGGCAGGGTTCATTTCTAAACTAGATCAATTCCCGCCACTTCTTATTTATTCAAATGTGTGCTGGCACACAGGAAGGGATGGAAGTAGTAGCTGCCTTGGACTTCAGTGAGGTGAAAGCCTTCTGAAACTTCAGTCCCAGACAGAGGTTTTATTGCCATAAGTGTTACAGAAAACCAATTTGTGGGACTGCTTAATTTAAAATGTCATTTGCAATAACATACTTTCCCAGAATTTCAGTATATTGGTGCCAATCTCAACTTTCTACACTAAGCTACTCAGTTCTCCAAATAATTACTATTTTTATAGTCTCCCTAGTTACATATTTTGTAGGAAAGAGAACCTGGACTTCCATATCCCAATCAGTCCTCACGAGTATTATTCACATGCCTTCAAACTGACAATTTTCTCTTGCTTGATTTTTTTTCATTTCCCATAAAATGCCTACACATACTAAAACGTGAATTCCCACGAAACTGGCAATGGCACTGGATTTGTGGGGTTCTAATCAGATTAATCATTTTAAATTGGAAACTCAGTTATCTAATTGGTTATGGTAATAGTAGGATAAAAATAAAATAGGGTCCTTTATTATCACCACTCTAAAAATACCATGGATTCTGGTGTAAGGATTTAGAGTCAATGATCATGAACATGCATCTAAAGGCAAACTGATTCCCCTCAAAAGCCAAAAGCAAGCTTTCCACAGAAAATTTGCATCAGTGTTGTAAATTCATCAACTATGTTAGACTGACATGTAAGCAGCTTAATACTTAAATTATGCAGCTCATGAGAATTCACATGGGGAAGCTTTTTCTCAAGCTGCCTTTTGTAGAAATATCCAGATGCAAAGCAATTATTTACAGCATGCTTGGTTTGCAATGACCATGAGATGACAGAGTTCAGGATCTGGAGGACAGCTAGAAAGGTGAGCAGCAGAGTTAGAACTCTGGGCTTTAGGACAGTAGAATTTAGTGGAAAGGACCTGGGGTGCTGATTGACGGATGATTGAATATGAAGCAGCAGTGTACCCAGGTGGCTAAGGCAGCCAGCAGCATCCTGGCTTATATCAGGAATAGTGCGGCCAGCAGGGCCAGGGCAGTGATCATCCCCCTGTACTCGACACTGGTGAGGCCACATCTCAAATACTGTGTTTAGTTCTGGACCCCTCACTGCAAGAAAGACACTGAGGTGCTGCAGCAGATTGGTTAAGCAGCAGCTGAATTCAAGCCACCATGTGCACTCTCGTCGTATTTAAATTTCATGCTAACCTACACTGGCAAGAGTGTGGTCAGCACAGAGGGAAGTTACTGACCTCATATTCTGTAATGGTATGGCTGCACTTAAAACAGTGTCCCGCATTTCTTTCCTCCCCCTCTTCAAGAGAGATACTGAGAAATTGGAAATGGTCCAGTGGAGAGTTATCAACAAGTCCAGGGCTTAAAGCATGTAACCTATAAGGAGAGACAAGGGAACTTGCTTTGCTTAGCCTGGCAAAGAGAAGAGGCAAGAGAAAACCCCACTGTAGCCTACAGCTGCCTGAAGGGAAGATGGCAGTCAGACCACTCTCAGTAGTGGCAGATGATACAATGAAAGCTAACAACTACTAATTGCACCTTCGGAGGTTCAGGGTGGATGCCAAGACAGACTTTTTCGACAGAAAGGCAGTGCAACACCAGAAGAGTCTGACCATAATGGCTGTGGAATTCCCATCCTTGAGGGTCTTTCAAGGTTTGCCAGAGAGAGTGGTGTCTGACTCAAGACAGGATTGGTGACAGTCCTGCTTCAAACAGGAAACTGGGTTGGAAATTCCCGGAAGACCTTCCAATCCGCATGTCAGTAGTTTTATCACACTATGCAATGTCACTAATGCCCTTAGTGTTATTAGCTCCAAGTGCAAAATAATTCCAGTTTGTGAGTTATTATAAAGCAGAAATACCATGATTCTCCTCTATCCCCAGTTTCCAGATACAGCACAAAACCTTAACCTCCTTCACCTCAAAGTACCAGGGAGACAGCTTGGCCTTATGATTTATGGGTTAGAATTATGTAAAGCAATCAACAAAAATGCCAATATGGTAACAATATCTCCAGCCATGTAGCAGTCTTCATTATCATCACCATTTTACACAATGCAATTCAAGCATAAGCGTCATGAACAATGAAACAAAGTAGTCCTGAGCAATTCAGGAAAAAAAAAAAAAAAAAAAACCAACACAAAAACACAAACACCACCCAAAACATCCAAACAAAAAAAACCCAAACATGAAACAGTAGTTACATGCAAAGAAAAAAGCAAAAAATAAAAATACCAAATCACAAACAAACAAAAAGTTAAGAAACCCCCAGTGAGGTATATACCAGTCTAAAGATCTGGCAGCTAAGTTATTACTATTTCTATTCCAGGGAGAACCAGTGACTCACTGCACGTCACTTTGACCTCCATTTGCTTCTCTCGAAACTAAAGAAAATTGATGCAGTATAGTGACAACTGAGAACTAGGCAGAAGGAATCAAATAGACCTCAATCATCAGACTCACAGAAATAGAACTAACTCCTACCTAATCTTTAGTAAATTGTTAAAAAATATATTACATATATATGTATGTTAAGGCATGAAAAAATAATAGAAATTAGTAATTACAGTTAGCCCCACCTCATATGAAGATATCCCCCCTGCATTTTTGAGCATCTTCTGGAACAGAGACTGGCCATAGCTTGCCATCTGATTTCTGACTCATAAGGTTTGCTTAACATAAGTGCCTGCACAACACATAATTAAGGGTTGTGGGCCTTTTAATGTACATGCTCAGCTAGCTTGTCCTGCAAATCCATTTTTATACTGCTGACATTCTTGTGCTGGTGTTCTCTTCAACTTTATGCCCAGTGCTTATTAGATTCCTGGTACTGTTATCACTTACGCAATAGCATTCAAGACAAAATGCAGCAAACTTACAGACTCACAGAATCAACCAGGTCAGAAAAGACCTTTAAGATCATCCAGTCCAACTATTCCCCCAGTACTGCCAAGACCACCACTAACCCATGGCACTGAGGGCCTTGTCTACATGGTGTGTGAACACTTGCAGGGATGATGACTCCAGCACTGCCCTGGCCAGCCTGTTCCAATGTCTGAGCACCCTCTGGGGAAGGAATTGTTCCTCATCTCCATCTAAACCTCCTCTAGTACAGCTTGAGGCCGTTTCCTCTTGTCCTCTCCCTTGTTCCTTGGGAGCAGAGACCAGCCCCCTCCTGGATCCATCCTCCTGTCAGGCAGTTGTAGGGAGTGATAAGTTTCCCCCAGAGCCTTCTCCAGAATAACCCCCCCAGGTCCAACTTCTTCCATCTGCTCCTAAGCTAGCAATTGGTTCAGCTTCACCTGCAGCTCTGTTCACTGACACCATGAGGAATTCTTCTGAGATCTTAGCACTGTGTTGTTCTCCTTAGACATTCAGTGCGCCTCATAATGATCTCAAAGTTTACCCCTGCTGAACTAGCTGAGAATTACAAAGTTCAAAAAAAGAAATAATCAAGTGCTTCAGAAACAACCATTATCAGCAAAAAAAGGCTGCTTTCCAATTACCTTGCTTATAGGTTGCAAGGGAAGCATGGTTTATTTAATTCTCTGCTCTTCCACAATGTTTTGCCTTCACAGGATCTTTCAAGTGCTGCATCCTTCCAGTGTATCTTTTCTCTTAGTTTGCTTTACTTCTTACATCGCATTCAATATGGTGGACTCTCAGATCTGATCTGCGTCCACCTCATTAGGATTGAGTCCTCTAGTCAGGGAGGAGCCATCTCCATGTAGCCCATGCAAGAACCTGGGAAGTAGTTTCCTCCCAAATGCCCAGTGCCAGTCCTGTGTTTCCAGTCCAAGATGGTTGAAGTGTTTTGAAACATAAGTTAAAGCCTGAAGTTTCTTTCCCTTGGAGTGCTTGCTCCACATGCTTTACAGAGAGCATGAGAACAGCACTAATTGGGCACAATATCACAGTGCTTAAGTGTCATCCCACCATTCCCTTTCAGACCTGCATGTTATCAGACAAGTTTCTTGCACGACTCGCAAGAGGAGAAACCTAGAACATCCTTGACTTTAGCACAAAGCAGCATATAATACCTAGAATACCTTTGCACTGTAGCTGCTAATACCTGGACATGAACACTAACTGGAGTCCTCAGATACAGACAGGTATGGACCACCTGGACAACTTGGGTTTGGCTGGGTTTTTTGTCAAAAACTTGCTTTCAGCTGCTTCACAGAATTGTCTAAAGAGAAAACATATTTGTCTCATTGCTGTCTACATTTGCTCTTAAAATATGTATCTAGACACGGATTAACGTATGTTATTCTGTGGGCTACTTGCCAGTGAGAAGCTTTTCTGTTCCTTTGTTTTCCCTTCAGTTACTCTTTAATCAACCCCACATACTCTTACTGGAGGCAAAATATAAAAGATGCTTACTTACTGCCTGTAAAAAATATACACACATTGACCACAGTTACCCTACATACCAGTACATTTGTATTTGTTTACTCCAACATTCCTTACAATGTCATCTTAAACGTGCGCCATATTTTTCCTGTTCTCCACTCCTCCCCTCAAGCATCTTTATGGCAGTATTACCATCTATACCAAAAAGATAACCAGCTTCAAAAGGAAAACAGAATAGCATAGGAAGGAATAGTTGTCATTCTTGTTTCCTACAGATACAAAATGCAGTTCATAGATCTTTCATGCAATATGAATCATACCATGGACATGTTCTGATTCTTACGTTGGCAATTAGCATAGCGCTTACACCAGACAATAGTATTAACTTGCACTGTGAGCAATGTTACACTGGTGTATCCCATTGCTACCTCAGACTGGGGGTTATGTGGCTGGAATTTTTGAGTGCAGCTGGAAATGCTACGGTGGTTTTCAAGCTTTCTTAAAGGAGCTTCTAGCATGCAGTGAGAGTAACAACAACATATCCATAAGGCTACCTTACCTGCTACCTTACTTCCCTGCTAAGTAAAGTAAGACCACTCCTAATCAAAGCAATCCATGCTAGTATTTAGTATGTTAGTATTTACCAGTATCATCTCTTCCTATACAAAGGACAAGTGGCACATTGAGGCCTCACAGGTTAGCAAGGCTCAAATGAGAGAGCAAAAAAAGCAGAGGGCAACACAATGCAATATTGATCCAAAGCTCAGAAGTCCTTACTCTTCTTTTCCCAAAGAGGCAAGGTTAAGGATAAAACACAAGATAAAACTGGGATTTTGCCCACCTCTGTGTTAAAGAACACCGAGTCAATGAAACAAAATTATTGTAACCCATTTAAGTGTCAGAAGCAGTAATAAATACTTCTTCTAAACATAATTACTAAAACACCGAACAAGATGCAACAAAATACATAGTTTGCTGTTGTAACTGAGAAATATTTTGCCTTTTGGTTTGTTTTTTCAGTAACGATTGAAGACATTGGATGTAATTCTAATCCATTGCAGTTAAGGGGACTTCTGCCTTGACTGCAAAGAGTAATATTAGATCCCAATACAGTAATGATGAGTGCCTTCATTATAATGAGTCTAATCTTGTTTCTGGCTGTGCTTTGAGCAATAAAGAGTGTCATCAATACAGCTATGCAGGCTTCTGCCAGATCTCTGCTTCTTTCTGTAAGACACAACTGTGATGCCACATAATTGTGAATTTGTAAATGCCAGCAAAGTTTATGAAACATTTCTCTAGAGAATTGTCAGCACATTTCAAAAACAGAAATGCAAGGCACTTCAATAGCAACTACAGCCACCAACTGGATCAAACAAAATAATATCTTGCATAACTTTTTGTCCTACAGAAATCTCACATCTACAAATTATTTGCAATTTATTGACAGAAAAGATGATTTCTGCAAACTGAAGCTTGCTGTGGGAAAATTTTGTTCCCCCTGACAGAAGTGTAGTTCATGAGAACCACAGCCTCCTCTGAATCAGGCCAGTGCACTGAATAATTTGAGTCCCTCCACCCACCACTATTACGCACAGAAGAGGGGAACTGGAGAGCATATGCTGCATCAGTCTTCATGAAAAACAAAACCAAAATGAGCACTGAGCTATATCCATAGAAAGGAAGGCAAATACAGTTCATCCACTAGTGTGAACGTCGCTAACTCCCTGGCTTCCTTGCCTGGCTGGACCGCAGACTTAGTAAAGAGATGCAGCTGCCCTGACATTTTTATAGAAGAGCATAAACAGAACCACTATTTTCTTCCTCCTTAACTTCAGTTACAATATTTTCTCCTAATTTCTGTGTAGTATCTCAAATTCAGCATCAACTGTGTATTTGAAATTACAAAGGATTAAAAAAAAGAAAAAAAAAAGCAAACAAAAGTACCCAAAACTGAACCAAAACCCAACAACAAAACCCATGAAAAACAAAATCCCACAAGCAACTAATAAAGAACCCAATACACACCAAAAAACACAATCTCACACTCAAAAAAAAAAAAAAAAAACAACCAAAAAAACCCCCCAACAAATCACCAATTGTATTCTCTTATCCTAAAATTACTCTTTTGCAGGTGAGGGTACAGATCTTCCCAAGAAGTAACAAAGATAGGACAGCTAACTTGCCAAACAAATGCTAACAGCTTCTTCCGATGGATTAGCATGCTTACAACATATGAAGAGGCATTCATCGTTACAATTTCCAAATTCAGCACTTACCATTTTCTCAAAACTCTGCTCTTCCTGTTCTTGTTAGTATCAGATAAACTCAGAAAATAATGTTGGCCAATTAATAACAGCTTGCAGTCACAGCAGGATTTATATGTATTGCTGTTCTACATTTATATCCTTATTACAGTTGATATTAATATTCGCTCCATATTTAATTTTAAATTGCAATTTCAGTTATGTTTGTCTTGATTCAGTTATACTCTATTTGAATTGCAGTGTATCTCATTTTCTGCAGCGCTGCCAGATACTTGATTATTGGATGGTTCCCAAGGATAGAATTTTAATTTAAGATCTTTTGGGTATACAGTATGCATCCCACAACTGTCAATATACACTGTTGTCTATTAGAAGTATGCTATGCTTCACCTGTTTGTTTTGCTGCAGTGCCTTCATGCACAAACTCATCTAGAGATCTAATATTTGATAATGAGTTGACCTAGAACAGCTAAATAGTCACAAAATACTCTTCCATTTACTAATTTGCTAAGAACTGCA
This sequence comes from Pezoporus wallicus, assembly GCF_028554395.1. Taxonomy (NCBI): domain Eukaryota; kingdom Metazoa; phylum Chordata; class Aves; order Psittaciformes; family Psittacidae; genus Pezoporus; species Pezoporus wallicus. The sequence goes on from NW_026642638.1 coordinate 459,428, forward strand.
TACATAGGGTTAATTTTTAGGTGGTAAGACTTTTGGAGTGTGCTTTGACATTTGGTTATTACTTAAATACATCACAATGTGCTAAACTGTTTTCAGTACATGCAATGGCAGCAGAACTTAGATTGAGGCCACCCTGGAAAGAAGGAAAACACAGAAGGCCTTTTAGATCAGAGTTGAACATTGCAAGTTAAAATACTGACTGTTTTCCTCTTAAAACATATATGTCTAGAATTGCAACCACTAGTGCAGTAGATATGTAAACTCATATTTTATTCCACCAGAGTCTATAGTTCAACAGATAAGCATGGTGAACTACCAGTTCTGTGTATCCTAGAAGGTAGAAGGTTAGATTATAATATGACAAAGTATTCCTCTTTATATTCTGCTGTGCTGAACTTGTAAACCACACAGTGGAAATTACCAGTGAGTCCAAATTATCTTGCTTTTCTAATGCATCTCTACAGGCTTCAGAGAGCTACAGAGGTTTTGGTGAAAGGTGGGGGGCGGAGTGGGGAGAACCCTTTAGTGCCCTCACATCATCTATACATGTTGCACAAAAAAGATTAGGGAACAAAATAATTGAAATAAAAATGAAATTTAGTATTGTATGGGAACTCTCCAGTCTATTAGTTACTGGAACTATAAATTGTTCTAACTAAATACAATGTGCATCAGTGATCCATTCATTTATTTTTTTTACTACAAGAAATTTATGTTACTCAAGTGAACTGTGAAGCTTGATACCAATATTTATGAGACTGCTTAAATTCAGATTAAGAAATAATTTGCCATGTTGAGGAATAATAAGCTAGCTTCTCTTACTCACATTTTCACAGAATCTCTCTTCCCTAGGACTAATGTGTATTAGTCTTCACAACCTAATGCACCATATTACAACACTGGTACACAGATTGGCTTATATATTGTAGAATACATGCTCACTTAAACATTTCCAGTTTGATACAAAGAAATAAGAAATTTGCACAATTACTAAGAAGGGGAAAAAAAATCTCATGCTAACAAATCAGAATTCACCACATTAAAAAAAAAGAAACAGAAAAAAAATCATATACACAAACCCAACTTTATCAGTGGTGCTCAGACATTTAACACTAGGAAGGCTGACAACACTCTGGAAAACCAGGGAGGCACTTGTAGAAAACCTAGACAGCTCAATTAAATCTACTGAAATATCATGATTTGTCAGCAGCATTACAGCTTTTTCTTTTATCATAGGAAGTACAGATCAGCAAAAAATATTCAGTGTGCTTCTAAAAGAAAGTGAAATATTTTTCAAACAGTGAATTTAAAAGAACAGTTACCTGCAGAAACAGATTCTCTTTTTTAATTTTACACTGCGCCCTAATTGTTTAAGCTCATGATTAGAAATTCTTAAGTACAAAAGTTAAACAGTCTGATTTTTTTTTTCATATCTAGACTAATGCTTGAGACCTTGGGAAGCTGCCATAAAAAACTAAAAATATTCTGTAGCCAATAACTACTATAGATATGAAAGATTATTCATACACTCTAGAGCTTGAAACTACAAAATCCCCAGCAAATTTTACAAGATTGAAGGCAAGTAGTCATTAAATCTTCATTTCACTCACACCACTGTAAAATATAAACAATATAGAACCCTCCAATATGAGACTAGCCATATGGTTTGCTGGCATCTCATTCTTCACTGATGAAATGTAAGAAAGGTAAGGCTGTACTCCTTTAAAAAAATTCTAAAAATGTGTAACTATATAATTTGGATTATTATAGCTTAGATACATTTGTTTTTCATTAAAATAACCTTTAACTATGCTTTTTAAAATAAGAATTTACAGCAACAGGGACTCTCATAATTATGACATACTCTTCATTTGCCTCATTAAAATATTGGATGAGTAACTCCCCCATGTTCTGGGGAATGGGAGAAAATAGATCATTTTCTGAGTTAAGAAACACTAAGATTCCTTTAGAATAAAGCCCAGTTTTTTTCTCCCCATCACACTTGTTGGTTTGCCACGTATTTCTACATGCTATAGCACAATTGCAAGGAAGGAGATCTCTGTACCGTAGCATTACCAACAGCAGTGTTCTGTATATAACACAACTGGATGAAGTAAAATTTCTTGTGCAAACTACAATGCTAAAAATAGCAACTCATTTTTTTCTAGTAGCCATACCCAACAGACAGGATTTCATTTTCTTTCACTTGATCATATCCTCTAAGATCTCCTGTAGCTTTTCTTGCCTAATCTTTAAGAACCATCACATAGGCACCGCTCTCAATTGTTAGCTTTTTGCTGGGACAGCATGACAGTTCTACAAAAGCAGTTTTAAGACCTAGTGAAAATACAAAAGAAAGCAGGAAGGAAAAAAGATAATTATATATATATATAATTATAATTATATATAATTGGAATTTCTATTCCATCTGTGCAGCAGACAGCATAGGCTCTGCTGAATCAGGTGGATGACATAGAGGACACCAAGTAAAGCACTGAGGATTTAACTTGTATGAGCCATGTATGAAAGCTTTTCTATCTGAAGTTGCTTGAAATAAATCAAGCTAGGAAATAGATACAACATATGAAAACTTCACCAGAACAGTGTTGGTTTGGTTTTATTTTTTATTTTTTCCTCATTCAAATCCCATCTGGTCTCTGTATATGTGTAAGAGGAATAAAGGACAGGGATTTAATTTCTAAGTGCCTGCTTCTAACCCAGCTCTATTCAAACTGTACATTCAAAGGCTTGCCTCCTTGGGTTCATGATTCTCCATACTGCTATTTAAATTATAAATCACCTATTCAGCAGAGCACAGAATATACCCCACTGCAACACTTTGAAGTTCCATATTTCACCAGCACATGGTCTGAGAAGCAAAAGAAGCTGACCTGATCTCTTCCTAGTTACTTGGGTCAGGAAAAAAACACCAACAAAACTTATGCCTTTGGCATGCCACCTCTTGGCTCTGTTGTTTGTAACCATCTTCTTTCAGGCCTGGAAAATATGAAAACCTTGCAAATCACTTCTCACAATGGACATAATTGTCCTACTGTATATGACCACCGATCAAGTAATGGAATTTCCTCCATACAAAACAACCACCGCAGGTCCAGTATTTTCGTTAACTTCTTTTACCAATAACTGTATAGCTTATAACTCTGCCAGATGCAACATTTCAGACAGAAAGTCTTTTTGAAAGGTAACAACTCTGCTTTGATTTCATGGGAACGATTAAGTCTTAAGAGGCCACTGAAGATGAAGAGAGCAAATCACATAAGGCAGCTTTTATGCTCTCTATTTCTTCACAAATTACAGTCCAGGCTATGATTTTTGAGGATGACTGATGCAAGGCTTTCTCTCACATAAAAGAAATTCTTAACCTAACTAATATTTTGAATAATATCTATAATTTTGCTGCACTTACACTTTAAAAAATGTGTGACAAAATGACCTGCCACTTGAAAAGAAGGCCATGGGAGGACATGAGGAAGAGAAAACTAATAGTCTGCGTACATTCCAATCATCTTTTAAAAAGTCCATCAGCTACAAGTACATGGGCTTTTCCACTTAAAAAAAAACTGACTACCTTTAGAAATTACCGAATTCCCAGGAAGACAGACGTAAGAGAGTAAATCAGGCCAGAAGCCTTTTAGAAAAATTTCTTTTCAGACTAAGCAAAAGCTGAAGGACTGCACAAATTACATTTTACCTGAGTTACAGAGTGATAATCAAGAGAAGAGGTTCATTTTCTATGTGTAACATCTGATTGCTAAGGACAGAGACCACCATGTTCCCCAGGCTCAGGTGAAATGTGCCTGACTATTTAAGGTCATTACATCTGGCAACTCCAGAAGATGCAGAATGGGAAGTTGTCTGTTATACATTCTGAGGTCTGATTTGCTCTGTCTCAGGACGCTGCTGGCCTTTCTGGATTGTGTGGGGAAACTTTCAGAATGAAGAGAGGAAACATCAAAAGAAAGTCCTCAGTGCATGCAGTGGTATTTGGCAGATGTCAAATAAACCCTACTTTTTTCAAATAAAATTAAAAACCAGACACCCAAAATGATGCAAATGTGATCCACAGACTGGAGACCCAAATGCACCATATACTCCCTCTGGCTCAAGAGGTTTTGAAAGCCTGTGGCAGTCTCCGATTGGCAGTAGTGCGAAGTTTGACATTAACATGAAGAGGCCAAGGCTACAGTCGTGGTTAATGACAACAATCTTAATGACCTTTAAACTTCCTGTTGCTACTGATACTTAGTTACCAAGTGTTACCTAAACATAAACTTCTGTTAAGCTAATCAGTATGCAAAATACAAAAAGTCGCTCTTATTTCTTCCTCAGGACTACACCCTGACTATGTACTTCCAGCAGTCCTGGAGGGATAAAAGACTCTCTTACTCTGGAATACCTTTGAACCTAACTCTGGACAACAGAGTGGCTGACCAGCTCTGGGTGCCGGACACGTATTTCCAAAACGACAAGAAGTCATTTGTCCATGGGGTGACGGTGAAAAACCGAATGATTCGACTCCATCCAGATGGAACAGTCCTTTATGGCCTACGGTACGTTGGGTTTTTTAACCAGCTATGTGGCTGTCCTGGCAGAATGCAAGTTGTTGTTGGTAAGTGCAGGTAGTACCAATGCTGCTCTCTTCTCCTTTTTCCTGGTTTCTGAGTGCAGCTTAATGAGTTGGCACATACTCTATCCAGACTGCCACAACACACTCAAGAATTTTCCTCAGGGCATCAAAACTACCTTTGGCAACTAGCAAAGCCCAATGCTCTGTCTCTTTCAGTTCTTTTGAGCATGTTAACACTACTGATGAGTTCTTTGTTTTGGTTCTTACCTAGTAATTGATCACAGCCTAGAGAAACATTCCTTCCTTCTGAATTTCTACAGCAGTTCTTTAGAACAATGTAAAATGTAAAACTGGGAGTCATCTGAAGAAATGTGACCAACATTTGGTAGGGAGTAAAAAGAAGGCATTTGTAAGTTTACATGAATTATTTAAAGTTTATCTATATGCCTCGGTACAGGTTCTTTAATCTGCCTTGGTTTATCACTGCCTCTTCATGCCACAACTGCTTCTTCATACAGTGCAACCTATATTCACCCGTGTAGATAAAAATATATTCTAAAATCTGAACAGGCACAATCTAATGATAAGGTCCAGAAATGTAAAATTAAAACTAAACCAATTTATTTGTTATGTTGAGATTGCTGCCGAGCTTTGCATTATTTTTTAAAAAGTTAAGGTAGTTTTGCTTAGGGAAAAAAAGAAAAAAAGTCATAAAAACCCAACTGCCTGAAACAACCTTTGATCACTGTCAACAATGAAAATAATGTGCAGAGAACATAAACCTGAATGCAAACTTCAGTTAAACAGAAGAAAGAAAAAGTAATAAAGCAGAAAACCTAACTGAAATACTCCAAAATCACACCTAAGATAGGGTTGGAAAAAAACCAAACTGCTGCAGCAGTTCAAAAGGAAAATAAAGTTTGGAGAAAGATAACTCGGAGCTTGCTGAAAATAGAACTTTGAAATGACCTCTTGGCCTATAAAAATATAACCTTTATAACACAACACTATCCATGCACTCAAAGCCTTCCAACCCATAAATTCAAGCTTGACAAGACAGAAAAAATAATATAAAAATTATTATTTTGGTTCATCATGCTTTCCTTTGAACTTGTTAGATTCACTGGTAGTGCATCAATTGCCACCAGTGATCACACAGGCATTTTGATAGAGCCAGATATGTACTGGTGCAGAAAACCGGCTACTTCAGTTGTGAAAAATAAAACTAAGAACCCATGAGGAAATAGCTGATAGACTACAGGTTGTCATTATCATCTGCTAGAAAGAGCATTTGAAAAATATGTCTTTCCCGTTGCCTTCAGACCTCCTACAGTTCCTTTCAATCAAACTGACTCCTGAAAATCAACTTCACAGAGCAGTTATCATTAGAGGATTTTGGGGCATGAAAAGTTTTAGAACTTAAAAAAAAATTTATTTTTTTATTTTTTCTTGATGCCAGGAACAAAATTTATTTACATTCCAGGATTTGCATAGTGGCAACAATGTGCATTAGAGCCAAGTAGTGCAACACAATCAGTTGTAAACAATATAAACTACATCTAGAAATGTACATTACACAACTGCTTCCACACACATGCCATACATCTGTTATTAATAATGGTCTTTGAAAAAATAGCAAAAGAAGCTGGGACACACCTGGTGAATCTGCTGCAGGTCCTCTCATGTGCTTCATCAACAAAGCACCAGCCTGCCTGGGAAGCTGTGACCTTGCCCAAGTATAATGCCTTTGCTCTTCCTCTCAGAGGTGGTCAGGCAAACCTCCAATGCAACAGAAAAGATGATCATCTTCACATAACGAGGTTGCTAGTTCATATGATTAAATAACCTTTCACACTTGAATTGGATAAGCAGCAGCCATGCAACTGCAACAGCTGCAGCTCTTCAGCTTAATACCCCATCCAATACCTCGCTGCTTTCAGTAGGAAAACCAAACAAAACCAAAACCCAAACAAAAAAAAACCCACACTAAAATAAAGTGCAAGCTATATTCCACACACTTGGAGTCTAGTACTGCAGTGGCGAAGCTAACAAACAAGCAGAAGAAAGAATGAATGTAAGGGGCACCGAAGCAGGTTTCATACAGCAGACCACAATTATTGCACTAAGTCTGCATCTATCAGTGGTCACTTTCCTCACAGTAATAAATGTGTTTCTGTCACCTTACACATTACCTTTAGATCATACAAACAGCAATTTCTTCATATACCAGATACCACATACAGCTTATAAGAAATAAAACATGAGAAAACAGTGCAGAAAATGTTCTCAGGTAAAATTCTGCATTGCCTGTTAGAAATTTTACAACGGCTCCAATCTTAGTCTAAAAAGTAGAGAAGAAACTGAAACAGATCAACTTGTGTTTAGCCACTATGCAGCAGAGAGCATGGAAACAGCATCACCAAACATCTCTTTTTTGCTTTTAGTACTGAAGACAGAGCATTGACCTGGCACTACTTGAACAAGACAGACAACACCAATTATGCTGCAGAACAGTATGTGAGTTCCTAGCAAAATAGGCAGGGCCTTAAACCATCTCTCAAGGATGATTTAAATGCTTGCTTTCCCCAATGCCTCTAATTCCCCACACATTTTTCTATTTTCATTCCAGACTTAATGCTTCCTTTCAGGCTCAGATATGAAATTTTACTGACATCTTTAAACACAAATTGAAACAATCATAGCAGTTCTAAATAACCTACTTTGTTTGTATCCATGTACTCGGCAGTTTAGCATTAATGCAATGTTCAGTCTCAGAACTGAAGAAAAACAAACCAAGGTTAATCTTCTGGCTTTACAGATGAATAAACAAGGGAAACTTGCACTGAATATGGTGGACTGGTTTTAGATCATATAACAAAGCATTATCACACTTCAGAATGTCTCCGTCCTAATATTTCTGTGATGAAATAACCAGTCCCTTTAGCTATTTTTTTCCCGTAACTTTCAGCTACTGTATCCACACAGTGTAAAGAATGAGGTGTGCATAAACTTGTGCAGACACAGAATACTCCATACCTTCTGGCTTCTAAAATAGTGCATTGCTGTCATGTCTTACTGAAAATGCTACTTCTCTTAATTATTCACAGTAGTGAATAATGCATAGCATTACTAAATAACTCTTTCATGCTGTTGCCCAAGCAACTAAACACACAAACATGTTTAACTCCACATTAATATTTCCACTGAACTCCATTTCAAATATGCCAGAAAAGTTGAGTGACACTGTTAAATCTTACGACTTGTCGTGGTATAACCCCAGCTGGCAACTGAGTCCTACTCAGCCACTGACTCGCACATCCATCCAGTGGGATGGGGCAGAGAACTTGTAGGGTAAATGTGAGAAAACTCCTGGTTTGAGATAAAGACAGTTTAATAGAGAAAGCAAAAGATGTGCATGCAAGCAAAGCAAAACAAGGAATTCATTCACCACTCCCCATCAGCCATTTCCAGGAGAGCAGTGCTCCATCACATGTAACAGTTGGGAAGGCAAATGCCATCTCCAGATGTCCTCTTCTACTTTCTTGTTCCCCCCAGTCTTATATGCTGAGCATGGTGCTCTATGGTATGGAATATTCCTGTGGTAATTGGGGTCAGCTGTGCTGGCTGTGCTCCCTTCCAGCTTCTTGTGCACCTCCTACCTCACTGGCACAGCATGAGAAACTACAAAGTCCTTGACTTCGAGTAAGCTCTGCGTAGCAACAAATAAAACATCAGTGTGTTACCAACATTATTCTCAGAATAAAGCTGAAACACAGCACTGTACCAACTACTAGGGGAGAAAACTAACTACCCCAGCCAAAACCAGGAGAGCTATTATATTTTTCTGTGGTGTAGCCACCTGCTTCCTAAGAGAAAAAAAATCCCTTCAAGTCAATATGCAAACCTGCAGCACTGTAAGGCTGGTGTCTGAGATAGCTCTAGCTTGGTCCCAGTACAGCTGGCAGAAAACTGTATTCTTCGTTATTCTTCCCCCCATTTTTAATAAGTCATCAGATCCCATTAGCTATAACCCTTTTGGCACTAGCAGTGTGTCTAATGCCTCATTACTTTCATTGCTTTTTCAGGTGAGATTCTCTAGAAATATCTCCCAAAGATCTAGATTATCAAACCAACACATGTTGCTCTTTCTTTTGCTTGTCTTTTGTCCCTCTTTCCCAGGTAAGATGCTAGACATGTAATTTGTCTTTAAGATATTTAAGGAAAATTTAATAATTTATCATACTGAATTACATATTAAAATTCTTATGTCATGATGTCGAGAATGGAAGTTCTGATTTAAATCATCCTTTCCTAGTATTTTTCTGCTGTGTCTTAATTCTTCTGAGCATTTCATTAGCAGAGCAATAACAACTTGTTGCTTCTTAAGTGTCTGTTCTGTTTATTTTGAGGCAATCTCATGATAATATCAGCAGAAGTTCATCTGGTGTTGGTAAAAGAAGCAGATCCTTCAAAAGGATTAGTTGTTAAGAAGTGCAACATGCCTTCAGTGATACCTTTACGTAGATTTCCCTCCTTTCCAGTGTTCGCACACAAACCCATCTTTCATCAGAGCAGGTATTCATTTATTTAAAAGCAAGGAGTAATATCATGACAAGGAGTGAAGATCTGGTTTGGAGCGTGGAAAATTTGGTTTTAGCAAGATCACACATTTTTAGACCCCTGCAGCAGAGGATGCCACTTTGCTGGGCCCTGCAAGGGGACACGGGGAAGAATGATCTTTGCCTTCAACATAAGGACTTATTTCACCACTTACATAAAGAAGGTATTCTGTGGCATATATTGTCAGACAACATTGTCAGACACATCCATCTACCTCAAACCATTTCAAAAACATGAATTGAGGCATGCAACATTTGATTTACTAAATACTTATTCATATGATATCCATGGGAGCCATTCTGGCATACCCTTAAAGGGGAATACAAGAAAAGCTATATTTAAATGCAGAATGCTTTGGTTTTAAATATAATCTTAAAAGTAAATTTGAGTGTAAACTTCCCTTCCTGACTCTCTTTCAGTGATGTATCTGAGTGTTAATAAAGGAATTTTACAGCTACCAATTTACATCTTTTAGTGCGGTGAAAATTTACTGCTTTATGGATTGGTTTTGTATTGCCATGATTTGGGGCTATGAAGTTTTGGGTTTCCTCCAAACACCTTAATGGATTTTATTAAAGAGTTGAAGTATTTTGAGGACATCCCATCATGGCAACAAGCAGCCTACTTACACTGGTACTTAAAAGATTGTCCTCACCTGTGTTACTAAACAGATCCAGCCAGAAAAAAAAACAAAACAACAGAGACTGCAGTCATTCTAAGTGATAAAACCCCATCTCATCTAACTGGAATATAAAGCTACTTTTTATTTCACTCTACAGACAAATACAGAACAACTTATAAAGCATTCTTTTATCAAGCATAGAGTAGCTTTGGAAATGATACGAAAAGCTATTTCTTCCATGTGTCAATCCCAAAAGATGTAGCAGCAGGCATCTTAAAAAAAAGAAGTAGTAGTGTCATGCTGGAGTAAAACATCCAAGGAGGGGCAAGACACTAGATCACAACTGACACAGAAGACACTACTTTTCCTACTTGGTGTTTTCATATGTGGTTATATGTGAACCACATTGCAGTATTAAGGCTACAAGAAGCAATTTGGGACTTTATTTATATTTTTGAAACAAGAACTTTGCAAAAGCAAGTCAATCAAATATTTGTCATTTCTTCTATATCCCAAAAGATTTGTGTCTCTGAGGGTCAGTTTGCAGGATTCACAGGCAAATGAATACATTCCTCAATGTACAGCTAATAAGAGGTACAGATGGGGGAAGCATTTCACGTGTACATTGTGGATGCCAGTTCAGCCTGCCACAGGTCACACTGGACCTGCTGCAAACTTTTTCCCAATAGGCCATGTTTAAACAAGCAATCATACCTGACAGGCAGCTAGCATGGTCCCTCATCACAGGAGATGCACTGCTAAAACCACTTCTTTAATCAGAAGGGAAAATAACAAAAGATGAAGAGGACACAGCAAATTGATCCTGAGGAGGATGGATTTTCCTTTTAGCTCTTCCTGCTGGTTGCAGACTGTTTGAATTGTCTCTAGGTCTCTCTCAATCCCACTGTCATCTCCTCTTCCTACTTCATAGCCCAGTCTTTGGGCGTAGCATGGCTGGTGCAAGGAGATCATAGAATCATTTAAGTTGAAAAAGACCTTTAAGATAATTGAGTCCAACCATTAACCCAGCACTGCCAGTCCACCACTAAACCATGACCCTCAGCACTATCTACACATCTTTTTCAATACCTCCAGGGATGGTGGCTCAGCCACATCTCCAGGCATCTGTTCCAATGCCTGACAACTTTTCAGTGAAGAATGGGGTTGTTGTGACCTAAGTGTAGGACCCCGCACTGAGCCTTGTTGTACCTCATACAACTGGCCTTAGCTCATCAATCCAGCCTGTCCAGATCCCTCTGTAAAGCCTTCCTACCCTCCAGCAGATCAAAACTCCTGCCCAGTTTGGCATCATCTGCAAACTGACTGAGGTTGCACTTGATCCTCTGGTCCAGGTCATTGATAAAGATATTAAACAGATAAAGATATTAAACAGAACTAGTCCCAGTACTGAGCCCTGGGTAGCACCACCTGTGCTGCCAGCTGGATGTCACTCCCTTCATCACCACCCTTTGGGCTCTGCCATCCAGCCGGTTTTTACCCAGTGAAGAGCACACCATGAGCAGCCAGTTTGTCCTGGAGAATGCTATGGGAAACAGTGTCAAAGGTTTTACTAAAGTCTAGGTAGACAACATCCATGGCCTTTCCCTCATCCACTAAGCAGGTCACCTTGTCACAGAAGGAGATCAGGTTAGTCAAGCAGGGCCTGCCTCTAAAAACACCCATGCTGACTGGGCCTGGTCACCAGGTTGTCCTGCATGCGCTGTGTGACGGCACTCAAGACGATCTGCTCCATCAGCTTCCCCAGCACCAAGGTCAGACCGACAGGCCTGTAGTTCCCCAGACCTTCTTTTATGCCCTTCCTAGGTGAGTGAGCAATGAACAGTACCTTAATTCATGGAGAGAAGGCAGTTAGTAACAATAGTGTATGCATGGAAGATGGTATGTGTGGCCAAAATATAGCTGCATTTATTAACCAGGCTTCAGTAGCTGTAGAGAAAGGGCTATTTCTTACCCTTAGCAATTGCCAGAGGGGAAAAAAAGAACCAAAGTTCACTTATGCTCTCTCATGCTTGACCAAGGACTCCTCCAGCCCACATGTTTATGAAGTCAAAACAGAGAACATCTGTATTTACCTAACTGCTGCAGCACCCTTAATATCTGATGTTGCCATAAGCAAAAATGCATTTCCAGGATTGTTCGTAACGTGCAAAAACAACTAATTTGACACAGTCCACCTCATGTCATTTGCCACACACTGCAGTTAATTCGACAGAGATTGCAGTCTGGTTTGTGTGATACATCTTGAGAAAATAAATAAATATATAATGTCAATACAGCTACATTCTGCAATTTATTGCATGAGGCACAGTAGCAGTCAAGCGGGCACCAGCATACCAAGATACAGCTTATTTGTCACACAGAAGGTGAGGGATGGGCTTGTCTAAATAATGCTGAAAGCCCAAGGAGACAGTACAGGTGTAGTCTGTCTCATAACTCTATGCAAGAACAGTGAAGGAGCACCAGGGAGTGAGACACTCTCAACATCAGTGTTTTTTACCGAATGAGTGAGAAAATCAGCTGAAGAACAGATACATGCTCTATCTGAGGGGGGAGAGTGTGGAACAGAAGAGAACCCTGCAGAAATTAAATTTGCTTGCTTTGTTTTACTGGTGTAAAGAAAGGTGTATTTACGTTCAGGCACCAAACAAAAATAGCAAAAATAAAGAAAATTTAACCCAGCCACTCCTGAGCTCACAAAAACAACACTGCAGTCCTCTAGTCCTCTAGTACTCTGTGATTTATTGTTTTTAATGGTTGTCTCCTTCCCAGGTTGGGTGTCCCCTGCAGCCATCTCACTTGCTAACAGCAGACAACACAGCAGAAGCAGCACAAAGCTTTACTTCCCCACTGGGCCTATTGCATTTCAGAAACACTTCTTCAGGTCCAGCCAGACTTTTCTGCAGCATAGATGTTGAAGCCCATGTTTACACTCTGTCAGCTCCTCCCCAGGTGTGAACATTTCTCCCTAGACCTGCCTCCTTCAGCTCCTCCTAGGGCTCTTCATGCCCTGCCTGTACACCTAATGTACTAAGATTGGAAAGGACAGAGTGCTACAGGATGTTAAGGATGATAAATCAGTGGGAGACCAGCACATTTAGTCCATTTGCTGCATGAAGCTCAATTCATCATTGTTTTACTTCTCTAGTATTTAAGTTGGGCATTAATGGGAAACTATGTACCAAGTTGCTCTATACCCATCCCGGGAGGCTGCTGTGGACTTCACTGCTTAATGCCACAGGTAGAAATCAGAGACAGCCTCAGTTCAGGGACCTCCTCGTTCTGGAGCGGATGGATTTGTAACCTTTTTGCTATGTCCATGTAATGCTGTATATACAGTGAAATGCGATCTCACTACCACTTTACTCACACATCTGTTACACACATTGTAGCATACCAGTCAATACAGGGTTTTATCAATTCCTTAACATCATTTGATGAAGAATACACAGACTAAGATGGCTGTAGTAATCTATAACTGAAAGCACACAGACAAAACTGAGGAAATTTAAGTGAGTAAAGCTCTTAAACATATGTGGCATCATTTCTGTATACCTTTATTACTGCAGGTAAACCAGAAAACCTGCAGCTGCTTACAGGCTCCTATGTGCAAACAAAAAAATACTGCTTCTGAAATACTGAGGTTTTATTCAGTGTCAAGCATGAAATGGAGCATCCCAGGCTTGATAAAATGAAGTGGTAAACTGGTAGTTAATAAATGACACAAATGGAAAAGAAAGAAAACTAGTAGGGTCCTCTCTGGCTGCCAGGGCAGGGTAAGATGTCCTAGGTGTAATTCAGAGACAGGCTTGCTGTCTTCCTTTAGTATGAACGACCTCAAGCAGCCAGGGGGAAGCCACCAGCTGCCCATCCCAGAAAGAGATGCTCTCCTCACCACTGACAGCATGCAAACAGAAATCCCTCCAGTGGCATGCACTGCAAATCTCCCCTACCTCTTACCCCCATAAAATAGCAGATGTGGCAGAAACACCCAGCTCTGCAGGAAGCAACTTTTCATAAACTCCTACTGAATTGTCATATAATGCCCTGTATTTTATTTGGAACTCCAATTGCAGACAACTTATTTTTTATTACATTATCAGACAGAATTTTTTTTATATTAAAATAATCTACAGAAGGTGGGGAAAAACTGCAGGTTGAATGAGTCCTATAGAGAATGCATAAAAATACCCCAACAAACACACAAGTACTTAACGTGGACTCAGCTTTAAATATGCGAGCAGTGGCTCTTTAATCAGTAGTTAAGTACATAAGCAGTCTGGTAGAATCAGAAGAACTAGCTTCATGGGCTTGAATTTAAACACAAGCTTTAGATGCTGCAATTGGTTATGGCTATCAAACATAGCACTTTGAAGAACTGAATTATAAGCATTTTATAGAGCAAAGCCTACTAGGCTTTATTCAAAGACCACTTAAGCAGATTCTAGATCAAACTTAGATTACTGAAATTATGTCACCTATTTAAATATCTTATTGTTAAAATACTACTTAACCACATGAATACTATCCAAAGAACGATACAAAAAAAAAATTAGGTAACATTTATCAAACATTTAATTTTAAAGTTGAAGGACATTGCAAAGTATGGATTGCATATTTTCCATGCAGCATGTCATCTCTTACTGTTTTGGTTTAAGCTGGTTTTGGATCAGTTTCTTCACTATTACACAGACTATGTTCTGCATACAAAATCTGAGCAAGTCCTCCCTTTCATATTAGAAGCAGAACTTTCTTCCAACAGAATTACAACTCTGCAACTGTCAACCTAATCTGTACCAAAAATGTACTTCTAAATATAATTGCCTTTTAAAAATAAGTAAATAGTAAAAAGAAATTAAAGAACTACATTCACACCAAAGCTCATCTTTATTGCATTTAAACAATTCTATTACTTATAGTTGCTTCAAACACATTGGGAGACAGAAATTAAGTAAAAATAAATATAATGGCAGAGATTAATACTAAAGTACATTTGATCAAGAAGAATTTCAAATAAATTTACATACCATCTTAGAATCACTTCAATCATAACAGCATGGGCAATTTTTTGAGAGTATGTCTTTCTTTACTTGTCTTTACAGTTTCTGTATCAGATGAGAAAGGAGCTTTTGTATGTTTACCATCTCAGTTTTCTCCTCTCACAAGCCATAGAAGCTCATGCCTGATAACCTGTTAGGTGTACAGATGTCTTATACTTGAACAATAAGAAAGAAAATCCAAGTTTTTCACAAGTGACCTATGTGACTCCTACTCTATCAGTGTGGCCAGTTGCATACTCACCATTGCAACAGCACTTATTTTATCTTCATACTCCAGAAGTTAGTGCTTAAGTTTGAATAACTTCATAATATTTGCTTTTTCCCTGAAATGCTAGATTTTTAACATGTTTCTTGCTGTTCATATTTGGGCAAGGAGCACCAGATGGACATACAAGTTGCATTGCTTCCATTTTGGAAATAAAAAGGTAAAAGCTTTTCTAAAAAACACTGCAATTTAACTTACAGAGCTGGTATGTATTGTTAGCAGTACAGATTATTTAGTACATGCTTTCATATAATGCTATGTAGAGGTACGTAACAGTACAGATACATGCTGAATCCTGATAAGTTAATATATTTTAGTACATTTCATATCAGCGTATGTTTGGTACATACCACAGTTTGTGTGTTTTCCAGGTCTTGAAGTTCATTAAAAAAGCCATTTAATAAAAAGCAAATCCATTTCTTTCTAATAATAAAGGATTCAAAGGGACAGTAATTAAAGTTGTACTTTGCTGCAGATTTCCAATTTGCACGCTATTAATTTTGAGCATGCTGAGAATAATTATTATTGAGGAAGAAAGCTTAAATTCATAGCTGCTCAAAACCAACCTCACTCTCATTTAATTTATATTGATGCTGACTTGTGACACCAGTGAAATACCTGTTCAACCAAAATCAGAGGGGCTATGGGTGGGGAATAAGTCTGTACCCTTTTATACAGTAAAAGCATCAGGCATTTAAATTAAGGTCCTAAAGGAGGCTATATTTTACCAGACCTGCACCAAATTGATGAATGCACTTAGATCCACAAGGAGTGGAAGAGAGGAGAGTGTCTTAATGTCGGTATTCTCTCTAAGAAACAAGAACTGTTCTAATGAACACTACCCTAAAGCTGCTAAAATCCTGAACAAATGCTGGGACAGCCCATTCAGCTAATGACACACAAACTGGAAAAGGAAAATTAATAAAAGGTGCCAGACTGTGGGGGCTGCTGCTTCTCAAATACAACCCCTTTGCTCACTAAGCTCAGTTTATCAGGCCATACCTGCTCTCTGCCACACCACATAAAATGCTGGCTTGTACTATATCAAGTATTTAAAGGTATCAGCATCAAGAGTAACCCCGCCTTGATTAATTCACTAAGGCAATCAAACACAGTGGTTTTAAGTAATTTTAAGACAGATTAAGAACTGGGGTTTGAGTACAATGTTAAGATGCAAATAATCATGCATTTAAAAGAAAATGTTTTCAGGCAATGTATTTTCTCCTTAACCCTCACTCTTCTACAATTATCTCCACTTAAAAAGAGGATTAGCCTTTTTTCTCAAATATTATTGGCCTACTTTAGAAGTAGCAATAGTTACTTTAGAAGTAGCAATAGTAGCAGATTGCTACTTTAGAAGTAGCAGTCTAGAAAATAGCCAAGCCCTTGAGTATAATAAAATGTAAAATTACTTTATAAAATACAATAGTACATTCCTTTATTTGGCATCTTTGCTATATATCAGCATACATGGTCTCATAACTGCTAGGCCAAAATAACCTTATTTTAAGAGGCAAGATGTGTGACAGCTATAACATTTTCATTTAAAAAGCTATTAATAAAGTGAGATTACCAAATACTACTATAGCATTGGTAATATAATCCCACCTGAAACTGCAGGTCTGACTTCATGTTAGACTAAGAAGTCAACCTGAGCAGACATGAGGAGGTAGGTACTTCAAATACAAATTTTGTAGTTTTGGATGGCACATTCGATTGAATTACAAGTACACAAACAAAAAACCCAAACAAACACATAAAAAACCCAAAACAACCAAAAAAAAAACCCCACACACAGGTCCTTCCTCGAGTGAGGTCAGTAAGAGTATGCACTTCTCTTTGAAAAGACTGCTAAAGACAAATCAAAACAGGTACAAATTATTTGAATTTACTTTTTGTAAAACTGCATTTTCCACACATGAAAACTCTCCAGTTTTTCATATTCATTTTTCAAACCCTTATGCATAACAGCAGGCTTGATCCAACAAGGCACCAGACATCTTCCAAAAAGATACATATATATCTTCTTATAGTACCATAATTTCTATAGATCAGACAGAAGAGTTTGTCATCTGAGAAGGTAAGTTAAATACAAAGGGTAAGCTGACATCTCCCATGCACCATGGCACAGGCAGAAGAAATCTGGGGATGTTTAGACCTGTTGGCTTTTCTCAAGCCTGGGAAATTTAAGTGTCTGATATATGCTGCTGATGTCTCTTTTAGCAGAGCCACCCTAGCCATCTCTGGGAGCATGGTCACAAGAGACTGCAACTGCAGCATTTTCCATAATCCTTAGATAGATGGATTTGTAAACTAAAAAAGACAGCGTGATCAAGTGGTTCTATTGGAAACATAAATCTAGCTCCAGTCCTGTTCCTAATGTATTTGTGTAAATGAAGAACCCAGAAAGTAAATCTGGGATAGAATTCTTAATATTTTTTATTTTATTAGCTGATGTGGGATGTTTTAAACCTGCTCTCAGGTTTTATGACAAACATTTTTACAAAGGAAAGGCCATATCTCTTAAGGCTATCTGTTTTTTAGTAAAATGAGAGATGGTATTAAAGAGCTTTTAAAAGGTCTTACAGTTTTCCATGTAAATCGCTCGTATGTCCACAGTGTTGCATTTATTAGTTTTAGTACATTCTGATCAAGGGACAGAAAGAAAAAAATTGCACAGGTTTATTTTATTGGTAAGGATTTAGTTCAAATAATGTCTTAACCCATTTCCCATTATTTTCTTTTGTCAGAAAACATCCATGGAACACACCTGTGAAGTCCAATTAAAAAAAAAGCAAAAATAAAAACCCAAACCTCAATTTGTGTTTTATTAGCTCATAAGCTATTCTACAAGAGATATTTCCTTACCTGAAGAAATGTAGAAATGTTTCTGAAGAAATACTTCTGATGAATCTCTAGTTGCATATTTTACAAACGGGGGAAAGCATAAAACAATTGTCAGATTCTTTCCTAAGAAATACTCCATTGACTCCAGCTGGATTTCTTTGAAATACAGTTGGCTAATGGCTGACTTGTCTCCAACTGTTGAGATTTTCACTGCAAGAAATAAAATAGCACTAATTTTATAGCTGGTTTGTATGTTTTTAGGGCAGATTTATAGGATGGCATATCAATTTTTAAATTATTTTATTAAATGGGACTGATAATTCTGCTCTTAATAATACAATTAGTGCTGCCTCTTCTTGATACAGGATACACACTTAATCTGTTTGCAGAACACTACTAAAATGCATTAGAATTCCAAGCTCCCTCTTGTTGTTAGACGGTGTTAATTGGCACAAGACCTATAGCAGCCAGATTTGTGAAAGATCCAAGGCAAAAAATTCAGCTTTTCACCATCTACCTTTGGATCCAAGGAATAGCAATTCCCACTGAAACACACTAATATGAGCCAAAAGTTTTTAGCGACTAAAGTATTCCTTAAACACAATGCTTTAAAAACAAAAAAAGAAAGAAAGAAAGACTCTAAATAGTAATTAATCTCAAATTCTAGCAAGTTTTAAAGCACACAGCTATCATCCAAGTGTGGGCAACTGGTGTGCATTGAGTAGTAAAGATTTCTCAGTGTTACCTGGGAGCCCCCTGCTGGGACTGCCTTTAGGAAAGAAGCAAAGAAGAGATTTGCTTTGAAGGTATGTCACAGGTGTTTCAGTAATTACTCTACATATGGTATATTACCATCCTTAAAGTGACTGAATGGTTAATTTCTCCTAAGAAAATCACTACATGGGAGAAAAAGATTTTTTCTCTGCATAACAAATGCTTGGCATTAGTTAAATTCTTAAAATATTTTAAAATATTCCTAATTCTTGTAAATGCATGAAGATTCAAGCAGACAGCCTGTGTGCTAGATATAAAGGTACTAAACCAGCAGGTAATCTGTGTGGCTATCATTAAAGATGCCCTAAACAAAATTAGATTTATAAGTTTGATTAACAAAAACAACCCCAACAGGCAACAGCAGCCAAGACAGAACAAATCCAAACCAAAACCTACTAAAAGACTTTCAGGAGTTCAGGAAAAGAAAAAAGCCAAAATTAATCTATTTTATGGAAGAATAACATTTTTATAGCACCATCTAATTTAACTGCAAAAAAATAAGATAGGCTTTCAGGGAAGTTTTCAGGCACAAAAGCTCCTGTTCAGGTCAAACCAAAGCAAGAAATTTCAGGTAGGGTACATTTTAGAACAATTGCTCTGAACTCACAGATCCATCAGAATGTTCTTTCCTGACAAAACCCATATAGAATATTCAACTCATACTGTGGTGGCTACCTCTTCTGTTCCACCGAGTACAGACTTGAACCAAGTTCAGAGCTCTGTGCAATTAAACTACCTGAGGTTATAAGCAGCAGCTTTTTTCACAAGTATTTTGTACCTGTATCATTTTGCTCTTCCCATTATGAATGGTACAGCCGTAAAGCTTAGTTTCCAGATACATCTTTGAGGATGTTTTGTACATCTCCCATAAGCTCAAGATTGAGATGTCAGTGGTGGAGTGCCTGCTTCACTGGAAATATTTTCTCAATGGCAATGGGAGTTTCTATCTTTTATGAGCACTGAGCTGATAGCTGTTTGATATATATATGAGCTTTCATTCACTAGTGATCTTTTATTCCATTTCTAATTCCTTTTTTCTATTATTTCTTAATGGCAAAATGTCAGGTTTATTTTTAAGAATCCAGTGAAAATATCAAAGCATTTTCTTGAAAAAAAATCAAAGGTCTACATGCCCACAAGATTATAAGTAAATCTCCCTGAATACTGCACAGCGCTGTCCATAAATTTTCACCCACATGGGGAATAAGTCAATTTTCTGCTATACTCAGTCACCTGCATGAAATTCTATCAGTATAAGCAAGGTATTGTTTGCCAAATTGAATAGCTATTAGCATACTCAAAGAGACAGCCCTGGCCATAGCAAAAGGAGTTGAAAGATCAAAGGAAAAAAGAACTTATCATAGTTCTTCCCACTACGCCAGGCATGCACTGATTTTGGGTAAATGTAACAAAAAGTAAAATCTATATGTAAATAATCCTCCTTCCAAGCAGCCTTAAATTAGGCCCAGGAAAATGTATTAAACAAGTAGAAGCTGCAATATATAAAGTTTAAAATACAACATTTCCAAACCCATTTTTGAATCCCTCTCCTGGAAAGGTTGCCAGCTCCTTCCTTCAATACAAAAATAAAGTGTTCGTTCAAGGAAAAAACATCCTTTTATGAAATCACTGAGTAACCGGTATGGAATTTGAATACAGTGTGATAGCTCCTATAGTGAACCATTTACAGCCCACAGGAGAAGGCAAAGAAAAGGGCAAGCAGCATTAACCCTGTCCATCCGCAGAACTCACGCTCAAATGACTTTGAAACAAACAAAAAAAAAGGAATAAAACCAAAGTGCAATTTCCTCCCCCCCCCCCCCCCAGAAATTACATATTTATTTTGCAGCTGGATCTGCTGGGGGTAAGAGAGGAACCACTGATGTCTGAAGTAAGCCATCTTGCTATTTGAAAATCGAGTTCATGATAATCCACTAAGCAGTCATCAAAGCTGTAGATTATTAGAGCACCTTTTCTTTAGGCTTGCCCAAACATTAAGCCTTAGCAATAACATGTTATTTAGCTACTAAACATGGGAATACTAGCAAAAATTTTATAGAGAATGGAAAGTGGAAGAATGAGAGTTTCAAAACATTACAGGTTGGCATGATCTCTTCCATGCTTTCAACATTTTCATTAGCATCTTGAAAAAATGCCCATGTAATTTATGATGGTTTCCATCATTAAAACATTTCAGGGGAAAGCTTCTGAACTATGAAATCCAGAAGAAAATACAATAGAGGACTCAAGCAGCATCATCTTACTCTATTTCACTTTTGTCTCGCAATAAAAAAAAACAACCAAACAAAAACCAAGTAAAATGACCCAACCACTTCTTGGGGCTCCAAGAAGCCACACAATACAGCAAGGTTGTGACAAAACAGCCCAAAGTGAGAATTAAACATCCTAAATAACCTGATTTTGTCAGAAAATTCTCCTTAATGAGTCAGACAACTTGAGCAGAAAATAAATCTGCTTGTATAAGCTTCAATCTCAATTCAGTATTTTAACATTATGGTAAAAAACATCTCTATCAATTGAGGGGATTTTTGCTTATTCTGTCCTCATGAGCACTGCATAAATAAAGGCACAGAAGCATTAAACAGAGTCATGACGTGCTCTTAAAGCTAAAGATGGAAGAAACAAGCACAATAACAGATACTGACTGTGAGGGATTATGTGTCAACTATTTGCAGAAATAAATGCAGATGTGTTTCTTGGAGAGAACAAAAGCTTGCAGACTCCAAGCTTGCAGAACATTAAAGCTTATCAAGGTAGGAGGAGAAAGGTGACAAGAAGGCCTGATATAGGTCAACAGCAGAGGCTCAGCAAGGAAACTCTCAAATGTGCATAAATACTACCTGTCCTGCTGTCTAAGGAGCTGAGGAAGCCAAGTCATGTGCTCATTCAGCTCATGGCTTTGGTTCATAAAATACACTTATTTTGTTTATTTCATCAAGGCTTTTATTATCTCTGCTGGAAGAGACAATAGCTAATACATCCCCACATTCATATAACATTCAGCTTCCTTACATTTCACAAGTGCATGTGAAATGCATCTTGACAAAAGTATTTGCACCATCATTCAGAACACACCTAACATTCATGATTTTAGTGAAAAATCACTTGTTGTCTAGCCAGCCTTTCTATACAAGTATCCTAAATGTAGTTCTACAGTCAAAATGAGTATGTAAGGTATCATGAGATTCCATTCATACCTCTTCCTGAATTTCAGATACAAATTAGCACAGTCTTCATTACAACCTCCCAGCACCATAAAATGCAAACTATCAAACAATATGTCTATACTGCATGTTAAGGCATGGAATGGGCAACCTGAACTTTAAGTACTTGGAACTTTTACTCTCCTACATAAACAGGTCTACCTCTCCAAGTCTCTTGAATTGCATCCATTTGAAAAATGTGCTCTGCCAAGGAGAAATCAGAATAACTAAGGGATCTGAATACCTAACTTGGGTGACCAGACAATCTTATTATGAAACTTTTAAAAGTAATGTGCAAGCTTCGGAATAAAAAATAAAATTTAAATAATTAGAGAAAAAAATCAAATAGACAACATACAGTGTTCCAATATATGGGGAAAGCATTTATAGAAGTATATTATCTATAGGACATATAAATTTCTTTAAATTAGAAAATATATATGTAGTTCATGAAATAACACTCTTTATAACAAGCCATGTGCTCTGTTTATGAGGGATGTTCAGGTTACAGAGAAGCAGTGACAGAGGTACATTCGAGATGCTATACAACTATACATCAGTCTGCTGGATCACTGGTGCACCCAGCATTCAGTGAGTATAAGACAGCCCCGAGTATTATTTACAATTAAGAAGACATTTCATTTTTAATATAAATGAAGTCTAAAATAAACCGGGACAAAGCATCAATGGAGTAAGTTGTTCTCTCTCCTATTAAAATACAAATAGAGTTAAACAAGTGAATATATGTATACTGCTGTAGAACAGCTTACAATTTTTATGCCTTTTTCTTTCCCATAAAACATTTTTGGCATTCACAACTGCTACCCACCTTGTAAAACAACTACTGCTACTGAAAGACAAAAACAGTGAAAACATTCCCTCCCCACCACCACATTCAAATACAAAATGTCCATACCACACCAGTTCAAAATTATCAATATTGGGTTTAGTTATCAGATCTTTTAGGACAAAAATATCTCTTTGGCACAAACCCAATTTTCTTTTCAAAGAAATCTGCATATGACTCATCAGTGCTGGCAGTCAGGAGAAACTAAATGCTCTAAGTATAATTAAGCTTCTCACTCTCTGGGGCTTGTCAACGTGCTCTATCTTATGCAAGCCCAGCTGAACTGGGTGAAAAGGACAAGCTCAAATTAAATTCACACAGATAAGCCCACATATGTACACTTACATTCTCTCCTAAACTAAACTGTGCTGATTTAAGATCTCTCCCAGTCTACTCCCATAACCATTTCTCTGCTAGAGATTACAGCTCTCTCATAGATGCTAACTAAGGTCACTTTGGTGAACACTTCCTAATCTATTTTGGTCCCTGTGAGCTAGTTACCACCTTACCCAATTTAACTACCAGCTAACAAAAATAGATTCACAAAGACTATTCAAGGTGTTTCCACATCAGTAGCTCTGTTGGTAGATAATAATGGATTTTAATTTTCAGAGAATGGGGATAAACTAGAAGATGGTAACCTCTTCATTTAGTGCTAATGCAGCTGGTAGAGGACATGCGTCTACTCAACAAGGACAGAGAAATTTTTTTCACCCAGCAAAAGAAGTACTGAAGAGAGATGTACTTGTCCAGAAAGGGGAAAAACATTAGGGAAAAGTGCTGTTTAAGCCACAGGACAATACTATCTCAAAGGCAAAGGGGTACACACCAGCCATAAATCAATTCAGACTGCAAATCAGAGGACTAACTATCAGAAAAATGTGGTTCCCCAAAAACTTGCTATTAAATATTTTGCCCTACTGCTCTCAAGTATTTTAAGAAACATGTTGGTCAGGTTATGAAAGAAACATTATGAGGCAGTAGTTGCAGTAGTACAAACAACAACCCAAAGATCCTTTCTTTCCCACTGTGTCCCAAATCTTGTTTTCCAATTAAAATGAATGACAGGGTATAACTTTTATTGCTATGTTTAATGGAATTAGCAGTGCAATTCACAAAGCAAAATAAGGCATAAGTACTACAGAAAAGCTGTATTGGAATAAACTGGGGACAGCAGAATGTTTTTGTTATGTCAATGTTATAATTAAATTATGCTCATTCAAAAAGTTATGGGAATTAATGAGATGTTGTAACTAGAAATCTCTTTGAAGTAATGCATGCCTTAAACTGATTCACTGTTACAGAATCGGTCTTGGGTCTCATGCTATGAAAGCATTAATTTCTTCTCCGATTTATCTTGTTTTCCAATTAAGATCCAGTGACAGGGCACGATCATCAACCAGTTTCCTACACAAAAATCACATCAGCATTCCTTCCAAGTCATGGGTGTGCAAAAAGGCAATCAAATTTCTTCGTTCATGCTTTACTCTGCCAGCAGGGTCAATATTTTGGCAAAGATCCTCTCATTAAGGTCCTAGTGCAAGAGTTTCATTTTACTTTCAGTTCTCCAATAAAATTAGTCATTGTACATGGTAGATTAACCAAGCTCAGCTTCAGATGCACTCACATTTCCTCACAACATATGTTTCAAGACATAATTATGCTGCCAGCTTCACTGACTGGAATTATTAGCTTTCACATTCAACAACCTATTTGGAACAAATGAGGTGTGCTTACTCTCTGGTCAGGATGGGAGAACATGGGAAAACATTAAATACAAGAGACCTGAGAAAAACCTTCAGAAATCAATCACACTTTAGAATAAGAATTGCTTGGATGGTCTGTAAAGGCTTGATAATTTAAGATTTTCTCTGTAAGTAGTAAAATCATATTTTAGTGAGTATTAGATCTTAGAGTCAGTTACAAATATGAAGCATTACAATGCCATATTGTAAGAAGCCATTTCATCCTGCTATTGCAATCTTTCCTAGGTGATACATGTCATTAATAGATTTTGTAGGTGAGCCCATTATAAAGAAATGCGACCATAAAACTAACCACAGATTCAAGTGGAAGCCTCTTTTCCTTTGCATCACGGTTCCTCCTGTCTCTTACCTATCATTTTTTTCTCCACAGGACCCCCTATAAAAAATGCTGCTTTCCCTCTCTGTTGCATACTCTTAGGAGCAGGGACTATAGTTTCAAACAACATAGAAACATGAAGTCCTAAAAATCTCAAGTCAAATTTCTCTGTAATTAATTAGTTATTATATTCCTCTTCCTTGTTCCTTCCTCCCAGACAGACACTTGGACTGGCCAGGCACCCATTTCCACAAAACCCACAGAAGTTCAGCACTTATCTACCTTCTCTGCTATATTTTTCAAAGCCAGCTCCCCTCTAAGTTCTTGGTTCCAGAAGAAGATAGACATGGAACCAAACACAACCAACAAAAAGAGGCAAATACTTCCCCAGGTACTCCCAGTTGGTCTCTCAGAGCCCTGCCCTTTCTGCTGGCCCACACAGGTGTTGGTCAGTAATAACAGCAGCATAACAGAGAGTCAGAAGACATACCAGTTCAAAACCGTTCTGTTTCTTACATGTGTTTTGCAAAATCAAAACAAGATTAAGCTTCTCAACTATGAAGGAGTTTCCATGTCACCCATGAAAGCTTATAACACCTCATTTCTCTTCATCTAAAACCACTAGATCTCTATGTCTCTCAGCCAAGTTTGTTTAATACTGAAGCCACTGTTTTAGCCCATTTTGCCAGTGCATAGTAAAGCTACAACCATTGGAAAAGGAGCAGACTCCCCCATCTTGGAAAACCCAACAGGCCAGGCATCGGAAGAAGGCAAGAAATATGGAAGCAAGAAATTGTTTTGATCCTTGCTTTCCTCCTGTAACCGCAGGCTTCTGTTTGAGATGCACTGATACAAGTAATGTTGACATGTAGTAGCTACAGGAGAAACCCCAGTTCCTGAAGAGTCACACAGCACCTACAGGGAAATGACAGCACTCTCTTCCAGCCTCACCCCTGCTTCCAAAATCCAGAAGGATCTTCCTTGGTTACAAGAAAGATATCAATGGGTCAATATGAAGTATGTCTGGTCCCAGAAACAAGCTGTTCTTCACCAGTTATTTTGACCAAGCACAGCCCAAAGCCTTTCAATTACAAACCAGGCTGGGTGTGGATGATACTGCCTAGATTCTTTTTCTACCAAAGAAGGGGGAGACATCTGGATATGTATATGTCTATCTTTCACACACACACACAACACATAGCTTGGTGTCTGGTTCGGTTTTATTTTGGAATAAACAATAACAAAACAACCCAAAAGATGAAGATACCAAATGACACTAACATCACTGCTACCATCCAGCAAACCTCTGTTCCCTCCTGAGTAGGATATTTCAGTCTGTAGATATTACTTCCATCTAGGAATTTCAGTAGTAACATCATATATTTAGTCACTTTTAGAAGGTTTGTATAGAGATACTTAACGAGTTACAAATTTAGCACCATTTTTAAAATTTTAAAACCCAGTTATCTGACTTCCCTCTTGGACCTTCCTTTATGCTAAGCACATCCCATCTAGCTCACTCGCTTTTTCTTTTGGCTTGCAATATACTTGCACTGTCAAGCTAAATTACTTTTTGCAGTAAATTTCAGCTCCAGCTTTCAGGCACTTTCTATTGAAGCATCTTGTTTGCCCTGGCATAGTTATAGTTCTCTTTGGATTTATATTCTAAAATTTATTTTCATGGGTTCATAGCTGTGCAGTAAAAATTCTCATTGCACTGAAATTTGGCTTACAAGCACCAAAGAAAGAGAACTTTTTTGCTAATATTTAAGAAGTTACATTAGAACATTTTAGTGATTTCTTTTTTCTATTTCTAGATCTTTACAAGTGGATGTTACTGTGTTAGGTTATGTATTGCAGTGTTAGGTACTTTGCATGTCTCTACATTTAAAGATCGGATTCATTGTGAACCCCCTCATGTGCAGGGATAAATATAGAATCATAAAATAGTTTGGGTTGGAAGGGACCTTCAAAGGTCATCTAGTCCAACTCCCAATATCCCAGTACCCATTAAGCTAGTGTTTAATATACTCAGCTTTCCTTTACTGACTCAACAACTTGCCTTCATATCACCAGCTGCTAGCCCAACTCAAATTTTAAAATACACTGAGCATGATAGTGTAGTGATAGATTTCAATGGGAATCACTGAATAACTCGGAATTAACATAATGCAGACAGTGAAGGAGTGTAATGAACCCTTCCCATCAGGTTCTCACCTTGACACCTGACATGCCGGAGCCTGGCCCACCCACACCAACCAGAAATTTCTGAACCTGGGATCCTTAAAGGAAGACCACAAGTGACCTTTTCCAGCAAACACACCTTCATAATTATAAATCAAAGTAAATAAAAATAACAAATACAATAAATACAGCCTGTAAGAGGGTAAAAAGGAATGAATAGCAGATGGATAACGGGTTTCAAACTCAAAGTCAGTTCAGTCCAGCAAAAGAATATTTACACTTAAATAGATGGTAGCACAAAACTGAATCTCCTGCTGTAGTCTTTAATAGTTCATTCGTCCTGGAAGTCTGAAATTGCCAGAGATAAAGATACAGCGCTGCAGCTCTTGCGCTTTGTAGCACGAGTTAGTTATTTACACCTGCTCCAACTCAGCACAAAATGCCAGTGACTCAGTTTGACACCATCATAAGCTTGCTTACAAAGGCATAATTGAATCTACAATGCACAAGTCCAAGAGCTCTCCTTTTTAATTTTGCACGTCTTGCCATTGCGCATATCTAAAAGACAGCTAAGTTTTGAATTTTTTTTCAGATATTTTGTAACTATGACCACATCTCATCTGTGTACATGATCCAGTGACTCAGGCTTTTAAAAAAATCCATTACCATGCACACTAAACATGTTACAATGCACTGTGCCCACTTCTACTTGCCTTTCAAAACTTCAGGTCATGTGTAACTCAGCAGAAACACTCATAACTAGAGCTCTAAAGACCTAACAGTGCCACCATTTGTGCACAGGTGCAACAGACTAGATCAAATATTTGGAACAGAAAACATTTCCTGGGCATACAGGAGTGAAATATCATGGATACATGTTCCTCTTTTGCAACCAGTCTTGCTTTGTACTACTGTAATTCCTGTAGAAGTGTGGACTATTTCCACCCATTTTCTAGAGTATATTAGATCACGTGAAGGACGTTAGACCTTGCTTCCCTGAGAAGCACTACCTCAAACTCACTTATTGCACATGCAGGCTACCCATATAAATGTGCTGGGTGAGTAGGAAAGAAAGGATTCGGGGAATGACAAATAGCCTGAGATGGACTACAAAGTGCTGAGGGGTAGGCCTCCACTTAAGTTAACTTGGTCACAGGTCAGAACATTAAAAATTCTGACAAAATGCCAGACCTAAGGCCCATTAGCCTCTTATCTTGTCCTCAACAATGAATAAGGGCAGGCGTCTTGGGAAGAGCTTCAGATTATTTCTGATTTCTTGCTTTACCTTCCCCTCACCACCAAACTACCAGGTATTCTTAGAGAACTCATGGCTTTTATTAAGTGAAAAAGACACCGTTCACTGCATAGCTTTGTAGGCACAAAAGCAATGTAAGAAACTAGTGCCTGGGTTATGTTAAAGAATAGAAGCAAACTGAAATTGCAAGACTAGGCACATGCTTACTGTAAGCCAACATCCTCTGCATCAGACCTGGTAACTGTCCGGACATATAAAAACTCACTTGGAAATCATTCTTTCTCTCGGATGTCACACTGTGCATTAAGTCAGTGGCTTGCATTTGCCTAAGACATATTGAGCATACCCCACAGGATTAGGCTGTACTACCATGATTGACAGGAAAGATTATTTAATAATAGCATTTTGACTCTTACAGTACTTCTGTCTGAAACAAAGCTCAAGCAGCTTACCAGCAATGGGTTGACCTTGGCAATTCACTGGTGCATAACACTGGCAATGGAATAACATGACAAAATTAATTGTGTGCGAGCACTGCCTTCATCAGTCCTTCATCATCAATATTCTCTTCAGAGGTGGTGCCATCTTTGGGGCCCAGCAGTGAGCATAACTGATGAAATGATTCATGTTAAATCAACCTGACACATTTTTCCTGTCCTCTCTTTGCGTGACTTAACCGGTCACTTTAAGCAGTATAAGAGAGGTTGCTGGGCCCTTCTTGAGCAAGACCTGGTTCTCAGCTGCTTACAGCTTTATCTCTTTGAATGTTATATTTCTCTGTACACATCTTCTTCAACACACTTTTTATTTTTTCATGTTTATGCAACTCTGCTGTTTCTCTGAGCAACATTAAAGGGAAATGTGTGTCGTACTTGCTAACCTAAATCCATACAAAAGCTTTCCTTATAAGCTTGAGTGTTATCTCAAAATATGTAGTCCACAGCAATGACCTAGGTGTTGACAGCTTGCCTCCCTAGAGTCAAAGATATATAAAAAAAAAAATCCACATTAAAAAGTAGTCAAAATATAGCTAAATTTTACAAATAGTCAGATTATAATAATTTCCAATCTAAAAAAAAAATTGTTTTCCACTTGCTGATGTACTCATATCTAAAACTAAGTATCTACATTTTTTACTGTATCTAGCTCAGGACCCAATATTCCATTTTTCTCTCAGCTTCTAATGAGATCTGTGAAAATGTTATTTATTCACCTATTGGCCCTTCTCAATTTTACTAACACTTGTAACTTCTTTTTAATCGGATTTGATCAGATAAGCAATACACAGACTGTCAAACATAGATTTCCCAAGTACACACTACATTATATAATACACACACTACCAACTCAAATAATGCTAATGCTCAAATGTACAGCCTGTAAATCGTCTCTTTCAAGCACTACAAGTTGGGCATGTTTGCAGATTCAGAGCTGATATTTTCTACCAGGGTCAAGCACTCAGGCTTTGCTTGGAAATTTACAGTGTTAAGATGCCTGACAAGTGTAAACCTTGTACATGGCATGGACAGAATGAAAAAAATGCCAATTAAATGCCATCAAATGTACATTTTTTCTGCTTTCCTCTGCTCCTTCAATAACTCTCCCTAAAAGACATCCCATTAAATCTTAAACCTCAAGGTTCTTCCCAGTTCCAGAAAAATTATGCAAATTACACCAGGGATATGGGACTGGGTTCTGATGTCAAACAGTTGCTATAGGATTAAGTTCCCTGACACCACTGAAGCTAAATTAACACTGGTTTCATAAAATCAGTGTTTTAGGATATGAAAGCTTATTTCCAGTGTGTACTGGAGTTCCAGCCCTGCAGTGGTTAAGAGAAGCATGGTAATTCTTTATTTGATTTCAAGATTTTATTTGCTTTAAAGAAAAAAAAAATAACTTCATAACTTCATAATTTCATATACATTTATAATTTATGCTCTGTTGACTGAGAGAAAAAAGAATGAACATATTAAAATTTGATACCCGTCCTCCAAATGAAGGAAACATTTAACAACAGAATTTGCATTGTTTAGCTCTGATCATCTCCACATTTTGTTGTCATTGCTGTCTTAAACACTGCTTCTATTTCTACTTCAAGAATTGAGGCACAGCTTTTTGACAGCATTTTGATTAAATGCTCTCAGTACTGAACCGTAACTCCACTTCCTGCATTCATTCTGAACTTACTTTAGCTGCTCACTGAGGACTTAACCCAAAATACTCTTCACCATTCATTCCTACAAGACCTGCTGCCCTGCAGAGAAACCTCTGACAGTATTACCTAAGGAAGGCAGTTTTGTACATACCAGACATCACTGTTTTCTTTCATATAATTTTTGGCTAAAAATAACTTGGCTACAGAGTAAGAATACAGTATTCAGAGAGTCAGACATCAAAATGAAAGCTAAGCAGTGGATCACATAACTTGAACTCCAAGCCAAATAAAACCAAAAACCAAAAACCAAAATCAGTTAATTTTGCCTTTTTTGCAAATGTTATTTATCCTGCCAGTTAGTGATGCAGACTTCACTCCATTTCCATATGTCTGAGTACTGACATGAAGCAAATGAAGTACCATAATGATATATTTCCACCAAACTGCTTGTCTTCTTTGTAATCCCATTTTTATCATTTGTTTATATATTTTTCAGTTTTTGTAAATTATATGTTAGATTCAAAAGAATCTAAAGAATGTAAGGATCACAGGGTAAAAGGCACTGTACAGACAAAACAAATTAGCTGCAATACTGGAATTTAAAACATATTTTAAGAATGAAAAGCCTGGAAGAAGCATATCCTACTCTGAGATATAAATAGCTCTGCTTCAAGTGTCAGATTAGTCCTCCACTTAAACTTTTACAGAGCCTCATGATATTTCACCATTTCCACAAGCTACGTGCGCCCAGGGACTTTCAGGATTAATCCTCCTGAACACAGATTTATTGCAGCTTTGCCCTATCTTCAGACTATTCCATTCCCCTTCCTGCCATTACAGCCTTTGATGTATTCTGCATTTGAATGTCTTCATTTTTAAGCTTCTGGTGCATGTGCAAGCCATCAGTTATTGTCTGCACTGAGACAGTGCAGCCAGTAACAGGTTTGGGATTTTATTCTACTTATAATAAAAGACCTGATTTTGTTTTTTTAATTGAGACAGCAATCTGAGTTTAATTTATGTCCTTAAACAAGTTTTGTGGTTATCCAGAGCATTAAAAATTTTACACAGCTGAGATCTATCATGAGGGAGAAAGAAATGCTTGAAATGCAGATTTATGAACTACAGGTAATGAATGTTGATAGATCCTAGAGCACTCCTACTGCAATTACAAGCAGCTGTTTTCCAGAAAGACTAAGATTCCCAATAAAGTTTAAGTGCTTCCAGCTTTAGGAGGCACCACACTGTGTTAGTAGGTTGGTGACTCCCTCTCCTGCCTGCCTTTTCACATTCACACTAGACACAGGTCAGGCACAACTGGCTCTGGAAAAATCCTTAGGCAAATGCTGCTCATCATCCCCGCTGCCTGGGACACTGTACTGGTGCCACAGTTGTGGGTCTACAAGTGAAACAGGATCCTTTCTCCTGCTGCTGGAAACCACAAACTCCAAGCTTCTTGACAGCCACCCTCCACTGCCTGCTAGACAGTAGTCTCCAGCTGTCCTTCCCATCTCATGTTGTGCAGCTTTCATCTCTGCAAACGTCAGCTAAAACCCTGTCATTCCCCTCTTCCCTGAAAGCAACTGCTTGCTATTGCAGCAGAGAGCGACAGTAGCATTCAGCACTGCTGCTAAGAGGTTAAAAGAGTCACTAGATGGAAAGCTGCTTACTGCCACCACCTTTGACTTTCCTCAAGGTATGTAGACTGGCTTCAAAGTACAGGGACTGCCTTACAAGCCCTACAGGGAATGCAAAACAGAGCTGAGGGAAGCAGAGAACATAGATCAAGTGGTTCTGTTTTACCTTTCCTTGTAGCATAGAGACAAGGAGTGATTTAACAAGGATGAAAGATGAGATTACCAATCCGCAAGCTAGTTAGAGTCATATCACTTACTGCAACCAGAAATCAGTACTAGAGGTTTTATTATCTTTCTTCTGCATACTACAAATACTTCCAGACCTCACCCCCAATTAGCAATGCAGTGTCTTAGTCACACATACATTCATTTTTTGTTCTTAGATTATAGTAGTGATGAGTCACACCAAACTAACCAGTGCACCAAAATCTGCACAAATTGAGAGAAGACAATACAGTTGTCAGAATTACAGGAAAAAAAAAAAATGTAGAATATTTAGATCTCAGGTATGCAACAATTGCATAATTTGCTGCTGCACAAATAATTTGCACTGATGTTATAAAGTGCAACAAATTACTATTTTCTATGTAGCTTATGTGGGATGTGCAAAACTGCAGAAGTCAGCAGTACAGATATGCTGGCTTTTAGGAAATAGCTGGCCACTGTAATTCCATGGTCTAGGAAACACTATATCAGCTTCTACTTCTGGATACACATGAATAAATCTGGTTGATATAGATGAACTAAATTACCATAAAGATCAACTTATTAATTGGGAACAAAACACTGCTCTATGAAACGTTCATTTAAAAGCATTTAACTGTGACTAATGTTAGTATACTGCTATGTGTGATCTTAAGCATTCCTAAGTAGCCATCTGACAAATGATTATTGCACATCTTCTCAGTAAGGTATATTTGGTACATGGCTGAATTAAATGAGGTCTTACCTCTGCTAATGCCCCTGACCTTTTCTACAACAAATGCAAAACCTGTTAAGACACATGCAAATCAGCCTAAGGAAAAGCATAAATATACCATTTCCATGGTACTTTACAGTATTCTAGAGCAGTTTTATGGACTTGCTAGATGTTCCTTATACGCAGCTAGAGAGATGGATTTTGTAGA
Source organism: Pezoporus wallicus (assembly GCF_028554395.1). NCBI lineage: Eukaryota > Metazoa > Chordata > Aves > Psittaciformes > Psittacidae > Pezoporus > Pezoporus wallicus. The sequence goes on from NW_026642638.1 coordinate 492,736, forward strand.
CTTAAGATAATTTGAAGAATGTCACAGTAATGAAGCATGTGGCTTTTTTTTTTTCTTTGAATTATGTCAGTTCTGTGCCAGCAAACATTGTAACGCCAATACAGATGCAAGTGTGCTTGGCTTTTAGCACATCAAAAATAAAATTTCTAGATGCATTCCTGTGGCATCAATTGACATGGAACTGGAGGACCAGGACCAAATCCAGATCAAGAAAATAGGTTATTTGCCTTCCTCATGTAGGAATTGATGGGGGGAGAGAGAACAATAAAATTGCAAGCCAAGTTTGCCCATTCACAGCTACAAAAGTTTTATAAGAATTTAAGAACACTTCTATCTCAAAAAAAAGGCAAATGTAGGTGATAACTTACTGGTCTGAGTTTGAAAACACCACTGTAAGTGTCTTTCTTAAATGGATCTTTAAAAGAATCTATAATTTGACCATTGTCCTCACATAGTCACTTAACATTTCTCCCAAGGAGTATGGGCTTAACAGCAAGTATTTGCTTAGATGCTCTGTGATTTACAATGCAACAGGAGGAGAGGAACAGACTTGTAAAAAGGCTTAGGCTATGAAGAATATCTTCAGGGACTGAATATCAGCTCACATGCCCTCTAGAAGGAGCAAAGATCTGGAAGATCTCAATGCTACTCTCAATGTTCATCAAGTAACCATCATATAATATTGTATTTCACAAGTGTTTGATAGCATCCTGCCATTTTTAAGAGATAATGTACAATTATCACAGTTAATGATAAACTGTTTATGAAAACATAAAAATAATCATATATTACCAATATTTCCACAGCATGAATGAAAATGCACGTACCTGTCAAACAAAATTAAAACAGCAGTAGGTGACAACAAAATTAACAAAGAAAATTGTCAGCAGTCCAAGTTATAAATATTTTGCAAAACAGTTTGAATATGTCTGAATTAAGGGCATCAAAAATAAGATGTCCAAGTAGAAATTTCACTTAATGTTCTCTGAAACACTGAACACTTTAGCACATGAAGTTTTCAGTCAAAATTCTGTTCTATGGTATTTAGCATATGCCAGGATGCGTTATACTGTAACCAGTATATTGTGCTGTGTAAATTATTTAACCATGTTTTACAAGATATGTAAAGCCTGTGTGTCAGGAATCCATGTGCATAACCATTCTGTATTTAAACACACAGAAAAGCCACTATACAAGATTTTGCCTTTTCAAACAAGTAAAACGTGGTTTCAAATCTGATTTTTTTTTTCACCCTCCTCTTTCAGGATCACAACAACAGCTGCTTGCATGATGGATCTACGCAGATATCCTCTGGATGAACAAAATTGCACACTAGAAATTGAAAGTTGTAAGTTACTGGAGGGAGAGGGTTGGCCAGATGACAGCTGTGGATTGAAAGACATTCACAGTTTAGGCAAAACAGGAACAAGTTGTTCAAATACTGTGTGTCCAGTGAGCTTGCACACTGAACATACCTAATATATTTCCATAATACTAATACATAAGCCAAAATATCTTTAATTCACAATACTGGTTGATCCAAGATTGCAAGATGTCTTTCAAAATCTCTTGTCAATGAAGGGAGAAGAGTATTTCTTGATGATTAGATCAGAGGACAGCAACTGAGCACTGTCTATCTTCACTGCACAATCACCACAGAACTTGAATTAATTGCTTCACCTCAGTGCATTTAAATCTAACATCAAGATTAACAATTACTCCACATAGTGGCGGCAGGATTGATCAAATGCTTTTACCAAATGCTTGGAGGTTATAAAAGGAAACAACTTGCTCCTTCAGCACCAAGGTCAGTGACAGCTTTGTCAGCATCTTCCATGAGCACAGGATCAAAGTGTCATTGTCTTTATATCTTTTATAATGCTAGCATTTAGAGAAATGCCTATCTAAGTTTTTTAAAAGAATTTTGACTGTCTCATTGGTCAAACCAGCTGCTGCCACTGACCACAGAGCACTGTCTGACCAATCTGGCTAAGACTACATAAAGTCCAAGGCAAAATGATGCATCATTTTTCTAAGGATTTCCATTTTTCACATTACAACTGTTGCACTGTCAGAGGTAAGCAATATTTTCTTGTAATAATATTTCTCTCTAGAGTATGAGGTTTTAGGAAGGATTAACAGATTTCCCCAAATACAGAAGCTTGGTTCAATTTCCTGACGAGAGAGAAAAATCTTAGTATTTGAACCTCTGCTTTGATGGATAGTTTGGAGTGTTAAACAAACAGAGAACCAAGCTGATCCAGGATTAACCAAAATAATTTCCTAATAACTATGTCATCAATAAAAGTGATGTTTTCATTGTTTGTAGCACATCCTATTCAAGGAACTGAAAGTTCTCACAAGCCCAGTAAGTACAGTTTTCATTCTGCAGAAACTCATTAGATTTTGCTGTGGACTGAAAAGAGGTTAAATTCCTCATAACCCCACGGCATCAATCTTCAAAAGCATTCCATTAGTCTTCAGTTGCTTAGATTTGACAAAAACATTTTCACAGTGTCAAAACAGTGGAATATTCATGTATAAGACATTTAATAGCATTGCAATACAAATATAAAATAAACAAGTCTAAGCCAAAGCTGAAGTCACTTTGAATCTTAGAAAATGTAGCTGGGAAAAAAAATCAGTTTATTTTGGAGTGCAGAGGTTTTCATCACTTGTTTATACATAAATGTAATATATCTCAAAGTATCTGTGAGGTGACGAATAGCAGGCACTGAAAAAAAAGCTTATAGTCAGTCTAGAGCACTTATGAGACACAAGATGGGCTCTCAGCCCAATGTTTATACTTGTTTATAATTTATACTTGATGGCAGCAGAAAGATGCCTTATTTAAAGCATACCTTCAAAATTACTTTCCATAATGAAGTATTTTGGGCTTTTGTAAGTGCACAACCAATATCAGCCTTAATATAAGTCAGTGGAGCTTTAGCTTTTCACTTGGATTTTAAACTGTTTGGTAAGAAACTTGAAAAGTTTTCCCAAAAAAATTATTTGCTTTTGCTCCTTTTCCTGGGATGTCATTTTATAGTGATTTTAGAGATTGTTTGCCAGGTTGAGAACAACAAACCTTCTATTTCACCAGCAAAAGATTTCAATCAAGTAAACATTCAAACATTCACAGTAGGCTTAATGAAAATTTATTAGAGAACATTGTCTGAATAGAATCTGCCCATTTATTTCTTTAGAGATTCAAAAATAATGGAGTTTGCTTTTAAAATCCTAGTGTTTTGGCATTGCAGGCAGACTTCTCGGAAAGAGAAGCAGAGAGACAGTGTCATCAAGGTTCCCTGTGAAGCACTTCAATAGCTGCAGTCCTGAGTCACCACAATAGCTTATTCTCTGTTCAACATTCAATACGCACATGGACACCTCTGGAAGGACATACTGGTTATGCACCAGGTTAAACCCCCTCAACAGATGCGGTAGCATGGCAAGCTGGGCCAAGTTGATATACATGTAATGAATACTTGTGTTAGGGCAACATGCATTAACTTTCCCTGTGCACCTGCTTTCAGTTAGCCTGTCCATATCCACATTGCTCTGAGTGATTGAAGCGCCCTGAACCCACACCCCTGTGTATGAATACATTTTCTTCTCATTCCTGAGAAGCAGAGGCATTAGGCAATTGTAACTTTCCTTTCCAGTGCTGCCCATCACACTACTGATCTCCCCAGTTACTTTCTACTAGTGCAAAACTCTCAGAGTCTCATAGTCCACCACCTCACAGGATCTACAGAGATGCTCCTTAAGCTGTGTGGCTGTCATACTCACCCTAGGGCTTTGCAGTTCCCTGATGGTTTTGGCACAAAACAGTTTTCTTAATGTTGCCTGCTGCTGCTTGGCTTAATCTTATTAAGATGTGCAATAGATGCATTTGGAGAATGAGTCATATCTTTTCAAAATAAAAGTGCATAACACACCTCTTAACTAACTTTTCTATCCAATCAGCAGAAGAAATGAATGTACATGCAATACTGCAGTAATCAAAATGGAAGACTTCATACTGAAGTTGCCTTCATATTGAATTCATACCTGAATTTATTTGCTGGGAGATAGTTGATTTGAAGTCTCCAGTCCAGTCATGACTAAAGCTGATCAAAGTACATGAGCATTTATCAGCTAGCAGCCCAAATAATGAAACCAGACTGACACTTCTCTGGCTCATACCTCTTTATCCATAAATGAAGCTTTGTAGGGATGAATGCTCAATGGGAATGGACTTAGTAATATCACTTAGGCCTCATCAAGAATCAAAATTAGCATCTGACAGAATAAGCAATTAAAATGCTAACACAATCAGGGATGACAGAACACAATGTCACCCATGTAGCCAGTCGCACATCCCCAGAAGAAAATTGCTTTTCAGATCTTTTGAACACTTGCTATGAATAATTCATGTCTCAAAAGATATATATGTTGATATATTAATACTTATTAAGTCTATCCAAAGAAATCAATAAAATATTTATTCACAGTTTGCCAAGAGGTCAAAATTGGCATAGTGCAGTACTACTCATGAGTATTTAGATCAGTTCTACTAACAACTGAATGATTTTCCAAAAGGACTAATAGACTAAGCTGCTACCTAGCTCTCAACAGCACGTAATCTAGCATAGACATAACAGGTCAGATCTTCAGCTAGTGAAATTTGGCATGGCTCCATTTTTGTCAATTAAGCCACCAGAACTCACACTGAGAATCTTCTATATCTGCTTTTTTATTAGTTGTTTCGAATGTTTGTTCCAAGTGCATGGCTCCTTCCTCAGCCCACCCTTTAAATTAGATCTGATCAGCAGAAACACAGTAAATTAATTCAGAAATCAAGACACACGTTCATGAGGAGTGTTCAATGCCTGTAGAAAATGCATACAACAATCTGGATTGTGAGCAAAAGACAAAGGGTGAATAATAAAACAAGTCAAAGGTCTGTATGGGCATGTAAAATATCTATCCTGCATTTAAACAGGAGTAGTTATTAAAATTATCTCCACTCTCCTGCACATGTAAATACATGGCTAGCATGGAGGTGCATACCTGCAGGTGCAATCACAAGCAGTGTGATTGTGCAATAGAAATAGCAAGCAAAAGCCAAACAGCTAAAGCAATACTGAGACACTAGACCATGACAAAGATGAATCATATGATTTTTACACCATTGTTAAACTCCCCCCCCAAAAAAAATGAACTTTATGAGCTTTATGTTTTTCTAATCCCATGCACAAGGACACTAGGGCTGCTGGTTCCCTGAATAGCATGCTTTGGAAAGCACATTGGTTAACAGATTTTACACACGGATTCACAAGTACTATATGATGTGCCATCCTGTCTTCTTGTCTTTGAAGCCCTGTCTTCTTCCTGAATGCAGTCTTGCTTATTTACCCAGGGTCAGCCTGTGGCTGGACTGTGCATGGATGTGAGCTTAGAAAGCTGCTGCAAATACAGCCCACTCTCCCTCCCCAGCTCCCCCTCAAGGTGACAGCTGCAAGATCTCCATCCCTAAGGGGTGGCAGGAAGGTGGCATCTGAGCGAGTCCTCTCCCGGTTCCCGGGTGCTTCCTCATCTCTAAATCAAGCAAGCTGGAGAGATATTTTCCCCTCCAAAAGCTCAGTTCTCCCCCATGCATCCACAACTGCACAGCCCTGTGGCAATGTCAGAGCTCACCAATACTGTAGCAAACATAACCTGGCCCTCTCTTTAAGTTCCCCAGTGTTTTTAAGGGAAACTTATTCTTACTGCAGAAGGGGCATGCTTCAAAGGAACCAGAGAGTCCCACAGGTGAATTGCTCTTAAGCTACTCAAAGAACAGATGAACATAGCACTGCTTGTGAACAGAAAGGCAGAGAGTCATCACACCTTTGAGGGATGCTGTGGAAATTAGCCAAAGAAAATCCCTGAAAATCTAAAGGGATAAGAATTGTTCCCTAATAATATTTACCAGTGAGTAATTTAAGGTATTGCAAATAGCAGCAAAACAACTGTGCTACACAGGAATGGGAAAAGAGCACAAAGAATCAAACACTGCCCTGTTATCAAACTTCTTCAGCAGAGCCGCCAATGCAGAGATAATACATGCCTATACTGAGCCAGCAGATTGTTTTCATTAAAAAATTACATTTCCAGCTTTCCTGAAGCTATCTTACCTGACTGCAGCAGCTATGTATGCACTGCTGTCAACCAGAGAAATGTATACATTTAGGAGAGGGAGAGCATTTTGGCTGCACATGTTCCTTCACATGCATTTTCACAGCTTTGCTCAAGCAGTTCACCTTACTTCAAATTCTGCCGTGGCAAATGGGGAGACCATATCAGAGGCTTTACACTTGTTTCAATGTCTTATACCATGATAGCCACTGGAAACTTCTGTGTATAAAATCAAGGGATTTTATAACCAGAACTGCCTCATCAGCAGAGCTGGGATCTGTAACAATCCATTTCTCACAGGTTAGCATATACTGGGACAAAGAAGACTTAATACTTGGCTGGAGGTTACCCAGATTGCTTGGAACTCTCACATGAGCTCTGATGGACGTCATCTTGGCAATTAAAGGTGTTAAATCCCCCAGCTGTTAGTTCTGCTGTACCAGGTAGCCTCTGGCAAGGGATACAACTGCTATGGCAATTCACAACCCAGTGCCTTGGCACAAGCTCACTGTCCCTGGCAGCAGCTGTGGTAGGCTCTGGACCAGCATGGGTGAGATGCAGACACACATCTAAGCTGATAAAGGAGCAGACAGGAGGAGGAGACGAACAGCCAGGGACAGTAGCATCAAACTGCTAGAGCTAATTCACTCAGTGCTTGTCTGTCAGAGACTTCTGACTGCACACAGCTGCCCCACTCTAGCATCCTTCATTACAAATACAAGTGCTGGTCTCACCGCATTACCTAGAAGGTAAGGCGGGATACTGTTATTACTCTAATACTCTTTTGTCTCTTTTAAATCACCAATATCACAATCATGGCATGATCTTGTGGACTAAGATTACACCTGGCTTTTACTCAGAGGAAAAAAAAAAAAAAAATGTTTTGACAGCACAACTCTGACAATAAATTAAGTCCCCATTTGGGGTTTCTCTTCCAGCATCCTCCAAACTTCAGTGAAATATGTTTCACTGTCGCAGGAGTCACAGGGAGGGCCAGGCTGAGCTCCAGTTTGGCAAAGTTATTTACTTATTGTCAAGCTACTATGTGTTTTAAAACAGGTCTGAGCGGATTACCAGAACTGTCCCTTTGGTCTCAAAAATCTGCATCTCTATGACAACCGTAATACTGCAGCATGATTCAGAGATCAACACTGCAACACTGAACCATGCCTTAGCCTTGTCAACAGCACTCTTACAAACCACTTCACTTGTGTGGGTGAGCTGAACAAGCCAAAGGAAACCTAAACAGGGTGAGATGGGGAAAAGAGGAAGATTTAGTCAGCTACAGTACAGAAAATGGCAATTCTGCCTTGAATCCGTTGGTTTTATGTCTGTCCCTGCTTCAAATAGAAATAGACCTAACAATAAATGTATGTAATGCTTTCATGAAAGTGCAACCAGCTTAAAGTGATATTACAGTGAGTCAATAAAATACTCCACTTGAACCTCCACATAGTTTGTTGCCAGAAATAACAACAACTGTGTTCATACCTAAACATTCATTATCACCTCTGTTGGCACAGAGTGGTCTGACAGAATTAGATTTGAACAGATTTATCACAGCTCCCTGCTTGAGACAAGATTGCATTGATCCATGGTATGATTGCATTTGAACTACTGAGGATGTAAGAACCTACACTTCAAACAAAAAGGGCTATTTTTTTAGGGATGAAAAACCTGTCTTAAATCCAAGCTTTCCCAGACATCTTTTTCTTTTCCTGTCTGCAGCACCAGATATCTAGTAATTTATTCATGCCTGGCAATAAAAATTCACTAATGATTACAACTGTGCTGGTATCTGAGGCAGCAGGAGCTTTAAGCTAGATTCACTCATGTCTTTTCCCTAAGTAGCCAAACCCACTAAGAGGGCATCTTTTCTCATCCTGCTTCTTCTCACCAGGCATATCAAATTGCTTCCAGAAAGCATAATTTCTCCCCTCCCAAAGGAGCTCATCACTCCGAGTATTCTAAAAACCAGTTGTAAGGCCCCTTCCAGATAAAACCAAAAAGGCTGGAAGAACACTCAACTCTATGCCTTTTTTTAAGAGGTACCATCTTTCTGATGCACCTAATGAAGGCAGCTCTCACCCGTCACGGTTGCTTAGGCTCTGCCACATCTGCAAATGAAGAGCTTCTCTGACTCACCCCCTGTCAGACTCCTGCTGCTCCCCTAGGAGGTATGTCAGCCATAAAGTCATGTCCCAGCATGTGCCACTTCCCACAAGCCCTGCAAATGCAGGGTGGGGGGAACCTCATTTTCTGCACTTTGTCTTGTCTCTGGTTATTACAGGGTAGCACTGGGAATAAGAGCTCTCTTCTGCTTTCAGACAATTCCTTTAACTGCTCTAAAATACATACTAAGCCTTAAAATTCTTTCAAACTTGGTGGACCATGAAGAAAGACAGCAAGGTATCTGTTCCAAAACTCAGATCACTTAGTGAGATCTTTCTGAGATCATTAACCATCTGACTGCAAAAGGCAGTAAAGTTCCTGGCAGCCCATTTTGACTTAATCTACCATTTTTACCAGTTGTATGATACAAGGTTCTTAGCATTTCATCCAATGCACAGTATCCACAATTCACCAGTGTGTAGGTGGATCTCCATCCATGTCTTCTGTACTCCCATTGCTGCCTGCTCTATGACATGCACGAAATGCCTTATTTCACAAGGGCTCCACCATGGATCAAATGCCATATTCAAGCAGCTAGCTCCCACAAATCCTAGCAAAAAACAGTTAACACCAGAAAAACAGGAAGTAACTCTTTATCACAGCACACTCACAGAACAAGCAAGACAGCACCACTGGAAATATCCCAGCACGTGCAGGAATGGAGATCAGCATACATAGGCTGCTGCTGTGATCCCATATACTGCCCACTGGGACAGCAAAGTGACTTCTCTCTGGACCACATATTTTGAAGTTTGAAACACACTTTAATCATTTCTAAAGCCACTCAGATAATACATTCTAGGTCACTCCATATAGCCTAAGCAGAATACACGCACTGAGCATGTAGCACTGCAGATCCACTCTCAGAAGCATCACCCCTGGAGACTCAGCAGGGACACAGCAATCTGTAGATGCACGTTAACTTCTGACATAGCTGAAATGCCATCCTTCTGAGCTGCACAGAGCATGCTGGCAGCAAAACAGGAGTGGCTTTGAAGTTACAGCATGAGCATCCACAGCAGCAGATTTAAACATCACAGGGACAGAAAGACTACCACAGAGCTATAAAGCTGAGCAAGATTTCAGATACTCTGAGAGGCACATTCACAAATAGCTTGTTGATACTGAAACTGAGAAATTAGCCAAGTATGTTTCTTTCTTTTTTCCACAACAAAATTTAAAATGTATTTTTGGCTCAGTTTAAGTCATTCCTTACGGCTCATATTTTAAGTCAGTCACTAAGCTAAAATAATTCATTCTTCACAGTACACTAGTGTTAAGCCACAGCTACTGCTCTGTTTCCACACTTTGGAAAGATTTCTTTCCACAGAAGACTACAAACCAGTTATCTGACTTTCACAATGTATTTTTATGCTGCACATACATTTAGAAATTACTCAGATGCTGACAGTATAGTCTATATCATTTTCCCTTTTTAGTCTCAAAAAGATGGATAGCTTGTCTCTATATGGATGCATTAATTTTAATAGCAAATACTTGACACTTGAACAGAGGAAGTTAGCCAAGTCACCTATCTGGTATATCTTAAGAACTCTTCTCTTGCGTACAGAGGAATGCAGAGTTATTCTTGCCAACTTCTCATTTTAGTGCCACCTCAGTAGCCTCTGAGGTATCAATAGAGTTCAGGCTGTCCCCTGGTGACAGCAAGAGGCAGGAAAGCTGGGGCTGAGTCGCTTCCCAGCACAGCCTCACCAGGTCTCAGCCTTCAGCCTCTGACAGTCCCTAGCTGAGGGGAACAGTGAAAGGAGATGCTGGGCTTGCTCTTCAAAAACCAGGGCTCTTTTAGAGAAGAGGCTGATGTCTCTGGAAACAGCTGTGCTCTTAAATGAGTATGCATTTCTGCAGACAGAACAGCAGGAAAAATAATCTGTGCACCTGATCACATCACATTTCTGAAAGAGCTGGCATATTATGTTTTGAGAAAATGCAGTTGTCCTAGGACATTACAGCTATAAGTGCAGTTTATGTATTTTCTTGTCTCCTGACAATGTGTAGATTACTGTATAAAATGAACAAAGCCCAGAACAAATTGGAAAATTTTGGTAGTCACGAATTCACTTCAGAGAATGAAGCCTTGAACCAAAAGCATCTGAGTTTACAGATATCATAAATCTTGAGAAATTCTCTGTTCACTGCCTATCTGCTTTAGGTCTTGATCTATACCTATAGCTCCTAGACACCGCAGTAATACAAATAACCAAAACAATGCTTCAAGTCTCAATGTGGAAAGACTTGTCTGACCTGGGACAGCATTAATATGAAGTAGAATTATTAAGGAGCCTTTCATGTCCTTATAAAAATGTAATAAATTACAAAATGGTATTTTTCAGGCAAGGTTTTTTTCCCTAGTGAAATAAATTGATTCAGTAATACGTAATGATTTTGGCAAAATATTCATGCAAAAAAAGCATAATGCATGCACAATACATGTGCATTGTAAAATATATTTTCTAAAAAGAGTCAATATTTCACTTTCAAAAGTCAAAATCATTGGTATTTTTGCTCAAAATTAATTTTGTTTAGAAAAACACTTTTTATTCAATTATTCTTAATTTGGCCTAAATTAAAATGTTTGTGTAGCTCAATATAACTTTGAATCTTCCTACAGTTGTTCATGAATTGAAAATTCAGCTGCTTACATAGTCAGAACAGTGAGTGACACCACCATGAAACCTCACTCTCATTGTTTTTCTAAAAAGCCCAAGTACAGTGGCCCTGTAGTTGTCTCCATATTTACCTCTGAAAAATTTACACTCCTGAATTAAGTAATTAAATTTCTAAAAGGCAACATCTCAGACAAGGGAATATAATATTGCATAGAAGTATGAGGTGTACTTGCATAAGCCATACCAGCGTAAGAAACACATGATGTCCTGATTCATCTGCTGAGTCCTGTTGAAAGCAGAGACACTATTGCCTTAAATGAGAGCAGGTTTTGGCCTGACAGGCTGCAGTACAAACCAGATGGACCTGGATTTCAAACGCCTTTTTCACCAAGTACAACAGCGGCATCTAAAACTGGGGGAGTCTGCCTGGCAACAAAATGAGAGCACTTAACGAGTAGATCTTAATTAGTGAAGTGAAATAAGTGCTCAAGGGCAAGATGTGTTTACAATATGAGCAGACAAAACTATGCACCATGCAATATTGACTGAACTAAATTAACTGAATGCTAAGCAGCTGGACCTCTGTTGCTGATGTTTACATAATGTGCTTATAGATAGTCTTGTTATCTTTTTAACTTCGTAAAGCAACTCAAGTCAGAAAAAACATTGAGGACTATGTCTCAGACTGGGATAGCCATCTATTGTACAGCACCTCCAGATGAAAAAGAAGGAAGGGGAAACTGAGGAGTGAAAAGAGTGATTTTCATCAGAGTTATAAACTCTACATGAGATGTGGTCCCAACAGCACTGCAGGCAAGTTACCTTGGTCTGGATCATGTGAAGGTGCGGAAGTCCTTTAAGTTAGCAAAGGAAGTAAGGGACTGCAACACTGGGCTTCCAGTAGAGATCAGGTCTTGACACACAGAGGTCTCTTATTCTGAGCCAGCCACTCCCAGACTGCGCTGCCAGGACTGGAATAGAAACAGTCTGTGGTCTGCATTTTGCTGCCCCTGAAAATTGATGCTTTCCTCTCCTCATCAAAACAGAGGGGAATGAAGGTTAGAAGAGTGGAGGGGGAAAGCAACCAAACCTCACCAGAAGGGGTCAGGAGCTTTGGTTGAACTTTGTGCAGACCGAGGTACAGCAGGTATTCAGTGTAAGTGTCCATTCAGAAGGAGGAGAAAGGGAGAAGGAGAAAGCTCAAAACAGATTCAGAAAAAGGGCATTTCAGAATGAAAGCAAGAGAAGATTGAGGTTGCTCACACTTGCTACTGAAAAGAAACAACCCCCTGTTCCCAGCTCTGAATTCTCAAGGACAGTCTAGTACCAGCAACCAGAGAACCTGGATGTAAGGCAAGGAGCTATTGGGGTTAATCTTCTCATGCATAGCCTCTGCCCTGAGCGATGTTGACTAGTCTTTAGACAAAATCATGATGGTGTGACTTCAGAACTTTGCTGGTTTTAACCCCAGAAGAGAAGGGGATTCAAGCAAGGAAGCAAGAAATATAGAAGCAGTTCAACAAACAGATTCTCAGCAGTTGCAACTGAAGTAACTAAAGTACCATTTTAAAACTTCATACTTCAGAGCCACTCAAATTAGATAATGAGAAACTAGCTGCAGGTCTGTAGAAATTGATGTATAATGGCTGTACTCATCAGGGCTGGTCTGTTAATAGCAGCTTTGCATCTTGTATACATGTTCCAATTACTCAAGAATCTAGTTTACACAAGAAGACACCAGTCAGGAGCACATACTCAACACTTGATTTGCTAAAACTTTTTAAAAGCAGAGAGAATTTTGACAGAACAGGTCATGAAAATGTCTCACGTCCAAAGTTAAATCACTGGCACTGCTCACCACTGAGTTGCTATGGCCAGGTTGCTTAGTACTGCACAAAATATGTGGGTATGAACAAGGTTTTCTAATCCCAATTTAATTTACATGAATTACATAAAGCTGAGTAGAGTCAGAGGCTCTCAACATCAGGCTAAAAATCATCACTCCAATGATGAAATAAAAATATGAGTTGTAAAGGTGAAAGACATGAGATGGCATATCAGGCTGCAGTGGAGTGTGTCAGACCCTTTACTGCTGTACTATCTCAGAACAAACATCTATCTCACCCATCATCTTGTCTCTCACAGTGACCAGAAGCACATATCTATGAAACCAGAACAAAGCATAAGAATTACATGCTGCTATTTCTCCAGTATACTCCTCCAATAAGCGTTCTGCACTTTGCTACCTTAAGTCAGAAATTGTATCACTATGTTTAATAACCTGGATAGATTTTTATTCTGTGAATATAAGATTCTACATACACAGATTTATGCTTCTGAGCAAGCAAAACATTCTGACACATCACCTTGTGCAATGAGCTCTGCAGTTTATCTGTACATTGTATTCCCTTTTATTTCTTTCAAACCAGCCACTAGACGTACAATTCGTTACCTCCATGGTCTGGAAGCATGAGGGATTGTGAATGAATCATGTCCTGTTCAAGCTCACCGTGGTAACTTAGGATCTTTGAGACTTTTATTGTAACATCCCCTCAGCCACCTTACCTCCAGACTGAAGAATCCTGACTCAATCAGTCCTTCCTTCAATGGAAGAAAATCTATCCTTAATCCTTTATCTCTGTGGCTGTTCTATGTAGCCTACTCAGTATGGCTATTTTGGGGAAAGAAAGAAAACTGCATATAAAAGTCAAGAAATAGCTGTTAGTTGTAGAGCATATGAAAATGCAAACAAATAATTTTGCATTTGCTTTCCTTTCCTTTCTTAATAATTCCTTGGTTTGGGTTTTTTTCCCTAGCTAACAAGAATGAAACTCTGACTACTGAAGAAGAAAAAAATTAAAATATCAGTATGCTTTGTAAGAGCTACTCTTGCACATGAAAGCTATACAAGATAAAATATATTAATGTGTATTTCTGATTGTGCACTGTGTTACATCTATTTTAGGCTCATTAGGCCCTTTGACATTGCTGGCATAATCCAGTGGAAAGAGAAATAAACCAGCAAGGCATTTTCAGTACAAGTCTGACTACTTATCCACAAACCTTTCAACATTTCCATCCATTGAGACTACAGTGATACTGAGAAGTCCTGCTGTGTTAGTCGTTAAAGAGATACTAAGCAAAACAAAACAACTCCTTTCCCAAAAGACTTTCAACCTTCTATCAAGTCTCACTGGCAAATGAGATTTAAAAAGTTAAAGGGGCAAAAAATGATAACAATGATAACAGGTAACAATGCACCAATATTAAAGGTATTTGCACAGTAAGGCAAAGCTTGTTCACTCTCTAAACAAGATTAGTATGTTGCAAGAGTGACTTTATGCTGTAATAACATTTATTTTCTGCTTCTAATGGATAGGAAATGATGTCTCCAAATGGGATGAAACAGATTGCCCCATGTGTTAATTTTGGTTTTATTTAAGAAACCTTCTTAAGTAACTGACAACTTGTAGTACTCCAGCAGTCTAACCAAGTCGTCATTTCGGTCAGTATTGTTTAGGCTAATTCTGACTCATATCCCCAGTTACAATTTGCCATCTGCCTATAGAAAGTATTTCTCAGTTGAAAACAAAAGTAATTTAGAAAAACAAACACCCACTCAAACACGGGAGACAGGGAGTCTTTTCAAGCAATTCTGTCACCTTAATGTTAACTAGTGACATTGCTTTCCAAAACATCTCCAGATCTGCTGTGCCCCACTCACATGTTGGGTTTAAGTTGAGATAGTGCTATAGATTTACCACTGTGTGGACCCCCTAGGTGGTGTGCAGGGGAAATGCTTTAGGTTCCTGTTTGAATACAGCCGTAGGAATGATAACTGTGTGAAACAAGAAAAATGATATTGCAAGAATATACATAGCAATGAAGACTAAGTTGTTAGGAAAGGGATGATCCAGTAGTAATGGAAAAGGTTGGGTTCTAGCCTCATGTGGAAAAGGTTAACTTCTAGCCTCATGTCCTTACACAAGGCCAAATGATTTGGGGCACACACAGTGGAAATATTCTTTTCAAATGCCCTATTTACACCCAGATCCCTAAGGCAGAGACCCTGTTACTGGGTGTTTTAGAGCTCCCTACCCTGGAGAATCAGAAGGAAAATGGGGCTTCATTTGGACCTCTCTGTGGAATTTGGTAACAGTGGTAGAACCATGAATTTTCTTGTTAAGTGAATGTAATACAGATCTTTATTTATCCCAGAGGTGTTTGAGACGGTGAGTGCTGAAGTGAAAAAGAAAACAGCGTGGTGACATTAACATCTAATGCACTGTTAACCTCAGCTATAGCACAATGTCAGCAACATTTCTAAAATATCTTTTTTCTGGGAACAGCAAGATTTATACATAACCTATTCCTTGCCATGCTTGAATCTAGTTACTTTATAAATCTGTGGTATTTCTGCATGTGTTCTCACTTAAACTCCCAGCTGCTGGTCTAGAAGGAAAAGAAAAAAAGAAGTGTTGGCACATCAAGGGCTGTATTATCATTTCTAGACATTATTTTCTCAGAAGTTTAATATCTCATGCTGTGCAATTAAACTTCTTTTAGCATCATAGAATCAACTAGGTTGGAAAAGACCTTTAAGATCAAGTGCTTTTTTACTCCAGGACTGCCAAGACCACCACTAGACCGTATCACTGAGGGCCTCATCTACACAGTTTCTTAACACTTTCAGGGATGGTGATTCCACCACTTCCCTGGGCAGCCTCTTCCAATACCTGATCACCCTCTGGTGAAGAAATTTTCCCTAATGTCCAATCTAACCCCCCCGGTGCAGCTTGAGGCCATTTTCTGCTGTGCTATTGCTTGTTACTTGGGAGAAGAGACCAACTCCACCTCACTACAACCTCCTGTCAGGTAGTTGTAGAGAGCGGTAAGGTCCCCCCTGAGCTTTCTTTTCTCCAGAGTAAACAACCCCAGTTTCCTCAGCTGTTCCTTATTGGGCTTGTGCTCCATACCCTTCAACAGCTCCGTTGCCCTTTTCTGGACCCGCTCTAGCCCCTCAATGTCCCTCTTACAGTGAGAGGCCCAGAACTGACCACAGGATTCAAGACATGGCCTCACCAGTGCCCAGTACAGAGGGATGATCACTGCCCTGGCCCTGCTGGCTACACTATTGCTGATACAGGCCCAGGAGGCTGCTGGCCTGCTTGGCTGCCTGGGCACAAGCTGGCTCATGTTCAGCAGCCATCAGTCAGCACCCCCAGGTCCTTTTCTGCTGAGCAGCTTTCCAGCCATTCTTCTCAAGCCTGGAGCGCTGTATGGGGTTGTTGGGGCCCAAATGCAGGACCCGGCACTTTGCCTCATTGAACCTCATATCGCTGGCCACAGCCCAAGGGTTTTGAAGATGGAAAATAATATACCAAGCAAACAATGGCTTAAATAGATCAAATAATATTCATGGGAACATTATTATTATTATATATTATTATTATAATTAATAAATAATAATAATAAATTACTTATTATTTAGGCCAACAAAATCACATGCAGAAATCCTGGGAAATTTTTTTTTATTAAAGTGAGCTAGCCTGCTAGGGATGCCAGCCCAGCAACCAGGCCACGTTTGCTCTAGAAGTATTGAGCATTTAATATCCCAATGCACCCTCTGCATGAAGCCCAGCTATTAAACTGCCGCTTACACCGAGGGGCTCCGCTCCCACCACCGCCGCTCCGCCTCGAACCCCGGCTCTCCGCTAACAGGTGCTAGTCGCTGTCCTGGCCAGGCTCTGCGGGAGGCGGATCCCCCACCCGTCGAGGTGGCACGTGTAGGGCCGGGAGAGCCCCGCGCCGAGGCCCCAAAAGGGGGGCGAGCAGCGCTCGAACCAGGTCCGGCGGCGGAGCGCGGGGGCCCCCCGGTGGCCGTCGAGGGTGAGGACAGTGACAGGCGGGGCTGGGAAGGTCTAGCGCCTCTCCCCGAGCTCCCTAGGTGCCGCCGGTGTGGTCCTTGGGAGCGGCGCTGGAGCTCGGCCCCCGCTCGGAGAGGCTGTTTTCAGGGAACGGGAATAACTGAATCAGATAAACTCACGTTGTTAAATCAGTTAAATGTTATTAGTGGAAATCATTCTAGACTTCGCAGCTGAAGTTGTGACCATTCCTGACAGCTGTTATGAACATTATTGGAGTATTTCAGGTTGCCAATATCCGACTTCTGTGAAATATGTGTTCAGACATCGCCATCCAGCTGCAAGTACTGATACCTCTGTCACAACAGCAAAAACATTCCCTTAAAGCAGTGACATGGATATGTATGTAGATGGAAACGGATCACATGGAAAAAAAGCTGTTGAGGGAATACCTGGTCAGTACACATAAGTCCAGGCAACGAATCAGCATATTAGCACTGGCCACTGCACAGACCAGACTCACTTTCTCTATCACTGAAATTGCTTTCTTCCATTGTATATGTTAAGGCATGTGCTGCCAGAAACAGGTTTATCATTGCCTGCTGGCCAGAAGCTAGTGCCGCTCCACCCTGAATGTGTCTTCATTTATATCACTGTCACTCCTCACTTGAAGTCACTGTTCACCTCAAATAGGAGTGATCTGCCCTCTGCTAACTGTGCAGAGCTGAGATCAGTCCCAGTCTTTAAATTGCAGCCACTGCCTTCCTCTCAAGTGTGCTAGTTTGGAAAGCAAAAGGCAATGTGAACACCTTTGGAACAGGAGGGCCTCCAAGCCCTGCACCTGTAAGTCACCGTCAGATGTGAGACCAACACCTCTCACACACACCTACAGCAATGTGCAAAGCACATAACGGAGGGCATCACACAACAAAAATGATATGCCAGCAGGAAACGGACTGCCTGGGGAGAGTTTACACCTTCTTAGTGTCTGGCAGAGTTATTACAATGACTGTCAAGGAACTCGTGATTGTACTGAAGTTCTCTCTGTACAAAATCACAGGAAGATATTCCATCTCAATTACTCTTCTAAAAAGAGAGCTAATAAAGTGAACGCTCCTGATTGATCGAAAAACATCACTATCCCTTCCTCACCATTTCCCCCCAGCTTTAACTGGGGTAAATTCAAATAACAAATCAGCATATTAGAAAGAATGGTAGCTCACGCTAGTTCTATTTCTGTTGCATTTGGAAGTGTTTTTTTAAAACTTGTAAAGGTTAAAGGCATGGCCTGCCAGCCATGATAGCTTGTCATCAGCTGAAATCATCCATTGCTTTTGATCAAGTGACTTTAGAACCTTGTAGTTCTGTTTTTCATTTAGTAGCCGAAGTCATAGAAGCTTTTCCAAGACTAGTGAAAAGTACATTTGCCTACATTACAAAACTCCCATAATTAGCTTTTGTGAGGGCCCAGCATGACCACACACTGCACCAATCACATGCTACAATCGTTCTGCAGGAAGTTGTGCCTGTTTTCCCTCTGAAGTCTGCCCTGTGATATCCCAGGTGTTTATCCGGTACCACTGTGGTTTTAACAACTAAATCTACAATAATTCACCTTTGGGGAAGGGAATTTTATCTGCAATAAGGTGCCCAAACCACTCCCTCTTTCATCAAGAAGGCAGAGGGACTGCAGAGTGGCTGGCAGGGGCTGCCTGAAGAGACAGCAAATAAAGTCAGTATCTGCAAGCCAACACAGCAAGTATCTGTGCAGCATCTAGTTAGTGCTGCACCTTTGTTATTCTAAAGATAAAATAGCCATGAGTGTTGCCTCACGTAGAGATTATCTGTGTGCCTACACATAATCAATACCATTTCCGTATGACAGTTTACCACTTCCTATGGTTTGATCTATCTTTTTAGAAAGAGAAAAGATTCAAGAGAGATGTTTTATAATACAGATTTGAAAAAAATGAAGTTAACACTTCCCTGACAATCTTACTCTTGTCCCTTTAAACAGCCTTAGCAGTCTTCATTCTTCCTTCGATCATTCTGCATTACACCCTACATGTTGGCCCCTGTGGTTTGTCCATGATGTCTTTAAAGCAGCTGCTGAAATCCCACTACCAAACAGCTACCTTGACCTTTTGCAGTGAAAAGCTTTTGGCTTCTACCTGGAAGGAATGAAAAACAGCCATGCAGAGAGCCCTGTGTGACAGCCTTGGGATGGTTCATTTCAAACAAACCAGCATACGTATCGGGAAGCACAGTTTTAAGCAAACAGTAGTGATCCATATTAAACAGGCTACTGTGGTTTTGGGAGCAATTCTGATAGTTAGCAAACCATGGCACTGAGCAGCTCACAAATAAGCTATGTGAACAGTTAAACTTGTGCAGCCCATCACTGTGTGTTTGCATCAAAGGATAGCTGTTCAATAACTGTAGACTTTCCAAGCAGTCCCTTGAGCCTGGCAGCAAGTTTTAAAAGCTTCTCTGATTGTCACCAGGAAAACCATGTACCTGTACTGCACGTGGTCAGCCTTCCAGAGATGAGTTGTTACCAGGCATTACCACAGGCAAAGACATCTCGAGACTCATTTCCCTTCCTAGAAAGAGCATTATTGGTGTATATGAAAGGATAAGTTCTCAACTCTGTAGAAGCTTCTGATGGTTGGTTCAGCTGGCAAAACTACCGCCAAGTTTTTTAAAGCTTTGGGTTCAAACAAGTTATTTGATCTGTGTTATACGATTTAAACCTGAATAAATCTAACACCTGAAGGAAAAGTCTAAAAATAGATAAGATGCTGTTCTCTCATTAGGTAGATAACTGGAGAAGGTAGTAAAATGCAATATATTTGAATCAGTTTAAATATTAGTTCAAAAGCATCATCAATTGTGAGGTGGCTTTTTTGAAACTCATTCATTCTTGAGTTTAATCTAAGTTTTCAAAAATGGTAACACTAATGTTAACATGGCCAGTGGCAGAATGGGAAAATAATTTTTAATTACATGATAATTATGATATATGATAATAAAATTATAAATGTCACTGATAAAAGGAAAAAGAAAGGTGCTAGTTTTGAAGTCAGTAAGAAATAGTTCTGTAATAGCAGAAGATCAGTGATGCCACAGTCTAATTAAAAAATAAAATGTCGCATGAATATCAAAGGGACATCTACAGCTCTGACAGACATTGTCAGGTATTAGTACAGGCGCCTGAGTTCTTCTAGAATCATCGTTGTCTCCACTGGCTCCAAACTCTGTATTTTGTCACAGTGTTCATAGGAAATCAAATGCAAAGCTGGGAACTGAACCTAGTTTTACTGTCAGAGCTCCTCCTAGAGACTTTAAAAGTTTTGCTGATGTTCTACCAGTTTGTTGGTAAACTGAGCAACTCAAGCCTGAATGAAAAGTAGTAGTATTAGAGCTAGCTAAAAATTGACTTTTAATCTTATATTCTGTCCTTGTTTTCTGTCTTCTCCTTTTCCACACCTAGAAGCTTCCCCTGAGTACAGAGGAGGCTATGTGGTTTCTGTACAACAGAAATGTCACACAACAGGAGGCTGAATTCCTGATTAACAGCAGCTCCTTCCAACTTTAACCACAACTATTTAAGCCAAGTAATAAAACAAAAAGAAGAATCAATAATCCAATCATGCCTCTGTTGCAGATGGATACACTACTGATGATATTGAATTTTACTGGAATGGAGGAGAGTCAGCAGTAACAGGAGTTGATAACATTGAACTCCCACAATTTTCTATCATTGATTACAAGATGGTATCAAAGAGAGTGGAATTTACAACAGGTGAGAACTGGCTAGTTAAAAAAGCTTCCCCCTCTTCCCCAGCCCAGAAATATCAGTGTCTAACTATCTTAGGCATTAGTCATTACATGACTTCTTTCTTTCAGGAGCATATCCTCGATTATCACTGAGCTTCCGGCTTAAAAGGAACATTGGATACTTCATTTTGCAAACCTATATGCCTTCCACACTCATTACAATTCTTTCGTGGGTATCTTTTTGGATCAATTATGATGCCTCTGCAGCCAGAGTTGCCCTAGGTAATTTCAAAATCACTGAACTACATAGATTCATTTTGTCTTTGAATACAGTAGCACCAAATCCAGACAGCTGATAGCAGCAGCATTAATTGTGATCTTAGACATGCAGCACAGGGCTCTTCATTGTCAGGAAGATGTCACCTTGCCTACATCTGAAGTTCTTGCTCTGTAGTTAGGATGGGATCCTGACTGATTTCCAATTGCCATGATGGTCTTCAGATCAGGCCAAAAGTACCTTGCTTTCAAACTGAAGCATAAAGGTCTAATTCAGGTATTTATGCCGTGATGCATCAACATTTCATTGATGTTAGAAAACATCCTTTCAGGCCAAATATGTGGCTGGAATGAATAGACAAGATCCCACTGAAGTGAGTGGAGATACACCAGCTTACAACAAATAAGCCTGGTTTACCCGTTGGTTTTTTCCCGTACCATGTTTCTTCCTACAAGTTTCCTTAATAACCAAGATCTTAGAATCATAAAATCATAGAATCATAGAATAGTTAGGGTTGGAAAGGACCTGTCATTATCTGCACTGTAAGGAAGCTTTTCAAATGATAATGCCAGAAAGCTATTTTGTCCCACCTCTATTTCCACCTCTCTGTAAATTCAACTCATTACACCTGTGCCTACAGCTATTATCTAGATGCATTAATGATGTAGAAAGAATCATGCAATGGTGGATAACACAGTGATATGGAAATTATTTACTTTACTTGAAAGCACCTCTTTAACAGGAAGAGCTGCTTTGATACAAGCATATACATCACTTTCTCGTCATCAAAGACCATCACTTTATTATAAAGCTTCCCTTTCTCCTTTCAATCCTCTGTTTTCAGTCAAAGGCTAGATACTTATTCAAGTTCCCCAGAGCAATGCAAGCCACCCTATGGGGTCAAGCAGGGCTATTGCTTTAAGTAAAGTCAGAAGCATTTCCTCACATAGAGAGAACAGCGATCAACTCTTTGCTATTCAGGTCAGCTAATATGACATTCCCTAGCACATTTATTGTAAAACTTAAGGAAAGATGTACCAAGATAGCTTGGGTTTTTGAAGGCTATTTCATTCACTCTTTAATGCATGGAAATCCAAAGAAGGTGATATTAGCAGGCGTGCAAGGATATCTTCATTTCCAGTCTTGGAAAATACATTCCCTTGGCTGTTTAGAATCTGATCACATAAGCCATAGAAGAGCATGAGAAGTGCACAGCAGGGGGCAGTGCTGCCATTACACCTTTCATGCTCACTTCCCATTCTTGTTAGTCAATGTCTTTTTCCTCTTTTCACAGGAATCACAACTGTGCTGACCATGACCACCATCAGCACCCACCTCAGGGAGACCTTGCCAAAGATTCCCTACGTAAAGGCAATAGATATTTACCTGATGGGATGCTTTGTGTTTGTGTTCCTGGCCTTGCTGGAATATGCCTTTGTAAACTACATATTCTTTGGGAAAGGACCCCAACGTCAAAAATACGCAGGAAGGAGAGCAGGACATGCTATAGGCAAGAAGAGCAGACTGGAAACAAATAGAGGCCAGGTAAAATGTTTAAGCTAATTTTTCAAACATTATTTCTGCTGTGACAATGTTGATGTATATGATAGTAGAGATAGATGTAATTTAAACACATATGTGAAAGCATTTAAGATTGTCTAGGGAAAAACAACTTTTTAAGGAGATTACACCAACATATGTTTTATTCCATCTTCAACTGAAAACAGGGTAAGAAACTACAGGAAATGCAAATGAATATTCAGAACAAGCATTTCTTTGCAGCATGGAAGAAATACAAGAAGTTAAATATTTACAATTGCAACTGTATACATCTTTGCTGTAGAAGGTGATATAGAAGAAATGTTTATTATATAGTTCCTATTTACACACAGAAACGTCACCAAAAATAGAAAACAAAGACAGATGCTGTTGCTTCAGTGAGTCTTGATTGAAGCCCACACCACTGAGCTTCCAGGAACAGAAGGACGATGCTGCTAGGTTCTAACAGTTTTCACAGATGTCAGGATTTTTCCCTCAGGCTAAATTCAAGCAGGCCACAACTACCTCCAATTAAAAAGCAAGCCAGACAAACTCCAGGAAGTAATATTATGGTCACTTTTTTAGCTAGGAAAATTTACCAGTACATCACTGAGCACTTGCAAACTTCTATAAAATTGTTCCGTTTTTTTCCCAGTTTTTCAGAAATAAACACTTCCCTCAGGTGTATTTTGCCCAGTCTGACTCAGAGGAAAATACATCCCCTAATGAGCCCCAAATTTGCTTCTGTTCTCTGCTTTTCTTACAATACATTACATCCAAGTATGAATGAGATCTTACCCAGGCTGTCCTATAAACCCCTCTATTGTTGTGGCCTGAGGCAATAACATTTGGATAAAACTATATCGAACCTTGTGTTCAGCTTGAAGAACGAGACTGACACATAAAACCCTGACTAAAGGTAAGACTTCAGCTTGATGGATGTTTGCAATTTCACATACATGCCAGGAAGTGCATTTCAGAAACTCTGATATTTTATTAATTCCAGGGTTGTGTTCTTTGTGATCCAGCAACCACACCATTACAACCAAGCATCATTAACTGAGTCATCATGTCCTCAGTCTCACTGAACTCATGAGCCCATTAAAAGCCCTTTCCTGCATTCGCCTCCTGTCCCAGTGTGTAGGAGATGCTTTATTACAGTGGGTGCATGAATTCCGTTCAGGCTTGAAGCAGTCTCCAAGGTCCCACAGAGTATTGTCCTCCACAGAGCAGAGGAGATAAGCCACCCTGTTACGGGTTGTTGTGTGCAGACACTATCTATCCGTTTCTGTGGAAGTTAAGGAAGCAGAAAAAACAGCAAAACACACAAACTCTAACCAGCCACCTCAACAGCTCTGGAGATAACCCAGCCTAGGTGAGAAGAAGCACAGCAAGGATTCATGATGAAGAGGGAAGCAACACTTCTTCAGAGGTCAGCCTTGGCTACCTGAAGCCCTAGTGCACAGAACTAAGGGTGAGAAAGTGTAAAGGATAAGATGCAGGTAAGCTCTTTTTCCTACACATTTGGAGACTTCTTTTAACTAAAAGAAAAGCCTTAACTCGTGACTAAAAGCTTCTTTCTAAATGCTACACTGACGAAGATTATGCTGAGACCAGTACTCAGAACAGGTTAGAAAGTATTTACAACCACACTTTAATTTTTCAGAGCACCACATTCACGCACCAGCATTTTTCTGACAGAAAACCGAAGGCATACACGCTTTGTAACAGGATTTGTAAGGGTTCACACTTTAGACTGAAATTCCATTCTGAGGCTGTGAATGTTTTAAGTGAACTGACTGCTTTTTGCCTGTGCAGTGCAAGTTTGTGATTTTAGATACACACACATATATATATATATATATACACATAGACACACACATGTGAATGGATATCAATGGATTTTGCTAGCCCACTGGAGATAACATTGATGTGGGACCCAGTCAGCATTCATTTTACTTAGCATGAAAGTGCAGATGTCCAACAGCTGTATTTCTATCTTCAGCAGGAAGAATGCACATGAGCAGAGCAGTGGGACATGGTAAGGTTATGAGACCTCTAATGAAGCCAGCTCCCAGCCCCTTGCCTTCATGTTCTGAGAATTTCCACTGGTGGCATGATACTGCTACTGGAACACGGGAAAGATTTTTTTGAGCACAAAGGAAGTACAGCTGTAAGTATATACAGCTATAGGGTAACTTTTTCCTTTTACTATTGACCCATACTACTTATCCTTTCAGGGACCTCTAAGCAATAGAAGATATGTAACGGTGCTTCTCCTCCTTGTGCCAGGTGAAGATATTTCTTGTTGCCATCTGACATACATGACTAAAAGAATTCAAATTCCTTCGTCAGATAACAAAAGCCTGAGATGTGAGCAACCCTCAGCAAACTGACTGTGATATTAACACAGTATAGAGAAGCCCAGGTGGAAAAGGAAACCATACTGCTGTTTCACATGTGGCTGTTCTTGCTCTACAGTCCGAAGAAGGTGGAAATAAAGCCTCTCCAGTTTCATAATTTATGCCATTTTAATTTTTAATATGCAGAAAAAAATTATTTTGTAGTAAACAAGCTGTTTCTCTGAATAAAGCATAAAGACTGTTATATCTCCTTGTCCATTTTTCAAAGCTAGGTACCATGGAGGAAACTTAGCCAGCAAGAAAACATTTTGATAGTCCATGTATATAACTAATTCTGTTTCCCCAGACAATTACAATGTGAATAATCATTACACAGAAGATGTCTTTTCAGCATGAGAAAGAGAGAGGATGCAATCATAATGTGAGTGGGAAAGGGACTGAGCCATCAAGGGGCTCATAAATGGCAGCACAAGGCATGGTGTCTTCTTCCCTAGTTCTGCAGAGCATCACACCTTCCTTTCAACCTTTTGTGAACCACAAAACACCTGGAATGGAAAGCAGAGACCAGCCACTGGCTCCAAGGAAAATATGCGATCTTCCAGTATGGTGGCTACTACTGTTTTCTCCTATTGAAAGGAGAAAAAGGAATGAGCACATAATCACACAGCCAGCTCAACCTTCAAGTAAATCCACACCTGAATAAGTACACCTCTGCTGAACATAACCTGTTTCTTTGCAGATCAGATTGTGATAACACTACTGCATTTGTTCCAACAAGACAGCTTGTATGAGTAACATGGCCCTGAATCTTTCATATTAAAAGAGAGAAAGGATGTTTTTGCATTGAGACTAGAGAAAAGTTCTTAACCTTTTACCTCCCACTAGTAAACATAAAAAAAGTAGAAAGTAGGTAGGTAAAAACCCATTCTAGACAGCACTAAGTATTTGGGGCTCATCCTCTTGTCAAGGAATGCCAACATGATTTTACCCTAAAGCTGACTGACTACTTTTTATATGGTCAACACAGGACTGATTACTTTTTATATGGTCAACACGAGACTATTGGGTTAGGGTTATTTTATTACTTTAATTATTTTACACTTACAATATAATTTGATGCTCCTAACCAGGAATTGCATTTTCTAAGTAAACATGCAAGCCAGATTATTTTTACTTTTTACGATTTTTCCTGAGCACACATCAAAGCTTTTCCATCACTAATGAAGATTAATATCTGTGCTGATTTAGGCTTTAGGTAGGTTCACTGCAAATGAAGAATTAAAAATCTACAAACTCAATAGGGCTACAAACATCATTACAAGAAGCACCACCACATAAAAGCATCTGAAGAATATTTAAAGTATGATAATTATAGCAGATGACTAGCATTTCAGCTTTAGATGCTTTAACATCCTCCTCACATATTCTTCATGGTATGTCCAACAGACAGGAAAAAAAAAAAAAACAAAAACCAATTCTTCAGCTTTCTAAAATTTGAGGCAAAATTTATGCATTGTACAAACAAGGCAAAATATATACATACGTTCACGTCTACCCACATTTATTCTCAGAATATCTGTTAAGCAAGAAATCCTGTTTTCATCTGAGCAATGGTCAGTTCATGTAATAAAGTTTAGGGCATTCCAGTTAAAGAACAATAAGGTGGTATTTGAAAGAATAAACGCATTGTACCTGAGTAAGGAAAAAATATTCTGGGTTTGATGTGACCCATCTTTCCTACCTATAAGCAGGACTGAGACACCCTACTCCCAAGCAGACAACCAGCTAGGGGGCCAGAAAATGAGTAGACAGAGTCTTGTCTCTTTCATTCCCATTTTTTTGACATGCCATCCAACACAAATGTGTCAAAGACTGTGTAGAACTGCAGTACATTTCTGATGTGGGGAAAGAGCCTCATCACTGTGACATGGAGTGGAATGAGTTAAAGCCTACTGGCTGTTTCTGATGCACAGAACCAACAGCAAGACCCAGGTAACCTCATATTAAGTAAGGGCAGAAAGATTTTAAGACATCAAATTTACAGCTTTTACTGTGTGCATATTTGCTGTTATTTCATTCTAGTGTTAACATAAAAAAAACTAGTAACAAATCTCTTTTGTGTATCCCTTAACAATTTGTACTTTTTCCAGATTCCAGACATGGGAACCATTAGAATTCCTATGCTTCAGTAACAAAACCTCAGCTGCACAAGTTTTAAGAATATTTTGGAGTGAACCTCAATAAATTCTGAAAGGGTTTTTAATAATGCGGGTAATTAACTACTAGTCCAGTTTCATGTTGCAGAAGCAGAGAATTTGACCCAGGTACATAAGAAGAGCCTTTATATTTTTCCTGGCTACTTTATTCAAGATCAGTGTAAGGTTCTTTGCTCTGAATCACAATGACTGCAATTCACAGACTGGATTGCTTCATGATGTATACAAATCATCCTGCCTAAAATGATTTAAATAAAACTCATTCTAAAATATATCAGGTTCATTTGTAAGACTTAAAGTGGGAATTCATACACTGCTTGGCTTATAATAAACTGTCAGGGCATATTAATTTAAGAAACATCCATTTAGATTATAGGCAGTTATGAGTTGTCTTCACAAAAGAGAAGCCATAATAACAGTTTAATGATGCTTGCACTGCTGTTACTACTATTATAACACTAAAGTCAATTAGATTAAACATTAGGTTATATAATCAAAGACAGCTCAAAGAGCTGGGGAAAAAAATGGGAAAATACTGAAAACCTATCAAAACTTCTGACGATTAAAAAATATCTTTTTACATGGAGATTGTTGCTTTTTCCACAGAAAATGTCAGAACTTATGAGTAATGAACAGTTCCATAGTTACGGCAATCCTCTGGAGAGTAGGAAACCCTACCTTAGATCTTCCTTCTGCTTAAATTTGAATATATTTTTTTCTCAAGTAAAGATTGCAAACACCATGCTGATTTATGACCAGCTGGCCTCTCTAACCCAGAATATGCAAGCTTTTCCTACCAAAACAGTAGTGGGAAAAGGGATGCCTCCACTGAATGCTTATCTCAACATAAACAGAACCAATTGCTAAACCAGACTAGTGCATTTTCTGTCTCTGGTGATATATTACTCCATTTAGAAGACCTTTTATTTTTGTCTCACAGTTCTCCTGTGTGGCTTTTGTACAAATAGCCCCTTCATTTCTTTGTTTTCAGTTAGTAAGTGCTCAGTTTGGCACAGTGTAAATACACCAGCAGTCATCACGCAACATTTTCTCCTTCTGGTAATGGGAAGGAACAACTTCCATGCTGCCAGGTGGAACCAAGGCTTCTCTGGCTTCCAGCTTTCCTCTGCAGTAATCCCCAAAGACTGGATTTCCCCATGTGCTCTGCTTGGAGTTTTTTCTTGAACATACTTCAGACCTGCTGTAGATTATTATATAATTTCCTAGCTCTGCTATGTCTTACTATAAATTTAAAGCTCAGTGTGAACAAAGTATTCCATATCACTTGTGCTTCACAAGACTATACATTGTCAGGAATTACTTTTTCCTTGGTATAAAGGCATTGCCAGACAGCCATGGCATAGACTGTAATATACTTAGTGTAGGTCCAACACCACAGTTTACAACAAACAGTTTTAATACTCAAGTCAAAGTCTTTGAAATTTCATTTAAAAGGTCTGTGTCCTAATGTGTATTTCCCTCATATGAGCTACAGTGGACATTTAAATATCTGGGAATTTGAAACTTCTAGGAAGTCTCTATTGGAGAAATCAGGAGTCATTCTGGAAAGACACAAGACACTCTCTAAAAGAGGTTTTACTACAAACAAGCAGAAAACTAAAGATGAGTGAAAAGTAAACACTTCATAGTAATGTAGCTATTAATGGTTAATTACATTCATATGTGAAAAATGCAATGATATTCAAATATTATTTCTATACACAGATCATTGTTTGTATTGGACATGTATAGACTGGTTGCAGTTTTCAGTCCTTTGCTTAGGCATGTAAAATAGTGCCCCGACTGACTAACAGCACAAATAGAGTGATAAGAATATTTGAAACAACTGCTTCTGGTACCGACATACAAAAATGCACCTGAATATAAGATTTTATTGGGTAAAATGGATTATTCTATCTGCATATGGGCAAGTTAATGGTGTGCTGTTGCAAGTAGTGATTTCCATCTCTGTAGTATAGCAAACTTCCGAAATTCATAATCATCAGAAGCATTTTACAATAACTGATAAAATGCACATGTACCTACATGCTCTTCATACAATGAACCCATTGTTACACAGCAGGTTTTGAAACTAACCTACAGCACTAAAACTGTACAGAACTATAAAATGGGAAGAGACAGCAACATTTAATTTTCACCTTGAGTATTTGAAAGCTTCAGGTCACCAGACATGAAAAATCAGTATTTCATAAAGACCATGATCTAACTCAAAGATAAAATTAGAAAAGTCTTACTTTACAGGGGATGAGATAGCTAGCTGAATTAAAAGGTCCCAGTCCAAGGAACCAGGTCAGGATGGAAGGTACTTAGATGCTTTATAGCTAATGTCACACTAGTCAGGAAAGTGTGTTCAGTATCTTTTCACCTTTGCCAATGCTGTACAAGACACAACTGTCACTACAGCCCCAGGAGCACCTCAGCAGTAGAACCAGAAGGTACCTGTCAGCCTGGGAAACACCTTAGGCTGACTGAAGAACTTGTCTAATTCACATTCCTTCCTTGACACAGGTTGATCCCCATGGAAGCATGCTTCTTAACCCACTTGAAATACGAAATGACATCAGCTGCTCAGACGTGTCCACGAGCCTCCGTGACATCCGCACCACCACGTACACATACGACAGTGCCAACCTGCAGTACAGAAGAGCCACTTCCATCAGAGACCTCTACAGTAGGAGTGCTCTGGATAGGCACAGGCTTCATAAGAAAGGACACTTAAGAAGGAGGGCATCCCAGATCAAAGTCAAAATCCCTGATTTGACTGATGTTAACTTGATAGACAAGTGGTCCAGAATGGTCTTTCCCATCACATTTATTCTTTTCAATGTTGTTTACTGGCTGTATTACGTACACTAATTTATGCAATAACATTACCACAGGCTACATAATTAGACTTGTCAGACTTGTTACTTTTCTTTCTCAACTTTATTAACCGAAGAACTGCAGCAGCCATTATGTTACACTCTCAAGGTAAGACCCAGCTATTGAATACTAGATTTAAGCTTTAAAAAACAAAATGAAAACAACCCACAACCCAAATCCAGCCATCCAGCCTCATCACATTAAGAATAGTATACATCTGTTCTTAAAGAGCATCGTCAGCCAAAGCACTATACCTCAACATTTACAAAGTGTCTGCACATCACCTTTGATCTTTCTGTACCCACTTTCATCTATTTAAGTGGATTAAAAATTGGTCCTACTATATTTCTTATCACATATTGGCAGCCCACAGCAGCATGCTTCCAAACAACACAGTAAAGCAACTCAAAGAAGTAGTTATGTCACAGTCTTTCAGCATTTAGTGTACAGAAATTTGAGGAAATAACTGTTTGAAGGATTATAACTGTTACATAATGCATCATTTCTAAGTTAATAGTTACATTGGGAAGAATTTCCATAGCATCTGAGAAGTATCACTCGAAGAGAAGTTAACATTTTCAGAGAGGCGGGGATCTTCAAAAGACAGAAAGAGTAGCAGAGACAAATCTCAGAGTTTCCAACTAAGGAATCAGCTGATTGGATCTAACTGGAATTTTGTTATTTCCACAAAGTCGCTGAGTTGAAATTGAGGAGAACAATTGTGCCATCTGTAATTTTGTATGGAAAAGTAAAAACCAAATGTGTTCATTCCTAGAAGCAACTACTGAGGGATACCACAGACCAAGAGTGGCCACTTTTCCTGCAGCTGGCAACTGCAACACATTCTCCCAAAAGTTGGCAGATGTCTGGGAACAGACCTGAGATTTCTGCATACCATTTCCTACAGATTTCCTTACATTGCTGAGAAACAAAGAGATATGGCTGAGCCATATAGCATGCTGGTGATGCTGGGTGCACTGCTGTTGTGGAGCTGCCTCTCCCAGCCCAACTGCTTATCACTTGACAACTCCAGCCAAGGAGCCACAGGCAAAGTATTAGCAAAGTTCATGCAACTGAAAATCAATAGGTCAGTCACTTCCTACCTGTATCAAATCCCTTTCTCTATTGCCAGGTTTTTCCTAATAGAGTTTACACTATGTTCCCTAACATAGCATTTTATTGAAGCATAACTATTACCAGATTTTGTTTTGCATTGAAAGTGTTTCATACTTTTAGGAGAGTTTAGATATACAAGCCAACATATGTAAAAGCTGATTGTTATCAATACCAGCTAATACAGAAAGAAACATTGATGAGGACAACAGGCAGCATTACACAAAGTTATGAGTTAATAGGGAATACCGACAAGTGATGTGGAAAGCTTCTTCATCAGTTCCTCATTGCCTGGTGGTAAGGTCAACAGATGACCTTATTCAGCTGACACTACAGCTTTTTAATCATAATGTAATAATAAATTAAACACTCCTACATGTTAATGTTCATCACATCCTTCAAGACCTAGACCTCCTAACAGATCAGGACCTGCCACCCCTGCCCTTTGCACACCAGACTTCTGCAGAAACAGTCTGGAATGATAAATCACCAGATAAGAAAGGGTTTAAATCGCTCATTATAAGGTCCCTTCCAACCCTAACTATTCTATGATTACAAACAGTATAAGGCTGCAAACCAGCCATTTGACACTGCTAATCTAAGGGGGTCCTTGAGACTATCAGTTTTACTGTGGGCTCAAAAGTCCCAGTCTCATCCCAAGTTCCATGGAGAAGTGAAGCAGACTCCTAGCATCTGCATAGACACAGTTTTTAGTTTATGGATCATCCAACCACTTTGTTCACAAATGTTAGGCAGGTGGGCTAAAAGCACTTACCTTGTACCATTTCAAGCAAAAAAAAAAAAAAAGAAAGAAAGAAAAAGAGGGGATATGGAGCAGGGAAAGGGCCATTAACAAACCTAGAGCAGCGCAAATGCAAAATTCCACAAAGAACAGCATGCTCCAAAATTGCAGGGTCTACCCCTGTGCATCAACAGTTCTTCAACACATGCCACCGATACAAACCCCGGCCATGCTACCAGTTTTGAATGGCACACACCAAGCCCTGGCTGCATCAAGAGCTGGAAGCCATGATCTTGAGTGAGGAAAAAGCTGCCAGCTCTTGGCAGGAAGTTTTGCACCAGGGGCTAATAAGCCGACCACATAATGAGGTAAGAGAGCCCCTTAATGCAGGCCGGCAATACCTTAGCCCAGAGCCAGTATCTCCTGTGTCCTGCTGAGCTCCTGTCGCACACTTAACCACTAACTCTCATAAAGAAAATAGAATTTGGCATACAAGCTTACAAGGTGCATTGGATTGAAACTAAACCTGCTTTCAAAGCCTCAAAAGGGAATTAAAACCAAAACTTGTGAACAGGGTATATAATCATAACTAGCACATAATCCCTCTTTAAACTACTTTTAGAAAAAAAGCAGAAGAAAATGTTTCTCACTTGAGAGCAATAGCTTGGCAGCAAGGAAAAGGCAGTGGTTATTAGTGGCACGGAATGGAAAAACATGTCTATTTATGTAGATTGCCATCCGGAGCTAGAAATTAGTGAGTACTAAAGAAACACAACCTCTTCCCATCAACATATTGGGAGTGATTTGGCTGGCTTTTAGCAAGAAAGGTGAACTACATAGTAATGCTAAGCTCTGTCACTGTTGTACTTTAGTAGTTAGTTTGCCTGCCCTTAGGAGCCAGACTTCATGATCAACACAAAGTCCTATTCCTAATTAGGTTTTTGCTAAACCTGCTTACAATCTGCGTAGCTGCCTCATGCAATTTGCACTAGGCATCCTTCTTAGTTAGGTTTCCCAAGGATATGAGCTTCTACTGTTCTAGACTGCGTACAGTTGTCTCCCAACAGTACTTGAATCCCTTGGCAATTTCAACCAAAAGGTAACAGAATAGTAAGGATCTATGAGATGCTATATTCTTACAAGTTTCAACAAAGCAGCTAGCTGAGCAAAGGACAGAGCTCAGGTTAATCCAACTCTCCTGTGTGGCAGAAAGGGACTTGAACCCCAACCTCATTAGTCACAAAAAATAATATTTTAAATATCACAGAAATATTTCTCACAACATTCCTGTGCTTTATGCTACCACTGAACAGCACAGAAATTGCTACTTTGGAGTCACCTTGTTCACCCTTATACAAAATGTTTCAGCCCCTTGTACTGCAAGTGAAGGATTCCTTGAGATAAACAATGGGGAAAATCATCCAGGGCTGGTGCCACGTTCCACGAGATGCTTGTTTCCCATCACTGATGAACCTCTGTCCCTTCTCGTGAATTCCCATGTACTGAGGATACGTTCCTAAAACTGCCTTTAGTCAAAAAAAAGGGCTGTGTTTTACCTGTTGTGTACAAAAATATTTTTAAATTGTTTCAGCAGTACAAAGCATAAAACCCCCACAGCTGTGACTGCACAAGTATATTTCTTCCTGTCCTCATGGGCAACCATCCTGTAGCCCAAAGAAGGCAGATCACAAAATACTGAATTTCAGAATGTAATAATACCAAAATGCATGTGCACAGGGTGAAAGAATTAAGAGACAAATGAGAAATATAGCATTTCTTAGAGGAAGAGGAGGTACCTTTGGTCTACTTATGGTCTTGGAGTGATCTCTAATTATATTGTCTGCTCCTTGGTGTGATTATTTCTTTATAACTTTGTAAGCAATTTTCAGTCTGCAAGTTTTATAAAAACATCACCTCTTGTCTTGTGCTGGTACCAATCTAAGAAATGGCCTGGTAGTCACACATTTTTATTCTTAGCAAACTACAATTGCATTTGTGTATCATTACCAACAAGGACCTAAACTAATTAAACGACAGCAGAAGCACATCACCTCTCCAGAGATGGTCTCTGACCAATAATGTCTTTTAACTCATCACTGGCTATCTGTAAAGTCTCCCACAAAAGTATAAAATACCAATCACACTGCCAAAAATGCTCAGAAAGACGGTTCCCTTGGTAGATGGTGCATTTCAGTGAGAACATCAGCAACCTTGTTTGCAGCTGTGAACATAACCAGTTTCCTTGTTCCCATCTCTGAATCATCATTCGCTGTTTTGATCTAGCTGACAACATATTACCTGATTTTTTTAGACTTTCAGAGGCAACTAAGTTTGAATATTGTGTGCTGCAGCAAACAGCACCTTTACAAATCAGAGGCAGCAAATCATCGTTTCATGAAATAGCTGAACAAGTCTTTGGCATAAGTAAAAAATTCAGGATTGGATTTTTATAAAGGCAGTTAACAGCAGTTCTTGTTAATGCTTGTTCCGGCTCCCATTTAAATCAGTACCAACAGAAATATGGGAGATCACAGGGGAAAAAACAAAACAAAACAAAACTTATTTGATCCCTATAATCCTAGGAATCCTTCCCTGAAGACAGTACCACCAAAGCAGTCCCTGTGGACCTGTAGTAGTTCCTAGTTAGAAAAACCCACACACCTTCCAGTGCCTTTCATTACTGTGTTAGTTGAACTAACCAACCTGATGCTAAAAAATTGCAAAAGCCTTCTCTACATCAGACTTCCACAGGAGCAAAGGCATATAAAGAGTACTTTTGAGTAAAATTCCCAACCATAGACAATTTGAATGGTTGAACACCTTCTATAAAGCAACTAAACCTAGAGGAAAGGGAAAAGTAGCATCAAGACAAATATGTCTATGAATAAAATAAATACACCTGATCAATTCATTCCTTACACTATTAAAAAATAGCATGCTCCTGAACTCACCACTGGACAAGTTGCAGTAGCCCTTTCCAGAATTTTTATAAAGCTAAAATCAATTCCAACCTGAATTTTTTAGCTTTAATTTGGTACCACTTATGTAAGGTCTTCAGCTGTTATCAGATCCATTATCAAATTCCAGTTGTTTATGTATATTCAAGATGATCAATCCCTGTTAAAGAGACTGCAGTCTTTTCAGTGCAACACATTTTCCAGTCTTCCATTCTTACGACTCTTTACTCCCTTCTCCACTTTTTCTGATCTTGAATTGCTGCCACTGAACAAGATTCACATCTCACTAAGTGTACCAGTATGAAATAAAATGGAAACAGAATATATTTAATACACACATACTTTTTTTAAATGTTGACCCATAAAACTTCTGTCCTAGTTTTAATATTAGAAACATATATTTACATTTCCTATCCCTGAAGCCTGTTAAAATCTTGTTCATAGATGCCTTTCTACAGCTTCTTGTCCTCCTCCTCTTCTCTGAAGTCCAATTTTTTTGTAGGGACATAGAATCATAGAATAGTTAGGGTTGGAAAGGACCTTAAGATCATCTAGTTCCAACCCCCTGCCATGGGCAGGGACACCTCACACTAAACCATGTCACCCAAGGCCTCGTCCAACCTGGCCTTGAACACTGCCAGGGATGGAGCACTCACAACCTCCCTGGGCAACCCATTCCAGTGCCTCACCACCCTAACAGGAAAGAATTTCCTCCTTATATCCAATCTAAACTTCCCCTGTTTAAGTTTTAACCCACTACCCCTTGTCCTTTCACTACAGTCTCTAATGAAGAGTCCCTCCCCAGCATCCCTATAGGCCCCCTTCAGATATTGGAAGGCTGCTATGAGGTCTCCAGGCAGCCTTCTCTGCTTCAAGCTGAACAGCCCCAACTTTCTCAGCCTATCTTCATACAGGAGGTGCTCCAGTCCCCTGATCATCCTCATGGCCCTCCTCTGGACTTGTTCCAACAGTTCCATGTCCTTTTTATGTTGAGGACACCAGAACTGCACACAATACTCCAGGTGAGGTGTCATAAGAGCAGAGTAGAGGGGCAGGATCACCTCCTTCAACCTGCTGGTCACGCTCCTTTTGATGCAGCCCAGGATACGGTTGGCTTTCTGGGCTGCAAGTGCACACTGAAGCTGGCTCATGTTCATTTTCTCATCAACCAACACCCCCAGGTCCTTCTCTGCAGGGCTGCTCTGAATCTCTTCTCTGCCCAACCTGTAGCTGTGCCTGGGATTACTCCGACCCAGGTGTAGGACCTTGCACTTGGCATGGTTAAACTTCATGAGGTTGGCATCAGCCCACCTCACAAGCATGTCAAGGTCCTCTGGATGGCATTCCTTCCCTCCAGCGTATCAACGGAACCACACACCTTGGTGTCAGTGGCAAACTGCTTGGTGGCATTGGCAAATTTTACACTTTGCTTACATGAAAACCTATGTCCCAACAAAATACAGTGGAAGGAACTCAAGACCCTGATTTCAGAACTACGGAGAAGTAAGTCATCAATACTTTGCATTTTTTATATATACAAGACATGCATAAAATATACATACACGAAGTGTGTATTTTACACTTGATGAGAAGCACAATTAGTATTTATGTAAGCATTACAGATAAATTGCTTTTTACATATGCAATAATGGTTCAACAAATAGTAAAAACCATAAAATTTCTGGTGTATTCTTCCTGTGTTACAGATTCTAACTTTTGTTACATACTACAACCAAAACTCAATCTCATTTCAGAAAAGTTTAGACTAGGATTTACCAGTTATCTGCTGTATTAAGTAGGCTGGGAATATCCTTTTCACAGCTTACATAGGTCAGCTCCTCTCCAGCACTTCACCCCCTTTTGAAAACATTACCATATTGTCATGGTTTAAGCCCAGCCAGTAACTCAGAGCCATGCAGCCACTCGCTCACTTCCCCTTCCTCTTCTGATCCCTGCTCCTGGAGGGATGGGGAGGAGAATCAAAAGACTGCAACTCCCACGGGTTGAGATAAGAACAGTCCAGTAACTAAGGTATAACATAAAACCACTACTGCTACCACCAGTAATACAAACAATGATAAAGGGAATAACAAGGGAAGAGAATACAACCACTCACCACCCGCCGACCGATAACCAGCCTGTCCCAAGCAGTGATCTAGCCCTTCCAGGTAACTCCACCCAGTTTATATACTGGGTATGGAATACCCCTTTGGCCTGTCTGGGTCAGGTGTCCTGTCTCTGCTTTCTCTCAGCTTCCCCTCGTCCCTAGTAGAGCATGAGATTCAAAAAGTGCTTTGTTGGAGTAAACATTACTGAGCAACAACCAAAAACCTTCAGTGTTACCAGCACTGTCCCCAGGCTGAAATTCAAAACACAGCACTGCACCAGCTACTAAGAAGGAGAAAAATGACTGCTACTGCTGAACCCAGGACACATATTTAAGTGAAAAGCCATCAACTAAGATTAAAAAAAAAAAAAAAGGCAAAAACTAACCCCCAAACTTTACTTTTAAGCAAAGCCCCCATTGCTTTTTACACAACTTTTGAGCACTGAAGAGGTTGCCTAGAGATTTTGTGGTGTCTCCATCCTTGGGAGATATTCAAAAGTCACCTGGACATAGTCTTGTGCAGCCTGCTCTAGGCGACCCTGCCTGAGCAGGGGAGTTGAACAAGATAACCTCCAGAGGTCCCTTCTGACCTCATCTAATCTTCAATTTTATACAGCTTTGGTTTGTAAAGCTGATTTTTCCCAGCATCTAAGAAGATTCAGTTTAGTGATTAATAAATCAAGAAACAACTTAACTGCAATTATCCACACAAAATCAAGTGTTTATTTACTATTTACAAGTATAAACAGATTAATGCTACAAGTACTCTGTCATGTTCTTCATTATCATGGCAGCACCTTAGATAAGGACAACATATTATGCAAGTAAGCCTTGGTTTTATCAGGCACATCATAAGTGATGCTTTCCCATAGTTCTAGACATCTTTAGTACTAAAAGCAATTGCACACTGGATTTTTCTATTTTTGGTCAAACAGATACAAGATTCTATTATTTTTATCAAAAGATTAGTTGCTTATTTGGGCACAAGTCATAACAGCCTTCTCACTTCAGTATTTTACAGTATCAACAACTTCTGGCTTTGCAGAGGACATTTACCTCCTCCCCCCCAAAGTCAGTCGGGGAACCATCGCCATCAGATACTGTGAACAAGCTGAATTCCATCATTTCAGTTGCAAGACAACCTTCAAAAAGAAGAAATAAGATTAAAGTTGAATGAGACCAGAACTTAAGCAGTTTAGGAAATACAGCTTTGTGCTTTCTGTTACAGTATGACATGCACCTATATAAACATGTCTTTCCTCTGGAAAATACACCATCCCTCTCTCAGCTGTCTTTTACAATCTCACACAACACTCACTTCCAACAAGTTTCTTTAGCATTTAATGCATGCAAATCATTCCTCAGCTCCCTGTAATCAAAAAGCAGAATGGTCCAGTGAGATTCCTTCCACACAAAGTAGAACTGAGGGACCATTCCTAGAGTGAATTCTTCCTTGTGTGCACATAAAACTAAGTAAGGAGATTACAACATCCCACAGTTTCCATACAGAACTTCAAGCAGAACAAAAGTCGTGTGGAGACTGAAGTCTGTCCCAGAAGAATCTCTGTTTGCATAGTGCAAAGTTCACAACAAGCTACTGATTTTGTTTAGTTTTGGAGAAAAAAAAAATCCAGGGGAAAGAAAGCTGTTAGCTCTCATTCCACAAGACCATCACCTGTATCTACACTAATACATTTATCTCACTAGGAACTGTGTAGTCAGTCAGAGGTCTCTCATCAGCCTCATTAAAGCAACAGATAAGACATAATTTTAGTGTCTTTTGCAATTCAAAATATTAACAGTGCTATTGTAACTTAAGTTTTAACTTTATGAGCTATAAAACTATTATTTTCAGCTGTCACATACTGACAGTTTTTCCTAAATGTTCTACAGATTCCAGCTACAGCATCACAACATTACATAAAACATCTAAATAAATCCCTTAGTTGCTAAATGTCATGAAGCAACTAGAAGCTGCTAATTTCTAGAACACGCTGATACAACATTTCCATACCCCTCCTGCAATATGTCAGAGAATTCCATCTCTCAGATAATACACAATAAATATTTAAGAGATTTTCAGATTTAAAAAGAAAACAAAACAAAACAATTTTCCTTTTTAACAGAGACAGTATTAATACTAAAAGGTAACTGAACAAGGAGGGACTCCAAGATTCAGTTATCACCAGGGTGCAAGTCAGATGACACCTCCCCCAAAAATTTTTTTTCAAATTGTCACTTCTTTTAGTCTTTTCTATTAAGAAATCTGAAACACTCCAATTAAAGTTTCAAATTCTTTTTCTTCTTGGGTTACTGTAGTGGAATCTGTGTAGCTTTCCTCCCGATTTACTATGCTATGGAAATTAAAGCACACAATTTCAACCAAACAACTCTCCCATGTACATTCCCAACCACTGAAATTTTGTGATGCTGGGTGAACTCTGGAGTTCTCTCCAATCATTCAAAATCAACTCTCATCTGACATTTGTCATTTCATTTTCTTCTCCTCCTATTCTCCCAAGACTTTAAGGTGTTCTGAACAGTCTACAATGCTTATCAGGATTCTAATTACATCTTTAAAAAAAATAATAATAACCTATAATCAACTGTGGTAAATTACCCCTGAAGTCCACCCAGGATAGTCTTCCTTGTGTATGACTTTCTGTAACTCTATCATTTTGCTCATGTTGGGTTTATGTTGGGTTTCCATCAAGACAGCCAGAACAAACAATGTGGCTGGCATCTACTACAGTCCACCTTATCAAGGGAAGCCTGTTGACAAAGCCTGTTTATTCCAGCTACAGGAGGCATCACCCCATCCCTGGAAACATTCAAGGTCAGCTGGACCAGGCTCTGAGCCACCTGATTTAGTTAAAGATGTCCCTGCTCATTGCAGAGGGACTGGACTAGATGACCATTAAAGGTCCCTTCCAACTCAAACTATTCTATTATCCCATGAATTTCAGTTAAACTCAGTACATGAGAAGTCAGGAAAAAAAAGATGGTATCAGTAAAAACTACCTTATTAGCGGCTTCCAGTGAGTTTATTAGGTTCTGCAACTCCTCCTTATTCATCTCTATAGACACTGGTTTAATTTCACCATTTTCTCTCACATCCAAATCAAGATTGAGAAGTGGCATCTGAAGCATGGAGATCTTATCACTGGAAAGAGCAAGCTACGCAGATTGATGAAACAACAATAACAACATGTACAGCAGAACCATTCATTTTTTAGTCTTTCACAGCATCACATCTGCACTTTATTTTGAACGTGTACTACCAGAAGGAACAAACATCAGCATGACAAAATTAACTTGTCATAAATCATCTCTGCAGGTTTTGGTCGTGTGGTTTTGTTATGTGTCTTCACCCCACTCCCCTGCTGGGAATTTTAATTGTTTATACTAAGAACATACTGAAATACTAAACCCCCTGCTCATAGCAATACATTTGTCAAAACAATTTGTTAAAAGTACTGGTCTGCTATATTTTTGCATTCCAGGTGAAAAGAGAGGATACATTTGATCATGGCTCTTTAAAAATGAAGTATATGAATTCTGAAGTCATTGTATTCAAATAGTTCTGGTAATCAACAAGTAAGAAGAGTCTTACAGAAGTTGGGAGAAAGGGGACACCTTTGTCCATTTTTCAACTCTCCCTACAGCTGATAAAACACTTTGTCAAATATTCTATCGGACAAGCACTGATGAAAAGGATTACACACCAACAGTGCTTTCTTTTTTGTTTACTATGATACTCACTCTATAACTAAGGCTTATTACAAATATTAAAATCAAAGATTAGTTGGTAATACAATAGATATTCTACAGACCCATCTTATTTGAGATCAGAATGTGATACAGCAGAGGAGACAATGAGACAATGTCCTTGGTAGGATTCAACTATTGTAAACTAAAAAAATCCCCAGTGATTTAATGCAAAATGAATAGTTCAAACATGCACCAGAAATCTCCATTACAAAATAGAGAATTAAAAAAAAAAAAAAAAATCTTTCAGAAGACAATGCTAAGTGAAACACAAACCCTCCCAAGGGTTCACATAAGTCTAGTCTCTATTTCTGTCAGCACAAAATGCAGTTAGTACGAGAACAATCCCCTAATAACAGTTCATCTGAAACACACTACAATGCCATACTTGCTCTTGCAGAATCTTGTCTACTTGTAGGCATTGCTCCTTGATTTCCAAAGCTGTTTCCTGCACAAACTGTTTAACACTCTTGTTGAAATGGGAAAGCATTTAACAGCTCTACAAATCTGTTTCACAGCTCTCATGGACTAACTAAAAATATAAACAGTATGTCACATTGTTAAGTCTTTGATACAGCTCAATTTAAGGCAGCTGTCTTCATAAACGCAAACTGTAGGCAACACAGTCATCATTGGTTTATTATCAAAGTAAGTCTAATGATAAATAATTTCAAACTAATTAATTTTTTATTGCAGGAATCTAAAGATCTGAAAAAGTCAGGGAAGCACATCCTGAATCAGTGTTCTACTCCTGAAATTAAATATTTCTTCTTCCTTTGACTAAATATATTGTCTTTTCAGGCCTCAAAACCAAAACTTTCAGGTGTTCCTGAATAATGTTCAATTTCCTTTTAGGAAAGAGATTGGTATTACAGCTTTGAAAGA
The DNA here is from genome assembly GCF_028554395.1 of Pezoporus wallicus. Classification (NCBI taxonomy): domain Eukaryota; kingdom Metazoa; phylum Chordata; class Aves; order Psittaciformes; family Psittacidae; genus Pezoporus; species Pezoporus wallicus. The sequence continues at coordinate 534,191 of NW_026642638.1, forward strand.
AGGGGGGCAGAATTTTACTTTTACAGTTTATACAAATTTCAGGCAAGTATTTGATGTGTTACCATGAACAGGTTTTTCTGATACCTATGAAAATTTAACCATTCTCCAGAATGAGCTGGCCTAAGGGATCTATATCAACATTTATTTTCTTGTAGAACACTTCTTTCAAACAACATCAAGGCAACACTCTCACCTTTAACTGCCAGTCAAAATCCTGCAGCTGAGCAGAAGAGATTGCATTTACTCTTTCCACTAGTGCATTCCTGATTTCTTCCTTTCTGCCTTTTAGACATTTTGTGATTGCTTCTTGATAGCTTGAATTTAATTCATTTATCTGCTGAGCAGCCTACAAAAATAAAAATTGTGAACCACAGAAATAACATGTATCACCTGTAACAGCTGTGCTCCGTAGATACCCAAGCTTCTACCCAAATAGCCGTTATACTGGACTCCATAATCTCATTTTATAATCTCCTCAGTGAGCGCTCTGTGTTTGATAGTTAAGAATTGGTATTTTCCACAGCAAGGTATAAATAAAAAGTTATTTTCTTGTCATTTATATTATGAAAGACCAAAGAATGGAGGCTTGAGTGGCCTTCTTAGATGCTACCCTAAAACCAAACCAAAACAAAAATCACACAAACAATGCTTGTTTAGCTCTGAAGGTTTCTGAAAAATCATAGTGGAGACAAAATACATTAGCTTAGCTGGAAAAAACATAATTATGTACAGACTTACCAATGGCTACAAAGTATTTTTCTTTGACCTAGCTACTATCAGGTAGCCAAAACAAGAACAACACCCAAAAGATGGGAATTAAGATTTTTGACAATGGAACAAATTTTTCCAAAGCTTTTACACACTGGAATGCCCTGAATATATTCCCTGTCCTACATGGTGCTCCATTCACAGTCTAGATGTTTTTACTATTATTTGCATAGAGTCAACACTTTAAAACACTTCAATGCAGTAGTAATGAACCAATAAAGCCAAAAAGAGTGGGAATGGGTTTTATTACTGATGAACAGTAACGACAGGTTACAGATTTTAAGGAAAACAGATTTGGTGATACTTAAGAAATCAGTATCAATTCAGTTTTTTCTTTTAAGTCTTTGCAGTGTATCTCTAAAGGCAGCTCACCTACCTATTTAACTTAGTCTGCTACTAGTCAAATGCTACATAATAAAAATACCTTAGGACTAAATAAACTACAAGACTAATCACTCCAGTATTCTGCCTCCCAAAGTCAAGCCCAATCAGTTATGAGCCCTTACCTCTTCATCAGATATGTTTTTGCCAACTGCAGTTTTGAAATACTTCCCTGTTTCTTCTAAAACCTCCATCCACTCCAACAAGCTCCAGATACTGCCATAATCTTTGTATCGAGGATACGCACGGCCACATATGCCATCAACTATTTTATGAAGAAACTGAAACAATGTGATATATAACTTAAAAGCATAATTTTATCACTGATAACCAGATACAAGACTTGATCAAGAAATTCACTTGCAACCCCTCCCTTGGCTGGGTATTGTCTCAATGCCTGAGTGCAGCCAATGCACATTCTATAGTCATAAAGAGGTTGTCCCAGAATATTAACTATCCTCCCCCACAAGGTTTGGTAATATAAATCACAACGTGATTCAGATTCACCCTGGATTTAATGGTTTTGTGTACAACTATAACGTACTGCTGAGCAGCAGTGCTGCCACATCAAAGGGCACCTCAGTCATTTCCCCCCTCAGCGCCTGTGTTCGGACGGCGGAAGCTCTGCCTGTTAAGAGCTCAAGGATATTTCTAATCAGCTAATAGCAAAGCGAGCGCAGAAACACCCGCTGGGTGCACGTCCGGCGCGTTCTGAGCCTACACTTTCGCCTTCGCTTTGCAGAGGGCACCGAGGGCGGGCAATACGGCGGCGGCCCCGAGGCGCGCTAAAAGGCGAGGTCCCGGTCTGCGGGCCCAGCCTTCCTCTTTGGCGCCGGAGAGAGACTCCTCCGCCCCCCCGCGGCGACCACCGCCCTCCCCAGCCTCGGCGGCAGTGACCAGGATGCAGGCGCCTGCCGCCGCCGAGCCCCACCCTCTTCCCAAGTTCGCTTCACGACAGGAACCGCCCGAGTGCCCCTGCTTAACGGTCCGCAGCCGCCCCGCCGCGCGGGGAGACAGGCGGGCTGGTGACTGGTACGGCGGCCGCGGCTCCTCCTGCCTCCGAGGCGCCGGGGCCGCCTGCTGCCCGCCCAGGGTCGCAAGGACCTCACCTCGGGGGCCCGTCCCGGCGGCAGCTTCTCCAGCAGCCGCAGCATCTCCCGGCTTCCACGCACCGCCCCACGCGGGGCACGTGACCGGGCCGCGAGCACGCGCTCCCTCTTCCCCTCCGCGGCGGCGCGCTTGCGCACGAGCAAACGTCGTCTTCCTCCGCCTACTTCCTAGGTTCGAGCCTCAGTCCCGGCGCCGAGAGGGTCGCTTGAGGGTTTAGTGAGGAAAGTGGCCGTTCTGTGCAACCTTCACTTACATGGCGAATGAAGTCGTACTCCCAAAATTTTACCATCTTTTATATTAACAATAAACTGGTTTTTATACTCTTCCTGCTTTGCAGCTTTGCCTTTCGGTCTCAACAAGGTAACTTTCCTGCTGGTGTCAGGGGAGGAAGTTCAAGGCTTACATACAGCAGGTGACACATTCTCTGACATGAAATGGAATCGAGGACATTAGGGGAAATACTGGCTACAGAGTCCATGCTGCTGGTACAGTGTCTACCGCAAACAACTCATTTTTTTCCTTTGCCAAATGGGGGGGTCAGTGCTAACCAGCCTGTGGAGGAGGCTTATGGAAAAGGTTTTAGCATTAGCAATGACCTTGCCATACCTTAACTTGAACTGAATGCAAATGTGAAGAAGGAAAGATGCCTTGACCACTTGTACAAGAAAACCTGTATGAATTCAAGTCCCAACAAGAAACTGATATACCTGTAGGCAGATCTTCTTTCACTGAAATCCATAGGCTAATTCACAGTTATGTGTATGTAAATAGAAGACTCTGACATAAGAATATGAAGGCAGCTACAAGTCTTTACTTGTGGAAATAAGATCTGAAGGAAACCCCAGTGTGGTTAAGCGAGTTTGCAACACTTGTTCTCCAAAGACGGTATGTGGCCTTGTAGGAACAGTGTGGTGTGGGGGAGTTTTGGAGAAGAAATAGGTAGGGAAGAACTGACTTCGTGGTTTGCTGACTGTAAACTTTCAGATCTGCCTGATTTCTCTCACGGTTTGCTACGGTGAGTAGATTAGATTTTTAAATAAAGGCTTTGGAAAATGTATTAAATTTTATTATGGCGAAATTACATGAAGCTACTGTTAAATTCATTAATAGCTGAAAATGCAAATAAAAATTATATTATTTGTATTATTTTCAATAATAATTCACTCTATTTCCCTAGAATTAGCTTTGTCAGATAACTGGAAACCTATGCAGTTTCTTCTCATCGTACTATGTTGCACACCGCAAAATACAGCGCCAGGGGGAGCTTCTGCTCCAAACAAAAGAAACCCAAAGACAACAGGAGAAATGTAAAACAATCCAGACTTGAAAATAAATAAATTACAGGGAATAAGGAGAAAGGTAACAAGTCTTCTACTCGCTTGTTCAAAGGGATCAAACAAGTGACAAATGCGAGAGAGCAAACATGTAACACATAAAAGAGGAACACATTCTCTGACACAATCTCAGTGAACACTTTCAAAGCACCTTAATCTTTGCAGGTCTGAAGAACAAAAGACTTTCATTTTTCATAGATGTGTAGTTTAGAATAATACTTTGGATTCAGCCTACTGACATATGAAAAGCAAAACCAGACTGTGAAAGGAAACCATGTCTGAGTAAGCTAAATCCATGTTTTAGAGCCCATGTACAACTACAAAGTAGGACATACAAAGCCAGCCTTTAGCATTTCAGGGTTTGTTTGGACTTGCATTGTTTGGATCCACCATCAAGACTTAGGTCTTAAAAATACCTGCTCTTCATGCTTCTGTACCACAGAAGCAATAAGCCGCTCCACCCCTCTGAAGCTAAGCTGTGAAATAACCACAGAGACAAGGAGGGAAGCTTTGACAACAGTTAAATAGGTAGGCAAGAGACTCCAGAGCAGCAAGAAAAGAAGCAGCTTTATAAGAAAGAAAAGTGGAGCGAACGTTGTGTTATATTCTTCACATTGCTGCTGACTTAGAGAGGGTTTTGCTTGCTTTTACAGATAACCCACAAACTAAATTGCACTAATTAAACCAATTTTAAAAGGAATCCTTTTGTTATACTTGGTTTTGGAAGAATGGCAATAATTAACAACTGGGAAGTAATTTAATAATCAGAGGTTCTTAATATTCTAGCAGTATAAAGGTGTTTTACTTTGCTCTAAATATCTGCAGTTGGGGAGAGCAGCTGAGTACTAGTATAACTGTTCTCCCAAGGAACTATAAAATTGGTATGTCAATATAAATAATAGATAGCTGTGTATTTTACCAACATGGAGGGAGCAAGTAAGTGGGCTTTTTAAATGCAGATGAAACACAAGGTTGCAGTTCAGATTATGGTGAGCTAAATGCAGGTTGCCATGGAAAAGGGAGATCCCACTGGTCTTCTAACCCCTGTTGCCAGCTCTGCTTCCTCTCGCCATCCCTCACACCAGCACTAGGGTGCCTGGGCTGCAGGATGAAACTGCAACTGATACGGCTGAAAACTGTTATTTTTGCACAGATTTATTTTTTCATGGGTTAGATTTCAGCCAAGTTGGAACAGAGCACCACTTCTGACAGAAGAGACCTTTGTTGCTGAGACCGAGAGGGAGGACAAAACTACCCCTTCTGGCAACCCACACTTAGGTGAGATGAAAGGTTAAACTGGTGCTGAAACTACAGCTTGACATGAGTAGCAATCAGTGAAACACATTCATTATTAAACCAGGAATCTTGAAAGCTTTTGTAGAAGCTTACACATAAACATGTTCATAGTGATATGCTACAGCTGAAGGAGATTGAAAATAATGTATGTCTACTTAATTTTTACAATCTGAGCAGCCAGAGAAGTTCATAGTAAGGCTGGATGAACAACATGAAACTGATGTGCAGAACATACTTTATCAGCTAGTTCCTGAACAAGAAATCAGTTTTTAAAATAATTTTACTTGTAAAATTTAAGCATATAAAAGCATGACAAGTTTTGGTTCTTCCCTCCCCCATTTTGTAAATATAATACTCATGTATTCACTCTATGAGACATGAAAAATACCACGTCATACACAGTGGATACAGTCTATGTCCATAGCTTTATACTTGTCTTTATCTTCTCTACCTTTTTCTAGTAAAGAGATGTAACAAGAAGGATTACCTTAAATGTTCTTGGTTTCTCACTCTGAAATTTCAAAATCATCTTGTTGCTTTCTGTAGTAGTTCTACCCTTCCAACAGACTTCACTGAAGACCTAGCAATAGTTGCGAGGCACATGCTCAGGGTTCAACATCACCTTAGAGACACACAATTTATAGACTGAACTCTGTACTGCCTTTTACAGACAAGAACATACTAAAGATCATTCAAAAGAGTTCTGCCACACTGCAAGAATTTCAGTGAGGAAATGCTATTGGCAGAGACTCTCCGAGCATATTTTGAAGCATCAGAGGGGAAAAATCTTGTTTATATTCTAAATAAAACAAGTTAATATTAAAGGGATTTTTAAATATCTCTACTGTATACATCTTGGCCTAGCTGAGATAGTGGAAGGGCCAGGAGCTGGCATCATACCTAGTAGTCTGCAGGACAGAGGCAGGGGAATAGGTTGGACTAGAAGAGTCTGTAGTTGGTTTGAGCCATATACCCACAAAAATAACAGCTCATAACTCAAGACAAACTGGTGTCAGTAACTGGGACTCTATGCTCATGAGGATCACTGGTCACTGTCTCCTGTCCACAGCTGGGCAGGCACAGACTTAGTCTGTCTTTCCTCTCCTGTCCAGAAGACACACTCCTTTGCATGAGCTTCTTTGACAGGACTGGGAGGAGCCACCATCTCCTGTCCTCCAGACTGTCTATGAATATTCTCCCAACTCTCCCACAATTCTGGTTCATTATTTTATCCCACGCTCAGGGAACATGCAGAGAGTTCATTTTCATCCAATACATTGCTACCATTTTATAATGAAAAATCTATTGTTACCATTTCTATTTCTCTACATTTCTATTCCTTTGTTCATGCTTAAGAGTTTTAGGTAAACTAAGTATCAGATACACATCAGGGCCAGAATTTACTCACCATATGCAGGTCTAACGATTGTAATGGCTGGAATGCAAAAAGGCAACAACAGAAAATTAATAATCCCTTATAGGGCAGATGCAGTAAAACCAAAACCCAAATATTTCTCCCCTTCTCTAAGCCTAACTTTAATATTTTAATATTAATAATGAATGATAAGAGTATGTTGGTGTTTGCAAAATTTTTTGGACATCATAAAGATAAAAGAAAATGCCCTCTGGGTAGATTATGGTGACTCTTAGCCCTGCTAGTAAACAACAATTAGCAGAGACTGGAATATGTTGCATAGCAAGTTGCACCACACGTCATAATAGCAGTGGGGAGAAAGTATTCCTAAAATAGTAAACACACTACCAGGTACATCTCCCATCATTCACACAAGGAATTCATAGACTTTATTTATTAGACTACTTTGAGTTGAGAGCTACTATGGTAGCTACTACAGATTTTATTTTTATCACATAGTACTTTAATGAAAACAGCTGTTGGTCAAATAGTTACTCTTGCAAAACTTTTTTTTTCTGACAGAGGTTTTTTCAAACAAGGGCATATAAAGGGAAGGTAATTTTAACAGACTAAGAAAAAACATTGTTTATTTATACAGCTATGTCCATGTTAAGAGTACCTTTGACAGTATGGCACAGCAGTGCTTTTTTACCACTGAATCTCTTCCAGGATAAATACAGCCAACTTGCTTTCAAGGCAAATGGCTTTGGGATTTACAAGTCTTTCTCAGTCTGTGTCCAGTTTGGCAGCATATCATGCTGCCCAAAAAGCCTGTAATTCTTTGGGGTCTCTAAATAACAGATAAGCAGCAGCTTTTCACATCTAGCTCCTACTTCTGCCCTTCTCTTTTCCATGGAAAATAGCAATCAAACAGACTTCACTGAAGATGTTCCTAGACTCCCATTAAAGAATAAATCCCATCTCTCCATGCCTGTATCCAACTAAGTAAGATGGAGTCAGTTAGTATGCTTTTGATAGGATACTAGGTTTCCTAAAATTAGATTACCTATCTTATGAAAAAACAGCCATGGATTTTCCCATGTGGAAAACACCTGAGCGAATTGAAAGTCCAAGTGGCATCCTCATATCCATCTACTGAATTATTTTTATTTATTAAAGAAAGGGATGTAGTAGATACAAGTAACTATGTTAAAATACTGACAAATTTTGTCTGGCAAACTGGAGTAATCTGTTCAGCAGAAATTATGAGTTAGAAAAACTGTAAAAGAAAAGTGGAAAAAAAAAAAATCCTTGAGGAAAATTATAACCCAGACAATAAGTTTCTACAAGCAAAGAGGAAAAAGCAACATTTACAAAATAGCTCATTTTGTAACACTGACTCAGCCCATTTTATGAGCCAGTAGAGTGGTTTGGTTAAAAAAGATGCAGAATTAAAGTTGTTTTATGGACCAGATAAAATCAACAAGTCAACTTGTTTATATATACAGTGGAAAGGAAGACACAGAAGTACATATCGTGTGTATCAAAAGTGTTCTGATGCACAATAAAACTGTAACAGTGTAAACAAGCTAATAACAAGTTATTACCTACTGCTGTAGGTAAGATAAGGCTGAAGATTAGCCATGGGAAATTGCCACACCACAGTAAACAGAAAAAGAAGGGATAAAGCAATTTATCCAAGTGCATCAAAGCTGCCTATGTGAAATTCCACTTGGCTACTACTACTTTCCAACCATACACACATACAGAAGTAGCAGATGATGTTCCTCTTCTTTATAGTTTGTTACTTCTTATTCAATAGGCCCATGTTAGTTCAGCAGAACAGCAAACCTCGGTTGATAGAGGCTGGAATCTCACTATAGATTACCAAGTCAGCTTCCTTAGTGTAGAAAGTTCTAATGCCAAGTAGTAAATTCCTGCTCCATTAGGAGCTGCAGTAAGATGATGATGTCTCATTTAAGATAATTTTCTGCTTTTCCTGGTAATTAGAGCCCCTTAAAAGCCCTCTTTCAGATTCTTTAATTCGAGTTGATAGTTACTTTCTGCAGAACGGTCACTGAATGAAAATCCCTTCAACAGAAGGTTCCATCATCTGAGTGACTATCATGATGGAAGTTCCTAATACACATGATGGCTAAAACTCAGTGAGTGGTGTATCAGTAAATGCTACATCAATAATAATTATGGCTACTGACTGCTACTAATTGCCCTCAAGAGTAGAGATATAAAACAAGCTTCCTGATTCCTGGCATTCTGCAATTGGATAAACATAATGGTATAAACCACAGGCAAAACATGAGGACTGCATGAGTGAATACTACAGTTACTCCCTTAAAATTTGTCTACATAAACTATGTCATGGCAACTTATCCAGCATTAACTGAATGGATTTGTTAAACTACACTGCACCTTTACTTTTATTCAGAATTTAGTTAGCCTTCATTTGGTTTGATATAAGTCATTCTTATCTGGTTTACTTTAGCAAAACAAAGGTGGATGGATAAACACCAGGAACAAAAAAGACCTCTTTAAACTGTTAAAAAAGTGGTCACTGCTAGTATAAGAGCAAATGGTATGAGATTGGGTTTAGAAGCTAATTTTTAACCCTCATAGCAACCATACTCTGGAACAGTTTTCTAATACAGTAATATGAGCAAAAGACCTAATTATTACTTTAAAGATAAAGCTTAATCAATTTATGAACCAGATTACATGGCATGCTTACAATAACAAGAGAATAGATTCAATAACCCAGAAGGTGCCTTTCAGGAAAGTTCCCATGATAATATTCACATACCTACTCTACTTCTCTCAAGATCTGCCAGAAGTACATAATTTACACAGAACATATCTTGCCCTGTAAAAATAGAAAAAGAAAAGTTAGCTCTTTCAAACTGAGCAGGTAGTCTCAGAATCACTAGCAAACACTTTCACATTGTGGTGTTTCTTCTCCCTTGTTTTATTTTTTTTCATTTGTAAAAGTAGTAATACCTTCTGGTCTCACAGGAAGCTGTGAAGGAATATTAATGAATATTTATAAAATGCTCAGTCAAGTGATGAACAGAATCTTCTCTATGAGGAAAGCGAAACAGATGTAGATGGTGTACAGTAAATAAAGGTTATAGCCACACACAGAGTAGAACAAATAAACAGCTGCCTCATTCACTGTGCATCCATCATCCTGTAAATTGAGTCAGACTGGAGTCCTGTCAGGAAACATATCTGAGGATCCTGTAGTAAGAGACTACCTTAGTGCAAAAGCACAACAGACAGCTTTAATTTTCACTGGCAAAATATTGGGGTTTCACATATAACATTGGTTAGGACTCTAAAAGCATCATTTAGCCAATGATCTTTTAAACAATAACACAATGTAATCTAAAATTTAAGGGTTTTGGTGAAATGTCTGCTACAGTTAAATTATCTGGGTTTACTGCAGAGCTAAGAGGAAAAAAGACAATCAAATTACTGGTTGATAATCAAGTCCCTTTCTGGCTACAAATTATGACTAATAAGCTACCACATCTTCAAAGATATTTAAAGCAGAGTGCATATCATAGTATATCACTATTTACCTGTACGCAGGTACTTCACTGACCTGATATAAATGCACCTTTACTCACTAAGCTGATTCAGGAGCATTCAGGCTGCAATAATGATAACCATCTACATCTTACAAACCCAAATCCCCTCTGGCACTGCTATTTATGTGGATTTGACACTGGAATGTCTGGGGAATCATACTCAGGTCCTTAGCATTTCATTACTTTGAGGTACTCTGGGAAGTGTTTCATGGCATGCTGTGACAAATTTCCCTCTTCCTTCCAGGTGTTTGTGGGAAAGTTTTCAGTCTGCAAGCATGTTTAGTTGACAGTTCCCATGATATAGTTCCTCTCTTTCATCTGTCCCAACCAGTGCCAATGTGAGCACAGCTGGAAGAGCTGCTCATGCTTGTACTTGCAAGGTTATTGCAGCCATGAACAGATTGAGAGTTTGAAGAACACAGAAGACTAAAGAGCTCTCCAACTGTTCCCATCAATGTCTATCACATACCCATAGTTCTCCCTTTTCATGTGCTAGTTCAGGAGATAATATGAGAGACACCTGCAGGCCTCTCTGTCTAAAAAGGGGTATATACTTGTGGATAACACTCAGTGTTATTACCTCCACAGAGAAAAGCTATCAGTGGGATTTCTCTATCAAGCATTATCTCTGGTGACTATCTTCTCTGTAGTTACTCTTCCATAGGATACTCAGTAGGTGACAGTTTAATTACACTTTAGACATGCTGGATGATTTGCATGCTTGGGATCAAGTCCATTTGTACTACTGGACAGTACAAAAGAATAAAAATAGTACAAAAGAATAAAAGTGAAAACGTGTGTGTGATAGCTAAGCAAGCACCAGTAAAGCCTCTCACCCACCCAATCAGACCTACCTCTTCAAACAGCTCACATACCCTGCTTCAACACATCTAATTAAATTGCACAGTGCTGCACTAAGGCAGCTATGCTGTTTCTGGTAGCCAAGCCACCTCATTTATGGTTTGGCTGGGTATTTTTGCAGCACACTGATGTGCAGGCCTAATCAAGGCAACTGTTACTGCTACAACTGGCAAACAAGGGAAACAAAACTAGGCCTTCTGTAGCTGCAAGCTTATAGAATGGACCGACACGCATAAAAAATAGGAAATGTGTGACTCTGCATACAAATTATTTATGCCTCTGATGTGGTAACAGAACAGGTGGCTATTTTGTTAAAAGCTGCATGATCTTTTTCCTAAACACCTCTGCTAACCTGGATGTTCCAATAAATCAACATGTTAACCTATGAAATATTAAAGTAACTTTTCTGGCAGGCCTATTACCACCTTGTGTCTTGCAGCAGCTTCCTCTGCCCTACCCAGGCTTGCATCTTCTTTCCTACAGCACCTGAGCCAGCAAAGGTGGTAGATGCTGCAAAGAGAAAGAACTCTGTATCTTTTCCTGCCCAGAAGAATAAACGTACGTAATTTCAAGGCAGCTGTTACAGGCTTTTTTCATGTAGATGTATTTTTATTCCACCAATATGTTTCAAAACTCCTGCTTGGCATACAGGCACTTAAAAGAACAGACCATCAGCTGCTGTTCACTGAAACATAACCAAAGTGTTTTCAGTGTGTGGTCATGGGTGCAGGGCATGCTAAAATACAGGACAACAGAGGAAAACAACATCATACACACGGCAAGGAGAGTGCAAGCAATTACGGCAGCTCAGCACAGCCCTCCCGGTAATCTGTTAGGAGCTCATTGTTGATACTAGACAAGTACCCGTAACTCCAGTCCACCTCAACAGGGAACAAGTAACTTTTTCTGTTTGTTTATGCTTTGTTTGGAGGCTTTATTTTTCATTCTTTTTCAACAGAAGATGGTCTTGGAGTAGGAATCCTCTCACTTTTGTGTAAAACTCCACCCTATTTAATCGTAAGGAGCAGCCTTCAAGAGTACTCCGGAAAGCAGTAAAAATGACAGCGTGAGGCTTTAAAAGAGCTATTGATGAAGTAACTCACACGATGGCAGTGATTTGTTTTAAGATAATTTGGGCAGTTTCTCAATAGACTGAGGCTTAGTTCCTAGAAAACAAGAGAGACTGTTTGCTAACCTTGATTAGCCCAGTGACTAGAAAACTTGATGTTTAGACAGGCCAAGCTGCCTTCAGTGCCAGACTGTCCTGGCAAAATATCAAGACCATCAATTTCCCTGACAAGCTGTCAAGAGTGTCAGGTTCTGTCATAGCCGCACTCCTGCCACAGCCTCCATCTGCTGAGGCCTCAAGGAAAAGAAAACACACAAAAAGCCTTTAAACAATAACTGTCCTTTCGATAGGCAAGTGCTGCGGTCGAGAGAGACTGTAAAAGCAGCTCTGCTCATTTTTCGCGCTGAAAACTCAGTTCCTGAGCCTGGCAGGAGTAAAACTGCTGGTGCCTGGCCATCAGGGCACCCTGCCTGCCCGCAGCCAGCCGTGCTTGTCCCCGGCTCGGGGAAGGGACTTCCGTGGCAGTACCTGACCTCGCCTCCCGAACTGCCAAACAAAGGCCTGGCCCCTACAGCAGCGAGGAAAGCTTCCTCTCCTTTATCCGGAGCTGCGGGCTGCTGGAAGGGTCCTCCGCGCAGTCCGGCGCGGCGGGCCCCGCCTCAGCCATTCCCCAGGAGAGAAAGATCCTAGCGGGAGCACCGACGAGAGCGGCAAAACGCCGGCTAGCGCTAGTCTCGGTGCGTAAGACTCGGAGCGGTGCCGGGGAAGGGAGAAGGAAGGTGGAGGCGGGCCGGGGCGGTAGAGAGGCGCGGCGCAGCGCGGGGGGCCGGGCAGCACCGGCGGGGCGGGGCGGCAGCGCAAACCGGACGGGAGCGGCGGGGGTCGCGGCCATTACCCTGGGGTGTGCATAGTACCACCGGTAAGCCCGGGTCGGGGTCAGGTATGCAGGTTGCCTGCGGGGCCGGGTTCGCGGCTGGTGAGGTGGGAGGACAGCAGTACCAGGCTCCAGGGCCGTGACCTTACTGGCGGGAAACGTGGAAGCACAGGGCGTGGAGGAGCGCACTCGCGAGGAGGCTTTGGCGGAGCCACCCGCGTTGCCGTACGGCCGTGGGGACAGACGAGCCCGCAGGAAAATAGGGCTGCCTGCGGCTGATGGGAAGGTCGTCGCCGCCGGCCTTGACTCCACGGGCCGCCCGGAGCCGCCAGGACGGAGCCGAAGCGCGACGGCCGAGTTAGTGCTGCCTGGCAGGTGCCGCCCCTCGGCCTGAGGAGGGTGCGTAGCGCCTTGTCCGAGGCGCGGAAAGGCAAGGTCGTCCCCGGCGACCTGCCCGTTCTCACCTGCGGACGTGGAGGGAAGTCCTCTCTTGCTCACCGCGGGTGGCGTTTTGAAGGTATCAGGGGGCTGAGCTGGGCAAGGGTTGCGAAGGCCGAAACGCCCCCAGCAAAACCCGGCGGCGGCTTCGCGTCCGTCCCCTCGGCGGCTGAAGCTCGGTGGTACTGCGGCCGTCGTGGGCAGTGGAAGAAGGTGGTTTATGCTGTTAGGCTTTTAAATGCCCCTGCCCCTCCTTCCGCCTCCCCCGTGTATGTTAATCTCATCGACTAAGCTGCTCTGGAAGTAGATCAGAAAGAAAAGGTAAGTAAGATCTTGAGTCCGGCAACAAAAGCCTTTGTTTTAATAGTTCATTGTTTGTGGTTGGCAGTGATTGAGGGAAAGAGTGTAAGATTTTACATATTTACAGATTTATGTCAAGGAAGTAGACTTATGTCCATCTAAGTCACAGAAATGCCTGAAGCTTCAGAAAAGTTTGGAGGAGCGCATGGTGCACACGGTCAGTTACATGATTAGGCCACAATAACAATTACTGGGCTTAGTGATGAAAAAATGTTTGCAAGGATGGGAACAAAAAATCAAAGTTCCTAAAAGGAAATTATTTTTCTTTCAGAAGTACAGCTGCTGAAGTAAAATGTACTTTTAATATCAAAATTCCTAATATTTTCATACTAAAGTAATAGGGTATTCATGTCTTGCCAATGACCATAGTATTGAGAAACCTCTTATTTATAAAACATACTTATCTTCATATCATCATTAAGAGAGAACAAAATTGTCATTATTCCTGTTTTCAAAATGATGGATTGCAGCAGTGGCATGGTTTAACCCCAGCCAGCAATGAAGTACCAGGCAGCTATTTGTTCACTTCCCCCACTGTGATGGGGAGGAGAATTGGAAAAAGGTAATACATGTGGACTGAGATACAAAAAGTTAATTAAAATAAAGTAAAATATAAAAATAATAATTGTAATGAAAATTGAGAGAGACGAGTAAAGGCCAAGAGAAACAAGTGATGCACAATACTATTGCTCACCACCCACTGACCGATACCCAGCCTGACGTAAGTAATGATCTGGCCTTCCAGGTGATTCTCCCCAGTTTATACACTGGGCATGACACGCTGTGGTATGGAATACCCCTTTGGCTAGTTTGGGTCAGGTGTCCTGTCTCTGCTTCTTCCTGGCTTCTTGTTTCCCTCCTCACTTGACAGAGCATGACAGACTGAAAAGCCCTTGATCAGGGTAAGCATTTTAGCTACAACTAAAACAGTGTTATCAACATTATTCTCATCCTAAATCCAAAACACAGCACTAGGAAGAAAATTAACTCTATCCCTGCTGAAACTAAGACAAGCAGAGAGGTATTAAATGCTTTCCCCAAGGTCAGAGCAGAATTTAATTCTCTTAACTCCTTTGCATGGCCCAAAAGCTGGTCTAAAGATATTGTTTTAGATTGAATATTTACTGTGGGCAGTGACTATTCAGAGGAGCAAAAGCTAGGACTGACAGACAAGGATCACATTTATTTGTTAACCACCACTACTGTGGGTGATGTGGATTTCAAAAGCGATAGCCACAGCTGATACATATTTCTAACTAAAACTAGACCAAAATCAGGATTGAGTGTTCTACATAAGTACTGGGAGACACTCATTCCAGTCTGATATTCCTGTCCCACTATCCTGTGCCAACATGAGTACTTTCACAGCTGCAAACTGAATCAGGAAATCAAACAATGTTATTGTCTTTTTGAGTTAGTAAAAGGTCTTACAGATCATTGAGTTGAACCATGTTCAGTAAGTACCAGATAAATTGCAAAGGATGGAGCAAAGCCAGAAGCAGGAGGTAGGAGATGCAAGAGCAGCTCCTTTCAGTGTTAGCTTTTAATTCAGTTCAGATGCTATCAGCACTGCTTCTTCAGTGTCTCAAACAGTTTTGAGGTTACTAGGGTCAGAATTTGAGCATTCTTAACCCCTGCTTTTTTTTTCCCCCCTTCTTTTTCTCCTCCCTAGGCTCCTCTGTATTTTGACTTCATTTATAATAATTGCAATTTTAAAGGTTGAATTTGTAATTGAGCCATGATTTGCTGCAGGATACCTCTCTCAGGCCTGAAATATCCTCTCAGAGGCCCGTTCTATAGTAGTGCAGAAACTCTGTAGTGCTTAAAGTGGATTCACGGGTTATTCCTGTCAAATATCCCCAAGCAGTACACAAGTTTTATGTTCTAAAACAGCACTGTCATTTGCAGCCGGATTGTGTGTGAGGAAGTTGCTTTACTGGTTGCTTTACTGGTAGAAAATAGAAACTGTGCTTATGGACAGCAGTTGTTGCTGAAGCTAGAATAGAAATACACTGAATCAGCACAGCAGCATTGACAATCAAGGTGCTGCAGTATCACCATCCCTTTGCAATACACAGGTATCTCACATCTGTTGTAGATGTTGTTTCAGCTTCTTAAAAATCAGAAGACTGTATGTAAATTGTTCATATTTAAGATACACTTTCGGTAGGTATGATTGCAGTGTGCTTAAGGAAGGTTTAATCTGTTTTGCTAGAAAACAGTGAAGCTGCACAGTTACAGGCCTTGACATGAGCCATCTAATTCTGCAGAGTACTTGAAGACCTTCATGGGAATTTGTATTTTTGTGGCTTAACTGCTGTTAGTTATCTAGATACTAAGTAGCTCATGCCCACATATGTAGCATCCACATTTCTGGCTTCCAGTGTTGTCAGAGAAGTCTGGTACAACCAGAAAGTCTTTACGATAAAATCAAATGTAGTATATTCATTTAAAATAATCTGTGGAGGGTTGTTTTTTTTTAAGATTGGAGTTGTGTTTTTTCTGTCACCATATGTATAACCTCATTTCCCAGAGCCTTTGAAGAGCCGTAGAGCATTAAGCCTGGAAGCCTCTCTGGATGCCTTGGGAGTTTCTAGAACTCTTGAAGAGCTAGCTGATAATGTAGGTGCCTTAGAAAACCAGAAGAATAGGACCTAGTATTCTAGGAACTCAAGTACAGTTTCTTGCTGTATAGGAACTTTCAGTGTAAATTTCAATGACTAACCTAGATCTTGTCTACACAACAAAGTTCTGTCCCTTTAAAGAAATCACCATAGTTAAACCCCATTGATACTGCCAATATGGATCCATTTCCTTTAAAACTGCTTACTGTAACTTAGGGAGCATAAACTTGACTACAAAAACAATCACATCCTGTTGCATCATATGAACACCAGTATAAATTTTTTAACATGGCCCAGACCTTAGTCTTACTGTGAAATTAATGTGAATTCCACACATATCGAAGCCTTTACAGTGATTAAATGCTGCATGACGATAAGCTAAAGATAAACTTGTGAGGAAAAAAATGGTCATAAAAGTGTAAGACAGCCTGGAAGGTTTTAGTTTACAGTTTTGAAAGACCACTGTGGCCCATGAGAATGTGGCCCTAACCCAACAGTCTTCACTTTTATTTTGAAACTGGTTACCTATAGCAGAAATACATGATTCATGTGAATTTTAAACCTGAAATTTGGTAGTGTATGATTCAGTTGTTCCTGTAGGTACAAGACTTGATTGACATCCAAAGTAGCTTTACCCAAGGTGGAGAGGATTTAGTGGTTTTATATACTGCTCTCATGCTGTAGCACATTAACCAATACTACTGCATGTATGGTTTATTATTAAATTAACTTCGGATTGACCTTGTGTCAGGACCTTGACAGTTCCTGGGTTTAAATGCAGCCTGCTGATTTTTTTTTACTTGTGAAAGAGCTGCCAGTGGCTGGCTTAATGTACTCAACAACCAACAAAACAACAAAAGACGTTTCCAAGAATAAAGCATTTCAAGGCTTTCAGGTTTCCAGCCTTGCCCATGCCAAGTCAGACTTTGTAGGTGGGAGTGCATGGTATGCATAAATACACTGCCATAGTATTTCACTTTTCATAGTAACATCTGCCTTCCACTTTAAATCCAAGAGTCCTTAACATTCCCTTTGTGAATATAACTCATAATATATGGTTGCAAATAACCACTTTTTTTTTTTTTTTAGAATCAAAATTTTGATTCCTGCAGGTTTTTGGCTGTTTGTCCCATAAATTGGCAGCACAAGCCTCTTATCCAGATCTGTTTAGCATATTAAGGTGTCTGCAGATTTCATATTGACTTGCAAAGACGTGTTCCAAACTTGTGAAATTGCATGTTACAGAGAAAGTAGCAAACCTTAGGAGACAAGAAGTATTTGTTCTTCAGTGTTAATTAATCTTTAGGCCATGGCTCCCTTAAGCTACTTCATTGTCTAATAGCTTCTGAGTTTTCAAAAATGACGAAGAGTTGTATTTAACATTTAGTCTGGATGGTTCTGACAGTGTACTCCAGTTGTAATGTAGCAATGCAAGTGTTAGTAAGCCTGTGCAGTAACGCTTACCAAGAGGTTTAAATGTGACTTTGTCTGGATCAAGGATTGTCTGCTCTTTAACAGCGTGGTGTAGCGATACCTCCATCTGGGTTAGCATTTTTTGTCTTCCCTGGTCGCCCCAGAACCTCAGACCTGCAGAATATCCTGAAATATTTAGGAAGAGAGCTAAGAAAAGGGGTATTGCTGGAGAGATGCATTGTTTGAATTGCTTCCCTTTTAGGTGCTCTAGACATTTTTTCAGGTAAGATAATGCAGTTTTATTGGTTGCATTTCTGTTTGCCAAGAATTGAGTTATAACTTTCTACTGGTAACAGCCCAGATGACACAGAAGGCCTCCTGCACATTGTGTCCAAAGACTGTTCCTGAGCAAGAACATGGTAGAAACATGCACCATACATGTGCATGTGCCAATGGTCTGAGGAACATTCTTGTGGAATATATAATTTACCAAGGGTATTTAAAAGAGAAATTTCTGAAAGAAGTATGAGGACTAACTATTTTGAGGTCACAGGAAAAGAGAAAGATGCTGTCAGGAGGGAGGAAGTGGTCAAGAGAAGCTGGGGTAAATGGTTGGGCATTTCACATGACATGTGAGCAAATGACCACAACATAATAATAAGGTGGAGTTCCAGAGCAGTATAAACATTGGCTAAATTATCTACCCATCTGTTTTACAGTCAGTCTCAAGAAAGACTACTGAAGGCTACTGACTAGTACCAAAAGCTACTGAATAATATAATTGGAACTAAGGGATTTTAAGTCGGCTACATCTCCTTGCAGGAAAGCTAGGAGCAAAGGCTTGCATGCAGATGTGAAGGTGGCACTTCATGGAATTGGGAGCTGACAAAGTTTACAAGAGCCAATGAAAGGCAAGTGATGGGAAAAGAAAAAGACTTTTCAACATGAAATGTACATAGAAGAGAATGCTTATACTGGTCTTTATGGTGAAACACCCTTCATTCAGTATATGGACTATTTAACCTGAGAGTTTTCTTGGCATTGCCACTAGCAGAGAGTTATTAAAGGGTTTTTTTATTGTGATACAGGTTTTCAAACATGGATAGTGTAAAGTGTTGAGCTGTCCTGTGGTAAAAATGACACTGCTGTGCCTTGCTTTTGCAAAGATTTGACAACCAACTATTGCACATTAACCATATCCAGTCCTTGCAGTTTTCTATATCTTAAAGTGCTTTATAAGAAGTTGAAAGAATTGGAGTACATGAGGGAACTGAGGTGAAGGGAAAGCAAATATGTCCAGTGTCAGATAATTCCCTTCCACATTTCATCATGCTCATGTGACATTAGTAAGGTTGCTACAAGACCTTGCATTTTTGCATGTAAAACGTCTGGATTATCTCTGTGTCAGTTATTGCCATCTAATAAGATGAACCAGTATTCGCTTGAGTGTGTAATGGAAAATGAGAACAGTCTAGCTTGTGTCATTCTATCCTCAAGACAGTGTATAATCATTTAGGGTTCCTGTATTCACATACTTGAACATTATTCTTGGGGTTTTGTTAAAGTTTTTTATTGTATTTGTTTGGTGTTTGGTTGGTTGTTTTTTTTCAGATAAACCTTTAAAGTACTGCTTCAAAGTAATTCATCTCATGGATGTTTTCCAGTGTTTAAAGAAACATCTGCCATTTTTTATTACTTTGAATTCATGTAAGCTGGAGAACTCAAGGATTTACTATGAAAAATGACATCGAAGAGGGTCAAATAATGTTTTAGGAGAAGGGATTTCATAGAAAAAATGCTTAAACCAGCTTTTATTTGATCTTTGGCAGCTTCATGCTTTACAGTATCTAGCATGAAGTTGATGAATCGCCTTTTGGCCTCCTTCTAGCTAACCAAAGAAAAGGTGCTCATTACTTTATGATCCAAGTTTAAGAGGAAGAAGAAAAATTCTCAAAAGATAAAAAAAAAAAACAAACAAATAAAAAGGTTTCTGAAGTTTGCAGACTCATAAAATTCTATTTTAAAATGGAAGTGCAAATGATTAAAACCGACAAAACCCTTTTTTAAATGGTAGTTCAGTCAAATCCCAGGTGAGTCAGAGGGCGTTGTGGCAGAGTATGAGATCCAGATATTTTCTTCCCAAGATGATAATTGCCTGATTCACTGTTTCGACCGTAGCAGATCATTTGTTGCTTCTCATAAAGCGTTTTCGGTACAGTGCAGTTACAGTGATTTTATGTTGGTTATCTCTTGTCCATACAGTCTTCTTCAGAGTTTTCTTAAGAGTTGTTAAAATAAAATGCTGGGGCTAATGGCAGAAATACACGGTGCGCACATCTGAACCCGATGTTTCCTGTTCCTTTTTAAGCTGTGATTCTCTGAAGGAGGGTGAGGAAGGGTGGGGCAGAGGTTTTGGAGCTGTGTCAGGAGTCATGGATGTGTATGCAGTGAGAGATGACTGCTCTTCAGCAGCACTGCTTATGCAGTTTCAGTCTTCAGCTCCAGTGGTGAGGAATTTTGTCTTAGCATGCTGTCATGTTAAATGTCCAGTATTCTCCCCATATTCCATTAAAGCGGTCACCAGGTATCAAATGCTACAAGAGATAATAGATAATGAAACCAAAAAGAGTTAGAATTTAGAAGGTCTTGAAATTTGTCAGCTTTTCATTTTTGTTTTTCTTGATTCTCAACTCTCTTTTCCCATCTTTGTTTGCATCTTACTGATAATGTAATTCTTAAGCTTTTAAAGTTGGTTTAGCTTTAGTAGGTTATTTTGCCTACATAATTTTCACTGAGTGAACAGGATCTGCCGTTTAAAGCGTTTGCATTCCCATTAGCCCTGGGAGTTTGCTTTGAGAAAGTGTATCCTTACTTCTGCTGCTGCTTCTGGTCACAGAAGTTACCAGTATCAGATGTTTGTTTGATGGTCTTGTGAAAACCGACATGATTTTCTCTACAAGTCAAACCTCTCAAGTACATAGTTCATGGCATCTAGAAATATTTTGGGGTATTTACTTATTTTTCTACAGGATATTGCACATCGTAACAGCATGTAGGGATATGTTGATTTACTGCACTTGGGCAAAGAATTACTGTTTCAAGCAAAAGTGTAGGTAATCATTACACCCTGTATGATTCATGCTAAAGATGGAAGCTGGAAAGGGATAAATAAATAAAAAGGGAACAAAGAAGAAATCTTGTTAAAAATCTCCCTGATAATCCAGCATACTGTTAATTAAAGCAAACCATTCTTTAAAAAGGCTTCTTATTGCATAAGATCTGTTTGTGAAGTTACTGATTTGTCACAGTATAGGGACAGGTAAGGAGAAGTGTTGTTTCCTTAAAATTATTAAATCTTAAGGATGTCATCGAAAATCTGGACATTTAGGTTGGTGGGGTGTTTTTTTTTCACAGCTCAACTGCTAGAATTTGTTATTGCAAAGAGGAAAGTTCTTCTTTTCAGCCAGTCAGCTTTTCAAATGCTGTTTAATATTTAATACTAATATTTAATATCTTAATATTAAGGTCTTTGTTCTTTGTTTCAGTCCTGACTCGTGTAGGTGGGTTGGTTTGATTTTTAGGCGCTCTAGGTGTATTGAAGAGCTCTGCATAGCCAAGTATGAACTCCACTAGCAGCACATTCTGCAGTTCCTAAATGTTTTTTAAGACCTGGCTACCTTCCAAGCTTTAGACTTGTTCTCAGACTCAGTACAAAAGAATGGAAGCATCTCATTCACATGTATACAGATCAATATTCACATGTCAGATTGCTACTATATGGTAGCAATACCTTAAAAGTAGCTCACTGATGTGAAATAGCTGCTTGCCAAGGTCAGAGTTTGCATCTCTGGAGGAAAGACTGACCCTGATTAAAATGGGATAGTAGCCTCTATCCAGAGGGCAGTCCCTTTCTGTTCTGTACTCCAGGCAGTATGATTAGAGGGGACAAAGACATGAAGATGCCACATTCTGTGAAAATAAAGAGAATGCCTTATATTTTGGAAAATCTTCACAACCTCCTCCGTGTTTCTCTGAGAAGTCCCAGACTTAGCTGCCTTTCTGTGCAGCAGTTGCTTGCCTTTGGTAGTCTGATGGTTACTGGGACCACAAGGTTTAGCACTTCAAATAAAGGGAAGTCTCTTTCTCAAACTGGTCTCTTATATCATGTGGGGAAGCACTACAGAAGAGCCTTGGGAAAATAGTAATTCATGTGGGAACCACTGGGGGATGCTTCGAGGAGGTGCTATATAGAGGTTTGTTTTTCTTTCCTTGTTCCTCTTCTCCCTTCACATGCAGATCTTGGTTTCTAAAAAAGAACATGAGTTTGTTGTATGTGGTGACAGTCTTTGAAGGCATTAAGATTGTAGCAGGCAGTAACTATCCATATCTAATGATGATAGGACAAAAATGTACCACCTTAATTTGGTCAGAGGAAGAGACCAGTTGGACATTAAGGGAAAGCTTTCTAAGCAAAAGGGTAGTGACACAGTAGACCAGGCTTTTTAGGAAGTTTGCAGAATCTTCTTTTTAAGGACAGAGTGGGTTGATGTAGATATATTAATACTAGCTCACTGCTAAAGGACTTGCTGAGGGCATTGTGCCTATGTTTCAAGATTTCTGCAATCGTTATAGAAGAAAGGAAAAATCAAGGAAGATGTATGTAAGAGAAGATATGCTAATGTGAATTTGATAGTTTGAAAAATTACTTTTTAAGGCACCATTTTGGTAGAATTTGAGCAACAGAGTGGCAGTTGTCACTTCCAAGATACATGTGGATAGAAGCCTGACGTGATTGAAGCCAAAATCAGGAGTAGTTTGATGACTAAACAGATAGTCTTTACTAAGGTAATCTGTAGAAAAGAGATGTTGTTTAGAAAGACCCAACACAGCGGGGCAGCACTCCAAAATTGATGAAGACTGGGAGGCCTCCTATAATCCTCGGGTGAAATCGGTGTGCTCAGCTCGCTCCCTGGAATGTCTGTACACCAATGCGCACAGCATGGGAAATAAGCAGGAGGAGTTGGAAACCTGTGTTAAGTCAGGAGATTATGATCTGGTGGCAATGACAGAGACGTGGTGGGACAGCTCACATGACTGGAATATAGTCATGGAGGGCTATGTCCTCTTCAGGAAAGACAGGCCAGCCAGGAAGGGTGGTGGGGTTGCTCTTTATGTACGGGAGCAACTACAATGCACTGAGTCCTGTCCAGGGACAGATGACGAGCGAGTTGAGAGTCTGTGGGTGAGAATTAAGGGGCAGGCTGGCAGGGGCGATACTGTTGTGGGTGTCTGTTACAGGCCACCAGATCAGGGTGAGGAAGTTGACAAGGCCTTCTACAGGCAGCTGAGAGCGGCCTCACAGTCACAGGCCGTGGTCGTCGTGGGGGATTTTAACTTCCCTGATGTTTGCTGGAAGGACCACTCAGCAACCCAGCCACAGTCCAGGAGGTTCTTCCAGTGTATGGATGATAACTTCCTCCTGCAAATGGTGGATGAGCCAACCAGGAGAGGAGCGCTGCTAGATGTCATCCTCACTAACAAGGAGGATCTGGTCGAAGCAGTAAGGGTTGAGGGCTGCCTTGGTTGCAGTGACCACGAGATGGTGGAATTCAGGATCTTGTGTGGTAGGACCAGTAGAATAGCAAGTAGAATTGCAACCCTGGACTTTAGCAGGGCAAACTTTGGCCTTTTCAAGCAATTGCTAGGGGTAATCCCATGGGCAAGGCTGTTTGAAGGTAAAGGGGCCCAAGATAGTTGGTTGGCATTCAAGGATTGCTTTTTCCAAGCTCAAGATCGGAGCATCCCGACATGTAGGAAGCCAAGGAAGAGGGCCAGGAGACCTGTGTGGCTAAATAGGGAATTGCTGGGTATGCTCAAGTGGAAGAGGAGAGTTTACA
The DNA here is from genome assembly GCF_028554395.1 of Pezoporus wallicus. NCBI lineage: Eukaryota > Metazoa > Chordata > Aves > Psittaciformes > Psittacidae > Pezoporus > Pezoporus wallicus. The sequence continues at coordinate 557,575 of NW_026642638.1, forward strand.
GGTCATGGAAGGAGGGGCTGGCCACCTGGGAGGAGTAAAAGGCTCCTGCTAGAGGATGTAGGAAGGCAGCTAGGAGGACTAAGGCCTCCTTAGAATTAAACCTGGCGAGAAGGGTCAAGGACAGCAAAAAGAGCTTTTTCAAATACATGGCAGATAAAACTAACACCAGAGGCAATGTAGGCCCACTGATGAACGGGATGGGTGCCCTGGTGACAGAAGATACAGAGATGGCAGAGTTACTGAATGCCTTCTTTGTCTCTGTCTACTCTGCTGCAGGCAGTCCTGAAGAGCCCTGTACCCCTGAGACCTTAGATGAAGTCAGGTCAACGGAGCGGTTTGCCTTAGTCGATGAGGAATGGGTTAGAGACCAGTTGAGCAATCTGGACATCCATAAATCCCTGGGTCCAGATGGGATGCACCCGCGGGTGCTGAGGGAACTGGCGGAAGTCATTGCTAGACCACTCTCCATCATCTTTACCAAGTCTTGGGAAACGGGAGAGGTGCCTGAGGACTGGAGAAAAGCAAATGTCACCCCAGTCTTCAAAAAGGGCAAGAAGGAGGGCCTGGGTAACTATAGACTGGTCAGCCTCACCTCCATCCCTGGGAAAGTGATGGAACACCTTATCCTTGGTGCCATCTTAAGGCATATCAAGGATAAGAGGGTTATGAGGGGCAGTCAACATGGCTTCACCAAGGGGAAATCATGTTTGACCAATCTCTTAGCCTTTTATGAGGAAATAACACGGTGGATGGATGATGGCAGAGCGGTGGATGTGGTCTACCTTGACTTCAGCAAAGCATTTGACACAGTCTCCCACAGCATCCTCACAGCTAAATTGAGGAAGTGTGGTCTGGATGATCAGGTAGTGAGGTGGACTGCGAACTGGCTGAAGGAGAGAAGCCAGAGAGTTGTAGTCTATGGGGCGGAGTCTAGTTGGAGGCCTGTAACTAGTGGAGTGCTCAAGGGTCAGTACTGGGACCGGTATTATTTAATATATTCATCAACGATTTAGATGAGGGAATTGAGTGTACTATCAGCAAGTTTGCTGATGACGCTAAGCTGGGAGGAGTGGCTGACACGCCAGAAGGCTGTGCTGCCATCCAGCGAGACCTGGACAGGCTGGAGAGTTGGGCAGGGAATAACTTGATGAAATATAACAAGGGAAAGTGTAGAGTCCTGCATCTGGGCAGGAACAACCCCAAGTTCCAGTATAGGTTGGGGAACAACCTGTTAGAGAGCAGTGTAGGGGAGAGGGACCTGGGGGTCCTAGTGGATGACAGGATGACCATGAGCCAACACTGTGCCCTTGTGGCCAAGAAGGCCAATGGCATCCTGGGGTGTATTAGAAGGGCGGTGGTTAGTAGGTCTAGAGAGGTCCTCCTTCCCCTCTACTCTGCCCTGGTGACACCACATCTGGAATATTGTGTCCAGTTCTGGGCCCCTCAGTTCAAGAAGGACAGGGACCTGCCGGAGAGAGTCCAGCGCAGGGCAACGAAGATGATTAAGGGTGTGGAGCATCTCCCTTATGAGGAAAGACTGAGGGAGCTGTGTCTCTATAGTTTAGAGAAGAGGAGACTGAGGGGTGACCTTATTAGTGTATATAAATATATAAAGGGGGAGTGTCACGAGGATGGAGCCAGGCTCTACTCAGTGGCAAACAATGATAGGACAAGGGGTAATGGGTACAAACTGGAACACAAGAGGTTCCACTTAAACTTGAGAGGAAACTTCTTCTCAGTGAGGGTGACAGAACACTGGAACAGGCTGCCCAGGGAGGTTGTGGAGTCTCCTTCCCTGGAGACATTCAAAACTCGCCGGGACACATTCCTGTGTAACATTATCTAGGTGTTCCTGCTCCGGCAGGGGGATTGGACTAGATGATCTTTTGAGGTCCCTTCCAATCTCTAGCATACTGTGATAGTGTGATATATGTTAGAGGCAGCTTTTGTGGGGGAATTTAGGAAGGACATTATAGTGAAAAGTTTTGCTATGATGTATGCAGATAGTAAGATCTGAGATGAAGCGAAAGTAATCTGCTGTCAGAAGTAGCTGTACTGATGATTCAGGCCTCATACAAGTTATAGTTTTAAACAAACGTAAGATGAGCAGTTCTGTGGAAGAATTAGTATAAAAAATGCAGTAACTATTGTTTGTAAAAACTTGTAAATTATAAAAACCAGAAATTTTGACCTTCTGTTAAAACATAGTTTGTGTGTGTGAAAGTCCTTGTCCCTTTCTGAATGCACTGGGAGGTTTGGTAAAGTGAGCATCACCTCTGCCTATGAATTTTAGCTTTTAGGAAAACAAATTCCTGGGTAGATTGCTGGATCTTAGTGAGGTGAAGGAGGAGAAGCATTGGCATGAAGTCTATTCATCTTCTCTCAGCTGGTAAAAATCCTCAAAACTGTTTCTAATTCAATAAGGAGAGGATTTTTGTTCATACTGCTGAGTGCCTGTCACTCGCAATTCCTTGCTTCATGCCTAAAACTGTATTCAGATGGCTATTGTTGTATCATTGGCTCCTGAGTTTAATAAAGGTTGTTAACCATCAGCAAGGATTGCAGTGTTCGAGATAAGGATTCCTTCAAAAAATGCTGTTCTCTGCAGAATTAGAAGCTTGTCTACGTCTTTCACCATACTGCAGCACAAGAAACTGGTGGGTGGGCTGCTTTTAGGAGGTGCTATTACAAAAATACTGTGCATTTTAAATGGAGTAATCAAACTCTAAGATCCTGAAAGGGTGGATGAAATTCAGATAAATTCAACCTTTGAAGCAGGGGTTCCTGACCTCACATAACCTATTAATTATCTGTTTGGGGATTTTTATGTAAATGTTTTTTTCCTAGTCTTGTTCAAAACTGTAACTGTGCCTTTTTAGTAGAAAAGCCTTTACAGAATTATCATGTAACTTGCTGTCTTCTAACATGTTTCTAGATAGGGGACACTCCTTGGATTGCAAAGCATTCCAGGCGCAATGGCAGATCCTATCCGCTGGGCCCGATACCGTTGGCAACGACTGATATCTACAGAGGGCAGAGAAGGTAGCAGACCCAGCAATTCAAGTAACAAGTGCCATCAATCATCGAAAGCCATTGGCAAACATAGGATAGTAATACCCTGTTTGGGACATTTTAAGGAAGAGTATGAAAAAGTATCAAAACTGTACATGAGCAACAAAATACGGACTACCAAGTATACGTTATTGAATTTTTTACCACGGAATTTGTTTGAACAATTTCACAGGTAATGAACTCCTTTTTCATTGTGGTCATTCTTCTGAAGTGGAATCCTTTTATTTAAATGTGTTGCTTTATAGACAGGTATTAAAAATTATTCTCCCTCCTGATCTGCCTGCCACTCCTGAAGAGATCTGTGTTATTTGGCCAAGTCTCTTGAGTATAAGTGTTGGGCTAATCCTTTTCTCCGTAGCTTATGTAATGTCTGCTAATTTTGTCCTTCAGGTTATTGAAGTGTTCCTTACTCTTGGAGCACTGCCACTCAGAAATCTGCAGTAGAATTTCCAGCTCATTTCCTGCAAATGTATTTCTCGCCTTCCACATGTCTTTCTCTGTTGCCAGTTTTTTTCACCCTCCTTCTGCTTGGAGGACTGCTGATCTGTAAAGTCATACAGGGAGGTTGTAGGATGGCTTCCTTTTAAAAACTTGTTATCTCCCCCTGGAGATGATAAAGTTAAAAGACCTGAAAATTTGAGAGAGTGCAAGTTCACCAGAGTATCGCTAGAAGACACATACCTGGAGCACAGGTTTGAAAATACGTAAAAATTCTTGTTTTCTGCATCTTTTGATCATGCATATTAAGCAACTGTGCAGCTAAGTATTGACCAGAGAGTTAAAACGAAGTTCTGGATACTTAGTTCTTAAATTACACTTGGGCTGAAGAAAAGATAAAGCCCTGCTAACTTAAGTGTCTGTATAGCATGGAGTTGGAAAATAAGGACAACTGTCTGCTAGCACAGCTAACTCCTGTATTTTCTTCTTGTTTCAGAGTTGCCAATTTGTATTTCCTATTTCTAGTTGTCCTAAATTGGGTTCCTCTGGTGGAAGCCTTCCAAAAAGAAATTACAATGCTACCACTGGTAGCGGTTCTGACAATTATTGCAGTGAAAGATGGTATGGAAGATTACTCCAAGTACAAAATGGATAAACAGATAAACAACTTACTAACCAAAGTATATAGCAGGTAAGAGGCAACAGTCTTTCTGGTTCATTGCTATTATTTGATTATAAGTATATGTGGAAAAGTTGTTGATAAATCTTTCATTTTAATTTCTGGATATTCATAGAGTCATAAAATAATTTTAGTAGGAAAGGGTCTCTGAAGGTCATCTAGTCCAACCCCCTGCTCAGAGTAGGTCTAATTAGATCAGGTTGCTCAGGGGCTAGTCTAGATGAGTCTTTATCACCAGTTTTGCCAAATGGTTATCAAATTAGTATAAAATTTGCTGAAAAAAATTCTTTGGCTGAGGCAGGTGTTCATGCATGAGTTCATACTCTATTAACCGTGGTAGTTTGACTAGTTAAGCATTGTGTATAGCATTTGTTTTGAAAGGTGTATTTTTAATTCCTCTGTAATCACTGTAAGCATCATGGAAATAAAAGACAGGAACGCAAATTGATCATATTTGAAATTAACTGGCAAAATCTTATTTTAGTGCATATCAGTGCTGCCCACATCATTTTCTTTTATATCTTTCATAAGAGGATATTCTGAGACTCGTTCAAAGCCTGTAAAATACAAAAATGAAGGAAGTATAGTGGACCCTTTTTCTTTCTCACATGCTCTGTGGTCATGTAGGGAAACAGCTGTTTTGAAAAACATCACTTATCTTGTGTTCTTGTAGTATCACTTGTAGGAGAGGATTGATTAGTAGTTAGACACTAACAAGTTCAGTAAGGGCCAAGCAATAGCAGACAGTAGTTGATGTAGTGCCAAACCACATTTAAAGCTTCCTCTTTTCATTAAAGACACACCTTTTCCTAGTGAAAGCACTACACTGAAAAGAAACTTTTCTAAAATCTTAATGTGCTGGCTGGTTATGCCAAACCCTAAACCCTGTAGTATAGACATGGCCTTAAATGGCCCATGCAGCAGGTTTGCAATCTGGTACTACATAATCACCGTTAAATGTATTGTGGTATTACTCAGAAGATGGAATTTCCATCTTTCTGGCATTTGCCATACTCTACTAGTATTTTAAGTGCTGGCTTATAACCATGGAAAAAGTCTGGATTATCATTGTGTATCATCAAAGGAAGAACAAACAGCTTTTTGTTCTGCAGCCATGAATAAATATTTTCCCAGAATTGTTCTGTTCAATCTTTTGAAACAAGTAATTGGACTGTTAGGGAAGATAAACATTTTCTTTCTTTTTCATGTCTGCAGAGAAGACTTAAGGGAGAAACTGGATTATTTCTGCTATAAATAGCAGTGTACCCTGAAAGAATTCATTGCCAGAATGCTGAAGCATTCAGTATCCATATCCCTGAAACCTTTGTGTTACTTGCAATCACACAACAATGTCAATGAGCAGAATTAACTTCTGATCTTCTCTTCTGGCTAGATTCGTTCCCCATTACCAAAAATGTGTAATAATCAGTGGCCATATTAGTCATCTGTAAAAATTCCTCCTTATGCCTATAAGTATTTAGGTTTTGTAACTTTTTTTAAAAATTCTTTCTTTATCATGATTTATTTTATATAGTATAATCTGGTTTTAAAAATAAGTTTGGAGGCATGATTCAGGATGATTAAATCTTACTGGTATAAAAATGATCAGTCATCTTGGACTTCCATTAATCTCACATTAGGAGTCAGAATTTCTTAACTTGTTTAACAAGAATCTGTTAGAAATTGTAATGACTCTTCCAGTGCATGTATTAAATCAAGCATAGTCATAAAAATTGTAAACATGATGAACTAGCTAATGTTGAATACAATTTCCAGTTTTTTTTTAATGTGCATTTGTTCATCTGGAGAGGTTGTATGCATTGTACATGCTGTCTGTGTAATTTTACTTATACATTAGATACTGATAACCTACATGGCTACTGAGAAGTGCCTAATATAATAGCTTTTCTTGCTATCTCAAAATTTAACTAAGCAGTAGTTGTCATGCTTGAAAGCTGGAAGGCTTCCTGTTGGTATCTGAAGATAATATGCATTATTATTAGACCAGTCATCCTGAACTTGAACTCTTGTGAGGCTTGCTTTTGTACAAAGTAGTGTTCATAATAGAAACTTGTTGCGCTGTGGTCTCTTATCCCTGTCAAAATGTGCCAGTTTCAGTGCCTTGATAAATCTATCTAAGCAACTTGATGCTAGTTTCTGTGCGCTGATTTTTCCAGGAAAGCTTATTTCTGTTTTGAAAATGTGATAAAGTAAGGGTTGCTTAAAATTTTTGGGTTTTTTTTCCTGCTAATCTCTCTCTTGTGGAGTAATAGAACATATCAATAAACAATAAGATGTGCTAATGTGCAATTTAATTTAGGTTTTAATTGTTGTTAGGATGTTAAAGTTATCAGTCCTTGTACATTTTGAGCAAGTTAGAGTAGTTGGATCTTATTAAAATAGCCATGAGTCACAAAGTATGAAGGCACTTCTGTTTGAGCATCTGTTAAAATCAGTAGTTTGTCATTTCAGTGGAACTGTGGTATGGTGATTATGATGGAAAAATCCATTTATTCCTCCACTGACCTACTACTAAAGACAGTTAATTTTTTTGCCTGACTTTGTGCTGAACTGAATAAAGAATATGTGCATAATCCATCTGCTGCATCAGCAGTAGAGCAGATAACTTTGCTGTCTGATACATTTTTGTTTTCTTATTCCCTCTCCTGCAGACCTCTCAAATATATTTCTGTTTCATTTCAAGCCTTGCATGTAGGTGCAGGTGCATCAATTAACAAGAACTATCATATGCTTTCAGTACTACATTTATTAAATAGGTAGTGATTTAAAAGAGAAGTATTTGCTATCTCCTGAGGTCTTATCTCAACACTGGCAGGACAGACAAATAGGTTTTCATAATTTTTCAATAACTAGTGAATGTGCATCTTAAGGAGAAAACAGATGTGCCTTGTATCACTTTCATTTTATGTCAGCTTTTGTTGCTTCCTGGTTTTGATTTGTTTGCACTTAACTGTTAAATAACATAACCACTTCCACCTTATCTTTACTGGAGAAACTGTCATCAGTACACTGATTAATTGTGCAGGCTTTGTGCCTTCTCTTTGTAGGCAAGCATTTCCAAAAGGGTACTGTCAGATAATGCAGGTCTGAAAGATATGGCTGCAAAGCTTCATACAGGAAATATTTTTTATTTTTTTTTTTTTGTCATTAGAAGTATCTGTTTCAGTATTTATCAGAAGCACTTTGATTAAAGCTAGTAGATATGTGTCAGTCAATACACAACAGCCATGTCGCAAAGCATCTTAGCTTATGTCTACACTGTAGAAGTTAGGTGCACTTCCCAGCTACCCAGTGGGAGTGTGCTTCTTAGACAGCTTAGAATGAGGTCCAGGGGAGGAAACAACATGCGAAACGGCCCTTGCACAGCCCAGACTGTATCCCAGTCTGAGTAACTGCGACATAAGGATTGTGGAGAATACATGCTCCTCTCTTTAAACGTAGCTCTAGGGTTAGACTGTGCAAGGCAGAAAAGCTCGCAGTCACTGTGGACAGTAATAGCTTGTACAAACATGTACTGCATTCAGACCTGAGTAACGTTTGTAACAGCAATTGTAGGTGTGTTTCATCAGCCATGTTGCAGTCGCCTACTACTGTATGCCTCCAGCTAGCTCATCGAACATTCCTTGTTGCTTGTTGCCTTGCATCCTATTCACCACTCTAAACCTGACTGTGTTTGCCATAAACTGGTGTGATTATATAAAAGGAAGATTCTTCATCTCAGCTGAGGACAGTACAGCAGCTATAAATGGAAAATTGAAAACAGTTCAAATTTATGTATGTCATGCCTGGATATTTCTAATTAATAAAAAATTTCAACTCACTTGATAGGCCTGAGCTTTCACTGACTTCTTGAGTATTATAGAGTCTTTGTACCTTACATTCAGAATTAATGGTAAAGATATTTTAAAAGCATATAAATACAAGTATTTATATTCAGAGCATCAGTGAAGTGATTGCTGGATATTCTTGGCTTACTGGTAGACATTCATCATCTTGGGAGACAGACATTTTTGAAAGGCATTATCAGAAGTGAAAAAGATTTGCTGTTTTTAGTTGCATAATTGCAAGAAAAAGTGGTGATCCAGAGAGAAGTCCTGAAAACTGTTTACTCTCTTGGAATAATGAAAACACAGGAAACAAGTGGGCTGAATTTTAAATAGACCTAGAATAATTCTGGGAGGGCATCTGGAGGGTAATTTCCAGAAAAACAGGGCTTGGATCACAGAGCTGATTCTTTGTAATTTCTGTTCATGTTGAGCTAGTAGACTACCTCAACAGGGGATTTTTTCAATGACTTTGAAGCATAAACTGTTAGACTAATTTTCCAGTTACAGTGCATTTGAGCTTTCACTTTATGCATTTGTAAAATAAATTGCTGTTTCTGTATGTATTTCAGGAAAGAGAAGAAATACATAGATGAGTGCTGGAAGAATGTCAATGTTGGGGACTTCATCCGGCTTTCACGTAATGAAATCATTCCTGCTGACATGGTGCTGTTATATTCTAGTGACCTGGATGGGATCTGCTACATTGAAACAGCAAGCCTTGATGGAGAAACCAATCTAAAGCAGAGGCAGGTGGTGAGAGGATATTCAGAGCAGGTGATTAGTTGTGCATTTGTAGTGGTGTAATAAAGCTGACATAACAGATAGTCAACCCAAAAAAAACCCAAACCGCACACCTCTCTAGATTGCCGAATTCTTGATAGCTCAGCAACTCCCATCTGAAAACAAAATAACTAAGTAAAGCAGTTCTAATTTGTTGCTTGAGTTATTCTGGGGGAAATCTTTGTGTTCACTTAACCCAGAGTAAGAAAGATTTCAAGTAATGCTAGCCAGTAAAAATAACTATTCAGGTAGAGTCAACAAATAATTTATGGGTGCATGTCACGTCATGGGTGGAATTTCTCAGAAGGATGTTCTGTGCTATATAAAGACCTAGAGAGAGAAGCACATGCTATCTTCTCTTTTTCACTGTTTTTTCATGTTCCAAACATATTTTTACCTCCATAAAACACTTAGTATTATACCTAGCAGATAAAATGCTGAAGGATAGCAGAAAGAAGGTGATATAAAATGAACAAAGAATCCTGGCATTAGTGCAACCCTCAGCACACCTGGTGCTGAGTCCTGCTGCTGAAACATCATGCAAAACAACAGCAGGGAGCCTTTGTGCTGTTCATAATAACATACTGTTTAGTCCTCTGGAGATAAAATTACCTGAACTGCCTCTGAATTGTCAGCAGTGGCGAGGAAGTGAGAAGTACTACCTTGTGAGCATTAAGACTCCCCTGCTACTTAGCAACTATGGTAATGCCAAAGGCATGATGTGATATTCATAAGCAAAGCTCTTTCTTATCCCCTTACAGTGACATCACAGTATCACAGTATGCTAGAGATTGGAAGGGACCTCAAAAGATCATCTAGTCCAATCCCCCTGCTGGAGCAGGAACACCTAGATAATGTTACACAGGAATGTGTCCAGGAGGGTTTTGAAAGTCTCCAGGGAAGGAGACTCCACAACCTCCCTGGGCAGCCTGTTCCAGTGTTCTGTCACCCTCACTGAGAAGAAGTTTCTTCTCAAGTTTAAGTGGAACCTCTTGTGTTCCAGTTTGTACCCATTACCCCTTGTCCTATCATTGTTTGCCACTGAGTAGAGCCTGGCTCCATCCTCGTGACACTCCCCCTTTATATATTTATATACACTAATAAGGTCACCCCTCAGTCTCCTCTTCTCTAAACTATAGAGACACAGCTCCCTCAGTCTTTCCTCATAAGGGAGATGCTCCACTCCCTTAATCATCTTCGTTGCCCTGCACTGGACTCTCTCCGGCAGGTCCCTGTCCTTCTTGAACTGAGAGGCCCAGAACTGGACACAATATTCCAGATGGGGTCTCACCAGGGCAGAGTAGAGGGGAAGGAGGACCTCTCTCGACCTACTAACCACCGCCCTTCTAATACACCCCAGGATGCCATTGGCCTTCTTGGCCACAAGGGCACAGTGTTGGCTCATGGTCATCCTGTCATCCACTAGGACCCCCAGGTCCCTCTCCCCTACACTGCTCTCTAACAGGTTGTTCCCCAACCTATACTGGAACCTGGGGTTGTTCCTGCCCAGATGCAGGACTCTACACTCTCCCTTGTTATATTTCATCAAGTTATTCCCTGCCCAACTCTCCAGCCTGTCCAGGTCTCGCTGGATGGCAGCACAGCCTTCTGGCGTGTCAGCCACTCCTCCCAGCTTAGTGTCATCAGCAAACTTGCTGATAGTACACTCAATTCCCTCATCTAAATCGTTGATGAATATATTAAATAATACTGGTCCCAGTACTGACCCTTGAGGCACTCCACTAGTTACAGGCCTCCAACTAGACTCCGCCCCATAGACTACAACTCTCTGGCTTCTCTCCTTCAGCCAGTTCACAGTCCACCTCACTACCTGATCATCCAGACCACACTTCCTCAATTTAGCTGTGAGGATGCTGTGGGAGACTGTGTCAAATGCTTTGCTGAAGTCAAGGTAGACCACATCCACCGCTCTGCCATCATCCAACCACCGTGTTATTTCCACATAAAAGGCTAAGAGATTGGTCAAACATGATTTCCCCTTGGTGAAGCCATGTTGACTGCCCCTCATAACCCTCTTATCCTTGATATGCCTTAAGATGGCACCAAGGATAAGGTGTTCCATCACTTTCCCAGGGATGGAGGTGAGGCTGACCAGTCTATAGTTACCCAGGCCCTCCTTCTTGCCCTTTTTGAAGACTGGGGTGACATTTGCTTTTCTCCAGTCCTCAGGCACCTCTCCCGTTTCCCAAGACTTGGTAAAGATGATGGAGAGTGGTCTAGCAATGACTTCCGCCAGTTCCCTCAGCACCCGCGGGTGCATCCCATCTGGACCCAGGGATTTATGGATGTCCAGATTGCTCAACTGGTCTCTAACCCATTCCTCATCGACTAAGGCAAACCGCTCCATTGACCTGACTTCATCTAAGGTCTCAGGGGTACAGGGCTCTTCAGGACTGCCTGCAGCAGAGTAGACAGAGACAAAGAAGGCATTCAGTAACTCTGCCATCTCTGTATCTTCTGTCACCAGGGCACCCATCCCGTTCATCAGTGGGCCTACATTGCCTCTGGTGTTAGTTTTATCTGCCATGTATTTGAAAAAGCTCTTTTTGCTGTCCTTGACCCTTCTCGCCAGGTTTAATTCTAAGGAGGCCTTAGTCCTCCTAGCTGCCTTCCTACATCCTCTAGCAGGAGCCTTATATTCCTCCCAGGTGGCCAGCCCCTCCTTCCATGACCTGTAAACTCTCCTCTTCCACTTGAGCATACCCAGCAATTCCCTATTTAGCCACACAGGTCTCCTGGCCCTCTTCCTTGGCTTCCTACATGTCGGGATGCTCCGATCTTGAGCTTGGAAAAAGCAATCCTTGAATGCCAACCAACTATCTTGGGCCCCTTTACCTTCAAACAGCCTTGCCCATGGGATTACCCCTAGCAATTGCTTGAAAAGGCCAAAGTTTGCCCTGCTAAAGTCCAGGGTTGCAATTCTACTTGCTATTCTACTGGTCCTACCACACAAGATCCTGAATTCCACCATCTCGTGGTCACTGCAACCAAGGCAGCCCTCAACCCTTACTGCTTCGACCAGATCCTCCTTGTTAGTGAGGATGACATCCAGCAGCGCTCCTCTCCTGGTTGGCTCATCCACCATTTGCAGGAGGAAGTTATCATCCATACACTGGAGGAACCTCCTGGACTGTGGCTGGGTTGCTGAGTGGTCCTTCCAGCAAACATCAGGGAAGTTAAAATCCCCCACGACGACCACGGCCTGTGACTGTGAGGCCGCTCTCAGCTGCCTGTAGAAGGCCTCGTCAACTTCCTCACCCTGATCTGGTGGCCTGTAACAGACACCCACAACAGTATCGCCCCTGCCAGCCTGCCCCTTAATTCTCACCCACAGACTCTCAACTCGCTCGTCATCTGTCCCTGGACAGGACTCAGTGCATTGTAGTTGCTCCCGTACATAAAGAGCAACCCCACCACCCTTCCTGGCTGGCCTGTCTTTCCTGAAGAGGACATAGCCCTCCATGACTATATTCCAGTCATGTGAGCTGTCCCACCACGTCTCTGTCATTGCCACCAGATCATAATCTCCTGACTTAACACAGGTTTCCAACTCCTCCTGCTTATTTCCCATGCTGTGCGCATTGGTGTACAGACATTCCAGGGAGCGAGCTGAGCACACCGATTTCACCCGAGGATTATAGGAGGCCTCCCAGTCTTCATTAATTCTGGAGCGCTGCCCCACTGGGGCAAGCCCAGCTACAACCCCATCCCCCTTCGAATCTAGTTTAAAGCTTTCCAAATGAGCCCTGCTAATTCGTGCCCCAGCATCCTTTTGCCTCTGTGAGACAAACCTTTCCCACTTGTCATTGTCCAGACTGGTGCCCTATAAAACCAGCTCTTATCAAAGAATCCAAAGCCCTGCCTGCAGCACCAGTCTCGAAGCCAATCGTTTATGGACTGAATCTTCCCATTCCGTCCCACATCATCAGTGGAAGATGGAAGGAGTGAGGAGAAGATCACTTGAGCCCCAGACTCTTTCACCATCCTCCCCAAGGCCCTGTAGTCTTTCTTCATCCCCCTCAGACTGTGGGAAGCAGCTTCCCCCCCACCTATCTGGAAGACCAGCAGCGGGCAGTAGTCTGTCGGGTACACCAGGTTGGGGAGCGCCCTAGTGATATCCCTGATCCGGGCTCCAGGCAAACTACACACTTCCCTATGATGAGGATCAACTCTGCATATCGGGCCCTCTGTTCCTCTCAGAAGGGAATCCCCTACTACAATGACCCTTCTTTCTTTCTTATCAGAGGCAGTCTTGAGGTGCGAAGTCGACCGCCTTTTCCTGTGTGGCCTTGTGGGCTGGCCTTGCCCCACATTCTCACCTACCTCTCCTTCAAGATCCAGGGCCTCAAACCTATTACGGAGGGACACCTGGGGAAGCAGGGCAGGAAGGGGGGAGGGTTTCCCACGATGCCGAACTGGAACTCGCTTCCAACCCTCGTCGTCTTTTTGGTCCCCTACCTCTGCGAACTTCTACAGGGCAGGGGGTGTCTCCGGCCATCCCCCTCTGTGTGAGAAGGCAGGGGGTCCTTCCCCTTTTGGGGGGTATCTCCCTGGAACCGTTCCGACTGGCCCGCCAGGGAGCTACTCCACCAGTCGATCTCCCTTTCACACTCCTTGATGGTCCTCAGTGTCTCAGCCTCCTCCTTAAGTCTTGCCACCAGGCTAAGCAGATCTTCTACCTGCTCACACCTCACGCAGGTGGAATGCTGTCCTCCCCCCCCCAGCAGCAGCAGGCTCTGGCACTCCCTGCATCCAGAGACCTGAACAGCCACAGTCTGGGACAGGGTCTCTGTCTGAGTTGCTGCAGTTTTCTTACTGCAAGCTCTCTTTCTGGAGGTGACCATATTGGTCTGCAGTCGGACACCAGCAACAGGGTCAGCAACACGACCTGCTTGTTCCTCCCTGTGCCTGGTGGGCAGCGACGTGTCATTTTTTTCTTTCTTGATTTAATAACAGTAAGGCAGAAAAGACTTCTTGATTTTTCTGTATATACATATCATTATGTAAGGCAAAATTCAAATGGTTCTGCAGGCTTACATCATTGTGAGATGGTCCTGATATCACGCCAGCTCCTGCTCTGAGGTATGATTTCAGTCTCACTCAAGAAAGAGATTGTTTTCTCTGTTTCCAGAAAAAGGTGCATCAAAATGCTAGGAAGAGTCATACTGTCCAAAAAAAGTGATAATTCCTTTACCGTTCAAGACTGTTAATTTTTGTCCTCAAATAAAAACAAACAAAAAAAGTCACTGTAGAGTCTTCTTGTCAGGACTGGATGGTTTCTGAATGTAGAACCATGGTCAGCTTCACAGACCTCTAGTGTCCTGCCAACTGAGTTTCAGCTAGAGGCTATGTCCTTATAAACTGAGGCTGAGTAAGGCTGTCAGTGCTATGTAAGAGGCATTACCTCAGATAGCATCCTGGTCATGGTATCAGGAACAATGGCAATGGCTGTTTGGAAGAATTTCAGGTTGCAGAGAAAACAGTGTTTCTTCTTTTTCCTTATAATGAAAAAAACCCTATGGGAAATGTCTGCATTTCAGATGTTCTTGCATTTTTATGTTTATTTTTTATTTTTCCTCATTCTTCCACCCATTCTCTCCTCTCCAGTGTTCTCAAAATATCAGCAATTCAACTGATGCTTTCCAGGGTTAGATATTTAGTAGTAAGTCCTTCCATGCTGTGTAAGTCTCATTTATGGTGAGTAGCAAGCGGAGCATCCACAACACCAGCAATTTACAGTTTCAAAGCTAAATTGTTAAATAGTGAAATTTATATGAATTTATAATGTTTTTTAAGTTCCATCACATTTTGTTTGAGTTCTCTGTTTGGGTTTCTGGCTTTAGGTCTCTGAAATTGATCCAGAAAAATTCTCCAGTAGAATAGAGTGTGAAAGTCCTAACAATGACCTTGGTCGCTTCCGAGGCTTTGTGTAAGTAGACTTGTGGCTCTTGAACTGTTGTCATTTGCTTTGGTGCTTTTACTAATTTTCAGAGAGCTTATAATGTTTGCTTAAAATATTAGTGACAATATGCATAGAAGTCAGCTTACACCACTACATTTCCGAGTATGGCCCAACAGACAGAGCTCCAGGGCTTTCTGAGCAGTAGATTGTGAACTGGGCAAGACCACTAGTGCTTTTTATTTTGAATTGAATACTTTCAACATCTTAGTTCAGGCTATTTTGGAATTGTATAGTCCATATTTGAAATAGCTGTTTCAAGTCTACTCTTAATAACATGTGTTACATACAGTATTTGATCTGGACCATGGCCTGGCTGCATTGCTCAGAAATGGA
This sequence comes from Pezoporus wallicus, assembly GCF_028554395.1. Taxonomy (NCBI): domain Eukaryota; kingdom Metazoa; phylum Chordata; class Aves; order Psittaciformes; family Psittacidae; genus Pezoporus; species Pezoporus wallicus. Next base: position 572,708 of record NW_026642638.1, read on the forward strand.
AATTGGAAGGAATGGCTTCCTCTCAATCTGATTTGTTTTGTGTAACCATCAGTGACTTGATCAAGGTCCTTTTGACCCATGTACCTATATGTGTCTTTTCTTCCTCTAAGTTTATGATTTTTGGTAGACAGTAGGAATACAAAATACTGTTTCATGGGGTGACTTATTTTCAGGTTTTAAGAGCTGTCAATATCCTTCCATGTGGGCATTGATAAATTAGAAAAATTAAAAGAAAAAAAATACATATAAGTCTTACATATAAATCTTAGTCTCTGAGGAAACACTCTGACAAAGAGTGGGCCTACCTTTACTGAAAGTATGCCACAGGAGTAATGACACTCACAGTATATTTAAAATGGGATTTTATATGTTGTTCAATTTTTTTTTCTGATATTGACAGTACAAGTAGAAGTCTTAGGTTTTCAGACTTCTAGTGTTTGTTTTGAGCTCTTTTCAATAGTATTGCCTACTTATGCTTGTGAACACAAGAAAATTCTAATACAGTGCCTGCATGCCTGGATTTTCAAAGGTGATCTACATGCATGTTATCCCATTCTTTTGAAAAGTCCAATTGGAAATGTCAGAATGGCTGTCAGAGAATAGAAGCTTCTCTGGGAAATCTGCTCCCTAATGGCTTTGCAAAGCTTGACTGGTAATTGATAGAGCTGAAATAATGTACTTTTTTTTTTCTTCAGTGAGCATTCAAACAAGGATCGAGTGGGCCTCAGCAAGGAAAACTTACTGCTTCGAGGATGCACAGTAAGAAACACAGAAGCTGTTGTAGGCATAGTGGTATATGCAGGTTAGTGAACCACACTGGCTTTCACAGGCTGCTTTGCAGAAAAGATAGAATTACGTGCTCTCCATGAATAATCAGATGTATCAGTTCTTTACATTGTTAAAATAGAAACAAACTTAATCCAGATATGCATTCTTAACATTTCTAGCTACAGCTGCCTTTGGCTGGACTCAGGCTTTAACACTCTCAGTTCCGATTTGTGCTCTCATTTCTCAGACGTTTAGAAATGCAAAGAACTTGTGGTTCTGATAGCTGCTATTAGAAAATTTCAACCTGTTTTGTGGTTACAGGTCATGAAACCAAAGCCATGCTGAATAACAGTGGGCCTCATTATAAGCGCAGTAAATTGGAAAGAAAAGTGAACACTGATATCCTTTGGTGTGTTCTGCTTCTAATTTTGATGTGTTTAACTGGTGCAATAGGTAAGTAAGAATCAGCAAACTCCTGTTTTCCTCTCACAGCCTTTAGCGCTTGGTATTTATTTTGGGGCTGATTCATTTTAACCACACATTTTAGAAGCTGCCTTTATCCAAGCATTATTCTCTAGCAGCTGGGGATGCTGCCAGGTTTTAGTTCATGTTGTCATGTTTAATCTGGAGTGTGGTGTGAATTTAGGAGTCTGGAACCTGTTCCTCCAATTGATGTCTTTTTTCCTCTGGTTGATTTGTCTTTTCTGTCACTAATAGCTCAGCAAAACTCCTACTTGCTTTTAGGATTTTTCAGGTAACATGAGACGTATGTACAGCATTGCGGAGAGAGGCCTAGTGTGACTTGAGTTGTAAGGACTTGGTATTCTATGGATCGATTAAATAGCGAGCTTGAGTAAATCTAAACAGACTAACTTTTATGACAAATCAAAAAGGTGTTTAAGCATGTCTAAAAAAACTTCTTCAGACTACACTTAATGATGATGTGTTCACATGTTAACTAAAACCTGGACAGGCAAGGATAATACAATTAATTGTCAGAGGTTTTTCTGCAGAAAAAAAAACAGTGTTTATCAAGTGTAGTTAGTATTCCTTTAGTTCTGAGATATGCTGTATAGATGTCCTGTTGATAGAAATGCATGTAAAGTATTTATTCAGATGTGCATTGATACTTACTTAATTTTAATGGGGTTCCTGCTGAGGAAAAAATCAGGAGATAAAATGGTACTTTAAAAGCGAAGTAAGAGCTGCAGAATATAACAGCTAACACTATGACCCTGAATTGTTATACAGTTTACATACAACTGACTCACTTTATCTTGTTCCTATTTTCAAGGCCATGGAATTTGGTTAAGTAGGTATTCGGAAATACCTTTTTTTACCATCCCTGAGCCAGATGGGAAATTGATTCCTCCAACATTAGCAGCATTCAATGTGTTCTGGACGATGATCATCTTATTACAGGTAACTTTGGTCTGCTTGTTGGTCATATTCTGATCTCATTCATATCCTTGATGTAACTCTTCAGCTTCAGCAGAGCTACTTCATGTTTGTAACTCACCAAAGAGTTTGGTTTTGTTTAATCCCCATGTTTTGTTTTGGTAGGTCTTGATCCCAATTTCTCTCTATGTTTCAATTGAAATTGTCAAATTGGGACAAATTTATTTAATACAGAATGACATTGATTTTTACCATGAGAAAACAGACTCAACAATTCAGTGTCGAGCACTGAATATTGCTGAAGACCTTGGCCAGATTCAGTATATCTTCTCTGACAAGACTGGAACACTCACTGAAAATAAGATGGTTTTTCGGAGATGCAGCATTGCAGGACAGGAGTATTGCCATGAGGAAAATGGTAAGACATTAAGCCTGTGTTCACAATGAGTCATTTCTCTCTTCTGAGAAGCTGAAAGTGTTGATAGGGTCCAGTGGACTTTATGAGGTTTACATCGCACTACACACTCACAGAAAATAAGAATTTAGACTGATCCTACTAATAGCCATGCAGCTTTTCCCATTATTTAGATCCCTTCATATATAGTGTGTTACAAGACTTGAAGGCTTGATGTAAGGTGTTGCTTTACAGCCAATGTGTTTGATACCACAAACAACATTCTTTACTCACTGTAGAAGTCATGCCTACTGTGTTTTGCTTCTCTCCTTGCATTATTCAGAACCCAGAACATTGGAAAATACCTATCTAGTCTTTCCTTCCAAATTTTTTTTTTTTGTTAACTACAATGCCAATGCTTACCTAACATTTTAAGGTTCAGATATCTGTTGGCTGCGACAGATACACTACCTTTATGTAGTGTATCTTAAGGCTCCAATTTAACATGCTGTTGCCCTTTAGGATAGAGTAACGCAAATAAAATAAGTGAAAAGTTAGAGCTTTAACAGTAATGTTTAAGTACAAGTCAAGCAAGTAAGTGTACGTGTTAAATACCTCCATCAAAAATAATGACTGTTGTATTCTTACTTACATCTCAAACAGCTGTTTATTGATAGCCAAAAAGCCAACAAGCAGTGTTTCGGGATAGTTGCTTCCTCATTGTCTAATAGTGTAGCATCTTTCAATATACATTTCGTGAGAGCCCACTTAAACCTTTCTACTAGCCCAGAGAAGATCCAAAAAGGCAAAAGAGAAAATTGAGCAGAGTGACATGAAGTCTTTGATTGCATTATCTATTTTATTAATTAGATAGAACCACAAAGTTTTTATTTCTCTTACTTTATATAAGTATTGTGGCTACGGACATTTACTATTTTGCTGGTGGGCAATGTAAATATTCCATAGGAGATCAAAGGTGAGGTGCTGACAGGCAGCCGCACGCAGCACAGCTGTGTATGAAGCTCCCCCTTGGGGTTTTGGTGGTTTTGCTGCTAGGTAGAGCTCCCCGCAGCTGCGAGCAAAAGGCACACCCTGCTGGTCACAGCATGAATCAGTTCAGCCCTTCTGTTGTGTCGCAGGAGCAAGCGGTTCCAGACCATTTTGCAGTAATTTCTGCACATACTTTGAAAATCTTAAGGTCTGCATGTCCAGGTGGTTCTTTGGCTTTGCATAGTTGTACTGGGAAGGATGACAACAGCACAGTGAGAAGAAGTATTTTCGAGTTTTGAACTTAGTGAATGAACAACTTAAATAAAAAGTAGAATATATTTTCAGAGCCCTGTCTTTTACCTGGAGGGTAAGCATGTGCTTTTTTCAAACACAGAAATTATGTGAGCCCTGGAAATCAGTTTGAAAAATGTTGGAGGTCCTGTGTTTCAGTTCTGTTTAACATTTGTTCAGTTGCATAAAGCTGCTATTTGCAAGGCTCCTGCTACGTATGGTAAGAGTTGCATTGCAAGACAGTACAGTCTTTTGCATACAAGCCACTTAATCTATATATATATTTCTGTATTGATATCTGTATTGCCCAAAGTAAAGCAGTGTGCAGCGGGGAAGTACACAACAGCAATGACTGTGATTCAGTATAATCCTCCATATAGGTCCCCCCGGGCAGTTCTGTGTAATGTAACATGTACCTCTTGGACCATGGCAGCAGAGCAGTGTGCTGTTATTAAGAGGTCCACAAATGTTACTTCAGAGAGAGCATGCAGGCTTCTCAACAGCCTGGAAAGAAAGCAGAATGGGCATGTGTTGTCCAAACCTGCCTCTACAAACACGTACTAAGTCACTGTTGCTGCTTTCTTGTAAAAGATATCAATAGCACATGTGGGATATTGTATTTGGTAGTTGTCGAGAGCCAGTTTTTTACATTCCCACCTATCTTTTTAATAAATGGGTTATTAAATCCATGTTGACATGTCCCCTGAAGGACATGGCCTGCCAAGGAAGCTCTGGTCTCCCTGCTTTCCTGGACTCATCAGAATAGCAGTGTTGTTGTTTAAGCCGAACCCAGAACAAGCAGGAAGAGGGGCAAAAGACTTTCATTTATGTTCTAGAAACAGAATAAAGCAGGAAATAAAGAGAACTTAACAGGCTAGAAAACCTGATAGCTCATTTCCTGAACATAGCTGAGCTTGTGGGCTTTGGCTGGGAGGCAAAGGACTCATGAGCGATATAATAAACCTATTTCCATCTCATTTTGAGCACCAGAGCTGGAGACACAACTGTGAATAGGTTTCCTATTCATATAAAAGAGAATAATATCCCACTGATCACTTCTTTCATGTAAAGTAGCTGCCACTTTAAATAAGAAAAAAATAGGGAATTAGTGTTGTTGCAGATGTCTGTATGTTAATACTGTTTTTTTTCCTAAAATGCCATTGTTTATAATCACACTTTAATGAAATATATAGGCAATGCACACCTCTCAGAACAGTTCTTCCGTGCTGTCTGTGGATGCAGACCTTGAACTGCTAGTTTATGTTCATTGCATCCTATTTTCACAATGACAGGTAAAAACTTGAAAGCTGAAGAGTGTACACTGATCCAGTGCTGTCTGGTTTGAGATTGCAACCTCTTTCATGTGGTCCAGCGCTATCCCAGAACTCCAGTGCAAGCACTTCAGTATGTTGTTAACAAGTGCATGATAGTGTAGGCGATGTTTCCATTTGGTACAGAGGTTCTTTATACCACTGATCTTCCTAGCTAGATTTGTGAGGCAGAGAACTGCATTTATATCTTTGATGCAAAGGTGTTAGACATATCAATATGAAGTGTTATTATTTAAACCTTCTTTTCAATTAAGTACTCAGGAAATGTGTGTGTGTGTGTGTGTGTGTGTGTGTGTGTGTGTGTGAGGGGGTGCCCAATATAGAAACGATTGTTTCAGTGAGTTCCTTCTAGCAGCTGTACGTACCAAGCCACTGGCATACAATCCTGATCAATCATCAAATAAATTGTAAAATTTATCAGTAGGTAATCTGGCCCCTTTTCTCTGGGCTAAGGCAGAGTTGTTGCTGTCATTCTTTACGAATTCTTTTGTTTGTTTGTTCCTTCAGAACCTCCGGTGAAGTCCTGTTCAGTGTTTTTTCAGGCATTCTGTTCTAGTATGTCACATGTTCTCTGACAGAGTTTGAACTGAACTGGCCTGAGTCTGTCACAATCTAGGGCCATTATTATCCACAGCCTGTATAAAAAAAATTTCTCTTGCAATTGCCCTTCATGTACTTGAAGACTATTATTTGGCTCCCATCAATGTGCCCTTCTGGAGGCTGTGTAACTCCAGCTTATTTTACTGTTTCCGTGCAGATTGTGTTGTCTAGAACCCTGATCATTCTTGCTCCATCTTCTGGGTTCACTCTAGAATCCAGAAGGATGGTTCTTGAAGTGCAGTGTCTCAAACAGAAAGTCAGCCTGGTGGTTTATTATGGATTTTGTTTTTTATAAATAACTGTTTACTAAACTCTTACTTTAAAAATTTGTTTCCTGAACCTCCAAGCAGTGTTTTAGACAAGTTTCTTCTTGCTCATGGAACAATAATTTTGTTTCCCTTTCCATAGCAAAAAGGCTGGAATCCTATCAAGAGATGGATTCAGAGGATGAAGATTCAGCGGATCATCAGTATGGCTCTTCGATGCATATGTCAAAATGGCAGGGGCACGACTGCAGAGCTGTGAATGAACCTTTGAACAGAAAGTCTTTGTTGTCTGGTAGTCATTCTGCATTAGGAAGGGAAGATGGAGCAGGTGATGCTCCCCCTTCAGGACACATTGCTTTCAGCAGTCCCATTGTAAGTAAAACCTGTAGGTTTTGATACTGAATTTCTGAAGTAACTTATGAAGGAATATCTTTTTACCATTTAAGAAATCCTTTCCCTCTTGATCGAAACCAGAGCCTCCCATGATTGCTTGGCAGCATCTTATTTGCACAGATATTTGTTGGGTCATGAAGGTGTATGCTTTAGTTCTTGCGGCTGTGAGTGCATGATCACTCTGGCTAAAATGACCAACTTCATCTTAAAAAACAGTTTTTAATTTGTTTTAAGAGATTTCTAACATTTTCTGGTTTTAATGGGAAATACCTGGATGAACAATATTTATTGGAAGTTGTAGAGGTAAAAACTCAGCTTCTCTACCTGAAGATGTCTAATTCATCATACTTAATCTCAGTTGAAGTGTCTGTGAACTATGGCTTTACTGTTTACCTGTCTGGGCATGAAGTTTACAATTTTCAGTGGGCTAATAGAAGGCAGTGAAGACACCAGAGTGTTACTCTATTTCATCTGTAACTGATTTAACCTCTAGAGACTAAGATTAAATTTATAACCTAATGGACAGTTTTGTTCATTTCATCAATAGGAAACAGATGTTATACCAGACACACAATTGTTGAAGAAGTTCAGTCAAATTTCTTCTCATTCCTGTGATCAGTCAGAAGCTAACAGCAAGTTATCTCTGGAGACAATGTACATCACTGACTTCTTTCTTGCTCTGGCAATCTGTAATACTGTGGTAGTTTCAGTTCCCAGTCAGCCACGTCAGAAGGTAACAAGGTCTTATTTTTGGCTATCTGGCTATATTCATAAAGAAATTAGCTCCTTCTGGGTTGATTACAAAAGGAAAAAACAATTATCTGACATTTAAAAAATGACCCTTTTCTCTTCTATTGGTTTGTCCTCTTAGAAAGACGGGCATTACTGTAAACCCACAAAGTGCTATCAGTTAATATGTAATATAATGCTGGTAGCATTTTTCAGAAGCAATAAAACTTGGCTTCAGTATTTCTGCTTCTGCGTATAGACAGTTCGTAACTTTTACAAGACAAATTTTGAGATTAAATTGAAGTTGTGTTTTTTTTCTATGTTCTAGTTATGTTTTTCTAGAGATGTGCACAGCTTCCTTTTAGAGTACCCTAACGCTCAGGTTACCTTTAGAAATAGGTTATTATTGGCTGAAAGATGAGAATAATCAGAAGACTCCCAGAATATTGAAATTGAGAACGGTCTTACTTGTTCCCTCACTATTCAAATAGAGTTTCAGCAAAAGTATGGAAGGTCAAGTTTCATGTATGTAATAATCTGAAATAAAAATGCTCTGCAGTATGGCATAAAGTGGTCTCATTTTGAGTGTACAGTGCATTTGCTAGACTGTCCTGGTTTAATGGTCTGGGGTGTGTTTAAGTATTCTGAGACCTTTTGTTTTCAGAGCACACAACCTAACAGTTTTTTAAAGGCATGAATATCTTTTTCAATTTTTTTTTTTTTTTTTTTTCAGGATGGGATTTTCATAAGCCCATTTTTTAGCAATTTTGGTTTTGTTGCTGCAGGATAATTCCCAAGTTTAGCTTTGATTTTCTTCCCCCCATCCCCTGGTTATTTCCATTCATTGACTTTGATTTTGGTGTCCATCTAGACAGTGAACATACAACCGTGGCTGGAGATGTTCCCAAAAGGTATCCTGTGGAGTATAAAATACCTCCTATGTATAAGGGAGATTGGTATTTTAGTGTGCTTCCAGGCATTCCCAGAAACAGGCAGCGTAACAGGCAGCCTACAGGCCCATGTGTGGAATGGGCAGCTGTGTTTCATAGTTACTAATCAGTCATTCCTTAAAGATGGTACAGAAAAAATACAGGTGAAGTTCTTGTTTTTTTGAGAATCATATTTCTGGATGACTTGCTAGCAGGGGAGATAATCTCCAGGTACTAGTAGGTAGGTTGGGAGGGGCAATGTGGCATGAAGTTTCTGAGTTCTTGGGAAATGACATTAAAGAGATCAAGGCAGCAGAAGTTTTCAGTATTTCCTTAGGAAGAGGGAATGAAAGGATGTTCCTAGTCTCTGTTTCCATGATGCTGGGTGCAGACACGTTGCAAATTGTGTGCAGCTGTGGTAGAACTGAAGCCAGAGTCTGTCCTTGCTTTATGCTTTTCAGGGGCAAAGGAGAACATGCTTCCTGATGATAATTCAGTCTTAACTCTTACCCAGTAATGAAATTGTAATAACAAGCTTGTATGCCTTGTTTCTGAGCTGTTAACTGCCTGTTCTGAGAAACAGTAAACCAATTGTTTTGTAACATCGATGAGAAAGGAACTGTCTGTTGTTTTAAATTCAGATATTAAAAAAATATTGATACAAGGTATTGTATTTTTTTTTAGCTAGTTACTGTGGGAGGTATGGAATTGCTTTATTCTTCACAAATATCTTGCTAATTCAGAGCAAGAATGAAAGTGTTTATTTCCATTTGCCACAAGTTTTAAAAGTTATGTTACACTACTGCTTTCATTACTGAAATAGTTCTAAAGAGGAGTCACGAATCAAACTTTGAATGCATACAGTTTTCAGATCTGAAGTATTTTATAATTCTTTTGGTTGGAATAATGAAGCTCTTCCAGAACTGTTTAGTGTACTCACATGGTTATATGTTTAATTGAGCTGGCCATCTTCAATACAAACAGTCAAACTCATGGTAAATTTTAAAATAGTACATTCATTAAGAAACATACATAGTTTGTAAGCTATCCTTCTTCAATTTAGTAAAATACAAAGAATTTAACATAAATGCTTTCTCTAACTGTTTGTTCCAGATGAGACTGTCTTGTCTGGGTAGGATGCCTATTAAATCACTTGAGGAAATCCGGCAGATGTTCCAGAGGTTGTCAGTCCGGAGACTAAGTTCTTCCCCGCTTCCAAGTGTGAAGGAGTCATCATCTGAAAGCCCCACTAGTTTTGTGAGCAAACTATCTGTTTTCAGAATGAAAATGGCTTCACCTGCTTTGGAGGAAGCTGCTCAAAGGGCTGATGAGCTTCATAATATGGATAGCCCAGAAAATTCACAAGTGCCTCAAGAATTAGATATGGTGAATGTAGCTGCTGGCTGTGAATACAACAGTGCTACGTCATCTATTGAATTGTCTCCCTTACTTAAACTTTGTTATGAAGCTGAAAGTCCAGATGAAGCTGCCTTAGTTCATGCTGCTAGGGCTTATAGATGTATTTTACAGTCTAGGACTCCAGGTCAAGTAACTGTGGACTTTGCAGGTCTGGGATCTTTAACGTTTCAGCTTTTGCATATCCTGCCTTTTGATTCAGTGCGGAAAAGGATGTCAGTGGTGGTTCGGCATCCAGTCTCCAAAAAAGTGATGGTGTATACAAAAGGTGCAGACTCAGTCATGATGGATTTATTGAGAACTGCATCTGAAGGTATGTACAGAACTTTTAATTATTCTCTCACCTTTATCGTTCTTCAGTACAGTTGAACAGGTGGCCAGGTTCATGAGAAGAGACAAGTAACCAAGCAGAGCTATTTTCTGTGAATAGTTCCTTATAGGGAACCCAGAAAGGTCTTATTGCTTGTCCCCTAAATATGTTTGTGCTGTGTGCTGGTGTGGAAACTAAGAAGAGAGAAGCAGCTGTTATTCAGATAATTTAGCTGTGTCTAAGCAGACCCTTTCGAGGGGGTCTGAAGTATTTCCAGTTACAAAGTAAGGCCACCTGCTTGAATAGGTGGCATCTGCTGTGCAGCAAGAGGTGTTTATTAGAGTGGAATACTTTGTAGTCTTTGCCAGTGTTAGTGTTTCTGAGCTGTTTGAGAGAGGTATCAGTAGCAGATGTCATCAATCAGTGCTTTTTGAGGTGGGTTTTTTTTTCCTTTGATTACTATTTCTATGTTTCTAGGTGTAATAATAATACCTGCAAAGTGTGTGGTGCCTCCTCACGGGCCCTATTTTTAGGGGTAAACATTTTTTGAATGGGCTACTGCAGGGATGCACCATGTTTAAGCATTAACTGATTTGCTCATACACTAGTGAACAGTCATTGATTTTTAACTGAAGGCAGTAAAAAGAAAACATTATCTGTGTATGTTAGAAGTAAATACCTAAATATACTTAAGTTCATAAGATGTTCCAGGTGTTTGGGGATCTTTTTATGGTTTGGAAATTAGTATAAAGGAATTAATTTTTAAAGGCTTGCTTTTTGCAAAAGGGAGTTTGGTTTGTATGTTCCGTGGCTGGCTGATCTCGGTAAGGAAGACGGGTATTTCCAGTTCCAAGGGTGGATTTTAACTCAGCCAACATTAGCCTTCTGAAGTCTAGACAAAAAGCTGCTGTAGGCCGGGGGGCAGAAATGGTACCTTCAAAATCCATCATCTTACTAGGGGGGTAATTTTATGTCTTGAGGTGCCTTTCCTTACTTAGATTCTCAAGGTAGACTTGGAACCTAACTTCTACATGTCTGAATAGCCCACCCCTTAACAGTTATTTTAAAAAAAGCTTTTCTATGACTGCCCTTTTAGCTCCCTCCCACTATATGTTTTGACATATACTACTAGCATCCAAAGATGTATCAGTACCAGATAGGTTCTCCATCACTGCTGGTGCCAGCTGCTCTCTATAGATAAACCCACAGTACATTGTACAAACATGAAGATACTTTCACAGGTAAAATAAATTCTGGTAATATTTTGGTATTTTAAAAACTTATGTAGACCTTCAACATTTTCTGCTTAATTTATAGAATCATAGAATCATAGAATAGTTAGGGTTGGAAAGGACCTTAAGATCATCTAGTTCCAACCCCCCTGCCATGGGCAGGAACACCTCACACTAAATCATATCACCCAAGGCCTCGTCCAACCTGGTCTTGAACACTGCCAGGGATGGAGCATTCACAACCTCCCTGGGCAACCCATTCCAGTGCCTCACCACCCTAACAGGAAAGAATTTCCTCCTTATATCCAATCTAAACTTCCCCTGTTTAAGTTTTAACCCGTTACCCCTTGTACTATCACTACAGTCTCTAATGAAGAGTCCCTCTCCAGCATCCCTATAGGCCCCCTTCAGATACTGGAAGGCTGCTATGAGGTCTCCATGCAGCCTTCTCTTCTCCAGGCTGAACAGTCCCAACTTCCTCAGCCTGTCTTCATATGGGAGGTGCTCCAGCCCCCTGATCATCCTCATGGCCCTCCTCTGGACTTGTTCCAACAGTTCCATGTCCTTTTTATGTTGAGGACACCAGAACTGCACACAATACTCCAGGTGAGGTGTCATAAGAGCAGAGTAGAGGGGCAGGATCACCTCCTTCAACCTGCTGGTCACACTCCTTTTGATGCAGCCCAGGATATGGTTGGCTTTCTGGGCTGCAAGCGCACACTGCCGGCCCATGTTCATTTTCTCATCAGCCAGCACCCCCAAGTCCTTCTCCACAGGGCTGCTCTGAATCTCTTCTCTGCCCAACCTGTAGCTGTGCCTGGGATTGCTCCGACCCAGGTGTAGGACCTTGCACTTGGCATGGTTAAACTTCATGAGGTTGGCATCAGCCCACCTCACAAGTGTGTCAAGGTCCCTCTGGATGGCATTCCTTCCCTCCAGCGTATCAACCAAACCACACAGCTTGGTGTCATCAGCAAACTTGCTGAGGGTGCACTCAATCCCACTGTCCATGTCAGCGACGAAGATGTTAAACAAGAGTGGTCCCAACACCGATCCCTGAGGGACACCACTCGTTACTGGTCTCCAGTTGGACATTGAGCCATTGACCACAACTCTGTGTGCGGCCACCCAGCCAGTTCTTTATCCCCCGAGTGGTCCAATCATCAAATTGATTTAGCCTAAGAATGCATATTTAAGTTGCTTTCTCTGCTTTTTGTGTGGTAATAGATAGTAATAATTCAGAAATGGAACAAAAGAAGATTAAAGAGAGAACTCAGAAGCATTTGGATGACTATGCCAGAAGAGGACTACGCACTCTGTGTATCGCTAAGAAGGTAATCCTTTTAATACATATTTTTAGGAATGTCTGTGACCAATCCGAGTGGTCCAGTGGAGCAGACACTGTTTCTAAGCAGATGGTTCCATTGCCACTCTTTGTTTATCCTCATGTTCTATATAGGAGAAATTTGTAAGCTGACCTGAATCAGTTCCTGACTTCTGTTAGCTTGTCATAGTTGTTGTCAGCATAGGATGCCAAGCAGCTTAATATCTTAATTCTAAGACAGGGGTTGTCAAACCCCTGGTTTTAATTCCGGAGTCCTGAGTGAAAGTTGCCACTGGTTGGAATTCTAGACCCAGACAAATTAAGCCAGACCTAGTTTATTTGGTTTCACAAACAGTTTGCGGTGTTATAAGCTCAGGATGCAAAACTTAGGTCTTGTTTTGAGGTTCCATTTTAAATTCAAAGCTGCTCAGATGCAAAATTTGATAGGGATTGAAACAGGTAAGAAACTTCTTTACAAAGCCTTATGGGAAGTGAAAGTACTTGCTGTATAGCTGTAGAGTCATCAATTTGTACACAGCTATACAGTGATTCTGTGGCTCTGTGAAATGCGCAATTAGAGAGCAGTAGGGAGGAGTATACTATGCTCGTTGGCCTGCCTACTTTTCATCTAAATGGAAGTCTGTTGGGCAGCTCCAGGAACCTGCAGGGTGCCAGTGAGTAACCTGGTTTGTAAAGCCTGGCAAAGTAATCTTACGCTATGGACATCATACTAAATCCATGAACATATTGGTGCATTTAAGACAGCAAAGTAACTGTGAGGACACCAAGGTGCCTTTGAAAACACAGTATAGATACATGCTGGATGTTTTCTCTCCCTCTGCAGGCGATGAGTGACGCAGAATATGCAGAGTGGTTAAATCACCATTTTTTAGCAGAAACCAGTATTGACAATAGGGAGGAGCTGCTGCTTGAATCTGCCATCAGGCTTGAGACCAAACTAACTTTGCTCGGTAGGTAGAGATTGCTATAACTCCCAGGAGACTGCTTATGGTATTCATAACTGGCATTTACTTGCTAACCTCAGTTAGCTTTCTGTGGGCCTAGAATTTATTGTCATTCCTGAATTTCCATGAATCTTCCTGGTAACTTTGTACTAGCTGTAAAACACACTGAAGACAGCAAGTGTTCTGTTGTTTGTAAAGGGTGAAGTTTTATTAATTTTTTTTTTATTTGGTTTCTTTTTTTGTGCTTATCAGATTTTTTTAAGTGTCATCATAATAAGCACGAGAAATGATAGTAATAAACCAAAGGCCTGCCTGGGCAAACATACGCAGGGATCCCACTTCTGGGCATGTTTTCCATCACTGTTGCATTTCTGGCTTAGCAAGTATGCTTGTGCTGTGTCCTCTTGTAATAACATGGAGATAAGAAGTCAGGAATGCTTCTTCAGGAGCCATTCCTCTGGTGGTCATTCAGCTGTGCAGAAATGCAGAGGCCAAGACAAAATGAAAAACATTCAGTTCAGATGTGTAAAAGGTAAACTGCAGGCAGTATGAGATAATAGCTCCACAGGAGTGCCCAGCAAATAACATTTGGGAAACAAAATTCAAAGATCTGACTGACTTATTGGGATGGTAAAGGCAGCTCATGCTAGAAGCTGAAGAGAGACAGATTCTGTTGTGTGGAAAGGTGTAACTCCATTCTGTGCTACATCTGCTCAGTGCAGATGCCATAAATGTTTTTAGTATGAAAAGGAAGGGAGAGTTAAGCGTATAGACTGCCCAAGTTGAAATAACAGTTTTCTTTCTTCCCCCAGTGCCTGACAGTGCCTCTCGAAGCAGTTTGCATCAAATAGATCCCAGCTTCTTTTCTGTCACTTTTGTTTACTTGCATCAAAATGCAAGTAGAGTGCAGAGCAAGGACCTGGTGGTGTTTTTTTTTCTTCCCAGTGACCTCAGGCCATGAGTTCTGTGCAGTGTTGGCAGCTACTTAAAGAAGAAATTGCTAAAGCATCAGAAATTTGGTTGACCTTTTGGTTCTTACCCATCCTCATATGGCAGTGCTTTGTATTCAGATTGCTGGCTACAGGCCCGCACTAGAAACATGCCAGGAGGGAAAATTTTGCTTTGAATTTTTTTATTGTTTGTCTTTCAGAATGAACCTAGCTGCAACTGTCTGAAGTTTCTTTCTGAGAAACTCTCTTAGCCTGAGAATCTCACAAGACAAAGCATGTCTTCTGGTTATGATTTAGTACCATTTGTGTTGTGAAAAAGCGATGAAAATGTCCTGTACAATAGTAAATCACTGGCACTGCAGCTTTTCAGAGTTGGTTCTGGTTTGTGCTCATGTTGTGTTACCCATTTTTACCAGAACAGAAGACTTTGTTAAGCTGGTTTCAGGGACACAGTTTTGCCTGCTGTGCACAGCAGAAAAAAAGGACATCTTTCTTAAAGTGTCTGTATTTTTTTTGTTGAAAGTCTTTCTTTAACCTCTAATGGTTGTGTATTAGAGCAGGTGTTTCCTCCCTGTGGAAGAACATGTCAACGTTGGCAGTGCAGGCAGGAGGAAAGGCAAACATAGAGCTTAGTACTATGAATTGGAAGGACCTATGACAGCGGGTACTGCAGCAATGAGCAGGGAAACCTGATGATGAATGTAAGATCTTTGCAGCAGTGTGCAAAACCATGACATAGGAAGAAGGGATTTTGGTGTGGAAAAAGGTGAGGTCTTGGGACAAGAGGTACACAGAATTCAGCTTGGGGAGCAGAGTTGAGGATAAGGAAGTGGGTCTTGGGATAGGAAGGATTGAGGTGATACATGAAAGAAGTTTTGGGGCAGTCTGAGATGGGAGGGACTGAGAATAATGGAGTATATTTGTCATGAGAATCGTGGGGGTCTGTGTCTCACAGCCATTGGGGAATGTAACAATTGTGAGAACAAGAAAAGTTGGCGTAAAAGGGTCTTCTGAAGAGTTGGAGGTCCCCAAGGCTGTAGCCAGTGTGTGTGTCAACAGCCTCACATGTGATGAGCTCTGGGACAGAAAGATGTGAAAGGGAGACATTCCCAAGCATATCCCAGTAGGGTGTCTTGTTTTGGGATGTGAATACATGCAGAGGACCATCTTGTCCTGTCACTCTTGCAGTACTTTGGTTTTGAAAATACAGTAGCACTAATCTTTGTCTAAATTAAGGTGCCACCGGCATTGAAGATCGCCTGCAGGAGGGTGTTCCGGGCACAATACAAGCCTTACGGAAAGCAGGAATAAAAATATGGATGCTGACAGGTGACAAGAGAGAGACAGCTGTCAGCATTGCCTATGCTTGTAAACTGCTGGAACCAGATGACAGAATCTTCACTCTCAAAGCACAGAATAAGGTGAGTAGAAAATTACACTTTTCTTCATGTTATGTGTTGGTTTGTTTTGTTTTTTCTCCACTGAAAAATTCAGCCAGGCTGTATCACAGGGCAGTACAGAAAAATAATTTCCCAACCAACTGAACACAGCATGATTTCCTGGAAGATGAAAATACTGGAAAACTGGCAGTTTGCTGCCTTGCGGGTAAAATATTGCATCCTTTATATATATGTATCATTGGTTTCTTTGTATACAGTCCATAAATTATGCTTAACTATTTTAATTGAATAAACTGCTTCATTTGTTTTTGTGGGTGGTTAGAGAGTTGACATGACCTCAAGTTGCATCAAGGGAAGTTTAGTTTGGATATTAGGAGAAATTGCTTCACTAGAAGGTTGGTCAAGCATTGGAACAGGCTGCCCAGGGATGTGACTGAGACACCATCCCTGGAGGTATTTAAAAAACATGTAGATACGGTGCTTAGGGATATGGTTTAGTGGTGGACTTGGCAGTGCTGGCTTAATAGTTGGACTCCATGATCTTAAAGGTTTTCTTCCAACCTAAATGATTCTGCTGTTCTCTCTAACTACAGATTTCAGGTGACTGTGACTTACAGCATATTAGCAATGTAAGAGTTATGGTCATATAAATTCTGTTGTATTAAGTTTCATATTTCTTTGTGTAGAATATTCCCTCAGCCCTGCTTGTCTTGCATGAATGTACAAAGAATTGTCCCATGAAACTACATTGTAAATCATTTAAGAAAACTAATCTGCCAACAATTTTATCAGAGAAAAGCTGCCTTCTCCCCACCACCCAGTAATTCAGGTCATTGATAGAGTGCTTAAAACTGCTGCTGTTTTGGGAGGCAAGATTCATCCTGTTTGATTGTTGCGTTCTCTTGTGGATGAGTATAACCAGCAGTTTTTCAAATCTTGTTTTTTATCAATTTGAGGGTTCTTAAGAAAGAAATTACTAACTGTAACTGGTAATCCAAGGAATGAAATGTCCCATCTCAGAGCAGAAACATGAAAACTGAGACTTCTCTAAAGGACTGGCAGCTTCTTCCAAGACCTTTTGTATTTCTTTTCTTCTCTGCTTATATGTTACTTTAGAAATTCAGTTTGTATCTGCCATAAAAGGTAGCATGGCAGGTGGTAACTGTGGGGAAAATAAAGTGAAAAAGAAAGGATTTTTAGTCCAGTTATGTTTGAGAAAAGCTTGGGGTTTGATTTTTGCTAACACTTTTTTCTTCCTTTTTTACTACAGGGACAGAGTGTCTTAACAGTAAGAACTGAGTCCCTTTTGCGGAAGTGCTCATCCTCCCTCTAACTAAGCTTTGAAATAAAAAATACGCAGTATTTGATACTGTTACATTTCAAAGGAAAATAAGAAGATTTAAGAACATGTAATTTCTTCTGTAGCATATAGCATGCAAATTGCATATATTGATGCCAAGAATCTTTTGGCCATCTTATATTGATTGTGATGAAGTAAAAAATTCCACAAGGCCAGTTCTTCAGTAATTCATTGCAGCTCACCTGTAATCTGATTTGAAATGCACTTTTGGCTTTGCATGCCAGACAAAAGAAGTGTAGAGAGCAAAAGTCTTCTATCAAAGCTGTATTTATTTTGCAGAATCCTTAATATCTTTCTTTTTTCTGCTAGTCTTACAAACATTTTCTGATTTGCTTCAGTTTTTTCCCTTCTAGTACAATACCCAATGCAACCTACTTAGCAAAGTTAAATCACAGGCCCTTTTATTAACCACAGACTGCATCCTTTGTGATTTTAAAGAGTTCTTCAACTCATGTCTAAGCCTTTCTGTATTCAAGTGAAATGCTACACAAGGGCAGCATCTGACTTTTTGTCCCTATGTATTTCATAAATTGGAAAGGGAGCCAGAATCCAAACAGTAATTTAATAAGTTGCCTTACTCTTGTCTTTAATTAGGATGCCTGTGCCTTGACGATGAGCAAAATTTTAGAAGGCATCCAGAAGAATACTTCTAAAAAACACCCCGGTCAGAAACTTGGGAATGTCTCTGCAACTCTCTCCACCCAATCTCCAGGGTTCAGTGCAGGCCTTGTTATTGATGGAAGGACTTTGGAGCATGTCCTTCATGACAGCCTACAGAATATTTTCTTGGAACTCACAGAAAAATGTCGGGCTG
The DNA here is from genome assembly GCF_028554395.1 of Pezoporus wallicus. NCBI lineage: Eukaryota > Metazoa > Chordata > Aves > Psittaciformes > Psittacidae > Pezoporus > Pezoporus wallicus. Next base: position 590,568 of record NW_026642638.1, read on the forward strand.
TAGTCTGCTGCAGAGCCACGCCACTGCAGAAGAGTGTCCTGGTCAGACTGGTGCGAAGTAAGCTAAAGGCAATGACATTAGCTGTAGGTGAGTCCTGTGGTTATTGGTTATCTTCTTTTCTCTGAAAAGTAGAAACCAGTTTCTTCTCTCCCTTTTTCTTTTGTTTTTGTTTATGTCTGTCACAAAATTTACTTTAGAGAGGATAATCCTTTGAATCGTAGTTGTCTCTGGTGTAAGATTATGTTAGTATTCTGAAGTAGCAAATTTAGTCCATAAACATTCTCGTGGTAACCTAAAGCAACAAGAACAGCAGCAATCCTGCACAGTGTTATGTAACATGTGCAGAGGAGTGAATAAAGGGGTCTTTCTTGGCATTCTTCATCACAACCCTCCTGAACAGGAAGGGAGAGGGAAGATGACTGGCTGAGTTTTTAAACACCTGTATTTTCTGTTCCAGCATACCAACTGCATTCTAACAAAATCAACAGCTAATATCCATTTGGAAAATATAGCTCATTTCAGTCAAGTCTTCCACTTACTTATCCTGCTTTCTGTAGGGTTTTCCCTAGGCTGCACTTTTGGCCATAACAATGCTTTTCTCCGAACATTCTGGTCTTGTATATTTGTCTTTTCCTGCCACCCCCATGGTTATGCAGTAGCCAGCAAAGCTACCTTCAGGTTGCATTCCAAGTAAGAGAGTTTATAGTTTTTTCTTCTTTTCTCTGTAGGTGATGGTGCCAACGATGTCAGTATGATCCAGGTGGCTGACACTGGTGTGGGAATATTGGGCCAAGAAGGCATGCAGGTAGTATATACAAAGACAGCTGCAAATGTCATCAGATTCCATTTTAAATTGTTTCAGTTTTAAATTGTTTACCCTGGAGGCCCAGTGGCTCCACAGCCCATTACTGAACACGAGCAAGATTTTGCAGCCTGAGCTCACACCCAAGCCTTAGCACTCTTCCAGCAGTGCTAAGAAGCTGAATGCTTCAGGGTTCAGACTCCAAACAACAGAGCTTGCTGAGTATCACCAAAATCCCTATTACTTATGTCCTGCCAGGAAACAAGCAGCCTAAGCATCAGTGATTTCTGTGCAGTTGTGTGGTAATAATAAAGACAGCCACATTCCTGCCTATGTTGTTGGGCTGAGCAGTTTGTATTAGTGTAAACTGTTGTATGGAGGGGCTCAGATCTGAGCGAGGGTAAGACTGTAAGCACTATGTGTAAAATAAAAAAAAAAAGCAAACAACAAAAAACCCAAACGTAAAATACAACTTTCCATCAGCTGCTAAGCTGCTCATTTGGCAGTATCTGAAGCTTATCTTTAACACCGTGGACATGACATATCCTTTCCTTCATGTGCGTTGCAGGCTGTGATGGCAAGTGACTTTGCAGTCTGTCAGTTCAGACACCTCAAGAAGCTGCTGCTTGTCCATGGTCATTGGTGTTATACCAGGCTTACCAACATGGTGCTTTACTTCTTCTACAAGAATGTGGTATGTAGCAGTCACATCCCAGGGCAATCACATTTTGCGTATTTGAGACCACTGAAGGTTTAGTGGGGCTTTATATATTTTTTTTTTTTTTTTTACTGTGAACAGTTTCAAAAAGCACCAAACAATTCATTTTCCGGTTTATGTCTGCAGAGACCAGAGACCCTTATTCCTTGGACTGAATTTCTTACTCAAGTTATCTGATTAAACAGCGGGTAATGGGTGTTAACCAGTGTAGTGGTAGCATGACTATTTAAATAAGTCATGTCCAAGTGTGAAATGTAAAGCTGTGACAAGTTTGAAATGTGTACTAGTCAAATATAATCTTGAAGTGTAGGATTGGCATGAGCTCTACAGCATTTATAATTATTTTTCCACAGATTACTGTGGAAAAGATCTGCATGTTTTCCTCCTGGCTTTTAAAACCCTTGTCTATGGGTAACATTTTGTCATGCCATCTTTGACTTTCCAGGCCTATGTGAACCTCCTGTTCTGGTACCAGTTCTTCTGTGGGTTTTCAGGCACATCAATGACTGACTACTGGATCTTGATTCTTTTCAATCTCCTTTTTACGTCGGTGCCACCTATCATTTATGGTGTCTTGGACAAAGATGTGTCTGCAGAGGTACTTCTCCAACTCCCACAGCTGTACATGACGAGCCAGAAATCTTTGGTAGGTTAAAGAGTGCTTGGTCTGAAGCAGATTGGAGTAGTCAGCATTTGAGCCATTTCTGTTGGTCTTTCCTTCATGGTTCACATCAGGAAAACATGAAGTTTAAAACCACTTTATTAGAAAAAACATCTAGGCTTGTGATAGAAAAAAACAAAAACTGTGATTTCAAAAGTTTTTGTAGGCTCTTTTCAGCCATATGCACCTAATCTTATCAAATATTTGATGATAAGAGAAATTAAGGACTTCAGGGGAAGCATTGTACTAGATAAACATTGTTACCAGCTTGTTCAATTCGATCACTGTCTCAGCTGTCAACATTCTTCCTCAAAATGCATTTCTTCTGAGCATCTGGGCTTACTTTCCAAGATAAGGTCCCTAGATACAGTTTTTTTCACTGTTGTTTACAGGTCTCAACTGCCACACTGTTGAGGCTGAAGGTGCACAAGAAGTTGGGCAGGGGGACATAGCCGAGGCAGCTGACCCCCACTTGACCACATGGATATCCCATATCGTATCATATGCTGAGCATCATGCTCAGTGTATAAAGCTGGGGGAAGAAGGAAAGGACACACACACACACACACACACACACGCATTTGAAGTGATGGTCTTTGTCTTCCCAAGTAACTGTTACTCATGATGCAGCCCTGATTTCCTGGCGATGGCTGAACACCTGCCTACCCATGGGAAGTGGTGAATGAATTCCTTGTGTTGCTTTGCTCACTCACATGTGGCCTTTGCTTTCCCTGTTAAAACTGTCTTTCTCTCAACCCAGAAGTTTTCTCACTTTTATTCTTCTGATTCCCTCCTCATCCCACTGTGGGGGGAATGAGGAAGTGGCTGTGTGGGGCTTAGTTGCCAGCTGCAGTTAAACTGCAACAAATGCTTAATTAAAATCGTATTTTTATTATAAAAATTGAAAGCAGTGGCATACTGAGCCTGAGACAGAATAGATAATGGTAACCCAGAGAGAGGAAACACTTGAGTGAATGAGTCATCTAAAACTCACCATTTTCTTTATGATCATAGCTTTTCAGTGACAGACTTGATTAAGAAGCATTTCTTTACAGAGTGGTCAAACACAGAAACATGCTTTCTAGAGAGGTGGTCCATGTCCCAGGCCTGTCAGTGAGGCATATGAACAATGCCCGTAATAACATGCTCTGAATTTGTCAGTCCTGAAGTGGTCAGGCAGTTGTAGGTCTCTTCCAAATGAAATACACTGTGCTGTGCTGTGCTGTTCTATTCTGTTCTAACAAATGCTACTAAAAAAATGAGCTGTGACATGCAGTGTCATCTGCCTAATATAGCAGAAGTCTAGGTCTGGTTTAGAAGGGAGAAAAAGATAAACAGTGAGGAAACAATTTATTCTGTTTGTTTGTGACCTTTACATTTCTTTTTACATATCCTTAAGTACTTTATGTTGCTTGGTTTATGATATTTTTGCTAAACAAAGTTGTCTTTTGGTACAAGTCTGAGTCCCTGCAGAGTGGCTGAGGCATACCTGTGCTTTGTCAATCAAAGAGAGTTTTGACTAAGTAAAGGTTACAAGGCCTCAGATTTGGCCCTTTTTTGTCTTCAGGATATGTACAGTGAGCTGAGCTGAAGGTTTTGCGGTAACATAATCACAATTACTGCATTACAGAAGTTCTTCCCCCCTTTTTTCCCTTAACTTTTATCAGAGTTTTTCTCTTTTGTTCATCATTGCCTTGCTCTGTGGTTGGAGTTGTTAAGTAGTAAATCATATCACTTCTTGCATGGAAGCACAGTGAAATAATTGTTTTTATTAAATGCAGTATAAAAAATCAAGTGCAGTATAGAAGAAATAAATGCTTTAAAAGATGTACTATCACAGTATTGCACCATGATATCACAAGTGCACAGATTCTGTACAAGCTGTAAAAATGGACAGTAACTTGGAATCATGTTCGATATTTTAAAGCACTTAGCTGACAGGCAAATAAGATAAGGTTCCCACACCACCTCCAGAGAGCAGTTCAGTTCTCGAAAGAGCTGGATTGCTTTTTGGAGAAACACATCCCTGTCCACTAATTGTAGACGAAGCTGGGTGGCTAGGTTGCTCACCTATGTGTCTCAGTCTAGGACCTGAATATATATTTTAGTCAGGGCAGATGCAACTATATGATTTCATAAGCGGTTGAGCTGTCATAGCAGTTTGCTGTCACTACGTGAGGAAGGCTTGTTCCTTCTCCTCCCTTCTTTTCTTTCCATTCCCTGTTTTCACCCACATAGTTAAACTACATTCCTTTTTGCCAGCTTGATTGTCCCATGAGATCTTCCAGGAGCTAATTTAGCTCACTAAAACAGCAGTGTGTTATTACAGCAGAAAAGCAAATTGGTTTCTCATATTCCAGTGAGTTACGTTATCTCAGAGGAGTCCAGTCTGCCCAGGGAAGTCAGCCAGCACAAATTACTGAAGTCAGCCAGCATATGTACTCAAAAAGAAAGGGGTGGAGATAGAAGAAAGTGGGATTTGGTGTTCAGTGATGGTAAGCTGCTAGGGTAATTCACTGCACCCTGTCCTCCCTGCCTTAGTACTCAGGTGAAGGCTCTGGTAGGTCTTTTCTGGCAGAAACAGCTGTAAGAACAGTTAGCTGCTTGTGTGGAGTGAGATCTTTATTCTTATTACCATAACACAGAAGATTCCTCTTCATTGAGAAACTATCTGGAATTGCTTCTGAAGATAATCTTTCCTCAGATCCAAATTAATGCTAATTAATGATGCAGCAATTTGTTCAATTTGTTTATCTGCATTTATCTGTTTTTCTTACAGGCTTACTTGCCTTCAACATTCTGGATAACCTTGCTGGATGCTTTTTACCAAAGTATTGTTTGCTTTTTTGTGCCTTATTTTGTAAGTGTTGGATATGAGACACATTTATACATTTTGATATACTAAAACCCCAAATTAGAGAACAAAATTTTTTAATTTTACTTCTTAATATATAAATGTGCACTAACGGGACATAATTGGAACTGAGCTGAACTGCTGATGGAGGGGAGATCCCTGGAAGCGTTCAAGGCCAGGTTGGACAGCCTGGTCTTTGGCAACCTGGTCTACTGGAAGGTGCCCTGCCTATGGCAAGGGAGTTGGAACTAGATGATCCTTAAGGCCTCTTCCAACCCAAACCATTCTATGATTGTGTGGTATTGAAAGTATTCTTGCCACTTTTAAGTATTAGGACTATATGTAAAGAATGTATTATGCTGACCATTGGCTTCCTTTACAGACGTACTATGGCTCAGACATAGATATTTTCTCTTTTGGAAACCCTATAAACACAGCAGCACTCTTCATAATACTGTTTCACCTTCTCATTGAATGCAGATCTGTGGTGAGTACTTTGTTTCCAGGAGAGTATATTCCTAACAGAGAATGTGCATACAGCTTTCATTAAAACTAACAGAAGAAAAAGCTTCATATACAAAACAGAGTAACTATAAAAGTGCCAAAACCTAAACCAAACATTTCATATATGTGACCATGCAAGTGTTCCTAATGCATCTGCCATTGGAGCCAATAGAATTACAGATATTACTAAAGTTAACAAAATTTGGCCTCAGAATTATTTGTAAATAGTGAAAGGATTCTGCCTTGTTAGGATACATTGGTTTTGAAAGTGTCAGTTTTGCAGATAGTAAAACCAGCCAGCGATCGGTCTGCTGAGCCTTCATTAGTTCCCAAAGCTTGCAGCTCAGTGTGAACTGTTGATACTGAACGCTTGGAACTGATGATCTGCTTTGTGGCCAGGATAAACAAGTCAAAGGTGTGTTTTGGTACCAGAACTAGAGAACCAGTACACTACAGAAATGCTATTCCAGTTTTTAGTAAAGTCTGTGCAAGCTAAATCATGTGCTTTAGCTTGGCTAAATTTACAGCCCTGAAAAGGGTAATACTTGGCTTTCTTGCATAATTTTAAAGAAAATAAATACAATAATATTTACAGTCCATTAATATTTAGGATATAGAGTAATGGGGTTTATTTTTTCTTTGTCTTTTTTAATATATATATATTTTAGGATTGTTTCACAATGGATAACATTTCAAGTTGGGATTCAGTCTTTCCTTTGTTCTGTTTGGGAGCATGGAAGCAGTGATAAAATGCCTTTATTGAGACTATATGGGTAGCATGAGTGTATCCACACTCAGAATAGAAAACCGGTACTTAAATGAGTTTTATTTGATATTTCAGAATGTTGGCAAGCTGTCAGACCGATGACAGTGTTGGTTCCATAGGAACTATTATAGCAGTTTAGGTATAAAATTACAGAAAACTCAAATGTATAACTAATCAGTGTCTCAAGCAAGATACAGAAGAATGATGTCATGTAAAGATCTCACCTCCATTTGCTGGAGAAGGCTTTCTTTGCTGCCAGTGGATGAGGTGGTCATCTCAGGCAAATGGCACAAAAAAATGTCTTTCCCAAAAGTATCAAAAGCTATGTGTGTAGTAGAATAAAAAAAAAACCTAAATGGCTGGGTCACCGATATGCTGTAGGAAGAAGGCTCCATTCTTCCTGGAATGTTATGAATAAAATGGGAATATTACGTGAATTGATCTATCCTCTGCTACATTAAGCAGCTATCCTTGGAGGAAGAATGTATGCTTGTTCATGTATGCATGTGTACACACTAACACATGTTACAGGTCTTTCCATTTGCAGCTTAAATCTGATTTCTTTCCTTTTCTGAATTGCAGACTTGGATACATACAGTAGTTGTAGTTGGCAGCATACTGTTTTACTTTGTCTTCACTCTGGCCTTTGGGGCAACCTACAAAACTCACAATCCATCATCAAATCCTTATTGGATTATGGAACAGCACATGACAGACCCAGTATTTTACTTAGTTTGCCTCCTGACTACTTGTGTTGCTCTGCTACCAAGGTGCGTTTCTGTTTTATAATGCTAGATTGCTATTGTTAGCAAAATTAGTTTTCCTTGAGTCAGTGATGCTATAAATCCCTCTGGCTAGAGGTCTTCCTCTCCACCCTCAATATAAAGAAAATTTCACAACTTGACCAAGCCATATGAGGATAGCTCTTTAGTGCCATGTTCTGAAATTAAATTTCAGTAAATACATCATTTTGTCATTTATATTAGATTATTTATATTATATTGCAGATTGTGTTTCGAGATAACAAACCCAGTAGTCTCTAACCACAGACTTATAGAATCATAGAATGGTTCAGGTTGGAAAGGACCTTAAGATCACCAAGTTCCAGCACATCTGCCCTGGGCAGGGACACCTCACCCCAGACCATGTTGCCAAGGCTCTGTCCAACCTGGCCTTGAACACTGCCAGGGATGGAGCGTTCACAACTTCTTTGGGCAACCCATTCCAGTGCCTCACCACCCTCACAGTAAAGAACTTCTTCCTTATATCCAACCTGAACTCCCCTATTTAAGTTTAAACCCATTACCCCTTGTCCTGTCACTACAGTCCGTAAATGTATCATTTATATGGTTTATAATTTCTATTCAAATCAGTTAAATTAGTGATCAAAGTTGACCATGTACTATACATAGAAGTACTGTGTTGTGTATAACTAACTTAAGCTTTTCTACTTGAGTGATTTAAAGTAGAAGTATGGAACCACTGCTCTCACACATACATCTTTTTCCTTTGTAAGGGTATCTCTCCCCCCTTGGTGAGAACTGTGACACTACTGGGTGCTCTACACTTTCTGGACTGGGGAAGGGAGATTGCGGCTTTCACTGGAGTTTAAACATCATTTCTCCTACAAAGGGACAGATGTTAGACGCCCTGTTGACTGAAAATACAGTGCAAAAATCTATGGTTATTAAAACCTTTGCCCAACCTAAGTTGCCAATTAAGTCAGTTCTAATATGAAATATTCCTAGAGTTTAATTCTGTAACATCATTGGTACTCCATATTTCTCTTACTGCATGTGATGCTTTGTTTCTTAGGCTTTCACCGCCTTGTTCATTCTTGCTTCTGGTGAATTCTCTGGCTCCTGCAAAAATTAAAAATTTTGGAATGATGCTTTACTTACTCTTCCCAGGGCTATTGGTGCTATGTTGGAAGCATGAATTTGGTGCCTTTACTCCTGGGCCTGACACTAATATGCAGAAAGTTCCACTTCCAGTGTAGTTGGGACCCCAGCCATTCACTGAAGCTGCAAGTGCACAGTGCTGCAGTAACATCTGTAGGAGAACAGCATTCAGGACAGAAAAGTGGAAGCCCCTGAGATCAGTATGTGTCTATAAAAATGCCACTTTTCAAACGTGTTCTGGTGCTGTTGCTGGCCTGATACTTGATGTTCACAAAACAGCACCTGCTAAAACTTTTAGAGACTGCTGCAGCCTCATGGTTGCTTGAATGGTGTTTGGTTTTCTTTAGTGTTGCTGGAAACTGTTTTGAGTGTGCTTCTGAACAGTTTATTTGAAACTGTGTTTATTTTGTAGATATTTGCTAAGAGTTCTCCAAGGAACATTGTTTCCATCTCCGGTCTTGAGAGCCAGGCACCTTGACAGTCTAACCCCAGAGGAGCAAAGGGAAGCAATTAAGAGATGGAGAGATGACTCTGTTGTAAACTGTAGAGTGGAGCTCCATGCTACTTCTGGGTCTTCTAGCTCAGTCACAAGTGCTGTGTCAGAAGAAGAAAGCATTGCCAATGTTTTGCCAACGTCTAAAACACTGTTATAGGCCTGTTCAAGAGATGGGTTAGTAGAGGACACCTCCTTCTCACCAGACATTCAGGATGAGTCTGGGAACACAAATGGCTTGAACTCTGAGAAGATGGAATTCCTGAATTCATCAAAGAAAACTAATTTAGACTTATTTGGTGGTAATAACTCATGTGCCAAAGTCTCTGTGTGTGATTCTGAAGGGGGCAGCAGTGCTGTTGCTGCAGCATAAATCAGGTTTGAATTCTTTTGTGTGAAGAAGATGCTTCAGTGTATGTTACAAAGTTGGAATGTTAACTATTTTAAAACCCAAGAGTAATAACTGCTGATTTATGCTACATTGTGGTTTTTTCTTCAGCCAAAGGAGATGATGCACACACTTCCTTAAAAGCTTTTTTGTTTATAAAGATTTTCTGTAATTTATTTTGATGTTCAAGATCTAAGTGGCTGGGTTGCTTTTTATATTTTTTCAGTCAATAGACTTTGCATACTGCTTATTTCTTGTATGCAAGATTGCACAATACCTCATGGTGTTCTGGACAGGATGTTGAATAAATACGGATTTGCAGGTAGGCCAATCTGCTGCCTTGCATTGCTAGCCTATAATCCTAGCATTCCCTGGGACTCACCGCTTTATGGATGTATGATGTAAGCAGAAGGGCTGCCATGCCAGGGGGTTGGAACTAGATGATCTTAAGGTGCTTTCCAACTCTAACTACTCTATTATTCTATGATGTAGAGTTACTGGTTGGCTTGTTGAAAGACTCCTGCAATATAGTAATTTTATAGCAATTACTGAAATACAGTAATTGTTTTAACCACTGGGGTCCAGTTTGTCCCCCAGGCTATTGCACAGGCCATCTCAGTGCTGGCCAGACATGATTTTAACCGTCAAAAGGGCAGCCCAGATGAGGCATATGTGTCATGCACCTCCCTCACTTTCCTCTTCCACAAAAAAACCCAAATCCTAGTGAGGCCTTTTGCTCTCTCTAACAGTTCATGCTCCTGCTGTATGCCTCCTTTTATCTCCATTGTGCTGTTTTCATGCAGTCTGCCACTCACTGGACTTCTTTTCTGCCTCATCCAGCTCAGATGCTGGTTGCCTGACTTTTCTCTAAACTCTACCTCATGCGTACACTGTAAAATTGTCTGCCAGCAGCAGTGGGTAGCTCCAGTCTGCCTTCACGTCTTTAGAAATAGCAGCTTCTACCTGATGACATTACCCTCTTCACTCTCAGGTGATTTTACATTTAGGTGCTTTTATAATGCACAGCTGAAGTATCTTTACAGGCTGTTAGGAAGAAGGTATAACCCATTACATGTCCCAGATTTGAGCTCTGTTGTTCATCTCTCTTGCAGATGTCCTGCCCCTACCAATTCCCACTGCTCTGCACACTGCACAAGAGCTGGCTGAAGTGCATGTGGGGTCTGGGTTCCAGACCAACATATTGCCTCCTTATTACTCCTTCCCCAAAAAGTTACATGGCCAGTTTATGGAGGAACTTAGGAAACTGTTTGGATCTACTAGCACCTGTTGAAATAAACAGTTTCTTCTAACTATAGCTGCTAATGAATTCTTAGTATTGAGCCCATTTTTTGGTTCTGTTTCATTCTAAAGCTTTCTGCTTTCAAACTGCCAAGATTTGTGTGTTCAGGCACCGTGTTTGGGGCAAGGGCACTGCTTTTTAATTGAACCATGAGCTTTCCATGTCAATGATCAACATTACATATTCCACATCTTTTAAGATCTTGGAAAGAATTTAAACAAACGCTGTGAGGTCTGAGACAGCTGCTGCTATGCAGGGCAGATACTGGAGGCATGCTAAGTTCATTCAAATGAAGGTCACCACATGTTACCAAAAGTTGAAAATGGTTCTGTTTTCAAAAGGTAGAGTGTAATTAGGGCTGACTGTATCCCTAGTGTTAGTGAACAGAAAAATACCCTTTTGTTTAGCCTATAGAAGGAAAACAGTGAAAGGAGCCAGTGATGACAGCCATTTCTACAAATACATATATTTTTTTTTTTATTTGGTTCAACATACGACAAAATATTTTCTGTAACATGTAGCAGAAGGTTAGTGGGGACCTTTGAAGTGATGGCAGGCATTCAAATTCTAAGGTCATGTGGAGCTTGTTGGTTTGCAGTTACGATTTTCAGATGTTTGTCTGTAGCCTCCTTCTTGCTGTGGGGGCACTGTGCCAGGAGTGGGCTCCAGGTGTCCCAAGTAAAACATCTTGGCTTGCTCTGCAAGCTATGGGGACTTGTGAGGTGTCCAAGAGGAAGATGCAAAATGGTCAGCAGGTTGCGCAGGGAGACGGTACAAGGGCAGAATCACACACAAACAGACTCAGTGAAGTCATCTGCTCTGCTCCACAGCCCCACACAGGCTCAGCTTTGCCCTTATTGTTCCCAGCAGATGTTCTCCTGTTGTAAAGAGCTCCAGAGAAGCAGGCCAGGCCAGTGCTCTCCTGCCCTCAAAGTCAAATACTGGTTTTGTTTCTGTTGCCTCACCTGCGTGTTTTTTTGTGCCTTAAATCTATGGGCTTTCTTCACCTGTGGCCACAGAGAACAGGTTATTCTATTCTGTGGTTTTACAAGTCTATGACTGAGGCATGCTGAGCTCTCAAGGAGTAGCTCAAGGACTTGCAGTGAGCTGAGGGACCACAGGGCTCCACTTCTCCATCTGCCACTGTAAAAAGGAGTGTGGGGACAACACTGGCCTGTGACTGCCTCTGCTGCAGGAGCAGAACCTGCCAGTGGATTTGGCAGGTATCTGATCGTTTAGCCTCAGGAGGTTGCATGTGTGTCACACAAAAGCTGTAAGCATTGCAAGTACCATCTTCCAGAATCTTCTGTGTGTGTAAGCCATGGCATTGAAATACCTGCCCAAGAAATGTGACAGTCACCTGTTGGATATGGGGCTGACTGACTGCATGATGCCTCTGGGACACTTGAATTGCTATTCTGTGGCTTCTACAAGCCTAATCACCCCCTGCTCACTGCTTGGTGTTGTGGAGCTTCTGCAATGGGTTCTGGAATTGGATGAAAGATCATTCCATCTGTATGTTGAGCATGCCAGACCCTGCAGGTTACCTTGAAACTTCAAATCCAACCTGTGCTGAGGTTATAAGTGAGTACTGTGGTACCACTTGAAGTGGTCCAAGATAACATGCACACATTCTATTTTTCCTGGTTATGTTGTTTCACTGATGGTGTGTGTTGCTTAAACTTGTCTACTATAGGCTGTGTTTCTTTAGAGGACTTTGACAAACAGTCTAAGTACTGACATTATCTGTTGTGTAAAACCCAGTCTTTTTTTCCTTTTTTGTTTCTGTGTGGACAAACAGCAGAAATCTCTAACACAGAGTCTCTGCCGTGATCTCTTGCTGTTTTTCACTGAAAGGGAGATGAGGGTTGCGAGTCTTCAGTGAAAGCTTCACAATGTTAACTGACCATATCCAAAGGGCCAAGTGAAGAGTGAAGGCAGATCACTCTCCCTTTGCTTCTCAGCAGCTGAATGTTGTTTCCTTTATTTCTTTTTAGCACTGGAGACATGAGGCTCCCCTGCTGGCTTCTGCACTTTGGCACAGCATGACCTGACTTTTCCATTTTGAAAACAGGCTTTTTAAGATCATCTCACAGGTGCCTTCCAGATGTGAAAGAAAGTACAGCATTTACACTTTTGTCAGCTTAAAATAAACCAATCATGTTCAGCTCTGCCAAACCTTGTAGCTACACCTGGAGCAGCTTTAACTAATTTTTTGATGTGCAGTATTTGATTTACAGAATGATTTTTTTTCTTTTTTTCACAGCAGCCACGCCATTTGCAGGTGGCAGGAAGCCACCACCTTTATAGAGCAAGTGTCTTTGCAGCACAGTGAGCTTTGGTCTGTACCTGGGGCATAGACAGAGCTGAATGTTTGACCCAAGCTGTGTCTTTCCCCTCAGCCCCAAGGGCCAAGCATGGGGCTGAGGACCAGCCAGTGTGGACCAGCTACTCCTCCTGCTGGACCTGGCGCTGACACTGGCCAGCCCAGCCCTCCTTTCTGTAGAGGCCGGCGGCCAAGTTCTGAATGTGATGGTGTTAAGAATGTTCTCATAGCTGAATTTCAGTATGGGTTTTGTATTGTTTGTTCCTGGCTGATTCTGGTTATGTTACTCTTACCCTCCTGGTCCTGGATGCCTTACTGTTGACTGCAGTGAAAAGGCAAATTTTAACTATTATTTTAAGTTTCTGCATGGTTAGTATTTTGATTTCAGCACGTGCCCTTAAAATGCTGGATCCCAGTTAAAATGAGATGGTTATTTCAAACTAATTGTATTCCTGAGGAAAGCCATAGAACAAAATGTGTTCAGAGAAATTTGACTGCATTTTCAGTTTTATTTTAGATTTCTCAATCCAGAGTAGTTGTTGGCAGCAGTATTATTGATAATGCTCTGTATTAGAAGCACACATGCAGATGAAACTAGAAGTTGTATAGTGGTGGTAGTGCCAGAATCTCCACAAGTCTTGTAGTGCCAATGGGGCTGTCAGAGCTGCTTAAAAAAGCTAGATAAGGGCATGCAAATAACTTTTAAAGACTATTTTTAGGCACTCTTGCTGAAGTTGTAACTTCACACCTCCATATGAGTGTTGAGTCTCTCTCTTGAGATTGAAACACACTTTCAACAGAGAAGGTTTTTGGAAAATTACTGTAAATTTTTATTAGTACAGCTAGAAAAAAAAACACATTTGCTTGACTGTGACATTGCATGTTAGAAGTAAAGCCAACAACTGTTACCTTACGCTGAGGCTACACTTAAAAGAGGAACAGCATAGTTGTGATGATAGCCGTCAAGTCAGCACACAGGTACAGGGGAAGGAGGGCTATGTTTGCCTATTTCGTGTGCACACATAAAAAAAAGCAGTATAAAAATACATTTATAAAATTACAAATTTCTTCTTTACATGGAATGTTATGTCAGAGATGGTTGTGGGGAAGGACAAGACCCAACTGCTCCATCCTGAAGCCATTTGCGATGAGTCTTCAGACTGATCCCTTACCAGGAGGGGGCTAGACCATAGGTGGAAGCAATCTCATTTCCTGGGAGGGACTGCTTGGAAAGTGGTGGCAGGCCAAACCCAGTCAATAAAAATGTGTAATTACATATTATCGTTTGGTAGCACTTATGTCTACGTGAAACGATGAGATGGATTCAGCGATTTGCTTCACAGAATTCAAAGCTGCTAACTATGTCAGCTGGCGGAGAGCTGAGGGCTGGGCTGTCCATTTCACAGAAGCATGTCTTTGTTTTCTGCAAAACAGACCTTGCTGAAACCTGTCACCAGACACAGCAGACGGACAGATGGACAGGCTGGCTCTGACAGCCTCTGGGCAACCTCTCCTGGTATCTCTCAGTAACTGGCTCTGGGACGTTGATCTGTGCTGCCCTACAGCTGCAGAGGTCCTGCCCCAGAGAAAAGCTAAAGTGGGGAGGGAGAGCTCCAGCTTCCATGTCCTTGAGGAAAGGGTGTCAATAACCTGTTTCATCTGTAATCTACTTGCATTGGAAAAACATGGTCATACCTTCCTACTCTCATTTACAGCTGGGGAAAAAGATCATTTATATATTATAGTAAAACAAAGTCCTTAATGTATCATAAAAAAGACCCAGACCTAGCAAAGCCTGGAAGGGTTTTCTTTCTGCGCATGAACCAGTGATACAATAGTCACTTAAAAAGAGGTTCAGAATCCATAGCATAGTTATTGAATATTAATGTTGTCTAGTCTGTCTAATGTTAAACATGTTAAAGGAGAAGATAGTTCTATATATTAGTTGTAACATGATTAATAGTACCTGAAATGTCTGTTACTGAGCTTTTTTAATGTGTGTTTCCACATACGGCAGTCATGGTATTGATAAGTTCCCATCATGTTTTCGTGGGGGTGTACCAGAGGTGGCAGAGAGAGTGGTTACATGCCTTAATCAGGATTCACAGCAGGCTGGGCACAGCACTAAACACACAGATTTTAAACATGTTAGTCCTGGTGGAATTTACCCTGTAATTCTGGGTCCTGACTCCTCCTGCTCTGGTTTCTCAAAAGCTGAGCGCTGTGCAGGACAGCACCTGCAGCAGATGGTAAGACACGCTTCCCCACTAGGCACCATGAAGAGGCGCCAAGCTCCGTTTAAACATTTTTGAACCAGACTCTCTCGGAGTCAAGGCCCAGCCTCTTAACTACCACAGAGTGCTCCACTATCTGGCTGCCAAGCATGTGAGCTGCTGTACTTTGCTTAGTGTCTAATACTCATTTGACTAGAAGCTGCAATCCAAGTCTTCTGTCATTCAGATTTTTCTGCCCTTCCAGTTATTTAGTCTTGCTAAGCAAAATGAAACTTTCAATGCAAGATACTATAAGAGACCTATCAAAAAATACCCAGTTTCCCAGTACTTGGGGTACTGGTCACACTGCATCTTTTGCTGTACTGAAAGCTGCATTTCCCATATTGCACCAGGTGTTCAAACTAGCTTACTGTGGGAGGGAAAACCATTGCAGTGGCATTGACAACTCTGTTATGTTTTTAGAAGGCTGGAGATGGTCAATGCATACTTTATATGCTGAACACATGCTACAAAATGAAGGAAAAACAAGTGGGGCACAGATCTGACAAAGGTGTCATGCTGTCAAGACATGAGTGGTTCTTGGACATATCAAGACATTGGGAAGCGTCAGAAAATGAAGTGATAGAAACTGTCCAAAGAGTCTCAAGAGCTGAGCTGTGGTCTCAGGTGCCTCAAGTGGTAGTTACAGGTCTGTTGTACTCGTCCGTCTGTCTCCCTGCAGACGCCCAGGCTGGCTCTGTGAACAGAAGATGGTGCAGGGACAGAATGCTTTAACTCAGACACACCAGGAACACATGGCTGCACATCTGTGGAGACTGGTAAGTGTACCTTGATGTGTCTGTGCCACATGGATGCACAAACTTGTCGACCTCTTCCACACCCTCCAGCATGTGGCATGGCCATGCCCAGTGTGGCCCTTGTGAATAAGTGTCCCATCTGAATGCACAGAGTTCATTTGTCATGACAAGTGAGTGAAAATGCATATGCTACTTGAATAGTATTAAAATAGGTTATTTAAAAAGGTTTTTCTAGTCTGTGCTACTGCTTAGTTTGAATAGCTGAAAGGCAGAAAGTGGCTGATTCTTTTAAGCCTTTTGCTGTGTTTGGAATAGCACCACAACACAGTTAAAAGAGAAGTCAAAAGGATTATTAATTTTACCCCAGAGTATATTCACCAGCAGAGGTTTTACCATTAACATACACTGTGTATTCCATACCTCCACAACAAGAATAGATAGAGCTTGAAACTCTATTTCATGAGTTTCTGGACTGCAAAATCTTCACTGTTGAAGTGCTGATTCCTGTTTTTCTTTTGTCTGTCAGCACAATTCTTACCATCTGAAGTTAGTTTAGCAGAAAGGTGTGGATGTATATTTGTCTTTCAATCCACTCAATAAAATGTGACACATTACTGTAAACTCCAGGTCCCAAAACTTTGGAAAAGCAGACAGAGCCCCAGGATGTTAAACCAAACAAAGTCCAGCGCCCTGCAGGTTGCTCACACACAAGTGGTCCTCCACTGTCACCCTGCAACGTGAAAGAAAAATAAAGTCTACAGAGGCTATACGTGGCCAGCAGTCATGGTTAAAGCTCTCTTGGTTCCCACAGCAATTTGCCTTTAGTAAGTACCTCAGCTGAAAAAAACTGGCTGCTCTGCTGGACGGTCTTGGGCAATACTGTCTAGTGAGGCATCCCTGCCCATGGCAGGGGAGTTGGAACTAGGTGATCTTAAGGTCCTTTCCAATCCTAACTGTTCTATGATTCTATGATTTTATGTGATACCAGCAGCACACAGTGATACCAGTATTTATTCCCTGTTCTATTTATACAAAAAATTACCTGCAGAGGGCTCATTAAAATAACAAAAGAAATTAAAATTAAAAATTAATATAATAGTTAAGGAATACAGATAAACCTTCAAGAGTCATCAAGCAGCATTTCATTATCATAAACTGAAGCTGACTACTGCATCAATGATAATGAAAGTTGGGTTAAAATCTGTAAATAGGCAGTTGTGATTCCTGTAGTAGCTAAAGTATGCTATACCTAGTAAACATCACAGTACTTTGATTTCTAAAAGCAATTTTTTGGCTGTTAGTTTCTCCTACCATGCAAGAGTCCACGGTGCCAGACTCGTAGCCAGCACACAGCATCCTGCTGGTGATGGTTTTCATGTCGAAGTATGACTGGCATTGTTCTAAGGAAATGATGCGAACCTCTCCTTCTTGAAGCTTGAAAGGCACTGGAAAACAGAATTAAGCATTAAACTATACCCACATAAACACACAGATACTTAGTTACAATGGCTCTTTGAGATAGCTGAGTTATGTTTGTGTAAATTTGACTTAGTACATCAGGGAATCGGAATTCAAAGGTCATTGATATGATTTTAGTGCATTCAGGACACAGTAAATTGACTTCTTCATGGTGTAAACAGCTGACAGAGCTCAAATTCTAAGGAAAGTTGTTCTACTTACTGCATGAAATACTAAATGCTGTGTAACCATCTACTTTTAGATGGGTGGAACTGCTAGTAAATGGCCTATCCCTCACACGTGCAATTTAATTTTTGCCATATGTCTGGCCTGGCCACTTGAGGTGAAGTCCCACCTGAAGCAATTCTGAAAGGAAAATTTCCCTCTCCAATGTACAGAACAACAACCTTCCCTTGTAGTTACTGGTGAAGGAAGAAACAATGGCTAAAGCGTTAATAGGGCTGCGGCCAGGATGATTTACATGATTCATTCAGAAACATTTTGTCTAAACGAGCAACCTGGTCTAGTGAAAGGTGTCCCTGCCCATGGCAAGGGGGTTGGAACTGGATGAGCTTTAAAGTCCCTTCCAGCCCAAACCAGACAGTGATTCTGTGATAGCAACATCTGCTCTTGCCATGGGACCCAAGGATTGCAGTGGGCACAGAACAAGAAAACACACTAATGTTCTGTTTGGAGAGACAAAACCAGCACTTGTGATTATGCCTTTTGATTCAGGAAGATTTTCACTCAGCCTGCTTGCCAGTGTTTCCAGTGCATTCCACTTTCACTGAACTAAGAATGTCCCCCCCCTTCTCAGTACAGTTCCTAATACAACCTAAACCAGTAAAACAACCAATTCAGGTGACTTTCTTGATAAGAGTTTCTAGAGCCTCAGTGTTTTTTTAAATCAATCCACTTGTCTAAGTAAGGATTAAAGAGCATAAATTCAAGCTGCTGATTTGAAAAAGCTAGGCTCTAGTCACAGCTAGATCCCTCCATGAGTAGTTACAGTTCCCTAGTATTTAATAAGGCCCAGTAATAATATACGTGGATAAAGCTTTGTAATAGGATCGCTTATTTGATTAATTCAGTAGAAGGTTCACATATTTTTCCAAGGGTCCCAGAAAAATTCAACTTACTTTTGTTGCCCATGTGTCCCCAGCCTGTGATGTAGCAGTAGGTATCTGGCCGAACCAGCTGGTCCTTGCTAGGTAAACAGACAGGTCTTACATAGCTTGTCTCATTGACGTCCTCATCTAGTTCCACAACGCTGATATCATAGTCTACCACTGCTCGGTTGTAGCGTGGATGGAGGATAATGGTCTTCACTAGTCGGGTCTGCATGAAGATTGATGGGTGATCAAGATTGCTAATCCCAAACACTACTTTCCAAACAGCTGCATTTTCTCTCCTTTGAAAAGAAAAGAAAACTTGGGGAATTGTAATCAAAAAAGAGCATTCTTTTAAACTAAAATACCCAATAATTTTTTCTTCCTGACATTTTGCAGATTACACTTTGTAAACAATTATACATAAAATACTACAAGAAAAAACAAATCCTTAGGCATCATTACTTACAGCTAAAATCTGAGCAACAAAATGCAATGCTTTCCATTTCCTTCCTGTCTGTTACCAAACAAATTAAAGCTCATACCTTCAGAAGACATGTGACCACCAATTAGTTGGTGTATTATGCCAAAGGCTCTCAAAATCATTTCTTGGAGCCTGCCCAGGTCTTTGGTGCTCCCATACTCACTGGTGGGCATGTACAAGTTTCACTGGGGTGACAGCACTGTTCAGTAGTGAGCTGCTGACAGCCATGAGTCTCGCTGGAATCCCAAAGAGTCTCAAAGAAGCAATGCTATTGCAAGAATTACCTCTTTTACAATAGCCATGGGACAAGTCCCTTATTTATTGGGCATTCAATCTGCGCCAAGCATACTTCCTATGACTTGCATCAAAGGTTGCTTTGACTCCTACAACTCTTAGGATTTTTTTGCTAAACATACAAGATCACAAAAAAATGATGCACATGATACAAGTGGGAAGTCTGAGCGAGTGTCTGTTGATATACACAAGAAACACATAGACTTTACAAAAGGCTTTGGGGGTGTAATCTCTTGATCATAACTGGTCACAGGATAAGTCACAGGTTTCTAATTAGTCTGTGATTCTAAAACCCCTCCAAAGTCAGCATTTTTCATACCTGATGAAATACAGTTCCATGTAACTAAGCTCCTTTGACAAGATTGACGCTTCCTCAAAGCAGTGTAAATCAAAGCATGCAAAATTTCAGCTTTTCACAATGCTCAGCAGGACTGTAATTTCTATAATTTGTAAAGAGATTTGGCTGCTAAAAGGGGTATTTTTGCATTATCTTAAAGAGCTGCATGAAAATTCTGATATTTCAGACTAAAATGATCATTTCACCATCATGATCAGTTAGTGAGTTTTTCCCTAAAGTTCCAAGATCAAGTGCTAAGAATATTCACTTACTACTGTGGTTATGAACACTGTAAAAAAATC
Source organism: Pezoporus wallicus (assembly GCF_028554395.1). NCBI lineage: Eukaryota > Metazoa > Chordata > Aves > Psittaciformes > Psittacidae > Pezoporus > Pezoporus wallicus. Next base: position 610,296 of record NW_026642638.1, read on the forward strand.
ACTGCTCAGAGCAATGAGCAGTCACAGCTAGAAGGTACAAGTAAAAGACCTTACAGTCAAGTAAAAGACCTTAATGCCTTGGATGCTTTGGTGTAATGCATTTCAAGTCAATCTTGACAAAACTCTGGGGACTGTACTAATAAACTAGCAAAGGACATGATGTTTCATGTAGCTCTTTCCATTTATGCCCTCTACAAGTATTCATGAGTATTTGCATTAATACTTTCTGCTGCATTATAGTTATATGCTTCTCATACTTTGTATCCCAAACCTCACACGAACTTCATAAAATGCTTCACAAAATGAAACATTTTGTCTGAAGTACTGGAGCACTTTAAAATCTGCTTTAACTGTTGGCTTACCTGGTTGGTTTGGTGACTATTTAAATACTGTGTATCAAGAAAGCTTCATGACATCAAGAATGATATTGCCCTTGCCGTATCAAGCTATACAAATGCAGGACTTACTTAAGGATTTCAGGCCACTAGGACTGTAGCCTCAAATTTATTTGGAGAGGCAGAAGAGAAAAAAGTTCATAGAACTCCTCAATGAATTATTAAAGTAAAACATTGTCCTGGGCTCCTGGTACTTTAAGGCATTTGGAACACAAATGTGAAAGAGACCTTTAACATGCTGCACTCTGAGCTCACACAGGTATTGTATAGCCCTAAATGAGGGGCAACAAATAGCAAAGAGCTCAGTGTTTCAGAAATAAAGACAAAACTGAAATTATTTCTGAAAAGGGGGATGATTAATGTTTTAAAGAAATACCAGTCATGAGATGCTTACCACAGAATTTCTGCTGGCTTGAACAGGAAGAAGGGTGTTTAGTGTAGTCTAACATAATTTCCAATGAGCAAGTACCAGCTTAATGCAGGATTAAGCACTGATGACAACCACCTAGCAGAGAACTACTTGCTAACTACATCAGAAAACACACATTTCGGCTATCTTTAGAAACCCAACTTAGTATAAGACAAAAGAAAGGAGGTAATAAACTTAACTCCAAAATCTGTAGTTCATTAAAATTAAATGCTTGTTAGCACTGAAAAGGTGTCAATTACCAAGACAATTCCTAAGACATGGAAACTTCCTCTGCACTCCAGACTGTCCATCCACCAGAGGAACTCAGATACCAGGAGGTACTGAATAGTTAATACTGACTTTTTAATGACAGCACCCCTAATAAAGGAGTGGAGTCTTTATAACTAGAAAAGGCAGTGACTTCAATATGTCAGTTGCATTGTAAGTAAATACCCAGTTTCTAACTAGTGGCCACAGCATTTTTTCCAGGGTTATTTCTATGCTGGTGTCCAGAATTACTTTCTTAATCTATAGCAGTTGTATGAGAGCTATAGGATTAATGTTTTATTCTTCGTTTTCCTGTTTCCTGATGAAAGTCAGGGCATCTTCATTTAGCTTTCATTAGTAGAGGTGCCAGCAATGAATAATAAAGCACGTCAAAACTTAAGGTAATGCTTAAGAATCATAGAATCATAGAATAGTTAGGGTTGGAAAGGACCTTAAGATCATCTAGTTCCAACCCCCCTGCCATGGGCAGGGACACCTTACGCTAAATCATATCACCCAAGGCCTCGTCCAACCTGGTCTTGAACACTGCCAGGGATGGAGCATTCACAACCTCCCTGGGCAACCCATTCCAGTGCCTCACCATAGCATTCACTTTGTTTTAGTCTCCTAAAACCAGGCCTCCGCAATTTGCCTGACTGCCATTCTACAAAGGTCACTACCTACTCCAGTGTGTTTGGTAGCGGGGGGAGGACTTGGTTAATTCATTTGTGCAAATTTATATGAACAGTAAAACTCTCTGAGCCCTCTCACCCTTCAAAGCAGTGTGCTACTGTCAAGACCCATCTCTTCGCAATCAAAACACAGCCACATATGTGTCCGCTTGGCTCACTCTGCAGGGAGCATTGCCATGGCCATCGGCCTGGGCGACTGGTCCTACCACCAAGGATCCTCTTGTTCATGCGAGCAGCTGGGCGACGGCCACAGTCTAGTGAGGAACAGACACAGAAGGGAATTACCACAAAGTTACTATTGCTACCATGAAGGCAGCATGTACAAGACCTTCTACAAGGAAAATGTGGACACAATTATATTAACAGTCATGAAATTACACTGAATAACAGAGAACATTAAATACTGAACAACCACACAATAATATCACAGAATCATAATACGGTTTGGGTTGGAAGAGACTTTCAAGATCATCCAGTTCCAACCCCCTGCCATGACCAGGGACACTAGACGAGGTTTCTCAAAGCCCCATCCATCCAGCCTGGCCTTGAACACTGCCAGGGATGGGGCAGCCACAGCTTCTTTGGCAACCCGTGCCAGTGCCTCACCACCCTCACAGGGAAGAGTTTCTCTGTAATATCTAATTTAAACCTAATCCTCTTTCAGTTTAAATCCATTCCTCCTTGTCCTATCCCTACATGCCCTTGTGTGAAGTCCTTCTCCCACTTTTTACCAAATACACGGAGCTATTTTTATCCTTCCTATATCAAAGGATTTTCTCTCCTGATACCAATTTAACCAGCTCAGCCTGAAATATTAACCAAGCTAAGCTTGGGATCCTGACTTCCTTTCTGTCAGGGATTACCAGGCTGCCCTTAGGAAGGTGTCCTGGGTTTAGGTCCTTGTCATTCTGTCAGCTAGCAACATGCCTGGGCTACTCTGTACTATCCAGAAGAACTGATTCTGGAAAATCTGCTCAGCAATAATAAGGCTTTTCTTAAGCCAGGTGTCTGGTGAATGTCACACTGTTTACTCAGCTACATGGCAGCAATCTTGCTTGGCCTATGGAAATTACTAAGGGAAGAGATATGAAAATTTGAAGACATTCCAGTACTCTATAAGCCACTTCCAGTGGAAATTACACCAAATTGCCATCTGCCAGACAGTTACTTTTCTGAAATAGCCCTCCACTTCTGTTTCACTTTACATTCTGGATTTGTAAGATAGCAGACATTATTTATCCTGTTTATACTAGGTCTGATTTAGAGATCAAAAGAACACTACCTGTTTCTGCAATCAGCCTCCCAAAGGAGGAGCAATGGTTATTTGTAACCTGTAATTCTTACTGTGTTCACTCAACTTCAGAGGGAAATGGGTTTTAAATGTACTTAAAGCAACATATGTCAGAAGCAGACACCTTTGACAGGCTCATATAAGGGTTGGGGCTTTTTCTGATCAAAGTAGTAAATGTTTTGATTAGTTTCCCATATTTAGGTCATGCTTTGTGATTAATTTTCCCTGTGTCAAGCTAATTCATAATTTAAGTGTTCTTCAACAAAGCTCTCCCTGTCTGTAGGACAGGATTTCACTGACGAAGAATTTCTGCATTTTCAAACCACTTAAACTTGCACAATCTGCTGCGTCTACAGACTTGTCTGCAGCTTTCTGCTTCAGAGTCTCCTGTCCCCTTGAGCTTCACACTAAATGGCTTCAGCTCCCAGGCAGATAGCCTGCTAACCACTCAGCATGAAGTTTTATCAAAGTAATTTTTGAAGCCTGACTGCTGACAAAATTTGTTCTGTGGGAGCAGGACTGCAGTACATAGCCTTCTAGTCAAAGAAGAAGAAAAGCTGATGAAACAGAATAGCATAGAGGGGGAAAAAACACTGCAAAACTGGATGTTGCAGAAGTCTAGTCAAATTTCAGAATGAATCCACACTAAACATTTGTATTTGTTAATGTAATTTAGCACATCTCAGAAAACATCTTTGTATTATACGCACTTCTCTCTTACCTGCTTTAGTGCAGAAGAGAGCCACTTTGCTTCTGCTCCGACACATCTGTCTAAATATTAAAACAAAAACATGGTGGAAATTTCAATTAATGGGTGTAATTTTTGTTAATTTGGACATCAGCACAGGTACTCAGTACTCGTTGTTGTGAACCAGCTGTGAAAAACCACACAAACTGTAAAAAGAAACACAAAGAGCTTCTTACGCCAGATCATCTGTGATTTCCAGTGTCTTCCTGGAGGTAAAGCAAAGTATTAGTTCAGCTTTACAATGCATTCTGTGAGTGGGTGCTACATGTTCTGCAGACTGCCTCACTCTCTGGGCACTGACCCAGCTCTGAGGTTAGCTGGGTTGTACAGTCTGCCAAGTCTTAACTTAATGGCATCTGAAAGCACAGGAATTGCCCTTCTCCTCTTCCTTACAGCTGAAGGATAGAATTGTCTTTGAAATACCTTTGATAACAGATGATCTTTCATACCCTAAACATTTGGGCAGTTTGAAAAAACAGGAAGTTTGCAAAAGTATTGCAACAACAAATATGTTCATTGCTGTTAGACTTTTTTTCATATGAGAGAGGAAAGAAGGGATTCTTTGTCAAAGGGACATCCTTGTAAAACAGTGAGCATTGCTGCTCAAACAGCTGACTGCCTTTTGATTTCCACCACTTTCATTCCTACTTGTATATGTGCTTTTCTGAGGCAGATGCAGAGCTAATTAGACTGGATACCCACATTATCTGCTCCTCAGGTAATTCACTGAAGGCTGTAATCTCAGTAGCTAGGCAGCATCTTTAAAATTTCAACACCTATAAAGGGCTTCATTTAAGTCATAGATACTAATGTGGGCGCAAGAAGAGTGCCAGAAGCTCACCAGATGAGCTTGAATCTGTGATTTGACCAGACCTCTGATCCCTTGCATTGCACATGCCCCAGTCATATACTGTGCAAAGCAGTCTACTTCCTGTTCCTGAAAACACGGAACATAAAATTCTGTTTCTAGAGGTAGAAAACCAATTTCACAGAAGAAAATTCTGTGCACAGTTTTGAGGAGCATTTGCACCCCATTAAAAAATTTACAGAATATAATATAGACTCATGTTTCATACTCATTTTTTTGACTGATCAAGTAGCCAGCTCTAAAAGAGAAACCTTCAATACTTCGATCTGATATGTATGCATAGCTTTCACTGTGCCATTCCCTCTTATCAAAATGTTATGAAACTATTGGTGCATTTCTTAGTTCTTGCCCAAGTTCCCAGGAGTCCAGGAGCCTGACAGCTGCTCTAAACATACAACATACTCCACAGCACAGATGTTTTACATGCTGAAGTTGACCCAGATGAATACACCTGAACTGCAGGTCCTGGTCCTGTCTTGGCTTCATGTTGGGAAGAGGCTAAACACATATTGTCCCCTGTGCAACTTGCTTTATACCAGAAAGCAACCCAGGGACATGATAAATGAAGCAGGCCTGCAGGTCCTCCAGTGGAATGATGGGGAGATAAGTATGGGGTGTACCTGACCGGTAGTACATGCACAGCCAGTGAGAGACATTTAGGCAGGATGCCTGATGCAGTCAAACCAAAACCAGCTTCACTCTTCACTTAGCTTCTCACTTTGTGTTACCCATTTTCTGGATTCAAGGAGACTGGAAGATACTACATTCCTACATACTACTTTAATCTGTCTTAATAGCTTTATCAATACTACTCATTACTGATATTTTTTATTCCTTTAACTTGTACTTTGGGTGAAACTAGATCTTCTGCTACTAGATATCGTAACTCAGAGGCTCCAAATCCATCCCTTCACACATACTTCCTAGCAGACCACTCTCAAATACAGCAAAGCACCTTGAAATTTCTGCTTTGTACTTTGGTGACTGAACAGACAATGACTGTGGAGCTGCCTTTCCATTTGCCAATGTGTTTATTCTTGTATTACCCTGGAGAAAAGCATTTAGATACCATTAGGCTAGTGGAAAGAGACAGTGAGAAAGGAAAGAAGTTAAAAAGATTTTCAGGGATCAGGCACCATCCTGTAATTACCTTCTTCTAGATGAAGAAATAAAAAGGAATTTAAATGAATCATAGAATCACAGAATACTTAGGGTTGGAAAGGACCTTAAGATCATCTAGTTCCAACCCCCCTGCCATGGGCAGGGATTCCTCACACTAAACCATGTCACCCAAGGCTCTGTCCAACCTGGCCTTGAACACCACCAGGGATGGAGCATTCACAACCTCCCTGGGCAAACCATTCCAGTGCCTCACCACCCTTACAGTAAAGAACTTCTTCCTTGTATCCAATCTAAACTTCCCCTGTTTAAGTTTTAACCCATTACCCCTTGTCCTATCACTACAGTCTCTAAAGAAGAGTCCCTCTCCAGTATCCCTATAGGCCCCCTTCAGATACTGGAAGGCTGCTATGAGGTCTCCACGCAGCCTTCTCTTCTCCAGGCTGAACAGCCCCAACTTCCTCAGCCTGTCTTCATACAGGAGGTGCTCCAGTCGCCTGATCATCCTCGTGGCCCTCCTCTGGACTTGTTCCAACAGTTCCATGTCCTTTTCATGTTGAGGACACCAGAACTGCACACAATACTCCAGGTGAGGTCTCACAAGAGCAGAGTAGAGGGGCAGGATCACCTCCTTCGACCTGCTGGTCACGTTCTCTTTGATGCAGCCCAGGGTATGGTTGGCTTTCTGGGCTGCGAGCTCACACTGAAGCTGGCTCATGTACATTTTCTCATCAACCAACACCCCCAAGTCCTTCTCCGCAGGGCTGCTCTGAATCTCTTCTCTGCCCAACCTGTAGCTGTGCCTGGGATTGCTCTGACCCAGGTGTAGGACCTTGCACTTGGCATGGTTAAACTTCATAAGGTTGGCATCAGCCCACCTCACAAGCGTGTCGAGGTCCCTCTGGATGGCATTCCTTCCCTCCAGCATATCAACCGAACCACACAGCTTGGTGTCATCAGCAAACTTGCTGAGGGTGCACTCAATCCCACTGTCCATGTCAGCGACGAAGATGTTAAACAAGAGTGGTCCCAACACCGATCCCTGAGGGCCACCACTCGTTACTGGTCTCCAGTTGGACATTGAGCCATTGACCACAACTCTTTGTGTGCGGCCATCCACCCAGTTCTTTATCCACTGAGTGGTCCATCCACCAAATTGATGCCTCTCCTATTTAGAGACAAGGATGTCGTGTGGGACAGTGTCGAATGCTTTGCACAAGTCCAGGCAGATGACATCAACTGCTCTACCTCTGTCCATCAGTTCTGTAGCCCCATTATAGAAGGCCACCAAATTGGTCAGGCAGGATTTCCCCTTAGTGAAGCTATGCTGGCTGTCACCAACCACCTTGTTTCTATGATTCTATGATTCTATGTGCTGGGATTTGTACATGGATACCTTCGGAAAAAAAGAGCTTGTCAAAGGGAGTTTATCATCCTCCACTGATAATTTATTGCCCACATCAGTGAAACCGATCTCATTTACCTATTACTTACCTATTCACTAGAAGAGCATGTAAAGTCGATGCATTTTTATTCTTCCAGTCTGAGTGCAGATTCAGCCATTTTTGATGCTGCATTTCCTCATTCTCTATTACAATTTCTGTTTTGGATGGTCCCCTGAAACAAAGACACTCATAAATCTTTCAGTAGGTTTCTATGTTACACTAATGAAGGTGAAGAGGCCTTAATGCCTGTTTACTCTAAAGACATACAGCTGAATATTATGTCAAAGCCACTTGTGGCAGAGTCATAATTAGAGGAATGAAATCACTCCAAGAAGCCAGGCCAGCTAACATATTACTGTCAGTTATGCTGTATTTTTTTACGAGAACCGGAACTGGAATCAGAAACACTAAGAGCTTTTACTGTAACGCACACATTGTCATACTGTTTCTACAGCTGCCTGCAAACAGACAAAAAAAATCCAAACATTTTTTATATGCATATTCATATTTTCTTATATTCCTATCTTTGCAAATCCATTAAAATTTAACAGTTCAGAGCAGTCTGGGTCTTGTTAATAATACTTGACAGTATCTCTAAGTCCAAGATGTCTGCTTTGCGAAATAGAACAAATCATGGATGACAATGTCAAACCTATCCTTCTGCAACAAATTAACAGGAATATGAAAGTAAGTTAGAATGCTTCACCAGGAAATGTTTTCATATATCCACTTCCCCAGTTTAGTTATCGCCTGATAGACTCAAGCCACTGAAGAAGAAATTGCTGTTTTAGTAAATCTCAAATGCTGAACGGGAAAAGGAGTATTTTTTTAAAATGGCTTTACAAGTCATGCAGCTTTCCAGCACAGAACCATCCATGATTAGCCGTCAATCTCTGTCGATGATAAGGACTTTCAAGGAGTGCTTTTCTTAACCCTGGTCAAAGGCCAAATTCTAAATCCTAGGTCATCAAAAAGAGAATGAGAAAGGTTTGGAAAAACTGAGATGTGTCCCAACACTTGCCTCTGAAGCCTATCTCTCATGGCAGTAGCTAGAAATGCCAGCCAGGTTATGAGCTTGTTTTTAACTCCAATTTCAGTCTTAACTATATTTCTTTTTAAATATTTACAAAAGTGCAGCAACCTTTACTTGCTTGACTGCATAAATTAATAAAGAGCAAGGAGTTCTCTTCTGTGCTAAAGCTGTCAGTGCAACCACATGGAAATGTTTTCAGCAGGGCTGGCAGAACTGACTAGGCTCCGAGATCACAGCCCACGATCCTGCCTGTAACATGACTTATTTTTCAGAACCTTCTCTGGGCATATTAAACAAAACTTATTCCATGATCTACTACCGAGAATGTGCAGGCAGATATAACAAGCACTTTTAAAGACTGCGTTTTTTCCTCATTTAGAGAAAGCTGTTTGCTGCAAAAAAGAGCAGCACTTTCTTCCTCAGTGCCTGCTTATAGCAGACACATAAAATTCTCCTTTCTTCTTTTCCACCATTTGCTTATTTCCCACTCTCTCCCCAAAAAACATACACAAACCTTTTCTTCTTAAGATGACATCCTGCCTTATGATGATCTGGGAACGATTATAGTCACCATTTCATAATTGTGTGCAGTCATATTTCATGTAGCTGTAAACAGTGCCTGATCTACAAAATGTGTAACTCAAAAATGTGCTAAAAGTTGCAAATGTTATGCCATCTGATGGATCCAAATTCTACATTATCCCACATACCCAATTATTTTGCTGAAACCTGCAGTTCTGAATTACAGTGTGTGATGCTATAATCATCGTTAAGCAGACATGCACTTCCAAACCAGGGCAACAATCTACAAGACACTTAACCCTGTATGAGATTTTATTATTATTAATACAAGCTATTGTACTTAGTAAAATTATAGCTATGCCTTTTTGCCTTGGTGGTCACAGCTTGATGTAATACACTTAAAATCTGTAGCTAATTTATGTCTTAAGAAAGCTCTCTGTAAACATTTATACAGCATTCCCCCCTTGATGATTTTTATTTATGGTTTTCTTTCAAATAGGCAAGGGCTACCACTTCTAATTAGCAACAGGCAGAATAAAAGGGACCTAAGAATCTCATTTCTAGCTGAAGAAAGCTGGAGTCAATAGCTAACATCTGTAGAGACCAGAGCATTCTGGCAGTTGCCAGAGAGTGAGAGAACACAAGCTAAGTACATTAGAGGAGAAGGACTTGGGCTGGTATGAACTTCTGAGTCTAAGACTTACAGCAATCCAGCAAGGGGATGCTATGCCAAGTGCATATGTTACACCAGGGACTGTAAAGCACTCAGAGAAAAGGAGGTATATAGAGTACTTGGGACTCATTTCAGCTAGACCCTGTGCTCCAGAAATGCAGCAGGTTCTACTCAGCCCCTCCTGGAGCTGTAGCACACAATTTTTTCTGTGCACACACTCTAAAGAAAGGGAAGAAGGATTTTTCAATGGGCAGAGCCACATCAACCCACAGTGTATAATTTCTTCATAAGAGTACTTTGCTTTACTTAGTTTCTTACAGACTGCAATGACAAGGCTATAGCTGCCAATTGAGATATCAATCTATTATTTGAGTTCAAATTTAGCTCTCTTGCCAATTTTTTTCTTTTTTAGTGGCCTGACAAGGTTGACCTGAATGAAGCCATTCTGCATAAAAGTCTTGTGTGTGGCCATATGTAATATCTTTCACAATTTCAGGCAAGCAAAACAAAGAACCTTTTTTATTAAACACCTTCAGAAAGCTCTGCAGCTACTTGAAGAGAAGTTAAAAGGTGGTGGAATCAAGCTTCTCTCAGTAGTGCTGCATGGTAAAACAAGGGGAAATGGTCTAGAGCTGCAGCTCTGGAGATTCTTAGCAGATGAAAAATAAACACTTTTTCACTAGGAAGGTGGAGTAGCCCTGGACAGAGAGACTGTAGAATCTCAATCCATCAACATTTTCAAGACTTGGCTAAACACAGCAGTGGTTGAGCCTACCTCGTTTTGCCAATAGCCCTGCTTCAAAAGGGAGATGGCCTAGGTGTTCTCCAGATGTCTGCTACAATGGGGACTTCATGATTCTGCTCCTCAGTACAAATACACTATACTGATCATTACCTATGCTGAAAAGCTTAATCTTAAAAAAACCCTAACAGTTACTTGAAGAGGTTTTTTGTACATAAGAGCATCTTTTAACACTACAATACAGTCACTGAAATATCTGTATCACTTCAGTACGTTTGTTAGTTATATCTGCAAACATAAGACATCCATGCCACGATAATAATAATGCATGCCTTACGAATGATCATCTTTAGATGAGGTCTTCCACCATGCTTTTAAGATAAATTACAAATCCTACCTGAATCCACATGACCTTGTAACATCTCGTGGTGCTATTTGGATGGAACCATTTGAGTACTGAAATATTATTTTAAAACCAATGGGATTATAAGACTCTATTATTGAATAGACCACATAAATTTAACTAGGACCTATGAAAAAAATCCTTCCACACTCAGCAGTTAACCAAAACAGTTAACTATCAGAAAATTCAGATGAAAGAGCTCTTACGAGGCCATCTGATCCATTCCCCTAATCCAAAATGAGATAAACTATATCTAAATTCTTCCTGACAAATATCTGTCTGCCCTATTTGTAAAACTCTTTAGTGCAGGAGAGAATTCTTAGCATTTCCAGGCAATATATTCCAGGATTTAGAGTTAGCAATTTTTTTTCTGCTGTTTGTTCTAAATCTTCCTATCATTTTAAGCTCATTATTTTGTTCTTGTTTCCTTCAGAAATGGAGAACAATTTATTCCTTACATCTCTGCATCAATATTTTACATGTTTGAAGGTTCCTATACCTCCTGACCCCTGACTGACCACCCAGACTTTTCAACTTTTCTTCGTGGACCATGCTTTCTAGGCCTCTGGTCATTCCTGCTGTCTTACTCTGAACTCTCCCCATCTAATCAAAATCTAACAGAAGCTGAATACGCCAGAGGGATAACACATAAACACTCCTGGTTAATTCAGGCCATTTCTCCCATCTGTCAAAAAAATTGTTAATTTCTAATCCTGTCCTCCAAAATGTTTTCAGGTCCTCCCAGCTTGATGCTGAATGGGAAATTATTAAGTGTGCTCACCACTCTACCATCTGAATGACTCATGACAACACTGAATATCATACTAAATCCACTGGGATGTGTCGAGCCCTCCACCAATACATCTTTATGGTTTGAAAATGAATCAGCAGTCTTGTATCATTTAATCTCTGTTCATATCTTGTTACTTATGATAGAAGTCATTTCACATGGTGAAAAAGTGAAAAATATATCACATTTACTCTTTCTTTCTGTCCTGGGTTCAGCAGTAGCAGTCATGTTTCTCCTTCTTGGTAGCTGGTGCAGTGCAGTGTTTTGACTTTCGGCCTGGGAACAGAGCTGATAACAAGGATGTTTTGGTTTGGCCAAAGACTTTGTGAGCCTCATGCTCTGCCAGGGAGGAGAGGAGGCAGGGAGGAAGCAGAGTCAAGACACCTGACCCAAACTGACCAAAGAGGTATTCCATACCACGGCACGTCATGCCCAGGATGTAACTGGGAGTTAGCTGGAAGGGCTGGGAGACTGCAGGGTTGGAGGAGGTATGGGTCAGTGCTTGGTCGGGCTGGGGGGGGGGGGGGGGGGGGGGGCGAGTTATCAGTCGGCTGGTGGTGAGGTGTTGTATTCTCTTCCCTGCTATTTCCTTTATCATTGTTATTACTGGTGGTAGCAGTAGTGATTTGTGTTATACCTTACTTACTAACCTGTTCTTATCTCAACCCGGGGGAAGTTGCATTCTTTTTGATTCTCCTCTCCGTCCCTCCGGGAGTAGGGGGAGGGCAAGAAGGGGGGGAGTGAGTGAACAAGCTGTCTGGCTGGGTTTAAACCATGACACTTCCCTATCCACAATGTCTCTGCCTTTTCAAGGAATAAATTAAGGGAATCTGACATGACTTGTTATTGATAAATATATTCTGCCTGTCATTAAGATCCTATACTTCTGCAATTATTAGTTAATAATTGAAATTAGGTAACTAGCTTGTAAATCTCTACATCTTCTTTTTCCCTTTTTAATGAATTAGGCTTAATGAGTTAGGCCTAATGAGTTAGGCTTACCTAACAGTTCTCAGCCTTAGGTAGCCAGTCACCACAACTTCTCAAAACTATTGGCTATCATTACTAGCAGCCATACTGGAGATCTGCCATAGCCACAGATCTTAAGAGCTCTTGGACAAATTTCAGAAAAAATAACTACTTTGAAGAGCAGTTTATAACCTATTATTTTCTTACTTTAGCCCTAATTCTTAAATCTTTGCCATCTAAGAAGCTATAACTTTGAACTACATCACCCCTCTCTCTGGAGCACCGCTTCCAGTTTCAGGTCACTGTATAGCTTCTGCCTCAGCCAAGTTAGTTTTGCTGCTAAATCTAGCATGTTGAAAAGCATGAAAATCAAAGAGCATGTATAATTCTAACATTTCTAATTTCTTTAATCTAAGAAGTTCCCTTTAGTCTAAGGCAATTTCAAAAGAAGTTACTCAATGATTCTACAAATTCAGTCATATAAAATCAGAAAGGCAGGACATTTTAATTTGCTGCAGCACTTATGTCTACCAGAATGGGAAAGTCTAACTTAGATTTTTGCTAACTTTGCAAATTTCAACTTTAAAATTAGAATATTCCCTTAAGACACTGAATTTCAAGCTATGGATTCCCTTCTGTGTGTTTAAGGAGGGGTTTTTTAGAATTAAAAAACAAAACAAAACCCAGTTTGTCTTCTACATTACAAATGTGCTCACAATAGGGCAAAGTAACATTTAGGGCAATTTCATTACACAAGTTATGCCATCCAGAGGGACCTTGACACACTTGTGAGGTGGGCTGATGCCAACCTCATGAGGTTTAACCATGACAAGTACAAGGTCCTACATCTGGGTCCGAGCAATCCCAGGCACAGCTACAGGTTGGGCAGAGAAGAGATTCAGAGCAGCCCTGCGGAGAAGGACTTGGGGGTGTTGGTTGATGAGAAAATGCACATGAGCCGGCTTCAGTGTGTGCTTGCAGCCCAGAAAGCCAACCGTATCCTGGGCTGCATCAAAAGGAGCGTGACCAGCAGGTCGAAGGAGGTGATCCTGCCCCTCTACTTGTTGCAGAATGACTCTAAGAGCAGGACCATAGAGCTCTGGAGGACTGTGCAAGCAAGGCAGGGGGTGGCCCCCACAGGTAGCCGGAGACCGGACCTGGGAGGAGAATGTGGAGGAAGCTGTGGGGGCTAACCAATACTGTTGTGCCAAGAAGGAGTGGCTGAATACCACTCCTATATATGTGTGAACTGAGTCACAAATAAACTGGAAGTTGCTTATCACCCATATTGGGTTGGCCTGTCTGCTTCTCCTCGCTGCTTACAAATGGTGCCCGAACAAGGACGCGGACTACAGGGCCCTGGTCGCTGGGGACCCGGATACAGGGCCCCGGCTAGCGGGGACCCAGATACAGGGCCCCGGTCACTGGGGACCCGGATTACAGGGCTCCGACTAGCGGGGACCTGGAATACAGGGCCCCGACTAGCGGGGACCTGGGATACAGGGCCCCGGTCAACGGGGACCCAGATACAGGGCCCCGGTCGACGGGGACCCAGATACAGGGCCCCGGTCGACGGGGACCCAGATACAGGGCCCCGACTAGCGGGGACCCGGATACAGGGCCCCGGTTTAACAGGGCCCGGATACAGGGCCCTGGTCGACGGGGACCCGGATACAGGGCCCCGGCCGATGGGGACCCGGGATACAGGGCCCCAACTAGCGGGGACCTGGATACAGGGCCCCGGGCGACGGGGACCCAGATACAGGGCCCTGGTCACTGGGGACCCGGATACAGGGCCCCGACTAGCGGGGACCTGGATACAGGGCCCCGGTTTAACGGGGACCCGGATACAGGGCCCTGGTCGACGGGGACCCAGATACAGGGCCCCGGCTAACAGGGATCCGGATACAGGGCCCCGGTTTAACGGGGACCCAGATACAGGGCCCTGGTTAACGGGGACGCGGAACTGCGAGTGAGCGGCGCCGGCGGCAGCGGCCGGGGAGCGCGAGCAATGCTGCTGCGGTGGCGTGACGGACCCGGGTGCTTGGACTGACCGAAAGGAGTCCGCCGCTGGGGTGAACCAGACACTGCTGCGTTGGGAGGCCGATCCGGAGACCAAGGTTACAGGACGACACAGAAGAAGACAATCCGGAAAAGGCTGGCCATGAAAATGGACCGAGAGGTAGCCCTGGACTTATTACAGTGCTTTTTATAAAAGTGGGGAATTGAGCCCTGAACTTACTACAGTGCTTTTTATAAAAGCGGGGAATTGAGCCTGAGACTCTAAAGCAGCTAGCAGGTCTAGTGGCTGTACGGAAGGCTAAGGGATGTTTTGTAGATCCTAATACAGTTTTTGAGGAGAGTGAGTGGCAAAAGTTTGGTGATGAACTATTTGACTCAGTGCTTAATGTTTATAAAAAGGCAAAGAAACTTGGTAAACCACGGAGGGAAGTAATGAACTGTATAAAAAGATACAAGGCAGAAAAGAAAACTGCCGCGGTAGCAACGGAGAAACTAGGAACAGATGTCCCCGGTCGCTTGAAACCGGGGGAAGATTACAACTCGTTTCCCCCAACTCGCGGGAGCACAGGGTTTCCCACCCCCCCTTCCTTTTCTCCCCCTCCATCACAAGGTGCCGCGGAGGAGGTGTAACCCCCTGCTCCCCCACCACCCCAGTTCCGAAAGTAGGGACTTTGAAAAGGACAGAGAAAGTATATTAGAAGGGATACGCATGATAAATGTCGAGGAATCCCAAAGAAAGAGGGCGGTGCCTCGGCGCCGGATCGATTGCGGCGCCATTTTGAAGCAGGCAGTAGAAAATAGGGATCATGCGCTAGCGGGAGATTTAAAGGAACTGCGAGCCTCTCCAGCCCACTATGCCCTAGAGTGAAAAAATTTTAACTCAGTTACGGAGGAGCCAGGTCTGCAGATGGCCACATACCGAACGAGAGACATCTGATAAGAAAGACACAGCTGCGAGCGACGGAGACCCCGAGTTCGGCCCAGGATCAGCCCCCGAATCCCCTGAATCCGAGCCAGATTTATATCCTCTGCTTCCAGACCCTGACTCTTCATCTCCTGCTCAGACTCACTGGCCCTGGAGACGCTCAGTTGTAACAATGGGTAACCGAGGATGCGAACATTACTGGGGAATTTTCTGCAATGGGCATCTTTGCATATCCTGTGTTTGCTACACAGCAGGGGGCTAAAGAGTGGGAAGCTCTTGATCTCAAAATAGTTAAGGAGGCCTGACAAACAGTGACCACGTATGCGTTAAAATCCTCTTACACTCAAGCTGTGTATGTTATGATTTTTTCTTGCAATTGACAGGGGGAGCCCATACAGTTTCTCTGTGATACTCATGTACTAGAAGTTGGTAAATATAAGTATGTCCAGGTTTCTAGCAACCCTTGGAGACCTCTGTAGATATTGCTGGCCACTTCTTCCAGCAGAGGCTGGCCACCTGTGTCGGAATGAGTGTGCATTTTGGTCAGTATAAAAGCCCAAGCCTCATGCGCTGTGGGGGAGGCAGAGCCTCTGCGGGGACGCCCGCTAAGGATGAGCCTGCCACCTCGCACTGCAATGATGCTTCTTGGAGCTGGTTTGCTGTTAGTCTCCACAGGGTCCTTGTGCCACGTTCTGTACGTGGGACTGTAGTGGGAGTAATGATGGCTTTTGCAGGGACTAAAAAAAAAAAAAAAAAAAGGGGGGGCAGAGAGAGAGTAATGATGCTGCACTTAACCTGTCTAACCTGTCTACTTCTCAAGAACTGAAGAACTGATAACCTGGGGGAGGGGGTATATTTGTGTCCTCCTGCCTACAGGTCCATGGTGACTGCCTGCAAAGTTTGTCAAGCCTTGCCATGAGCTGGACAGACGAATGGAAAAACCTGATGCCTCAGCTACAGGAGCTGACCGTGAATACCCCAAGCAGACTGAGATAGAGGAAGAGAAAAACGAATGACTGCAAAACATCACTTGGGGGCAAATGAAAAGTAACATCCTGAATATGTGTGATTGTAAAGTAGCTATTATTAGAGGTTGTGATTTTGTGTATAAAACCACCTGTATTTACTAGCTAGTAGCTAATGAGGAACTACACCTTGTATTGTATAGATTTGTCACTTGTAAAAGAGATGTTAGAGTATGGAAATTTGCAGTAGCTGCTAGAAAATGCTAAGGCAAAAGCTGGAAAGATTCTAATACAATGGTAGTGTTATAAAGCAGGTGATGGAACAAATTAAGAGGGGGGGAGAATTCCACTGGTAAGAAATTTCTTTGGCTAGTCCCTCGCTGCCATCAGCATCTTCAACATGCTGCTGCACCCTGTAATAGTTACTCTGCTAATGTAAATTTGTGTGTGCCTTGCTGTAGTAGCGACTTGGTACTGGATGAAGCAGGTGAAACTGTGCATTGACAGCAAGGTGCAAGGACTGAGGCTGACCAAATGCCTGCTACCACAATCAAGGGCAAGACTGGGTTGGCCTCTGTGTTTGCCACCAAGAAGAACCTTTAGCTCCGCTGCTGGCTGCAACCCAGCAGGCATGGAGCGGTGGGGACACATGCCATGCCAGACCTTGATGTGAAGTATCAGAGAGCTATACAGCCTGTTATCAGAGAGCCATACAGCAGAAAAAAGGGGCAGGCCCAGGCAGCCTCTAGTTGGCATATGTTGGAAATATAATCTAGCCCAGATCCCCTGCTCAAGTAGGGCCACCCAAACCATATATAAAACATAAAGGGGGAGATGTGGAGACAGTGTTCTCACGGGAGAATGCATAATTGGTACATAAACTCTGAATAGTCCTGAAAGATACAGCAAGGCCATGGGAGGCCCGAAGAAGCTTAAGCAAGCAAGATAAGAGGCTGGAATTCACCAAGTTAATGAGAACTGTGGACTGTTGGCAAGCTTTCAAGGTTGAGTTCTCACACCTGTGTTTAACCAATTATATGTTAGTCACTAAGGGTCTTCAAAACATGTATCCAATCATAATATGCCAAATCACTGTAAGTGCTTCAGCTGGGGCCTTGGCTCAACTAAGCAGACTGGGTTGCTGAGTTGCTAAGCAGACAATTCTACATCGAAGGCAATTTCTGATTTGTTTTAATGTTGACTCTGTAAGACATGCAACACTGCAGAACCTTTTGTTGTTGGAACAGGGACATGGATCTGAGGAGTTTGTTGGAATGTGTTGTATGAGTCTCTCTGATTATGCTAATTCGATGTACGCACAGCTGAGAACCCTGGCTCAGCTTACCCAGCCATAGTAAATGAGCAGTATTCTAAGAATAATTAGATGGTTGTTTTCACGGGGCATTACAGGTTGAGTCAAACACTGTTTAAAAGTATTGCACTTATGTATCATTGATTGGGTTAATCATCGTAGCTATTAGACATGTTTATAGTTGTGTGATAAAACAGGTGAACAGAATAACCCATAGTGCCTTGCTTGCACAAAGAAAAAGGGGGGAATTGCTGCAGAATGACTCTAAGAGCAGGACCATAGAGTTCTGGAGGACTGTGCAAGCAAGGCAGGGGTGGCCCCCACAGGTGGCCAGAGACCGGACCTGGGAGGAGAATGTGGAGGAAGCTGTGTGGGGCTAACCAATACTGTTGTGCCAAGAAGGAGTGGCTGAATACCACTCCTATATATGTGTGAACTGCGTCACAAATAAGGTAGAAGTTGCTTATCACCCATATTGGGTTGGCCTGTCTGCTTCTCCTCGCTGCCTACATCTACTCAGCTCTCGTGAGACCTCACCTGGAGTATTGTGTGCAGTTCTGGTGTCCTCAACATAAAAAGGACATGGAACTGTTGGAACAAGTCCAGAGGGCCATGAGGATGATCAGGGGACTGGAGCACCTCCCGTATGAAGACAGGCTGAGGAAGTTGGGGCTGTTCAGCCTGGAGAAGAGAAGGCTGTGTGGAGACCTCATAGCAGCCTTCCAGCATCTGAAGGGGGCCTATAGGGATGCTGGAGAGGGACTCTTCATTAGGGACTGTAGTGACAGGACAAGGGGTAATGGGTCAAAAACAGGGGAAGTTTAGGTTGGATATAAGAAGGAAATTCTTTCCTGTAAGCGTGTTGAGGCACTGGAATGGGTTGCCCAGGGAGGCTGTGAATGCTCCATCCCTGGCAGTGTTCAAGGCCAGGTTGGATGAGGCCTTGGGTGATATGATTTAGTGTAAGGTGTCCCTGCCCATGGCAGGGGGGTTGGAACTAGATGATCTTAAGGTCCTTCCAACCCTAATGATTCTATGAAATATAAAAGAAATAGTTTTCAAAGCATTCTAGCCTGCTATGTGCTGATAGCTGTGCACAACTTTCAAAGTTTATAGTATAGTTTATAGTGAAACACAAGCAGCATTATGACTTGCATATTCAACCATAATGAAAAAAATAACCCACCAAAACCAAAAAGACCAAAATAGAAGGGAGGGACTAATTTTAGGTTATGAAGTTAATATTCTGTTTATCACTAAAACTAACATAATTTGGGATACTTATCTACAGCAATGTTTTTTTTTTAATACCTCATTCTGCCTGTTCATTGTGGAAAACTCTTACATGTATTAAATTGCAAGTTCAGAATAAAGTATAATTCATAAACTGGATTCCTTCTCCCTTCATGGTAACAGTAATCCTCTGTGCAGCTTCTGTAATTTGATTGTTTTAAGCCTCATCTGACAGCAGGCTTGAAAAAGGAAGCCTTGTGTTCTGCCAGAAAGTAATGAATAATGTGTGTATGGGCACTAATATAAAAACAATCAGGCCTATTTCAGAGCTGGAACAGCATCTGTTTCCTGCCTGTACTTACTTACTGTTTGAGATGTTTCTTGGTCTTGAGCAGAATTCTACGAAGCCATGGCTGTGCCATAGAATATGGAGCAAAACATCAAATTGATTGAAATCAGAGGAGTTTGAAATCTTAATATGAAGACATATGAAAATGGAGATTAAAAAAATTCAGAGCAGACACAAAATTAAAATGTGTATACACAAAATTAAAATGTGTATGATTAAATAGTTTTTTAATTATTTGGTGGAAAGCAGGTAATCTGTATGATATTTCCAGGTTTCAAAATGTCTACTGTCTTATGTCCTGATAGACTACTTGATGCTATCAAGAATGAATTAATATGTTATTATGCTGAAAAAAAATATTTGCTTGCTTTTTCACTGTGTGCTGGTTTTGGCTGGGATGGAGTTGATTTCCTTAGTAGTAGCTGTAATGGGGCTACGTTTGGAATTTGTGCTGGAAACTGTTGATAACACAGGGATGTTTCAGTTACTGCTGAGCAGTACTTACACAGCCTGAAGGCTATTTCAGCTCCTCACCCCACCCCACAGCGCACAGGCTAGGGGTGCACAAGTTGCTGGGACAGTTGATCCCAACTGACCAAAGGGATACTCAATACTATATGGCATCATGCTCATTGCATAAAGCTGGGAGAAGAAGGAGGAGGTGGGAGGATGTTTAGAGTAATGGTGTTTGTCTTCCCAAGTGACCATTACACATGATGGAGCCCTGCTGTCTTGGAGATGGCTGAACACCTGTCTGCAATGGGAAGTAAAGAATTTCTTGTTTTGCTCTGCTTGCACACACAGATTTTGCTTTCCTTATTAAACTGTCTTATCTCAACCCAGGAGTTTTCTCACTTTTACTCTTCTGATTTTGTCCCCCATCACACTGTGAGGGTAGTGAGTGAGTGGCTGCTCACTTACTTGGGATTAGTTGCTGACTGGGGTTAAACCACAACACTGTCATTTGAGTCTCTGTAAGTTATAAGATTCAAGTAGCTAAACTTATAAAAAGAACATTTTGGGCCACCTAAATTGAAAACTTCAAATAAATATAGATTTTATTAGTAGGATGTCTTAATTCAACTTCAAATGAAATGCAAAGTTAAAAAAGTTAATTGTTAATTTTAAAAACATGGGCACATTTTGTTTTCAACTAAAAAGTGAAGTGTTTCGTTTTAAAATGTTCAGAACAAAATAACTTGATTTCTCAGACTTTTTCCCCTGCTAAAACTATTTACTGAATTTGCATAAAATCTGCTTCTATTTTTGTTCAACATTTTCCTTTAGAGAGTTATTATTCACTAAGAAATGTTCCCATAGTTGTTCTGGTCATAACACATTAGTCTGAAAAAAACAATTCAGCTTGCAAATTCCAGAATGAGCTTTAAGGACCGACAGATGTAATATCTGTTTAGAGTTACACTGAGTAAATTTGACTTGGAAGCCCTTTTTGGGAAAATAAAAAACAAGGGGGTTCATAATGCCATTTGTACAAGCTGTGATGTAAAACAGTTTGAAAAAGGACTTGTGATCAATCACTACAATAAGAACATTTCTTTGGCTGGTAGTATTCATGTATCTTTCTATTTCTTTTAGTCAATAACAGAATGATTGAGGTTGAAAGGGACCTCTGGAGGTCATCTGGTCTAACCCTTCTTGGTCAAGCAGGGCAACCTACACCCGGTTGCCTAGGAGCACATTCAGACAGGTCCAAGGTTGCTGGAGATATTAAATCACTAATAATAATTATCTTTTTACTTAAAGAAATAAAAACTATCCAGTCATGGAGCTAGAAAGTGTTACACGAGCTGAGTAACCATACACTTACTGACTATTTGAGGCAATTGCTACGATTTGTAAGGAATTACTAGGTTGAAAATTCTTTGAAAAAAGCCTTATCCAAATAATTAGATTTTAAATTATATATGTACATGAAAGATGAGACATACTCTATCAGAGTTAAGCTAATACAACTCTCATACACTGATTAAAGTATATGTAATTTAATACTGGTTTACGGTTGCTCAGAATTACTAAAACAGTCTTCCATAACTTGTAATGTCATTTTCAGTAAATTTCATCTGATAATTTGCTGTTGCTCTCAAAAAAAAAAAAAAGTAATCTGAAGTATTTGTTGTTTTACTAAATCCTCTAAAGATTTAATAGAACACACTGCAGCCATGGACAATGTGTATGTGTGCAAGGTAAGTCAAGCACATTTTACATTCAGTTGAGTAGGTCTCAACTGAATGTAAAATCCAGATTGCATCGATGAGTTCAAATACTTCATCTTGGCACGGAATTTGATTTACTAAATGCCATTTTTATTCTTGGAGGAAATAAAGTAGGCTAAATTCAGAAGTTCAAATTTCTGTTGTGGGTAGGACAGAAGCATTCAATTTTTCATTTCTGTGATGTTTTTAAACAAATAAGACATTAAACTGAATTTCCATTATTTCTGTTGTAGAATTAGTAAGTAATTAGCATAATAATTCACGTGAGAACAAAAGGTTATTGGTCTAGCAGCTTGACTGCTTAGTTGGTAAAAATTATTGAAGAAATCTGTGCCAAAGAAAGAGTGCAGAATACATCAGGAAAGACAAAAGGCCAAGCAGCAAAAAGAGATTAGCCTTTCCCCTGCACAAATACACACACAATAGGTGCTCTGGCACAGGATACAAGGAAAAGGAGCTATCTGTTTCAGTGGATCACCAGTGGCGCAGCCTCCAAGAAAGGGAGCAGTAACAGCAGGTTACATTTGTTACCTCATTGTACGTAGGAAAGAAACTATTACGCTAACAGAACAACTCTGCTGGTTTTGTCAAATTTCGGATCTTAGTAGACCCTGGTTTTATATGACCATTCAATCAATAAAAAATGAGGACTTCAGAGTATATGAAAGTGGTTTTCCTCAACTAAACATCAAAACAAATCTACTGTCTTCTAACATAATGTTTTGAACCCGCATAGTATGCCCATCCTCAACAGCATAACCTCTGCAGCACACACCAGGATATATCTATCCTTGATCTGAGACACTGATGGTGATTGCTATTCAGTTCTCTGCCTGTGTTAGTAGGAAGCCTAATAGCCAGATACTTTATTGTATTTAAATTTGGGACTCAATTAGAGGTCTCTGAACAAAATTTTCTGTTCTGCAATGAACAGGCACTCATATCAAGTGATCCGATTGCCTCCTCTGGCCATAAACTAAGAAAGCTAAGACTTGAACAAAGAGCTCCCATTAGGCTCTCATCATTATCAACAAAAGTTCATTTCTTTTTGCACTAGAGGAAAACATAAGAACTGCTAAGAACACACACTGAATAACTTGACCAGCAGCTACCATGAGGCCAAAGCCTTTCAGACAATACTTAGAACTCACATGTTTTTGTGTGAGACTGCATCACACAAAATATTGCATACGTTATGCTGCGAAACACTGGAGAAATACATCATCTGTGGAATAAGAGTTGAACAACAGCCAGGAAAATAGTTCAAATTTCATGAAATAGGCAGAGCAGAATTACCTCTGATGTTGCTTCAGGCACAATGCTTATACCTCCCAAGTAAACAGACTGATACTCTGTAAAATATGTTACCACTGTCAGCAGAACTAACCTAGCTTTAACCACTGTTATTTAATTATCTTCATTTTTTTTTCCAGATTAATTTAGGCTGAAGAATTAAAAAAAATATCTACAAGCTGTTAGAAACACACTGCTTTCATATTTTAAATATTTCCACATTATTGGGTGTTGTCATTTGGGAAAACACCAGACATGGTTATGAAAAATAGTCTTTTAAGAAAATAAAAATACCGTTTGCTACCATTCCCTGTAATTCCTGCTCTAAGGTACTAAGAAGTCTCAATTTTGATATATCATGCTCCTGCTCATGCTAATTTCAGCCTAGGCATACCTCTGAAAAAAGGAAGCAATCGGAGTTCTTGTTATAATTTAATACTTTTTTTCACTTTCCTAGCAGCAAGCACTATAGGAAAGTTAAGCAAATTTTATGTTAGGACTATGAGACTGAAATATTAAGAAGAAAATATTTTTAATGTTAAGACCATCAGTTTGTTCTTAGGCAACAAAGTAGCTCTTAAAGCAATAGCTATTTTTGAAGGTATCAAAGGAGTTTAAGCTTATTGGGATTTACAGAAGTTAAAGCATAAAGATAATGTCAACATTACTTAGATATACTAAACCAGCTAAAGGAGTGCAGAATTTTTGGGTGTTAGAATGGCAGGTAGTCCATTCAGCACAGCTGGTCTTGGATTCAGGGGATGTGTTAGAACTGATGTCAAGCATCTATGCAGTGCAAGGCAATACAGGGGAGGTTAAGTGCAGACACTGTAACCCAGGGTCATTATCCTTCTGTGGTTTTGACACAGGTACAAAGAACAAGACTGCATGTCAGTATATGTAGTGGTAAAAGGCAGACAGTTTGGGGATCAGACACAGATAAAAGATACCTGCTATGCTATCTGGCTGTCTTCCCTAGTAGAAGAGAGCTTTGGATACCAGAGCACTTGGGGTTTATCCCACAGTTACATTTTGCATCAACTATTCCATAAAACAGCTATTAGTTTAGTGAGCATGCAACAAGAAAGATGCATAGAGGCGCTTTTATTTTTTTTAACCAGTTCCACACAGAGAGCTTTAACAATTCATTTTGCAAAGATGCCCAAGTTAAACGTATCTGCTGGCCTAGCTCACAGTACTTATTGCAGATTTAAAAAGGACGCAGAGGAATTTTCCTGTGCTTCCTAAGACAAGTCTACTTTCATTCTTTAGGAAGACACAACTATCACATTGCCAAACAATTCTGAGCCTCAGCAATAACAGCAAGTTCAGATATCAAGGTCTGGCAAGACCTCAGTATCTTTACAACACACTCTTTTAATATCAATCATGTAATGATTATAAACTGATGAAAGTCCCTAGATTTTAGTGAGCTTTTGTTCCTGACATAGTTCACAAAATTTCATTACCTCTTTTCTCTATGAAAATTTCCACACTAGGTATAGCATTGCAGGGATCAACAATCAATCATATTCAACTCCAGCACTCTGATTGTCCTAAGAAATTCATCAATGCTACAAACTACTGACCTTACCCTAAGCCCATCTGATTGCAGGCCAGTTGGCTTAAATTTTCTTGCCACTCATCAGCACAAACATGGTTAGCAGCAGCTGACCTGTGAATGGTCAGGAACATCAAGGAATTCATGTTTTTAGACAGGGTAACTGCAAAGAAAGAAGAACAGCTTCACTATTATTTCACATAGTTTTATAAAAGGCATCCTGAAAACATACAGTTAAAAGAGTTTTCCAAGATACTGGCACTTTTGCTGATTTTTTATGTTCAACAGCTATGTAATTTAAAACCAAGGCAACCATGGCTATTAGAACCTTGCATGAGGCACTAGGCAACAAAAGCATCTTGAGGATTAGAATAAACCAGAACACTCTTGACTCACCAGCACAGGTTTACATGGGTTTCTGACAGCCTTAACCTTGTTAAATGATGTTTTACCCCACAAATAGTCCAACTAAAATCACTAAAGTCATTTGTGAGGTGAATGCTGGTTGACATATTGGTGATAACCATCATTAGACTCTCAGTAATATGTACTATTCCCGCAGTAACAATACGTGGGTGTAATGAGAGAAAGAAAAAACAACTACTGTTTACAAGAAAGATCATGACCATTGCTTCCCTGTTAATCTGTTTATAAAAGTGTGTGAACTGCATTTATTACACACATAAAGCTTCTTAAAATGGTCCAAAATTGAAGTTTACAACCCTCCCTTTCTAGGATCCCTTACAAGAGGTTGGGTTGTGCATTTCTTCCCCTCATATATACCGGTTTTAGTTAAACTGTTCCTGACTTTTGCTTTGGTATTAACAATCTTAACACTGTCATTACACATTTTTTTTTATATGTTGAAAGTAATCTGCTGCTCTCCACATGAAACTGGTACATATTAATCTTAGATTACTGATTTTCAAATATACATCTCTAGAATAGTTCTTCTCTGTTGCATAGGTTTTATTAATTCTGTTGTTGTTTAACATTCATAGAAACATAGACTAGTTAGGGTTGGAAAGGACCTTAAGATCATCAAGTTCCAACCCCCCTGCCATGGGCAGGGACACCTCACACTAAACCATGTCACCCAAGGCTCTGTCCAACCTGGCCTTGAACACTGCCATGGATGGAGCATTCACAACTTCCTTGGGAAACCCATTCCAGTGCCCCACCACCCTCACAGTAAAGAACTTCTTCCTTATATTCAGTCTAAACTTCCCCTGCTCATACAATGTTAAGTGTTTTAAAATATTTATAAAATCTACTTCAATATGAATACAAAATAGTTGCTTCTGCAAGCCACAGTACACCATTTCCCTTTATTTAAAATTACACACAAGGTATCTCAAAACTTAGTAATATAAACCATTGTCATGTACAGAAATACACATTAGATCAGTGAAATCTCAAGAGGACATACTACCACTTTCTTGAAGTCCACCTTTATTTTTATTTAAAGATTTAATTAATACTTCAAGAGTATTATTTTAACAACAGATAAAATCATGAGGCCTGATCTGACTCTATATAGCAATAGCAGGTTACGTCATTCTGCAGGTCTTCAGCCAGTGCAAAGGGGACCTGGTAGGACTATCTTCTTCTCATAAGCTCTGAACCTTCACCATTCGAGTCAGCGGGAATTTCAGTTTTCACAAGTACAGAATCAGGGCTTAGAAGTTTTGCCCAAATGAATTCTGTGTCTGAACATCCTCCTACTCTCTGTTCTAACCACAACACTACAGATTTTACACACCATCTACAGATTCTACAAGTTCCCTGCCAAGTCATTTTTCTTGTATCTTTGCATTGTGACACTTTACACCGAGGCTTTTCTTTCTCTTTTGCCCACTTCCTTGCACGCTTTCCCAACCTCAACCCAGACTCCTTTTGGTAATGAAGGGACCCTCTCTCCACTATTGCAACTGTATTCTAAACAAAATCACCAGTGAGCACTGCCATCACCCAAACACTGCTTCCAGGCAGAGAGCACCATAGTGGAAACTTACCACAGTCCCATTCATCTGAGCTGTCACTGCAGTCTGCTTGCCCATCACACCAGAGCTCACGTGGCACACATTCATGGTTGGCACATTCAAGTTCGCTGTCTTCACAAAATGCTGCAAGGACATGTTTCATACTGAGAAAGAAATCATCGAGGTGAAGTTTACACTGAGACTGGAAGAGTGAGGAGGAGGGTGAAGGTAGGCACAGATTGGATTTATGGAGCAAGACAGTAAGACAGATTTGCAACAAAATTCAGGACAGACATCACTGAGACAGAAGGTGGTTGCTGCCACAGAGTGGCAGTGGACACCACCACGCAAAGGGAAGGAAGAGTGCCTGGAAATTGCAAGATCTGTGATTACTTTGTATCACTTGTGGTCTCCTTACATGAAACCTGCCTAAGCCTCCCAGAAGCTTTAAGGGGAAATACTGCGTTAAATGCTTTTGAGGAGACTTCTTCATGCTCCTGAAAAAGTGTTTTACTGCAATGCATACGTATTTCCTCTCATCCACAGCAAATCCATATTCACTTTTGGATCCCCCTTTGCTATATAAAATAACAGAATAATTTTTATCGCCACCTTAGAGATGGGAAACTGCTGTACAGATAGACATGTTCCAGTTCACAGCTGGTTGCCAGTTGGCAGCATTAGACAGGGATTTCCTGAGTCTCTTTCCAATGCAGGAACCACAAGAGTGTCTACAGCATCTATACTCCATACAAACCAAGGATTTATTTGCAACACTAGTGCAAAAAAGGTACTCCACAGTGAAAACCATAGACAGAGAGCAGGCAGCACTGCCTACTCTGACATCAGTGACCCACCTGGCTCTGGAACAAAGTGCGCAAAACTAGAAAAAGCTCTCTAACTTTGCCTCCCAGAGAAAGCATATTTCAAAAGCTGGAAGCCTTTAGCTGGGAAAACTTCTGACATTCTGGAATATTCCAAGCCTGACACAAAATCAGAGAGGAAATCCAGGCTGGTAATTATACACTAGCTTAACAGAAGCCCTCATTGAATCTTTTCTCTGACATGATCTTAGTGTATGATAATGAGCAAATAACTTTAATACCACCTGCCCTTGTTTAGATTACAGGACACAGACTGCTAGGAAATCAAATGGCGTAACATTCACAATAAAGGAGATTAAGAAATGTTCTGTTTTGACAAATATATTCATATGATCCACATAGCACATAAAATGTGCCTACCATCTTGTCCCTGCCAACAGAACTCCAGAGGCTTGGAATAATTTATTTTTTTATTTTTTTTTTAATTGTAAAATTAAAAAAACTGCAGAAATACGGGGATTGACCAAAGAACTGAAATTTCAGCTTTCAAACACATTTACCAAGCATCTCTTCTCTCTTGTGCAGGCTGAGTATTACCCTGTATGTCTCTGCTAGTTCCTTGTCCTGGGAATATGCCCACACACCAGGTTTCCTCAAAAGAGAAGAATTCAGTATACCACTAATATATTAATGAAAGTGAAGGTAACATCTCACAGCATCAGCTCCCAGCTTCACAGGCAGGGTAGGAGCCTGCAAAGCAGCTGCCATTTGCAGCTCCTTCCACATCCTCCCAGCCCACTGGTCAGCTGCAGAAACACTGGTCAGAAACAGAACACAGGGCAGCTTCCACAGTGGACCAGCGGGCCTACCACACACTGTCAGCCAACTCACACTGTGCACATGGACAGCATGTTCACACCATTGGTGTACCACACTAAATTTTGTATCTCTGATATTTATCATGGTTTGGGTTGCAGAAGCCAAGATTCTGTCCTGTGCAGCCAAGTGGGGAGACAGAATCTAAGAAACGTCAAGCAGAAGAGAAATCAAATAAAACAGGGAAACATAAAATTTACTGAAGAGCAGATTAGAGCAAAAATCAAGTGGAAATCAAGGAAAAAAAAGCAGTGAGCAGTCATACCTACATGAAACAAAGCTGAAAAAAAAAAAGGGAAAAGGAGTCAAGTTACAAGGAATAAAGAAAAGAATCACAAAGACACGAGAAAGAGAAAGGAGAGGGAGAAATCGAGAGGACTAAAGTGATTAAGGAGACAGAAAGGATCCAAGGATGTGAACAACAGATGATGCAAGATGAGGAAAGAGGTACATTGGTTCCACAGAAAAACTGAAAAGGAAACTGAGGGAATGACTAAGCCTTTCTGTTGGTAGAAAACCTGTTTACTTTCATTTATTTTGCACCCAAAGATTCCCAGAACGTGATCAGTGCTTTATGGGACTAACAAACTGTATAAACCCTTACAGCAGTTCTTTTCATCCGTCATGTCAGGGCAGTCTGGGAAACCATCACAGATCATGGAGCGCTTGATGCACAGCTTCTTCAAAGGACACTCCCAAAGACCCCTTTCTATACAGCCTAGAGGCAGAGAAGCACAGCTTTGAAACACTTGCATGGAATATCAAATCCACTGCTTTCTTCTTTCTTAATAATCCTGAAACACCAAAAATATTTTCACTTCCCGTATAAACTTTAAAAGGTACCAAGAATAGTTATTAATAAAGAAACTGATATAATATTGTCACAGTGTGCATTTGATAAATGGGTATAAATTGTATATCTCTTCATAATCCTTCACTGATTTTAAAATATTATGCTACACATGTCTATAAGTAACAGTTTAGGCATTAGCTCAATTAGCTCAAAACCCGTACACCACTACTCTTGAAATAGATTTACTAGTAATATATAAACTTTTGTAATCCTCATCTATAGTTTTCTTTAAGCTATTGACCATAAAAGATTTCCTGGTTCCATTATCTGAGACCAAACCAGTTTGAAAAGATTAGAGACTTAATGGCTGTATGAATCTTCAAAAGGGTTCATTATTACACAGGGAACACACTACCTTATTGTCTCTACAAACTCCTGCTAACCAGCCTGATTTCAAGTGGCTTCTCATGTTTTATTTCACTATTTATTGCCATCAACTAATAAAGCACTTCATTGTGATATCAGTTTAAATACTTCGATGTCCTAATACTAATATACTAATGTCCTGCACATCTGACATTCTGGTTTTATAGGAAGCCATAAAATCAAGGTGCTCTCCTGACTAAAACAGATGGCTTGACTTCCTTCTTTGGTTTGTTCTACAGATGATTATACCAGTTTTCTTTGTAATCCAAGCTCTAACTCAGGTGACAACCCTGATGTCTCCACATGCAGATAGTTAAGGTATAAACTCACAAGACTGCATTTGAAGCAGCACCTCAGTTTGCCTGGACTTAGAATTGCAGCAGCACATAAGCAGTTCAATTACTAAGCAGATTATGTTGTTTCCAAGAAATGTTATTTTAGAAGTGAGTACTTTAAATACATGAACCAGAGAATCACTACTACCTCATACGATTACTGGGAAAATCTACTCATGTTTTAGCTGGGCCTGGATGTGTGGAGTGGTTGATTTTGCTAAGATTCAAAAGGCCATGTAAATAAATGCTACAGCCCAGAGAAATAAATAGCCTTGATATTTAACAAGTTTAAATTTTTTAATAAATTAAACCTATATGATCAAGAACTTTCTTGGGTATCACCATTTCCAGGTCTCCTTACTGACAAAATTTATGATAACTATTAATGGAAAATTAACTGAAACCAAACAAAACCTTTACCCCAATAAAGAATAAAGCATGTCAGTCATGTTAGGAACTTCATATGAAAATATAATAAAAAAGCTCAAAAATATATAATTTATGAACTTTGCAATTTTTAGCAGTGTTTACAATTAATTTAATACCTGTTTACTTTTCCTCTTCATCACACATTACAGTGTTACACTCTGAAGTGTATCATGACTCTCCAGAATTTATCTTTGAGTACAATATAAGCAAATATAGAGACAATTCCTTATTTTTAATCTAACAACAATTAAATTGAAGTGAAAATTGAGGTAGGAAAACTTATGTCCGTATTTACATTACCCCCATCTGAAACATATGTTATGGCAAGAGATAGAGATTCACATATGATCTTACCTTCATTCTTCTTCAAAATACGAAGCAATTTATCACTTGTTATTCATATACATATTCCCCATGCAATTATAACTTCTATTAAGACCACCAGATTTTTCTCTTAACTAAAACACCATAGTCGGAAGTCAGAGTGCAGAAAATAGTACAATTATAACTGCTATTAAGACCACCAGATTTTTCTCTTAACTAAAACACCATAGTCGGAAGTCAGAGTGCAGAAAATAGTAAAGGACAATATTGGTTTTGAATGTTATGTCCTTAATTTCTTCAGTACTCCTCCAGAACCCTATTCTGCTCTCCACCAGAGGCATTGTTCAGCCGCCAGAAAATTAATAAGATCAACTACATCCTTGTCTCTAAATTGGAGAGACATCAATTTGATAGGTGGACCACTCGGTGGATAAAGAACTGGCCAGACGGCCACACACAAAGAGTTGTGGTCAATGGCTCAATGTCCGGCTGGAGACCAGTAATGAGTGGTGTCACTCAGGGATCGGTGTTGGGACCGGTCTTGTTCAACATCTTCGTCGCTGACATGGACAGTGGGATTGAGTGCACCCTCAGCAAGTTTGCTGATGACACCAAGCTGTGTGGTTCCGTTGATACGCTGGAGGGAAGGAATGCCATCCAGAGGGACCCTGACACACTTGTGAGGTGGGCTGATGCCAACCTCATGAAGTTTAACCATGACAAGTTCAAGGTCCTACACCTGGGTCGGAGCAATCCCAGGCACAGCTACAGGTTGGGCAGAGAAGAGATTCAGAGCAGCCCTGCAGAGAAGGACTTGGGGGGGCTGGTCGATGAGAAAATGAACATGAGCCAGCTTCAGTGTGAGCTCGCAGCCCAGAAAGCCAACCGTATCCTGGGCTGCATCAAAAGGAACGTGACCAGCAGGTCAAAGGAGATGATCCTGCCCCTCTACTCTGCTCTTGTGAGACCTCACCTGGAGTATTGTGTGCAGTTCTGGTGTCCTCAACATGAAAAGGACATGGAACTGTTGGAACAAGTCCAGAGGAGGGCCACGAGGAGGATCAGGGGACTGGAGCACCTCCTGTATGAAGACAGGCTGAGAAAGTTGGGGCTGTTCAGCCTGGAGAAGAGAAGGCTGCATGGAGACCTCATAGCAGCCTTTCAGTATCTGAAGGGGGCCTATAGGGGTGCTGGGGAGGGATTCTGCATTAGGGACTGTAATGACAGGACAAGAGGTAACGGGTTAAAACATAAACAGGGGAAGTTTAGATTGGATATAAGGAGGAAATTCTTTCCTGTTAGGGTGGTGATGCACTGGAATAGGTTGCCCAGGGAGGTTGTGAATGCTCCATCCCTGGCAGTGTTCAAGACCAGGTTGGACGAAGCCTTGGGTGAGATGGTTTAGTGTGAGGTGTCCCTGCCAATGGCAGGGGAGTTGGAACTAGATGATCTTCAGGTCCTTTCCAACCCTAACTATTCTATGATTCTAACTACAATCAAGCATATTTAATACCACAAACTCTTTTGACATCTATCAGTTTTCAGAAATTATCTTCCTCAGACTTTACTGAAATGCACTTAGAAGTCTCACATTCAGAAATGTGGGTCAGATTTTCTCCCCAGATGCTAGTTTAAATGGCACTAAAGTCTTAGGAGTTTGCTAAAATTGCATGGGTGAGATTTCCCTCACAAAGATCAAATGAAGGTATGAAAGGGATTCTTAACAGGAAGAGACAGTGGGTGCTGAACACAGCTTTATGCTGCATGGGTAGAGTTCACCTTAGATTTTTTTGGGCTGTTCTACCTTACATTTTTGGCCAGAGTAGCTTGAGCCTCCAAGAGCTGTAGTTAGTCTTTTCCAACCTGTTCAGGCCAGCACTGTGAAGTTTTTTCCATGTCTGTGATTTAAGGCACTTCAAATACATGGGTTTCAGTTTAAATACGGGCTGACATTTAACGGTATAAAACCAGTTTCAAAGGATAAATCTAATAAAATGTAAGCTAGCCATTTACACATGGAAAGATCATCAAGTTTTCATTTTGTCCTGCACACATGGAATATGAATGAGCCTGAGACAGTTACTTCTGGATCTCTCCAAGGACGTTCTGATCTTCAGTAAGAGTTTTACCCCTGGTCAATGCAATGTCACTCTGACAGAGGTAATTGCCTAGCAGATACAGTCCTCTATATTTATAGAGCTGATAAGAATTCTGCTGATTGCTAGTGACATTCTGTCTAGACTGTAGAGACATAGAGAGATCCACTCGAGAAATTAATGTTATATATTAGAAGAATATTTCATATGTTAATGTCTAGGAGAATAAAATTATCCTGAAAGACACATAGCAATTACTGTTCTAAGGAGTTAAGAACAGGTAGCAATGAAGAATATTTGGCACGGAGGACAATTGAGACAATTGATTCAAAGGTAAAGAGATGACAGAATGATCACTGTGATCATCAGCTCTGTCTTTCCTTTACAACCCAAGCAAGGGAACAACCTAATATCAGATCTTCCTTCAGTGAGCATACTTTTTGTTTTTTCTTTTTGCTTTCCTTTTGCAGGGGGACAGGAATGGGGCAGAAAGAGGACACAGAATACAAGCGTGATTTGAAAACTCCCAGATATTGAGAATACATTGTACCTTAGTGATAAGGAACCAATCACAGAAACAAGATGCTTTTTTAAAAACTAAGCATTTCATAGAGCTGTCAAGCTTGAATTTTAGCCTCACTTCAGCTTTCAGGTGTTGCATCTTATTTTATTTTTGTGCAGCTGAGTCAAAAGTCTTCTATTGCCATGGTTTTGCTGCTCACAAACTGCTTTCATCTTAGCCTGCTCTCTGTTTAAAAATAAACAATAGGTTGTGCACTCTGCTGGAATGTTTTCCAGTCCTTTACTCACATTCACACCTCTTGTCTAAAGCCTTAGTGATTTATAAGTATTCTCTGGGTCTCTAGGAATACCAGGCCATCATGCAGAACTGTAAAGAGGCTACACCTTAGTCGCCTAAAAGACAGTATAAACTTCCTTCTCAAAACAATCCTGCCAGCATATACAAGGATAAATAGTGACCAGGAGATTTGTTTGTTATTCTCAAGTGCAATACATCTCCTTGAGTTAAAAGTCAAAAGCATCTCCACCATAAGTAAATTCAGAAATATCCTGGAAAATAAACTTTGTGGTTGCCACTTTATCCTTGTACCTACAGCTTGAGCTTGACCAATCTGAAAACCCCCACATAATTCTTGACTTCTGCAGTACAGAATCCACTTCAGCCACACAGATATTTTGTTAACACATAATAATGAGAGCATTAGTGTGTAGAAATTTAAAATCATATTAAAATTATAATTAAAATTATATTTGTGACTTCAAAATTTCAACTGCCAGAAAGCTACCCTTTAGTTCAGTAGAACCTCCAACAATATCAAAAGAATTAAATCTGCAGCACTTTTTATCTTGCTTACTAAAGGAATACTCATCCTGGAATACAGTTGGCAGAATCTAAGTGATCAAATATCATAAATTGTGTTGGCTTTAAGCAAGAAGGATGCTTGCTGAAGTATTTGTACTGCCACCAATCTGAAAAAAAAAAAACAAAACCAAAACCACCACGAAACAAGCAAACAAACAAACAAAAAAAAAACAACCAAAAAACCCAACCACCCTGCACTTTCAAAACCATTTTTTCTTACAGAAAAACGGGCTTATCCTCTGAACTGTCAAATAACTGAAGGGAAAAGAAAACTTCCAATGCTGCAAGTACTCTTCATTTAAAAGATCCAACTCATCAAATTTATTTACCACAGCTATCCTCATCACTACCATCCTCACAGTCAGCTTGACCATCACATCTTCTGGATGCCAGGACACACCTCCCAGAACGGCACTTAAAGTGACTGGGTGAGCATTCTGTCAATGACAAAGAACAGGGAGAAACAAGAGTTCATAAACTCCAAGCTAAATCATCACGTGGGTACTTACTTATCACCGTGTCTGTTTCAGACGGGTAAAAGACAGGAATAGAAAGTTTGCGCAACACTGAACTAGAACCATGTAGCAGGCAACACTCAACACTTGCACTCTGTACTGGGTGAATCAATATTTTGCAGAGCTCTCCCTCACATGTTACCCTCTGTTGAATTTCAAAGCTTTGCCAAATAACTGGAATACAATGTTTCAATTGTGGGCAGGGACCTTGTAGCTGCTTTTTGCACTATCGTGGTCTTGTCTGAAGCAGAAATAGAAGCAGATCATGTGATGCGTTGAAATGTGTATAAGAGATCCTCAGGAAAAAAAAAAAAATATATATATATATATACTGGCAATTATGTGGCTATTTGAATTAATAAAACCACCTGTAAATGTCCACTAAATTAATTAACCATTGCTTCTGCCTCACCTTACAGGTGAGAAAGCTTTATTTAGATGGTTTTGAAAAACCCGCTCTTTTTTTTCCCACAATATACATGTGTCCTGGGTTCAGCAGTAGCAGCCATTTTTTTTCCTTCTTAGTAGCTGGTGCAGTGCTGTGTTTCTGACTTTCGGCCTGGGAACAGCTCTGATAACACCGATGTTTTTAGTTGCTGCTCAGTAATGTTTACTCCGATCAAGGGCTTTCTGAGCCTCATGCTCTGCCAGGAAGGAGGTGAAGCAGGGAGGAAGCAGAGACAGGACACCTGACCCAAACTAGCCAAAGAGGTATTCCATACCACAGCATGTCATGCCCAGGATGTAGAACTGGGGGCAGTTACCTGGAAGGGCTAGACCACTGCTCGGGTCAGGGGGTCAGGTTGGGTATCGGTTGGCGGGTGGTGAGCGGTTGTATTCTCTTCCCTTGTTATTTCCCTTATCATTACTGGTGGTAGCAGCAGTGGTTTGTGTTATACCTCAGTTACTGGACTGTTCTTATCTCAACCCATGGGAGTTACATTCTTTGAATTCTCCTCCCCATCCCTCTGGGAGTGGGGGGGAAGTAAGTGAGCGGCTGCGTGGCTGAGTTGCCAACTGGGCTTATACTATGACAACATGTCACTGACTTTGATGTACAACCTCCATCATATGTTCTTTTATTTTTCCTTACTCAAAATTTCTCAGGTATTTCATACCATGTGGTTCCTTGGGTAAATTTTATCATTCAATAAAGAACTGTACCAAAAATATCAATGAACTGAGAAGCCTTAGGAAAAAAAAAACCCAATCTAATAATAAAAACATGTGAATTATTCTGCTAACATTTAAGACTAATTCATTATGAAAATAACTAAGTTGACAATTCATACTGTCTTGGCCAGCAGTGTTCTTAGATTCAGCATGGATTGGAAGTAATTCAGCACATTGTAAAAACTCTGGTGATTAAAGTTGCAAAATCACTTATATTTTGTAATCATAAGCGTTTTTTGTTCTCATGAGTTAATTTCTTTTATTACCTCTGTTTTGGTTTGGTTTGGGGTTTTTTGTTTGTTTTGTTTGTTTGTTTGTTTTTTTTGTTTGTTTTTTTCCCAGCAATATTTAATTAAGATTCTAAACTTTCCAGAGAAGAATTTCTAGGCAACACTGGTAGTCAGTGGGAATCTGAATGAATCAAAATTAAGTTCTAGCAGTAAGTAAACTCAAAAAACCTTGTGTACGACCACTTAATGAGTTACACTGTTTCTAAGAGAATACCAACCAACTCCTTTTATTTTTATTTATTTGTTTTCCAGAAATATCTATTTCAATACTAAAATAATGACTGAGCAGTGGATCAGCCCACCAGGCAGAGTCCATCTAATTAAAGTGAGATTTCTGTAAGTGGCCAGAAATTGTCTCAAGAAATGGAACACACTTGTCCCATATGCAGTAGTATATTTAAAATATAACCATTCTGTGTTGTATTTCAAAGCCAAATGATCTAATAACACAGAGAGGAAGGTTAAAAGACATTCAATACCTGAGAAAATTAAATCACATAATTTTTCTTTAATTCACCTTGTTGTGCCACAATCTTACTTTTCCTTTCCTACACAGTACTGTGTAATAACGGATAACTCCTTTCAGTCAGCTCTCTGCTGTGGAGGGAAGTCCTCACAGTGATATCTGTGCAAATGGACTTTGCTTGAAGAAATAGTAGTGACTGCTATATATGCTTCACTGTTTTTCCACAATTCCTTCACTATATCCACAGCACTACCCCTTAACTAAAAGAACTGTAGACCAAGCAGCTTTTACCCATTGCTTTCTCTGACCAAGATCAAGGCTGTTGAAAGACCATCATCACCATGTGGCTGAGGAAAAGAGTGAGAACTGAACAGTATCAGCATATTGCAGGCACTGTAGCACACCCCATCTCACTACTTACCCAGCTATTTTACTGTCATTTTGGAAATAAATAGAAAAGGCATGTCAGAACCACCACAGATCCCATATCTGATGAAAACTGCAGAAGGAAAAGCTGCACAGCTTCTCTCTTCATACATACAAACAATATCTAGAAGCACTTAAGGCAATTTCATTCTTTTGTTCCATGTTTGCATCCACCCACAATGATATTACGGTTGAACGCAAACCCCATAATTTGTCAGTTGCTACTGAAGCTGGGTTAGAATGATTCTACAGAACTTCCCCCAGAGAAAAACCAAGGGCAAAGAATAGCTGGCAAAGATACTATCATTACAGTATCTTTCTCACAGGCTCAGCTTTTTAAGATTGCCAAGAGTCTCCCTCCTGTTAGAAAAGCATTATTGTAACATCTAAATAGGTAAAAAAGTGAAGTATAAACACAAGCAAGCACTAGGTGTGGTGCTGGTGACAAATCTCAAACACTGACTGTCACAGATTGAGGGTAATTGATCCCTCCTTCAAACAAACTTCTTATGAGAACTTCCTCCTGTCTGCAAACTGCAAGTATCCAGATTCCCTGAAACCCGGTTTGGAATAATTCCCACATTTTAAATACTATAATTTAAAGAAGAGGTATGTAAAAAATATCAGTGGCTTGGGGAACCTAATTATATGTTTAATTTCCTGCTCTACGTATTTATAGGAGTTACCTTCTACACCTTCATCTGGTGTTAGACACGTTTCGTTGCCTGAGTTCTCATCCGGAAACTGAGTGCAGTCAGTATCTTCCGGCCACTGCAGACCTACAATCCCAAGCACAGACTCACAGCGTTCCTTAGACTGTACACATAATGCCCTGAGGAGACAAAGTGGAATAGCACTAAGTAACTGAGTGAAAGTCTTAGAAATTTCCAGCTATTGGAAGTTAATAATCCTAACCAAAATTAAAGATGAAGAACAAGGAAAAATCAGTATATCACATTTCTTAAAAAAAAAATAAATCAAAAGATATGTTAGAATCATAGAATAGTTAGGGTTGGAAGGACCTTAAGATCATCTAGTTCAACCACCCCGCCATGGGCAGGGATTCCTCACACTAAACCATCTCACCCAAGGCTCTGTCCAACCTGGCCCTGAACACTGCCAGGGATGGAGCATTGCCACTTCTTTGGGCAACCCATTCCAGTGCCTCACCACCCTTAAAGAATTTCCTCCTTATATCCAATCTAAACTTCCCCTGTTTAAGTTTTAACCCATTAGCCCTTGTCCTATCACTACAGTCCCTAATGAAGAGTCCCTTCCCAGCATCCCTATAGGCCCCCTTCAGATACTGGAAGGCTGCTG
Organism: Pezoporus wallicus; assembly: GCF_028554395.1. NCBI lineage: Eukaryota > Metazoa > Chordata > Aves > Psittaciformes > Psittacidae > Pezoporus > Pezoporus wallicus. The sequence goes on from NW_026642638.1 coordinate 648,215, forward strand.
TCTCCACGCAGATACTGTCTCCACGCAGCCTTCTCTTCTCCAGGCTGAACAGCCCCAACTTCCTCAGCCTATCTTCATATGGGAGGTGCTCCAGTCCCCTGATCATCCTCATGGCCCTTCTCTGGACTTGTTCCAACAGTTCCATGTCCTTTTTATGTTGAGGACACCAGAACTGCACACAATACTCCAGGTGAGGTCTCACGAGAGCAGAGTAGAGGGGCAGGATCACCTGGTGAACAATTTCTTTCCTCAAGGAAACTCACCTTCACCTATCTGAAGGCTAAGATGTCTCCTCAAGCCATCTCCTGTATCTAGACTCAGCAACTCATTTAGTTGCACATTTTAGATCATATTTTCTAAATCAATAATAATTTGGACTTTCTCCTACCATTTCAAAGAAAATTCTCTTTTCTTCTTATGCACTAAAAACTACTCAAGAATAGGATCCCAACCATTTCTATATATATGTAGGGGTTTTTTTTCAGTTTCCTTCATGTCATTTTAAATTTGCCTTTTCTTTAGTTTGATTAATTTTTCCAGATCTTTCTTTTGGAAACAGAAACTCCTTTCATGCAAGGCATTTTATTCCACCCATTTTCTTTTGATCTTTTGACCAATGGACATTTTTCTTTTTCCTGCAATAAGCTTGGAGAAATACAGTGACCAAAACCAGGCAAAAAGATCCATTTAGTATTAATTATTTTATGTTCTTTTGAGAAAACAATACATTATTAATCTTCTCAAATTTAATTTTGCTTTGGGGGACTTCATGAAAAACAGTCAATGTTTTTTTTGCACCAAACAATTCGCCATTGAGTTGAGCACTAGAAGGAATGGATGACTGGATTGACATTGGTTAACCATACTGTAGTTACAGATTCTTTCCTTTTAGAACTTCCTGAATATCAAAAAGTTTTACTCTCACTAGTTTGTAACCTCAGCATTCTGAATGATAGAAACTTTTATTTACCTATGGCAAAAAACCAACAACAATATTGTTCTATGATTCTATTGTAAGACAGCTAGGAAATTGGAAGAGCAATTGGCACTCCCCCCCCCCCCCCCCCCCCCCCCCCCCCCCCCAAGTCTTTTCCCCATTCCCATAGTGAGACTCAGCTGGGCTTTCAGAATACCTTGGTAACAGACTTCTTTATTTACTTCTCAGTCAAATCTCACCTGTGGTACTGTCTACAAATTAACCTAACAAGTCAACAGTTAACAAGAGAACACATCACTAGGCAAAGAAATCTCTCCCTTCCTGGTATGAGAAAGAAATCAAGGTTAGCAAAAAAAATCTAACATAGAAATGTGTAATTTTCTGCAATAGAACTCAATCTAGCACTTTTCTAAAGAACATTAAGCATACTTAGCAGATAACTAAAACATCTTTTGAGTCTCCCAGTTCAATAATGGGATGCCTAAATTGATGCCAACATATAAGGGACATGAGATTTGACCAAGATTATTCTTCATACGCATCTGTCAGTTTTGAAACAACATCAAAGTCAGCTGGAGACTCTTTGAATATGCAGATATCATCATCTCCATGACATTGTAGGTGAACATGACTAAGAAGGCATTTACTGCTCCCAAAATAAGGGACATTGATAAACTTTTCTTTATATTGATATATTAAATGTATTTAATTTTTTCTACAGATATGCTTTACATTTATCAATAAAATCAAGTTTATTGGTATAAGGCTATATGCGTTTTCATTCCTAGAACATTTTTACATTATATCTGTGTCTGAAATCCTCCCCAAATTATTTTAAAGCAAACACTATAGATCCCAATGGAACCCTCCAAGGTATCCCTTATTGATAAAAACACTCTCTACTTGGAATCGAACATAAAAGCAAAACCTGAAAACAATTACAGAAGTAGAGCTTTGAATCCTGGGATGCAAAATTTTATGTTGCATATTCAATATGATCTAAATATGATGTTACCCTGTTTTGGGGAGGAAGTTGATCAGATGACTTTCAGAGGTTCCCTTCAAAGTAAATAATTCTATGGTTTCTACAAGTTTCTCTTTGTCTGTTTAGTACTTTAAATTTGAAAACTATGCAACTATATTCTGATACTTCTTAAAATCTCTTAGCTAGGTATGCAGTTGATGAAGCAAAGAACCTATACTTTATCTTTTATCCCTGTACATTAAAATAAGCTAGCCAAATTTTCATAGAATCATAGGATGATTTGGATTGGAAGGGACCTTACAGCTCATCTACTTGTTCTTATAAAAAAGTCTCTCACCAGCTTTCTTGTAGGTACACTTCAGGCACTACAAGGCTGCTATAAAGGCTCCCTGGAGCCTTCTCCAGGTTGAAGAAGCCCAACCCTCTCAGCCTATCTTCATAGCAGAAGTGCTCCAGCCTCTGATCATTTTGTGGCCCTTCTCTGTGTTCACTCTAACAGATCCATGTCCTTCTCACGCTGAGGGGCCCAGAGCTAAGCACAGTACTCCAAGTGGGGTCTCATGAGAGTAAAATAGAGGGGCAGGATCACCTCCTTCGACCTGCTGGTCACGCTCCTCTTGATGCAGCCCAGGATACGGTTGGCTTTCTGGGCTGAGAGCGCACGCTGAAGCCAGCTCATGTCCAGTTTCTCATCAACCAACAGCCCCAAGTCTTTCTTCTCAGGACTGCTCTGAATCCATTCTCCACTCAGCCTGTAGTTGTGCTTGGGATTGTCCTGACCCAGGCAAGTCGACCAGGTCCTCGCAGTTGGCCTTGTTGAACTTCAAGAGGTTTGCACCTGTAAAGGTTCCTCTGGATGGCATCCCTTCCTTCCAGTTTGTTGACCACACCACACAGCTTGATGTTATCAGCAAACGTGCTGAGGGCGCACTCAATCCCACTATCCATGTTGACTACAAAGATGCAGAATAGTGCCAGTCCTAATACCTATCCCTGAGGATCGCCATTCATCCTTGGTCTCCACGTGGACATTGAGTCATTGACCATAAGTCTTTGAGTATGACAATCCAGACAATTCCTTATCCACTGGGTAGTCCACCGGTCAAATCCATGCCTCTCCAGTCTAGAGATAAAGATGCTGTGCAGGACAGTGCCTTGAAGAAGTTTAGGTAGATGATATCAGTGGCTCTTCCCTTACCCACCAATGCCATACCCCATTGCAGGAGTCCACCAAATTTGTCAGGCACAATTTGCCCTTAGTGAAGCCATGTTGGCAGTCACCAATAATCACTAATGTATCTTCACATATTTTCCAGGAGGAAACTGCTCTGTCATCTTGCTGGGCTCTGAGGTGAGATTCACTGGCCTGTAGATCCCCACATCTTCACTTTTCCCGTATTTAAAAATGGGGGTTATTTCTACCCTTTTCCAGAAGGTAGAAGGTAGTGTCAAACACTTCACCAGACTGCCACAGCTCCTCAAATATGATGGATAATGTCTTGGCAAATTTATCTCCCGGTTCCTACAGGACCTGCAGATGCATCTCATCAGCTCCCATGGACTTGTGCACCTTCAAGCTCCTGAGATGATCTCAAACCTGATCTCCTACAGTGGGTGCTTGTTTATTCTCCAAGTGCCTGCCTTTGCCTTCTGTGACTTTGGCAGTGTGGTTGGAGCACTTGTCAGTGAAAATCAAACACAGAAAAGCCACTGACTACCTTGGTCTTTTCCACGTCCATGGTCTCTTGTTTCCTTACAGAGGGGGTCCACATTTTCCCTAGTCTTCCTTTTATCCCCAATGTACCTACAGAAGTTTTTCTTGTTGCCCTTAATGCCCCTAGCCAGATTTAGTTCTATTTATTATACTGCTTTCTTAAAGAAAAAGAAAGAAAAAAATTCAAACAAGCAAGCCTGAAAGAATTTACACAAACCACTCTGTAACTTTGCATATATAAAATATTCTAACCTTCCTGTTAGGTCCCTATGCAAGAATTAAACAATATCTGGGTAAATTTCCCTGTCACTTATTCTTAACTTACATTAAGAACCATATAGCTAAAATAATTGTCCTGGGTTCAGCAGTGGCAGTCATTTTTCTCCTTTTTAGAAGCTGGTGCAGTGCTGTGGTTTTGACTTTCAGCCTGGGAACAATGCTGATAACACCGATATTTTTAGTTGCTGCTCAGTAATGTTTACTCCGACCAAGGACTTTCTGAGTCTCATGCTCTGCCAGGAAGGAGGGGAAGCTGGGAGGAAGCAGAGAAAAGACACCTGACCCAAACTAGCCAAAGAGGTATTCCATACCACAGCATGTCATGCCCAGGATGTAGAACTGGGGGCAGTTACCTGGAAGGGCTAGATTGCTGCTTGGGTCAGGTTGGGTATCGGTCAGTGGGTGGTGAGCGGCTGTATTCTCTTACCTTGTTATTTCCCTTATCATTATTATTATTGGTGGTAGCAGTAGTGGTTTGTGTTATACCTTAGTTACTGGACTGTTCTTATCTCAACCCATGGGAGTTACATTCTTTTGATTCTCCTTCCCATCCATCCAGGAGCAGGGGAAGGAAGAAGCTGGGGAGTGAGTGAGCGGCTGTGTGGTTCTGAGTCACCAGCTGAGCTTAAACCACAACAGTAATGTTATCTATTTGTCAACAATGTCACATGGTAGGAAACCTTAGGACATGTATTGCAAATTGCAATGCACTTTTCTTTCAAGACAGTAGATGTTAATTGATCAATATCATCAAGGTAGGCCCATTAAAAGATACAGAAATACAGTACAAGAAGGCTTTAGCAGCCAGTTGCTCAAAGAGCTCCACCTGCTGATCAGGTTTATTAGCTCTCCTAATCTGCAACAACTGCTGCTACCAAAATGACAAGATTTACAGAACATAGTTTCTTTTGAACATAACCCTGAAAAGTACACTCGTGTTAATTGATAAGGATGGTGGAAAAGCTAATCTGACAAGCAGAAAGTCTAAATTAGTCTGTAATTCAGAAAGATGCAGTACTCCTCTAATTTAGAAAGGTAAGTATGCATTAAAATTTCAAGTTTTGTTAATGGTATTCGGATAGGGCTTTGCATAGTTGAAGTGATATACAAATGCAAGGAACTATTACAAATGCTGATGTTCCAAATTAAATTAGTTGATTCTATGTTTAAATACCCTTTATAGCGGTACAATTCTAATCAAACTCAGAAATGGACAGTACTTTGTACAAAGCTCACAGCAACCTTCTGGACATGTTGTCCAACTGGGTGGGTTGAACAACTGGTTGAAGGGCAGAACTTAAAGGGTTGTAGTGAATGGGGCTACATCTGGCTGGTAACTGGTCACCAGCAGTGTTCCTCATCGTTCTGTTTCAGGGCCAGTTCAGTTCACTGTATTTACCAATTGTCTGGACACAGGAGTTGAATGCAGCAAGTCTGCTGACGGTATCTGAGAGGTGATGTTGACACTCTTGAGGGACAAGAGGTCTTGCAGAGGGCTCTGGATAGATTGCACTAGCGGGCAGTGATTAATGAGATGAAATTTAACAAGCTAAAATGCCATATTCTGCACTTAGGACAGAGTAACATCAGCACAAGTATAAATTGTGCAAGTAGTGGGTGGAGAGCAGCCCTGGGGAAAAGATCTGGTGGTGCTGGTCAACAGCAGGCTTGATACAATTCAGAGGTGTTCCCTGGCAGCCAAGAGAGCAAACTGCACCCTGGGGTGCATCAAGCACAGTATAACCAGCCGGTCAAAAGAGGTCATTATCTCACTGTATTCAGCATTGTAGGGCCTCAACTTGAGTGATGTCTGAAGTTCTGGAACCCACAATTTAAGAAGGATGTGAGGTCTTTGAATGAGTCCAAAGGAGGGCAGCAAAGCTGGTGAAAGGGCTGGAAGGAATGTCCTATGAGGAACAGCTAAGGACTCTGGGCTTGTCTAGTTTGGAGAAAAGAAGGCTGAAGAGCAACCTCATCGCTGTCTACAGTTTCCTGAGGAGAGGAAGCAGAGAGGGAGGTGCTTACCTCTTCTCCCTGGTATCCACAGACAGAACACATGGCAATGGTTCAAAGCTGAACCAGGGGAGGTTTTCACTGGAGATTAGGAAGCATTTCTTGACAGAGAGGGTTGTCAAACACTGGAACAGGCTTCCTAGAGAGGCAGTTGATGCCCAAGGCCTGTCAGTATTTAAGAGGCTTTTGGAAAATGCCCTTAATAATATGCTTTAACTTGGTGAGCCCTGAATTGGTCAGGGAATTGGACTAGATGATTACTGTAGGTCCCTTCCAAATGAAAGCATGTTTTATTCAATATATATATATTTTGAAAATTATTGAACTGCTATTCCTCTCCTTGTTTTGAGTACTTTAGAAACTAATCAAATCACTAACACACACGTATAATGAACTGAATTTAATGACCTTTTAAAATATCATTTTCTACTTTTTGCTATGGAATTGCAAACCAAAATTTCTGCATTCTGAATGGTAACAGAAAATTGGGAAAGACTAACATGATGGACAATGTCAGTCAAGAATTAAAAGAAGTATAGCATAGTACCTGCAAGGTGGGATCCGCTGATTTGTATGGGGGTCACATTTTGGTACTAAGATTGTACAGGCAAAAAACATAAGGTACTTGTAGCAGTTGGTCTGAACCAAGGCTGGGAAAAGAGAAGATTCCCAGCTGATAGAAGCTTCCTTCTGTGTCCTGTGTCCCAGGTAGTTTGGGTAATAAGTATAGTTGTAAGGCAAGTTCATACAGAGCTCCAGAGTAATTGATTCACATTGACCTTTCACAGAAAGAAAACAAAACAAAACAAAACAAAACAAAAAACAGAAACACAAATGGTGTGAGATGAAATGAAATACAGAAGAAATAATTTAACAAATTTATCAGTCAGGGGATTTCCTCAAAGGCTTGAGAAACTACAAAGTTTCAAAGCTCAAGACCCCATATAAGTAAAGAAAGGTGGGTTTGACCTCTGACTACCTAATAACCAGTTCAGAGACTTACATTCCCTTACCGACATGCATTAACTTCCTGAGTAACATCTTAACTTTAACATGGTACAATAAACCATTCTTTAAAAACAGATTTATTCTTTCCAAATTAAGTTTCTGATAATTTTCAAGTTCCTGTATCGTAAAGCAATGCACCCATAATACAACTCATACTGGCAGGGCAACTGTCAAAATTAAGAAGACTGGGATTATATGATACTTTGGGTTGGAAAAGATCTCAGGAGATCTCTAGTCCAATGTCCTGCTCAAAGCTTTGTCAGCTCTGAGGACTGATCAGGTTTCTCAAAGCTTTGTTTAGTTGGGTCTTGAAAAATCTCTAATGACAGAAACTCCACAATTTCTCTGTATAGAAAGCAGAAGGCAGGTTTTTTTATTATTTTTTTTTTGCATCCCAAGATCTGGAGGAAGAATGAGGACACTTGTGTTATGTATTGCACAAACACTGAGTATGAGACAGTCTACATGCTAATAATTAAACTCAGATAAGACATAATTGATACTAAAGTGAATGATAAGCAAGAACAACTAAATGCAACAGCTACAAGCCCGTATGATCACACTGACTATAGCTATATAGTCATTCAGCTTTTAGGGAGCTCATCACAACACACATTAAACTGACCAAGTATTTTAGATTTAAAATATTGTATAGCTCTTGTATTTCTTCTCAAGCTGGCAGTCAGAAATAGTTACTTTTTAATTTTCCACCACAACAGAAAAGTTCTGATGAAAAAGTGTACTAAAAAAGTAAGACAAGAAAGTAATTTGTTACCAAAAAACTGCAAATATATTTGCCTGTTCTGAAAGCAAACGTATCTTAGCATGATTAATATTGTCTACCAGCCAGTTGTGGCAACTGTGTGATTCTATAGCTGCACCTTTGACAGGAAGAAGACCCAAGAGCCAGTTAATCAGCTGATCAGCCGAACTGTCATTCTTGGACTGGTGTTCCCTGTTATAACCTCTTTTAGTATTTACCTATAATCTGAAGATTATGAAGTTCATTTTATATACAACTTTACCTCTCTGCTAAATCCTTGCATACTGCACATACTTGTGTCATCTCAAACCATTTAGTCCCAGCTTTGGGGTATATGAGGTTCAAAGACTACAAAAATCCTCATCACACTACTGTGATTTCCTGTTCCTTTTGAACTCTTTCTTGTCCTCCCACACTTCAGTTGCCCAGATCAGTTTGGTTTTGTCTTTTGATTTTTCCCCAGTAAGCATCTTTTCTTGATGTGTACAGAATATTACATGCTCATCAGTATTTCATGATGTAACCCCAGTAAATGGACCCAAAAACACATGCAGCATTTAAGTGTTGTATAACATAACATTTGAAACTAAATGGCAGGAATGCTTATGTTTCAGTCTCTCATTTGTTATGACTCATATTTATAGGCATTTAGGTGAATTCCAGGAGATCTAGTCCACTGAAATGTCTTTGCAGGATATAAGTTTTCACTTTACATGTTTTCAATATTATTACAATTCCTTTTTTCACTGCTTTTAGAATGCTTCTATTGCATTATATGCAAAGATGTCATTGTAGGTTTGAAAATAGTAACTTTTTACTCTTAAACCCAATTCCGTACAATCCACAAGCAGAGTAACAAACAGAATATACATTCCAGGGGAACACCTGACTGAGTTCAAGTAACCCAAATGTTAGTCTTTCCTTCTGATATCTGTCCTACAGTTTTTCTTGCTGCTCCCTTATTTATAGTACATATAAGTACAAGCTAGTGAGTAGGAAACAAGGAATAAAATTTGTTCCATCTTATCCTAAAGAAAAAGGAAAAAAGGCAAAAACCAAAAAACAAACATCACACTAAAAAAAAACGAAGAAAAAGAAACCAATCCCAAAACAAAACCCAAAAAACCCCAAACAAACACACACAAAAAAAAAAAACAAAACAAAACCCCACAACCAAGAAACCAAACTCATAAACCATCAGATTATGCCTGGGTTTAATATCTTCATGTATTAACTTGCTCTACTTACTATGCAGAAGTTAGTTCCAAACATAGTAACATAAGTGAATGGGGTATTTCACAGAATTGTAGAAGGGTTGAAGTTGGAAGAGACCTCTGGAGATCATCTGGTCCAATCCCCCTTGCTTAGGCACGACCACCTAGAGCAGGTTGTGCAGAACCATGCCCAGACAGCTTCTGACTGTCTAGGGAGTCTCTACAACCTCTTCCAGACAACCTGTGTTCAATCACCCTGCCAGTAAAACAAGTGTTTCATTATATTCAGTTATCCTTATACTCCCATGTTTCAGTTTGTGCCCATTGCCTTCAGTTCTGCCACAGAGCACCAAAAAACCAAAATAGCCTCCCTCTGTTGTCTTTACACTCTCCATGCAGATATTTGTTCTGTTATACTAAATATATTATTACTGCTTTATAATGCCAGCCTAAATTGATCAGACATTATCACTCATGCAGAATATCAATTTAACCAATACTGAGAAATGTGGCCTATGCTTTGGAATTCTCCAACTAAAGTGTTATTTGGGTGAGAAAATACTTCTTTGTCAACACTGATGTTTTTCATGGGAATTCTCATGTCTCCCCAAAGATGAAATATCTCTGGTCAAAATATGAACAGCAAAAATAACATGAAAAAAGACAACATTACTTCCAGATGTTATGCAAGAAAAACCTCTCCCAAATTCTCTTGCTGTTCCATTGTGTATAAACAATTAAATATTCACTGGACCAGAATGGGAGAGAGATGATCTGCAAATCTAATTCAGATTATGTGTTACTCCTGTTGAGAACTATGGACTGTTGCCCATAATATGCCAAGGAAGTATCTTCACTAAAAAGCTCTTGGGCTTCTTATGACATGGAATAGGAACATTGTTTTAGAACTCAAATATCACACATCAAAAAAAGTTTTTCACTGTCTTGTAACATAGTGCCAGGCACTCAAACGTCTTCCAAAATTACTTCCCAATACATACAATGGGATACAAAAATTTGCATTTTTCAGAGAAGATTTTGGACAAACTGTTCTGTACCACAGTCATTCTCATACTGATTTATCCACAAGAAAGATGAGTCCAAGAAAGAAAGTACACTTTCAGCTCTCTTTTTGTGAGAGCAACTGAATTGAGTCACACTGCTCGAAAGATTGTTGCCTTTTAGATTGTAGCTGCTCATTATGAAAGGTAATTTGCTTAAGAGAGAACTGCTCTCTGAGTAGGTAAGAACAAGAGGCTGCTGTGGGTACTTATATATTTTTGTTATTTGTTGGGTAAGGCTGCTGCTGGTGTCTTTTGCCACCCAGAAGACCTGTCCTATGGTGATTACACAGCCACCAGCTGTGACTCCAATGCTGTTTCTGTCACAATATATCAGATACATTTTACATGGTCCTTACTAAGCAGTTTAGCAGTTTAAGCTCTAAGTATTTAAAAATAAATACAATTACAAAATACTGTCTTTTCTTGACCTGAGTAAATGTAAAGTTACTACCATTTTAAACATAAACCAGGGTTTAGTGTAATGCCGGTTAACTTTTGGAAGCATTATGAGTAAAACTTTGAAACAATAAATAGAAGTATGGAAGCCCCATTCCTGGGCAAACCACAACTTTGTGGCAATGTCAGTAATGCTCAAATAAAAAAGCTGATCTTCACATGGAGAAACTGAAAAGCAACACCTGTTCTTAAAGGCTCAGGATGCTAAAGCTGATGCTTCTCCTGCAGACAGGGAGATCTGAGACTAAATATCCTTCACTCCCATGAGCATTCAGCCCACAGAGGATCAATCTTATCACACCCATTTAAATTTGTGACTAGCTAAAGTGGAATTATTCACATCAGCAATTATATCTTAATCAATACTTGTGTATTCTGACCTTAAAAGATCAGGAAAATATGACTTTCAAGTCTCACCAAAGATAAGGAAAGATTACTTGAAGAACTGTTTTCTGTGGAGATGCCAGACGCCTACAGTTTGAAGGGGTTTCAGCAGGAACTGCAGATATGGTCAACAACCGAAGTAATTTGATCTGTTGTGATACCTCATGTTTTATTTCTCATTTTTTTAGTGTACATATCCCATGTATATTGCTTCCTTTTCACCAGGAGAGGGATAACCTCTCACAGGAGATAATATTGCAAGACACAGATGAGAAAATGACTGAGATAATTCAATGAAGATACCTGAGATTTCAAAAAGGAAAAAAGATACTATTTTAAATATTAAGTTTTTAATACAAGTTTTTAAAAAATAAAGTGTATTTTTGTTAGCTTTGTGTTATTTGGATGCTTTCCTTCCCATTTCATAACCCTTTCTAAATATTTCTTGGGGTTTGATATTTCTTGGTTTGGTTCACAACAGGCAAGTAAAAAACCCCAACACCTACTACTCCAATCACCTTAGAAGGCTCCTTCTCACCTGAATAGTTTGATTATGGATTAAAGGCCAGATTTACACAGGTGATGTACATGATAGGCATCTGCTGCAGACCACCTTTAACAAAAAGAGGATGTAGATGAACCTTTTCTTGAGAGCTGAGGATGCCTCCTGATTGCAGGCCTGGTACTTATGAGAATTTTATTCATGTTGACATCTGCTTGGAGAACAGCAAGCTGGTCTTAATACAGAGCCTCCTTAGAGCACAGGAGTCCATTCCAATGCAAAGCAAGTCAAGATGATTCTATGAGAAACTGCGCCATAAGACCACCTTGTCTGAATGTGATTCTCCTGACCAAGCTCAAACACAAAAAAATACACAGAAGGCATAAGAGGGGATGCAGCACTGAAGTGGAACACAGAAATTTCCCAAGCAAGAATGGAGTTAGAAAAGCCAAAGCTCAGCTAGAGTTGAAACTACTGGACAATGTAAACGGCAAGAAGGAATGCTGTTGTAAGTACACTGGCAGCAAAAGGAAACAAAAAAAGATGTGGGTCTGCTGCCCATTGTGGCAGTGGAGCTAGTTACAAGATACACAGAAAAGGCGAAGGTACTCTATGTCTTTTTAGCCTCAGTTTCCAGTGAGGAATATCACTGAAAGGCTGCTTTATATCATATATCATACAAGATGTATTGGTCAGAAGAATAAGTAGTTTTGCCAGTCTGAATATCAAAATTATTCCTTCATAAAAGGGCTAAAAGTTCTCCACACTACTAAACACCGCATCATGTTTTCTTGTATATTGAAATTAAACCAGTAGCTTCTGCTTTACACTTACACTGTGTTGTTACTTCGTGTAAACACTGAAAGTCAGTAGATGTTAAGAAGCACAACTGTAAATAGCCTTTAAGAATGTATCAAAAATTCACAGAAGGGAAAATACCTCAATGTCAAATGTTAGGATCTCTAAGTACATCAATAATAAAAAGTTATGATGGAACTTCTGTTTCAACTTTGCCCTTTTCAATATTTAATCATTACACATGTGCATTAGATAGTAAATTAAAGTATTATTTACCGCGTCCTACCCTGCATCCTCATTATACGCTAAACCACTCTAAAACAGTGACAGTGTAAAGCATGTGACCTACTTACTGCAGTTTGTCTGGCTGTTTCTCATCTCACAGAGAGAAGTTCCACAGGGATCAGGACAGGAAGTACATCTCTGGTCTCCCTCCTGACAGAGGGTTTGACCTGAGGAAAACAGAAATTTACTATTCTAATTATTTACCAGACTAATAAAAATTACTGGAGTGTAGCAATGAGAAAATGCAGAGTTTACATTACAATTAAGTATTTACTTTACATAATTAAGCACCCTACAGCATTTCAAGTGTAGCAAGAAAATGTAAGAAAGAAAAGTGTGCAGGAGTGTCCAGATGTCACTGTATACTTAAAATAAGAATTTATATCCCAGTTTCCGATTGAGAGGTATGGATCTCTGAAAGCCATTTACCATTCTGCAGCAAAAGTATGAAAAGTCATATAAATCAGATTTTGGAGGGAACAATAGGTTCTAGTTGAAAGAGAATATTTTCTGGGAATCATTCCTCAGTGCCATTCAGTTGATCTGCTTCTCATTTTATGATTGTTTTGGTGGACAATAAAAATCATCCTGGAGAAAGGTCATCAAAACTGAAGTGCCATTGTCCTTTTCTGGCTGGTTAAAACACAAACAACAATAAGAAACCCCAAAAGGCTAAGGTCCTAAAAATGGAATTCAGAGCAACTAAAACCAGCATTTCATCGAAACACTTCTGAATGTATCACCTGGGTAGTTAGTTTCGCTGACAAATCCCTGGACTTCTCTCTGTGTCACAGTGGTGATAGCTCCTTTCCAAACCATTAAATTATCTCTTCAATGTGACTTTTGCAAAAGCATTCATTTAATTTACTATTCTGTACACAGAGACTGAACAGTTTGGATTACATCATCTCTTCCTCTTTAAAATGGGTTATTGCAACTACTACTTGGTGTTTGTATTGCACTATGCAATTGATTATTATTGAACATTAATCGGTCATGGCGTCCTTATATTGGAGTACAGAAGATTCTTAAGAAACATCTTGTTTCAATGATCTTGACAACAGCCTCATCCCAAAGAACTGACAGTGTAGTAATGTGGATTTACTTCCTTTCATACGTGTTATATATTGAAGCAATAGAGGTACTTTCTTTAGCTGTAACAACCGACTGTCTTATTTTAAAGGTGCAGCTGATTGCAAAATTGAACTTTAAAAATAGGGAAAACTTCTTAAATTCTAAACCTATTACAAATAATTACATTAAAATTAATTTTTTAAGTTTGCTCCAACCCCTTCTTATCCCACAGGGGAAGAGTTTCTCAACTCTTTAAAATTCCTTTTGGTGCAATGCAGATTCTTTTGATCCAAGCACAGACAATGCTGAATTTCTATAAACGCACTCTAGTCTCTCTTTTGAAGGGATCACAGAACCAGCTGTGTATTTATCTTAGAGTAGAACAGGTGTGTTCTACTCTAATAACTTTTGAATAGGTTGCCTTACTACCACTACATCTGACAACAGTAGGGTTTTCTACATAAAGTTAACTAATTTCTTTACAAATTAAATTCAAAAAAGTATGTCATTAATAATTCTCACTTTGAAGGAAAGGCTGCTATCTGAACCAACCTTACCATAAACAAGAGAATTACATGTGAAAAATATCCTCAAATATTGTGAAACCTTCACAACATCACATTTCTTTCCGAATGTCAAAATGTACCACAGGACACAAGTCTTTGGGGAAACATGTTCTGGGACTCAAAAAACTGCCTGGTTTCCTTTTCTTTCATATAAACCATCATGAGCCAGCTATTAAGTAGCTGTGAAAACTTACATTTTCATACATTTTTCCTTAGTAACACTAACTCATTAATTTATTTAGGAAAACATCCTTTCTCTGATTCCCAAGTACTGAAGAAAAAATAATTTTCATGAGAAAATTCCTTCTCAAATGGCACCAGTCCCTCTGATAGTAGCTTCTAATTGCTGCAGACAGTGTGAATATATATCAATTTATTTTAAGTAACAGCACATCATGTCAGATAACCAAAACCTATACTAAATATCACCTCCATTTCCTTAACTTTTTATATTTTTAAGGACTAATAAAGCTCTGCTTACAAATTTCTCTGTGAAAGCAGACACCAGAGAACATTAGCAAGTGTTATTTGAAAGGGAATGAAAGTAAATGCCAGACAGCTTTAGCTAAAGACGCTTTAGAACAAAGCAGTCAATGGCAGGCTCAGTAAGAACAGTAAAATGGGGGATACCCTTACTTTCACTGCAGTTTTCTTCATCACTTCCATCTTTACAGTCATTATCTCCATCACACTGGAATGCACTAGGAATGCACTGCCCATTTCTGCACTCCACCAGACCCTGACTGTGACACGCTAGAGAGAAAAAAACGATGATACACTGGTTAACTTAGATTAATGAAGGTCTTAGTTATTTTTGAACGCTATCCTGAAGTTATTTCAGGAGGAGCTAATACCACTGCTTAGCACTGAAAGTCACTAGAAGACATTTTTCATCATTTAAAAAAAAAAAAAAGCATCATTTTTACTCAACTAAAAATTGTCATGTTTTCTTTGCCCCCTTACTTACATTCTTTAATTCAGAATGCATTCTTAGGTTTCAGGGAAAATTCTAGGATAGTGGTTGTGAGGTCAAGCACTGAATGGCAGCAAGAATCAAAGCCATATAAGTGTATCTCTTATGACAACTTTAATCACATTAAAACATATGCTAGTTCCCCAAGGCTTGATTTTGAAACCTTGGTAATATACTAGGGTAGTTGTTTTGCAGATATATACCATTATCATCAGAGAAGAGAGAAGTCCAGACTCTGACAAGCTTTGATAGGTTGCATACAGACACATGAGAAAGCTGTCACAAACTCAGAATGCATACAGTTTAGAGATTATATACGTTCATTCATTATTGTTTAAGGGGAACATCACAATTAACAAAAAGGTAATTCTGTAATTAAGCTGAAACACAAGGCAGTGCTGGGAGATCTCAACAATGGCAACAAGTGTTTAATCTGCTGCAGTCGTCTTCCAGTAGGGACGTTTATAAAGTGCAAATTTTACAAATCAAGTAAACTTGTAGTTTTGCCTTACAAGTAGTAAGTAAATATACTACTTATCTTACATTATTTTCATTTTTAAAGAAATAAAAAACTGATTTAGAAATTAAAGGAACTTACAGCAATTGATTTCATCTGATTTGTCTATACAATCATGGTCACCATCACATACCCAATCAGCAGTTATACATCTCCCATCTCCACACTGATGATGTGTCACTGGATTACAATCTAATTAAAATTCAAATGTGAGGACAAAAAAAAAAAAAAAGGATGATAAATTACAATTTGTGTATTTTGTGATTTTGATCAATTGTCCTATGCCTATAAGCTAATCATTCTTACCAATGAGCCGTTTTGAAGTTGTAATATACAATAAGAGATTTTTCTGTTCCTGGAGATTTTTTTGGCAGATTTTAGTTAAATATGTTCTGAATTCTATTGCATATATAGATATTGATGCACTTACTCCTTCTCTCAGGTGCACAGTTGTTTCAATTTGCAAATAAACACATTTCTAACATTTGTTGAGCAGATTAAAAGATCTTCTTTATTCCCATAATGAAATGCCTTTCAGTTAGCCAACATTTCCAGTTGCCATCAGGGAAAACCATTTCCTACATTTATGTTTTTACTATGAAGTAAAAAATAATGTTTCATTTGCCATTTTTGGTGCTTAATCATAAACCTATTTTGCATACACTCAGAATTTTTCATTAGAATGATCTACAAGGAAACTATTCCAATCTTCATCTTACTTTGCCTACCCAAGTGCTTCCACAAATAAATAAATGCATTCTTTTGACCAGTCTGATTTTACACCAAAATAAATACAGAGTGTAGACAGTCTGATATGAGACCCACTTATAACCTGTACAAAAAGTTAGATCTTAAATTTTCTATATAAAAAAAAAAACAAACTATCTCAAGATAATGATGGTAGGAGTTAGATAAACATTCAGAAAAATCTTGAATCAAAGATGGTTTCTGAAAAACAAACAAACAAAAACCAACCAACCAACCAACCAAAAAGGAACAACCAGAACTGACAAAAAGTAGTGAAAGATTTTGGAGTCTTAGAGTATGTTTAATTTGGAGAAGAAACATTAAAAAAAACTATCAGAAAAAATGTGCACTGATTTTCAGTTTTGAAATTTCCTGGGATTTTCCTTAGAAAAGCAAAAGAAAAAAAAGTGAGATACAATATTTTAAAATTTTAACACCCATTTTAGAGCACTTCATTTGTCTTAGGTGTAGCACCAGGAGAAAAAGTTAAAAAAACTAAGGCTTTCAAAGTTTTGTAATATTTACATGTGCTAATTATTCTTTTTTTTTATGGCAAAACTCCATCTTTTCCCTATGAAATTCAAGTGTAGGTAGAAAGACATATAAGAAGGCAGAACATACTAAGCTGATTGAAAGCAGAATTTGAAAGAAACATAATTTGATCATCAAAATATGCCAGTTCACTCTGAAGCTTATATAAAAACAGTTCAGCTACAAAGCAATTGCCATATAACCAGTGTGTAAGCTCTTATGGTTTCCTTTAATCTCAGTTAAATTCAGCCATGCGTCCTGGGTTCAGCAGTAGCAGTCATTTTTCTCCTTCTTGGTAGCTGGTGCAGTGCTGTGTTTTGACTTTCAGCTCGGGAACAGAGCTGATAACAATGATGTTTTGGTTTGGCCAAAGACTTTGTGAGCCTCATGCTCTGCCAGGGAGGAGGGGAAGCCGGGAGGAAGCAGAGACAGGACACCTGACCCAAACTGACCAAAGAGCTATTCCATACCACAGCACGTCATGCCCAGGATGTAACGGGGAGTTAGCCGGAAGGGCTGGGAGACTGCAGGGTTGGAGGAGGTATGGGTCAGTGCTTGGTCGGGCTGGGGGGGCAAGTTATCGGTCAGCTGGTGCTGAGGTGTTGTATTCTCTTCCCTTGTTATTTCCTTTATCATTGTTATTATTGGTAGTAGCAGTAGTGATTTGTGTTATACCTTAGTTACTAAACTGTTCTTATCTCAACCCGTGGGAGTTGCATTCTTTTTGACTCTCCTCTCCATCCCTCTGGGAGTAGGGGAAGGGCAAGAAGGGGGGGGAAGTGAGTGAACAAGTTACATGACTGGGTTTAAACCACGACACCATGTTAGCAAGAAAGCAAACATAACATCTTGAATTAGTTTAAAACAAATTATGAATCACAGTATTTCTTCAAAGTACCACTACCTTCAAAATTTTGACTGACTCAGAGCTCTCCTTTAAATCTTTACAAATGGCACATAAAATCTGTGAGCTGTTTTTACTTTGCCTGAAGAGAATAACAGCAGGTTATATTACTCTTTCAATAGTTTAAGGAAAAAGATTCCTGATTTAGGTAGTACTGGTATGTTAAAGACTTCAGAAAAGCATAAAACTTTCACTTACCACAGTTCTGTTCATCACTAAGGTCTCCACAGTCATCATATCCATCACAAACAAACGTATAATTTAGGCATTTTCCTGTGTCACAGCGAAATACATCATCACTGCAGTCTACAAAACAAATTTTTGTAAAATGTTAACATGACTTTGGAACATTCATATGAGCTATGAATGTATTGATTAAATCTAAATTAGCTAAAGGTCCACCCCAATTTACAGGTATGCATTAATACCCAATGTGTTTCAGTTTATTAGAATCTAATATGGAAGAACAAGAAAGATGAAAAGCAGTTTTTAGACATTTTTATTACCAATTGCTTTTTTGATCAATGCCATAAGGAGAAAGCTCTCCGTTTACACATATGGACCAAAATGTTTAATTATACTTATACACATACAGCTCTTGAGTAAGGTTGTGGGTTTCATCAGTTAGATTACTAGGACAGACTTGAGAACCTGATGTAGATATTAGGTACAGCTGAAGCTTCTATCAGCAAAATCAAGATCCCCAGACCATGCTTTTTAGCCTACCTTTGATCTTGCAATGGTTTTGAATGAGTTTTATGCCTTATGCAGAATTTGGCCTAATGCTGTCTGATCAAAGAATTCTTTGGACTGTCAGCCCTAGGTGGGTTTAGCCTTTCTTTCCATGGCTGAGTCCTTCAGTAAAGCCCAGATAATATTCTCTGAGAATATCCAGAATGTTTGATAGAAACATGGAATCTAACTTGCAGTAGTTAAGAAATGGGGGAGAAGAGAAAACAAGGTTGGCAGTGTCTGGTCCCATTAGTAATAACTTTTTAACTCTAGGCTTTTTCTTCACATATGGCTTTTCCAGGGAGAATACCAGGATACAGAACAGGTATCTGGACCACCCCTTCTTCCTTTTGAAGCTATGCCAGTGGAACCAAGGAAGTTCTTTGTGCCCTTTCTTACTGGGATAATTGAGCATTTTAAATGAGCTCTTTCCTGGAAAATATACAGAGAGAGATCCAAGAGCAGGCAGTGGAACAAGGCACAAGTCTTTCCCCTCAGCTGAGATGCTCTACCACTAAACAACAGAATCATGTTACTGTTTGCTTTTCTCCTGTTGGCATGTGACTCCTGTGCTCAAGATTGCACAGTGGTCCCACTTTGAAAGATGGATGTCCTTCTAAGTATATTACACATTGTAAGGGGCAGCATTCTCTCAGAAGGTGCAGTGGGGTTTCTATCCCTCCAGATCAATGTCAGCTAAGTGTTCCACCTCCTAGGTGAGTGCTCTAAGTTTTGCAAGGTTTTACCACCCTCAGTTCTAGAACTTGAACACGAATCACTTCATCCACTCCCCCACAGAAGCATTTGTACTTTCTACAAGTTTCACATCATCTTAGAAAGTACAAACAAAATTTACAGCACAATGCAAAGGACAATGTTTCAGGGCATAACGTAAAATAATATGGCTAAACCATGAGCTTTGTAGTCAATAGTTAATTTAACTTTACAAGAACAAAAGGCATAGAACAGTAAATACCAAATACCCCAAACTAAATGAAAATGTTTAAGTTCTAGTTTCAGAACAGAACACTTTCAGCAGAAAAACAGCCTGCTGAAAGCAAAATTCTAAGTATTACTTGTTTTGAGTTTGCAATGGCATGAAGTACTCTGGCAATATTTATCCTTACCAATCAGTTTGTAACTGACAATTTCTGTGTTTGTATTGCTGCTCATGCAAATGAAAAAAAAAGCTGTCTTTTTCTATGCTGTTTCCTCTGGGTAAGTTTATTGTTTTATTTCTATCCATACCCTCATTCCTGTTTACATTCATTCCTATGTAGCTGCACAGTGTCCTTTAGGGTGTAGCAGCTGTCCTGCCCACATTGACAGGGTAAACAAAAAGAATATGAATTTTCTTGCAAGGAAATAAGATTCACTTGATGAAAATCTAACAGTCTTGACATACATTATCCTTCAAGATATTGGCAATAATATATTGGATGGGGTAGCTAGTTACTTCTATCCGAATAAGATGGGCACATTGCAGCTGCCATTTGCAAAAGACAATGACGGTAGAAGTTCAGTTTTCATGCAATTAAATACTAATTCCTATTGTATACTCCACAAAACACAAATAAACCCTGGTCAAACCTTTGCATTCTGCAATCCTTCCGTCTCTACTCACGCATACCCTGTTTTCACCACTTCACTATTGCATCATATTGTCCTTCTGACCATGAATCACCTCAGCTGAACACTCAAGATTTTACATTAAAAGATATAGGGATTTTAAATTTTAAAGCTGTATATTTAAAGACATATGTGCAGACTCAATGTACATTTTGTGCCACTTCAAGGAGTAAATAAGACCTTAATTCAACAAGATGTTCTACCCCAGGGTATGGCATGCAGTGGCCCATGTGTGTAAACAGTTTCATTTGTATTTTATTACCAAAATGGTCTTCATCTTGTTTGCCCTCAGTGAAAGAGAAGTATGATTGAGAAAGTCATAAAGGAAGGAAAAGGAAGCAAGTGTATGTATTAAGAAAGTATGCGTCTAAGTGCAGCCAGAAGGCTGTAAGAGAGCCTGTTGCATTTGGTACATTACATATAAAAACTTGTTCATCAGGATCCTTCTGACAGACCCAAGTTTTGGCACTGATAAGTTATGCATTTGTAGATCTTTGTTACAGCTTCTTTCCTGTTCAGATTCCTATGTGATAGCTGGCTGAGCTGAATTCCAATTCTTCAGCTGGCAACCTACACTGCACGAAGTCACAGACTAAATGATAAAGGAAACATGGTGAAATCCTAAATACCGGTTTTAGGCTGCAGCTGTGAAAGTAGTGACACAGCTAAGTAAATTAAACTATACGTTCAAAAAGAGGCATGGATTTTTCTAAAGCCTAACTATTGCCTGCATACTTATTATGGCCCATCAAAGGGAAGAAGAGAAAAATGCAAGTCAAGAGCCAGGAAAAAAAAAAGACTGGTGATTGGTTTCTTGATGCAGAATCCTGAAAGGAGATTCTAGCAAGAATTATTAATAGATATGAAAAACATTAAAAACAGAGACTTCTACACTTCATAACGCATATAATTTTCAACATTAAAACTAAGGAGGCGCAGCTGTAAGATTCACTTATGTAACTTTAGACATCTACATCATTTGGTTTATAAAGCACACAGGCCATCTAAATTATCTGCTTCAAATCAGACAAATCATGCATCAGAAGTGTCTGCTTCCCTTGACTGACTTTCCATACAGCTAGTTTAGACATTTAGCTCAGATAAAGTCACCTGTAAAGGGACAGACGACTCTGACCCTAATGTATGCCATAACTAAAACCCAAGGACATCTCTCCAATATAGCAATATCTAAAACAAATATAAGAAGTCCTGTATTTTGGGACTGCAGATGCGGGAAGCTTTGACAGGAACCTGGACATCCCAGCAGGATGCCTCTGGATACATTTACTTTTTTTTGATCTCGAATTATGAACCAAACCTGATTGAGTAGTGCCTTCAAGACCAATGATACTGAGGTGAATGGGCTTCATCTCTTGTCACCTCATCCTGTTGTCTTAGGAGATAAGCACAGCATTGCACCCACCAGGTTATGGAATTGACACTGAAGCAGCAGACAAAGCAAGCTCCTCTGCTATTACTTCAGATGTCTTTTTGTAACAAAAACAGGGGAAGAAACTTGGAGATGGATAAAAAAATATTAACCTTAGTATTAAATAAATAGGAAAGGAAATATATGTGTGCACGAAGGTGTCAGAAGCAGAAGCAGAACAGGATTTAAAGGTGTGCTATATGTTACTTGCTACAGAACACTGGAAGTGCAATTTCATTTAAATAATCATGCAGCAAGAAGATGAATAACAACCTGACACAAGATAAAGCAACAAGAATCCAAATAGAATCATTTAGGTTGGAAAAGACCCTTAAAATCATCGAGTACAACCGTCAACCCAGCACTGCTAAGTGCACCACTAAATCACATCCCTAAGCACCACATTCATATGTCTTATAAATACTCCCAGGTATGGTGACACAATCACTTCCCTGGGCAGCCTGTTCCAATTCTTGAAAACCCTTTTGGTGAAGAAATCTTTCCTAATATCCAATCTAAACGTCCCCTGGCACAACTTGAGGCTGTTTCCTCGTCTTGGATTGCTACTTGGGAGAAAAGACCAACCCCACCTCAGTACAACCTCCTGTCAGGTAGCTGCAGAGAGCAGTGAGGTCCCCCTGAGCTTTCCCTTCTCCAGACTAAACACTCCCAGTTCCCTCGGCCATTCCACATCAGACTTGTGCTCCAGATCCTTCACCAGCTTTGTTGCCCTTTTCTGGATCCACTCCAGCATCTCAATGTCTCTCTTGTAGTGAGGAGCCCAGAACTGAACACAGGATTTGAGGTGCAGCCTCACCTGTGCCAAGTACAGGGGGATGATCACTGCCCTGGCCCTGCTGGCTATGCTATAGCTGATACAGGCCAGGATGCTGTTTCCCTTTTTGGCTGCCTGGGCACAAGCTGGCTCATGTTCAGCAGCTGCTGAGCAATACCCCCAGGTCCTTTTCTGAGGGGCAGTTTTCCCCAGCCTGTAACACTGCATGGGGTTGTTGTAACCCAAGTGCAGGACCCAGCATGTAACCTTGGGGAATTTTACACAATTGGCCTCAGCCCATCAATCCAGCCCATCAGTCCAGATCCCTCCAAGAAGCCTTCCTACACTCAAGCAGATTAACACTAACACCCAATTTAGTGTCATCTTCAAATTGACTGAGACCCCAGTCAACCCAAAGATCAACAACAACCCAGGTGATACGGGGTTGTTAAGACTGTAAAATGTTTGTCGTAAGAGTAAACTGTTGCTGCCAAACAAAACATTATGAGGACACAAAAGCCTAGTGGGTTTTGTTGTCAGACAACTGATTCTGGCCAGACCACTTGTTTATACACTAGGGGTGAGACAATTAAATCAATGAGATTGAGTGCAAATGAGCAAAATAGGTTTTTAAGGATACATATGGCCTTTCTTCTTGCTGAGGTTACCCATTCAGTTTTGTTACATTTATTTCCTACAGAAACAATGATTAATTTGAATTGTTTGATTTCAAGCAAAGCATGAAGCTAAATAATTTATATCAGATTGTTGTACATATTATATTGCAATTCGTAAAGTTCATGCCTCTGATTGCTACCTTCTGGGCCTAACCATTCATCCAGTTTTCAATCTGCCTCAATTTTCAACCCCTCTTATTAACATATATCAGAGTGAATTATTGTAACTCAAATACAGTGTGCAGCTGAGAGAAATCTATTTCTGCCCCCAAATTATCAGCACCATTATTGTCATCCCTGAGAAACTTACCTGTTTGCATGCAACTCTATATTATGTTACAGCATTTACAGAGCAGAGGAGGCAGAGTGAGAGTTCAACAAGTAAAACTAAAGCACATCAGAGACTGAAACAGAGCTGGAAAGAACAGGAAATAAACACATGGACAGGGCTCCACTGTGATAAAGAAATTTACCAAGGGAAAAAAAACAAACAAAACCAAATACGCTGAGAAAAAAGAAAGTTCTTGAGTTAACTGAAACCAAGCCCAAAGACCCAACCTTCAAGGCCACAGTCAGCAAAGGTAGTTTTGTCTGCAACTCCATTTCTATTCTGATTCTTTCAGTTTTCTTTTGTAAAGGGTTTTCTTTTTTTCCTCTTAGAGGGTTATTTTTTTTCTTTTATGTTCTAATAAAGCTTGGCCTTTTAAGTTTAAGAGCCTTTTAATCTCATTGGGAAGTAACTGTGACAAGAAGTTTCTCCTCACTGTACTGGCCAACATGAGGAGTCTCGTGTGGTCTCTTCACAAGACTCAAGCAGCAGAAATACTTGCCTTTCTGTGTAATTTTTGGTCTTAGACTGCCTATTGCTACGTAAGTTTGTTTGCTAGAACACAGAGTCCAAATATTTTTCTCCATCTATATTACCCACAGTCTTTGTTTCATGCAGACAAAACAGCTCCCAGCAACCAATGGAGCAGAAATCAGTCTAGAAGTGAGCCGTATGTTTACACCTAGTTATCCTCTTCAGTGTATTCATGTTGCTTACTCTACACTAAATTTGCTGCTTTTGTTTCATATGTTCTATATTACCCCCATCCTCACGGCTAACAACAAAATCTGAAAAAAAAATTCATTCCATGCTGAGCAAAACTTTCCTATAAGCAAATACAGTTTGGACTTCATAAGAAGGGAACAACTTTTCTGTGTGTTGTTCTGAATCCCACTAAACACTGGCAAGCTGTGTGTAAGCACTAACAGTCACAGTTCAGTTTATACAAAATAGAACAAAGCCTAAAAATTCAGAATTCTGTTTTCTTTCTCAGATATTGCCAACTGTATAATGGTGAACAGCAACTACATTCTGTGGAGTACTGAATGTTCTCATTATTATGGAAATGCCAGTCACTGCTAAAGTTATTGAACTATCTTCAAACTGAACTGAAATAACTTATGAATAAACCTAGGACAAGAATTAAATTTGACGGCCTATACTTTGATTGAAGGACAAGTGTTTTAAGAATGAAAAAATTAATAATTTAATAAAATTAATTATGAATTCATTATAACCTTCAGTTATTTATAATGATTCCTATAGGAATTATAGGATGATTAGGGTTGGAAAGGATCATCTAGTTCCAGCCCCCATTCACAGGCGGGGATACCCTCCACTAGACCAGGTGTTTAACGACCTGTCCAATCTGGCCTTGAACACTGCCAAAGATGACAGACTCCTCTAACTACTCATACACTTATAACTTGCATACACTGCCTGGACCTGAAGAAAATGTATTTTTATGGTTAATAGTAATTTTTGCCATGTATTTTTCATTAATGGAAGTTTAGTAATTGTGCTTTTTTTTAACTCAGTGGAAGAAGAAACCTCTTAATTCCAATGAGACCAAGAACATAGCTGCCTTCCCATGTGGCTGTGCCCTTTGTCATAAAAGGGGATATGAACTGCCAGGATGCTCAAAAATCTCTTCTTCATAGCACTCTGAAGAGGGAAAATAAAAAACAAACCAAATATTCCAAATAACACAACTTTAAAAGTTTGTTTAATTTAAACCAGGAATAAAACACTGCTGTGCCAAAAACATTTTAGGATTATTACTTGGCAACAAAAACAAACAGTACACCATAACAGCAAAGATGTTGTTCTGAGCATCTTAATGGTGTATTTCCATGTCTTAATAAGTTTTGGTACAAATGTTCCTCTAACTGTGGTCAATCACTGAGATGAGCTGCTCCAGAGCTGGCCTCATCCACAGTAGAGTGGTAGACCTTGGCACATAGGGAGGTTTCCTGAGGCAGAGAAACACCAGGGGAGCAGAGACCTGCCAGGAGCCAGTAGCTCTCGCAGGAGATGCTGACTGATGCCTGAGCATTGCCAGCGAAAGCACAGCGAAAGCACAGCCAACCCCCAATAAAAAGCAGCCTATGGAGCACAACTGACGAAGAGTGCTGCAACCAGAGCATAGAATCATACAATAGCTAGGGCTGGAAGAGATCTTCAAAGGTCACCTAGTCCAACCCCCTAGTTTTCTACAGTGAGGATTGTAAAATACTGGAACAGGTTGCCCAGAGAGGTGGTAGATATGCCACCCCTGAAGACATTCAAGGCCAGGCTGGATGTTGTTCTGGGCAACCTGATCTAGATGAAGACACCCCTGCTTATTGCAGGGGATGGATTAGAGGACCTCTAAAGGTTCCTTCCAACCCAAACTATTCTGTGGAGTAACTCAAGAATTTAAGAGGGGCAAGGGCTGCTGGAAACACAGCATGTTTTATCAGACAAGATTTCAGGCAAATAAGTCACCCTTCAGTTTTGCTATTTCTATTGTGTAATTCAAGAAGGTCTTCTTATTTGACCTCCACCCCCTCTCACCAACTGCTAATAAAAGACATCCTCTGCCTATAAACCCTGTATCATTTAACACACAGGCTTTCTTTTAGAGGTAATCTTAACTTATGAAATTTATAATGCTTGTAATAATTTTATTGTTATATTACCAATTTCTTCTTTTCCCATTTCTAATGGAACTCAAGAGACACAGTCTCATAGGCATTTTTTACTCCTTTAGCTTACATTAAAAACTTGACAGGAAAAATTCAGATAAAAACATACCGTATTTTTTATGTCATCAAAATTATATCAACCTCCATTAAATGAATTATAGGCTATTAAAGATAAAGCAAGCTCTAGACTTACTCATATTGAGACCAGGAGGAAATTGCAGCCATCATTTATTCCTTGGAGTATTCCAGATAAAATCTATCAGCAACTTCCTCAAAAGCAGATTTGTGAGTCTTGGAATGCCCAGGTTCTTAAATCACCAATATGAACAAATCTTTTGGGGACAGTCCAAACTGCAGAGCCTGGAACTCAACCCCAGGTCTGACATTTTCCAAAGTCTGAATGCACAGTGCTGTTATGTGCAATCATGTCCTACTATAGTCCCTATTCAGTCATTATGCCACATTTTCCTTTTTTTGTTTCCTTTTCTTTTTTTCCCTTTTCATTGTTTTCCTACTGTACATTTCCTGAGCTTTTCCAAAGGCTTGTTTTTGTCCAAAGGATGTTTTTGTCAACACAGAAAAACACATAGGAGCTCTAAAGATACACAGTACCACAGAGAAATAAATAAGAAATTGAGGTACTAAGCATGTATTTTCTTTTCTACTGCACCATATACTAGGATTTATTTAAATAAACCACATCCAGGGTTGAGACCAAGATAACTTTCTAAACAGATGATTTTGCATCTGCCCCAAAATCAATGCCAAGGACTGGGAAAAAGATACAATTGACAGTCTTCAGTTTATTGTCAGAAGTGCTCTTCTGATACATATTTTTGATCCATTAAAAAAAATAAAATAAAACAAAATAAAAAGCCCCAAATACTCCATAATTTTCTCATGGCTTTTTGCAGAAATCTTAGAATCTCCTACCAGGCATAAAATTTGTTAGATAAAAAATACATGCTGAGTATTTTTTGTGTTTTTTGAGTATTTACATGTGTAAAAATACACAAACAGAGTGAGCAAAGGTAAACGCATTCAATGGCAACTGAGAGTCTAAATACCAATTGTGCTCAAATACTATGCAAAGCTCCCATTCTGTACCAAGAGAAACAGCTTTTAGGTTTCCCTGAAGGAATTCACTGCTTCAGTGGAATAGTGCAAGGTTTAACAAACTTACTGCAATGGACCTCGTCACTCCAATCATCACAGTCATTGTAGCCATTACACTGCAGTTTCCCTGGGATGCAGATTCCACTGGCACACAGGAAACTCTCTTCTCCTCCACACAGTGCTGCAAAAGAGAAGAAAATAAAGAATGTGTGTTAAATTTCTCAGGGTAAGAAGAAATAAGCAGAAAAGAAAGATGGCTAGAACAGTGAGTCTTAATCAAGGCTCTTAAGAAACAAACCCCAAATTAATAAAATTCAAGCAAGTGCAAACTGGCATTTTCATCTAATTCTTGATATTTCAAAAATAGCTATCTAGGCTGAGTTAATCAGTGAGGTTCAATCTACCGTTACCTCTAAAAGGCTGCTGTACAGAGTAACTGTCAAAAAATGACCATAGGATGAGATTAAAGAAGCTCTGGGGTTTGGTTTTGGTTGTTGGTGTGTTTGGTTTTTTTTTAATTAAAGAGATGCACCAGATTAAATATCCAACTACAGTTACAACAGATGGATCCTCCCAGCCTAAATGTTTTGGCAAAAGATTGCCAGGTCAAGACCTAACAGTGTCGCAGACATCTTTCTAGAGGTAAAGGATTCCTCATTCTTATAATTCTCTGAACACCAGAAGACAGTCATTATTGCTATTAGATATATGAGGAATTAAGATATCCAAAGAGACAACTTCCCCTTACAGCTTTAGGTATCCCACTGGAAATGCCTTGCAGGGCCATTATGTTCAGAGGGAGGGAACTCGTAAGTGCCTTCCCATTCAAGTCCTTCAAGGCACTTAAAATACAGGGATGCAGACCACCATTAATTTGTTTACACCTTAGTCTATGCAATACAGACCAAACTTCTAAGCCTTTGCCTGAAAAACAAAACAAAACCCTGGCTGAGAAAAGTCCCTGTAAAGCATACAGACATACATGGGGATGCAAAGTAAAGATGGCAAGTACAAAAGCAAATATTCAGTACAAAACTTGGTTGTGGGTTTTGTTTGGGTTTGGTTTGTTTTTTTCCAAAAGCCAGAGTTAACTGTCAGGCGACTCGACAAAGCTGAACAAACCAGAGTTTCACCTCTTGTAAAAGATCAGTGAAAAAACCCCAAACCCAATAATTTTACTCCAAGCATACACACCGGAAATGAGAAATGGCTTTTAGAGATGGAGGAAAAAAATCCTGTCACTCTGACAATGTAAAGTTAGTAAATATATCCATGTGTGAGAACAGCAAGTTCAAACAACAAAATCTCATGGAAGTTCAAAATTCTACTCATAGAAATTTCATTGTAATTCAAACTTTGTATCTAAGTATTCCAAGGACAATAAAAATTTCTAATTGTAGCTTTCAAACTTGACCACAATGCAAATCACAGGTATGAAAAACCATCATTTTCAGCAGCCGCTATAGAATCACTTCCTCCCTGACCACAACATAACTCTAATTTTCCCATTTTAAAATGCCTAAATTTGCATTTTCCTATTCCTATAGGAGAATTTGGTTCATATTTTTCCTCCCTTTATTCTCTGAACCTGAGCCTTAACAAAGTCTGGAAAGTATAATTATAATCTGCATGTCAAAACTAAAAAATGGATATTGAGTATTCTCATCATAATTGTGTATTCCTCATAAAATATCTATCAACATGCATATTCATGCAGAATACAGTTTAAAATTAAGGAAAAATCACCAAATATGCGATTACAGAATTTTTAGTAGCATTAGCTTTTATGACCTCAATTTGGCACTGCAGTAAATGATAGCACAAAGGCAACGCACTCCATAAATTTCAGATTAAGCCATTAATAAATCAATGACTATGATGATATTTGTGTCAACATTTTACTTGGTTCTGTACTCAGTAGAATTCATAGTATAAGGACTTACTCTTTACAATGAAGTGTTATTCACAATAATGTATTGATTAAGCACATTTTTGGGCAAACAAAAACAGAGCTTAAGTTAAAGTTCAGTCCTAAACTAACACACTGCTGACATTCCATTTAAACTCCCTTTTCTGGAGGCACTTTCACTTACAAAAGGAGGGAAAGTTCTTTTTAATCTCTTCCAACAGAACAGTCTGTTGTGAAGTAACCCAGAACATACAAGTAATGTCATTTTATATGTCTTCAGAAGAATAGAATTATAAAGATGGTGAAAGCCAGAACAATAAGTGCACCAATAAGCCTTGAATGGCTTTGAATGACCCCCTCACCTGGGGCCTCCACCAACAGTCTCACTCAAGCCCTGCCTGACCACTACTGTAGACACAGCCTTACATCCAGCTCCAGCTCCTGATAGATATCTCATATATACACTCTAGCTGGCCTGCAGCCCTAACTTTGGCCCTGGTTCCTAAGTAGGCTTGGAGTCACGTTGGAACCTTGTCACCAGTCCTGTCTCTGGCCCTGTCTCCTGACTAGGTTCTCTGATTAGATCAAAGACCCAGATCATCACTTTGCTGTGTCTGGGGCCAGCTCTGCTACAAACACATTTTTCATACAAGGATGTGTGTGTCAGTTGACTAAGTCTAAGATTTCTGTTTCTTTGGATGAAAAATTGATAAAATAATATTTTAGGCTTAGAAAAGCACATATATGTGTTGAAAAGCAATAATCCCCTGCTGCCAAAACTTAATGTGCTGAGAGAGTGTGTGTGTGTCCACTGCCATAGTGCAATAGAAAGGACTGCTATGCTAGGACCACAGCTAAAAATGGTAATCTGAATAACTAATTGCACATGGGGTCAGTGCAGACTGGAGCTATTTGTCACTTTTGAAAAACACACTCTGCATGTTTAAGCATATCCAGTGCTCAGTGGTACATCACAGCATCAGTTCACCAAGAGATTCTGTAATTTATGAAGAATATCACATTGCTATACTCAAAGAAAGATTGTGATGAGAAATTATTATACTTTTTGTAGGTCCAATAAGGGCTGCTTCTTTAGTCCCAAGGGCAGGCAGATTTAACAGGTGTAATAGTCTTTGTTCCTGGAGAGTAAAGACTCTAGTGGCATTTTACACGTTCAAAGAATAGCTCCCATTACCTTTGCTTGTAGCTGCAAGAGCACATTTCAATGACAAATAAATCCAGGCAATACAAATGAAGAGTCCAGTTAACTGAAAGCATACAAGCAACAGTTAAGAAAATTTTTATTCCAGTGCCTTGCTCAACATTATAGTTCCCTGCAACAGTGACAGGGAAAGAGTCTCATTCTATAATATAACATCATGTTTTCTTTATTATGAGCTGATATTTTTGTTTCTTCAGCTCAGTCTTAGGCATTGCATTTTCCAATTGCTACAATCAGTAAGCCCTATAGGAGGCCCTAACAAAAATAGCCTTCCTCAGTATGGGCTCTAGTTCCCTGTAGACCAGCATTTATCCCACAGACAATGATGTCATGTAAAAATAGAATATGATAACACAATCAGAAGATTGTAATTCATCATACAAGAAAAGCTCTCTGAGATTGGAAAGGCAACTTTTAACTGACTTGGAAATCTTACATTCTTCTAACTCGGGCTTCTATAAAATTTCCTGCATGTTTGGAAAAGAAAACAGCATAGATAGATCAAAAAGAAACATTAAAGGAACCATCTTGATTTGTTTACAGATCTCCATCAGAACAGATCTTCACTGGTACTAAGAGAGCAGCCGTTACAGGCTTCTACCTTCTAGACCTAAATATGCCAACTTGGCCTGGGAGAACAAAGGTAAAAAACAGGAAAGGTATTTTATCTGTCCATTTTTCCTATAGATCAGAAAAGCAAAGATTCCAGAGTCCTATATTCATTTCTGGGCTGTGAAGAAAAGTATGTTCTAGCACTTATAAACCATTCTGACTCTCCTCTCCTAATACATCTCTATCCTATTCTGCTCCTATCCATTCTTACTCCATCACAATCTACTTCTCCATTTCTTCTTACTTAAAGTGAGCATCTTTCTACTTATCTTGTGTGTTATATGCAAACAAAAGGAAGAATTAAATCAGTTTTTCCTTCTCTCAGTTTTCATACCCAGCAGAAATCAGAAGGAATTTTAAGAAAAATTAAAAATTGATATTGAGCAGCCGGGGATCAGGTTAGGGAAGCCAAAGCCCCGACAGTATCAAATCTGGCTGGGGATGTCAAGGGCAACAAGAAAAACTTCTGCAGGTACATTGGGGATAAAAGGAAGACTAGGGAAAACGGGGGCCCATTCCGTAAAGAAACAGAAGACCTGGTCACCCAAGACATGGAGAAGACTGAGGCATTAGGTGGCTTTTCTGTGTTTGGTCTTCACTGTCAGGAGCTCTAGCCACACTGCCCAAGGCAGGCACTTTGGAGAATGAGCAACCACCCGCTGTAGGAAATCAGTTTTGAGATCATCTCAGGAATCTGAAGGTATACAAGTCCATGGGACCCAATGAGATGCAACCGCAGGTCCTGTAGGAACTGGCAGATGAATGTGCCAAGCCATCATATTTGAGAAGCTGTGGCAGTCTGGTGAAGTTCCCACTGACTGGAAAAGGGGAAAAATAAGCCCATTTTTAGATAGGGGAAAAATGAAGATGTGGGGAGCTACAGGCCAGTGAGTCTCACCTCAGAGCCCAGCAAGATGATGGAGCAGTTTCCTTCTGGAAACTACGCTAAGATACATGGAAAATAAGGAGCTTACTGGTGACAGCCAACATGGCTTCACTAAGGGCAAATTCTGCCTGACAAATTTGGTGGCCTTCTATGGCAGGGTTACAGCATTGATGGATAAGGGAAGAGCCATCTATGTATCTGCATAGATTTGTGCAAGGCATTTGACAGTGTCCTCCACAGCATCCTAGACTGGAGGGGCATGGATTTGACAGGTGGACCACTCGGTGGATAAAGAATTTGCTGGATGGTCACACTTGAAAAATTGTGGTCAATATGCCCTGCATTTCACTTAATGCAGTGGAAAGAAGAGAGAGCTTACCTGTGTATGTGAACATTGATACCAATCAGCTTCAAAACCAGAAATTGTGGAGTAACTTTTTGCAGGAGACAAAACCTTTTTCAGGATTGTGGTTGTGGTCCATATGAGAAAACAGTCAAGAGCTGAAAAAACTATTTTCCTCAAGCACTCATTCTTAACTAATAATTCCACATTATATTTTATAATGTCCCTTAATTTTATGTTTCCTCCCATTCTGCTTCCCCCATCCATTACCTCTGCCTGCTTTCTGATTCTTTGCCTATTTCTTTTCTAGCTTGGAGTTTCCCATGTGTCCTTTTTAGGACCCTTAACTTCAATGGAAGTGAAAGGTCTTTTGTGTTGTTTTTCCCACAGGGCATTGCATCATAAGGAAACAGAGAAATGGAAAGTTTCCTGGGGTGAAGGAGTTGCCAACTTTCCTAATTCTCCGATTGTGATCCTAGTATAAGAACATTTTAGAATTGACAGCTACAAGATGCATATACTGTGCCACAGAGTACATAGGGTATAGGGAGCAGGTGATGAAAATTTGCAGGCAAAAGAATACAGGAATTCCTCCATGTCCCACTGTGCTATTGTGGCTGCGTTGAATCACATGAAAAGTCCTATTTATTTCCTAATGCTGCCTCCAGAAACTGCTAAAATCAGATGCCAAGTGAAGAATAGAACAGGGCAAGGCTATGTCACAATACTTTTCCAAAATACTCCTGCTTTTTCCATCTGAGAGTCAAAGACTTGCTGTAGTTTGTGACCAACCATAGATCTTTCATCTGTTAATGTGCCCTTTTGTTTCATGGATCTATGTACATTTTAGCATGTTATGAAGTGTTACACCTTACTTATGCACTGTATGAAGAGTACCATGTTTTGGTTGCTCTAAAGGCAATTTTATTTGATACCTCCTAGTTCTTTCATAGCGTGAGACAGAGACTGTCTTCACTTAAAAAAAATTAGTAGCACTTTTCATCGTCATTTTCAGAGATATACAGTGTTTTATCTGTTGCTATATCTTGAAATACAACGGGAAGTCAATCTTGAGGATGGTAGAACAATATGTTTATTTCAGCCTGTGCTATCTGAGGCTTTCCAGGGACCTGGCTGCATAATCTTCTGTAGATGGCATTCCAGTAATCTAGCTGGGGAGTACAGCACATGGATATGGACAGCAGCCCCAGGAAGGTTTCTGAGATTTATCCCCCTAAAATGCATTATTAGATACATGTAGAATGAATGACTGATGATGCTTTTTCCTCACTCCCTTATATGTTCACAGCTAATTGGAACTGTGAAACCAGTTCAACCATCTACCAAATCTCAACAGATGGATTCCTAAAACTATGTTCAGAGTAGCTGATTTTCTCACCTCCTGGGTATTCACTTGTCACGTGTGAAAGTATATCAACCTGACCGATGCAGCCCTGTTTACAAAACTGTACCTTTTTCTCTGTGACTCGTTTTGTACACTCAGATGGTTTTACTATAATGCACATGGCTTAGATTTTCCAGTACATTC
Source organism: Pezoporus wallicus (assembly GCF_028554395.1). Taxonomy (NCBI): domain Eukaryota; kingdom Metazoa; phylum Chordata; class Aves; order Psittaciformes; family Psittacidae; genus Pezoporus; species Pezoporus wallicus. Next base: position 681,823 of record NW_026642638.1, read on the forward strand.
AGTACATCTGTGGTCACATCAGGAATGCACGCCATTATAGTTTCTCTGTAGTGGTAATGCGCACTTGATTTGCAGTGCCTTTGGAGGAAAAATTTAGACAAAGAGATAAATACCAGCAGTGACACATGAACAAGCATGTATCCACTAGATAATCCCAATTCTAACTAATTCTAACATTTTTCAGGAGAGCTGGTAATTGTCTCCAGGGTAAATGCTCTGGAATCATCACTCAAACACACATTACAAGGAGTCACATGGAAAAGATTAGTTACCCCTGCGGACATTCCAACTGGACACAAGAGGAAAATTTTTCAAAATGAGAACTATCAACCATTAGAATAATCTCTTCAGATGGTGGATTCCTAAACACTGGAGACTTTTAAGATTCATCTGGACAGGGCGCTGGGACATCTAGTCTAGGTCATGCCTTGCCTAGAAAGGTTGGACCGGATGATCTGTGAGGTCCCTTCCAACCTGTTATTCTATGATTCTCCAACAGAGCTTGGAAAGGCATGTGAAGTTCAAGGATTTTTTTGAGAAGTGATAATTTTCTTTTCAGAAAATGTGGAAGATAGAGAGTATTTAGTTACAACTGGACAAAAATAATCAAGAGAAAAAAATTCTTTTTGATTCAGTGACACTGTGCTAAAACAAGAAGGTACAGCAGCGAGACCTTATTTTCAATAAACACAAGAAATAACTACAGCCCTTATCCAACTAAAGCACAACTAAAACCATCAGTGTGTTATCGGCATTGTTCTCAGACTAAAGTCAAAAATACAGCACTGCACCAGCTACTAAGGAGAAAAATAACTGTTACAGCTGAACCCAGGACAGCCCTAAAAAGATAATCACATCATCAAACAAAACAAATTATATGCCAGGCATATGTGGTCAGGGAGGACTTCACTGCATGTAATCTGGAAGCATTATCCCCAAAAGAAATCACAAAGTTGAGACATAAGCAGCCATATGCCAAGGACATGCTCTTGAAATTTCCAAGAACTAAGCCCTGAGAAGAGTGTGAAGAGCTCTTTGGGCTGAGCACTAGGTAAAAAGGGATTGGAACAGTGAACCGATCCCTGCTGTTTGGTTCTACTGTGTTCAGAGAAGTAATTTTTTTCAAATATACAAGCTGCAGCAAAATATTCAACCACAACATAATTTATTTCTGTAAGAGAAACAGCCTCTCAAATCTGGACTCTCACATTTTTCTGTCATAAAGAAGCCATTCTTTTAAACCATTCTTTCAAATAAAAAGTAGACATATTATCTACAGCTTATGATTCCACATGAAAACTATTCACATCCAAGCATCATGCACAATAGTTCATGAAGAAATGAATTTAAAATGTCTTTTGCTTTATACAACACGATGTCAAAACTGCCAATAAAGGGTCTGGGTCTCCACAGTCTGCCAAGTAGGAGCAGTGAATGTCACAACTGGCATTAGATTATTTTCCTCTAGTGAGAAATACCAAGCTTCCACTGTGTACTTTTCTGTAATTGATGCAGTTCACTACCAGACAGAAACAAATCCTACCATACAGATTATGGAAGAACCATGCACTAATCTAACAAACTTCTTCTCTAGGAATATTAAATATATGATTTTAGCTAGAAGATATTCTGAATCTTGAAAGTTTCAGAAGTCAGCAGTCTCTTCTGGCTTAACCTTAGAGTTCAGCTCTCTAGATCTGGTGGGGCTTTTGAACACTTTGGCCAGCTGCAGTCTGTCAGAATTTAACATGCACATTTATATCATACCTTGAATTCAGTCAGTGTATCACACATTCATGAAGCTCAGGTTTCTAATGTGCTGTTGCTCTTTCAGAATAACTCTGTGCCCAGTACCAGCACACTCAGTACTAGTCACTCTCATTGTCCAATGTACAACCCCTTACCACACTTACATATTTATGCTACAGCCTCTTTATCTGTCATTTGAACCTGTCATGAAGACAAAATTACTGTAGTCCTAATTCCTGTAATGTTCACCCTGTGCCTAGGGAGCCAAGAAGGCAAACAGCATCCTGGCCTGTATCAGCAATAGCGCAGCCAGCAGGGCCAGGGCAGTGATCATCCCCCTGTACTCAGCACTGGTGAGGTTGCACCTCAAGTACTGTGTTCAGTGCTGAGCCCCTCACTACAAAAAAAGACACCAAGGTGCTGAAGCAGGTCCAGAGAAGGACAATGAAGCTGGTGAAGGCTCTGGAGCACAAGTCTGATGAGGAATGGCTGAGTGAACTGGGGTTGTTTAGCCTGGAGAAAAGGAGGCTTAGCAGAGAACTCACTGCTCTCTACAGCTACCTGACAGGAGGTTGTAAGGAGCTGGGGGTCAGTCTCTTCTCCCAAGTAACAAGCAATAGTATAAGAGGAAACAGCCTCAAGTTGTGCCAGGAGAGGTTTAGATTGGATATTAGGAAAGACTTCTTCACCAAAAGGGTTGTCAAGAATTGGAATAGGCTGCCCAAGGACATGGTTAAGTCTCCATTCCTGGAGGTATTTAAAAAACATGTAGATGTGATTAGGGACATGGTTTAATGGTGGACTTGGCAGTGCTGGGTTAATGGCTGGACTCGTTCTTGAGGACATTTTCCAACCTAAATGATTTCATGAGTGGATGCATACAAACTACAATTTTTAAAAAGTTTACATCTCAAACAGCTCTGGGCTCATTTTCATAACAAGAGAAAAGGAATACACTTGAAATTTGGGCTGTGTATAAGGTTTCTGCTCCAAATAACAATCCTGTATTTACTAGAGCTTAGCAAAGAAAAAGTTAGCAGAATGTTTTTAAAGGGCATGTTACTCTTCTCCTACCTTTTTTACTTGAAACAGCTCAGAATTTTTGATGCAAAGAAAAAAAAGCCTCAAATCAATACAAGTCTGAAAAAAAGCATAGAATAGTTAGGGTTGGAAAGGACCTTAAGATCATGAAGTTCCAACCCCCCTGCCATGGGCAGGGACACCTCACATTAAGCCATATCACCCAAGACTTTGTCCAACCTGACCTTGAACACTGCCAGGGATGGAGCATTCACAACTTCCTTGGGCAACCCATTCCAGTGCCTCACCACCCTAACAGGAAAGAATTTCCTCCTTATATCCAATCTAAACTTCCCCTGTTTAAGTTTAAACCCATTACCCCTTGTCCCATCACTACAGTCCCTAATGAAGAATCCCTCCCCAGCATCCCTATAGGCCCCCTTCAGATACTGGAAGGCTGCTATGAGGTCTCCACGCAGCCTTCTCTTCTCCAGGCTGAACAGCCCCAACTTTCTCAGCCTGTCAAAAAAAAAAACAAAACAAAAAAACAAGCCTCAAAAAATTACAGCACAGCAAAACTATAACCAGCTGACAACCTGACATTATCACAGTAATGTGAAGGAGCAGAACTAGAAATAATAATTTCACCCCGGAGATTTTCCTACACAATAAAAATACATTATTAAATAGAAAGTCATGAACATGACATAATCATTAAGAAGGGAAACTTACACTGCTTTCCTTTTTCTTGGTGTGGTGAGAAGCATACCCTTGTAGTCGTGTCATTTTCAGTTTTGTTTTGGAATTGAGAGCACTTCAGGAACTCTGGCCAAGAAGCATTTACCATACCAAGGACTGGTTCACAGCCTTCTTTTGCTTCCTCACAAAATGTCCTGCAGGGCAAGAGACCTTGACTGGAGAAAAGAGACAGAGAACAAAAATATAAAGATTACTACTCTTGTAGATTGCGAAAACTTTTTTAAAAGTAAAACGTAATAATAATCATTCCTGAGTAATTTTATGTTCTACAAAGTTACAGAAAACAGTGCCAAATCTTCATTATTCATTGAAACCTCTGGCTTTCAGGTTAAATTTAAGCCCAAATAAAGCTCAGAACAGTTTCTGAGTTCAACTGTGCACAAGCTGAAGCCGAGATTTCATCAACAGTTGAACAAATACAATGGTGTAGTGACACCACACAGGAGAAAACTTGCTTCTTCACCCTTTCCTTCTTCCCCACACTTGTGCAGACCTTCTCTCTCTGACTGGCAAACACTTTCATTAGCTTATTAAAAAATCATTAACTTGGAAAAAAACTTTTTGTGTTTTTGCCTGGGTAAGCCTTCTGACCTGGAGTGGGTTTGGTGGCAGGACTTGTGAACCTGCGGGAGGACCCACGCTAGAGCAGATTGTGAAGAACTGCAGCCTGTGGTAAGGACTCACTCTGGAGAAGTTCATGGATAATTGTCTCACATGGAAGGGATCCCACGCTGAAGCAGGGGAAGAGTGTGAGGAATCCTTCCCCTGAGGAAGACGGAGCAGCAGATACGACCACAACCCCATTCCCCATCACCCTGCGCTGCTCACAGGGTAGGAGACAGAACACATTGGGAGTAAAGTTAAGCCCTGGAAGAAGGGAGCGGTGGGGGAAGGTGTTTTAAGACTTGGCTTTTATTTTCTCATTATCCTGCTCTGATTTCATTGATAATAAATCAATTTTCCTCAAATTGAGTTTGTTTTGTCCATGATGGTAATTGGTGTGAGATCTCTCCCTGCCCCTATCTCAGCTTCCAAGCTTTTTGTTATATTTTCTGTCCCCTATCCAGCTGAGGACAGGAGTGACAGAGCGGCTTTGTTGGGCACCTGGCCTCCAGCCAGAGCCAACCCACCACAGATATATACACAGAACAGTAGTAATTTAGAAATTACTAGACTTCTAAAAAGCAACTGCATAGTGATCAAATAAACCAAGCAGACCTTGCAGTCTCTAAAGAAGCTCTGACAAACCAGAAAACATAGGATTATCCAGCAATTACTACAATATTTGGCCCAGTTTCAATGTTCAGTCATGTGTGCTCCATAAATTATTTCTGGATAATGATCAAGTTTAGTACGGACATATTGCTTAATCTACTGAAGGATGAAAGGTGATTAAAAATCTCCATCTTGATTAGTCTTATTTACAGCTACTTAGAGACCAACCATTTTAAAAATAAACTGGCAGGTCTATGGCAACCTTTATTTGGCACCAGTAGCAGGCACAGAAACAGGTTACTACATATTAGGGTGCAATTCTGGTCTTCAGGATATGATGTTTGATGAAAGAACAGATATGCGACATATTTTTAACTCTGTGGTTACTTTCCCACATTTAAAAGTTCATACTTCAGTTATTTCAGCTTGGGCACAGCTCTTGATATCAGCAGCATATGCAGCTCTTGCTTCCAAATGTCTAGATCTGTTTTTGTGCCGCTCTCAGTTTTGCAATAGTTGTTAGTAGGCTGTATAGTAAGGCAGGTCAAGTAGCTGATTCAGCTGAAAAGTAATGTGACCAAAAAAAGGTATTCTTTTTTCTCATCTGACAACTGAATTGTCCCCTCCAAATGGATACAGGCAAAGCAGGAATAAGATGTCAGGAGACGGAAAGGCAGAAATCACTGAAGCTGACAAAAGCATTAAATAATATATACAACTAACCATTCTGCAGAGACCTCCCCATGCTACCTATTCTATTATATAATTCTATAATATATCTAGTGCTCATTATTTATTGTGTCATTTCATTGTGTCCTGACAGTAGCATTCTCCACTAGTAAAAGCACTGCCATAGCCATGTTCTATTGAGAAATTAAGTACTGCAGTTTTACAGATTAAAACGACAGAGTGTAAATGACTTGCAGAAGGTTATAAACAAAGCTGGCATGCCAGAGCCGAAAATACAGCATGAAGATCACTCTTAGAACACACAACTGTTGACTGCACTGTTCTGGCTAAGGGTCACAGTTGCAGTTCAGTAGACAACCTGACTGAAGGCAGACTGATGAACATTTTCAGCTACTGCTGGTCCTCATTACTGTTCTTTCCCCAGATACATCCCTTCAGTTGTTCCAGGATAACTGTTCCTGTGGCCACACAGTAAGCTGTATTCACATATTGAGCCAAGTTAACCCTAGGGTATTTGGCTGGATTATTTTTTCAGCCAGATCTGTTTAAGGAAAAGTTTAAACTGGCCTGGCTACGAGAGGAAATATGAATCATACTACAGCCATGCTATAAAGCATTGTGGGGTAATTCACTTATCATTTATAGGCACACAGGCTAAGAATGATGATAGATCCAAGGTCTGAGGCAGAATAAAGGATCAGTAAAACAGTTGTGAGAGAGTGCTGGGGAGAGGAGGAATTACACAGACAACTCAGGGACAGAACACACATGACAAACTGAAAACCCGGGAAACATGAAAAAATTATGTGAAGAAGAAAACTGAGTTTACCCTTTACATTTCTACAATCCTGAAATAAACCAAGTTGAAGTGACAAGCTGACACAGCAACCAGGTAGTTCTAATTGTCATTAATATTTTTCAGGATTTTCTAACAAGGATTTCCACAGAATATAAATGCCACAGAATTTTCTACAATAGAGCAAACACCCACACCCAAGATTACAGCTTTTTAGAGTGATTGTTCTTGTGAAAAATTCCTCTGTACCCTAACATAGCATTAAAGATGTAGAGCAGCATATTCAGAGACACTTAAAGGAGAGCTGTATGAGGCAAGCTCATAAAAATCTCAACATTACTTTTTGATTCGTGGATTTGTAAATAAATGGGCCGTTTAAGGTTTCATTTTCACATAATCAAGAAAACAATGTACTTCCATCTTCCATCGTTTAGTTTTGAGCCTTATCTTGTAAGTTATTTGTAAAGAATGCAATTTTTTTCCTATTTTGTCTCCAGTTATAAGTTTAAACCTGAAATTTGCTGCTTTACATAGTAATAAAATCTGAAAAGAAAGCAGATTATTTTAGATTCTTGTGGTTATTTCACTTGACAAAATTATATTGAATTCATATAGCAACATCCAAGGAAGAAGTCTCAACTCCATGCAATGCTTTGTAGTACTGGATGCAGAGCTAGCTGCACATATGTTTTGACTTCCCATCTTGTTTTTAGCTCATATGTATGTATTGTTTTCTTGAAGCAGGTTCCTGTGTGTAAGTATAAAGATGCATAATTAACACCTAAAAGGACAATATAGGACCCAAAAGCTGAAAAACATTTTACATCTTAAAGGAAAAACATTTTACATCTTAAAGCTAGCAAAATGATTTAATGTGCTTTGTATGACAGCCATAGCCAGCAAAGAGGATCTTCCAGATCTCTCTTACTGATCCCATAAAGATGCATAATTACACCTTAAAGGACAATACAGGACCCAAAAGCTGAAAAACATTTTATATCTTAAAGGAGAAAAAAGGCCTGAGAGGTGATCCTGGCAGAAGGCAGCAGCAGCTCAGTTCCCCAGAAGTAAGGACTACTATTAATTAATTGGCTGAATTGCTGGGCACTTGCAAAAGCCTTAGAACAAATCACTGATATCCAAGAGAACCATACTTAACAAAGAGCTCACACAGAACTCTGAAGGCTTTTCAGACAGAGTAAGGAAATATAAATTCCTGATTCCAGTGACAGTGGAACTCGGAACAAATCCAAAAGGTACTATTAAAACGATTACTCTTACCCATCCAGAAATGAGTTAAGGGGGCAGCAGCTGCTGCTGAATTTCGCATCTTCTACACCTCCTGCTATTGAATTAAGCATTTTCTATATCAGCTGCTGTTGAATTTAACATCTCTTTCAGGACTAGCAATGCCCCTGGTACAATGTGGCCAAACTCAGCTGGTATCTGTAAGGATGGACACATACAGTCTCTACAATGCAGGTTAGAATTTGTAATCAGTTCAATCAATTATTTTGCAGGGAAAACCTAGATAAATTAACCAAAATAAGGATTCATTTCTATCTGGAATCAACAACCACTAGAAGTTCGGAAATCCACTCTGATTCTGCTGTCACTTTCTGGACATGACAGCACCATAAGTGACAGCTGATCAAATACCGTAACAATCAAAACCACCTGATGTATAGGTTATAATGTATAGCAGAAGCACTTTATCTGTCCTACCACACTGAGAAAAGTGCTCCATAAATTTTGCCTTACAGCACTGAAATTATTACCACAAAAAAAAAGCTAGCAAAATGATTTAATGTGCTTTGTATGACAGCCATAGCCAGCAAAGAGGATCTTCCAGATCTCTCTTACTGATCCCATCACTTGATTCAAACATGCCAGTGAAAATGTGAAAGATATAGTAAATGAATTAATGAGAGCTACAGTTCAGACAGGAGACCATTTAAATAAATGTTATTTAAAACACTGCTATGATTATGAGCCATTTTAACAATCTTGCACCATCTGCCAAAACTTCTCCTAAATGAAGTTTCTGAAAATTTTCACCTGATATTCATCATGCAAGTGCTGAAAACAATGTTGATTTAATTTACTCTATAGAAATATCTCTTGCAAAAAAGAAACTTCTAATATGTCTGAGAATCCAGGCTACAAGGTCTTTAGATGTTGGCAAACAAAATTTGCACTTGGCAAAGACAAGCTGTCACAGTGAAATGGAAGTCCTCTGAATCACACAAAGTTATTCCAACAGAACATTTTTGCTACAAAAATTCTGGAATAACAGTAAATCATACACAGCACATAACCATTTGCATGATCAGCATAATAAAGGCACCCAAAACAACATTGTGCCTAAAGGACAGCCTCCAATTTCCAGAGATCACGGTGACCGGTACCCTCAATTTCACATAGCTTTCCAGAACTCATGCCTCCCTGTGCACTTCAGAGCACCATTAAAAGGAAGGCCTCAAGAATCAGCCTAAATTAAAACTTTCTGTACCACATCAGGAATCCTAAGGAATCAGACTCCTATAACTCATTTACACTCTAGGGTCCTCCTTGTCAAGTGGAAATTCATTGCAATCCATTATCATGCTGCTTCCTCACTAAGTTGTTTTATAAACACTTCATGCTGGCAGGAACAGATGTTATCAAAAGAAAGAAGCTGTCCTACCCCCTACTCAGCCTGGCTTCCAAACTTCTCCCCACCTCTCTTTGTGCCAGCATGACGCATCACGCTGTTACACAGTGAATCAGATCAGTCACTCCCAGTTTAATTCAGATCAGTTTCCTGATCCAATATGTCATGGAGCTAAACAAATACTCCTGCCAGGACATGGAAAGGGCACTGATGAGCTGGGGAATAGCAAGCAGGGAAACAGGATAAGACTGATTCTTTCAGCAGCACTACAAAATTACACAAACTTAAAATTTACCATGAAACAGTTATCTGGAACACGTTCTCCAGAGAGGCTGTGGAATGTCCACCCTTAGAGATACTCAAAATTCAATTGGAAATGGCTGTGAGCAATCTCACCCATCTTTAAAGCTGACCCTGACCTGACCAAGGGGGTGAACTAGAAGAGCTCCAGAGATCCCTTCCCACCTGCACAACCCAGTGATACCAACTTGCCTATCTTGCCCAGGATGGTATTTACTGCTACAGTCTCCATTGGGGCGACAGAAACTTCTCACTGGAGAGACAAACGCATAAAACATTAGTATGTCTCACTAACTGAACTCTGACTCGTTTTTAACTGCAGGGGTTTGAAACTTATTTTTTAAGAAGCTGAGCATTAAAAGTGGCTAAAAATGAGCTGAAAAGCATATGAATTAGTGGAGAATCCTTTAACCACTATTCAAAAACCTTTGTTTATTAAACTCTGCACAAGACAGTGTATTCATATCTACTAGAGGAGTTTTGCTCTAGTAAGATAAAACGTTCCCTCATCTATATGTTTCAGGTTTTGAGTCCAGGTGCACAAGTCTGATAGTTTTCTATCCGTTAATGCTCCCTGTTTGTGAAAATGCAAACATTTACTGGCAGCTCCTGTCCTATCATTATTGGAATTTATTAAATTAAATAAATCCCATTTTGTGAAAACAAAGTGTGTGTTTTCTAGCAGAAATATTAAGGTTCCAAGCATTAACAAAAAGCCATGTCTGGCTTATGATTTGTTGCAAACAATTATTTCAATTACTCAAGTGATCAGTATTTGTTTATAAGTAGTACACTGCATGTGTAGGAGGATGACCTGTGATCCCTAGGTAACATAGCAACCTAGAAACCAGAAACCATAGCTTATAATAGATAACACACACAACAAACCACTACAACAACAGAGCTGGAGGCGATCAACCAGTAAAATACACATTTATAAAGTAACCAGTCCTCCTGATTTTCTTTTATGCCTCCTTCCCTTAACTCCTCCGAGCAGCATTGTGAAATATGTTTTCAAAGGGACATTCCTATACCCAGATTGTTCTCAAACATATTTCTCTGCTTGATAACCTTTTAACTCTGGTCTATCCATAATTCCTCCCAACAAGCACACTTTAAAAGAAGATTCTTTTGTGGCTTGGAAAATTTTTTGTGGTTAATACATTAGATCACTGGAGAGGGTGAAACAATGCATGCAAGTTTGATGTTGCCTGCTACGGTAAGCAGAGATTTCACACCCACTGGACCACAGACATTATTCTGGCCAATGTAGGATGCCATTGCCTATATCTCTATACTACTTTTCTAGCTTTTTTTTTAATTATTATTAATTTCTTAAGCAATCCCTTCCTTCTGTACACTGACTTCTTTACATACTATAAATACCAGTAGTTGTAAACAGTCTCTATTTGTCGGTGGGGAATAGACAGTTCTCTGATGGGGAAAACACATTCTCTCCAGCATCTAACCTCTTTGCCCTGTTTTCTCTGTATTTTGTCCCTGGTCTGCCCTTCCCCTACACTGCATCTGCCATCTACTGGTACATAACTGTAAAAGAGTTTGGCGTCAGACACTTAATTTCAGGCCTTTTTATGTAAGGGCTTGCCGTTAGCTCCAGTGCCAGCCCCAGCTGTTGGGAGAGTCTTTCTTAGGCCAACTTGCACCAGCAGAGCCATAACATCGACAGAGCAGCTTTCACAAACCATGATTTCTTAGAGATATGTAAGCCAAAGTCTGGGGGTTAATTTCTGTAGGTATGTCCATAGGTAACTATATTTTATAAACAGAAGTTCCCCTAAAGTAAACACATTTTCTCATCTACTTCACTTACCTTCCTAGCTTCCAGAAGCCATGATAAAGAGCTTACCACTTACTAGAGCAGCCTCCCTGACAAACTTCAAGTTCCATTGCTCAAATACATGGAGATATGAGGAACTATTGGTGATTACAGGAACACCTTTTCACAAGTAACCCATTTTTTTATTTCTGCATTTGACCAGGCATAAAAAAATTTAAATTGTGCTTCTTTCCCCACCCCCTAAAAAAAAATAAATTATATACATCTGAAGAAAGGGTCCTATAAGAAAACATGCTAATCAACTTTAAACACAGGCAGTTTGGCTAATGCCATAACATTGCCCATACTTTCCTTAGCATTCCTTGGAAAAAACAAACTTTATATTTGTTACCTTTATACTGTCTCAGTTTGGAACCAAGTAGTAATGGCTCCTAAGGTGATAACTTCTATCCTAAGGTGATAACTTCCTTTTAATGGTGCTCTGAAGTGCACAGGGAAGCATGAGTTCTGGAAAGCTATGTGAAATTAAGGGTACTGGTAACAGTGATCTCTGTAAATGGGAGGCTGCCCTTTAGGCACAATAACTTCTGACTAAGTTGGGTAATGGCTCCTAAGGTAAAAACATGCTGACCTCAAGGTCTGAGTTCTGAGGGACAGTGCAAAGTATAATCATCTCATTTGGAATTTTTTCTGCCTTCTAAGTAATAGTTACACCATGCTAATAGAATAACTCCTGAAGTATGAAATTATTTATAATACAGCTTGAACTGAGGAAAAAGAGAGATCTTCAGAAATGCTACTTCTCAAATGCTGTTTCTTCCTTTGTTTCTTGGCAAGATGCTCAGTGCCAATGTTTCAATGTGAGCATTCCTTTCTTTGAAGTCAGATGTAAACCAGCTGTTTCTTAACATTTCACTTGTATCTCATAAAGAACACATTCTAGTCTTAGAACAGCAGAAATAAAGATTTGTTTCTTGAATAATTATTTTTCCTCAGATCCAGAGCTGGCATTAGAGGATTTGTTTTCCTCTAATTCCATTCTCCGTGCAAATATTCCATCACTTTCTGAATCTGCTATTGTAGATTTTCTTTGTTTGATACATACCTATTCATTATTTATTCAGTTCTCTGACTGAACTATCTCCAATTTGATTCCCTGTCCCTGTAATTGGAAAACGAACTCAGGTATGTTCAGCACATTCACTGAAACATGGTTTCAATCATGACCTTCCCTATGACACCTGTTATTATACATAAATATTTCCAAAGGAAGGAACTTTTCAGTGTTGTTTTACAGATATCGTAAGCTGACAGGTATTTTTTTGCTACTTTGAATCTCTACCCTGCGCATTACAACCAATTCACTTTCTCGTTGCTGCAAATCAGTTCTATTTCATCTTGAATTAGTGCATTAGCAATTTGAGGGTAGACTGGAGCTGAAAATTATCATTTACATTGTGCAGAAAACACTTTACTAAATGTTTCTCATGGTGTGCTGACTGCCATTAGCAATTCTATCCTCAATGTTTTATTTCTGAAAAAATTAGACTATGCAACCACTACTAGTACAACTAGCGGTGAAATTACAGGTGTGGGAAGGCACACTGACTGTGACAAAGGGCACAATGAATGAAAAAAAATGTTCATTTGCTCTGCTGATCTGGGCTTTCTCCAGTTACACACACCCTGTGTGTCCCTCATTGTCTGCTAAACAATAACAATGATATAAATTTCCTTTCTCGAATGCTTTAAGTCAACAACAAAAGACACAAAAATGAGGAGCAGTGACAGAGCACACTATTTGTGTCAGCAAGTATTCACAACTTCATCACACTATATTCCTCTCAAATTTGCGTTCACTTTTGACAGCATTTGACTCTACATGTTTTTCATTAGCTGGATGTCTGACATTGTGTGGTTCAAGTCACAGCCATGCTCACAGGAACTACAACTAGACTTAAAAGCTGAAGGCTGTATTATGACTCTATTACATATTCACAGATAGCTTTTACAACAGTGTATTTTCTGTACATAATCAGTCTAATGGATTCCTAAGGGCCTAAAGCCAAGATATGGCAACATTTAAACCTAAACATATGTGATTCCAAACATTCTAGATATAAAGCACTTCATCCACTGAACATCACCTATGCTTTATTCACGATGAAAAAGCTGAAGTTCATGACTTTCTGTTTCAAGGCTGATGAATAAAATAAATAGATATTCTTGACAGACAACCATTGCCAAAATTCCAGCTGGAATAGCCTGTTTGAATCATGTTAACTTGATTGGTAAAAGAGGCACCACCAAAAAGAAAGCATATTAAAGGATGAAGCAACTCCCACAGGATGTGAAAAGGCAGATTGCAAAGTCAGGAAACAAGTGAAAGCCACTATGCAAGCATCTGAAAACAGCCTACACGCCATGTGCTTGGGTCATGGCAAGAAAGACACTGGGTGGAATCATAAGAACAACCTAGAAGGACAAGGGGGGGGGGTGGGGGGGGGTGGGGGGTGGATGTGTGAGAGAAAATCATCCCACCTTTCCTCAGAAGATACTGAGTGATCATCACCAATGTGGTAGCTTAAGTTTTTTAATCCGGTAGTGACAATTCTTAATGAAGCCACCACAGATAGGATACTATGACGGGATTCTAAATGTCCTTCCAGGCAGGCTTCTCAATACAATTACTTTAAAAATTACTCTGAAACTGTAACTTCACATGTGTGTAAAACTTAAACATTTCTTAAGAGCTGGAGAATGGCAAAGTTCTCTGTAAAACTATAATTTGACATCTCCACGCAGGTGCATTATAAAAGGATAGTGTAGCAGCCGTGTCACTGACTGTTCACCCAGAGTTCTTAGCAGCTGCTATGTTGTCCTGGCATATTTACCTGCTTTTGACACCAAAATCAGGTGGATTAAAACAAGACTAAAACATGCCACTGGAGGACTGCCTATCCAAACTCATACACAGTCGTAAATCATTCACGTACAATTAAAGCCATTATGGAGATTGCATAATGAATACTGATTTAAATATATGCTAACAGCTTCCTGTTCAAAATTTTAAAATGAAAATTCTTGTTAGCTGTGTAAAGAAATCTATGTGACTCAATCAACTTTTCTCCTAAATGTTTCAAAACCTTCAATTAACCCTAAAAAAAAGTTTTTATATAACGTCTTATTGTTTTAAAAAAATCTAAATGTGCACTGTGGCAAAAGAAAAATAAATAAAAATTCATGTCTACTTTACTGTAAAAAACACTCTAAGCAGGAGAAATAAAGAACATGGATAAGCTTAGAGTGCAGGCCACAAAAGCAGGAAAAGGGAAATAGCAATAGCCACATCACTGATCTCATTCATGGGTCATACAAAACATGACAAACAGATAGCCCTTAGTCTATAAAGAGTGATTCTTTTCCACATTCTCAGAGGACCTGAAAGAAATTTTCTTCCTTCCACCTCACCCCAAATTTGTCTAAAACTGTTGTTAGTTTACAATAAAAGATACATATGTATTTCTGGATTTATTTTTGGACCTAATATTTCATTCGAATTTCTGCCCATAATGAAAATGAAGCATTTTCTTTTCTTCCTTTTTATAAAATTACAGAAAATAAATTAAAAGAAAGGAAAAAACCAAAACCAAAACAGAACACAAAATTGAATTTGCAATTATGAGTCATAAGAGAGCTATTTAGAACCATAGAATCATAGAATAGTTAGGGTTGGAAAGGACCTTAAGATCATGAAGTTCCAAACCCCCCTGCCGTGGGCAGGGACACCTCATGCTAAACCATATCACCCAAGGACTTGTCCAACCTGGTCTTGAGCACTGCCAGGGATGGAGCATTCACAACCTCCCTGGGCAACCTATTCCAGTGCCTCACCACCCTAACAGGAAAGAATTTCCTTCTTATATCCAATCTAAACTTCCCCTGTTTAAGTTTTAACCCGTTACCCCTTGTCCTATCACTACAGTCTCTAATGAAGAGTTCCTCTCCAGCATCTCTATAGGCCCCCTTCAGATACTTGGAAGGCTGCTAACAAATATCAAAGGATATCTGACTGCATACAAACTATTCACAACTGCTTAGAATCTTTTTTCTATTAACCTAATTTCCAGTAGTTAATTTCCCATACCTCCAACATACCATGCAGCCCTAATTCTGAGCCTTTTGGCTTTCTACTGGCTACTGGCATGTGTGGCATAGGTATTACAACACAATAAAAATATTTGCTACATATAGACATTAACACGACAAACTCCTTTGTAAGAAAGAGCCTGAAAATCAAAGAAAGCATTTCCCCTCCATTATAATATTTCATCCTTTAGAATAAATCTGAGAGGGGAAAAAGAAAAAAAAAAGGACAAAAAAGCAAAACGTCTAATTATAGCAGAGAATTTTTTCCCCTTACACTGAGTAAGTGTGAGATCACAAGTAAAATGAATGAATGTTAATGAGTTAAATGAATTCGCAGACTTTAATCAAGAGGAAAAATAATATTGTATGTAAAGATACAGGATATAAAAGTTACAGGCTCAGTTCTCTGCTCTGCTGCAAATATTACTGTGGGGATCTGTTACAGAGTGCCTGATCAAGAGGACTCTGTGGATGAAGCGCTCTATAGACAGATAGGAACAGCCTCACGCTCACAGGCCCTTGTTTTCATGGATGACTTCAACCACCCTGACATCTGTTGGAGGGACAGTACAGCCCGGCACAAGCAATCCAGGAGGTTCCTCAATTGTGTGGAAGATGACTTCCTTCTGCAAGTAATAGAGGAGCCAGCAATGAGAGGTGCCATGCTTGACCTCGTGCTCACCAACAGGGAAGGGCTTGTTGGAAATGTGACACTCCAGGGGCAGCCTTGGATGCAGCGATCATGAGATGGTCGAACTTGAGATCCTCAGGACAGCGAGCGTGCAGCAAGCTCACTGCCCTGGACTTCAAAGAGCAGACTTTAGCCTCCTCAGGAGCCTGCTTAGGAAGGTTCCATGGGATACAGCCCTAGAGGGCAGGGGGGCCCAAGACTCTTGGTTGATATTCAAGGATCACCTGCTACAAGCTCAGGAGTGTTGCACCCCAACTAGAAGGAAGTGCAGCAGGAGGGCCAGGAGACCTCCTTGGATGGATAAGGAGCCCCTGAGGAAAATTCAAAGGAAAAAAGAGGCTTATAAAAGGTGGAAGCAAGGACAGGTGGCCTGGGAAGAATACAGGGATGTCATCTGGGAAGCTAGGGACCAAGTTAGGAAAGCTAAGGCCCAGTTAGAATTAAACTTGGCTAGGGATGTGAAAGATAACAGGAAGGAATTCTATAGGTACATTCTCGGGACAATGTAGGCCCCCTCCGGAAGCTATCAGGAGAAGCGGCTGCCCTGGATTTGTAGAAGGCTGAGGTTCTCAATGACTTCTTTGCCTCAGTCTTTGCTGGCAAAGGCTCTGACCACACCACCCAAGACTTGGAAGGCAGATACAGGGACTGTGAAAATGAAGACCCTGGGCCCACTGTAGGAGAGGATCTGATTAGAGACCATCTTAAGAACCTGAATGTACACAAGTCCATGGGACCTGATGAAATCCATCCACGGGTCCTGAAGGAGCTGGTGAATGAAGTTGCGAAGCCGCTGGCCATCGTATTTGAGAAATCATGGCAGTCAGGTGAAGTTCCCGATGACTGGAAAAAGGGAAATATAACCCCCATTTTCAAGAAGGGGAAAATGGATGACCTGGGGAATTACAGAGCAGTCAGTCTCACCTTTGTGCCTGGCAAAATCTTGGAGCAGGTTCTCCTGGAAGGCATGCTAAGGCACAGGAAAATCAACAAGGTGCTTGGTGACAGCCAGCATGGCTTCACTAAGGGGAAATCCTGCCTGACCAATTTGGTGGCCTTCTATGACGGGGCTACAGAACTGATGGACAGGGGTAGAGCAGCTGATGTCATCTACCTGGACTTGTGCAAAGCGTTCGACACTGTCCCACACAACATCCTTGTCTCTAAATTGGAGAGACATCAATTTGATGGATGGACCACTCGGTGGATAAAGAACTGGCTGGATGGCCGCACACAAAGAGTTGTGGTCAATGGCTCAATGTCCGGCTGGAGACCATTAATGAGTGGCGTCCCTCAGGGGCTGGTGTTGGGACCACTCTTGTTTAACATCTTTGTCGCTGACATGGACAGTGGGATTGAGTGCGCCCTCAGCAAGTTTGCCGATGACACCAAACTGTGGCTCGGTTGATATGCTGGAGGGAAGGAATGCCATCCAGAGGGACCTTGACACACTTGTGAGGTGGGCTGATGCCAACCTCATGAAGTTTAACCATGCCAAGTGCAAGGTCCTACACCTGGGTCGGAGCAATCCCAGGCACAGCTACAGGTTGGGCAGAGAAAAGATTCAGAGCAGCCCTGTGGAGAAGGACTTGAGGGTGTTGGTCGATGAGAAAATGAACATGAGCCAGCTTCAGTGTACGCTTGCAGCCCAGAAAGCCAACCATATCCTGGGCTGCGTCAAGAGGAGCGTGACCTGCAGGTTGAAGGAGGTGATCCTGCCCCTCTACTCTGCTCTTGTGAGACCTCACCTGGAGTATTGTGTGCAGTTCTGGTGTCCTCAACATGAAAAGGACATGGAACTGTTGGAACAAGTCCAGAAGGGCCACGAGGATGATCAGGGGACTGGAGCACCTCCTGTATGAAAGTAGTCTGAGAAAGTTGGGGCTGTTCAGCTTGGAGAAGAGAAGGCTGCGTGGAGACCTCATAGCAGCCTTGCAGTATCTGAACAAGGGCTATGAGGAAGCTGGTGGGGGGGACTTTCTGTTAGGGACTGTAGTGACAGGACAAGGGGTAACGGGTTAAAACTTAAACAGGGGAAGTTTAGACTGAATATAAGGAAGAAGTTCTTTACTGTAAGGGTGGTGAGGCACTGGAATGGTTTGCGCAGGGAAGTTGTGAATGCTCCATCCCCGGCAGTGTTCGAGGCCAGGATGGACAGAGCCTTGGGTGACATGGTTTAGTGTGAGGTGTCCCTGCCCATGGCAGAGGGGTTGGAACTTCATGATCTTAAGGTCCTTTCCAACCCTGACTATTCTATGATTCTATTAGATGATTCTATGATCTTACTTGGTCTTGGCTTCCCTAGCTATTAATGTGACAGTATTAAGTGTTAAGACAAGTTTTTAAAATCTGATTTTGAAGTCATGCTGGAAAGATCTCACCCATTCACCGAAGAAGGAAGAAGCTTCATAATGCCTTAAAAAAAGGTCTCTTACTATCCAAATTATGAGCAAGTAATAAGCAAGCAAAAGGTCTCACTGTACTTTAACTTTCCACGTTCCATTCTCACAGAGGTTTTAGTTGTATTTTCAAACTTCACATTTATTGAAAATTGTATTTTAAAGGTACTGTTGCATAATTTCTTAAAAGAGCAGGGCTGCCTGAGTGCACGACCAGTTGCCGGAATGAAATATATGTTTTAATATTAATGTATTTTTACTGTCACACAGGATTTCCACTGCAGTAAGATACAGAATAACAATTTTTAAGAGCAACAGTATTGTGGCAGCCTTCAGAAATCCCAGTACCTAACTACACTTTGTGTTACACAAACACTGAAGATGCTCTGCTTGGAAACGTAATCTCTTTCAAGTGTTAATGAATACAATGTTTATAAACACATAAAAGATAAATGTGAAACAGACACAAGTTTAAACATCAGAGCAAAGCTATTTAATAACAACACACTGGACGCCAAGGATTTGCGTTGGTAACTTTCCTTCTTGTAATGTGTAATTACTGCTCCTATGGCTGCAGCTGTCAACACAGTTGCCCTTGACAATACTTAAAAGGTAGTATCAATAGATGAAAAATTATGATCAAAGATGCAGTGGCAATTAGAATGAAACATCTGTAACTGTCTGGAGGAACCAGACAATGTCAGTAACAGCTGTTCTCCATGCTGGTGTACGTTTTGTAATACTGTATGTTAAAAACAAACATAGTTCCCAAAAAAGGCCTACAGCATATGGTCATACCCCCATGCATTAACATCATGGTGTTTCCACAGTGGCTTTTCTTCTCCTTCAGTATGTTTCTACCTCCCAGATTCAGATTCCCCTACTCTCTAAAACAGGCCTGTCTCTTCCACTTTCACACCTGCACTCAACTTGTACAAGGTAACCAAGAGCCTTTCATACCAACAGTTTTCTCCAGATCTCACTCATCTGGGGAAGGGTGAAGGAGGGAAGAGGAGGAAGGTGTTAAACAACTACTTTTTGCAGATATGATACTTCTGAAAAATCATTATTCTCAGCTTTGAAATGCATCTCTTTGCTTGCAATAATTGGATGCTACAAGAAACACAGTAATCATGAAAATCACTCAGTTTCCTACAGGAAAATGTGTTCTCTTTAAAGAAAGAAGCAGAAGTTAAACCAGGACAACTCAGGTTTAGCAAACTCGATTTAAAAAAACAGCACTTCATCAATCCACCCTTATGGTCCTTCCAGTGATTGCTACTCAGTCTACATTTTCAGCATCCCCCTTGACACACTCTAGAGACAGAGGGTTACTCAAAGTGAAATCAGATTCTAACATAATCCTGCATCATTCACAGTCTCACTTTCGACTTTCTTCCCAATTGGCCTGAAGAGGCAGGAACAGTTTCCACAAAAAAAAAAAAAAACAAAAAAACAAAACAAACCGACATTGTAAAGTAAGAACTAAGGGAATCACTGTGACCTCCAGAACATTAAACCAGGATGGGAATTCAGTTCCAGCTTTGGCATTAGAAACTAATGGGACAAGGTTACTGTTGGTGAGATGGTGGCAACAAAAATAAACCTCTGACTCCTGAATCTCAAATTATTTTGGTTGCCACTCAAAACCAGACCAAAACCTGTATGTTCCAAACATTAGTTTAACTTCTATCCTTTTTAAGTTAGCAAAGTAGTTGTCATAATGTAAGCCCTGCAAGAAAATTTCTTCAGGAAAGAAATGCAAAAGGAAAGGTAAAAAAGTTATCCTTTCACAACTTTGATTGATTTATGAGCTTTGCACATTTGACACACACCACTCGCTCTCAAAAAGTTTGTGGAAGTCAAATTCCAAACAAGACCAAGTAAGTGAAGCAAACAAGAAATGGTCTCTTCTGTTGCTGAACATTAAAATGCATCAATTTATTACCTGAACCCACTTTTCTTGTTTTGTTCTATAATTTTGAGAAACAGCAGGTAGCTTAAGGCTGTATGTTACCAGATTCTTTAACTGGAACAATTTTAATACTGAATTAGAGCAGAGGGGCTATAATTACTCATGCAATGAATTAAACAGAGTTAATTGAAAATAGTTTTCAGTAGTCTAACAAAGATAGGCACACAGGTGCATTTGGATTAAACAGCTCAGCCCATCTAATGGTCAGCCTCATTCCATCGTTACCCTCTAGTGGAATGGCAGGCATATATTGCCTGGAGTGGGATCATCATTCTCATTGGCAACTATATTTTAGACCTCATAGAACATTTTTCATAAGCATCATGTCCCTTCTAAACTGCACAGCTTCCAGCATCTTGATTCTTGCTATATTAATTGAATCACTTATTCAATTGCCTTATTCCCTTCCACTGAATTTCACAGTGAAGAAATTGGAAATAAGGAGAAAGAAATCTACCATCTCTATTTTCCCTTTTTTCCTTTTTGTGCCATTTTTTGACTTTAGCACTGTTAAACTGTCTGATCCTTTTCCCAAATCAAGCTTAATGAAAAAAGTGCATGCATATGATAGTAATGCTGTGTAATTACATAAATGGAGAAACAGAAACATGCTTAAGCTTCCAAAACAGTTTGTCACTCTGAATATATTCTGCTAATCTAGTGTCATAGAACATATTTTTAGTATTAACTTCTCTGAGGAAAAGACTAAAAAAAAATTTGAAGTTAATTAACTGCTGCCACACTTTATGCCAATGTTATAAATATCTAATGTTGTTACAAAGCATTCCATTTTGAATCATACAGATTGGAGCAATGAGGTACAAGGATTCTGGATAGCCTTTTTTAAGAAAATAGGCCTGACTGCCCTAATACTGCTGTTTTATTCCATACAGTGGCATTATTTTTTCTAAGAGAACTCTATTGCAGTTGGCTTACCATGGCAGAAATATTGTGACATGTCTGACAGACAGGAGTTTTGCAATGAGAAGGTCATAGGCTTAGTTTGGATCTCCCCTTGTCTGATTAGACAGAGTTTTTTACCACACTTGGCTCTAGTCACTGACTGATTTTCATTCCCAAATACCTGTCATCACCGTCACTGATGCATTCAGGAAGAGCAAGACTACAGCCAAACAGCATGATGTGTTGATAGCAGCTGAGACGACCGAGATAACTGAAGAACTTCAGGAACTTTTCCATTTCAATACTTTTGACAATGGAAAGAACTGAAGTTACAGTGGTGTAGTTATATGGCAGCATTTGGCACTGACTGTTGGTGATACTTATGCAGGCACCTGTGAAATCAAAACAATATATTTAGAACAAAAGTATTACCAATTAAAAGGTGGTTCAAAGCACATATTGAATTGATTAGTCATTACATATACTATATAAGCAATGCCTGTACCTCACAGATAAGATTACGTTCCATAATGATGATATAATACTGTCCAAAAATAAGTATCTAAGAAAAAAAAAGAAAAAGCAATCTGGAGAAATCTGGTAGCTTACTTTGGAAAACCAAATAAACTTAGATATTTTCACAATCCTCTGACTATCTACAAAAACACACTAGAAATAACACAAAACTAATTTCTTTGACGCAAATTGGACAAACACACCATAAGAATAGCCTGGATGCAGCCAACTTTGTCTGAAACTAAGAATGGAAGTCATACAAAAAAATTAAGGCTAATCAGCTGCTCTGATTTCAGTGCTCTCATAAAGTTTCTCTTTTTGCTACCGTTCTACTTTACAGCTGGCTTTCCTACCAAAATCATCAGCTTGCTTACCTGTTTTTCCACCAAGGTGATGGCTGTACCTCCACAGTCTTTCTTGTCTATCCTTCCAACATAAAATTATCTGATTTTACAGGTTGAACACCAACATCTGTCCTAAACTGTTGTCCCATTCTTGACCTACCACAGAAGCCTTTCTCTGCTAATGACCATGAGCAGTAGGTCTCTCAGCAATGTGTGATCAGCAGGTTAACTTACTGCACAAAGTTCTTGAGTGAGTTTCACAAGCCATAAATCAAATTCAGGATTGTCATCAAGAATAAACTATTAAAATCTAATATTTATGACAGCTCCCTACTTCATGAAGGCCTTTCCAAGCTCTCTAGTCAGGCTCCAGCAGAATTTTTTTTGCACTCTGAGCATATCCACAATCTACAATAAGCAGGGATGTCAGCTCATTTGCAAGACCAGACTGCCACTAGTCATACTGTAAAACTCACGCTAAATGACCATCCCAACTCTAGCCTTCTGAAGGCTGAAAACTCTTAAGCACATTCAAGCTTTAGCATTCCTATTACTATCTGAGCAAACCAGACACAGGTAGCACCAAATGGGGTAGATTCTTTCCATCATCAGACATTTTGGGACTGGCTTCTTCCAAGAATTGTGTGGGTTGTTTACAAGGATTCAGCAGGTCTGCCTTTTCCTCACTTTCAGTCTAGACAGAGTCGTCACTGCCTAAATGCTCTAGTGGCAAATGCTGATATCTGTGGACTAATACAACCTGACATAAGGGTAGGGAAAGTAAAGCATAATTAAGAAAAATTTCATTAGAGCTTTTCCAAGATGCAATATCCTTGAAGGGATAGATAATAAAAAGTAGGTTTCAAATTTTGTCTAGACATGGTAAAAAATAATCCCTATTTTTTTCAGTGCCTGACGAGTATATTCAAAGTTCCTCCCCTGTCTTCTCCCTTTCCCAAAATCTCAACAGAATCTAGGGAATTTGATCTTGCACTGCTAAAATAATAGCAAATCTCTCATTCTAGTCAAGCTCAGACTATGTCCACAAGTCTCCATGTTAAGATTCCCATTTGCCACCACTGCCAACAAGAAACCCTAACAACAGTAGTGCCTACTTTCTGCTACAATCTCTTCTCACTCCTACACCACAGTGATTAACAGATCTGCTCATCCAGGAATCACATTCTTCCATACAATTCAGGGACAAATTCTACATTTAGAATTAAAAGTAAATGCCAGTAGATCAGCATAAGAGTGGTGAGAAATCAAGAGAGTTTTCAAGCCCACAGGGTGCAGTTTTCAGAAGTGTTTATAAGCTAGTACCTCATGCCAACGATTTTCAGTGCAAATTCGGCTGTGAAGTTTTACAGCTGTTTTTGAGAAATATCACCAGGATAGCACCAGATCTACCTGTTAGGCTGTAAGACTAGAACAGATTTTCAGGGGAAAGTCAAAAAAAAAAAGGTGGAAGGAAAGGAAGAAAGGAAATTCACTTCAGAATCACAAAGCTTTCTTTTAAAAGATGCCATTTCTTTAACATTGACTTTTGCACAGTATCTTGTCGTGCTATTAAAAAGTGAAGTCTCCCTCCATTTTTTGCATTACATTTTGTACTTGAACAAATTCGTTGCCATTTATTTGTACTGCAAAGATTTTATCTCTTTTTTTTTTAAGCAACACCTTTACTGCTGGGGAAAGCTTAACAAGAAAATACAAAAGTCCTGATTTAGATTACAAATGTTGAGGCTTTTAAAGCAGAAATTCTTTAAACTGCTAACCTCTCCATAGTTATCTCTTGCCTACATTATTTTGCTGATGCAGGGACTACATTCATAAACCATTGAGATAAGGGAATATGATACCCACACAAAATTCTGGGTCTCCCACATGTAAAAACAAAACAAATAACCTCCACACTAAAATTATTTAAATAAATCAAATTATCCTAAATTGGGGGATGGGGAGGAAAGGGGGACACACAGGGCTTACACAAGCAAAATTTCAACAAAACAATTCACAAAAACATCGCATATCTCCTGAGGCACAATTGCGAAATAGTCCCTGCCATAGCACATGTGTGGGCTCCTTTAGACCTTTCAAAATCCACACAATCCTGACAAAGAAGAGCTACAGTTCTCCAGAGCTAACTGATCTTTTAGGAGTACCAGACCTCTCCTAAGATGCCCACAGACCTCTAACCCAGCAGCAGGCACACATATCGTTACACTTTGCCCAGAACCTCTTAAGTTTCATACAACCATGAAAGTCGGTCATACTTTGAGTGACACATTATTTCAGAGCAAGGTTGTTTTACTTAAACCAAGATAAGGAGAAAACTCAAAGATTCTCTATTCCAATCATTTGCACAAAATAAGTCCCTCCATTAATTCTTGCATCAAGCCAAATAGCAAGGGACAGACAGAACATACCTTTCAGACAAGCAAGTCTGCTCAGTGCCAAATGGCTCTTTATAGAGGCAAACAGGGATACAGACACAGCACTCATAGTAAGGCAAGTAGGAGAAAAATAAGGAAAAGGAACTGTTTATTTAATGAGCCTACTGCTCATTTAAAAAAAAAAAAAGAAAGAAATTATGGAAAAATATATTTCAGTATGAAGAAGGGTATTTTTTCCCCCAAAATAAACAGAAAAACTGAGTAATTACACTCAAAACCTGCCACAGATATAATAAAAGAATGCAGTAAACCTCAAAATGCATAACTATTCTACCAAATTACTAAATTCTGCTCTATATGTACAGGTTGAATGCATTTTAGGAACTATGTGGCCCTTCAGTGCCAGAACACTAATCTGACTGGTGGCATAACGTACTAGTACTAAACATTTTTCAAACCAAGCAGGAAACAGCCCAGTGAAGATGGTAAATGCAAGTACACATAGAAAAGCCTCAACTTACTTCTTTTCTCTAGTAACAGTTCATTAAATATAAACTAGTCTTGGCAATACCTGGAGG
Organism: Pezoporus wallicus; assembly: GCF_028554395.1. Lineage (NCBI taxonomy): Eukaryota > Metazoa > Chordata > Aves > Psittaciformes > Psittacidae > Pezoporus > Pezoporus wallicus. Next base: position 706,754 of record NW_026642638.1, read on the forward strand.
GTGGGAACAACAAATGGGAATAATGTGAACAAAGCTGTTACTCAGAACAGCATGGCTCCTAATTATACGGGTTTTTTTCTGACATTCATGTAAATTGAGAGATTTGTGTTTATCACACTCTACCAACATCTTTAATCCTAAAATGTCTTAAAAATTTCTAAGAATCCCATTAAAAAGAGCAAAACCAAACTCACCCATTCTAACTTAGAAAGTCGTCTAACTGCTGCCTAAAGCAGCAGTTTGCAGACTTCTTAATGTGGAAATAACCTTCAGCATATGAATTTTGTCCCAATCCCAAGTTGCCATGTTCTCTTGACCTTAAAAGAATCTTGTGATTCTGCTTGATTTCACAATCTCGTATGTGAGTCATATGACTGTACAGAACGCCTTTTTTACCTCCTCTGTCCTGTTGCCATTGAATATCTGGATTATCATGGACTTCAGCTCCAGATCAAAGAAGCACTGCATTCTACTTAGCATCTAGTCTTTTCAGCAAAACATCTTTCTAAAACTCATTACTGTCTTCAAAAATGTTGATACCTCTTTTAATTTGCTATGACATCTTTGTACATTTTTTATTTTAATTAAAACAAAAGATGGACAGATTTCCTTGGCCTCCCTCCAGCAATGAAGTTCTCATGTACAGTCCACTTGGGACTGAACATTTGATATTGCATTTCAGATGTTTTCTCCATAACTTTGGGAAAGTGCCCCTCTAAGCAATTTTCTTCTGACACACTTCCAATAAACGCCAGGAACTAGGCTCTATCCTTCAGAATCCACCCAGCAGGCAACTCTACAAACTCTTTCCTCAGTTCAAGTATGAGGAGTTAAAATTACCTATTTCATAACAAAAGTGTAGTCTGCAATTTTTTCACATTAATGGTAGCTTGAAAATATGATTTCCACAACTCCGTGGAAACGTCCCGCAAGGGACAGCTTGGCTGCCGAGCGTGTACGCTGTGTGACTGTTCCCTTCTAAACACATTCTCAGCCCCTTCCATTCATTATTTGCACACTTTACTGCTAGAAAAGTCACCCTAGCGGCGACTCAACACTGAGGCTGGGGAAAGTGTGAAGAGGAAGAAGCGGCAGAGAGGAACTTACACACTGACCACAACCCCATTCCCCACCCTCCTGCCTACTCACAGCAGGGAAGAGGTAGAGAAGTGGGGAATGAAGGAGTGAAGTTGAGCTTGAGAAGGCTGGGGTGAGGGGAAGATATTTTACTTGTTGCATTTGTTTTGTTGCCATCCAACTCTACTTTTAATTGGCAATACATACAATTAATTTTCCCCAAGTCAAGTCTGTCTCATACCTGATGGCAATTGGTAAGTGATCTCCCCATCTTTCACTCAACCCAAGAGATTTCCAATCTTGTTTTCTTCCCCCACTGTCCTGTTGACATTAGGAAGTAGCTGGGTGGGTAGCTGGCAGCCTGCTAAGGGCAACACACCATAGTCTGATAAAAAATATTCTTTAGTTGCAAACTCAAGTAACATGAAAGAATAATCGAAAGCACTGAAACAATTCTACAAAGGAAATTTAGTTTTGCCTCATGCTTTGTTGCTCTGTCTTTTTAAATCACACCTTTATCCAGCCCAGGTTCCCCTTAGCCACATCATATTTGGATAATTTTTATGTGCTTCACACTGCATAAAGGTGCCTGTGACAGTGAAGATAAACCCCATGCCAACCAACCAGAACTTAAATAGAGACACTGGACTCAGAGTCATATGGAAAAAGTTTAGTGGAGTTGTGAGAGGAAGCCCAAGGGAAGAGGAAACTGTAGATCATCTTTCTGCATGGAAGGCTACATAGAAACAAGGAAGAGACTGGGACACATCAAAGATGCAGTAACAAAATCGAGTCCTTTGGATAGTTCCTCCTACAGGATAAAATCATTATGAGTGTCTGTGTCAGGCTACATTGAATATAAGAGTATAAACTGGAGGAAGACGTAACACAGAAAACTAAAATCAAGCTGTGGAAAGAAAAAGCTTTAAGAAACCTTGAAATTTTCAATTCTTTTCAAGTCTGATTAACATCTCTGGATCATTTGTATGATTTCCTTCAGTATAAAATTTTCAGTTCTTCCAAATAGTACTCTGTTGGCCACTCTGCAGGTGTTTGTGTCAGGACAGATTTTGAATCATAACTTGGAATTAATAAAGAAACTCCACAGACAGTTTGGCCATAGTGCTCAAAATACACTAGTCAAATTAACTCGGTTTTCTTCATACTCTCAGGTTGGATCCACTTCACTTGGCTTTGGTTTTAAATCAGCCAGTTAAAGTTTGGTTTTTTGTTTTTTTTTAATTTTTCTGCTTCCCCCTTCAAGACTCCTAAAAATGCTTGTCTTTTTAGACATCTGTCCTAAATTTGCCATTGTAAATAGCAAGACAATGCATTTAATTTCTCCAACTATTTCAAGCTCTTCAGCATTTGAATGATTCTTGCCATCTGTTGGAGACCCCTGCTGTCCTCTCCCCAGAATCTCTCTTATTCTGGATGCAATGGAAAGTACTTTTTATATGACTTAACCTCCCATGTAATTACATTTCCTTTCATTTTCCATCTTTACCTCCCCTCCACTTTCTGCATTACAATGTCAGCTTCATCTGTAATTTCTACAATCTTGTGTTTTCAGATAAAGCTTGTATGTCCCTCTTCATATACTTTTCTCCCCATCCAAGACATAACAATCATTACTTATGAGCACATATTGCATTTCAATAATGAGTCCAATTACAATAAGTGCAATTTTCCTTTCAACGCATCCCACCTTGCTGGTGTTCCTTTGTTATTTTCTTCCACTTGGATTTCAACCAACTTTTCTGCACTTAAAGGCTTATGGTTTAGATAAGATTTGTAAGAAATTGTTTACACAAGAATTTTAGAAGTACTTATGAAGGTGTAAGCTATTCGGAAAGAAATCATTTGTGCCTATTTTAAAATTTATTGTAACTGGTGTTTGTGCATGTTAAACTATTAGCTTAGGCCTAAAGAACCATTACACTTTTATGTCACTTCTCAGTTCCAAATTTTCACACTTGGAATGCTGAAACACTTAGAATATAAACACTGCATAGGCATTTTTATCTAAATAACATGCTAAACAGTTGATGTAACCAGGGTACATAGTCATCCTTCCAAAACTACACTTATCTAAATGAGAGGATAGCATTTGCTTTATAAGCAGTTCAAAATCATGTACGTTAATGAAAACGTTACAAATAAAAAGAGTGTTCCTAAATTTATTTGCCTATATATTGCAAGCACTAAACTGAATATTTGAGACTGCCACATCAAACTTTAACTTTTCTCACTGGATATCCAAAATGAGACATGCAGTTCTGAAAAGCATTGAACAGGAGGAGGAAGAAGCAGTAAAGAGGAGCTTTTATGGACTGACCACAATCCTATCGCCCCTGTGCTGTTCACAGCAGGGAGGAGGTAGAGGAATGGGGAATGGAGTGAAGTTGAGTCTGGGAAGGAGGACAGGGTGGAGGGAAGGGGTTTTAGTTTTTGTCTTTGTTGTTCACCATCCAACTCTATTTTTAATTGTCGATACAACAAGCAATTAATTTTCCCCAAGTCGAGTCCGTTTTGTTTGTGATGGCAATTGGTAACTGATCTCCCTGTCTTTATCTCAGCCCATGAACTTTTCCATCCCATTTTCTCCCTCTGTCCTGTCGAGGAAGGGCAGTGAGAAAGTGTCTGGGTGGGCATCTACAGCCAGCCAAGGTCAATCCACAGCAATATTGCCCACTTAGCTTATGTATCTACTCTGAGAATAAAAGGGTTTGGGTTTTCTATGTTAAGTCGAATGAATATGTAAAACCAGTAATTACCCAGAAATTACATAGTACAAAGTGCTAGATAACTTAAAGATTTTTTTGCCATTGGTGGGTAAGTAAATTCTCAATATCTGTGCTGAAATGTACCTAAGCTTTAATGTGTATGATATAACAGCACAGAAAAATACAGAACAAGATGGCTTATCCTATTTATATTTAGAAAGCATGTATATCAGTCAAGGGCTGGGACACTGCAAGGTATCTTTAAAACTACTAGGTTTATACGATATTTTGCTCAAAATGAGAAGGTTCCTTTTTAAACAGATGAAAGAAGACCTACTTGCATTTAAGTCTGTGCTGTTAAATAATTGTGTTGGACTGGACTCCATTAAAAAATGCTAAATATGCCACAATCAAGATTGGTAACATACACTTTAAATTCCTGATGCCTCTGAAAATCAAAATCAAAGTCAAGCTAAATAAGCTTGTTCAGCATGTCTTTTGTTTTATAAGAACTTGCTTTTAGAATAACTAACCTATGGTTAATGCCAGTTTGGCATTCAAAGCTTTGAGTCATCTAAAGCATTTTGAAAACCAAATTTCACATAAAAGAAAAATTCCACAAATTTTGTAGCAACAACAGTGATTCGATATAAAAAGAAGCTTTTGCCTTTCTAGAACTGCCAAAACCAAAACAGATTAATTCCCAACTAGCATAGGAACAAGTCCATCAGTGATAGAATCATCACTTCCATGACACTTCTCATTTCCTTTGCAGCTGACAAACTACTTAGTTACACCATGGAAATAGAAAGCTCACACCTACAAGCATCTATTAAGGAGTCAGGAGGTGAAGGAAAAGACAACGGTAATACTCAATTCCTCACTGTTGGGAAAGTGCAATATTACAAACTGTTGACATCAGCGCCCCATTTCTAACACCATCTCTCTTGACAACACCAAAATGTCCTTGAGGAGCTGACAAATGTTTCTCTCAAGACTGCTACCACAGCCAATAAATTTTTTGGTAAACACTGCGTTGGTAGCCAGTGTAAAAGAAAGTGTTTGCAAACAGCAATACCTCCAGTACCAAAATGCAAAAAATATGATAGGATGGAAAAACAACGTGAAAATAAGCTTCCCCTTCCCTTCAATTTATGAAAACTAAATCTTTTCCTTTGCTAGAGCTACGTTACACTGCAAAATTGAGACAAGAATTAAGATGCATTTGAGTAAAAGCACTAATTGCTTTTATTTTAGGTAATTATGGGCATAAATGATCCTGCTGATTTTCAGAAATCCAATTTATCAGAAGCACTTTACCCATGAAATGTAATGTATTAATCCCTAAAGAAAGGCTTAATAGGAGCATCTTTATACAGCTTCAATACAGCACAAAGACATAACCTCAAGAGGAATAGTACTAAGTTTGTTACATTTACACTTGGGTAGACATTTGACACACTCATGTCTACTGTGGGCTCTCATGCTTCAGTAACAGCCATGGTAGCCTCAAGATACAAACAAGTTATTGTCAGAATAAGCTTCTAACAGAAGGTCATAACTTTTCTTGGGTCAACCAACAGATTCAGAAAAACATTTCACAAGACAACTGAACTGATGCAATGGCAAAATACTGCTTCCTCTCAACCATCTATGCTTGCCATTTCCTTTAAAACAACTTTGGTGCCTTAGGCAGTGTTAGAGCTGAGTTTGTTCATCCAGGAGACAGCAAATACCAGTGCATAAAAAGAAGCATGCAAAACTGTTGGGCTCTGAGCAAAGAGAATGTGGACACCTTCTTAGCAGGAGAGGAAGGAGGAAAACAAGCTTTTGTACAGCAAACCCCATCTACAGATCTGAAATAGAAGTCAGGCTCCAAGACTAGCTGAGAACAATTGTTCTGCATTTAACTTTGTTCAGCTAATGAATTGTACAATTTGAAGGGAATGAATGACTCTCAGCTCCCCCTGTGCTCCACAGGCACCAAAAGGAGGGGTGATAAGGCTACTGACCACCTGCAGTAGAGAGAAAAACAATTCATTATCCCTCAGATCACAGACTGGGGATTAGCCATGAGGGAAATGTAACTCTTATTTTAGAACAGGAGTTGAAGTGTTATCATAATTTTTTTTTAATGCAATCTGTACCAGCTGTTGTACAGTGGAGCACCACATCCAGTCTGCACCAGACATTTCTTGCTCAGAGCTTAATGCAGTCATAAATTCTATCTCAGTTATTCTCCTGACCAAAGGCAAGACTCTTCATTAAGCCACCTCATTTTTTGGAGCCCCACTTCCTTCACCAAGGTGCTTTTTTAATCCTTAGGCAGTCACAGCTGAGAGCAGGTAAGCTCACTAGCTGAAGCCGAGTCTGAACACCTAGTCCCCATGAGGTGTGAGCTGGCCTGTATTCCACATCTGGTATTTTGATTAGTCGTTTCCTAATTACAGGATTCTTTAGTGAAATTGGAGACATATTTCTAAGAACCTACCATTAAAAAAACAAAAGGTACAAAATTAAATAAATTTTAGGATTACCGTTATCCTTGGAGACTACTTTCCATAGCATATGAGGTTGGACAGGATTTTGATATTGTTTTAAAACATGTGCATGACTTTTGTCCTCTTGATAGGCTTTGTAAAACAGACAACCAAAAATCCACAATGCAATAGAAAAATGGTAGCTTCCACAGGACCTAGGCAGGCATCCAGATGGTTTTGGTTGGTTGTTATTGTGTTGGGGGGGTTAACAAATGTGTTTTCAATACATGAAAACGACTGCTAGCTTGATTGATAACAGTTAAATATGCACCAATACTGTTATGTTCAAAACAAAACAAAACAAACAAAAAAAAAAAATCAAACAAACACAGTGCTTTACCTTTTCTAACAGGATTGGAGATAATTTTGTCCTAAGTTTCATGGGGAAACTTGTTGTTTTTCTCTAACATTGGCAATTAAACAATAAACTATAGGAGAGCATTAAAGGAACCTTTCTGTATTCATTAATGGAATTATGTGAAAGAAATAAATGGGCTTTCCATTTGGTGAAAATTTTTTTCAACCATGCAAAATGCTCATTGTTTACTCCCTAAGCTCAAATATTTTTTTTATACCTTATAATCATAGAAATACTGGATGAAGGAGTAGCCTCCAGTAACCTCTGGAGGTCTCTAGCCAACTTGCTGTTCCAAGTGAGCTGTCACCAGCACAGTGTCATTCATGACTTCAGCCAAGCCTTAGAAACACCCAAGGATAGGGATCCCAGAGCCACTATGGGCAACACCACCCATCCAGTGAAAAAGCTTCTCCTCATTTCTATTCTGAATTTCTGCTATTTTATTATAGAGTATCATTAGGATTTTTTTTAATTACCACTAATAATAAAGGTGAGAAAGACAGATTTTATGCATGGATTAGTAGCTAAATTAACCTTTAACTGTTTGGGGCTATTTATTACTTTCTCAAATTCCCATCCCTGTAATGATTTTAAATGATGGTACTCATTATGTTGTTCTTGAATTTCATATGAATACAAAAAGTGACAGTGACTGTAAATCCCTTTCTGTTGTACCAGTTCTTTGACCTTCCAGTTTTTGGACAAAAGTTTCTATCTTACCATTTTATATTAATGATGGCTCTATACCCACACCTGGCTGCACTCTATTATAATCCATTACAGATGATGCAGAAGCATAAGGCAGATCAACTTTAATAAAACATAAAAATCACGTTGCTACCAGATGCAAGATGTACCTTTGGAAACAAAATGATCCATCACAACATAGATTAAAACATGTATTAACATCATCTTTTTATTGACATAATCACATGAATAATTTAATAGTTTTGGACAAGCTGATGGGTCTGGAAAGGAAGTCAGTGGCTGCAATTCTCAGCTAATTATCTTAAGACATGCCTTGCTTCATTGTTCCTGTCCTTGAAAGCTTCATATGAGGCTAAACATATGACATCTTGCTTAGCTTGTTGGTCAGTTCACAGTTCAATTTTGACAATAAACATCTGTTTAAACTACAAGCAACAAGATGTAAAAAACCATAATGGATGCATAAAAGGCGTAAAGCTGAAAATCCTTCTGCTCTTTGAAGTTTTGAAGGTACACAGATGCATAACCCCAGAAGTACACACACATTATTTAAAGACTAAAACAAAGCTGAATCTGTAGTTATTTCCAAGGAGGGAATCATAGAATCATAGAACAGTTAGGGTTGGAAAGGACCTTAAGATCATGAAGTTCCAACCCCCTCTGCCATTGGCAGGGACACCTCACACTAAACCATGTCACCCAAGGCTTTGTCCAACCTGGCCTTGAACACCACCAGGGATGGAGCATTCACAACTTCCCTGGGCAACCTATTCCAGTGCCTCACCACCCTTGCAGTAAAGAACTTCTTCCTTATATCCAACCTAAACTTCCCCTGTTTAAGTTTTAACCCATTACCCCTCGTCCTATCACTACAGTCTCTAATGAAGAGTGGGATCTCCCACTCTAAAGTAAACCACACTGCTGAGAGGCCAAAGGGTAAAGACAGACAGATGTACAAGGGCAGTGTGATAGTTACTCACAGTACTCATTACGGTATTAATCCCAACAGATACCTGAGGTCTGTTAAATACCCTATACAGATGGCATTTGGGAAGATGATAATCTACACACAGAATAGCTGCAATATTCCTTCATGACTCCTTCATGAATTTATTAAAGGGAATTGAAATCGTAAGTTTAGCAAGAGGTAAATCTATGCAAGTGCTAGCAACCCCATTACAATTCTGACACAAGCATTTGAAGTTTTTTGCAAACTTAGTTACCTAAGAACAGCAATGCACAAGGTGATAAAAGCTAGCAAGCTTTTCCTTCCTTATAAACTTCAGTTATAGTGGAAAATCTCTCTATATTCTTGTCCTGGGTATAGGGCCATCATTACACTCTATAAACCATGACAATTTTAAATAGAGAGTAATGACTTTTAAGAATCTTTTGTATTTCAGATAATCCATCTTATATGTCAGAAACGTAATGATTTACTTACCAAGTTATGCCCATCCATCCATATGAAACAGCAATGGTAGAACAAGCAAACTGATGAAAGCTAGTCTCTTTATTGGATTTAGTGAAAATTCACCACGTGTTTCTCTTCTAAGTCACTAATTTTGCCATGCTAACTGCAAATTCAATTTTAAATTTCTGCTAGACAAGAAAGCCTGAATGGCTCTAGTGATTATTTTTTTAATGAGGACTGCGTTGCCAGAATTTTAGGAGACACTCTTTCCCTTTGTTTATTTAATTTTGAGAGAAAATGTAGGCATAGGCGAGGTAAAGAAACCAAAGCTATTGCTAGAAAGCACTCTCAAGCATGAACTCAAGCACCAACAAATTTAATAGTTACTGTATTGATGTACTCATGCTTGCATTTGCATGGAAAACCACAGCTGAGTAGCTAAATTCCTAGCCTGGGACTTAGGAGACCACTGTTTGTGTTCTTCTGTGGTAATATGAAAAACCAAAACCATTTTCCCCTTCAGAAGAAAATCATGTTTTAACATTGTGAATTTTTTTAATTTTTTTTTTTTTAGAACAAGAATACCCATAAAGATCTACCATGGGTCTACCACTACTATTACTTCACATATACTTGGGTCTATTCCAACTTGTATGAGTAATTAAACATAAACTGAGCTAGAAGACAAAGTGATTTATTAGGTCACTGCTTGAAATACTGGGGACTAGGGAGATGCAAGCCTATGGTTTGACTTGGGATACAGTTACTGGATACCTTAGCTTCTGCAGAAAAAACAAAAAAGTCTTTACTAGGAGCAGCACTAGCCAGGGAATTTCTTGCTTCCATGCCACATGGACATATCCCATCCAGCTATCCCCCCAGTGGTCCTCATACTGCTCTTTTCTACTAAACAGAAAACTGGGCCAGACTATTTCTTTGCAGATTATAGTAGTGGCAGAACACCAAACACAAAGTAAGAAATGCTGGGTAGAGACAAAGAGGTTATGTCATGTTTGAATTAAACACAGCTAAATGACAGAGAGGACAGCGATAACCTCTAGGCAGAGCAAGGGATTGCAAATAAATTCAACTGCTCTGTTTCAAAGGTGCGTATGAAATGTGAACAGACCCAAGGGTCTTCCGCATAATATTTGCCATTTATGAAAAAAGTAAAAGACAAAACAAGCAAACATAAATCCTATGCTTTTTGAAACATCCAACAAGTCCTCTGATGCAGGCAGGAACTGAACAGGAACCAAACCCATGTTCATTCAGGATGCGTGCCTTTTCTAGCACTCTGTCAAGTACATTCAGAATAACCTGCAACTGGAAAAAACATGTGCCTTACCTCTATCTACCTTGCTCCTTACTCAGCTCTTTCCCAATGAAAGGTCTATAGGCCCAGTGCTGTTCCTGCGCTCCCTCAGATGATGTCAAATGCAGAAAGGTACTGCAGAAAATGATCAAGCTTGCTCATGTTCCTTTTCATATTAAGTTTGGAGCACTGTCACAGATCTCCACTGAAACTTTCTTTGTGAAATTCAAGGGGCTTGGAGAAAAGTACGAGAGACTTGGCACAAAAGAAAAGGGATATTAAATATACATATGCATACACAGCAATAAGTGAAAGAAACAAAATCAGATGCCAATACCTCTTGTCCCAGTGCATATTCCATTAGTTTACAGGATGTTTTTCTAGGAAGAATGTCAGCCCTCACTCTGTCTCCTTCTTCCTGTCTCCCCAAATCAGTAGTATTACAAAACAGGGAATCTGCTTCATTTGAAATGAAAACATCCCACTCAGTCTCATACACTCCCCTGGTCAGTTTCCCACTTTACTGCTTAACTGCAGACTATTTTGGTTTCAAAGATCAGAAGAGTACCAATAAAACTGTACTGATATTTATCTTGACAAAATATCCTCTGTTCTTTAACGTAATTATTATTTAGTGTATGTCCCTTTCCTGTTAAGCACTGACTGACAGATGAACAGAATATTACTGTGCATTTCTTAATTCCATGAATATATACTACTGAACCTACTGGTTCACCTAAGACTCCCTTTCCTGATGTTTTTGCTATCAGAAAACTCTCCCATGAATGATCCTAGTGACTTAGGACCATGGCCTATGCCTTCAGAAAACATTTCAACATGAAGTCATGCAAACTCAAATCCCTCAACAAGAAAAACATATTCCTTCACTTGCTTTCTAACAAGAAGGATACATTTATCTTGGAAGCTGACTTCTGGTAGGGGCCAGCATTAGAATTTAGGGCAAGTATAAGGAACAACCACCTAGGAATATAACAACTTCTGGCAACCTAAAATCTTGAGTTTTCACAAGTCACTGGACTATTGTGTTTAAAAGGCCCCAATAGACCAACCCCTCATCAAGTTCTCCAAGCATTTTCATACTTTCTGGTTTTCTCATCATCCCATGGCAATGAGTTCCACATTGTCTCTTTTTTTTTGTGTTAACATACTGTCCAATAACAAAAAAATACCCACAAAAACACTAAAAACCAACCAAATGAAAAGCACCTACTAATACAATTAAACCCAGTGACTAACTGTTCCCTGTTCCATTTCACTAGGACACTCAAAATGGTATGGGTAATTGCCACAACGCTCAGTCTTTATCCAGCTGTTTTCCAGGAGGAAAACATTGTCTTCCTCCTATTAGTGTCTTCTCACTAAGAAATTCCATGCCTTCACAGGTCTGGTTGCTCACTATGTGCCTTTCACAATTCTGCTATTATCTTTCTGACCTTAGACACTGATGTAATGAAATTTTCTGGATTACTCTTCACGGAGTTCAGGACAATACCCAACACCCTCTTTGCCTTCTTGACAGCCACAGGGCCAGACTGCTGTCACAGCAAAGCATCAGGTCTTTGTTTATTTGGTGGCAAAGCTAGCTGAGAGTCCAGCATTGTGCTGCATAGAGTTAGGGTTGCTCCCCACCCTCCAGCATTCTTTTGTGCCTATTGGCACCATCATCTAAATATTTTATCAGTCCCTCTCTCCACTATGAGACTTTAATGTGATTCCCAGCTATTTATTGTAAGACAGCTAATTTTGTATTAGCAGATAGGTTGTTGAGTATTCACCATTTTTCCAGATCAGAAAACCCTGTAAGACTCCATCAGTAATCTTCTTGACTGGGAAGCTTAACCATTCATTCTTATTTTTCCTTTTGTCTTTTAATAAGCAATTGGCCTGTGAGAAGAATGGCTTTCAGCCTTCTCAGTGAAGACCCTCGTTAACAGCATTTTGAAAAGCCAAGTATGTTGTATTAACCAGCATTTTCAGTGACTCCTTCAAAGAACTCTCTTAACAGAGTTGTAAGACATCACTTCCCTTGTAAAATGAAAATAAACTTCTTCGTCTCTTCCTTACTGTGCATTTCCATTTACCTATTATTCTATTCTGTACTAGAATTTCTGCCAAAGAACTTCCTTCTGCTTCAAGGACTTTTTAAATAATTGATGTCATATGCGCCAAATTTCATTCCTCTCCAGTTAGTAACTCAGCAATCTCTTACTTGTATTATTTTAAAGTCTAGAGTGACTACCATATAGTCAGAATGTTTATAATTTCTCTTGTTAATGTGTTCTGATGTCTTTTATTGAAGCTGTGGTTCACCTGTAAAGTTCTAGGGATGCTAACACCAGACCAAAAACATTATACCTACATGAATGCCATTTGAAATACGTTGAGAGAATTTTGTCTGGTTTGTTTTGCACTGGCAGTCTCTATGTTGTATGACATATCATTTGTCTTTTAACATCCTGCACAAAAACAGCATAAAGTCCAAGTTATGCATGCTCACTAAATCAACAGAAATGCATTCACCTCCCCATACTTGAACCAGATGAAACTTGTACTGATGGATGATCTGCTAGTACGCATTGATGATGGAACATCAGCCTCACACTTCATTCAGAGATTAATTTCCTTCTAAGATACACCTTAAAAGCTCAAACGATTTTACATGGGTTCAAAAATGATTACGTAAGTTCATGGGAAAATGCTCATCAAGACTCACTAGAGATAACTGGAATCTGCTACTATATAATGCTGAAGTGTCTCTGTATGCTAGCCCTTGTTTACTTTAAGTATACACTAATCATTGAAGTTGGATCCAGACACTAAGCAAGAGACTTAATTTGATCTACTACCACCATTCCCACATGGTCATTAGGCTTTACTTGTCCCAAAAAAATCCCTCTTACTCTAAAAAGCTATTCCAATCTCACTATTCCAAAGTTTATTTTGATTTCATTTCCCAGTTATTCCCCATCTCCCTCCACATCAGAACACCTAAGAAGTTTATGTGGACCCCAGACCATGTTCTCTGTTTCTTCAGAGGTCTCTCCAAGTAGCAAAGCTTAGTGGGAAAGATCAAAGAGACTGACGATGAGCATTGATTTGCAAAGGCCAGGACAAACAACATAGTGAGGAGCCCTATGTACTAGTCAAATTCCCCTGCTTTCTAGTCCTCCATGCCTCGCACAGCCATGGGAACACATAGCTATTCTGAGATCAAATTCTTCTGAATCCCCAAAATTTATTTATTTATTTATTTTATCCACACACAGAATTAAAGCAAGGTCTACATGAATATAGAGAAGCAAAACACTTGAATCTTACACAGTATCTATACTTTATCTACCCAGTTACTAAGACTGCAATGCAAAGACACAGTCTTCTAGAATAGAAGCAGCCAGACACCACAACACATCAAATATGACGTAGTTAAGAAAAACAGGCAGAATATTGCCCTACAATTTTGCTCAACATTAATCATCATGCCACCAACTCTGAGGTGTCCTTTGCTACAGTAATTATGGAAAACCTTATGGATTGGAAGTATCTGTAGTGTAGCAGCGCACTACAGTTGTACTCTGCTCCTTGGCATGGTGATAATAAACCAAGTTACTAAAAGAGGTTAAAAAATGAATCACTAATAGGATATATGTGTGCATTTATATACACTATATAAATAAGAGGGGGGGAATAAGAGAAATCTGTATATGAAAAATTATTTAGCAAACAGAACCTACAGAAAGCCTGTGGAGCCACTATGGCCTACAGGACAGAGAAAACACTGACAAGTCACTGATTCATAGTAAGTTATTATTTCTGAAAGCTAATATTTGAGTAAAAATATAACAAATCACTGAAATGCTGTCAAAGGGAAATCTCTTCTGTATACCAGGGTTTTGGTTTTTTTTTTTTCAATAAGGTCTTATCCAAAAGTTTTCCCTACTTTTACTTCAGTCCAGGAAGAACAAGAAAAAGATGTAACAGCTGTTTACCAACTTTTATCTGCCTGTTTAATGGTGGGATGGGTGGAACACAGAATCCAGAGGAAAGACACACAGACCTGCTCCTAAAAGTAACATGTAATTCAGTGGCCTTACAGAAGTGATCACCACTGTCAGATACCATCTCTTCATTGTCATTTTATAGAAACTGAAAAAAATACATTTACTAGAGCGTGCCACTTCTAGATCAGTGGCTACCTCATCTATTTCTGATCTCTCTATGACCTGGAATAAGTTTTCCTTTGTGCTCTGCTGGGATCAAGAGCAAAAAGGATGCTCTTGATATGCAGTTGATACACAGTATGTTGAAACTGCAAAATGATACACAGTTTGAGAGAAACAAATTCATTTTAGTATGGAACCCCAACATTTCAGTTGTTTGCAAAACAATATCAGGGAATCTTTCACTATCTGAGGAATCAATAGAATTACCACAGCACTAATGAAATGCACCTACTTTAATACCCAAACAAATGAAAAACAACCCCAAAAAAAAAAAAAAAATCCCCAAGCAAAATAAAACCACCAAACTGATCGCATTATTCTCTTATTCTCTCTACACATTTTGATTATAATTCTCAGAAACATCTCTGGAACTTCTTTGCTACGTAAAGAAACTGCTTCAAAATCAAGAAGAATTTAGCCATTAACACTGAAAAAGTTATAACTGCAATTACATCTCAAGTTCAGGAAGGTACTTGTCACATACCTAATTTTAAAAAAACATAGCAAATTCAGTTCACAAACTGAAAGCTATCTACCATAACTCATTTCAGCCTTGGTACATGTCTGCAACTACACCAATTGAAGAACATATTGTAAATATTCATACCTGAAAGAATTTACTGCATCTTCCTCAACAGGGTCAATCAAATGTTCTGATAAGAAACCAGTTGCTTGCAACATAGAATGCTCACAACAAAATAAATTATCAGAATGGACACATTCCTTAGAACTCATGGGAACACATTAGGAAGCATGCCAATGCTATGTTCTGTATTTTTTGAGTCAGAATTACAGAGCCAAATAAAACATAAACTTACTTTTTTTCTGATCCATTTTTTGTGACATAGATGGATGGGTAGGATTTAATACTGGGAGACTGGTCATCCCCTCAGTGTTGTTAAAGGGTGCATCTGTAGACCACAAACTTGCCTCCTCCACAGTGGCAAAGAGCTGGGTGTTGTCTTCAGAACCCCCTGCCAAAGCAGCATCATATGTAGGTGGAGGATTGAGCACTGTGGCTTGAGTTGCAAGAGCAAAAGTATTTTCCTGGAAAGTCTCTCTAAATATATTTGAGTTCTTTTTCATTTGGTCAACATGGGATAAAGGCATGGTGGTCCAGGAAGAAGGCTGTGTGCTGAGATCTATTGTGGGATCAGTCTTAGAACTGTTTTCAGCCATGTTCGTCAAAAGATCACCAGATATTTCAATGTCACCACTAACTGTGAGGACCTCACTTCCATTTGAATAAAAGCATGTTTTTTCTAACACACCTGGAAGAAAGGAAAGAAAAGCACCAGAATTACCATCACCTGGAAGGACATGTGTTACCAATGTGTTCACAAATCACACGTGTTACCAATGTGTTCACATTCTACCATGGTTCACAAATCAAAACAGCTGTGTAACACTAAGGAGATTGCATCAGGGCATTCAAACTAAATAGAAAGAGAATGTACTTTTAACCTCTATTACTGGAACATTTAATTAGTCCAAATAAAAAGAAGGCATCTCAAAAGTATATGACATATAACTTAGTTACCTATAACAAAAACTAAATATATTAACTCAATTTTTAACCAAATATATTAAAGTCATATTTAATGTTGGAAAAGAAGCACCACTTTGTATCATAATGAGAAATTTTTGTTAAATACCAGAAATTATTTTTGTCAATAGCTAGACGCGTGAAAGAGTTTAGCAACCATAATAAAGAGTTCAGTTAGACATGATCACAGAAAACTGAAAGGAAATCCTCAAAAACACAAAATCTCCCAATTTTTTTCTACATAACCTGGCAACAATTGATTATTTTAACAGCTTTTCTTTTACTGATATTTAAGCATTCATCTCACATTATTTTAAGACAATACAGTAAAAACAAGGGGCTGAAAATTTGTCCTTTCAACAATGGGAGACCATAGAGCAGCTTTTCCTTACCCAAATTCCAAAGAAAAGGCCTAAAAAACTACCTCCTCCAGCTGAGCTCCGTGTGGAAAATTTTCTGCTTATCCTTTCAACTCCTTTTCTTCTCTCTCACCCCTACTACTAGCTACAGCCCCTCAAGCCAAAAAAGGCAGTCACACCTGAAGCCCATTAGCAAGAATTTACCTCCTGTTGCTCTCTCTACAAACCATCTGAACTTAAGACAAATGGCACAGATTTTTCTTTCCACTCTTACGTGTAAAATCCTTCATTAGCTGCTTGGTACAGATGACTCTTGAGTCCACACAACACCCACAACCCTCTCTCCTGAATTTCATTAGGAGAACTCCTTATTGAGTTTACCAAAATGGCATGATCACCTCTCAGTCAGATATCATTCACCCACCACCATTCTAGACTCTCTGTAGCCAAACCCACTGCTCTGCCAGCTCCAGGCACCATTAGCAATCCATACCCACTCAGATATTCTGAGTCCCTTTCTACTGCTGTTACTGAGTTCCACTTCTCACTCCCTCATGTGCTCTGCAGCTAACTGGCCTGAAATTCAAGGACTGGGCAGGAGGAAATCTTTATTAGTCACAGCTACAAATAACTAAAAATGCCAGAAGAATCCAACCTCCATTTACAATCTGACGTGACTTTGTGTTGCAAAGCCTTATAAGTAAGAATAAGAGAATTAGAATGGGCAATTCTTAGCATTTTCTTTTTCATTAACTTTTATTACAGTAACTGGAAACAGGAAAAAAAACCACCAAAACAAAAACAAAAAAAAAAAAAAAAAAAAAAAAAAAAAAAAAAAAAAAAAAAAAAAAAAAAAAAAAAAAAAAAAAAAAAAAAAAAAAAAAAATAAAAAAAACAACTCAGAAGATTCCTAAAACATAATGGGGTTCAATGAAAGAGTTACCATTTGAGATTTACTATATCCTCGTTTATGCAGCCTGGGTTGTTTTGGCTCCAGTGTCACTAACTGTAAGTAAAATAAATCTTTATGTCTAACTTCTACTGGAAGAACCCAGAGGAACTTTATATATATACATGTTAAGGTTTCTGGTTTTCCACCAGCAAATGTTCATAATTCATTGGGATTTTGAGGAATTTACTGCATGTGTTTTACTGAAGCAATTAAAAATCTCCCACCTGCAAACTATTTCAGCAGCAATTTCTTTTTCTTTGAGTCCTCTGGTTAGGCCACATGGGAAGAATGAATATGCTTTTTTTTCACAAATGAGGACCAGTAGTAATATGACTGTGACTGATCATGCTCAGATATTGTGCTCACTTATAGCTTTACTTGGATGTTTTTATTCCAAATATAGCTTTGAATCTGAATAATTTTTAATGATTCAGAAGACTACTTTGTTTCAAGTTTCAAACTTCGGTAGATTTTTTTCTGTAGTTTTCAAAAAGTTAAAATGAACATTTTTTTCTTTTTTCCCATCCCTTGGAAAAGTGAATAATTTTCTTCCATAACTCAAGAATAACTGAGGGATTGTTTCCACGTTCTCTCTCCTACTCCCTAGGCTCAACTCTTCTCCTCCACTCAACACAGAAATAGAAAAAGCCTGGAAAATATTGGTCCCAAAGAGCCATGAATAATGATTTTAAATTAAAGTAGAAATGATTAGCTATTTATGTATCACTCAGCAGAATATCAAGCAGTATATTACAAGACAGGTAAACTCTTGAAATGAGTTTTAAAAAAACCTTTTGGTTCAATAGGGTGGACCAATAAAAACTGTTTTGGAAAATATTGAAGTTACCCACTAGATTCTAACCCCTGCCCCCTCAGCCTTATTTCATGCTTTTTCTGGAACTACAAATAATAGCTATGGCTGTCACTATGCATAAGGTCATTGACATCTTTCACTGACATCCCAGGGGGGGTTGTGGAGTCTCCTACATTGGAGATATTCAAGACCTGCCTGGACAAGTTCCTGTGTGATGTACTTTAGGTTACCCTGCTCTTGCAGGAGGGCTGGACTAGATGATCTGTTGAGGTCCCTTCCAACCCTTAGGATTCTGTGTGATTCTGTGATCCCTAAATGCTTGTTTGCTTCTTCAACGCATCTTTCCAACAATATCATTTTTTGTTCTATTTTCCCAGTTTCCTAGTGCTAACAACTCCCCTTCTCTTCTGGACAGGTGTACCACACAACAAACCTCTTCTACACAAAAGGCTTCCCAATAGTATCATCTCAGCTGACAATGAATAGTACTAAAATTCTTTTTAACAGTTTTTTTTTCCCACAAAATATCATAAGCCTGGCTCTGGTGCATATGCCCTTGAGCAAGGCAGGCATAGACCTCTGGCTAGTTCTAGATGACAACTCTGTCTCCCTTTAGTATGTGATGGTTTTGGACAACCTTCCTGAGTCACCTTGTTTCCCCCCACCTCTCACCTTCCTCTCATCTCCTCTTCCTCTCACCTTCCCAAGGCATGGTAAGGAATTCAAGCACTTAATTCCAGCTATGGAGTCCACTCTCTGAGTTAGGCTCCCATATATTCGATTCTTATCGTTTTCCCTCCTAAAAATATTACTGTAAATTTTCAATCTTAAATTAATCTTCCTGGAGATTTTTCATCATCCAAGAGCCCTAAAGGAACTATTTAAATTATAAAATACCTAAGAAAACACTATGATGCTTTAAAACAGTCAATTCTTTTTTAATCTCTTGAGTAATGAGGACTGAATTACTCTCTACCAATGTCTGCTAACAGCCATACAACACACACAGAACATGCATTTTATTCATGTATACATGCACACTATATCCAACTATTCTTCAGATTTGAGTTCATACAGAGCTGTAGACAGTAGACCACAGGCCAGGTAGCTAATTTTAATAGTTGTAACTATTTTGGATTTGTCTCCAGCTACAGCTGGACATGTCCAAATGTCAGAAACATAGAGCATGCTGGCCTTCACTGTGTTTGGTACAAAAACAAGGGATTGGCACCAGGCCCGTTCGGTGAGAAGTGATGCTTTGCCAACAGTTTTAATGATCATTTTCCAGTTGCTGTTCACTACTGGGTAATTAATGCTTTACTTAAAGATCTGAAATGGACATTTATGAGATCTAAGAAATCACACTGTTCAAGCTATTAAATTGAGATTTTGGCAGTGTATGCTGTGGGTGATTTCCAGCAGTTCACAGCAGGAAATCTCCCAAAGACCAAGTTTATTTAAGAAGCTAATGAAACAGCAAACCAGCCTACCAAGTATGTGTAACAAATGAGGTGGTTACACAGGTAATAAAACACTGTTTCACTACTATTCAGCACACACCCACTGTGATTTCTTCCACAGAGTCTGTCCCTATGACCATGCACTCTGAAAAATGGGAATATGACTGATAATATGAAGGTCCCGTAGCACACCAAACCACTGCACATCAGTACAGCTGCAGTCATAAACTATATCCTGCTCCTCCTGTCAAGTAAAGGCATTACCCTAAACCGCTTACCAGCTGCCCGAAGGGCCAAAGTGAGGTCAGTTGTAATTATTTTTTTCCAACTTTACAGGTGACTTACACAAAGAACGAATCAGTTTCCAGATCAAACAGATCTCAAAGTAGACTTGGTGGAAGGCGTCTTTTTTAAAGAAGCTGCAGAGCAAACCCAGGCTCCTAAGGTGATGCACAGAAAGGAGAGATTTTGCCTTTCATCAGCTTCTGGCTTCAAGGTAACAAAGCTGCAGCAGCAAAAATATCTGGATCATACTAAAGTGCTGGAGGGGAAGACAGCAGCTACCTTTCTTTTTAACAGCCGTTGCTGCCTAAAAGTTCCAAGTTACAGTCATACCACTGCAGTGTAACACAAAATCTTATCCGGGGTCTTTCTTTACTCCTGTCTCTTGAGCACAATGTAACTAGAAATTTTTATTTATAGAGTTTTTCTTAACCTAAGAAATGAAATGTAACATACACATAATGGGTCTATTGCAATTCAGAAACTTATCCTGAACTCCATGCCTGTGTTAATCATGTTGAACTGGCTAATGAAGGAAGATCCATGTGCTCCTTGGTAATCAGCTATGCCCTGCCAAAATCCATGCTTCAGTCATGGTGACTGACATACAGGCTGCCCTGGGATACAGTCCTTTGGAGAGTCTCCATAATACACCCGTGTTGGCAAGGTTAAATTAAAGAATTGGCAGATCATATAGCTGATGATTACCATCTTCCATCAGAAAAACGCTCAGGACCAAGTGGCTTATAAATATGTTAGTGTTAAACTCCTAAACTTAGACACCTGTCTTACTGCAAATATTGCCATTGATTGACAATGGAATTGTTTATATTTCATGTTGCTTTCACAATTACAACTTTTGGATCTCCACGCCATTAGTCACTTTAGATTTTGAGGATGTGTCACATGCCTCAAGGTTGGTGTGACTTGGAGAACTACCAGCAACTCCAAATGATTCAGGGATCAAGATCCTTTTACTCTAGAGTGTAACTATAACTCCCTGCAACTTTACCTTTCTTTTTTGTGGTGAAAAATTCCTTAAGGGAGAGTACAGTTGGGTTCCCAAATTGATGCAGGAATGTTGATACATGCATATTACTTCATGAATGTCCAATAGTCATAAAGCTAAGCCTAACAATTTTACTATAATGTACTTTTCTTGATGTTTATTCTGTGAAGAAGACACAGCTCCTTCTGTGTTCTTGGGAAGAGAAAGGAAAGGAGAACACAGGTCTCATATAATTTAACAGTAATGATTGTTGTTCAACCAGAGACACGCAAAAACACTTGACAGCATCATTCAGGTGGACAGAATCTTGCTACAGATTTCCCAAACAACAGAATGTCTTCAGAACTGCCCAGGTTGGTTCATACGTATACGAGAATAACAGACATTCAGCTATTGGAGTGAGCTTTGTTTGTAAGGAGAGTAACATGAAAATGCTAAACACACCATATCACATGTAACACTTGTAATAATTCTCTCTGAGAACCAAAATTAATCTCAAGATACACATCAGAGTCAAAATACAAACACTGCATGCTGATAATGCAAGGATGGTGAGAGAACCAAACCCTCAATTATTTGCATATCCATCGTCAACAGTGCATCTTGAAGACTTTAGTTGTAACCCTCATTCCCACCACTGTTGACAGACTAACAGATTTTTTAAATTTATTTGGCAAAATGCATGAACGTCTATAAGAGGATATGCTGCTTGCCTGAAAAGCAAAAGTATTGATGTGGTCCTGCAGAGTGATCATATGCCCAAAAATTACATCTGGATTGCAAAAGTCTGACACACATTAAACCATTCCTTATGTAAGTCACAAGGCTTGTTCTGAATTCTACAGAAAACAATAGACAAAGCACTAGCTGGGTATGGCTGTTAACAGGAGGTGGTGGAAAACCACGAGTTGAGGATAATGATGTGAAGGAATGGGAGGAATGGGACATCTACCATGGAGTGCATTTATCACTATTAAATTAATAGAATTGATTTTCTTTCATGGAACTCTAAGTATAAAACATTTTGTCTTCCCAGATAAATAACTGCAATGGTGAGCAATTAGGGTGCATTAGAAAAAAAATGAATTTGATATAATGCTTACCAGCCATGAAGGACTTTTTAAGAACAATGTTTCAAGTGGTTTATAACAATCCCTTTCTGCAAGGAAAAGAATGAACATGCCCAGGGTTTTTCATTCTTACAAACATGCTGGTTTTCACTGCTGCAATGTCTACACACTGTTCATTACTTCAGGTTTTTTTTTCAGTGTACGCAAACTGGGACATAGAGTACAGACTCTAAGATAAGTTGAAGGTGATCTTAGATGTTTCCATTTTAAAGAAAGATTTAGCTATTCACAGAATCACAGAATGGTTTAGATTGGAAGGGACCTTAGAGATCATCTCGTTCCAACACCTCTGCCAAGGACTTGAAAAATCATTTCGAATTGTGTCATGCACACTTGATTATTAACACTTCTCAAAAGGGAAATCACTTGACATTCGGTATTCAAACCATGGATTCAGTTATTGTTTGTTTATCTGGAAAGCAAAGAAAACTTACCATACTAACAATAATCCCCAGGGGGGGGGGAATATTATCAGTATTATTTGAAGGTTCTTGATGTCCATAGGGGCCAGATGAAATTGTAAGGCATCAGTAATTTCAGTCATGCATAGTCTAGTCTTCCCCCTTCCTTCAAATTCATAGTGCTAAGTTAGATTTTCGTGGCCAAGGTCTCGCATGTTAGGTCTTTAGCAGTCCAGAGCAAGCACCATTCATAAGCCTTCCTGTTCTCTGATATAACCCAGGCAATCAACAAATTAGTATGGTCATGGTCATGCTCTAAAGGCTAGACTTCCTTCATAGCAACTGGTACTGCCTCTACTTCAATGGGTGAAGCAACACTCATTCGTTACAGTTTTCTTCTGCAGGTTGACAAACATACTATACTCCTGGTGAGAGACAGAAGAGTATGCAGAGCCAGAGTGTAAGTACTTAAATCAAAGCTAAACAACTCACCTTGATATTTTCTTCTATGAACCATAAGTATCTTGTATCTTTAGTCAAAATAATGTGTATCTCTACTGATAATTTGCTTTGTCCTTTCTAACTTCAAACAATTCTAACAAAATAACTTTTTTCAATGGCATCTTGAATACTTTGATGGTAAGTAATTTTTGAAAGGTTGATTAATGACACATTCTGAAAGCAGGCCCCCATGACACATCTCGAGTAGGACATTCTCTGTTACTACAATGTAACTCTGCTATTCTATCTGTCTCCTTCAACTCATACCAACTTCTCAGTTTCTTCAACATCAGAACTTGCGATGATGTGCAGGCAACAAGACAGATGTAAGGAAAGTGAACAGGAAAGTTCTAAGCTGCAAGTACGCTTTTTTGTGTGTATATGCTTCATTTAATTAAAAAACATCACAGAAGGAAAAGAATAATTACCTACATATTTACCATGGGAAACAAAATACTTTCATGTAAAATACAAAAGGCCTAATTTTTTGATGAGTTTGTTACCAAAGTAGCAAAACAAAAAGTTCATAAGGTTCTAAATGATATACTGAAGCTATCTGTTTATATTCTAAGCACCACTGAAAGATACTGGAATGACAACCACAGAATTTAACTCCTCTATTTCATGATAAATAAGAACAGAATTTCCTATATATAGAATAAGTTGCATTAGCCAGTCACAGAATTGTTAGTGTTGGAAGGGACCTCTAGAGATCATGTAGTCACCAGATAATCTAGTCCAGCCCCCAGGACTGTCAACTCATTTCTTACATTGTAATTCATGAAAATAGACTGTAACAGAATTCAGTTATTGATCTGAAATGAAATGCGTATCAACTACTATATTCTCAATAAATAGAAAAGACTATATTATATTGCCCACAGAATTTGTTCATTTCATTCCCATCATCAATACATTTGTTTCTAGGCTATCAATGCACATAAAATGAAAGCTGCTGAGAAGACTGCTAAACTATAATTGTGCTAATTCGAAATGCTGAAGGGAGCTTTGCCAGTTTTAGACTTGGGTAATACCATCATGTCTTATTCTTCACCCTACAGGAATAACCGTGACTTAAGAGGATACAGTCCTGACTTTTGCTGTGTAAGTAGGATCAGAACAGGTCCCATTTCCCCAGAGGATTTCATACATTTTAATGAGTGCTATGTGAATACATGCCTCAAGAGGAGACTGAGTAGAGCTGACGTAAATACACCTGCTTTTTTATCTGCTTTCTCACCAAAGAATGAAAATCTAGGGCAGAAGATATGAAGGATACAAATGGAATGCTGAACATAAGGAAAGTAAATTTAATGGCATCATATTTCCTAATTGCCACACTTATTTAATCTTAATCCACTTCAGGCTGTTCTTAGTTGATACATCCCAAGATTTACTTGTCAATCATGACATTGACTAGCTTTCAGGTTTTTTCTTACTTCCCTAATTGAAGCTAAATGAGAAGAACAGGCCTACAATGTTTTGCTGCAAATCCTTTACAGACTGAATCAAGAAAACAGATTTAAGTTGTCTTGATTTTGACAGTGCTGAAGGTGATACTGAGACATGTTTCATTTCTTCCTGTGCTTGGTAACTGTTTGACTGTATGATGTGCACTGTTGGGGGTTTAAAATTGGAAAACAGATTTATATCTATATAGCTCATATATTACATCACTTTTTACAGATGTGCTTCTGACTTACTTAAAGAAGCTTAATTAGAAAATATTCTCATTAACAAAAAAAATAAAACAAGTAAAAATCCCAGCAGCCCTCAGCATTGAAAGTAGATGACTTTTTTACTTTTTTTTTTGTCTGAAGAATTAACGCTTTAACCTAGCATTACTGTGTTGCTCATGTTGTAGTCGAAGCAATGTAATAACAAGATATGTCAGCTTCTTTACAGGCAACAAAGGGAAGGCTTTTTAAAAAAAATTCTAATAAATGATTACCTGTCACTTCCGTAACAGACACAAAGCTAGTTAACAGACTAACGTTTTCCCCTTAAGCAGTAACATTCTGTAGGCTGTTCAGAAAGATTTTTATCGTTAAGATGTTCAGAAAGGCTATTTATAAATTAACTTTCACCTGAAAATAAAAATTAGATTTGCACATCAGTGTGTAACATAAAGTGATAAATATTCAGTTCCACTGACAGTGATCTAAAGTTCTAACATAAATACCTTTTTCTACTTGTAAAATGACTGCTGAAAACCACCTACATACTACATGCTCAAGGTAGCATACTCTTCAAAAATCTACTTTAGGAAATTCAGAAAAGGTTTCTTCTTCAGCATCTTGAATACATTTTAAATATATAAATCTGAATAGCACATTTATTTCTCTACAGAAACATTATTAGGTCACTAAGTAGATTAGTTAGGTAGGTAGATGTGCTAAAATATATCTTTAATGTCCACAATTACATTAGCACTTGAGAATGGAGTCTCAGTTTTAGTCTTCCTGATTACAAATGTGTCAATTTACTCAATTAGCACTCACCTACAAAGGTAAGCAGGATCACCAACAAAAGGATAAGGGCACAAATGCACGGAATCAGTATTAGGAGCAAAAGTCGAAGGAACTTGGCAGAAGCCAGTTTCTGAGAGCAACCATCCCCCATATTATCTTCATCTGCTCCTAAGACCTGAAAAACAAAAGAGCACAATTCTATCATTCTGGTGTCAGTCAGTAACTCAATAACAATCTTCCCCATTACACAAAACAGCTATATGATTTAAATATATGCTATAAATGGCTTTTAGATTCTTCATTAAAAGTTGCATGTAAACTCTCTTTTTGGTAGACAACCCAGTGTAATCCATAGAATTTAGTTTAGTTCACCCAATACCCACAGACTTACAGCTTCATTGAAATTTGGGAACATTTCTGATGAACTAGAAGTTGGATAGGCGTTTCATTGGGAAAAAAAAAAACAGCATAATAAATTCAAACAACAAGGCTAAACACAGCTTATTTCATACTTAAAAATAAACCACTGATAATTATTCAGAGCTCCATATTCTTACAGGGTATCTTTTAAGGAACCAAGGAACTATTATAATCTTTGTTCACAATAGAAGTGATAAGGACTGTCCCACTTACGCACAATAATGCTATCTCATTTTTTAAGTACTTTACAAAATTATAACTTACCACAGTATTCTGTAGAGTTTACAACTAATAGTTTCTGTTCTATAAATGCAATTTAGAATAATGGAGAATTGAATTCTTTTTGAATTCAATTGAGCTGCACAAAGTACAAAAATTCAAACCTTTGCAAAAGCCTAAACATGTATTTAACACACACAGACGCTATGTATATGCAAAATGGAACGTCATTTTAGGAGTGGTGGCTATGATCTCCTGTACTGGAAAAATGCCATACTTATTAAACAGAAATAAAAACAACATTCCAAATGAATATTTAATAGCAAGATTGAAACTTGTATTATGAAGTTAAAACACCTTTATTCAAAATTGACTAAAAATAATTATGATTTTCGCTATGATAAGGTAAAATTGGATGCTAGGATTATTAACCGCAGACAGTGTCTTCCCAAAGGATGACTAACAGTTTATCCTCGTCGACCGGAAGGTCAATCACACTGAAGGTGGTTGTGACAGGACACAAGAGTATAAATGCATCGGTTACCCTGACAGCCTTTCTCCAAGGAACCTCAAGAGACTGATATATATATTATTAGTTTGTAAATGCCAGTCTCTGTGGGTTACCCCTTTGACTAGCTCTGCTGGAAGTGCCTTTCTGTGAAGAATAGGTTACTAGACCAACAGGCACAAATGGAAGTTGAATTCTTTCTTCAGGAATTGCTGCACAAAGACTAGATCTACACCCCACACATACCCTCACTGACTTCACTGAGAAGCCTGCTGGCATAATGGGATTTATAGCATTATTTTCCATCATTCCACAATGTCTCTTGTTCCAACATGGCACAAAGACTATTTGAAAGGAAAACTTCCTTGCTCATAGTATCAGAATTATCATCTATTTCTGAAAACCCTGGTTACTAGACATTGCAGAGACTGTACAGACAGAAGTTACAGAAATTGCATTTGGGCAGTTTTATGTACCTTTTCTAATACTGCCAAGCATCACATGTTATCTGACCTCCTTGGGACACATCCACTGCAGTGTCCCATATGACTTTTTTTGCTACTTTTATTGTTCAAAGACCAGATAACATTGCAAATGCATATGGTACCAGCATGGTGTGAGGTGCTAACAGCATCTCACTTGATAAACTTCTTCCCATTCCAATGATTCAGTCCCAACACCATCCTGCTACTGGGTTTATCTAGCAAGCAGAATGTAGGTTGATGGTCACCTTCAAGATGATGGAGTTATCTGAACATCTGAAACAGCCAGCTCCGGGTTAGAGCAGTAAGAGTGGCAGCTCTGTACAGCTTGAAAAGTACAGCTTGGGTGACTTGAAAACGTCTGTAACATGATCATCACCATTTCCCACCACAAGAGAAAAATAAAGAATGTTGGAGAGTGTTATTTGGTTGTCAGAAGTGTTTATCTTAATTAATGGCTTATTCAGAAGTTGCAAAAATCCCAAGATTTAGGGATATTTCACCTAAATTACTGTCTTTACCAGCAATTAACAGCTCAAATATCCAGGCACAGATAATAAGGATTTAGGACCTAACAGTCACCTAAAGAAACATTTAGACAATCCTGACTTGAGTATGCAACTTCCTCCAGTCTGTATTTGCCTACATTCTCATGTTAAATTCCTCAAAGTCTGCCTGAAGTTTTGCTTGTGGCCACACTGGAACACAGCAGCTTAGCAGCTATTCATGGCAGGCTTCCTGAATTCCATGACCTTGGTTTGAACAGCCTGTATTAGGTCCCTTTGGGAGGGCTGAGTGCAGGTAACAGAGGAATAGCACAGATCTGTCATGAATACAGATCTCTCAAACACAGCTGCCATAGCTGCTTTTGAAAGCAGAGTCAAAAAGTAAAACAAAAAAGGCATAAAATTGCTCTTTCGAACAGTGCAGTGGTTACAGTGCTCCCACAGGAAACGGGGCTGTTGAGCTCAATTCCCTCTTCAGCCTAAAGCAATTAAAAATCAGATCTACAACTCAGCAGAGTACCACAACCACCTGAACATAAACTCCTGAATCAGTGCACGCTATCCCTTGAAGTCATGATATTCTGTAAAAAATACAGTTCTGCTGGGCCTGGTAATAGTGAGCAGGAGCATCTCTACACAGCCAACTGATGAGGGCACTCAGGAGCTGACTCTTAGTTTCTTCACAACAAACAAAAATAAGATCCAGCTCCTTTTCCTAAAGGAACCATTCCAAATCAAGATACACTTCTTGCAAACCCCAGGCAAAAGTGCCCAACTCTACCCAGTGCAATACAAGGTAAATGCTGACCCATGACTCCATCTAGAGTGTTCAATCCAGAAAAGAAAACTTATCAATAAACAACAAATTATATTCTCATAGAACTGAGAAAACACACAGAAACAGTATTCATTATCAATGGTTTTGACTCTTGTGAGGAGGTGATATTGGATGTTTTGGAGGCATGCGAGATTTATTTATCCCAAGCACAAGTGTGTAACTGAGAGCAGAGTTACCGCCACTGTTGTACAGATGCCTCAGTTAACCTAGGAGAAACATTACATGTGTGCCAGTGCAAACAGCAAGCTTCTCATGTTCCTGTTTCTGTAAGAATTTCTTTCTTAAGCCTATTGGCACTGTAGATACTACTTTTTGCTCATACTAAAGGAGAATTACAAACATTTTCCTTCTTGTCAACTCCTAAAAGCAACAATAACACTAA
Organism: Pezoporus wallicus; assembly: GCF_028554395.1. Classification (NCBI taxonomy): domain Eukaryota; kingdom Metazoa; phylum Chordata; class Aves; order Psittaciformes; family Psittacidae; genus Pezoporus; species Pezoporus wallicus. Next base: position 735,413 of record NW_026642638.1, read on the forward strand.
ATTTTTGCACGGACAACTTACCACCACAGATTTTAAAAGGGACTGTTGTATCCAAATTTGCTTACAGTGACTGCTCAGGAAAAGAATGTTGGATTGCGGAAGACATGCTTCTCTAAACACCACGAATTGCTAGTTTCGTATAATAACAAAGTAAATATTTATACGCAACTAAACGGCACGTTTTATTTTTCCCTTCTACAGGAAAGGACCACATGAAACACACTAAACCTTTTTAAAATTACCACCACCTACTCAGCAAACATAATTTTTGCCAGTTTTGCCAGTTTTCCATCAGTAGAACACCTACATGACTTTTTTCCATCAGTTTCTGGGGTGAATATGAAATAAAACTAGAGGTAGTGCTAATGGTTCCTATATCATTAACGGGAATTTAATAAAATCTCCTACAGATAAAAATAAATGCATTATATACACCTATGTATTCCCTGATAATGATACTTCTCTTGCCACCAAATATGGTAATACACAAAGAATAAATGCTCCAGTTTTAAATGCTAAAGTATGCCAATGACATCTGCATAAACTTCATACATATTCTGTCCTCTCAATTATAATAAATAATGGAATTGAGGCACAAATAATGGAATCTTCAGGGAAAAAATGTACCTGTAGAAGGAGATAGGGGTGCTACACATTTATTAATTGGCTCATTTCCACAGGTTAGTGGCCAAGATAAGAAACAACTTCCCTCAACCCTCTCTGTAGTCGAGAGTTCCTCAGAATCATTCTCCAAGTCTGTAAGACTGAGGTGCCTTGTAGATACATGCTTATCTCCCTTTCCAAGAGAAGGGCAAGAAGACAGAAGCAGAATCCTTGAGGGCAGACTGAAAGAAACCAAGCTTAACTGCTGGAGATTTTGGCATAAAACAGATTTAGTACAGCACTGGACCAAACCATATTCTCAGTACTCAAAGAATACTGGGGCAAGTTCCCTTCCTACAACTGTTGTTAGAAAAGTCAATTCAAAAAGGACTTTTTTTAATTGAATACTGTGTGCACCATAGTTAGAAAATCTCAGTGTTCAGTTTTTAAGTCATTTACAATCACATTTTGTATTGAACAAGAATATAGCCAGAGTGCAGGATGCTAAAAAACATCTGCTAATTTCTCATAACAGCTAAAAAATTCTGTCCCTAATAAAATGCCTAAACTCACTGCTTACCTGAGCGTCGTTCTTTCAGCAACGATTGCAGTAAAGGAAATACGCCATGAAGTAACTCTGAGCTAATTTCAGTGCAGATTTTATAAAAATCCTAGCCTTATCCAGGACTGCTGGATTCAACTGCTCATAGCTGTTTATCTGAAACCACAGAGGCAGAAAAAAGATGGGGTGGTGTGTGTGTGTGTGTAATACAGTCCCATCTGACTACAGAAAGACTAAAAATTCATTAGACCAAAATTCATAGCTTATCTTGTGCAAGATGTGGGGAGAATATGATCTCATGGGTGTAATTTTAATAACATGTCTGTCATATTAAAGCACAGAAATGACAGATTAAGTTAAGATTTATGGGTGAAAAACCTATGGTAGCATACAATTTTCCTTTTAGACACAAAAAGTATCTAAGTTACTAGTCGATAAAACAGCCTGAATCACGGTATAAGCACCTGACAAATGTATCTCCTGCTGTAGTCACCACAAGGCTAACAGATTTTCTCCCAGTAAAGAAATACCTTAGGGCTAGCAACCTGCTGTCAGTATCTTTTATGCATGATGGGTTTCTACAAAGAAACGCAGAAGACAACTGCTGGATCAGAAGCATCAAAACATCTTGAACAAGCCATACACCAAAGTATTATGTAGTGCGTATGCTGGAAAGTGGAAAAAAAACAAGAAACTATTACCATGAAATGGCAGGAAGAATGGCATTAGAGGGCAGTAAACAGGTGGCTTTGTAGAAGTTCTCACACTGCCATTAAAGAATCTGCCACCAAGCCAAGCAATAGCTTGTGTATAGAAAGTATGTTAAATTAGGAAAACTATCTGCAGTTTCCATATCCTTGATGTTCCTCCTCTCATGCTGAAGCAGCGCTCTGTTGTCAGCTCCTGTAATTTTATCAGCTTTCATAATGCTGGTCTTAAAAGTCTAGATACTGGATTCACAATGACCATGCCAGGCATTACAGCTTTCCTTTCCCTGTAAGGGAAGATGGTTTCCAGTTACCCAATATTCAAATGCCTGAGAGTAATAGAAGCTACAGATACTCTACATTTTTTATCAGTTCTGTCCCATTCAGATGAAAATTTGGAAGTCAGCAATGCGCTTCGATTTGACTACTTTATCATCCAAAAAATATAACACCATGCTTTAACAGTCACTATAACAAGTAGAAAGTGTAAGATGAATCCTCCAAAGGTACAGGCAAAATCACAGGCTAAAAACAGGAACAGGCAAAAAGTCACTGGCAACAAGGTTTTCCACAGTCTTTCTTTTTCAGTGTTACAGGAATCAGAGAGCCAAACTGAAATGGAACAACTGATGAATGAATGTTAAAGCAGTATAAGAAATTGGATGCTAAACAGCTTTTGTCTGCAAATACAAGTAATACTCAAATTCCAGTGTACATGAATTGAAGAACAAAAAGTGCTGCAGTTATTCTGAAAGAAAATATTTCAATTTAGGGATTAAAAAAAAACAAGAAAACAAACAAAGCCCAAACCACAACCCTTTCATACAGCAAGGCAGCAAACATGAGAAGCATCACATGAATTGTTAGCTGCACAATGAAATGCACTAGTTTTTCTGATAGTTCAAGCTCACTGTAATCCTGTAACTTCCCCCAGGAAATTCCATTTCCTCAGACAAATTACAAATTGTTGACACAATTCATTCAAAGTTCATTTTGATGACCAGACCTCATTTCCCATTCATGAAATAAAATACTTCGATTTAGCCCTATTTTAACCTCTGAAATATAAATATACTGAGCCATCATACCAATCTGAAATACACAGTGATCCAGTAAGGGAGATGTCATATAAAGACAGGCACACCTCTCCAAAAGAAATACTTGGTGCTAGATGGCATTTCCAGCCAGATTCTTTTGGCTGAAGCAGAAACCTGAAACACATTTCTGACATAACATTTTCACTTAAAGTAAGCAAGTTGTAACTGTGTTGATGATGTTTCTTCTGTGTACAGAAGACACGATGTGTGAAGTAAGGTGATTTTGTTGTCATTCAGACTACCGCAGAGACCCACTGGCCACATTCTGTTGAGGTGACCTTTCAAGCATTAATCCAGCATGAGATGCAGTGTGGTAAAAATCCAAACCGGGTCTCACCAGAAGTCACCAGTTCAGACTAATGAATGTTGATGTGGTATTCTTCAATTATTTCACACAAATTTGGGGATCTTAACTCCTGACAATTAATTTCAGCAGTTTTGTGAGCCACTGAGACAACTTTGGAACTGGGAAATTGTGGAGATGCACTTGAGAAGCTCAGAAGGGACAAGGTGAGAGTCAGGTATGTCTCACTCAGATATGACAATGCAGTTCTGATGCTGCTCCAGCTTCAGTCTGAGACAGAGACAGCACTAAGTTTGCTGAGACAAAATCCAAACACAACCATGGTGTTCCAGTTATCTGTGTGTTTGAGACGCTGCACTGCTGCCTGCCAAGCTAGATCTCCTTTGCAGTATGCCTACAGTGCTGTCCAAACAGCATGACTGCAGACCTCTCAGACATAACCCACTCTTGCTTTGCACTTTCTAGCTGAGCTATGAACAACTACCCGAGCCACTGACACACTGAGTTACAGGATGAATGTCATGTTGCCACTGGTGTTACCCCTAAGAAATAGTTCAGCTGATGGCAATCTTACTGCAATTCTGACCTCTCTCTTCTTTATTATTAGCAGCTGGTAGCAAGGATGTATGATGTTGCCTTTCCTCATAAACTGCCATGGTTTAAGCCCAGCTGGTAACTCAGCACCACGCAGTCCCTCTCTCATTCTCCCCTTCTGCCCTGCTCCCAGCCAGATGGGGAGAAGAATCAAAAGAATGTAACTCCCACGGGCTGAGATAAGAACAGTTCAGTAACTAAGGTATAAAACACAAACTACTGCTGCTACCACCAGTAATAATAATGATAAGGGAAATAACAAGGGAAGAGAATACAACCTCTGACCACCCACCAACCGATACCCAGCCCAACCCGAGCAGTGATCTAGCCCTTCCGGGTAAGTGCCCCCAGTTTATATACTGGGCATGACGTGCTGTGGTATGGAATACCTCTTTGGTCAGTTTGGGTCAGGTGTCCTGTCTCTGCTTCCTGCTGGCTTCCCCTCCTCCCTGGCAGAGCATGAGACTGAAAAGTCTTTGATCATAGTAAGCACAACTGAGCAGCAACTAAAACCACTGGTGTGTTATCAGCATTGTTCTCAGACTAAAGCCTAAAACACAGCACTGCACCAGCTATTAGGAAGGAGAAAAACAACTGTTACAGCTGAGCCCAGGACAGTATCCACCCCTTATTCCATCGCATTCACGTCATGCTCAGATCTCACATTTTTCAATATACCTTTGCTTTTCGTCTCATATACATACATACACATACACACACACAAACACAAAGAGACAGCTATCATTTCTTAGTCCATTGACCATCCCTATAAAGTTCACTGAGTTCATTCAGTCCATTGTCAGGCTCCATCAGCGTTTCAGAGCAGGAGAGACAGTGTGCAGTGTTGGATCATTGCCTGCTGACACCACTGCTGAATTTGCCTGGTCACTGCTGAGATCATCTGGTTTCATCATTCTTTGTTGGAATGATGGTCGGAGGGAAGTCAGGGTCCCTCCTGGTGACTTGAGGACAGTACTGGGAGACTCCTGCTGCTGCTGCCCGCTTTTCCCATAACTTTATTCTCTGCTGATGATCATGACAGCATGTATCCTCTTTTCAAAGCCCAGAGGGGCAGAGATGGTGTCCTGGGTTAAGCGGTAACAGTCATTTTTTCTCCCTCTCAGTAGCTGGTGCAGCACTGTGGTTTTGACTTTCGGCCTGGGAACAGCGCTGATAACATCGATGGTTTTAGTTGCTGCTCAGTAATGTTTACTCTGACCAAGGACTTTTCAGTCTCAGGCTCTGCCAGGGAGAAGGGGAAGCCGGGAGGAAGCAGAGACAGGACACCTGACCCAAACTGACCAAAGAGGTATTCCATACCACAGCACGTCATGCCCAGGATGTAGAACTGGGGGCAGTTACCTCGAAGGGCTGGATTGCTGCTCGGGTCAGGCTGGGTATTGGTCAGCGGGTGGTGAGCAGTTGTATTCTCTTCCTTTGCTGTTCCCTTTATCACTATTATTATTGGTGGTAGCAGCGGTGGTTTGTGTTAGTTACTGGACTGTTCTTATCTCAACCCGTGGGAGTTACATTCTTTCAGTTCTCCTCCCCATCCCTCCAGGAGCTGGGTGGGGGGAGGAAGGTGGGGAGTGAGCGAGCGGGCTGCATGGGTCTGAGTTACTGACTGCACTTAAATAGTTGCCCACAACAGATGGGCGTCTAGCTTATGGGCTACAGAAGTGCTATATAGCAGCAACAGCATCTAATCGAGTTCATTGGCTGTTTTCACCCAAAATTAACCCCCCTTGAGGTACACATCGGCCTTCCCCATCTTCCCGCATTACCCACGAAATACACCAAGGTCCCCAAGTGAACGCAATCCCACAAGTGGACTTGCCTTTACCTGAAGCAGGAATAACCTAGACTGTCTTCCCCAGCAGATTCTTTCTGTGCACCACAAGAACTTTCTCTCCCTCTACAGTATGTAAGAGTTCTGATTGGGGTGGGCCAGCCCGTTTGGCAGATCCTCTGGTGCTGACCAACCAGGTGTTTTGCGGAATGAGTGTCTCACAATGTTTGAAATCTTTGGGGTTAACTAGTTTTAAGTTTCTAGGGCTTGTAAAAACTACTAATGAAAGTTTCAATAGTGCCATGCTGCTTTTCTGAAAACACCCATCTACCACTCTGACACCATTCTGACTACTCAGATGTTCACTGCATTGAGCTAAGCAAGTAGAACAGCAATGGCAAGTCTCTGTCTATACACTGCTGAGATTCACAACCCAACAGGCAGTGGAGTAACACAATACTTGCTTCAGGTTCCTGCTTAGCTGGGAATTCAATAAGCAGGTGCTTGCACAAGACCTATTAGCACCAGAAAGCAAAATCAAAAACCCTAAAAAGACATAGTTTAGGTGGGAAAAATTCTTATTGACATAATTTGTGACAATACAAAGATTTTGAAAAAAAAAAAAAACAAAAAACATTTTCAGGGCATGAAGGGAGACAGTCGGAGGAAAACCTCCTTGTAGAAACAGCCTCAACCCTGGAAAACGAAGAAAAATAAATCCTGTCTGCCCTGTGGCTCCCATTCAGTGTATTAATTATTGCCTGTGGAGAAACCCCATTAGAAGGCACATCCTGAAGAGGGCAACCAGACCTCATAATTTGGGAAACATTTTTTTTCTCTATTCATGCCAGATCAGTAGGTTTAGCCTTCTGAATTTGAAGGTGACCAGTACATCACATGTGCCATGCACATTACTGATTATACGATGACTTAACCTGTTTAAAACCAGAGACTTTCAGCGACATGAACTGAATGATAACTGGAATGCAACCTAAACAAATCGCAAGAATCTTCTCGGAACCATTCGTCTCCTTACGTTTCATGCATTTCTTCTTTTCTTTTTTCTTAATGTATAGATTATTCTTACACTACCCATGTCTTCCTAGAAGAAATCAAAACTTTGAATTTGAATGTGTACTGTTAACTTTACTAACATTTTTATGAATTGTGAACAAAATGATACTAACCCTTGGACCCAAGATAAGAGCAGCAGCAATATTTATCAAAGGAAAGGACATGATTTAGAGTCAAAGCAAAGCTTCAGCTGGATATTTATTTGTCCTCTTCCCAAAGATGAAAATAGACTTACACAATGTCTCACAGATCTATAACCTACTACCTATAAAATGTAGAGGTGACTCATTCATTTTTCAATAGGGTATCTCTTTGTTCAGAAATATGTCATCTTTGAACATTTGATTCAGTAGGAGAAAATAAAGAAAGAGAAGGCTATTTTTTGAAACTACCAGGCTATCTTGACAGAAATAACTGAAGAGGTGACTGGAGATTAAACCTATTCATTATTGTCAAAGTTACAAAACAAGCTGATACAGAAAACTCAATATTAAATGAGTTAACATGGCACTGATATTGGTGTACATGTTTGACTATGATGAAAGGTTTATGGATCACATAAGGATTTGTAGGATAAAAACTTGCAACTAAGTCACTGAAACAATAAGAATTTGGCAAATTATTTTGTAAAAGAAGAAAAAAACAACTGTATTTATAGCTAGGATTACTTGATACAGTTGTCCTCCCTAGAACAGATGCCAGTTTTCCTCCCATTCACATTTTCTTTGGAAATATCCAAAAGTCACATAATTATCCTATCTATCATGAGGAAAAAGCAAATGGAAACCATCTGGGTTCTTAGCCCTTCCAGAGCACTAATAACACTATTGCATGTACTCTGACTTCATAGGGAGAAGGAGAATTGTTAATAACTTCTAAGCAGATTGAATAATTTCAGACTTCTTATCCAGCCTTGTCCACATGCACAACAAATTATTTAAATAGCTACTGACTCTACAGTTCCTGATCCTCTTTCAGATATATTATCCACTTGGAAAATATTTGTACATGCACAGAGCTAGCATTTTCAAACATAAAGCTGTCTCTCAGCAATGTCTGTCCCTGAACACTGTGAAGGCAAAAATGCACAGCCTGTTAAAGCAAGGTGGGCTCAGCCATCTGTGTTTCTTCCTGAAAATGCAAAAATGCAGGAGATGAGCCTGACAACTATAGCATGTTCTGCTTCTATAATCTGCAGATCCCATTCATTCTGGTAAAACTCTTAACATAAACAAAATAATCCTCCCAGCACATCTGACACGGGAAGCAGGAGCAATGGAAGAAATCTCCATGTCATATCACTGGCCCATGGAAATCCAGAGCAGACATAACTGTGTATTACAGATATATGCTGTATTATTGAATGCAAAGCTGCAGGTCTGACAGACCTGGGATGGAAAGGTCCTCAATGCTACCAGGGTTTTTATTTCCAAGGGAATGCACTGACTACTTTCTGAAATCTAATGACATGAACAATGCAAGGAGCATGTAAGTAATTTCTTACTGCTTCATTCAGAAGCAGCAAGGGTAAAAAATGCTCTCTTTTCCCAGGAAATGCTCCCTGAGTTTGAGACATTCTCAAGTAACTTTCAGAAATATGGATGTGACAGTACAGGCTATTTGGAAACTAGGAGCTCTTGAGGTGACAAGCAATTGCAATTGCTCCGGGCAATTACTGTTACTGATAAATCACTGTTAAGTTAAATCTCTCTGGTATCAAGCACAGCAGACATGGAAAACTCTTGCAAACTTGTATTTAAAACACTAGGTTCGCTATATGGCAAAACTGACTGTTACAAGTTTGAGGAAGAGAAGAAGGGAAAGACAGACTTTGACAATCACTGACCAGCTGGACCCAAATCACAAGTACCATCCACTGAGCATTGATCTTGAACTCTCTCTGAACTACAACACATGACTTGGAATAGATGCAGTCTGATGCAGTCCCAAAGAAGAAAACTCATGTCTACTTTCACTTTCTTTCCCGTAAGGACTGGGTGCAGATGACTTCAACGTTCAATACAGAAAGTGCTTCTTTTGCAAGAAAAAGTGAGCCCTGGACTACAGCAAGAGCAGTAGCCCACAGGAGTATGTGCGATAAGTCACCTGGCAGTCTTCTTTCCCACAGATTTAGAAGAGCTGTCCCCCATGAGCTATTCTACAAGGAAAAGATTCTAAAATTGCCTCAATTTCAGTGTCCTCCCTGGAAAAAAAAAAAAAAAAGGAAAATAAATAAATAAATAAAATAAGAAAAGCAATGTGTATTGATTTAGCACATATGCAAAGGATGGGGTCCCAGAGAATGCATATTCTTGTGGAAAACATGCTTTGCAACAAGGGGCAGGGCTTGAATAATCAAAGCATAAACTTCACTATTTCAAAGCAGCACTGACAGTATCTGATTTTCAGCCTCTTTTCACTTTCTATTGGGCAATGCACTAAGAACTATCTTATCCTGGCAACAACACCAAAAAACAGATAAACTGTGTGCCACTCAAAGAAGTAGATGCTGTAGGGGTTCCACTCTAATGACAGAGATGATGAAAAGGAACTGAAGGATGGCTGGACTCATTTCATCCCTTCAGGATGTGGGGATCAGGAAAGATGGACATGAAAGCAGGCAACCACAGAAGTCAGCCATGAGCAAGCATACTTTCCCAAGCTGATGCTATAATGAGGTAGCCACCATTTCCCTGATTACATGGACATCTATACTGGGCGTAGGTGACAAATTGTTGGCGATGGGGGGACTGCAGGCATGGCCCCCATGAGAAGAGACCAGGGGCTGTCCATGGCCAGTTCCAGCTGGCTCTGCAGCACAAGACACAGCTGAGCCCATCAGCAAAGCTGGCGGTGCCTCTATAAAAATGTATTTAAGAAAGGGCAAAAAACAGCACACGAGCAGAGAAGTGGGAAAATAGTGAGAAACAGCAGTGAAAACACCAGTGTCAGAGGAGAAACAGGTGCTCCATGGTGAAGCAGATATTCCCAAAAAGACAAGCACATGGAGGATCCACACCAGAGTAGAGGAAGACTGAGAAGGAAGGAGCAGCAGAGAACCACAGTCCTCCCCTGCGCAACTCATTGCCTCACTGAAAGGCCACAGTGTTTTCTGCAGCAATAACAAGATGGAAGAAGAGTGAAGCTAAACCTAGGAATAGCAGAGGAGACGTGTTTTCCCCAAGTGTTTTAATGCTTGCTTCTTTTGTTTTTGTTTCAGAATCTTTAAATCAGTAATTAAGTATTTATATTAACCATCAATAACCTCATTTCCTCCACAGCATTAACTGGTCAGCAGCCTCCCAGCCTTTACCTTGACCCAGGAGCTTTCTTTTCATGGCTCTACTTACTTTCTCCTAGGTCCCACAGGACGGAGTGGGGCGAATGAGCAGCTGTGCAGGTGCTTGGCCACGAGCTGAGGCCACCTCACCACCACACCAGAGCAGGCCCTGAGGGCCAGGAACCACATACTTCAGCAGCAGAAGGCATAGTAGCAGCCAGACAACACTTTCTGCTACCTATGTTGCCTTTAACCTCCAGCTATTCAAATTTTACAGGTAAAACAACCAAAAGTAGCAGCATATGCATAATTAAACAATTATGAGCATTGTTTTAAACTATAGAGGCTTGAAACCACAGCTGAGGATAATCTATCCCTTCAGGGGAGCCATCTTCCACACAAGGAAGGCACAGGATGGAATCTAATTCAAATTTCAGGGGCAGCAAGATTCTCATCTCTATTTGAAACAGCAAGCTCTTGCTTGATTGTTGTCTCCTTACTGTTTTTACATTTAGGATAATAAACCATTATCCCTAACTCTTTCGTGTTTGCTGATTAGAAAGACAAGCGGAAATTAAAATCCCTGCTTGGAAGGGAACTATCTGTTCCTTAGCGGAACAGCAGAAATGAATTATGCTTCCATCCAACAGTTAAGAAAGGAGGAAAGAGTTCACTATTAGGGTATTAAAGCACACATCGATCTGGATGCGGCCGGGCCTCAGGCACGGCGGGAGCCGTTAGAGTGAGGGAAGCGGTAGGCGCCGGGGCCGGTGCAGCACCGAGGGACACCGGGCCCGGCGCTAGGGCCCGGCGCTAGGGCCCGGCGCTAGGACCCGCCGGAGGGGCTCCCCGGAGGCTCTATTTTTACTCCGGTATTTTCTGCATTCAGACTTTCCACTGCAGGCGGCCCGGGTCAGGGGATCCGCTTTGCCGGGGGAATCTGACGGGTCAGCCCAACAGCAGTTATTTATAGAGGGGCGGGGGGCAGAGGAAAGGGATGCGAGCGGCATCATATTCGTCTGTCGCGGGGCTGCGCACCGGCAGAGGCACCCACGGACAAGCCCCACCGCGCCTGTCCCTCAGCACAGCCGAGCAAGGCGGCTGCGACGGGAGAGCCGCAAGCGCCGCGCCCCGGCCGCTGACGGGCTGGGGAGAGGGGACATTCCGGGCCGGCCGGAGGACACAGCGGCGGCGAGCCAAGGAGGAAGCCACCAGGCAAAGCCCAGGAGCTCTTCGTTCCCTCTTTTCCCCCCATTTTTCCTCATGCAGCCTGTTGGGGAGCGAGGATTCACCTCACACACATACTAACTACCCCAATACAGATCCCTGCAAGTGGATGGGGACTTTCATGCTCTCTCACCCTGGCTGAAGCTCATGACAGTTCCAGATGAAAATGCACACCCTCAGATGACAAAAATTGACCCTGGAGGGTTAACTAGAAATAAAAGTACAGAGGCAGGGAGGGCAGTCAAGCTGAAGCCTATCTGGCCATGTCTTCTGAGGTTGTTCTGTGTGTGAAGTCCTTTCTGTGGAGGATTTAACCTTTCCTTGTCCTACTGCGACATCTGCCACTTCATGAGGAGTTACCATCCACCTTTCTCCCCTAGCGCTGAAGAACTCTACATACGCAGCCTGCCATTTATGAGGTCCATTTCTTTTTGTAGGGAAGAAACTGAGATAATAGAAACATCAGCCTTTTAAACTGTAATCAGACTGCCCCCTCAAGTGCTGGTGCTTAGCTGCTTCATCCTGAAGGTGTTTTAAACTCAGGAGGGTCAGGCTACCACATTTTGACAGGCCTAGGCTGCTTCTGCAAGTCTAGAACTGCCCTGCTGCAAGCAGCCTAACATCTGCCCCTGCCAAACCCTTGCTGGCACTCAGAAACAGGACATTCATCTGGCCTTATCAGCTCTGGCCAAGGATACCCGACACGCTTACAGGATTCGACTCTTCCCACGCAATGTAGCAGTAGCCGACATCTTTAAAAACCTTATCGCAGCAGGAGATTGTGCCATTGTGTTTAACTGCCTCATGGCACGCTGTTCAGCCTGGAAGCAGGTGACTTGGTATCCATGGCCTTCTGGTGCAGGTGGGGCTCTCATTTCTTAAGGAAGTGCCTGTAGTACTCCTATTGTGCCTGCTGTATTGGGGTGGCCTCAGTGTGGCAGATTCACAGAGCCCAAACACCCACTAGGCCACAGTGATGGAATCATCATCTTCTCATTCCTGTATAGGAGCTTACTTGGAGTTCAGCATCTGTTGGTTAGAACAGTTGAGTAGCAATAAGAGCAGGAGACACCGAGTTTCCTCACCAGGTGCAACCATCCCAACATTCCCTTGCCTTTTCCACCTTCTCTTGGATGGTTCCCCTGTTCCACTGCTAGTAAATGAGATTTCTGTCTGGGTGCTTACCCACCTCACCCTCTGCCCACGCTCGTCTGGCCATGCAAATAATGACAAGAAATTATGTCTCTGGCAATACATGAGCTTTGTGTAATGGCAGGACAGTGATGTTCCTCAAGGGAACAGAGTGCTAAGACCTAAACATGTATATTGGCTTAGCAAAAAAAAAAAAAAAAAAAAAAAAAGAAAAAAAAAGGAAAAGAAAACCAACAAAAAAAGCAGCTCCTACATTCAAGTAAGCCTTTTAAAATAATTACTGGCACTGCTAACAGTGCTGGCTTTCATCTGGATCTGCAGGCATCATCTAATACATAATTAAGATCTAAACGATAATAAAGGTACATTAAATTGCCTTGTGTGCATTGCACATTTTACAGAACACCTCCAATAGTGACACATTTCAAAACATTTTATACTCTTGATTCATTGTACACTCAAGTTATCTACCACAGGCACACAGTCAAGTGCCAGCAAAAATATCTGGAGAGGAAGCACTTTCTTCAGTGTTTTATAGTCCCAACTCCAAAAGATGGAGGAAAATCCTTGTTTTGCCCTGAAAGTCCCATCAGACACCAATGGGACACCATCAGATCACAAGCTGTGATGCGGCCAAGTGAGCTGTGCTGCATGGCTCACCACCCTGAAAGCCCCCTTAAGTATAACAAGTGCTGGTGTCTTCCTTTAAAACACATGCTGAGAGACAATTTCACGTGAGGCTGAAGGGTCCAGCTGGCCCACTGGCCGAAAAACCTGGCTGTCAGGCACTCTAAAAACAGCTGATGGGGAATGGAAAGGAAGTCGGGAGCATTTCCTTTCTAAAGGAGGTTTGGACATTGCTGGGGATTGTCCTGCCCCACCCCCCAAGGAGCCCCCGGCTTCCTATGGAACCTCAACGTCCAAGACACTGGGGAAATGCCACCAGGTTTTATAGAGACACTAATTCTAGAGTGGTTCTAGAATTCCTTGTGTTATTCCTGTATTGTTGTTTGGATCACCTCAGTAATGCACCAATCCAGCACTGTGTCACAGCGTCCGAGGACCTTAGAACAGAGATCTTCAGCTAAGGCATCCATTATAGAAACAAGACTGAAGAATTACATTTTAGTTCTGCTGACGGGTCCATCTTTTAGGAGCACAGGAAGGGTGTAAGCAGCCATATGGAAAAATCCATTCCCGCATTTTTACTGCTGAAAGCTAAGCCTTCCCAAGAGATGCCGGGAATGCATTAAAAGCTCTTGATCCCGCTTAAGAGTTTCACCATTTCAGCCAGACTGCTAACAATTTAAAATAATGGTTAATTAATTAATCGTCTGCCATGAAACGCGTCCAAGGAGGCCGCATTTGAAATCTAATGGAGCAACGGTACTGCTGGAGTGTGCTGCCGTATTTACAAACTTGCGAACCCCGCTGCTGTGACATTCCGGACCGGTGTGACGGCGCGGGAAGTTTCGCCGCCCTCTCCCCCGGAGCCACGCACTGAGCTCAGCAGCAACCCTGCGCGCCCACCGCCGCTCCGGCTCTGCCCGCAGGCGGAGGGGGGACAGGCAGCCCGGGGCTGAGGGGCTCCGCGCCGGCACCACCGCAGGGAGCACCTGCGGCCCCGCCGTGCTTCCCCTCTGGCAGCGGGGACACCGGGCAGGCACCTGCTCCCCGGGCAGACGAAGTTAGGCAGACAGGGTGTGCGCTGGCACACTGGGAAGACGCGCGCTATCTCCTGCGAGGGTTAACCACCCGCTCTGTGACCTCCCGTGAGTGGCGGCCAGCGGTAGCACCCGCCGGAGAGCCGTGGGAAGGCGTCCCTCCACCCGCCCGCAGCGTGCATCCTAGGAGAAGATAAAGCCAAGGCCTCGCTGCCGCCGGGGGCAGCCACCTCGCCGGGGACGAGGTCACGGCGCTTCGGCCCCCGGTGAGGCTGCCACAGCCGTCCTGCTGAGGTCGAGCTCAAACTTTGCTCTTGCAAATCGTGGCCGGACCTGTTGCCGGCGGGCTCGGCGCAACTCCCCTCCGCTCCTTTCAGCGCCCGAGCATTAACAGGCACACCAGACCCGCTGATCGTTGCTGACTTCGTGAAAGAACCGAAGCGAGGGTGCTGATAAGCTCTTCACGAAACGCTGACAGCGACCGGTTGTTAACTGCGACTTACCTACATCCTGTGCCCCTGAGCTCCACCGTCCGCGGCGTTCTGCCCGCACAGCCGCGCAGGTTTCCACAAGGGAGCGCATCGGTACGCCTCCACCGCGGCTGGTTGGGTGCGGGCAGTAACTTGCCCGCCAGGCCGTGCCGCCCGGGATCCCGGCACCGTCCGCACCTGCGAGCCGCGGGCCCGCTCTCGCCACAGCGGAGTGCAGGGCTCGCCGCTTCTCCGCCTGCCCGATCAACCTGCCGCTCAGCCCCGCGGAGGCAGCGCAGCCTCTGGGCAGCGCGCGGGGTTGCCCGCCCGCCGTCCGCGCTCCCCGCCTCCCGTCCGCCACCCCGGCACCCAGCGGGGCTGGCCCCTGAGCACGCTGCCCCACACACACCCCGCGGGGTCGCCCTCGCCAGCCGCCGGACCCACAGCCCCGCGGCGGCCCCACTCGCGGAGGGAGCGCCCTCGGGCTCGCCTTACCCGGTTGGCGGCGAGGACCTGCCGGTAGCGCTCCTCCTGCGCAGGCAGGGCAGGGAACTGTTGCATGGAGAGCATGCCCTGCTGCCGCTGAGCCCTCTCCACTGTGGCCGCCCCCCAACCAGTCTCTACCTCTGCCTTTGAGGAGCCGCGGCCGCTCGCTTCCCGCACAGGCACACTTGCGGGGCGGAGGGGCTCCGCATTTTGTGTGCTCGGCAGACTCCCCCTCCCCCCTCCTCCACCCAATAATAATAAACCTCCGCGAGAAAGCCGCCACATCCCCACCCCTTTTGCACACAAGGCTCTGCCCCTTGGGGACAAGCTGAGAGACAGCCCACTTGCTAATTTCGCCCTTTTAGCCATCCCCCAGGGAGGGCGGATGAAGGGCTTCAGGTACCAAGACCAGCCTCAGCCAGGGATGACGGGAGGGGCAGAGACCCGCTGGGCTCGCCTCTCGCACTCTTCCTTTGGCCCGCCGGAGCTGGGCCGGGGCTGTCCCCGCCGCGCTGCCGGAGAACAGCCCCCGAATGCACGCTTTCGGCTGCGGCTACCCGAGGCCAGCCCAGCTTACGGACCTGGCGCGTTCTGGCCAGCCGAGCCGGAGCGAGAGTTAGGGCGGGGACGGCGAGTCCAGCCGTCCGCGGCTCCCGGGAGCAGGGTTTCTCCCTCTGGACGCTCTAAAGCGTTACGGTCACGCAAAGGCTTTCGTTGCACCCCAGCGATGGAAAGTTTCACGGGTACAGGGATCCAACGCTTTCCTGCGTAGCGCAGCGCTTGCCTTGCCCCAGCCGATCCTCCCCCCCTGCACAAAGAGGGCCGAAAGCGGCTTCAAGGGCTGCCTCCGGCACGGCAGGAGCGAAGGGGAAAAGGCTCCGGTTCGGCCTCCCCCCCGGGCCAAGCCCGTCGCGCCCCATCCCTCCCTTGCGAGGAAACACCTGCCCCTCCCCACATCGTCGGTCCTGACCGCGACCGAGCCAACACCGGAGAGGGAAAGGTGTTGCAAAGCAAAGCTCGTACGCCAATCAACAAATACCGCTTGGAGCCAAGAATGACAGAGCAAATCCCCCACCCCACGAGCCACCGGCTTTTAAAAGCCCATTTAGCTGCATTTGTTCCCTCTTCCTTGCATCTGCACCCAAAGATGTCCGGTCTGACTGGACCCAGGTGTGTGTACATCACTAAGCACGATCCAGTCAGCACAGTAAGCATGGTTAGTGGGTGGAACACACGCAGTTTAGGGCCCTTCCAGGAGCCACAGAGCGCTACCACTGGCACCTCAACTGGGTTCTGCAATGACGTTTGTAAAACAGGCTTGTGGTTTTTGCTGTGCATGGTTTAATGCTTCTGAAAGGATAAAATGTGAGTCAGAAAATACCCCAAAAATGTGAACCAGCACCTTGACAAGAATATGGCTCCTGGTCACCACTCCCAGCTATCAGTGGGGACGATAGCCCTTGTCTACAGTTTGTTTATGTATGTCTATGAAAAACACTTAACGATAGTTATTTTTCCAGCTATCTTTATTTCCATACCTTCAGATTTAGGTCGTTAGGTTCTGCTTGTGTGCAGACTTTGAAGAGGCAGAGGCTGGGTCCTCTGTGCTCCTGTAGTGCCACTGTACGTAAGTAACTCATGCTCCTGGAAATTCAACCCTGCCTTTTTTACCCAACCCAGCAAAGTCCCCTCTGGAGGAAATCAGTGGTTTTGTTCTAAAAAGAACTGCACAAACAATAGGAAAAGCATGGGAAGAGGCAGAAGCGAGAGCATTTATGCAAATCTTCAAATTGCTTAATGTAAACCAACACATACTGCGCTACAATGCTGCTAAAAAGAGGAATCAAACTATAATGCCTTAGTTATTAAGGTATTTTACAGAGATTAGTTAATCCTGTCAAAAATTACAGCAAGAACAACTGAAAACTGAAAGGCAAAAGGGGCAGTGCATGGCTCAAACGGCAAAGCCAGCTTGGCCTTGCATGGAGGATGTCTTCTCTTCAGCAGTGGAACCATCAATTCCAACCGCCAAGCCAGCATTGACTTCTAAACTCACGCAAATTTCCTCATTGCAGGAGCCATTCAAATTGCAGTTTCCCCAACTACAAGAGTCAGCCTCAGCATACAGCACACAAAGCCTCAGTTGAGCTCTGGTACTGTTGGTAATTTAATGGAAATCTCTGCGTAAGAAACAATTATTTAGATTAAATAATACTTGCTTGAATTAAGCCCTCAGAGTATGACTGATTTCCACACAGCTGCCATTTAGCCTACCTTGTGACTGACTTTAATACATCCCAGAGCTCATACTGCTGCACTGTCCATACCAGAAACTTGTTCTCTGGTAGCATGGCATACAAACATTTTAGTGCAGAGTCCAAAAATTCATTAACATGTAACCATTAGTGGAAAGAAGCAAGCATGTCTCACTATCTTACAATTAATTTGATTTCATTTGATTTTTCTTTTACCTTGCATTTCCCTTCCTAGTTAATGCAGACTGCTACAGTATCTTTGTTTTGTGATTTTCTAGAGTGATTGATTTAATTGAATGGTAAGGGCAGACACAAATACAAATTTACATTCATGAAGCAACAAAAAGGAGTGACTTAAGTGCCCATAGGTAACAACTGCAAACAAAGCAGAAGAGGGATATCTGAACTGAATGAAAATGAGGACAAGGCCCCCCATGGGCTGTCCACCCTCCACCTTAAAGCACACACCAGAGAGCAGCTACCACACACCAAGCTTCCACTGCCTAATAAATCAGCTATATTTCCCCATTTGAGGCAAAAAAAAAAAAAAATCTACTAAATCCATTCCAATTTGTTTCATCTTAATCTACTTCCCAAACCAATTCTTGCAATTTTTTATGAGCAACAACATAAAGGTACATGATCACCTAATTCCAGCATTAACCTGAGCATTAACAACTGTCACTGCCAAAGAAACATGCCCGAAACTTACGCTGCAGTTATGTCAGTTACTATTACCCAGAAGTCTGCTGCTTTACTACACCAGCATTCAAGAACAAACAGATTTCCAACTTAGTTTTGATGTCTTTATTGTCTGACTTGGTTTTTACATTAAATTAACACATGCAATGGCTTTGTCATTGTTACAGGGAACAAAATTGTCTAAGGAGGTTCCATTCCAAAACTTATTGACTGGTAAGCACCTCAGTCCAGCAGAAAGACGAATGCTCACCAGAATGCATTTAGGATCAGGAAAAGCATCCCCAGTTTTTTTCATTTTACACATAGCTGAATATTATTCACATTAAGTATCCTCATCATAGAATCATTTAGGTTGGAAACTACCTTTAAGATCGAGTCCAACCATTAATCTATCAGGTTTCTCTCTCAATAGTTCCCCTACCACAGCAGGTCAGATTATATCATTTGTTTTGCTTATCAAGATGCATTGTTAGTATAAAATGTTAACATTCAAAATATTTGCTCAATACTGAATAACAGGTGATTTTGTCTGTACCTTTTACTTCCAAAGGTTGTCATGCTTGCAACATGCAGCTCCAACCAAAAAAGGCAAAATATTAACTGTAAAAGTAATTTAGAAAACCAAATAGGAATCAGTGATTTATTAAGCTGCAGATTGCTTGAACCCCCACACTTTTTTTATGCCAAGAAAAAAATAACTGGTTCAGCAGGCAGACCAACAGAGCGCAGATGACTCAGATGGCTGGAGAAGATATACAGGACTGTTCTGAATAACATTTCAAAAATAGGTATGTCTCACATGTGCGAGGTTCAGACAATACAAATCCTTTAAGGGAACATGCCTACTCATACACACATTTGTGTGAATGGGATGAATTCATAAAGACTGGTGTGCTTTCTTACTACAATAAAGATTATCAATAAGAAGCAAGTCCTCTCTCCAATATTTCACAGAAATACTGCAAAATATGCAGAAAAGAACACTAAGAGCTACTTCAAATGTATAATTCAAGTGCAGTTCAGTTTTATAGCTCTGTAGAGAGGGATTTCTTCTCTTTGCTGTAGAGGCAAAGATAAACTTTCCATTGTACTGCTTTTAAAGAAAAAGCTAGCAGTAAATAGAAAAAGGAGTTACATATGGAATTATCTTCCAGGCATTAATATTACAGAAAAGAATTAAAGTAATAGTAAGGAAAACAGTTTATTCTTTATCCTGTAACATAAGAGAATTCAGAGATGCAACTGTGCTTGTAATCTCAATTAATTCTACAACTTTACATATGAATAGCCTGACACATCATGACAGAAATAATATCCATTTCTAAAGTCAACTAAAAAAACTCTATGAAGCCATCAGATAGCACTAATCCATGCTACATATTGTCAGCTTTTCCTCACCTCTTTCCTCTTTCACCAAACTTAGGTGAAAAATTGAAAAGAAACTGATTTTCCCCCCATTTTGTCAATCGAAAAGCTACTGCCTTCTGCAGCTTTCCTGTTCTTTTTTTTTCTTCCTACTGCTGCAGAACCACAATTACAATTGGATATCAGGTCAAATTAATAGCAGGTCCCTTTTCAAGTGGGCCCAAACCAACCAAGCAAGGTTTCGAACAAGCTGCAATCTTCTCTACTCATTCCAACAAACAGTCCCACTGCTTTTGCAGGATTTACAATGAAATTGTATGTCTGAATTACAAGGGCAGCCTAACCCCCTTTGGCTTTCACAGGATCTGGTAAGCAGTTTCCACTTAACCACAATGCTCAAGTCTCAGCATACAATTTCCATTAGAGGTTTAAAAATTCCATTTTCTGATCTCTCCCCTCTTTCCTCCCCCTGAATTTAACTTGCAGTCCCTCAGCTGAGGCAATATAGCTTCTCTAACAGTCTTGAAGCTGTGTAAACCTTTCAGTTTTACCAACCAACACTAATAGCCCAAAGCGAGGTATTCTAAACTGTCAGTAAGAAAATACTTGAACACTTAAAAGATTAGCCAGATAGTTTACACATTAGCAAGCACCACCCAGATGGCTTCAGAATGACACAATCACACTGTTACACTAGTCAATTACAGTTTTGCACACTATGCAAACATCCAAATGTGATATTTATCTATACAACTAGTCAAGTGATACTCTTAAATTCAATTTCAGATTGTTTCTTTGCTGTTGGTGATGGGGGTAGCGATGAGAATGCATCCCTGTATCTGAAACTACATCACATCCATGTTCAGCATATGCATCTCTCCACTAAATGAAGTTTTCAATTTTTTTTTTGTTGTTTGATTTTAAGGAAATAAGGACAGTGGTGTGGGGGGTAGACATGACACAACCATAAAACAAACCCCACGGTCCATAAGGGAGACCATTTTATTGTTGTGATACAGTTGACTTCAAAGACAGTTCCCATTCCTTTCTCTGAACAAAGTTCTGTCATGAGGCCCCAGAACATTCAAGCCTAAGTGATATAAAGTTCCCCATTAGTTGTTATAATTAAAACTGACCTAAAGCACAAAAATTATTGTGTGATACAACATAAAGACTAGCATAAGAATACTAATATTCAATAAACCATTACATAGATTTTTACAGAAAACAGATGTTCAATAAAGCATTTTATACTAACCTATTTTTAATATTATGGAGACAAGGAAAAGTAACCCAATATATAAATAGAAGAGATGTTAACGGATATCAGTCAGACAAACTACATCAGCACTTCAGTGTAGACTAAAATTTACTATTACTTTCAGTGTCTAATTTCAGTTTTGTGCTGTGAATATAACACAAAAGGTGACATTTCCTCCCTCCTCTGCACTTGGCAAATAGTGTACATACATAATCTATGCATATTAAGTTCTGTTACACATAGACTAATGTTCTAGGATTAATAGCTACCTTAAAGCCCAACTGAGATATATTAAATATTGAGTTGGTTGTTTCAGTCATTGTAGACCATGAGCCATGCAACCATCACAACAGCAACTCCGAACATCGGCAGCATAACAAGGTTCTTGTATTTCTGCCATGATGACTGTTCAACTTCTACTTCATCCTTTCTTCTCTTATTCTTTCTTCGCCCTTTTAATCTGTTTTCAAAAGCTTCCAGTTCAGCCTAGATGAAGAAAACCAGAAGCAGTTAACATTTGTGTCATAATTAAAAAGTGAAGAATATGCAGATTTTAAATACCATTCCCCAAAGCCACTTTATAATAATAACTGCCAATGGAAGTTACACAACTTACACATCTCTTACAGACGAGATGCTAGCACTAATCCCATGGTTGCAAAGCATTTCGCTTCCAAGTATTAAGCTGCTGTTTATTTTCCCATAAAAAACACTGCCAAAATACAGCCAACTGAAGTTTTACATTAGATCCTTAACTCAAACTGAATGTTAAGACAAAAAGAGATTGTTATTTCCATTAAATGTGTTAGCAATACATTATTTTACATTAAAAAGCACTCATATTTAAGCTATTACAATTACGTATCTGAAAGCATAGGCTGAAATCTTCAAAGATCTCCCCTGCATAATAAAGATACACTGCAAAAATAAATTAAATAAAAATCTCTCCTCTTTCTTCTACTTATATTTTGTATGCTCAGCTGAATTTTAGATTAATAGCTACAATCTTAGACATGCACAAAAATATGCCATTTGTTAAGTGTTATAACAACACCTAGTCACTCATATATGACAGTAGTAGGTATATAGTGTCCTTCAAAAGAAAGCCCATTCCCTTAGGCCCAAAAATGAAGCAAAGTCACTGGAAAAAAATCAGAAGAATGCCAAGCTTCCACCCAGAACAGCAGTTTCAGGGCGATGCCTGGAATGAACACTAAGATCCTCTGATCCCTGTTCCTCATCCCCTTGCACACTCTTTATTGTGACTTAAGCCCAGCTGGCAACCAAGTACTGGGCTTGGTGGGATGGGGAACAGAATCAGGAAAAGGAAAAACCTGTGGGTTAAGATAAGAACAGTTTAACAATTGAAATATAGTCAAATATACTACTGCTACAAATAACAAGAGTAATGAAAAGGGAGATAGAGAGAGAAGAATAAAACCCAAGAAAACCAAGTGATGCACAATACAATTGCTCACCAACAACCAACTGATAGCCAGTCTGACCCAAGCAGCAATCTGCCCTTCTGGGTTTATATACTGGGCATGACGTGCTGCAGTATGGAATACACCTTTGGTTAGTCTGGGTCAGGTGTCCTGTCTCTGCTTCCTCCCTGCTTCTTGTGCCCTTCCTCATTGACAGAGCATGAGAGACTGAAAACTCATTGATCAGGGTAAGCATTACTTAGCAACAACTAAAACATCAGTGTGTTATCATCAGCATTGTTCTCAGACTGAAGCTGAAACACAGCACTGCACCAGCTACTAGGAAGAAACAAAGATTGTATCCACCCTTTATTCCATACCATTTACATCATGCCAGGTCTTACACTTCCCAAAACATACCAGTTAACCACCATCACCTTTCCTGTCCTTTGATACATATACACACAGGTAGCATTCCCTCAGTCTATGTACCATCCCTATAAAAGTCCACCGAGTTCATTTAGTCCTTGACTTTGGGCTCCATCTGTCACAACAGTCTTTCAGAGCAGAAAAGATGTGGTGCTGGACTGTTGCATGCTGAAGCCAATTTTGGTTCCACCACCACTGCACTTGTCTGGTTTCACCAAAGTTCATTTTTCATTAAAGTGGGTGATTTTTACTGTAATACCCTTGATATGGCATACAGACACCACAGAAGGGATAACAGTGCTATATAGCAATTAACATCATACAATCCAAGTCATTGGTTATTCTTACCCACAATCAAATCCTCTTGAGGTACACATCAGACAACCCCATCCTCCACATCAAGTGCACCCAGGTCCCTGAGCAAAAGCAATCCCACGAGTGGGTTTGCCTTTACCTGAAGCAGGAATAACCCAGACTGTCTTCCCCAGCAAATTCTTCATATGCACCATGGGAACTTTGTCCCCCTCTACAATATGTAAAAGTTCTGACTGGGCTGGGCCGGCCCTGTTGGCAGATCCTCTGGTGTTGACCAACCAGGTGGCCTTTGGTAAGTGTGTATCCCAATGCTTGAAAGTTCCCCCACCCATTGCTCTCAGTGTAGTTTTTAACAGCCCATTGTACCGTTCGATTTTCCCAGAGGCTGGTGCGTGGTAGGGGATGTGATATACCCACTCAATGCCATGCTCTTTGGCCCAAGTGTCTATAAGGTTGCTTCGGAAATGAGTCCCATTGTCTGACTCAATTCTCTCTGGGGTGCTGTGTCGCCACAAAATCTGTTTCTCAATGCCCAGGATAGTGTTCTGGGCAATGGCATGGGGCTCCAGGTTGGACCATTCCCCCCAGCTGGGGTATAAAGCACATTTTTCACATCTCACCCACTCCAGACTGACCCAAGAACTACTGCATGAATGACTGCTTTTTGTTGCTCAGAGCCCCGGGGGAGGGGGGGGGGGGGCGCTACTAGGAAGAAAATTATCCCAGCCAAAACCAAGACACCTTTTTAAAGGGTATCAAGATAATACAGACAAGACTTATTTTAGGGTACAATGCTGGAATTAGACATCCTGGAACAAAGACTGTAAGACTGGGATGAGACTCTAATGAAAAGACACCTAATTGCTATGAAAATCAGAAAATATATTCTAAGAAAGGCTAAAACCAGAAAACATCTGATGATTGTCTGGATTTTAGGTAAAGTTCTCAGCTACTAAGGAAAATATGGGCCAAAGAACTAGGGAGCAGAAAAACTAGAACTGGAAGAGAGAAAGGAGACAGGAGCAGCAGAGTGCAGCAAGCCAGGACTGGCTGGGCAAAAGACACAAGATTAGGCTGAAGCAGAGGAAACGTGGACAGTGAACAGAGACCAAGTCTGGCCACGAGAGGAGATAAATCTACATGACTACTACTGCAGTGCTGACAGGAAGAGAGGGACTAAGACAATAAGGTGGGTGCGTTGAAGAAACAAGAATAAGCCTGTTTCGGGAAATGGACAGAGAAGTAGTCCAGTAAATACAATTTTCCTTTGGAATTCAAGATTGCCTGATGTCTGGTCTTCCTCCACTGACAGCAAATAGTTGTCAGATTTTCACAAAGCAGATCTTACTTTCCTTCTTGTGCTAGATACCACTGTTAGCAGGAGAAAGGGACCCATTTTGATGTCCATTCCTTTGTACATAATAAAGGCAGAAATTGTTGGCAGTTTTGTGACAATATGGGGGAAAAGTTCAAAGTTCCACACCCTGATATCTGAACCAAAATTGATTCCAACTGGCTAATCCTCCTTTAGAAAAGCAAAGTATTTTAATGGAACAGTTTTTCAAAATTGAAAATGTGGAGGAAGTGCAGAGTTCTTGAGGTTTTATAGATAATATGGCAGTATTTCATCTTACATAGATGCTAAATAAAACTGTGGGCTTCTATAGTTACCATATACTTGTGCTCTCTAAGTTTTAAAGCAGAGTGCTTCATGAATTGCAGTAATCTGAATTAAAATATAGGCCTCGAACAATTATATAACAAGTACTGAATTGCCTTCCTAGTCATCTTTATAAAACCCCAGCTAAAAATAGATACATCATAAAAAACAAAACACAGAATGAGAAAAGGTTTGTGGGCACAGAATAAGAGAGAAAAAAAAAGACATCACTATCCTTGAAAAGCTACCTACAGGTTTTATGTAACTGTCATCATCCCCAAAGTGCCTCTTCAATGATCTCTGAGCAATAAAGTAATGGTTGTGCCCAGTCTTCAAGCTACTTTAATTTTTCAAGCTAAACAAGCTCTAGGCAGGGGACATGCTTGACTTCTGTAACCTCTAAGGAGCTGTTAATTTTTTTTTTTTTCTTTCTAAGAAAAAAAGGAAACAAAATCTTTCTTACAACTCATTAAACCAGATTTCAGGTTTGAGACCTTGACTTTCAGTATTGAAACCCTTGACTATTACCAGCTAGCTCACAAATTTAACCAAATCTTTTGCACTAGAGTGGGATGCAGAGACAGATTAGTCTGAATTGTTAAATAGCAAAGCACTGATCTTTTTTCCACCTCTACCAATTGTGAAAACCCTGGCCTCACTGGGTGCCTCTGAATTAGAAACAGAAAGTTTGGCTGCTAGGGCCATTATGAAAAGCCTAACTAAGCCATCTCCTTTCCACTAAGAAACAAATTATTCCATCTGTAAATCCTATTAGCAGAAGCAGCTATCAAATACAGTAAATACCAATATATAAATGTGCTAGATATTTAAATGTGCTATACAATTAGTTTGTATAGCAATTACAATTTGTATATAGAAGAGTTAATAAAGTATTAATCGATACAGGTCTCAAGAACCTGTAACTAACAGATAAACTGTGTATATAAAAATGTGCTAATGAGATCAGGAAGGTGGTACAAGATGCAAACGTTTGTGAGAAGGGATTATACTCAATAACTCTATACTCTTAATGTGACCCAACACCCTATGACAGTGATGTCCTCCAATTCACATCACCAGATGGCAGATTAAGAGATCAAACTGGAAGGGAATCAATTTTAGATAAAAGGCTGCAGTAGCCGAGGTTAGTACTTGTGTGCAATTTTGGAGCCTATTTATTAGTTACTGTTGTCCTACTTTATTTTACTTTTTTTTTTTTAGCAGGTTTGTCCTATTTTTTACTGTTGTGGTCCTACTATTTGCTATTGTGCTATATCACTCTATCAACCTTTTAAGAGTCTCCTATCCCTGAAGCTTCACCCATCACAAGACATATAAGCAAAAGTAGTTCCATATACTGCATAAGGGTACAGCTGGACTATAACTGTGGGACTTCAGTGAACATACAAGCAGAAAGCAACCACAGAGAGAAATAATCACTGCTGAAGAATCAAGACAAAAATAATGTTGCACACTGTACTGGTGGAGTGAACCTGCAACAGTTACAGAGAAGTCCCGTTACTGAGACTTTACTAGAGGGGCTGTAAATTAAGTGAATGCATGAGAACACAATCAGAGCAATACAAACACCAGCAACTTTGCATTTCTAGTTCACAGAAGTTTCCTGGATTACAAGGCTGACAATATGCTCATAAACAACAGCAACTACAGTAAATACACCTTCTCCTCCCATTCACACCCCCTCAGAGACCATGAAGGATGAAGACTCATTTAGGCTTCCTCATTCTTTCATGATGAAAGAAAGGGGGGAAGCTTCACCTGACATTTACATCTCTATGGACGCTATTCAGCAATTTTGTGGGCTTTATGCATTCTAAAGTGTTTAATTAAAATTAGCAGTACTTAGTATTTAAAAAATAAACTATACACAGTTACAGTAAAGCAAGATTAAACTGATTCATATAAAATTATGAAAATTGTTTGGGAAAACACATGGGCTCTTAACCACTGCAATTCACAGCACACATCTTGGAGCAAGGTAACAGCTGACAGGAATAACTGTCACATTAAAAACTACACATCTTTAGCTGCATGTCAATGAAATGATTTACTAACAAGAACAAAGTGGGAAGGAAGTGGGTGAAGAAGAAGAAAGGTTGATACCTGTTGTCTTCGTTTCTCTTCTTCAATAGCAGCTTTGGCTTCTGCCTCTTTTATCTGTCCAGGCATATAAAATGATAAGCATCTGTTGTAAACAGCAGCTAAAACTATTTTCTTACATAGTCATAATTACTCCTATGGAATTGTTCTCAGCAAAAATGAACAACACCTCCACCAAGTGAGCTCTTAACTTACTGAGATTACAAAAAATTCTTAGACAAAGCTGCTGGGTCTCACATTTGGAAAACATGGAACATACAATAGATGCTACATGGTTATAAATTGAACTTCTGACTTCAACTTGACAAGCTGAACTGACAAATATAAAACCTAAAAAGAGTAATTTGTTCACTAACAAGCAGAAAAATTCCCAAAGACAGTTATTCTAAGTTTTCAACAACTTTATCGCAATTCACTACTTTACCCATACAGGTAATTCCTATATATGTATAAATATATATAATTTACACACACATATTTCATTCCAAGTACTTTAAATGTTCCCTGACTACTAGAGCAAAATGAAACCTCAATATTTGTACCTAATATAACATATATTGGAAAACGCATAACCAAACTGCTTTAAAGCTTTTGGTGTAATTCAAGCCAAATGTGATTAAAAATATTCCACCATCACCAATTTATAATTCTATAGAAATGTTTTGCAGTGTTCAAGAAAGCAGGTTAAATGCTAGAAATCATGAAGAACAGTACAGGAAAAAAAAAAGTCAATATGTAAATACATGATGCACTTAGCTCCTCCATTCAGTTGTGGTCCTGCAACAACAAAAGAATGTAAAGCCTGAACACATGCAAAAGACAATAGCATGGAGTAGCTTCCATCTAAATTGATGCATAGCTAGGGTTCATCAGGTGACTAACAAGGCACACATTCCTGAAGAGTGGGAAGATACCAAATAGGGATAAACCATCAGTAATTATTTTTCATAAGACAAAAGCAAAGGCATAAAATGACATTACCAGAAGGCTGGTTCAAAACAGAGGGAAGTATTCTACTTCCCACGGAGTATTTGGCTAAATGTAGAAGGGCAATGCTACAGGACATTTGTAGATGCCAAAAGTTTATGTCAACTGAAGAAACAATTAGGTGTGCTAACAGGATATAAATCCAGAAGCCATTAAAAAGAAAGACATCAGCTCAATCTCTAAAATTGCCATAGTCACAGTAACAGTAGAAACAGGAAGAGTATACTGGGGAAGTATATCTAACTTACAAAAGTTAAATGTAAAAATAAGATTAATAACTTCGAAAGAAACACAGTCTTGATCCTCATAACTGCACAATTTGCATACTAACAATGACAGTAACTTAATAAATACAGTTTGTACAGGTGAAATTTGTTCCAAACAATCCACAATTCAAGAACTTTTGATGACTAAGGAGAAAGCACACTAGCCCAAGCTTTAGCACACTGTACCTCAAACAGTGTGCACTGAGGACAGGGTCAATAGAACGATCCTATTCATAGGTTTTCAAACATGGTTTTTAATTGCTAAACAATGTATCAAATAAAACCATTATTGAGAATTTCCTGAATCTAGAGACAATGACAGTCTCTCTTTAGAAAAGAGCTTTTCAGTTGTGCACATCTGAAACGGGAAAGTCTGGTGTAGAAAAGACTGCACAACCAGCTTCCCAGCATTTCACTGCCATCTAATGGCAGAACTTCAGCTCCAAATGAAAAAGTGACACACAAATGTGGGAAAAAAAGGAACAAAATTGCTCCTTTTTACATCGGTGTGATCATATTTGTATAAGATACATAGGTATAATATATATAGGTAGAGGGACGTTTAACTATTATACCACATTTTGGAAAAACATTTCTAGAACTATTTCTTTAATAAAAAGTACAGTAAAAGATGCACTTAGTTCTTCAGAAGTGCATACTCTAGGTGCTATACATGCAGAGTTTTATTAAGAGTTAACACACAAAGGTTTTAGAAACTGACAGTTAGTTTGCAACTATCAAAACTAAACTATCTTTGTAAGTGTCTGCAGTTTTTAACAGACTTCTTCCAGTCTTGATATTCTGTGTCTCTGGGTGACAGCATGAGCAAACTCCCCATTCTTCTGGCCCAGGGTAACTAATACAGTGTGACAGGATTACACTCTTCATGCTAGACAAGTTGAGCACTCACAGGCTGTAAAAATCTGCCCTGGAAAGGCAGATCTAACAATGACATGTGAAGTGGCCTGGCCCAAATCCTATAGCAATCATCATCAACAGTAATGATTTTATCATATAATTTAATGATCATCACTTGCTCTCAATGGAAGAGGAAAAAACCAGTTCTAACAAATTAAATAACAATACTGTTTTAAGGTAATATTTCACCAAGTTAACACTGTCTACAAACACTGTAACTCTCCCCACTAAGTTGAACACAATTCTGAAAAAGTAGCTGCTATTGAACTGCACATCTACTTATGTTGTATTTTCTGCTGGTATTGCCTTGAAAAATAATTCTGTATTCTTTTTCCCCTACTTTTCTTGAAGCACTGAGAGGAAATGACAGCTACAATGGATACATTACCTCAGATGCTTTCTGTTTCATTTCCTTGCATAATGCATCGCATTCCAGTGGAACTCTGCCTTCTTGTATCTTGCTGCACTGTATTTCCTGTAATGTATAATTTGAGTACTTTATAATCATTTCCCTATATAAAATGTTTAGTTATAATGTTCACTTCTTTATGAAAATAATTATAAAACATTCTAATTTAATAAAACATTGGTTACACAGAAAATAAAGCTAATGATGAAAATGTTATCTGAACCTCTAATTCTGTATTAAATTGTCCTTTTTTCCTTCCTTCTGGTAAAACAAGCTGAAAAGTAAGAATAAATCAAATATTCAGTTTCATTTATCCTCTCTTCTCTTTTCTCACTTGTTTGCCCAAGACAAAGTAAGATAACCTTCTGAACTCTGGCAGAAAGGGTGAGCATTCAGAGCCTCAGTAATTTCACTTACGTGCTCTTAACTGGTTGAGATTACAGGGCAAGGTGTGGAAGGAAGGAAGGAAGGAAGGAAGGCGTGGGAGGAAGAGGGAAATAATTCTCACTCACACTTCCTCCCCCGAACAGTGAAGGGAAAACAAGTGGTTATCTGTAAGCAGAGACTGTAAAATCTGTACAATCTGAAGCACTTGTTCTGTATGTATCATCCTTTCTCCTGCTGAACACCCCACCTGCAAGACTCCTGGTTGCACAAGACACTTCTCAGAGAAGCTGAGAACTCTGGGGAACCAAAACCTGTTTTGGAGGCTCAGAAGTTAACAGGGTCCCAATAAATAATTTAAGCACCTTTTAGTGAAGCCAGATAATTATTTTTCACTAAGTCATTATTATTTGCCAAGACTTCACAGCAATTTCTGTTCTTCCCCTCACAATACTATGTAGCTATAATACACTTGTTACATTACTTTGTCTTTTATCTTTG
Organism: Pezoporus wallicus; assembly: GCF_028554395.1. Taxonomy (NCBI): domain Eukaryota; kingdom Metazoa; phylum Chordata; class Aves; order Psittaciformes; family Psittacidae; genus Pezoporus; species Pezoporus wallicus. The sequence goes on from NW_026642638.1 coordinate 765,419, forward strand.
TTAGAAGCTAGGGATTGCTGATGTCTGTACTTGCTTCTAGGTTTGCAAAGAACCTTAACTAATTACATTAGTTAGGGATTCATATCATCTGTGCTTTTTCCAATTCACATAATTATAAACTTCCCCAATATAGTCAGAAAAATGTATTTTTTCTTCTCAAATCACTCCAGGTCGTCTGACTGTTCTCCCATTGAAGCTATAGAAATGTAAGTGTGCTTGAAGATAAAGCTATTTTAAGTCATGCAGCGAACATGGTTTAAAACCAACAGGATTTTATATTCTTCAGTGAATCTTTTGATATTGCAACCCAGATCTGTAGCTGATGTAAACTGCTCTACTAGAATAACTGGACCTACTCTAACCTGCACCAGAGCAAATTCATCCACACAAGTCCAGGAACATGCGAAGAATGATGCAAAAAAATGCATCATTCTTAAAACTGTAACTTAGAAATGTACCTTTTTCAGTCTCTTGCAGGGACATCGGAGTTTAACCTTCTGGCTGCAGTTCAGAGGACAGCTACCTGAATGGCAAACCTCTTTACACCGGTGACCACAGGGCAACTATAAAGAACAAAACACAGAAACAGAAACCCCACACCAGTAAAAGATCATAAAATTACAAAGAATCTATGAATCTATGAACATAGAAGCTTAACAGAAAACTCATTCAGTTCATCAGGTTTTCCACTTGTGAATTACTTTTGTTGCTGTTGTAGCTTTTGGCAAATGTTTGGTTGTTACTTGCTTTATTTCAGTTCCTGCAGAATGATTCATCTTTTATTGGCACAGCTTGATTAAAAATCAATTTGTCCTTTGGAATGTTTCAGGCACAGTCATCTCCACAGTAATTCATACAGCAATTACCCTAGTTATCTATACACTGGCAAAATGTGAGTAGATAAGGTAAAAAGAAACTGAAAACTGAAATTAAGTGTACTGTAGCAACTTGCAGATCAGACAGAGTCAACGAGAGGGAAGAATCAGAAGCAAAAAACACCACAAAACCAAATTTTGCATGTAAGAATCTTGTGAACTATACAAAAGTCAAACACAGGTCACCAATATTCTTATGTCCAAAACAATTTCACAAAACCCCAAATTTCTGCATTTGTCAGAATTCTGCCATCTGAGAGATACTTTTTTACTGCAAGTGCAATCTTTAACATTTTAACATTTATAATGAAATATTATAATTCTATTACTGTGTTAACAATTGAGATACAAATTTAAATATGCCGTTAGGAATGTAGCAGTGCTCCCAGAATTATGAAGATACAAGAAAGCAAACAGATTTTTTCAGTTACTGTTAGAACTTGACTGAAAACATCCCTTGCTCATACACATGCCTGTAAGAAATCTTAGCAATAATGATTTCTCATTTTCAATTACATAACCCAATACTGTTAATAACTGAAGGTGGCATCTCACATAAGACATCTAATCAATTTAGCAGCAGCTTTAAATCTCCAACCTATTTAAAATGGCACTGGATGGTGATCTTTATTAAAAGTGAAATCTCACCTCTTCACTGTCATCAAGAGATTAACACAACTTGGAAAACGCTGCAAGAAATATCTTTTTATAGTTACTAAGAATTGAAAATGCATACATACTACATGACTTCATCCACAAGAATGAGAATACTTAAGATAATTATAAACCCCAGGTGTATACTCTTCTTGTTGATTAATAAATTGGGATTCGCAGAAGTTCACTCACTGAAGCTGGCTCAGCATCTAAGCAAGTATGAAACACATACCCAAACAGAACACAGAGTTTTCTAACAAAAAATTACATAACAGACATACAGATTTGCATGCCCATGCCAGTCACAAGCCATTATTACATGGACAGATACTTTGCAGTTTAGGCTTGGGTTTTTTTAGTCACTGTTTCAGAACATTTCACACTGGACTAGAATGAACCTTTAAGTCACCACATTTAGTCCTGAAGTCCAGTTCTCCTAAAGGCAGGAGGACTTCACTTCCTATGATCCCCCTAGGACTGGATAAAGTCTTACCAGGAAGATAATCCCCCATTCTTTCTCCTTTCTATTGTTTAACTAAGGAGACTGTTCCAGGAGCATACTACAAGATGCAAGAGCTTTTTTTGAACTTCCAGCTAAAGTTCTAAACCCCTTAGCTCTTATCCTCACATTGAAATATTCCTCTACTGTCCTCCATAAAAGGCTCTTTATTCCCATAATATTCCTTTCACTTAATTTCAGCCAGCTTAACACAATGTTTCTTGAATATGGTAGCCACAACTGCATGTAATATTCTAAATGACACCTCAGCAGGAAGGACTTTGTACAATGCCTTAACTGCACCTCATTCTTAATAGAATACCTTCCCCAATACATCTTCAGCTTTCATTTGCATTTCTCTGCAGCTAATCATGTTGTAACAATAAGCATTTCTATTGTTTCCCAGGAGCTTATTCACATGCATGGTCTTAATGTTCTTTTCTGTATCTAACAACAGGCCCCAAATATATGTGTTATGGAGATGCATTTCTCAGTACCTTACATGCAGTTGTCACGGCTTGCCAACAGTCTACAGATTTTTATTAGAAAATTCCAATGTTTTTTGGAGCCATGGTCATTACTGAAAACAATGTAAGGTCAGGCATCAATCCAGTGTTTGGGAAAATTTCATCACTGCTAACATCTCTTGTTCCAACTTTTCATTTAGTTTTGTTGCTGTTGTTTTGGGTTCTTTTGGGTGGTGGGTTTTGTTGTTTTTTTTAATAATAATAAATACAAGCAGTTGTTTCCTTTAGCCCACTTTCATCCTTGTATTAACCCTCTTTTGTATCAGAACTAGATATTCAGTAAGTAGGACTGATTCAATTGCTCTGCTGAAGCCTTATATGGTAGATCTGATCTCCTGGCTTTATCTAGAGGGGAAAAAAATAAATTGGTCAAAGAAACAGTTTAGGTTTGTTCAGGCACAAATAAGCACCAGCAAATCTATTCTGTATTTTGAGAAGATGAGGGGAGAAACTTGTCTTTAAACCTTGTATGCTACTGAGGTCAGGCTACCAGTCATAATGGCTAGTGACCACGACCTTTGCAAAACCAATTTATTACTGCGTGACCTCTGCACAGTAAGACAGCCCTTCTCCTGGCTCCCTATGCAAAGCATCATACACAATAACACAGTCCAGTCTCACCTCCAAGTTACCACATGCTGGCCAGAACAATCCACGGCTAGAACTGTTACTTCCAGTTTATTCTTCCATAATAATTAAACACATTTCCATTTATAGCGTCAGAGACTAAACAGTCTTATAACTGACATGTCAGAGCTGCAAATTCAAGACTGTAACCCTCACCTCAACCTTCACATGCAGCTGCAGTGAAATTCTTACCAGTGCAGCAGAATTTGCACAGCCAGAGATATGCTTAATCCAATATTGAACCCCAAATTTACACATTAGTTCTCTGCACAGAGCTATACAGGTTCACATCCGCAGGCATGCAGGACAAGAATGAAGCAGGCAGTGTGACTTTCTTTTTACTCCCTCTGATGCAAAACCAGCATTAAAAAAAAAAAAAAAAGAAAAATCAAGAGGAGCAGTGAAATGAGTTTTCTGATCTCAGAAAACAAAACCAACGCTGCTGCTGCTTCTGCTCAATTCATGAGGCAGTGGGAAAGGATTCTTTTGCTTAAGTGTCCATGATGAGCTCCTTGGCACTAAACCAGAACCCCCTTTAGATCTTTTTCACCATATAAGATCTCTTGTCTTTGGATTAAAGACCAAAATATGTAGGCTTTATGTTTAGCATGGGAAGGACTTTAAAAGAAAGGGATTTATTCTACAGCTCTGAAAACAAACAAACAAAAAATCCTACAAGTATTTTTCCCATAGGCAATGCATTTACATCTTGACATTATGTGTGATGATGATAAAAGTCATCAACATTTATGGAGGTTTAACTGATCTCCACCAAAAGGTAATAGACAACCTGTCAATATACATCTGATAATAAAGAAAATAACCTGTTAATAAAAAAAAACTTTTGAGCACTTTTGAGCAACAGTCCTATTGTGGCTCAAGCCCAGCTGGTAATTCAGTACCACACGGTCTCTCTCTCACTCCCTCTCCTTCCTCCCCTACCACTCCCAGAGGGATGGGGAGGAGAATCGAAAGAATGTGACTCCCATGGGTTGAGATAAGAACAGTTCAGTAACTAAGGTATAACACAAACCACTGCTGCTACCACCAATAATAATAATGATAAGGGAAATAATAAGGGAAGAGAATACAACTGTTCACCACCCACCAACCGATACCCAGCCCGACCCAAGCAGTGATCTAGCCCTTCCGGGTAACTGCCCCCAGTTTACATCCTGGGCATGACGTGCTGTGGTATGGAATACCTCTTTGGTCAGTTTTGGTCAGGTGTCCTGTCTCTGCTTCCTCCCTGCTTCACCTCCTCCCTGGCAGAGCATGAGACTCAGAAAGTCCTTGGTCAGAGTAAACATTACTGAGCAGCAACTAAAAAACACTGATGTTATCAGCGTTGTTCCCAGGCCGAAAGTCAAAACTACAGCACTGCACCAGCTACTAAGACGGAGAAAAATGGCTGCTACTGCTGAACCCAGAAGTCCCAAAAACTATGTACAAAGATAAATTTATCACTTCTAAACAAAGGGGCAGAGGCTTCAGTTTAAAGGGTGGCCCTGCTTCCAGAGGTCTTATGAAAATCATCGCTACTTAATCCAGACACTGAGGAAAACCCTCTCCTTATGGACCAAAGCTGTGCATTTGCCTTTCAAAATTAAATTTTTGCAACCCACATTCATTTTTAAGGTATGTTTACAGAATTCCATTATATTTCCAGAATGCGTAATTAATTTCACTTCTTAAAAAGATATGCTGCTCTTAACATGTATGATACTGTCTCCACCACATTATCATGTTAAAATGAATTTATCCCAATCATGTCCCATATTTCACATCAAGACAGTAAAAGAGTGCACAGTAAAAGTACACTGTATGGTTATTTTGTCCAAAAAAAATACTAGTTACACAGAATAAAGTTTTAAACATAACCACAAATACTGATATGAATACATAAAAGATGAAAACTGACACACTGTAAAAGCTTCTATGTAAGAACTGCCCCATAACATCTGCAAAGACGACAAGAATTTAATCACCCCTGATTAAAAAAAAGTTAAATTTCCTTCAACAGGATATTTTGGGTTTGCTACCAAGCAAGAGAAAGAGCTTTTTAATGAAAGCATCTCATCCAATAGCTGTGACAATATAAAGACTTTGCTTACCCTGAAGCAGAAAGAAAATGTGAGCTGTACTGTATAATACTAGAAGTAATTTTTGGTGTTTTATACTGTAGCCAAAACAAAAGCATGAATCTTTTCAAGACTTTCAAGTTCCTGTTGTATTTTTTCAAGGCATTAGACAATGTAATTGATCTTCATAATCCCCAAATGTACCATGCTACCTGAAATTCAAACACAGCAATATAGTGTCTACCACAATCCATTAACCAAAAGGAAAAAACATCTCGAAACTAAGACTTCAGTAAAATACTGTATTGCACTGAACCTAAGTCACACTATGCTAAGTTTGGTGGAGTGACACTGCATACTCATTTTCAGTGAACAACAACTTCACTAAACTCTGCTAATGACCACCCAAGGTCAGCTTCTAAAACTCCCACAGAACACTGATTTGAAACTTACTTGAGGCAGTCAGGACTACACACAAAACATTTCAAATTTAGTTTTGGGGACACATATTTGTAAACTTATCCATCTTTTGGCCAAGTTGTCTGCAAGTTCTTGTCATAAATCCCCTCAATGGACTTGAGTTATATTTGCTGAGAAGAGACGGTGGTGACAGTGGCAGGGTGATGTCTGACAAGGCTGCTCCTTCAAATTGTGTTTATCAATGATTCCTTTAAAAGAGAACTATCAGCACAATTTCTGTGATGACACAGCTAGAGGATTTTCCCAAAGTTGCAGTGTATTTTTAAAAGAGATAAAATATCCCCAGCACTGGTCAGTATTCACAAAAAAGGGAACTAAATTCTTCTGAACAAAACAAAACAAAACAACCAAAAAAACCTGAAGCAGGACTGTACTAATACTTTTATGCTTCATAAAAACCAGTCAGAGCTAGAATCACAGGAAGGGAAGAGCATATATTTTTACATCATTAATTACACTACAAAGATTCTCTGAATAGCAGAGGCTGCATAAAACCTCAAGGTTTTCAAGGCATCTCTAAGAATGAGAATTTTAGAGTTAAATAAAAGCTTTATAAAACTGAAGCAGCCTCTGTTGTCCTAAGCTTTTTTCACATCCCACTGAATTAAGTAAAACAAGACATCTGTGGAACAGGGCAATTCTGAACTGCAAGCTGGAATTCAAGAGCACTACTAGATGGATTTTAAATCCCAGACTGAGTCTTGTGAATATGTCCAGAAAAATCACAACAGTTACATTAATCAAAGACAAAGATGAGATATGGGAGGGAGAGGGAAATCTTTGAAGAGAAGCTTAGGACAGGAACGCAGAGTTCAAGTTAAGAGATTATAACAGCTCTTGAAAATAAAGAGGAAGGAGTTTCAGAGCAAATAAACTCAAAGTAACAAAGAGGGAAATGGAAGGACAAAATTAAGAGGTAAATGGACAATGAAATTTATGTAAAAGTATTCCCCTGCCAGAAGACAGCTTTCAGACATCCAGATGAGAAAATGTTGACAGGCATATTTATTTACAGAAAAAAGTCATCAGAAAGGCAACTACAAATAGCAGAGGATACAAGTAGGCACAGCCTTCCTGTTGGGGTTAACACAATCTTGTCTGAAAAACAAAGGAACAGAGACACAAACAAGCAGGAATCCTGTGAACTTTTGCATTTACCCAAAACCAAGTTTTCTTGTAAAGGCAAGGATTCAAATTCAATGCTTCTGACACTGGAAAATAATGATCCAAAAGAAAAGCTTTGAGACTACATTTATTAGGTTAAGGCAGAATTCAGAACTACAAGTTATGAATGATGTAAGAAGACAGAAATCTCAGACTAGAGGACATCATAGGTAAACCTGTATAAGGGAACTGAGTGGAATCAGGGAAGGAGAACGGGTTGAATCAAATTATGAGTGCCAGCTAAATATTACATGAGACAAAGAGACTCAACTACACAGTAAAAGGCCAAACCAGAACAACAAAACAGTAAGTGATTATGGGATATTTTTCTTCAGTGCAAACATCTTTGTCAGAAATCCTGAGAAGTTTAGCAGTGGAAACATTTTCCAAAAATATTCCTGACTATTTCTTGTTTTCTACTTCATAAATTTTCTAACCCTGCAGTGTGAAATGGAGTGAAGAAACAGATACCACTCTGGCCATGACTAGAGAACAAACATACAATAATGACTGACACCTAGATTTCTGAAAGCATGCAAGCAGCATATGATAATAGTACTGGGAGGGACAAGGAAGCAGTCATTTCACCCATCCTTCATATCCAGTCATGGATAATACTGCTGTAAGGCAAATCCTGAAACATGTCTAAGCTCTTACTAATGAACATTTGGTAGCTTTTCCAACCAGCTCCTCTCCAGTTCAAAAAGCTTTATTACTCAGAAGCTATATTTAACATGAATCTTCCTTACTGATGCCTATATACACTGGTTCATAGTCTAAGCATCATGCAGTAAGGATAATTCTTCTCTTTTATAGCAACCCTTTAGATATACCCAGATATAATAGAAAAATTAACTGGCTTGTCTATTTCATGCTACTTAACATAGATTTCATTAAGGCAGCAGGGCATTATTAACTCATCTCACTCATTAATTATAAAATTTACCCTCCCCAAACTGTTGCACAGACAGGGATTACCAGACCTGCACTGAGACATGAAAAACTGCAAGCAAAATCCTCAGTATTTTTTTATAATCAAACAGCATCCCATTATTTTGAAGATATAAATTCAAGACCAGTTTTTAACCACATTACAGGACACACTCTTCTACATTCAACCTCATCTGCATGCTTAAAACATTCAAGCCATTAATGCCTTGGAGACAAATCTCTGATCATTCAACATAGCCTTCTAATTTGACAGCAAGACATTAAGAACTGTCCTCTTGAGTACAGTTCACCAACCACCTTCGCATCTATCATAAGGCATATTCACTTAGGCTAAGCTTCTCTAGCTTGTTTGGCCTATGAAACCGTTTCAAAAGCCTTACAAAATTCCACACACCCATCAAATCAAGTATTTCTTTGCTAATAGGGCTTACCTCTTTTGGACACTGATTTTTGCAGGAAATAAGAAGTTCCTTTTCTATTAAATCAGCACTTGTTAGTTTTCTGTAAAAGGAAAGACGTATTTGGGATAAATTCCAAATTAAAACCAACAAAAGTCAGTATGATTAGGGGCATTTTTAAAGTATATCTCACTGTAAAGGAAAGTACTTTCATCTGTCCACAGTCTGTGGGACTAATATAAACTACACCATTTTACAGACAAAACCACATGAATTTAGAGGATTTGAGGTACCTTAAAGAAAATGCACAAAGAAGAACATACATGCATGGAATGAATGTTTTCAGAGCAATACACAAAGGATAATGCTTAAATCCACAAGCCTTGTACTTAGTAAAGCCTAGCTTACCTTCTAGCCACATACATGATTAAAAAGGAATATAAATGATTACTAACACATTTTCCAATTAACTACAGTTTGAAGTGCACCAGTTGTAAAGACTCTGTACACTGACTACATTCATTCTAATTCTTGATATAAAATTCTTTATTTACTATAAAAGAACCACACATAGCTCAGACATTATGTAGATTACTATATATTTGCATAATTCAAAATATTGTAAAAATAGTTCTGCTCATGAGACTCTATACGTTTGTAATTTTAGCAGTAACACCAAATAAAACACTGACAAATTTTAAATAGAAAAAGACCCACCAAATTATGAATTAAAACTTTCAGGAGAAATTTTATAACTTGCTATAAGAGTATCTCCATCTCCTAACATTTCATATGGTTTCCAGTTAGTACCATTCAAATGAAAAGTTAGATGCAGTTCTGACACTTACAAGCATTCAATATATAGTATTGACAGTTTGCAGTGGCACTTTATTTTAAGCATCTGGAGACACGACGGGCAATCTCCAGGGTGACAAGGCAAAACACATCGGTGAGGGCAGCCGTGTGGCCGGGGCTTGGTACACTCCTCTTCACACTGCAAACATTCTGGACCTGCCTAACAAAATTAAAGGAAAAAAAAACCCTAAAGTAAGTGCCAAACATTTGTTTGTTAGCTGCCATCAATAACCTTTTACAAAGAAGAAAGAGTTGGGGTGGTTTTGCTAAGGGAACACAGATATTCAGTAAGATATTCCTCAAGCAAAAATAATTATTAAAATATGCTTTTAAAAGAAAAGCAGAAATGCCAGTGTTTGTCAGTCAGAGAAACAGTTCCATTTTGCTTCCTGGGCATAAAAGGATCTTCTAATATTAGTGCTTTGGAAAATTGCCATTAAGCCTGTTCATTGTCTATGGCAAATTGTTAGAAGTAATTTCATGTTCAGAACTAACTTTTCCCACCTACCATGTCATTGTAATACTTTAGTCATGACACACTGCTCTGTAATACAGGGGTGGGGAGATTTGTTTGTTTGCTTTTAAGAGGCAAGCTTTCAGTCATTCTATTTCCGTACGGGTACAATATTTTATATAATCTTCCATATAGCATTAGCTATATGGAGCTGCTGAGGTGTTGCTTCTGCTCCATACACTACACTAAGTCTACAAAAGCTGAGGTGTCATCCGCATTCTAGGTGGGTGCAATCAACATCAGCACAGTAGATCAAGCTCAATTTCTATTTGTATTCTTATCTTAATAACTTTTCCAGAACCCCAGTCTGCAAATACACACAGATTGATCATTACGATTTACCAACTGAACCTACTACATAGCACAGCATTTAAGGCCTGCCACCACATTTAAAAGCTCAGTTTTACATAAGTTAAAGACAATTTATCCAAGACTGAAGCTACAGCAGGCTTCCCCAAAAGGGCTAATTCCACGCCAACAATTCACTTTATGCTGCTCAAAATAACGGCGTAAGTATATAAGCCTTTAATAGTTTCCCCTCGTTTTCTTCCAGTTGCCTTTTCTTCTGCTTCCACAGTTGAACAATTTTTGCTGAAGTTTAAAAATGAACTTTTATACAATGAGCATTTACAAAACCTAACCCCTGAAAATTCACATCTAAGACAATAGCAACTGAAAGCAACTACAAAAGCGTGATACAAAATTTAACAGTACATAAAAGCAAACAGCTGGCCTTTCTGCAACATTTTCTAACAACATGCAGAGGAAACCAAAATTCCAGACAGAAAATCACTACTCGGATGTACAAGCAAGGAATTTAATCAGCCCTTTTCTGACTACAACTGCAATTTAGTCTACCAAAACAACAGAACAAAAGCTCTAAAGGTCAAAACCAACTTGAGTTTATAAAAAAGTCAAAGAACATTGAGGCATTAGATTTACCCATACTTCAAATGTACACAGATTCCAGGTTTTTGAGAGCCTATTGCCTCATTCAAATGGAGCTAGGAATAATCCTGGCCCATTCACATTTTAATTGGTTTAACTGAAGCAGTAGGCAGACAGCCTTTCATAACTGGAGATGCTTAAACAACTGTCACTCTTAGACTTTACTGATGTCACCCTATTGCCGTAAGTTATTCCACAATTGCACTAACAGCTCATACTCCTCAGACAAAAGTTCCACAATCATACAGCTACAATATACACAATTATTAGATGACAATACTACTTCTATAATTGGATTCCACAGGGATACCATCCTATTTAAGTTAAGAATGTAACAGTAAGTTAAAATATATTTGTTTTGTACCCAACTGAATGCTTGCTCGGTTTTCTAAGCACCCAGAGACTTGTAACATTTTCTTCAAGTAATGCTTTAAAAACTTAAAAAATTCTTCTCCTCCAAACCACGACTCTCTCAAACCACAAGTTATGTGCTTTTTGCCTACTCAAAACTAAAACAATTTTCAGCTTTGTAGTTACTTTTTTTTTGTTTCATATTATCTTCAGCAACTTACCCCTACATCACCTTAATTGCATAAATGACACTTTCTAATAGACACTGATAAACACGAGTATCTTTAAGAAGTCTTCACCTATTCTGCAACGTTTTCAAACTGCTCCTCTAAAGATTTTCTGGCCTCCTCAATCCATTTAAAGCTCTCCTCAGTAAACAGTTTCCCCAGTAGACTGCAAGTGCGTTTGTCGATAGGCATTATCGGTAGTTCAGTTAATCTTGACAGTTAAAAAAACGACTTCAGAAAGACTTGTCAAGGGTGTTAATCAGGTTTTGGTGAAAACAAAGTAATGCACGTCAATATAAACCAAAAAAGGGTGCAGTATTTGCAAAATATATAATACTGTCTCAGTTTTATAGTCTAAAGTAGTACAGATTATCTATATATCACAGCATCAATGGGAACAGAACACAGGCAAGTCTCCCATTGGAATGTAGAATAGATCCTGTGCTTTCCAGCTTATTTATTTTCCAGTTAAAACTGAAAACAATTTATAAAATACATAAAAACAAAAGCAAAAAGGAAATCAACCTACCTTCTTTCCATCTGCATTACTGTTCAATTTAGTAACATGATGACACTCTTTCATACAGGTATGATTCTGACAAGCCAGAAGCCGCCCACAAAATCTTTTACATGAGTAGGGATTTGCAGAGTGACATGGAAATGGACTAACCTAAAAGTTAAAAATAAATATATTTAAAAAATACATTTATATAGATAGTGCACATATACACACATGCTACACGTGCACTGTGTGTGATATATACATATACACACTGGGCTTTCACAGGGCTAATTGTGTTATGGTCATCATAAACCCAAATCATTTTACAATTCTACAAACAGAAAACAACCTGGAGGCTTGTTACCAACTCTATCAAATATGACCCCCAGGAGGGGGAAAGGGAAGAAGAAATGGTTCTATGACAGGACTAGGATTTATGTCTTATGATATATTTGTACTTTTTAATTTGATGTTAATGCTCCAGTTAATGGAGCTTTGCAGTACTATTTAGAGTAACTATTTAGAAGCCTTTAATCTTCATTGCTACTCAAACAGAGTGAAAACTCCTAACTTGGTTAATTAAGTTACTTCCCTAAAGTTGAACAAGTCCCTCCATATCACAAGTATGAGAGGAAACTGGCTGTTTCCATTTTCCAGCCATTACATAATATTCACATGAAAAGAATTAGTTTCTGTGATGCTGTCAAAAAAAAAAAAATTCTATCATGATAATTTCACAGACAAAACCAGAAATTATTTGTGATGTTATTACACAATAGGCTAATGTGACATAACTCACTGTGACTAGATTAAGGGTGTGATTTTGTGTTACAGTTTAAGATGACAGAACAGATTTGCACTGTACCCCTCTCTTTTCTCTCTTCCAAATCTACAGTCTTAATTGCACACTCCTACCACTTACTTTGAACAAGTCCTACCACACATCTGTCTTTAGAGCAAGACAATCAAAATGGAAGAAATTAATAGGAAAAGCTTCCTTGTGTTTTGCGAGGTTTGCAAGTGGATTGGTCGTACAATCAGGTGAGCACTGGAACTGAAATGAGAGAAGAGAGAATGGTCCCCCACAGGACAGAGTGAGGGACATTCTCCTTTCAGCAGTGTCCGTGTTGATTTCCCTCAATCCTAAAGCAAAAATATACAAAGTTGGATTTTAATCCACTTGCCTATAAAAATGCTTTCTAGCCTTCACCCAGAAAAAAGACTTGTATTCCACATCAAATCACTGCAAAATCCAATTAATTTCACAAGACTTCCGAACTCCTCATCCTGAGTCACCGAGACTCCATGAACAGGAGTCTGCATGCCATGCTGAAGACCAAGCATGGAATACACAGGAGAAAACCCTGAAGCTATCAGGTCCAAATACTCTCACATGCCTATGTCAGAGCTGAAGCTCATTATGCCGGCTAAAGCACCAGTACAGCCATAGCAAGTAATCTGAGTGTTCAGTTCATACAACCCCCTGCAAACATCCTACAACTCGGTCTCTGATGGCTTATACCATCCCGGTGACCAAGGAGCAAAAGCCAGTAACAGGCCTAATAAAAAGGGACTGAAGCAGAGAATATACCATACCCAGTGAACACACACTAATTACCAAAGCTTTTATTGTTCCTAATATCCTACCCTTTCTCCTCCTCCTCCATCTCCTTTCTCTGCCTTCCTCAGAGTCACAGCTTTCTTTCAGTAGCAACAGAAGTAGCCAAAGGACAATGGGAATTAAGGGAATGAAAGAAAAGTTGTACTAAACATGAAGATCTGCCACTGACCACTTACTTAGCTTTCCCTGCTTCCTCACTACCATTCCATTTTTTTATGACTACTGCTTTTGGTGTGGCTCAGGCAGTGACAGCAGATAAGGGGAATAATAGTAGATTAGATCTATGGTTGCACAGTTCAGCCACAGTGATGAGACCTTTTACCAGAAGTTAGTCTTCTATCAGATATGGACACAACCACCAGTGCCAGTTAAAGTGAATTAGCAGAAGCAGATAATGCCTTCTAGTGGCATCCCTCAAGTACACTGGATGCAATGCAATGTTGAGCAAAGCCAGGGTCAGTGGAGCATGCAAGCCAGCAAGGCAACAGTGGCAGCTTTCAGACAGCCAACTATGGAGAGCATCCCACCCCTCTGGCTATGCAGCATAGCTTCAGCTTGCCCCTCTTACTGACTTTCCTAAGTCTTGATACTAATAAATGGTAAGTCTTCTGGAACCAACTGACATGGTAGCAACAAATAAAGGAATTTCAATTAATTTAAACCTACATTATGTTTTCAAATTTTGTTTTAACTCCTTAACAAGTCAATCTGTTGTGGATATCAGTAACTAATCCAAAGGACAAAAAAAGAAAAAAGGTTTTGGAATGCATTTCTGAAATGGCTAAATGGAGGTTGCTACTCTTCCTACAAAGACAAATATCACAGAAGCCACAAACTCCAGGAGGCTGATGAGCTGAAGCATAACAAAAATGCAGATGACAACTAGAAGTATTTTATAAAATCTGACTGAAAAAAGAAAGAAAATAAGGAGGCATCATCATAAGAACACAGGTCTTGCACAGGATAAGGAAAGGACGACAAGAAAGAAGGACAAGAAAATGTTCAGAGGCTTTCCAGCACATCTCCCAGATGCTTAAAAGCAACTAACAGATACATCAACCAGCGTATGAAAATAAAAATCAAGTACAATCGGGCAGGGTAATTTTGGAAACATCTGTAAGATACTTAGCCATAAAGACGAATCTTATCAAGTTTTACATAATATTTTAGCTAAAGACAGAGTAATGATCTTCCTTCTATAAATGAAACACTAAAAAAAAAAAAAAAAAGCTTTTCAAAAAGCTAGAATAATAAAATAATAAAACAGCATTTAATGCTCCTACCGAAAACCCCCCAAACCAACCCTATTCAGCCTACAAAAAAAAACAGAAAAAGAAAAAGCAAGAAGAAAGAGTTCTATCTGCTAGGGTACAGCAAGACTGATATTACAGGATATTCAAAACAGTCATCAAGGAAACAAAACCAGAACATTTTCCTTCCCCTACAATGTTAATGAAATGAAGCAACTTCAAGATAATTAAATACAGTAGATGAACTAATACTATCTCCAGTTAAGATTTCCCTGTTTGTCCTAGTTTACCCTGCGTGGGATTTAATTAATATTTCCCCCCCCAAAAATGGATTTGGAACATAAACATTAGCTCTCATAATCTAAAAGACTACATGCATGCTACTGCTATAAAATGCCAATGCTTAGAGCAGTTCAAAGTAAACCATGAAGTTTTCATTTTGGGATGGCAGCAACTGTTGATGATATGTGATTTTTCTGACAGACAACCTGAAACAAAATTGAGAACTACTTTTAAGCACCTACAAATCCAAGAACAAAGAGTTTTAAATTTTTCTAAATATCTATAAAAACATCCAAAACTTACATGGAAAGAAATATTTAAAACAAGGCTGTACACTGTAGCTAAAAGAAATTCTATTTTTAGCTAAACCTTATACCTCTACTGAACACAGATTTTATACAATTACATCATCTGAAAAGTAGTTTTAAGTCTTCTGTTTCAAGTGATAAATTGCTTGTTCTAAATACCCAAAGAAATGTAAGAGCTCAAATGAAATCAATCTCCTAAAAATAAATGCCAAACTGAAATTAAAAGAAAAAAAAAAAAGAAAAAAAACACACCACCACACAGATCCCCAACAAAACAGCCAACTCCAATGCCTACACAAATCAAAATTATTGCTCAAGTAAAAATACAAACACAGTAAATTTGCTTATTATACAAGTCCTGAAGTATTTGCTTTTATTCTCCCTTCCTACTCATCACCTGCAGACAACCTGGTAAAATACAAGATGACTATAACTAGTTTCATTCCTAGGTCTTAACTTTTATACCTCCTCCATCATAGAATATACAACAACAGTCCAAAATAAGCAGCAACATAGCACAACTATTGGCCCCTCTTCACAGCAAAACCTTGCTTGAGAAAATTGCTACTTTCATCACTTGTGAAAAGTCCACATTTCCCAGTGAAAACCCCCTCAGGGGCTGAAACCTACTATAGGAGGGAAGTGTTCAGAAATACACACAACTGTTTTCTCTTGTTAACAAAAGTAAATTAACTTAAACAGGGGAAGTTTAGATTGGATATAAGGAAGAAGTTCTTTACTGTAAGGGTGGTGAGGCACTGGAATGGGTTGCCCAGGGAAGTTGTGAATGTTCCATCCCTGGCAGTGTTCAAGGCCAGGCTGGACAGAGCCTTGGGTGACATGGTGTCCCTGCCCATGGCAGGGGGGTTGGAACTACATGATCTTAAGGTCCTTTCCAACTCTAACTATTCTATCATTAGTTTGAGGCAAGATCACTTGTAAAAGCCAATGTAGCTGTAAAACACTGAACAGACTTTAAGAATTTTTTCCTTTCCAGAGATCTCAATAAAACATAAAAAGATACAAGACACATAAAATACACTGTAAACACTCCCTCACACATACATTAACAAATCATTCTTTTTGTTGACTGATGTCAAAATCTCAAATATTAGCACATGTAATTCTATGCCAGAAACTGCTAAACTTCAGCAGGAAGGAAGCACTGCGCTCTTGTGGCCAAGAGAAGGAACATTTAATCTAGAATAGCATCAATAAATAATTACAATCAGGCATAGACTAAGGGATTTTTCCTTATTTTCTATACTGAGCCATAAAGAAGACATGACCCAAAGCCATTGATTGATTCTGCCAAGACTAACATGCAACAGAGAAGGGATTTTTTTTTATTAATTCTGAAATAAGTACTTATAAATATGTAGTAATTGGAACCATTTTCACTAATAAGAACCACCATATAGTCCTCTGTTACGGAGAAGGACATAATCGTCACAACAATGTACATCTGAATAGCACCAAATCAGTAACATTGTCTAGAGTAATTTATATATTGGGTCAATTGACCACAGGCTATATTTTGTTTATACATAAATTCATGAGAGTTAGGATGAGATTTGACTATGTCCTGTCACAAAACATGTCACTGACTCAATAAAACACTGGCTGATACACCTTCAAGTTTTACTGTAGAAAACAAAACCAAAACCCAGTTGTTTCAAGAACAAATAGGCACACTTGTTCTCTTCATCCATTCTGAGTACACATTCTTCTTTAGCAACCAACAAGGTGTCAAAATAGCTCTATGGAAGCTGTACTCATGGCTTTGCTGAATTAATAAATGCCCTGTACAAACAGACTGTGGACATGTAAACTTTGTTAACAGCATTTGTAGATGTTGCCACCGCATAATTGAGCCACCATTGCAACACATACAAAAAGATTATTAAATAAAAAAGGGAAGGGTGTCTTTAAATATCTAATATTTGTTCTTCAGAATTTTTACTAGCTTAAAATGCAATTAGGTTTGTTACAGTATTATTAGCTATGCTTTGACAGTGTATTTTATTCAATTTGATAGTAGATTTTATGCCAGACTTAATAGTAGACAAAGCCATAATAGCAATAGGGATTTTTTAAAGATTAGTTTACCAAAACAGAGAAAAAATGAGCTGACATTAGATTTCCTAACTTTTAGAAATTACTGTGAATAATGATGATGGTTATTTAGCTTCAAGGGTCACTTAGATTTTCTTCTCATGTAAGCCAAAACAGACAATGACTTAATCCAAAACTGGAGAAGGCTGCACACCAGCAAGACCAGCTAACAAGTAACACTAAAAAAGTTTCCACGACATTGTCTGATTTCATTCATGCATGCTTAGATCCAAGTCACATGAGAATTTTAATTTCCCACACTATGCTCCTTATCCTTTTATAATAAACATAGCAGTTTCTAAGACTGAGGAAAGTGTGTTACAGGAACAGAATAATAACTATAGAATGAAGGGAAAAAAAAAACAAACAGAAGTATACACTGAAAAGAGCTCTCAAAAAAATTTAAACACTATTTAAACTATTTTAAAACTGCAAGAATACACAAATAGCTTCATAAATCTTGAGTTTAAATTTCTGTCCAAGAGTTCAAAAAAGTCAAATAGTTATATATTCTCCAAAAAGGAACTAAAATATTTTCCCATATGTAAGCCCTTGTGATAAGGTACTTCATTGGTTTTAAAATATGAAAAAGCATATATTTCTCTTAAGACTTTTTTTCTTTTTTTGCAAACTGACAAAGTGAGATGTCCTTCATATTCCATTTTAAAAGGCAGTTTCCATGACTCACCTCATGCTGTCCAAGACACTCCCTGTTGAAGAGAGAAAAATCAGATTTAGAAAGCACATATCTTTGATAAGGGACTTAAAACGGTGACAGTGCTTTTCACACAAAAATAATGCAATCTATATTCAAAAAGTGCAAACTAAGAGAAAAGCATCTATCTGTGCAAATCAATGCCTTATCATTTTCAACAGGTGTTTGGATTACTGTATGATGGCAATCCCTAAACAATGTCTCACATGCCGATTAATTATAGTTGTATATAAAATTAATAATTTTTATTTTAGAAAATTACCAGAATTGCTTCCAAATATCTTCTCCTTTGTGTCAGAACTAGAATAATCTAGTATTCTTATGTTTATCCTTTTAGAATGGTCTACCATTCCTTGAAAGAACTCCACATTGATCAGAATTGCGAAGGTATTAAATGCTGACTCATTCAAACACTGATCTCCTAAAACTTAAATCAATCCTTTGCTCAATTCATTTTGAAAAAAATCAACATTTTCTTCCTACCTCAGATTTCATATCTGTCATCTCTTTCCCAAGTATTATTCCTGACAACTTCTTTAACATAAAGCTACAGATGGCCTTTAGGACAGCAGGTTATTAACAAAAGCTATCAGTCTTCCACCTAGTATGAGAAGCAGATGCAGCACAGGACCCTGTTCTTCACTCTACACAGCCCAATTAGCTTTCCAATATAATCTTCCCATACCCAAGCTAATTTGGCTTTTAGGACCTCTGCATTCCACTGTAGAATGTTTCTGCTCCACTACAATGGAAAACTGCTCACTTAGCCTGATTGCCTTCTGCCATGTAACTACTAAATCTATGGATGCCAGATTTCCCATAGCAACTTTGCATTCAAGTTGAGAAGCAATGGTGTCAGTTGAACTACTAGAGGCATGAAAAACTGGCTGGACACTATCAGTCCTTTCATACAGTGAGCACACACTACAAAATCGCCTATTAGACAACCACCAGTGCTCCCAGTTTTATGAGAATGGCATTCACATAGGCTTTCTGCATCTGAAGAGGAAAATACAGTTATTTTCATGTCCACCTCTACAAGAAGATAAAATGAGAAAAATATCTTTCCATACCAAAACTTTCTTTTATTTGTCTTCTTTTTGATACTTACACTGGTATAGGAACCTCACAGGGAGGGCATGGTAATGCAGTTTGAATAAAAGCTGGCTCAGATGGCTGTTCCCAAGGACCTGCAGACTGATGCTGAGAGCAAAAGACAACAGTAATTGAATACAAAACACAAATCGAAGTATCTGCTTGACCATAAAGAAACCTGTCATCTGAAGAAATCCCAGTTCTAATGAATCCACATACACAACATTATAATTTCATCCTTAGCACAGTTAAGGATAGAAAAACAAAGGCCTGTGGTCCTGCTGCTAAAAACCAAACACAAAGCCACACAACAAAAAAAAAAAAACACAGCAAAACAATTCTAAGCATTTAATAGAGGTAAAAAAAAAAATAAATATTCAATTGCTAAACAAGTTCAGTTATCGTCATGCAGCGCATACGTCATGTTTATTGATGCCAAACAACGTCTCATTTGTAACTCGTGCAAATTTTGATCATTTAGTAAATAAAAGTTAAAACTGATTTTTTGTTCTTATGTTAAAAGTAATTGCTTACATTTGAAATTAAACATTTGCAACACAACTCCGACAAAAATCAGTTCCTGAGTAACTACAACTACTGCAAACTGCACATTCAACTATATATATTACAAAATTAATTAGATAACAACAAAGGAGCTAGAATCACTTAGTTTCTCACTTAAGCAGTATGCGTACCTCTGTGCTTAATTATTTATTTACTCTGCACTCCAAAAGCCTCCAACATAAGGTTAAGGTCAAACAACTGTTGCTCATGCTTTTGAGCACAAATAACACACCATTTTTCATTGTTTACTTACTGAACCCCTTTGCTTCACAAGTGCTTCATCATGACAAGAAACAGGGCACAAGTGGCCGCACGTTAATGTTTTCTGGCAGGACTGACGACATGGAGGACACCGACCAAAGTGACAGTAGTGTTTCTCCTGGGTAGGGTGGTGACAGGTAGGTGGTCGACTGTAGTAAAATCAAAGAATGAATCAACATGACAGCAAGAAATATTACAGCAAGCAAGCTACAGTCACTGGACAATTATGCTCAAAATAAAAAGAATTGAGATGAAAAAGTTACTGTTTTTAAAATTAGTTTACTTATCACCTTCAGGGGTGGTTAACAGTAGAGTAAAATTATACAGCAGTTCTAAATTAAATTAAAATCAACGTTGGGTTTGCCTATTCAAGCAGCTATTTCAGTCCTACTCTGTGTTAAGTAATTTGGCTTCACCCCAATAGAAAATATTCTTTTTCCTTTTGCTAGCCAAGTTTTCTAGGCAAACTGCCCGATGGAGGTACTTCAGAACGTACCAGAGATGACTTGAAGAAGTGAGTGGGACTACAGAATAGGAAGTGCTAGGTGGGGCAGAACCTCCCCCTTGACAGCTGCTCATGAAACCACAGCATCAAAGAGGTATCCGACAGCAAGGATTATTGCTAACCTCCATCTGCGCAGTCAAAAATACAGAACACTGAGAAGTACTATCTGTAACCAATTACAGAAATACTTTTTGCCATTTAATGTTATATTTTACTGTTCTCTGTAAGGACACTGAAGAACTAGAAAAACACACACTTTCTATACTGACCTGCACAGCTGTTTGCATCTGGGAGGTTTGATGGTGCGCTCTCTACCACACGGCACTTTAATGACAGTTTTTCCACAATTGCATTTCACATCTACAGTCTCTGGACATGGATTACAGCTACCTAAAAATAAATACATTAACAATATGATGACCTGAATAAGCTACTGGCTATAAAAAAATGGTAACTAAATTAACTCTGAATATGCACATTGTATAATTGTCCTATAATAGATGAATGTTATTTTTTTTATTTCTGCTTGGTTTCAACTCCTTCCTGGGAAAGAGAATTTCACCATTCTTAGAGAACGGTAATAATAATAATAATCTAGGTTATTCTACAGATGTTGACTGGTATCAAGTTATAAATAATCCACCTCTCACATTTTAAAAAGAACACCCAGTCATTTGGATTACACAACATTTAAGATTTGTTAATTATATTTCAGCTTTACAAACATATGAAGACATGTCATCCTTCATCTATATTCAAAAGATAGAAGAGAGACATTGAAAAACTGGTACAGCAAGGTTTTGCAGATTTTGTACGATATTAAAGAAATATTTAGCCTGTGTATAATTAATGCTTTTTGAAAAGATCCTGCCCTCCTATATAAAGTCACTCATGCTACTAACCTGACACTTTTTTAAAGAGATCTGTAAAATCTGTGAAATGTTTTTATTTATAGCTCTCCCACACTATCCCTTCATAAAGTGCTATCTGGTAAGTTTTATTATTGTGTAATTGACAGTAAGAATATATATTTTCTAAAAAAGCAAATTCAGACATGGGATTTGGGCTTATAAATCACGTTGCATTCTGAAACATTAAAGAAAGCAATGCTTTGAAAGCATTAACACAACTTTTTAAGCAATTTTGACTTGTCAGAAGGATCTGGGAAGCAGATCTCTTGATCACAAAAAGCTGCTGAAGGAAAAAGGATGGAAGGATACAGTCTATATTGCAAAGTAAATTAAATTAGAATACATTATCAGCACAGCTACCTTTAAAAAGTAAACTAAAGCCGTACTGCCAGAGGAGCCAATATGTGTACAATTTATTTAAATATTTTATTAATGAAGACAACTGCCTATATTCTCAAAAAGATGGAAGGGCGGAGATCACAGGTAAGCCTGAAGTTAAAGCCAGAGAACATTCTCAAATCAGGTGTTTGTTACAATGTATTACAGTAGGAAACAAAATGTTTCTATTCCCCGGCAACACATTGTAAATTTCAGCAAGAATGATTACTTAATCAAAAAGACAGGTAAGTATCATATCATGAACAGAATTACCTTTTGTCCTGGGTTCAGCTACACCTTTTTACAGGGACCCCTGCTAAAGGCCAAGTGCTTATTATCAGGAACCTCTCATAATAATGAGATCAGCTAACTTTTAAAGGACCTGATCAGGCTAGTTTTTCTCTAGGCGGAATACTATTTCCTTTAAAATCAGTGGTCACAGAGACCTGGCAGCTCATTACAAAATTAACCTGACCTAGTATAACATACTAAAGATAAAATCATCAATCAATCAAACCACAGCTCTTAGAATACTGGAGTATAAGGAAAAATGCAGGAATAGAAATCTTTTGAAATGAAAATCATTGCTTTCATTAGGAATATTTTCAAACATTCTGACAAGATATTACAGATTGTACTGGATTGTAATTTGTTAAAACACAGAGGTTATTTTCTAAATTTATCATCTGATACCATACTTACTAGACTCATTAGATTCAACTTCTGGCACCTAAATCTTGACAATTTTACTGTTTTGATATATTACATACACTTTAAAGTATATTCTATGATTTTGTTATCAACTGAACTAATGCAGAAAAACAATGTTACCAGTTTTCTTCTAACAGTACAAGAAACCCCAACATGTATTTCCAGGATTTTGGGGGGTATGGGGAAGGCAGAAGAAAGGAAGGGGAAGAAGAGAAGAGGCCCAGTTAAGAGAGGAAAAAACAAAACACTAGTTTGTGGTGATAAATTTACTAGCAGTGGGACAACTACCACATTTACCTGCCCTGTCCTCTTAAGAATCACTGCCTCAAAAGTAAGATTGGCTGAACAAGTTCTGAATTATTTCCTCAGTTGTTGCAATTTATATAGTCCAGAATACCAAGGGAAATTGCACAGGCTACTCAGCTGCTGTTTCAGCAGGGCAGCAGCCTCTGTGGAGAAAATTGCTGAGAGGGCAGCCACTTTTTCACTCGGTCCAATTTAATCCCCTACCAAGTAAATGTCAAAGCAATTGGCCAGGATAAAAACTGCCAGGTAATTTTGACCATTTTCAGCATCTTTTTAACTGAGGTCACTGGACGCAGAAGTAAACTTTTTTGTTATCCTTCATATAGTCACTAACAAGTTCTTTTCTCTTTTACCAGTAGGACACTGATAGACATTCAAATTCCATCAACTTTTTTATTATTATTATTTTATTTTAAGCCCACTTGTATCACATGTTCTAGGATTTTTTAAAAACCATGCAGACTTGACCATTTCTACACATAGCTGGACTTTGTTATGCATATTCAGTGAATGGATTTATTTGGGAAAAAGTCATGCTATGGATTTTGAATTAAGCAGCTGGAAAGGGGACAGCACAATTTCAGAGGAACAATGCTAAGCAAAATTACCAGGTAAAATCTTAGGTTGCATTATGTAAGTTCTTAAGCTCTAACCAGCACTAAAAACCTTTCAAACACACTGCCCCCACAAAAAGCCCACATGAAACAAGGGAAAGAATTCATTACGCACCACATGGAGTCATGCAAGGATGAAGTTTGGCAAAAATAAACAATATTCCATCACTACAGGGATCCTTCACTTATTCTTACCTCTGTGGCAGCCTGAAGGACATTTGTGATTTCTGCAGCCTAGAGTCCGCCCACAAACTTGATCACAAGGTGGACAGTTTCCAGAACAGCACTATTCAAGAAAATGAGTATACTTTATGTAACTTGAAAATTTGTATTATTTCGGGTATAAATTTGTTGCCTTTTACTATCTCATTTTTTCAATACTTAAAAAAATTTCATGCAATTTAATCAAGTCTCCTCAAATACTTGGCAGGTATAGAAAAGAGGTCATCTGCAAAGTTGTTTTAAATAATTCAAATTATAAAATACAAGGAAACAGACATTTGAAAGCATCATTTCAACACACTAACAAGGCAAAAGGCTTCTGAAAAGCATAAAAACATTTTAAAAGTTGAAATTCTTATAATACTTTAATCCAAAATAATTTCAGGAAATTACATGTAGGATATTCGACAGCTCGCCCCATTACTCTTCGATTTCTTTCACTTTATACTGTATCATCCCTAGCACAAAAGTATTGCTAAACATCTTTTAACTTTGTAACAAAGGTCAAATAACATCAGGATCAGTTATCTACTTTCTGTTCTTATACAAAATAGTGACATGGAAGAACATATCACAACACCATCACATTTGGTGGATGTCAGCAGAGAGCCCCATCTTTTGTATTAACTTGAAAAGTACCCATCTTCCAAACTCTATATGAAGAATGGCAACTAGGAAGAGAAACCTGCATTTTTTAGTATAAATTAAAGATGTCAAGATTGCATTTACTTCTTCTGTTACATATTCACATAAAGGAAATTCACTGTAGTAATAATAATACTCAAAAAAATGAAGAATAAACCTGTACTTTTTCATGCCTCTTTGTGGTAAGAAGTCAACTTCTGTAATATCTTAATTAACACCTAGCAGGCAACTTTCAGGTCTTCTTGAATCACTAAACTGAAAAGATAGGTCTGAGCTATCAATCATTCCTATGATTTCAAATAAGAAGGGAAACAAAACTCAAATTCCAAATTGTCAGACCACTGCTGCTTGCAGCAATGCATATTACAAGCAGCTGTGGAATACTGGGTTGTCAAAAATTAGAGGATGCCCCTTACAAAGTTATGAGAGATTCCCAACTATTCCCACAAATGAAATAAATTGATTTAACTACTCCAGAATGCATAAAGCATCAGTAACTACTTAAGCATTATAGACTTAAATTGTAGGTTTAAACTAACAATAGTGTGTGTGTGTCTATAAACATAGTAGAATACAACAAACTGTTCTAGCTTTCTAACATGTAGAGAGAAAGGAATGTTTGGCTGACGGGGGAAGGAATATCATGAGACTGATAACAACTAAGGAGACAGTAAATAAGACCAAGGATGCCAGCCTTTAAGATAGCAGTGGCACCCAACATCAGTGAGACTGGAACTGAACAAAAGCAAGGATATGCCAACTGCTAACTCAGCGCTAGGACCTTGCAAGCATGTGCAAGCACCAAGGTCATGCAGTAAACACAGTGAGGAAGAGCCAGAGACACCCCCCACTCAGCAAGAAAGCCCAGGTGTAATTAGAATGCAAATATTATAATTAATTCCTTGAAACACAATGAATATGCATGAGTATGATAAATACATATACCCACTGTCAGCAAGTATTGGGCGTGCTCACCTTTGCGAAACTATTTGCGTGTGTGCCCAGTGCTGCAATAAAGAATGCTTGCTTTCTAAAACTCCGAATCGAGTCTTAGAGAGTTTCTCTGACTTTTGTGTGCCTTCTGAAATAGAGAAGTTGTCAAAACCCCCTTCCAGTTTTTGAGGCTATTTGCGTGTGTGCCCAGTGCTGCAATAAAGAATGCTTGCTTTCTAAAACTCCGAATCGAGTCTTAGAGAGTTTCTCTGACTTTTATGGTATCTGAAAGTAGAATTGCCTTCTGAAATAGAGAAGTTGTCAAAACCCCCTTCCAGTTTTTGAGGCCACAGAGTTTTCCTTGGTGACATGCTGTTCAGAGAATTCTGGTACACTGCAAACTAATTTGAATAATGTTGAAGAAAACTCTTCTCTCTTTACAATAACATGAGGCGGAACAACAGATTGATGTGATTTATACATAATATAAAACACTGTATCTAAAGAAAAACAAAGTTACCTAAATAATATGTTTGAGAAAGATCATCTCTGGACGCTTACCTTTCTCCTACATTGGTGCTTTTGGCAATCACGAATTTTAGTACACTTTGTTTCACACAGATATGGCTTATGACATGGCATGCGTTTAGTGTGCTTCCCACAGCGGCACTGTTTTTCAACTTCCTGGGAAGCAAGACAGGGGGAAAAAGCAAGGTATTTTTAACACACACACAAAAAAAAAAAAAAAAGAGTGGAAAATAAAATATTTTTCTACCAGCTGTAAAGATTTCATGGGAACAAAACATTACAGTGCTTTATCACAACAGGAAGCATATCAAATGCTCTGAGCAGATAACCTCTCTGTGAAATAACTACTTGGGAACCTTGCGTTGGTACTGCAAACACTGTGCTCCAGACAGCACCTCACTGTGACTTTGGTCTCACTGAGGGGAAAGCCATTTCAAGAGAACTACTCAAGTGTGTAGTGCAAGATGACAAGCGTAAATGCAGAAAAAAAACATACAAAAAAGTACCCTTCCTGCACAGTAAAAGAGATTCATCCATTGTGTATATAGATAATTTAAGAATTAGGTGACCAGATTTATCTGACCATTACCCCAGCTATCATGTGTTAACTACATTCACCGTAGACTCTGTAGCAAACCTGGTTCAGGAAAAGACAGCAGAGAGGAAGAGCAGAGAGAGCAACAGCTTTATAGGCCAGACCACAGAAGCTCCATAGATCCAGACCAGAGTAAAAAAATCTTACTAGTAATGAACTAATGCTTTGTTACAGCATCTTCCATTTCACTAATGAAGAAATAGCAAAAGACAAAGCTTTAAGGAAGCTAAAAGAGCTGAGAAAAAAAAGTGTCTTTTAGACCATGATTAATAAAAAAAAAACCCACCCAAACATCAAAAAAAACAAGCCAAAACAATAAAAAACTTATCTACGTATTATTTCAGATACATAAAACTCAACTATTAATTCACAATTGTGTTGGAGCAGGAGAGGAATATGGAAAAAAAACATGTTGCTTTCAATGAACAGAAAGTCATAGACTTTGTGATAGATATGATTTCATTTTTCGCAGGAGACTTGCACTGTTCCAGGTATACAGTGTTTAAAAGCCCTAACACAATGTGAACCTGCTAGGGTAAGACTAACCTGTCTGCATATTTCACAGGGACCTCGATGACAGCGTTGTGAACACTTATGGATGCCACATTCCAGAACTTTGTCACAACTATCACCACAGGTGGGCACATCTTCTGTACAAGGCAATGTAAACTCTAGATGAAGAGAGAGAAGTATGAGCAAATATTTAGTGAAAAAAGAAGGCAAAAATATTTAGAAAAAGAAAAATGCGCTGTGTAGTAGGAATTCAAATGCCAATTCTCTCACTTTTTTTGAAAGCTTCTCTAGAATTACTCAATTATTCACATCATCAATTAAACCCCTGGTACTAAATAAAGCTTTGAAAGAATTAAGCAAAACAGTTGATAAAAGCTGTCAAAGTTCACTGTTTGTAAAAACTTTTTATGGCTCATGCCCTGTACAATTAAGCTGAACTACTCACTGTCAAAGACTGGATAACTTTTGTTTTCTTATTTTAGCTTTTAAAGGAGAAGGAAAACAAACATATATTAAAAAAAAACCAAACCAAACCAAAAAACTAACAAAAAAAACAAAAAAGCATCACAAAACCAAGAGCCACTTACTTGATTTTCCACAAGGACAGGACCTTTTCCCAGAACGAGGACAGTCTCCACAGGGACCAGCATGACAAACTTGTTCACATGTGTGATTACCACAAGGCAAACATTTCCCACACACCTGGAAAACTCAGAGAAATCAAGTGAATGGAATGTAACAGAATTACATACCAAGACAATGCAACCCAAAGGGATAAACTACGGGTGAGAGATGCCTTTTTCTTAATTTTGTAAACAAATCTTGTATTTGCTGAGTTCATCAAATAACTGATACTGACTGGAAGCCCCCTGCATATTGAGGAGTTAGTAATTCACGTAAGAGTTAACCTGAGTAGTGCCAGGCCTGTCCTGTGCTGCACATACAGCTTGTCCTTCAGGCCCATGTTGTGCAGCACATTTTCCTTAGCCACAGGATAAACTTATTGTAGCAAAGGGAGATTGGAGGCAGCTCCCGCTTGGTAGCGGTGATTATATCATCTGCACATCCTTAAACTTATCTAAAAAGCGCAGCAAGAAGTTCTCATCTGAACAGCCTGTCTGACAGCAGAAATGATAAACAGAGTTGCCTTCTTATAACAAAATCCTTCAACAGCCTCAATGACCAAACTGGGTTAACTACAGATGTGGTCTGCATTGCACCCTGCACCTGGATCAGGTGCCCATTCAATGCTAAACAGCTTGGGACTCCTAGACCTAAAGCGCTATGCTATTATTTATATTATGCTCCCTTTTTCTATAGTGTTAGCTGAGATAAACTACATTTTAACTGATACTTTACCGAGGCTGAGTGCCTTTCTTACTGGGATCGTAATGACCAAGTATCTCCTGCTGCTATCTCACCCCTGCCACTGAATTTTGGTTTTACATTATTTTTTAGTCTGTCAATCTGTTGACTTGGTCCTAAGAATGAGCTGTAAATACACTTCAAAGAATAAATCAAAGCTTTCATTCTGTTACAGTAACTAGAAGGAAGCATGAAACTCTACAAGGCCATGGTTTCATGCTGATTTTTCAAGACAGCAACTGAAATTTCACCCTCAAGTATGAGAGAACAGAATATTCAAGATCAAATTCAATGCTAACAGCAGTACAACTCTAAAACAGTGGCATTTTGACTACTGTCAGAAATTAACCTGGCCACCAAATAAATCCATTCTCAAACAATGTTGCTACATTTCTGACTGCACTTTCAAAACCTAAAAAAATTAGTTTTCTTACTGAATGAGTTTTTCCAATCCTCAATACACTGAGTAATAAAATGTTACATAAGATGAGAAATAAGCTTTAAAGGACAGCTTCAACACACCTGGTCACACTGCCACTGAGGACTTGCACAAAGTCTCTCTCCTGTCTGTCTTCCGCAGATGCACCGTTGTTTACTGACTCGCGGACAAGGCTGACAATCTCCTGTGTGTAATTGCAAAGTGACATGGAATTGCAGGAATTGCAAAAGAATGACGTATCTTAAAATTCAAACAGCTACTCTTCTGAAATTTAAGAGGGCAGGTCTACCTGCATGACAGGGATTCTCACAGGTGTGCTGTCCACACAGTAGTGTTCGTCCACACAGCAGGTGACATGACCATTCCTTGGCACTGCACCTTCGGGGCACTGGTTTAGCTTTCTTACAGTGACAGGTTGTTGTGACCATCTTTGGGCAAGGTGGACAGGGTCCTAAGTACAGGAAAAAGAACATCTCACTAATGGCTATTTAAGTGAATGTAACCTGGAACACACCTGGTTTACTCTGAGAATTTTAAATGTAGTTGGCAGATTTTACATTAAACTATGTAATAGCTGCATAAATGCAGGTCCTACAGCCAAGAGACTCAAAGGATTTACCTGGATGACAAAGCAGCAAACATTTATGACCACAAGGAGGTTTGAATTCCCTCTCACATATCTGACCACAGGAGTGAGGTACCAGCCATGGGTCCAGTGTTGGGTTCTCCACTTTTCCACAGTAACAGTAATACCTACTGGGAGTTTCAGACCGTTTGTATTCAAACCTGCATTTTGGACTACAACAAAGGGAAAAGGAGTGAATAGAAAAGCAATTTTATTCAGATTTTTTTAAAAAGAAATGCAATTTTTATTTTTTCAGTTTCCCAAGACTGTCACCAGGCTACCAATTAACATTTTTACAACAAATGTAACCAATAACAACATAACTAAATTTATAATATACAACAATAGTCTTGCTATAGGTCAGATTTTACAATACATTCATTAGAATGTCTCAGGAATTGTCCTATCACTGCAATCCTCTTTCTCAGTGTAGGAAGCATACAGAACAATTTTTATGCCAAGTAATACCAAAGGAATGTATGCAACATAGAGTTAACCTACTTAAACAGAACTAATCAAAAGAGATAAAAACCAGGGGTTTACCAGTGGCAATTTATAAGCTATGTAAAACAAGAGTTAGTGATGCTAACCAAACTATGCATAATATTTAAAATTTTATCTGAAAGATTTTAGATTGTATCAGGTCAGCATGTTAGCAATCATAAGATGCACATCTTTATTTGTTATCCTTGAAGGTGTCACATAGTAAAAAATACATTATTCCTAAGCGTAGACAGATTCCAACTTGTTAGTGCCACAGGTTTTAAAGGATCGTTGGTGCAAGCCATGGATAAGGAACACAATACAAGGAAGAAGAAACAAAGCACCTCCCATTTCTGGCTACAACAGGAGAAGACAAGGAGCTCCTCCTCAGAGAATAGAAGCTTTGAAAGACCTATGTACTCATTTTTATCAAACAGAATGTCAATTTGCCCCTATATAATACATTACAGGCCATACACCACTCATCCATAGTGACTGCGCAGTTTTATCATGTGCTTAAAAGTTAAATAAAATACCATTTCCTTGAAACTGTTTTCATTATAAACATTTTGCTTAAACACAAAGCTAGGAGTAGAACTGTAGTAAAATAGGCATTATCAACCTGGACACTGCCAGCCGAAAAGCTTGTATCTTATTTCCTGTTCTCGGAGATCCCACATGAACAGAGCTTTTGAATCCACCAGGCCCTTGCAGCCAAATTTGACAGAGGACTCTGTCTCACAGATATTACTATAAGTTTCCACATGAAAGTAAATGGGCAAATAAAGCATAGAACAAACATCACAAAGAAACTTTGAATGAACTTTCAGACACAAAACTACTGAGAAAGCAAACTTCATTATTCATACAGCAACAATACTACCTTCTTCTTTATACAATCCCACACAAAAGTGCAAGACTGGCTTTAGTGCCCGAGTTATACAGAGACTAAAAAATAATAAATCTCTAAATCTTGCTATTTTAGAACCATTGGGTTTTTTTTTGTTTTGTTTAGTTTATTTATTTCTTTCACAGTGGCAACTTTAAAAGTAACAGACAAATATGGAAA
Source organism: Pezoporus wallicus (assembly GCF_028554395.1). NCBI lineage: Eukaryota > Metazoa > Chordata > Aves > Psittaciformes > Psittacidae > Pezoporus > Pezoporus wallicus. The sequence continues at coordinate 796,125 of NW_026642638.1, forward strand.
GCAATTCAGAAACAAGTATTAGAAGCTGAGATACATGCAAAATAAGCTACCTTCTCAGAAACAACTTTGATGTAGCAGGTTTTTAATACCTCTTGAAATACTCCTGAATCATCTTATTGAAAACGTAAAAATAATTAAAAAAAAAGCAAAGTCAGTCTAAGTGAAGTATCTTTTTAAGTGTACCACGAAAAGCTCACCATGGCCAGGGATAATCCTTCTTCCCAAAATCATCATCTGTCACAGAAGACACAAGAAAAAGGCTGTCCTTGGCCCACTTCTGGATACACACCAAGTGAAATATGCAAAAGCATCCACAACAGCTCCAGACCTAAAGAGCAGATATAAGTGTCTACTGCTTCATATTGTATTTATTTTTTGTTTCTGTTGATGAACATCTGCAGTATCTAAAGAAATACAAGATTGCTATTTTTCAATTTAAAAAATGGGTTTCCAAAAATAGATTATACCTATTGTTAGATTAATATAGGCAGTTTTACTGTTCCTGATTCATACCTGTTTTCTTGTTCCTCTGGGAAATTTTTGCCACAGCATATAGAACCCAAAATACAATCATAGAAATACTGATTTAAACACACTGTTGGTGATCATGTAGCACAACCTCATGCTCAAAATAAGGCTGTTGCCAACTTAGCTCACTCACAGCTTTGCCTAACAAAGTTGGTAAATCCTTAAGGATGGGGATTCCACAACCAACCATCCTGGGCAACTTATTCCAAGTGTCACACTCCTTTCCTAGCCCCCAGTCTACACCTCCCAAACCCCAGTTTGTGCCACTGTCTTTTATTACACTCCTGTCACGATAAAGATGACTTTGGCTTTAGCCACCTTCACAACTCCAACTGAACAGAGGCTGCAACTGTATCATAGAATAGTTAGGGTTGGAAAGGACATTAAGATCATCTAGTTCCAACCCCCTGCCATAGACAAGGACACCTCGCACTAAACCATGTCACCCAAGACTCCATCCAACCTGGCCTTGAACGCTGCCAGGGATGGAGCAATCACAACATCCTTGGACAACATCCTTTTGCCTCCTCTCTGCCAGACTAAACAGGCTCAGCTCTCCCCATTCCATACACTATGTCTCTAAACATCTTGGCAGCAGAAGTACTAATAAGATTTTATCCCCGTTTCAAACTTCAGGATTTGCATACAATGCTGGTAAGAATAAGTTCTGATTGGAAGTGTGCTTTCAGCCTAGTGTCTAGTTCAAAGAGCAAGAGAGGTATAAAATCGAACAGAATTAAAAGCGAATCTGCTCAAGAGAGTTGATTTTGCCAGTATCCTGCATCCATCACTAAGCATTTATGTTGCTGCTCCCAGTGTACCTCTCTGTCAGTTCTGGGGTGAAATCACCGTACTTCCCTAAGAGCCTGCTGCTGAAAAGCTATTTAAATAACAAAAATGTAGTTTTATGACTTGGAAACTTTACACATATTGATATTTGGTAAAAGAAAAGCAGCAGAAAAAGATCAGTTCTCATTTCCTTATTTTTTAATAACTTGTGACATTGCTATGTATATTTCACAGTATAAATTATATACTGTGAAAACAAGAAGAATTTCCCCACAGCTTTAGAGGACAAAGGTGATGATGTAAGTTTGTAAAAGTAAAAAAAAACTAAAGCTAAATGGGAGACATTAAGAAAATAAATACACTTGACTGAAATGTTATAGATTCCAGATAACTAACAAACCACCTAATTATAAAATCAGCTCCCTTCTGCTGAGATAAGATGAACTCTCAAGAGACACAGAACTTAAAAACAAACATATACATTAAGGTCTGAAGAAATACGGATTAAGTATTCTAAAATTCATACAAAACATTGTATTTCTTTCTAAAAAAAAAAGTTAATTACTACATTTTCATCGGATACTTGTAGTCCATGTACATCTAGCATAACAAATTCAAGATTTTCTGCACTTTTTTCTCTTTTAATATCAAACATACAGCTGCAAACATAACTGATGCAAGTAACCAACAGGAACAGGGTTGGGCCTTTGAACATCAAAGGGACATTGATACATAACAATGAAAGTGAAAAAGATTTGTCCTGAAATCTCTCCCATGAAAAATGTAGCTATATTAAGTAAGTCAGCCTTCTCAGATCTGCCACCTTTCTCTTTCACCTGATTAGCATTTGGAGCAGCAAAGTTTATCTTGGGTCCCCTGTTATAAATCCAGCAATAATATTTCCTAGCTTCCTATTTCTTGCCTTGGTATTTGTTACGACGTAGCCTTACTGAATATACCATTGCAAGCACTGGCCTTCAAGTACTTCACTTTTTCATTCGCTACTCTCTGTAATTCAGAAATAACTATTTTACATTAGGATAGCAAACATATGTCAAAAATTCCCCATTCTGATTACAAGCTATACATATTTAAGCACTTATTCACACATTTGAAAAATCTAAAGGTGCCGAATGTTGCATCAGTACTCTACCAATTTAAAAACATCAATACCAAGAATCACCTTAGTAATACAATTAAACACAAGTTACTCAGTTATATCTGCTTTATTCTAAAAGACTACTGAAAAATACTTACAGCTTGGTTCCTTTTAACTGAGGCAATGCAGATCAGACATGTCATAGCCCCTGACTGAAAAGCTTCATTCATGTACTGTCTTGTACGTTCCAGTTCACTTGCATCTCCATCTTTAATGTATAAAGATTTTTAAAGCAATCAGTAATGTTTGATCTGCTATTCTAGACATGTTGAGACTGCTGTAAAAATGTATGTTTTTCCTCTGAACAGAAGCCAGTCATATATTACTACAAAACTACATTATTAGAAGTACTTAAGACAGTTTCAAAACTATACCATTGATTCTACATAAGAAGGCAAGAAATACTGCCAGCATGCATCGCTGGGAACAAGTATTTTTAATACAAGACGTAAGAATAAAGTGCTTAACCTCCAGTTACTGAAAAATTTTAATACACAGCCAACAATACACTATTGTTTAAGCTTTCATTCTGAAAGAAAAGTCAATAAATGAAAAAAAATTACCAGTTTGACTGGTGTAAATGGTAAAAGTTTTGGCCAAAATCTTTCCTTGTTTTACTTCAGCATCTTCATCATCCTCTTCAGATGAGGAGCAAAACTGGTCTTCAACCAGCTTTTTTGCTGCAGCCTGATTAGCCTTCTTAATTTCATCAAATTTCTTCTGTGAAGATAGTTCTATTAAGAGAACAGATTAATATCATTACAGTTACTCATAACACCACATTCAGGTCTACATACTTTCAACTGTCCTTTTCTTTAAGGAGTTTGATAATTTTATGCTTTTAAGGGCACTGTGTTGCTACATTTGCAATACCACACAAGAAGAGATAAACTGTATTTTCTTCTTTAATGTGCATTATCCATAAAATTCACAGGAGGAACTATTATCTGTCAATTACTGCTGACAAATCCAACCAGGCAGACTAGAACATACTCATCTATAATGCTGCTTTATGAAAGGGATATTTTAAAAAACCCACAACACACACCTCACACAGACACAACTTTCATAGCATGAGGAAGAAAAAAAAAAACTGATAAAAACAAACAAACCCCCACAAACAAACACACATAAAAAAAAGGCCCCAGGCAATTCTTGACAAGTGCAATTGTTATAATTTGCCTACAGGTGCCTCTCCCAGCATTTGGGATTTTTTAAATTATTACTTTTATTGATCTCCCTCCACCCAACAACTCTAATGTAATACTGGGTTCACAGTACTTCACAGATGGAAACACTGAACAAGACGGGGTATTACCAGCTTTTGTTGAAGGTATTGCATGTGAAATAGAGAAAGATTCTCAGATGAAAAAAAAAAAAAAGTAATTTAGCAGAGCTCATAATAAAACAAAGTGCCTTTAAGATAACATATCACAGAGACATAAAGGTCTTCAGCACATCACAGGACTCCTAGTTTTCCATATTAGACTACTGCGCCCAATATATTTACTGGGGTTGCGTCAAACCTAGTTTTAGGGCTTTCCTTAAGAACTTGTGATGCCACTTAAAAGAGCTCACTCTTTGGCACTTCTCCACCTGCAAAATATTAGGTTGCACCCGCAGCACGCCCATGCACAGGGCAGCCCGCACCGTGTCACTCTGACCAGAGCACCTCAAGCTTGTCCCTAGTGGGCAGCACTCTCTCGAGTCTTTTCAACGGCACTGAAGAACAGCTGGTCCATTACTTTAGATTCTTCAGCTTGGAGGGTTCTAACCCTGCACCCAAGGAGGACACAGCCCCGCGCCGCTGCCCGGGCCCCGCGTTTCCCCCAGGGGTGCCCACAGGCAGTGGCGGCACATAGCGAGCACCATGGCTCGCTACCGCCCAGCGGCAAGGAGACGCGCCGGGCCCGCCGGCCACACAAGCGTCCACCGCCCGCCTTCCCTCCACTCGACGTCGGGGAGAGCCCCGACCTGGGCATTCGCGGGGGCTCCCCGAGGCCCGGCTGCGCTACGGACCACAGCCGGCTCCCCAGTCCGGCGCCCTGCAGCCCCCGAACGGACACGGCTAAGGGGGAGAACATGACACTCACCGCTGGCCGCCTCACCGCTACACCCCGCGGCCGTAGCGCAGGCACCGCCGCGGGCCCTGGCAGCCGGGGACCGGGCAGCTGCCCCTCCACGGGCAGCGAGCCCTTCTCCGGGCCTGCCACGGCCGCGGCCCCGGCCGCCCTGGCGCCAGGGCGCCTCCATCTTTCCCCCGCCAGCGACCGAGGAACGGCGGAGGGAGGCCGAGCCCTCCTCACGCCCACGGCTGAAGCCGACCCAGGGCGAGCTCTGCACGCCAGCCCCTCCGTCAGGGTGGGGCAACGAAGACGGCACAGCCTCGGTGAGCTCCGCGGCACCGCGACTACAGCTCCCAGCGTGCACCGCGCGGCGGGGGCGAAAGGACTCCAACACCCAGTGTGCAGCGGGGCACAGGCGACCCCAGTCTTTACTGAGACGGAGCTCGAAGTCACCTGAGGGGACGGCTGTACCGGCGTGACCGGTAGCCGGTAGGTTTGAGACAGCGCACGGGCTGCGGGCCTCTATTACCTGATGCTTGGGTTTCTTTTTGCCTGCTTCTTTGGCCACAGAAGTAATGGGTCCAGACGTCTGTCACTGAATTGTTAGGTTGGAAAAGACCTTGAAGATCATCGAGTCCAACCAGTAACCCAGCATTGCTAAGTCCACCACTAAGCCATGTCCCTAAGCACATCTGTATAATCTTTTAAACATCTCCAGGGGTGGTGACTCCACCACCTCCGTGGACAGCATGTTCCAATGCCTGAGAACCCTTCTGGTGAAGAATTTATCCCAATACCCTGTATAAGCTGCCCCTGGCACGACTTCAGCCCATTTCATAGAATCATAGAATAGTTAGGGTTGGAAAGGACCTTAAGACCATCAAGTTCCAACCCCCGTGCCATGGCCAGGGACACATCACACTAAATCGTGTCGCCCAAGGCTCTATCCAACGTGGCCTTGAACACCGCCAGGGATGGAGCATTTCCTCTTGTCCCATCGCTTGTTGCCTGGGAGAAGTCTCTGGCACACAGCTCACTACAACCTCCTTCCAGGTAGTTGTAGAGAGCAGAAACCAGTCCCGTGAGCCTCCTTGTATCCAGAGTAAATTTCTGGCAGCTATGTCTGTAGGGTGCAGCTCTTGCACATGTTTTTTTCATAGCCCTTCTTCTGAGCATGTGAGTTAAATATCAGCCACAAAGACTGTTTAGAAACCTCACTGAACCATATCTAGGTTTTACTACACAAAAATACATACTGAGGTACCTGTGTTCTTCCTGAAGAGATATGACAAGTAGGGGCCAGCTGAAATATTTTAAATTTTATAAAACATAAATATTTATAACACTTATATAGTACTTACAGCACTTCTGTTATGCCTTGTGCCAGAAGGAACTTCATTTAGCAGGGTTTGGGGGGAGAGGAGAGAGTTGGTGGTGTGCGGGTTTTTTTTTCAGCAAATATGTGTTTATACAAGTGAAATAATAACAGATTTCCAATCATAAAGTGTCTGAAAATAGTAAGTAAACTACTGGAGCTCACTTCTGGTTTTTGCTTTTATTTTGTAGTGTTTAGACTTGTTTTTATTCCCAGGAAAGGGGCAGCTAGTGACTGCAACTCATGTTAGACTGAAGTATCAATAAAAGAAAAAAATATGAACAATAGATCTCTGCCTTTATTAGTTAAAACTTATCACACATTTCTCTAATACAAAGTCTTAAACTTCAACAAAGGAGAAAAGTGCTTCCTAAGTGCTTAGTGAAATATGACACAGCCCTACAGGATGCTGCTGCCATAGAAATTGCAAATTATATTCAAGACCTGAATTAGAAGAATGCTTATTGCAAACTCCAACATTCACAATATAGTTAAATGCCAGCATAACAATTGTTCTTGTGTGCAAAGGTAGAGTCTTTAATGAAACGATGGCAAAGAATTCATTGTACAAAGATCCAATTTATAATATCTCCATCTTATTAAGGAGAAGAATGAAAGTATAACAATATTATCAAGAATAGTGTACTTATATATAATAGTAACATTTACATATATATTTATAAAGAGTGGAAATACAATTGCCCAGGATAACCAAATTGCCCTAAATACAGAATTATCCCTTGAAATCCCTTTCTTCACTCCCTGTCATCAAACTTCTCCAACATTAAGTGGCTATGATCATAGTCTACTGAAAATGCCCAGCTGAGACCACAACTAATAAAGCCAATTTTTGCTAATGAAAAAACACATAAATTAGGGGAAAAAATCCAAGGAGATAATGCTTTTAAAGCAGTTGAAAATCTATCTGACAAATGAAACAATATATTTTACTATGTTAGTAGTAGTTATGAAGAAAGAAATACCCTATCAAGCAATGAAAAAAATAATCTATTTAGTCATGTTCTTCCCCCCCCCCCCCCCATCTACAGAAGATGCCATAGGGAGAGTTTGGCCTCTGTCTGTTATGTCTGCTCCTTGCACTCTGTCAGTGTCCACAACTGCTACACTAGGGACATAAACATTTTTAAGCACAGATCTTAAAAACTTGATAGTCCATGTTCAGCAGTCATATGATTACATGGAGCAGAACAGTCTTCAAGACTATGGATTTGTTATTATTGTGGAAAGAACAGCTAGATTTTGAGTCATCCATATTTTTCAGAATGATGCTCACAAGAAGTTGTGTTTTCTCCATTCTCTGTTTCAGCCTTTGCTGGAACAAATTGCTGGAACAAATTGCTGGAACAATTTAAATTTAATTTAAAACTTCCCACTTACATTTCAAGAAATCAGCCAAGGTGGACCCAATGAAATAATAATATTTTCCAAATCTTACAGCCTTCAGTACTCATATATCCCATACTTAATTCATCTTATGTTAATCTATACATATTAAAATGTATTTGTTTATACACAAATTTAATATCATGGTTCATGCCTATATTGACTTCAAACAATATAATTGTAAGCAAACTTCCTTCTTTTGATAAGTAGACATAAAGAAATTATTTTAAAATAGTCAGCAAAACTTTTAATATTTACAGGATATTACTGTACATAGATTGAATGCATTTGCTATAGGACAGTTACATAAAGAGTACGTAACACATTAGCAAATAATACCACCTGTTTCTGCAAGACCAAAGTGTTACCTTACATTCTTGTACTCAATTCTTCATTTTCTTCTCAAAACCTGCCAAATAAGTGCTGTTTGTAGGAAATTAGTGACATTACCTCAAAAAATATTTTTCCTAATTAACAGTCAGATCCTATAAAGATTAGAAATGAACGTATTCGGCCCCATGCAGGACTTGACCCTAAGTCTTATTGGCAACTTTCAGTGGTTTATTCTGCTTTTGACAATCCAGGCTTCTCTGTGGATGCATCTGCTTCTTGCAGATCCAAGTCTGCAAATTCTTGCTCTATAACTGGCTTCAATATTTTCTCGATTTGTGTAAGTCTTTTTTTCAGTTTCTGTTGTGCAGCGTCATACTCAGCCAACAACCTGGCAAACTTTGTTTGTAACCTGTCCATTGCTCCTTCCATGTAGGTGACTTTCTCTTCCAGATCTTTAGGATCACTTCCTAAGTTTGCAACTTCAATGTCCAGCAACCCATCTTTCATTAGGATTTGCTTTCCTTTTTCTTCCAGCATAGCCTTCGCATCTGGGTACTCTGTTAAAGCCTCCATGAGGTCGTCTTTAGACAGACAAAACAAGTCAGAGTATCCGATACTTTTAATATTGGCTGTTCTTCGATTGCCAGCTTTGCTACCTTTGATATTAAGAATGCTGATTTCTCCAAAATAGCTGCCATCACTTAGGACCACAAATTGTGTAATTCCATCATCAGCAACTACTGCCAGCTTGCCTTCTTTGATAATGTACATCTCTCGTCCAATATCTCCTTTTCTGCAAATGTAATCTCCAGGACTGTATACCTGTGGCTGGAGTTTCAAAACCAGTTCAACCAACAGACCAGCTTCACAGTCTGCAAAAATACGAACTTTTTTCAGTGTTTCCAGGTGAACATTGATTGCAATCTCTGCTCTTAATTTATCTGGCAGATACTTCAAGACTTCCCTTTCATCCACAGCCTTCTTGTTTGTCCACAGGTAGTCAAACCACTTTATAACTCTTTTTTCCATGTCTTTACTCACATTCCGAAAGTGCATATACTGCTTGATAGCATCAATCCTTGCTTGAAACTCTGCTCTAGCAGCATTCATGTTGGAGATCATGGAGCCCACGTTACCAACAATTGTAGCAAAAATCAATACTCCAACCAAGAAGTCGACGACCACAAAGAAATACTCAGAATCTCTTACAGGAGGGGGTGTTTCACCGATAGTAGTCAGGGTCAGTGTTGACCAGTAGAGACTGTAGACATACTTTCTAATGAGACGGGCAAATTCAGGGTCAGAGGTGTTGGGGTAGACCCATGTGTCAGCCCCAAATCCAATGGCTTTTGAGATTGAGTAGTACACACAGGCATTCCAGTGAATAATAATCACAATGTACATGACAAGGTTAGAGATCCTGAAGATATTTGGGTAGTTTGTCCTTGTTTCTGTTCGCTGGAAGAATTCAAACATCCGAGCTACTCTGAGTAGCCTGTTTATTCTCAATTCTGGGTAATTCAGTCCTAACTTAAAGTATAAGAGATCAGTTGGTATGATTGACAGAAAATCTAATTTGAATTGAAAAGATGCCTTATATTTCTCTCGAAGCTTTTGTTCTTCTTTCACCAGAAGACCTTGCTCCAGGTAACCTAAAATCAAATTGTAAATAATGAAAAATGTTACAACTTCAACTGTATTGTGTTTAATGTCAATCCAAATATACTTCAAAAAATATTTTAAGTGCAAATTCCAGATGGTACATAACTTCTCTGACTTAATAAACAATTTCTTATTTCAAAAAATCCGACTTTGTTCAATATGGTTTGACTTAAGCTAAATTATTGTTTTGAAAATTAAACATTTCTAGCACTGATTTTTTTCCCTCCACTTTTCTATTATGGTGAACATCTGAAAAAGAAAAAAAACAACCCTCAAAAAAACTCCACAGGGAAAGAATTTGAACATGGGAATTCCAGTTCCATATTTAGTTTACCTGCTTAGTAGCTCTGGAGGTAGAATAAGATTTTAAAAGAAGCAGTTGCATCTGAAGCAACCTGGATGTCTTGTTTGCACAGTGGTCTTGAAAATCAAGAAAACATTTGAATCTCCTTAAATACAGAATCCAGATATAGGTGCTAGTTCTTCAGAACCCTTGATTTTCACTTGGCCACATCACATGTTAATTTTGTCTTGCTGAGGCAGCTGCAGGTAGAACAGCTTGTATCTAGCTTACCTCATGCCTAGCTTACCTCAGGCTTTACGTATACGTCAGTTTCTCCTATTTTTACAGGTCACAGATTACAGTCTTTCAGAGATCTCTCTCAGTATCTTTTTTACTATCACACCTCCTCAAGGATACCCAGGTAATAAGGGTAGTAGTATTCTAAATATTTGAATCCACTTGGCATAAATATGTGAAGAGGAATAATTAATCATTGAGTATACTTACCTGTTCTTGTCCGTACAAACATGTCAGCAATATAGATGACATCAGAAACATAGTCAATAATAAACCATACCACTAAGTAGTCATGCTGAAGCTCATCAAAACAGGCTCTGAAGAGGAAAAGACAAAATTAAATTACCATGAAATGAAAATTAAATATTTGCATGAAGTCATTAATAAGTAAAATATTTCTTATTCTATTTAGGGACAATACAATTTGCCAGAAGTTTTATGCAGTCATTAAAACAGTACATCACCTAGCAATAATCATGGTCCAGTTGTACATGACAGGCATTGTGATGCAAAACAACCAATTGTAATACATATTTCCTGCTGGATCAATAATGAAAATCTCTTTCTTCTCCCTAAGTGATAGTCAGGAAAAAAAAAAAAACAAAACAAAAAACAAAGAAAAGGAGATGTAATGAGGGATGTAAAATACACATAACAATTTCTGAGGAATGAAGTATTCCAGAAATTGTTATTTTAAAATAAACAGTCTTTATTAAAGTTAAGCTTCCTTGCTTGAATACATGGAGAACATGAAGCTGCTTGTTAGGTGTGGCTTAGGATACAAGTTTTAGAATCTAGATTTTGCTGAGCAAAATCATCTTGGCAATCCCACTTCAGTTTACAGTGGCACATGTAATTTCAATCTTTTAAAGTTACTTGTAATGGTTTCCTACCCAGTTAACTATCTTATCTGATAATTGACTTAATCATATTTCAAAAAAATAAAAGGATTATGTGGCTACTACTCATGTTTAAAGAAGTGAGAAAAATCATGACTTTCTCTTTGGGAAAAGTCTAGCTCTGAGAGAGATGAAACATTGGCATAGTTTACATAAAGAAACCAAAGAACATGAAATCATACAACTAAAGTTCCTACTGCATTATTTTAAGTTTCTCTTCCTTGGCGAGAAAATTTTGAATTCACCAAACAGAAGATAAGGCAAGAGTTTACTTGATGTAGGTACCCTTATGTGTGGAAGAGATTGCTTTACACTGGCACACATTTTGCTTCAGGGTGTTATCCAAAGAATATTTGATAATCACAATACAAGAATTTTCTTGACTTTTTTTTTCAGACCAATTCCACACGTGCATATTTCTGTTGTCCAAATGAAGTTAAATCAAAACAGATCTACTCTAGGGAGAGCAGGAGTCTGAACGCTCATTCACAAGCACAGGATGTCCATGAATGGATTTGATTTTACATAAAAAGCGATTTTGTTAGACTAACAGCAGGACTTGAATGAAAAATACTTACTCTTCTTTATTTTCTTTGTTCTTGGACTTATCTTTATTTTTGTTTTTCTCCTTTTTGTCCTTGTTCTTTTTTGTTTCTCCATCCTTTTTTCTTTCTGACTTGCTAAGAAATAGATTTACATTTTCAGTTGTTACAGACTAAGTTAAAATGTATTTGGAAAGAGATTAAATATCTTAGAAATAGTAGCAGTATTAGTCTTTGTCTTACCTCTTCTTTTCTTTTTTTTTTTTCTTCTCCTCCCTAAGGAAAAGAAAAATATGATAGGGTCATGGAATGCACATACCTCTTGCTTCCAGATTTGAGTCATCTGAATTCAGTAAGGATAACATTATACTCAGTGTTTGGCCTTCAGAACTGTTTTGCTTACTGTACTCATATAGCATTACTTTTATTTTAAATTAGTAGATGTAATACCAATAACTTTAGTATTGAGAATGATCATCATAATTGATGTGTATGAAGTTAAAATGTACGTGCAATCTCTTTTGGGATTAGTTAAACGTCATAACTTTACAAAGACCTTATTAAACATATGTCAATCCCCTTCATTGCTGCTTAAACAAACAATATTGCAGTACTCTCATTTTATGAAATGGCAAAGATACTTACTCGCCTTTATTACTATTGTTGTTAATATTGTACTGTGCAAATGCACTGGGTAGATACCATTGCCTGGGGAATAGCAAAACAACAGAGTTACATGATATCTGCTGAAATACAAAGAAAACCAAAAATATTTAATCAATATTGTCACAGACTGTTTCTCACCATTTTAATCATGGGCTAAGGTATCTAAGGAAATTGCAAGAGCCCAGATTTTAATCTCCTAAATATTTACAGTAAATAACATATCATAATCTTAACAACTTTATTAGAGGGTAAAAAAAATTAGATGATGGCAAGTGCCTGTGCTTAGTTAATCCTATTCAAATTATCACAGAATAAAACCCAGACACAAAACAGTACATTTAACATACCTGTTTTCCCTTTTGTCTGTCGGTTTAGGATCCTCACTGGTGTCTTGCACTACCACACTGGGAACAATTGAATGGGAGTAATGGGTCTCAATCACTCCTACCCTCATGGTGAAGTTTGTCTTACCTTGGGTAATTGAAGAAGACTGATTAAAAAAAAAAGAATCAAGTAATTTCAGAACTATCACAAGTAACAAGCAATGTTTTTCCTATAGATGAATCCTTTATATCCTTTCTTCCCCTAAACCCAGCGACAGTATTTTCAGTTTCCTTTCTCCCATAACATTCCCAAAAGACAAGAAAGGGCACTGTGTGCTTCAGTGTGTTGAAGCACAGGCAGCTACTGCTAAAGAGAATGTAAAACACATCTTTCTCTTAGAGGAACCATTCATTTAAGTCTTTCTCTTTAGTCTGAACATATAGTTTGAAAATATTTAGACAACTGTGTTTGAAACATCTACTGCCATTTCATTTGGTTTTGAACCAAAAGTTGAACACCGTATCAAGATGGATAAACAGATTAATGCAGAGATGATATCCTGAAAACCAGACTAGGAAACATCCACTGATTTTATGTCCAAAGAAATGTCAGGATATCTGATACCTGACATCTGTACTCTGTTGAGAGCAAAGAGTACTTTCTGTAAGTAGAAAGTTGACTTGTGTAGTAGAGTCTCCTTACTCGTAAACCATATAGTATATAAATACATAAATAGAAATGCTAGTGGCTGTTCATGTCTGTTTTGTTCATCTCAGTATTCAAAACTGAAAATATATGGAGTACATAACTAATGTAGTACATTCTAATGCACAGTCTTTCTATTACTAGAGTAATTAACTTCTGCTCTCCCTTTTGGTACTATTCTTACAATTTTGTCAGTTATACCTTCTCGTCAATGAGACTGTCAACTCTGCAGGTATGAATCGTGTCAACAAGTGTGATCTGCTTTTGACAGAGCAATTTTGATGGAATTATGAAACAGATGCTATCCATGGTAGTAACAATATCCCTGTGCATGTGAAATCAGAGTATAGGGATGTATGTAAGCTACAAACTGTCAAATGAGTGGCTGTACCACTGATAAGTGAAGTCAAATGCCATAGAATGAATCAACCTTAAAGGAGGCACTTACATTCTGTGGTCAAGCATACTGCAAAAGAGAAGCAGGATGTTACAGCTGCCATATTACTGCCAGAGTTACCTGACTTTTCCTTATTAGTCAATGAAATAAAAAATATTCCTCTACAGGATTAGGAGAGGAAAACCCATGTTCCCAGCAGTCATCCAGCAGCCATCGGTTATGAATGGTGGATGCCCCCACCCTGGAAGTGTTCAAGGCCACATTGGATGGGACTTTAAGTGGAAGGTGTCTCTCCCCATGGCAGGGAGTTGGAACTAGATGATATTTAAGGTCCCTTTCAACCCAAACCGTTCTATGATTCTATGATAATATACAACATTCTACAAAACAGAAAGATAAAGATTGAAGATTAAGATGTGTTTTTCCACAAATAGCTCTAAATGCACTCCAGAATTGCTGCTCAGTCTTTAAATGCTTAAGAGCAAGGAGCAGGTTTAAGATGTTGAATAAAAAGATTCTAAGACATAGTGAACATTAGGCTAGATTCACCATGAGCCTAAAAGCTGTTAACAGGGTTCCCACAGACTTACACCAAGGATAAATTGTGTTTGAAAGTGTGGAGACTTAAAGTATGCCAGGTTGAATTAAGCAGCTTTAAATCTGCTTACAGGTGTTCTGAAAGCTTCGCTAATGCTGGCACACAAAATTCCATCTTGCTTTAAGCTATATCCTCCACAGAGCCACGCTGAAGTCTGCAGAGCTCACAAATAATGGTGCAAAATAAAGCTGTGTCCAGCCACTTCCAGTCAATCAGCACCAGACAAATGTAAACATATTCGCCTCAAGGGAAATCATTCCTCCAACAGAGTAGGCTCTAAACCAGTCAGCTCACATTAGGACTCCCAGTGCCATTATTTCTATATAGGCACTCATTTTTCATGCTTATCTTTGCTCTTTGAATCTTCTTTAGTTTCAAGAGGAAAAAGAAAAAAAAAAAAAAGTCTTTGACTTTGTGCTATCCAGACACAGTGATCTGCAGATGTACCAGAGATTAAAGATGATGAAAAGTATGGTAAAACAGGACATGTCCACAAATCCACACACATCCAGAGTGTGTAGCCGGGAGGCTGAGGAAAAATCTTTATCCTATACATTTTCCTGTTCTTCAGGCAAAGAGGATTTTTCTGTACCTTTTTGCAAATAAACAGATTCCCCCCACCTCCATTAGTGTCTGTTGTAAGTGAAAGCGCAGTGAGGTGCTTTGTGTTCTGCTGATGGAGCTGTGGAAGCCATCTTTGCAGCTGTCCTTGTAGAACTTGCTGGGAAAGATGAGATGCCATCTGGGGCAAGACTGGAAAATTCATCTTACTGAGGCACTTGAAGCATCAAATGAAACTGGAAGTATTTACTACCCTGTGGGTCTCAAAATACTAAATTTTAATGTCAGGCTCAGGTGACTGCTGCACTGGGCTGTTTCCCTCGTCAGTGAGTCAGGATATGTAGCACAAGAATATCTTCGAATTCCATGAGTCTCAAAGCAAACTGTGGAGGGTTTAGAAATTCTTGAGTCTAAGACACAAAAATGTTAATGTGGCATGTGCCTGATGCAACATACACAGTATTTGCTGATGGTTTGGGGACTGCGGTTACCTTGTTACAGCCTCTGTGTGACAAAATCCTGACACTGAGAACAATACAAAATGTCCTGTTAAACTCAGTGGGTCCAGAACTCACCTTAATGCATTTTTAAATTGTATTATAGGGGGTTTTCAAACAGTATTCAGATGCTTTTTACTAAATTGGGTCACTACCATATTTCCTATTCTGCAGTCACACATATTTTTCTTAAACTGATACATTGCAACAAATTGTTATACAGCTTTTATTGTAGTAGTCCAATGTTTATTTTCACATTATCGAATTTAGGTAGTAAGTTTGAAAGGTAGTAAAAATAAATGCCTGCTTTAGAGGTATTTTAGATTTTTACCATATTGTTTTTACTGTATCATCGCAGTAAAAACTTCCTTTTACCATCTTGGATTTTTAAATGTGACTGCTATGATAAACAACTGAGTTTTCCAACATTATGACCTAAACCCTAACTATATTCATTACTACATATCAAAATCATTAGGGGTGCAAGAAAAGGTAAGCAGTATTAATCTTTTACAGTATTGTAGTGAATGGAAGATTGGTTTCCATCTCTTCCTCTCTTTTATTTTAGCTATTTCTCACATTCTTACTGTCCCATCATATTTACTTCTCTGGTCATTATATCTGGAGAGAAAATGCTTTAAATAAGGATATCCAAGAACAGAATTTTGTACCATATAAAGAACTATGGTTTTCTTCACAAAAAGCAGCAAAAAATCTTAATTAACATTAAAATCTGCAGTGTGCTACAGCAAAATCTCTCTTCCTAACATGCAAAGAGTCCTTAGCAGTTCTACAATAAGCAGTTCCATCAGTGTGCATGCTTACCTTGGGAATGTAATCTGTTGCTTCTAACAGCAATTTCAGTCCTTTAAATCAGCCAGGTTTCCTTACTACATAAGCAGAGCCACCACGAAAAGCTAAATATAATCAACATTTCATAAATAAATCCCTTATTGATGGATTTCTCAAGCAGCCAGTCCCATGTGCAGTTCTCTCAATTATTCCAAGGAAGGACATGGCTGTTAGAGGAAGATTTCCTCAACCTAGTGATGGATTTTGAGATTTAGAGAGAGATGAAAGTGACAGTGGCAGACAGTATTATCCCTCACTGGAGCAGAAGCTTACTAGCCCTATCAGCAGGCACAAAAAGTGACAAATAATGAAACATACTCTGTGCTAGACTATCTTAAACGGTATTAAAAAATACTGCTATACTGTATTAACAGTATTAAAAAATAATAAAAAAATAAATATTGTTGTAAATTACTGTATATTAAGTATTGTCTGCTGGACCATTTTCTTAATATTGCAGATGCTTTTTTACAGTAGTAACAGGTCTTTACTAGAATTGATAAAACAACATAAATGGGAATTTTCTGTTTATTTTAATTTATTTATCATATTGATGAATAATAGGAAATACCATTTTAAACTACTGGAAGTTCTTAAGTAATTTAACATAACTTTTACATTACCATTTTTGCTGTTTTAAAAAGCCCATGAATTGTGAATATGTATTTAGTGGAAAATGCCATGATGATGAAGTTTTAAGACACTGAACTAATCTTGGTATGGATTACGACTTTGCAAAATGGTTTGCAAAGTAGCTGCAGTCCTCCTGCATTAGAAATGTGCAAGGGTTCATCTGTCTGGCCACACTGTCAAAAAAGCCACCAAGAGGATCCCAGCGTATTGAGAAAGGAATTTGCATACCTCAGCATTCACTTCTGGATACGTAAGAATAAAGAAAATTGATCTCTCAGGAGCTTGAGTGACTGATTTTTTAATCTGGCATGTTTTACATGGCCCATTTGGGGAAATTGGGGAAAAAAACCCAAACAAACAACAAAAAATTGCTGAGGATGAAATCCAGTAACCAAGAATTTTAAGCATCAAAAGG
Organism: Pezoporus wallicus; assembly: GCF_028554395.1. Classification (NCBI taxonomy): domain Eukaryota; kingdom Metazoa; phylum Chordata; class Aves; order Psittaciformes; family Psittacidae; genus Pezoporus; species Pezoporus wallicus. Next base: position 813,110 of record NW_026642638.1, read on the forward strand.
AGTGAATGTTCAAATTTGAAATTGTATTTTTGTCACAACTGAGGCACAGCTAAAATTACTGAAGTGTTTTTTTAACTTTGCTTCACAACAGGCAGAATCCAGGAAAGCAGTCCAGTCCTTGGAATCCAAGGATCAAGACATGTTTGTTTCAGTAACCAAAAGCAATGCCATTAGCATTCATTTGAACCAACTTCAGTCTTGCAGTCCAGGTGCCTGGTGGTTATTCATAAGTGGATTGACACATGGATTTAATCACAAACCCAAAGTGATGTTCAGTATCACAGGTCAGCCTTCTAACCACAGAAACAAAGTAGACATATCTGCTGCTATGACTTTCCAATCATGAAGATAGTTCGTTTTCTACACATTTGAATACACATTTGAAACATAAAGAATAAAAAATATTTTAAAAATGCCAGTAATGGGCAATGAGGAAATGCATTACATTGTGCCCAGTGGAAGCCAGGTATACAAATGTACCAAAAAGGTATCCAACATAACAAATAGACAACGAAGTGAACAACCTAAATCCTGGCATATGGTTTCACAGTTGTCTTTGAAGGGCTGAAATACAGCTTCCATCCTAGAATCATAGATACAGAAGGAAACTTGGAAGACCACTGCATCCAACTTGTATTGAATCAGAATCAGTTTTACTTCTGTCACTCTCACAGATTTTTGCCTGGTTTGCAGTCTTAAACTCCTGAATTTGGTGGATACCTTTGTCTGAAAGCTTTAGATAACCAGTCAAGCCAGGCAAGTCTATGTTGTGTCTCTCAACCTGGTGCAAACTACAAGAGAGGTGATACACCTCTTGACTCTGGTGGAGAACAGTTAGTTTTCTTTTGAAATAAGCCAACCTGTAAAGCAACTCTAACTTATTTTTTATTATTTGATTTACTGGGGAATTTTTCAAAGAAGTTCTCAAACGGAGGAGGATGACTCCTACTGGGCCAGAACCAGTTCCTTGTCTGACAGGGGCCAGGATATCACTTACTTGCAAGAAGTTTGCAGGACAAATTCTGGGTGAGCTCAACGCAGTGGTCTTAATTCTGCCTCCCTTTAAAAGGCAATTACATAGTTGTCATTGACTTCCCTTATAATTACATTAGTTTAGCATCAGTGTCTTTTTCACAGATATTTTTCCTGTCATTCCATATTCCAGTGAAGTAACCTTGACTGATGGGAGAATGACCGCCCTAGTGGATTATTGTTTACTAGGCCAGCTTTAATCTTATTTCTGTCTCTTGCTTTGTCATCATCTGTAATTCTTCTCAATCCTATCAAAGCTACCTTTAGTTTCAGACACCAATAACAAAACCACTGGATACATTATACATATGTATTTATTTATAAATAATCAGGTTTTAATGTACAACATTGCCTTTCAGCTTACTGTGTTGTAGCTGCGTACACAGATGAGTGTTTAAATTGGGACCACAGTTTTGGCATGCTTATTTTCTGCAAATAGTATTCTATCTTTTCTAGTGCTGATGTGATTTCTGCAGTGAATGTCATGTCGGAAGTGCTGTAGTTGAGAAGGCTCCAGGGCTTCTGGCTTATTTAATACTCTTCTGGGTAGACTGGTGTTTATAGGAATTTAGTGTCATGGAAGCACAATTGCCTGGTGGCTGGAAACCCTTCAGTGCGAACAGTATCTCCGCCAGTAGGTGGTACTGTATTTTCACTTTATTGTAAAATGGATCTGCCCTGGGAAAGCACATTGAAGCATTTCTTAGCTCACCAACAATCCTCATGGACATTTTACTTTAATCTGGAACTTTCACTCCATGTATATTTAGTCAAACATAATTTTTCAAAAGTCCAATTCAGAAAGTAGTAAAGAGATTGCTGAAAATGTCAGTCAAAATCAAAATATTCTTCATGTCACATCTGGATAACATGCTCTTTCAGTACTTTCTAGGACTAGATGGAAGTATGAAGCTGTCAAAAAAAAATAATATCACACTATACATGAATATGTATTTAACTTTTGGGGACAAACTTAGGTAATGAGCATATTAATTTTAAAAGCTTAGATTCAAATAAGTACTCAACTAGGGAGAACACCATGTCTTTATCTCAAAATGGGTTCTTGATGGAAAGGGAAGAAGTAGAAGCAACTCAAGATGTGTGCTGGTGTGTTAGATTCCATATGCAGACAAGACTGGAATTGGAAAGTACTGGATAGACTTCAAGCCTTCTCTGGTCGTGAGTGCTATCTGGCACGCAGTACAGCACCACACAACATGCTAAAAGACTATGTCAAAGCCTTTTAACAGCATCTTCCAGTTTTTGCATGACTACTCTGAAAAGGGATGAGGAAGTTGGGGCTGTTCAGCCTGGAGAAGAGAAGGCTGCGTGGAGACCTCATAGCAGCCTTCCAGTATCTGAAGGGGGCCTATAGGGATGCTGGAGAGGGACTCTTCATTAGAGACTGTAGTGACAGGACAAAGGGGTAACAGGTTAAAATTTAAACAGGGGAAGTTTAGGTTGGATATAAGGAGGAAATTCTTTCCTGTTAGGGTGGTGAGGCACTGGAATAGGTTGCCCAGGGAGGTTGTGAATGCTCCATCCCTGGCAGTGTTCAAGGCCAGGTTGGACGAGGCCTTGGGTGATATGATTTAGTGTAAGGTGCCCCTGCCCACGGCAGGGGGATTGGAACTAGATGATCTTAAGGTCCTTTCCAACCCTAACAATTCTATGATTCTATGATTAGCACTCCTGAAATGTCTGTGGACAGGACAAGTGCTATGTCTGGCCATGCCCAACAGTTACTTGTGTGCCCTGAGCTGAACATGCAATGAGGCTGGCCTTGTGCTACCCAGACTGGGGTAGCTTCAGATGTCTCTTCTCCTCCTAATCTGGAATCTGCAAGAAACAGGGGGACTGGCCCATCAGAAAACTCCATGGAAAAAAAAATAGAACTTCATTCAATAATATGATTGGGATAAAGAATAATTGTGGTGTTCCTGCTGGAGTGCCAGTAGTTCTGAGCTAGTTAGGATTTCTGTTTAGCAGAATTTTATTTCAAGCTAATAACATAAGAAATGTGACTTGGTTGCACACAACAATGGTGCTGAAATGTTTACACTTACAAAAGGTGATTCAACTGAGATTAGTTCTACTAAAAAGAAAATCGTCAATATATGATATTGTCACTGATAACAGTGGTAGAAAATGCTCTGTAGTTAAAATAGGTTTGATATATCTAGCCTTGATTGTCTTTCATTCATTGAAGTAAATTAGGAGTTAAGGTGGCACTATCTGGGCATTTTTAAGGCAAAAAGTATAGGATTAATCTCTTCACAGAGAGCACAGCAATCTAATCGTAACGAACTGCAATGCAGAGGCACCCCTTTTTGCCTCAGTTGCTCCTGCATGTCTACACTAAATCACCAGCGTTGGGGGCAGGTGGTGTTCCCATGGACAGAGCTGCACTCTCAAATCTAGCTCAGTAATTTTCATGTGGCCGTGTGCCAGCACAGGTAATAAACCCATCTGTAGCTGTGCTATTGAACGGAGCTCATGTTTGGACCCTGTCGGGTAGCAGCGACTGCAGGCAGAGAAGAGTAATGCAGAACAGGGAAGCTGAACAATGGTCGCAGGACTTCAGAATGTTGTAAGCAGCTTTTGTAACTAATAAATAGATCTTTTTTCATGTCTACACGTGGACTAGCTGCATGGTGAACAGTTTTTCTCACTGTGGTGAAACCTGTTATCATCTTCAGTGTTTAAAATTATATTATTAAATACTGCATAATAAGATATAAGGAACTCAATGTATACATGTATGAGAAAAAAAATCCCCCTCCCCCAAATTAAAGAATTTATCACAAAGCCAGGAAGTCACACAAACTTTAAGTAAGTCATTCACGGCTAATGCAGAGAGAAGATGGGTTTTATTAAGGTATAAAAATGTGGTTTCCAATTACTATTCTATATATCAATGTAAAAGTATAAAGTTGACTAGATAAGCAGTGCTTCTGTTGTTGAAAACCAATGATTAAATTCAGGGCTTGCTTAACAGTTTCAGCAAATCTTTCATTCATTGCATAAGTAACAGAATGATAACGTCTCCTGCATTTTCCATACATGTGATGGAAAACAAAAATACTGTAATAACAAAAAAAGGCATAGCAGGGTTTCATAACATCCTTATTTCTCTTTTGGAGAAATGGGAAGTGCCACAAAAAAATAACTCTGACTGTTAGTACTTGCATATTGTTACTTCATACACAAAAGGCTTCATACACAAGAGCCGTAGCTGGCATGGCTCTCCTGAAATAAATGGAGCTGTGCTGATTTGCATTAACTGATGATTCAGGCATTATACAAAATCAGTCAGAGCTGCTACTTTGAATGGTAAACTATCATCTTTTTTATGTCAGATGATAAGATTGTATATCAAGACTTTATTTTCTTTCCCATTTGTCCTTTACATATCATCCAAATTAAAGAAAATATACCAATGTTGATAAATTACTTTTATGTAGTTCTATCCTTCCTGACATTGTCTCAAAGTTCTTTAAAACAAGTTGAGTATGAAAAGTACTAATCATCAATAAAGTATACATATGAAGTATGTCTATCAACCTGTATCTTTCGTTAAATATTTTATTCATTAATAAAAAAATACTTTGATGTCCATGGTCTGCTAAAGGAGTTAGCCTTACAGAGGCAGACCTGAAGAAGCGTTAGCTGTGGTGTCTCTCTGTACTGTTGTTCTGGGTACCACACGGCAGTGAAGCCCTGACCAGAAGGTCAGCAAGAGCTCTTGGTTTAACCCCAGGACTGCAAAGTCAAGGATGCCTAAGGCAGGGAAACCCAAGTTATTTTGCTGACACTGTCAGCGTATTTCACCAGTCTGCACCAGAGCTAACACTTTTCTGAAGCAAAGGTGATTAATTTAGGTGCTGCACTGCAAAGCATGGTTACAGCCCTGCTGGTCTCAAGATGGCTTGGCCTTGCGGTGCACTGTGGAGATGTTTCAAATCTGCAGCTTGGTTTGGCTTCAGTTTGGGAAGCTCTTGTGCATGCCGAAAGTCTACTATCCCAGGAAGTTTGCTGGGCAACCCCAGGTTAGCATGTAATGGTTTATTAAGCCATATATTTTGTATATGTATTTCACTTAACCATGCTAAAACAAGGGCTTAGACTTCTACCTCGAAAGTATGGATTGGGTAATAAAGATAATTGTTTCTTTCGACACCCTAGAGCCTGTTCAACATCAGGGAGTTAACCCAGGTTCTACGAAGCTGGGCCACCCTGGCCAAGGGTCCCCTTGCCTGCCTGCAGAGGCAGCTGTCAAGGCTAGTGCAGGCAGCCCATCGTGCTCACCTCTTCTCCCAGGTGTGAAGGGGAGGAAAATTAAATCCATAGAAACTTACAACAGTCTCAAATACTGACTCAATACCGCAGCAGACAGCGCGTTCCTTTGGATTCAACATTCAGGTGGGATTGGCATTACATAACTCCCCAGGTGAGAGCTGGGACCTTACAAGGCTTTATACAAAGCAAAGCCTGTTCGGAGTCACTCCGGAGACCTGCGTGCCCGTGTTCCGTCTGGACGCGCCCGCAGACGTGCTGGGGATGCCACCCCCACCTTCGGCCGCCGCGCCGGGGGCCGCGGGGCGGGGAGCGGGGCGCGCCCAGGTGCGGCCCGCGCTCGGGCGGGCGGGCGGAGCCGCTGCCGCTACCGCCTGCGCCGCTGCGGAACCCGCAGACGGGGCACCCCGCAGCCATGGGGCAGGGAGAGGTGCTGCCCGCCCGGCCGGCCTGCCGCACGGGTCAGTGTCTGATGGGGCGCGCTAAGGGTGCGGGGGGTGCGCGGAGCTGCGGGGGGCGCGCTGGGGACGCTGAGTGCTGCGGGTGGAGATGGGGACGCGGCACCCGGCGGAGCTCCTCGATGCACCACGGGAGCGGCTTCATACGTCATGCATACGTAAGACAGCTCCGTCATGACGTCACTGTTGTTGTCTTTACTGTAAGGGTGGTGAGGCACAGGTTGCCCAGAGAAGCTGTGGCTGCCTCATCCCTAGCAGTGTTAAAGGCTAGGCTGTGATGGGACTGGGTCTATGGGAGGTGCCCCTGCCCATGGCAGGGGGCTGGAACTGGGTTATCTTCAGGTCCTTTCCAACCCAAACCATCCTAGGATTCTATGATTCTATGAGCGTGGCACTGCTGGTGCTGGGGATGCTCCTGCACTGCTTCTCTCAAGGCTGGCTCGTGTCTAGACCCTCTTCTCAGCAGCTTTTGTGCATTTTTGTGAATGGGGGCTTGCCAGGGAACAAATCCTTGCTGCTTCTCCATGCACCCACTTTCAGCCCCAGGCCTTGGTGAAACTGACCATGGTATTTCCTGAGTGACCGAGAAAGGCTTTTCGTGTTTCTACCAGGTGTGAGCTGACTCCTGAGTGCAATAAAAATGGTCAAATTACATGCGTAATCAAAGCAAATAGTTTTACAGATGACTTAGGACCAATATCTTTAGTAGCAAGATAAAAGCCAAGCTGGCTCCCACTAGCAAACCACAGGGTACATTAGTCCTAGGCTTTTGCAGGACTGCAGAACAACAGCAGGTTAAACTTGCTACAAAAAACATGTGGTATCAGGCTGGCCAAGCTGTCTGACTCAGAGAATATTTAGGTGTTTGAGAAAATAAGGTGTTTGATTCTGAAAATGAGGAATCATTTTCAGAACCATGAAAACATTTCGGAAGTTACAACAGTGGCCAACTGAACTCAGTCTGATTTCCTGTTGCTCTCAGCCTTGAGTCAGAGCTGAGAGAGTTTATTTCTGCAAGGAGGAGTTTTGCTGACAGGTTCATGTTTGTTGACGTTGGAAGTGGGAAGTGAAACTAGTGTAGCTACAGAAACTGGGTGCTGAGCAAGCCAGGCAGTCTCAGAGATTTGTCACCTTCCTCAGTGTTGCCAGGTGTCTTCGCATTGTTCACCGTGAGCAATAAGGTAATAGTAATTCCTGGATCAGCCTTCTCTTACCAGCTCTCAGTTGTTTCTTTGACCAGTGAGGTGACATACCACTTACCATGAGAGTGGAACAAAAGACACGCTTTTTAGAACTAGAGAATGCTGCTCAGCACAATAAACAGAGATCACAACCATTCAGTATGACTCTTCTCAGCGGGCAGATGGAACAGACGGCCGAGCCAATGGCTCCTCGTAAACGTGAGCAAAGACTATTTCAGGAAGGACAGAAATATCCAGTGGCAGTCACTGAGTGACATACTGCAGATGGCATGATTAAATTTTCATTATTTGGTGTCATAATGTCTGCTGGGGAATGAAAAACTTAACAGTCAGCAAAATAAGTAGTAGTAGTGTCATATGGAAGGGAATAAGCCTGCCATTCACCTCCAGCTCAATGGAAGTACACCATTCACAAGAAAAGGGAGAAGAATGTTATTTTCTTCAATGTAAAAACCCAACGTGCTGATTGAAAGCTGCCTAACCACCTACCACTACAGGTAGCTAAAAAAACATACTTACTAGGAGTTTTTTGTCTTCATGCTTCCTTTTAATTAAAAGAAATAATTGCGCTGCTTCTCACATAAAGCCTGTAGTAGCTGAGTAGTGATGGTACAACTGTCACCAGTCCAGTTTAGCATCATTATAAGGTATTGAGAGCTAAGGGATTTAATTCACTGGTAACCTCTCTGCTTTTTTGCCTTGCCCTGATATGTATTAGCTAAGAGAAACATCTATGCTTAAAGTACTTCTCTGTAATTTTCTATCTTTAATAATTATGTCAAAACTTAAGTATATTCAAAATTATCTTCTTCTAAGACATTGCTGATACTTTAGGATTTGAAAATACTTTCAGATACAGATGCAAATTCCATTTCTTTTATATTAGCCAACTGCAGCTTCTAGTAATAACAAGATGGCAGAATACTTCTATCCTACATACAATGCAAAAGTAATTTCATGTAACTATTAAGTTCTTTAAGATCTTCAGCTGCAGGGTATGGATGTACCCATCTTGTGGTACCATTTTTGCAAAGTCTGGCAACACAAAACAACTCATTTTATATAGAAACCCTCTTAGCAAATGAGGAAATGTGACTGCACAGCCTGAAAATCAAATGGTAACTTCCTTCAGTATGTTTGTTGTACAGTATGGCACAGGAAGACTGGGAGCAGATACTTGTTCTAATTCTTTACTTGTAAAGGGTGTTATCTCCCATTGCTAATATCAGCATTGTCAGCTGCAGATAACGATATGCTGTCAAATTTCATACTTGTTTTAATACTCTTGATATTTTTAGCATTCCTTCCTAAACTGCATTTGGTGAATTATCCAAGGCTGCTTATAATTCAGTGAAGTCAGTTCAATGAAGTCAAAATATTAAAATTTCCAGAGTTTAGGTATGAACAGACACAGAGGCACATTCTTTTCTACCAAGTCTCCGTGTTTTTTTTCAGTTGGAAGAAAGAAGTGAGTGTATTACTGATGGTGTCACTCAGCAGGACGATTCTTTCGTGTGTCATTTTAATTACAGGGGAAACGTGGAAAGCAAAATTAATTGTTGCATCCAACGCCTTATATTAATCACAATGAACTGAGCTTTTGTACTTCTGCATCAGCTGTTTCATATGTTAACAGGTCTTCACAATAAAACCTTTCAGTCCAAAAATGTTGTTCTACACTAGGTTGTCTGATCCATGCTGTTTTCTTGATGCAGTTTACTGTGAGGAACTGTGAAGCACAAGCCTAGGATAGTAAGCCCTGTTGCAGCACTGCTGCCTGTCCCCTGCTTCCTCATGCAAGACAACGACTCCTTTTGTTCTTAGAAATGCAATACCTCTTCTTCCTTTAAAAAACATGTCTAGGCTGATGGCAGTGATGTCATTCCCACAGGCTGTCATTGTATTGATGCTGGTCAGGCTTTGCTGTTTGAGAGTAGCTTCAGCCTTAGTTAAAGATCAACCAGATCTGCAGCTGTGCAGCAGGGATAGCCAGGAGGACTGTCCCTTGCAGGCTTTGGTCTTCCCCCATCTAGGAGCTCTTGAGGTTAGATGAAAATGATTGTGAGGTGTAATGAAGCCTCCACCTCAAAATTTTATGAGTTGTTAAAGAAGATCTGGCTCACCTGTAGACAATGAATTATAATGAAGCACATTAATGTCCATGTGCAGCAAGAGTTTTCTCCCTATATAAATTTTCCTTATCTTTTCCAAATCTCAGCTACAAATGTAAAAGCTGCAGAAGCCTGGAATAACAGCAGGCAAACTCTGAAATAATGGGTTGGGTGTAGGTTTATGTTTTGGGGATGTGGTCTCTGCACAACACAAAAGAACCCTTTCATCTTGAGGTTTCAGGTTAGCTTTTAAGATTTTAAGTTGAATTTTACATCAGAGATGTTTTATTGTTGCATTCCTTCGTATTGCTCTAATTGGTTGACTGAGCCAATTTAGTGGAAATATATATAAAAAGTAATGTAGGCACCTGTGAATTACAGAAGTGGGTAATGGCCTGGGGCAGCACTGTTTATGTTATCTATGTTTTCTGAGTTATTTGAATGGTCAGAAATGACAACGCTCAGGGAAGACATGGAAAGGAGTGAGGCAAAGCAAGGATGGGACTCCTCCAGAGCTGTACCTGGCTCATGGTTCACTTGTCCTTCTTTTTTCTCCTTCCAGGTGCTATGCTCTCTCTTGCTTGCCGTAACTCCTGCCTAGCATGGTGCCAGATCATAAATGTGTCTGAATCGTGTTCTTCTCTCCTCGCCTCTATGGACGGGACTGTCAATGAAACAAACCGGAGCATTTCCATGCTTGCTGGAAGCAGATATCATCTCTACGTTGGCTTGGCTCTGGCTCTAGGCTCCAGTGCTTTTAATGGTTCTAGTTTCATACTGAAGAAGAAAGGACTTTTGAAACTGGCAGACAGAGGAGTCCCCCGAGCTGGTAAACAATGGTGTTGCCTTGCTCCTGCTGGGGACACAAATGTCTCCTGGCAAAAGCAAGGTTTGAGTCACAGGTCACATGTTTAAATCTGTCATAGTTGAAAGCTGTCGTACATAGAGTGATCAGAAGTCCTGATGAAGATGCAGTATTATTTTTCTGTGTATGATTACAGGGACTGGGATTTCAGAATTCCTATAGCTATGAGAGCAGTGGTGGTATTAAATCCAGTGTTATTTCCTCCCTAACTGGAGTTAGATACCAAATAGGAGTCTCCACTCATCTTATGTTTCAAAAAGCCTTTGTCTTTTTCCCATCTTATTTTTACTCCTCATTTGAGACATTTGAAAGACTTAAGATGGTAACTAGGTTTAGGTTTTGTGGAAAGCTGTGGGGAGGATACTCATTAGAAAAGTTTCTGCAGTTAGTACAACTATTCTTTTATAAAAGTCAACAGATGAAGAGATAGAAAAAGACCTATTGAACTAATCTCAAAATTCCCTTTGTATGGATTTAAATGTATAGCATTAGCAGTTTTTCTTTTGTTTATTGTGTTTATTGAAATGTAGTTCCAGAGGATTTGGTTATTTGAAAAAATTGTTACTGAATATTCAACATACTTATATTTTATATCAAAGAAGTCAATGTGTGCACTGTAATTTTTTCTTTCTAATTTCTCTCAATTTAAAGTATAAACACAGTCAAACTGCAGCTGACTGTGTATGGGAAAGCACTTTGAAGCATTTCTTAAGCTCACCAACAATCTTCATGGACATTTTACTTTTACTTGGAATTTTCCATCCATGTATATTTAGTTAAATATAATTTTTCAGAAGTCCGATTCACAAAGCAGTAAAGCAATTAATGAAAAAATCAGTTAAAATCAAAATATTCTTCGTGTCACATCCAGATAACATGCTCTTTCAGTGCTTTCTAGGACTAGACGGAAACGTGAAGCTGTAGTTTTGTTTATTATAACAAGGTGTTCTCTTTCTTCGAAAATGAGATTATTTTTTTCACTTTCAGGCCAAGGTGGATATTCTTATTTGAAGGAATGGCTTTGGTGGGCAGGACTGCTATCAAGTAAGTCACCTTCTTCCTCTCAATCTATATGTAAATGCTACATTAAGCAGACTGCTTTAAATTAATTTGTTTCCTGATTTTTCACTCCCTTCACTTAAAAGAAATGTCGTTGAAATGGTCTTTGTGACAGAAGCTGTTCTGATATCCCATCTCTCAAATCTGTGTTTGCTCTTTGGAGCAATTTGCAGAATAACAACCTTCTCTTTAATACCACATTGAAAGAGATGGGATTGAATCTGTCCAGCTCCTAAGAGTACTCAAGGGAGAAGTATTTAACTTTCTTCAGCCTGTATTATGTCCAGAGGAGGTTGTGCAAATAATTTGGAAAGGAAAACTTGCATATATAGTGTAGAAAAAAGATTTTGGTTTGTTTTTGCTATCATACAAAATATTTATAATATTATGCTTTTTATCCCCACTCTTCAACCTAATCCAAATGTTCTTTCTTCTGCAGTGGGATTAGGAGAAGCTGCAAACTTTGCTGCCTATGCCTTTGCACCTGCAACTTTAGTTACTCCCTTGGGTGCACTGAGTGTTCTCATAAGGTTAGTACGAACTGGAAGCAAACCTTGACAAATGAAACATTCACTGCATCAGGGGAAAATACTGTCTTTGGCTGAAAGTAGAGAATTTTAATAGGAAAACTGAAAAGTAATATATGGACAAAAAAATGCTTTTTGTTCTTTGGTGGAAAGATCCCTTCCTTATTTAGAACTGAATTTTCTGGGTAGAGGGAGTGAGAAGTCTTGTTCCAAAGACCACTGTATGCTTTCCCAGTAGCCTTCCACCTATATTATAAACTATTTCTTATCAGCATGTACCAGTTATACTGCTGATGCGCAGTGGTAGAAAGCTGCAATTTATCTCTTCCTAGAGAACTGAAAGCTTTCTCAAAAAGTCATATCATGTTGCAATGGAATTTTAAAAGAAAATACAGTATTTCCCCACTAAAATATTTTCAAAACCATTTCTCTTTTATAGGAGCATAATTTCATATTAAGGTACACTTACTAAGCATTTTGGGTTTGTTTGGTCTTTTCCAAGCCCTTCTGGAAAGAAGGCAAAGAAAATTTTAGCTCTTTTAATATCAATTGTTAAAATTTGTGGTTCTTTTGAAATGAGTGCTGTTCAAACAATCATTAGTTTGTGTGTATGAAGAAACAAATGAGTCCCAAGTACTTAAGCACATACATTAATATGGCTAGCATAGAAGCAGAAAAGACATGGATTATGCTCACAACAGATTTTCTGGGAAATAAGTTATTAGCAAAATAGAATTATTGAATTTTAAATGTAAAACTCTATTTTTTAGGACCTGACTATACTATATGAAACATTGCGTTTAAAACCAACCTGGGCCAGGTTTTATTGTTTTGATTTGGTTTGGGTTTGTTTTTTAAAGATGCTTGCAGCAATTTAACTGCTAAAAATGCAGCCATTCTGTCGTAGCAAAACCTGTGTAACTCAGTCACCTATAGATGTGCTGAGATGAGTGTGTAGGTAGATGCAGACTAACTGGCTGCCTGGCTTCTGCTCTGTGAAACAGCCTGAGTTTGGCACCCGTTTTCTTTCATGTGGATAGCAATCTTTCCAGTTTCCACTAAACAGAGGTCATGAGAGCTTCGTGTCAGTGAGCTTGCTACCCTTGTGTGAAAAAATGGCTTTAATTTGGTCAGTGGGTTGAGAAACAGTTTGTGAGCACAGCCAGACACCATTAAGCCTGTGTCTGTGCCTAAGGTGGTGCTCTAGCTGGCTAATTGTGTGCCCTGTGAGGTGGCCTCATCTGGGCCATATTACTGTCCTTAGGTTAAATCTTAAGCAGGGGGCTTTTGGAGAGCCTGAGGTCAGTCCTCTTCAAAGGGGAAGATGTGCCTTCTCTGTGGTTTTAGGGGAGTCCTGGAAAGCCAGGCAGAAATGGTGCCTGGGTGGGGGAGCCTGGGGACGGATAAGGAGCAGTTTCCAAAACGTGAGTGCACTGGTTCTAATGGCAAGTCAAGTGCTTTAAACCATGTTTGGAAGAAAATAGCAGTTCCTGTTATTAACAGGTGGGTAAGAGTACATACCCCTCACTCAGGCAATCAGTAATGAGAAGTTCCTTAAGCAATTAGGACCCTTTACAACCTGGAAGGGAGGCTGGCTAACCCTCCTAAAACCTGACCTTCTGGGTCCTGATCAACCTTCTTGCAAAACTCCTTAAAATTTTCTTCAGGCTGGTTTCCCATATATCCAAATTCAAAAGAGGTTTTGAACTATACTCTTACATTACACAGACAGATCTTGAATGTCTCACGCGGCTGCTGGATCTGAACCTTTTCTTTGTATTTTACTGAACAGTGCTATATTGTCATCCTATCTTTTAAATGAGAAGCTGAATATTCATGGAAAGCTGGGCTGTGTACTGAGCATTTTGGGGTCAACGGTCATGGTTATCCATGCCCCTGAGGAGGAGGAGGTCACCTCACTAGATGAGATGGAAAGAAAGCTGCAGGATCCAGGTCTGTACGCAATTGCAATGAACGCGTGCTGCAGTTCATAGAGAAGTGATCAGGACACTAAAAAAATTTAGTGTGTACTGGGACGTAGTCTGGTATTTTATCTCATGCGCATTACTCTTTCCTCTTTCTTACAGCATTTGTTACATTTGCTGTTCTACTAACAGTTGTTGCCCTTGTGCTGATTTTTATCGTGGCTCCAAAGAGAGGCCAGACAAATATTCTGATCTACATTTTAATTTGTTCATTCATTGGTGCCTTCTCTGTCTCATCTGTGAAAGGCCTGGGCATTGCCATTAAGCAAATGCTGGAGCAGAAGCCAGTGTATCGACATCCATTGGTTTATATTTTGGTGGGCATCTTAGTGCTCTCAGTCAGCACCCAGATCAACTATCTCAACAAAGCATTAGATGTGTTCAATACATCTGTAGTGACACCTATTTATTATGTGTGTTTCACCACAACGGTTGTGACATGTTCCATCATCCTGTTCAAGGAGTGGAGTAGTATGGACCTGGGTGATATCATTGGAACCCTGAGTGGTTTCTGCACTATCCTCATTGGCATTTTTTTACTGCATGCTTTCAAAAATACTAACATCACCTGGAGTCAGTTGATGTCCACTGTTGCCAAAGAACCATCATTAGCACACCAAGAATATGAAACCTGTCACACCTTACTGGAGAGCATGGAAGACCCTGCTTTGGCATATGAGGAGGACAATGTTTTATTCAGTCAATGAAACTCTGAAGCGGTGTTCATCATTGAAGTATCATGAATTGCAGACTCAGCTCAACTGTGTCTACCAGAATACTGCTCTTTTCTGCAGTCCTCTGGAAGACCATCTGTAAAGCCAGTTAAGTGTGGGCTGCTCCTCTGTGTGCCCACTGTTGGTAGTGATGAATGCAAATGTTCAGTAATTAACGTGACAGAGACCTGATGGTGATTGTATATTAGGCAACAAAAAACCTTGTCCTTATTTTTTTGTGCAGCATCTCCTATTGGAGAATTTTAGCAGAAAAGGATGGTCCTTGTAAGCTATGTTTACAAAGTGCAATTTTCCCATCATGATAAGAGATAAATCTGTGCTGAAGTGACAAGCAGTTTGTTATAGCCTTAATATTTCAGGCTTTATTCATATTTTTGTGCGTTATTGGCAAGCAAATTTGTAAATGTTCTACACGAAGAATATTCATTGGAGATACAATACGAAGAAAACAGTGTTTAACCATTTCAGCTTTGATTATACAATTATGCAATATTTTTTCACTTTTGATCACTTACCAATGAACCTTGAATAGATGGCACTAAAAAAATTTATGTAATACAGCTCTTGGTAACCAGTCTCCTTAACTCCTTTTTTTACTGGCAAAGTTTTAGCTCTTCTACCTCAGGAATCCTGAATGGTTTGCAAATCCCTCAATACCTTTCTGTTTCAAAACTGTAACCAAGTTTCATTTTAAGAAAAAGCAAATTCATTAAGAGACCTGAAAACAGTTTCTGTTGGCTTAAAAAAAAAAACAAACATTAGATTAAAGAATAAGCAGAAGAAAACCATAATGTGCAATTAAATATTTCCACTTTGTTTTACACTATTGAGGCTTAAGAAGGGACTTCCCTTATTTACATACTTCTTCCTAATACAGCCATCTATTCATCAAAACCCATTTAAGCTTTTCAAAGTTTTTTCTCATTCTTAATAGCAAAACAGTCCTGTTCTTCTATATTCTGTTGTAAAAGCAAAATCCATTTTCCAATCCATGCCCTATTTCTAAAAATACTGGGTAAAGGAAGGGCTGTAAACAAGGGTTGAGAAACATCAAAACATCTTTTGTTTTAGTTTGGCCTTTTCATCTTTTTTAAAAATGAGTATTCACTTCTGTTAGATATTTTAGCTATTAATTCACTGTAGGCCTTGAAGATTCTTATCTTTACCACAGCATGATCCTCAGTTGTGGTCTCTGATCTTTACCTCACGAAAACCAATTTACACAGTCCATGGTTTACTCATTACAGTACCCTTTGTTGCCACTTTTTGAGCAAGAAAGTAGCTTCACCAATCAGATGTGGGGTCATGCCGAGCTCATCAGAAAGGTAGTATTTCTAATTCCTGGGTTTTTAAGTGTGAGTCCAGAATGTTTGCCAGAGGATGCTAGCATTTCAGCAGTTAAAAACTGATTTTAATCAGCTGACATCTCTTTGCCAACCAGAACCTCCTCATGAAGCAGCCTGTGTATTCTCTAATGGTCGAAGAGTATAGTAAAAACAGATTTAGAACCCAAATTAATCCAGAACACTTTGGATTAATAGCAAATTGTTCTGCAAAAAATACACCTCATACCTAGCTGTAAGTACAAAAGGGTTGCTGCTGATAATCTCATCCATGTGTCGTGCAGAGTTTCAGTCCTTCCTTTCTGAAAGACATTCATGAAACATCTCATTTGTTAACTATTTTAAATGCTACTTTACAAGCTACAAAAAATTGGAAAATAACACTATGGATACTAGCTTAAAGTTAAACTCCAAGTTGCTTTTTTGTTTTCTCGCTTGTCATGGTTTGTAGTTGATGTACCTATAGGAAGAGGTAGAAACTGTATCAATCACCTGCACCTATTTCTGAACCCTCATTTTTACAATGAAGAGCATATCTAAAAAATGAGAGACTGAAAAGTGTGTCTGGTTCTTCTGCTCACAGAACCTTATAAAATATTGGAGGTAATCTTGCTGATGTAGAGAGGAGACCAGAATATGTCATTAGGCAATGGGTATTCAGGTTATCAGCTGTGATTACCTAATTTGAGAAGTGCATTCAGCGGTGCAGGAGGTAGCAACAGTGTTACCCCAGCAATAGAGACGTTTTCCCAACAAATGTACTTACCTTGCAAACATAATGGCAATGTATACAGCTTCATTTCAGCTTCCCACGTGACAAGATTTGCAACAATTCTTTGCTGATAAAATGCATGTGTTAAAAAATGCTTCAAAGAAAAATATTTATAAATGGGGTTTTGTTACTTCTTCGTTAATGTAGAGGATACTTTGGCTTTATTGGCCAGATTCAAGCTACAGAATCATTATATTTAAAAACAGGTAATACAAATAATAAAAAGAGTAAAGACAAAGTTTTCCTTTCAATTTGCCTTTTAACAAAAACTTGCATTACTTTTCACTGTGAAGTTCTCATATCATTTAAAGAATAACTGAAGAAAATACTGATTGACCCTGAAAAGTGAAAAAGAAATCGTTTGGCATAGCTCATGGTGCCTTTATTTGCTTATACAGTCATCACTGTGGTGTAGCTGAATGGGTTATTTGTATGAAAAAGCAACCAGTCCAATTCTTGAATAGCTGTGTGTTGGCATTTTTTTAAGGTATGTAGTAAATCTTTGAGAAGAGTCTGTCCTTTTTTATGCCAGGTCTGGGCTCCTTTTATAACAGTTCCTTGTCAATTAACTTGTACCAAGCAGAATTTCTGTATTTTCTACTGGTCCTGTGTATCTGCTTTTATACGTAAATAAAATTTACTAGAAAAATAGTTCTTTTCTTGCAATGTCAGAAAACCAAGCTAAAGCTTATTGTTCATGGTGTACAGGAAGTCTATCATGTTAAAAAGTAAATTATTGTTTTGTATAAAAAGCCATTTCCTAGAAGAGATGTTACTTTTGAAAATGTTTACATTTAGTTATTAATTTGGAATAACTTTAATTTTTAGTGAAATTATGCTACTGTAATAAATTACTCATGGATTATGTACTAAAATGACTTGTGTTTTTAAAACAAGCAATAAAAAGGGATGTAGTTTATATTTCTGGTAAACATTTAAACACTATGTATCTGACAGATCCAGAGAGAATAGTCTTGATTTTAGCAACTGGTCCTATGCACATGTAAGTGGATTCTAGAGGAAGGTCTGGCTAATGTCATAGAATCACTGCATGGTTACGGTTGGAAAGGACTTTAAGATCATCTAGTTCCAACCCCCTGCCATCGGCAGGAACACCTCACACTAAACCAGTTTGCTCAAAGGCCTGTCCAACCTGGCCTTGGGCACTGCCAGGCATGGGGCAACCGCAGCTTCTCTGGGTAGCCTGTGCCAGTGTCTCACCACCCTCACAGTAAAGTTCTTCCTTATATCTAACTTGAACCTACCCCTTTCAGTTTAAAGCCCTTCCCCCTTGTCCTGTCCTTACCTGCCCTTATAAAAAGTCCCTCTTCAGATTTCTTGTTCGATTTCCAGTACCAGAGGTCCCCTTTAGGTATTGGAAGCTGCTCTAAGGCCTCCCCAGAGCCTTCTCTTCTCCAGGCTGAAGAAACCAAGCTCAAGCCTCTAATCATCTTCATGGCCTCCTCTGAACTCTCGCCAACAAATCTTCATCCCTCTTAAGTTGGGGGCCCCAGAGCTGAATGCAGCGCTCCAGATGGAGTCTCACAAGGGCAGAGTAGAGGGGCAGGATCTCCTCCTTCAACCTGCTGGTCATGCTCCTTTTACAGTATCACACTATCACAGTATGCTAGAGATTGGAAGGGACCTCGAAAGATCATCTAGTCCAATCCCCCTGCCGGAGCAGGAACACCTAGATAATGTTACACAGGAATGTGTCCAGGCGAGTTTTGAATGCCTCCAGGGAAGGAGACTCCACAACCTCCCTGGACAGCCTGTTCCAGTGTTCGTCACCCTCACTGAGAAGAAGTTTCTTCTCAAGTTTAAGTGGAACCTCTTGTGTTCCAATTTGTACCCATTACCCCTTGTCCTATCATTGTTTGCCACTGAGTAGAGCCTGGCTCCATCCTCGTGACACTCCCCCTTTATATATTTATATACACTAATAAGGTCACCCCTCAGTCTCCTCTTCTCTAAACTATAGAGACCCAGCTCCCTCAGTCTTTCCTCATAAGGGAGATGCTCCACTCCCTTAATCATCTTCATTGCCCTGTGCTGGACTCTCTCCAGCAGGTCCCTGTCCTTCTTGAACTGAGGGGCCCAGAACTGGACACAATATTCCAGATGGGGTCTCACCAGGGCAGAGTAGAGGGGAAGGAGGACCTCTCTCGACCTACTAACCACCCCCTTCTAATACACCCCAGGATGCCATTGGCCTTCTTAGCCACAAGGGCACAGTGTTGGCTCATGGTCATCCTGTCATCCACTAGGACCCCCAGGTCCCTCTCCCCTACACTGCTCTTTAACAGGTCGTTCCCCAACCTATACTGGAACCTGGGGTTGTTCCTGCCCAGATGCAGGACTCTACACTTTCCCTTGTTATATTTCATCAAGTTATTCCCTGCCCAACTCTCCAGCCTGTCCAGGTCTCGCTGGATGGCAGCACAGCCTTCTGGCGTGTCAGCCACTCCTCCCAGCTTAGTGTCATCAGCAAACTTGCTGATAGTACACTCAATTCCCTCATCTAAATCGTTGATGAATATATTAAATAATACTGGTCCCAGTACTGACCCTTGAGGCACTCCACTAGTTACAGGCCTCCAACTAGACTCAGCCCCATAGACTACAACTCTCTGGCTTCTCTCCTTCAGCCAGTTCGCAGTCCACCTCACTACCTGATCATCCAGACCACACTTCCTCAATTTAGCTGTGAGGATGCTGTGGGAGACTGTGTCAAATGCTTTGCTGAAGTCAAGGTAGACCACATCCACCGCTCTGCCATCATCCATCCACCGTGTTATTTCCTCATAAAAGGCTAAGAGATTGGTCAAACATGATTTCCCCTTGGTGAAGCCATGTTGACTGCCCCTCATAACCTTCTTATCCTTGATATGCCTTAAGATGGTACCAAGGATAAGGTGTTCCATCACTTTCCCAGGGATGGAGGTGAGGCTGACCGGTCTATAGTTACCCAGGCCCTCCTTCTTGCCCTTTTTGAAGACCGGAGTGACATTTGCTTTCCTCCAGTCCTCAGGCACCTCTCCCGTTTCCCAAGACTTGGTAAAGATAATGGAGAGTGGTCTAGCAATGACTTCCACCAGTTCCCTCAGCACCCGCGGGTGCATCCCATCTGGACCCATGGATTTACGGATGTCCAGATTGCTCAACTGGTCTCTAACCCATTCCTCATCGACTAAGGCAAACCGCTCTGTCGACCTGACTTCATCTAAGGTCTCAGGGGTACAGGGCTCTTCAGGACTGCCTGCAGCAGAGTAGACAGAGACAAAGAAGGCATTCAGCAACTCTGCCATCTCTGTATCTTCTGTCACCAGGGCACCCATCCCGTTCATCAGTGGGCCTACATTGCCTCTGGTGTTAGTTTTATCTGCCATGTATTTGAAAAAGCTCTTTTTGCTGTCCTTGACCCTTCTTGCCAGGTTTAATTCTAAGGAGGCCTTAGTCATCCTAGCTGCCTTCCTACATCCTCTAGCAGGAGCCTTATATTCCTCCCAGGTGGCCAGCCCCTCCTTCCATGACCTGTAAACTCTCCTCTTCCACTTGAGCATACCCAGCAATTCCCTATTTAGCCACACAGGTCTCCTGGCCCTCTTCCTTGGCTTCCTACATGTCGGGATGCTCCGATCTTGAGCTCGGAAAAAGCAGTCCTTGAATGGCAACCAACTATCTTGGGCCCCTTTACCTTCAAGCAGCCTTGCCCATGGGATTACCCCTAGCAATTGCTTGAAAAGGCCAAAGTTTGCCCTGCTAAAGTCCAGGGTTGCAATTCTACTTGCTATTCTACTGGTCCTACCACACAAGATCCTGAATTCCACCATCTCGTGGTCACTGCAACCAAGGCAGCCCTCAACCCTTACTGCTTCAACCAGATCCTCCTTGTTAGTGAGGATGACATCCAGCAGCACTCCTCTCCTGGTCGGCTCATCCACCATTTGTAGGAGGAAGTTATCATCCATACACTGGAAGAACCTCCTGGACTGTGGCTGGGTTGCTGAGTGGTCCTTCCAGCAAACATCAGGGAAGTTAAAATCCCCCACGACGACCACGGCCTGTGACTGTGAGGCCGCTCTCAGCTGCCTGTAGAAGGCCTCGTCAACTTCCTCACCCTGATCTGGTGGTCTGGGTCTGTAACAGACACCCACAACAGTATCGCCCCTGCCAGCCTGCCCCTTAATTCTCACCCACAGACTCTCAACTCGCTCGTCATCTGTCCCTGGACAGGACTCAGTGCATTGTAGTTGCTCTCGCACATAAAGAGCAACCCCACCACCCTTCCTGGCTGGCCTGTCTTTCCTGAAGAGGACATGACTATATTCCAGTCATGTGAGCTGTCCCACCACGTCTCTGTAATTGCCACCAGATCATAATCTCCTGACTTAACACAGGTTTCCAACTCCTCCTGCTTATTTCCCATGCTGCGCGCATTGGTGTACAGACATTCCAGGGAGCGAGCTGAGCACACCGATTTCACCCGAGGATTATAGGAGGCCTCCCAGTC
The DNA here is from genome assembly GCF_028554395.1 of Pezoporus wallicus. Lineage (NCBI taxonomy): Eukaryota > Metazoa > Chordata > Aves > Psittaciformes > Psittacidae > Pezoporus > Pezoporus wallicus. Next base: position 834,007 of record NW_026642638.1, read on the forward strand.
TTCATTAATTCTGGAGTGCTGCCCCACTGGGGCAAGCCCAGCTACAACCCCATCCCCCTTCGAATCTAGTTTAAAGCTCTCCAAATGAGCCCTGCTAATTCGTGCCCCAGCATCCTTTTGCCTCTGTGAGACAAACGTTTCCCACTTGTCATTGTCCAGACTGGTGCCCTATAAAACCAGCTCTTATCAAAGAATCCAAAGCCCTGCCTGTAGCACCAGTCTCGAAGCCAATCGTTTATGGACTGAATCTTCCCATTCCTTCCCACATCATCAGTGGAAGATGGAAGGAGTGAGGAGAAGATCACTTGAGCCCCAGACTCTTTCACCATCTGCCCCAAGGCCCTGTAGTCTTTCTTCATCCCCCTCAGACTGCAGGAAGCAGCTTCCCCCCACCTGTCTGGAAGACCAGCAGCGGGCAGTAGTCTGTCGGGTACACCAGGCTGGGGAGCACCCTGGTGATATCCCTGATCCGGGCTCCAGGCAGACTACACACTTCCCTATGATGAGGATCAACTCTGCATATCGGGCCCTCTGTTCCTCTCAGAAGGGAATCCCCTACTACAATGACCCTTCTTTCTTTCTTATCAGAGGCAGTCTTGTGGTGCAAAGTCGACCCCCTTTTCCTACGTGGCCTTGTGGGCTGGCCTTGCCCCACATTCTCACCTACCTCTCCTTCAAGATCCAGGGCCTCGAACCTATTACGGAGGGACACCTGGGGAAGCAGGGCAGGAAGGGGGAAGGGTTTCCCACGACACCGAACTGGAACTCGCTTCCAACCCTCGTCGTCTTTTTGGTCCCCTACCTCTGCGTAACATCTACAGGGCAGGGGGTGTCTCCGGCCATCCCCCTCTGTGTGAGAAGGCAGGGGGTCCTTCCCCTTTTGGGGGGTATCTCCCTGGAACCGTTCCGACTGGCACACCAGGGAGTTACTCCACCAGTCAATCTCAAAATCGATCTTTTGATGCAGCCCACGATACAGTTGGCTTTTTGGACTGCAAGCGCACATTGCCAGGTCATATTGAGCTTCTTTGTCCACCAGCATCTCCAGGTGTTTCTCCTCAGGGCTGCTCTCAATCTGTTCTCTGCCCAACCTGTAGCTGTGCCTGGGATTGCTCCAATCCAGGTGTAGGACCTTGTAATTGGCCTTGTTGAACTTCAGCAGGTTAGGCACAAGCTCACCTCACAAGCGTGTCAAGGTCCCTCCGGATGGCATCCCTTCCCTCCAGCGTGTCAACTGCACCGCACAGGTTGGTGTCCTTGGCAAACTTGCTGAGGGCGCACTCAATCCCACTGTCCATGTCATTGATAGAGATGTTAAACAGCACTGGTCACAATACAGCCCCCTGAGGAACACTATTTGTGACTGGTCTCCACTTGGACATCAAGCCCTTGACCACAATTCTTTGAGTGTGAACATCCATCCAAGGACTTTAGCTTTCCTAACCTGATCCCTGGTTGTTCAGACAATTTCTCTGTAATCCTTCCAAACTACTTGTCCTTGCTTCCACTTTCTGTCAGGTTTTCCAGGCAGTTAAATGAAGGATATTATCTAAAGTAATCTGAAGTGGTTTGGGAAGTAGGGCAAATAGTTAAGAACTAGAACAAAAGAAAACCTTGGAGGCAATATATTGCTAACCAAATTATGGCTTTAAATGCTGATAGAAAGCAAATCTTGGCAGCTATTCATTTCAACCTACCGCAGGACAAATTAATGGGCAACTAAATTCGTTACATAGCTGCACTGACTAAATGTAGGCAGGTCAAAAAGACTTGGATAGGTTAAATAATCTGCAGGGAGCTTGGAAGGAAGTACATGTGTTATTCTTTTCTGTAGAAACCTGCCTTCCCAGCCACACCTAAAACATCCATGCTGTAAAAAATCTTCATCCCAAAGAGTACTGATTCAAAACTTCAACTTCTTTACTCATTCAACCTTCTTTACTAATCATGGTTGCATCCTGGAGCCATATGGGGAATTATATACTTCCAGCAAACACCATTCTCTTGCTGTTAAATTCCAACAAAATAAAACTGGCAAGCATGTTAGATTATACTGTTTCAGTAGAGCAGGTTTTTGGTAGCTGAGTCCTTTCTGGCAGTGAGAGTCAGGCTGGTGGCACATGAGGGAGGGGTGATGATGTGTGTTAGTGTGTCTGCAGGGCCTCCCTAGTTGTGAAATCTGGGGAGAGTGAAAGTTGGTCTGAAAACCAAATGGCACTGGAGACAAATGTCACCAGACCTGTCCACACAAGTAACTGACTTGAATTGCCCATCCTGTGTGCTTTTGACCAGAAAAGTCCTGTCACTTTCTGAAAATATATTCCAGGTTGCCAACAGTGTGGTTTTGGGTTTTTTGTTGTTTTTTTTTTCATAGAAAAAAGATACATCCTAAGTGGCTGGCACACAGAAACAGGGAATTCAGCCTTTTTTCCACCCATCCACAATACGGACTTGCTGCAAGTGCTGTGATGTTTGATCAGGAACCATCACCTGTGTTTTACAAATGTTGAGCATGCATGCAACCTTTGGCCAGACATTCCCCATGTGGAGGTGTTGCACAGTGTCTCCTTCAACCCTTTACTGCTCTTCCAGGTCACTCTTTTATTATACAAAAGGGTTTTTTTAAACAGGTAATGAACATCCGTTTGCCCATACGGTACTTCTTTATGGTCAGCAACAGGGGTGGCATTCACTCTTCACTTCTATAAGCACTTGCGGTTTTGTCTGTTTGAGTACGGTTAGTGTTTGAGTTAAGAGCAGAGACACTGTGAGGGCTAAGGTGGCCTACTTAGTCTTTAGCTATGGGTGTAGCTGTTCTGGTAAGTAAATACTGTGTAGATACCTGACCTTTGCTCTGTAGACCTTTCTTGTTGCTGATTAAGCAGGTTAAGCACTGGTTTCACTGACTCAAGCGTTTTCCAGTGATTTTTTCACTTATTTATGATCAGCCTGATGATAGCATCTGTTAAATTTATCTGCGTCACAGTGTTAATAACAGACTACTTATAATTTTCCCAAAGCAGCCTATAGAAAGGTTATATTGAGAAGCTGAAGTCTGACAGGCAAGCATCATTGGCTCTGTGTATTAGACCAAAACATTTCAAGGATGGATGCATATTCACCATGGGGCAACTCAACAAAATGAGCATGAGAGGGGTGCTTTGAGTACATAAACCTAATGGAGCTGCTTTTTACTGCAAAGTATTGTAGTGTATTACATATTAACTTGTAGCAAAAAATGTGGCAAAACCAGTTATACAAGAGCTATTAAAAAAGATGCCTCATACGTTATTCAAATTCCCCATGTACTTTTATATTGCAGAGACAGTTTGAATTTCGCAGTTGTAGTGTATCACCTGCTGAAAAGCCTTGTACTTCTGCGGCCTGGGCATAAATTGTGGTGAGCCTGTTGTTTGTACTGTGTTGTATAGATCTGTATTTAGTCATAGGTCTGATAAGGAATTGAATGGTCATAAATAAGTCTATTATAAGAGTAAACAGTGACATCAGTTGGTGGCAATTCTTGTATCAGTTTATATGAAACAATAGGGATATCATGCTTCACTCAAACTAGAAATGCTTTGGAAGTGTGTTTGAAGGTTCTCCCAACTGTTCAAACAATAGGATTAACAACTTCCTTTCCCAAGGGATGATAACTGTCAAAATATTATTGCAGTAAAGATGAATGATTAATGGCAGGAGTGAGTTTGACCAAGAAATGCTTCCATCATCTTCTGGAAATTCAAAACATTGGATGTTTGATATATTTAATTTTGCTACAGTTATTTTTAAAAATTTGAACATGAAAAATGAAAGGTGCAGAACTCAGTCATTTTTTAGCTAGTGTTTTACATATTTTGCCTACAGAGTTCTATAAAACTAAATATGATGTATTTATCTATAAATAATTCAAAATTCAAGCACATATTTTGAAGAACCTATTTATTTGTAATGATCTATTTTATTGTAAACAATTATGGACTTCATCTGCCTTTTCTTCTCTATATTTCTATTGACCACAATTAAGATTTAAAATTAAAAGTGAATTTCTTAATAACATAAGAAATAGGGTTACAGACACTGTCCATGTCCAGTATCACAGAACCCATCTGGTCTAGGCTAATTCAAAGCATTTTACTATCAGATTCCAGCTTTAAATTGCCCATTAACCATTCTGGGCACTTACAAGGGAAGGACTAAGGCAAGTACGGGCATGCGAGTAGGCAGCAGCAGGAAAGGAATGGGAGACAATACTGGAAAACTGTGGGAAAGATTTGGATAAAATAATCCTTACTCTCCTCCTTTTACACAGATTGGTAGAGAAGACACCTTGAAATGCTTCCTTGATGCTCTGTCTTTCCAGCTGCTCAGATGTGATGTGGGAGCTGCTAAATGATGACTGCTTCCTTTTTTCCCTTTGTCTGCCTTTATGTGCAGCAGTGGTTGTGGGCACACAAATGGATGCTGCTCTGGCATTTGGTCAGTTAGCTTGCTGCCCCTTCTGAAACACTGCTCCATTTCTTTAGTGCTGGATGCTTGGCAGCATAAAAGGGCTTGCCTTTAACCATGACCTAGCTAGAGCTTTATCAAAGTTTCTTCCATCCCTTTTTCTGCTGCCAATCAGTATTCCCTAGTACAGGAGTCATATTAAGTATCAATTTAATAATGTTGTTATAGGAATTAGTGTAGCTCTGACCAAAGGAATAAATAAAAAGGCCTATAAGGTGAGTAAGCTTGGTTACTTCTTTCAGACATGAAGTTTTTCTCCCTGATCATGAAAACAAAGCCTTGAGAGTCCTGAACCAGTCTCCTGAGGTATCTCTCAAATGAGTAAAAATTAAGGCCAAGCCCAAACAGCTACTTCAGTATATAGGATGCTGATGACTTAAGTAGAGATTGCTGTAAAAGGCTGATGTTTTCTGTACCAGATACATTACTGACATGCTTGATGCTAACCTTTCAGAAATATATGGGTGAAAATCTGATTATCTCATCTGTCTTATATCTGTGAGGGTCTCTTTTAACTCTGCAAAAGGAGGACGTCCTTCAGGTTTCTGAAAAGAAAAGCAGAGGATAAACTTGTATTAGGAGATTAGTTAATTAAAGTATCAGACTTTAGAAAATGGTTACAAGTGCATATGAGCTACCACTTTAAAATTACATTAAATTTATTAATAAAGAAGAAAAGATCAAGTTTATGATTTGAGGGGAAAAAAAAAAAATCATCTGTCCTTCATGACACCAGTGCCATGAGCGCCGTCAATTTTCCAAGTATTCCTAAAATTTATTTATTCCAATTCTGGACCAGAATTCCTATAGGATTTCTCTCCTGCAACAGATCACTGGAAAGCCCTACCTCTCAGGAAACCATGATACTCAGGAATGTTCTCTGGGTTGTTGCAAAAGGAACTTCCCTGCTTTCTCATTTGATGTACTGAAGCTCGATATGGAACAAAGAACTGGCTAATGACAGAGAGAAGAGAGAACTTCTTCCCAATCCTCTGCTGGCTGGCATCCTGGCAGATGTTTACAGTATGCAAGCAAGCTAGATGCAGTTTAGATTTCAGCCTCTTAAGCTTTTTTTAGTCAGGATCCACAGATTTTATATAGAGTTAAAAGATGGGCAAGTAAGGAGAGATAGGACAAAGGAGACAACGGCAGCAACAAGGTTCCTTGGCTACTCTAAGTGTATGCCTGCCTGTTTACATGAAAGCATTGCACACAAAGCAATTTAAAATTGAAGATATATTTCCTGTAGACACTACAGAAGGAGGGACCTTAGGGGATTACTCTGGTGGTGGAGTTGATGAGATCAGTGTTTTGATACCAATATAGAAAGAAATAGGTGCTGAAGAATCATAGAATCACAGAATAGTTAGGGTTGGAAAGGACCTTAAGATCATCTAGTTCCAACCCCCCTGCCATGGGCAAGGACACCTCACACTAAACCATGCCACCCAAGGCTTTGTCCAACCTGGCCTTGAACACCACCAGGGATGGAGCATTCACAACCTCCCTGGGCAACCCATTCCAGTGCCTCATCACCCTTACAGTAAAGAACTTCTTCCTTATATCCAATCTAAACTTCCCCTGTTTAAGTTTTAACCCATCACCCCTTGTCCTATCACTACAGTCCCTAATGAAGAGTCCCTCTCCAGCATCCCTATAGCCCCCCTTCAGATACTGGAAGGCTGCTATGAGGTCTCCACGCAGCCTTCTCTTCTCCAGGCTGAACAACCCAAACTTTCTCAGCCTATCTTCATACGGGAGGTGCTCCAGTCCCCTGATCATCCTCGTGGCCCTCCTCTGGACTTGTTCCAACAGTTTCATGACCTTTTTATGTTGAGGACACCAGAACTGCACACAATACTTCAGGTGAGGTCTCACAAGAGCAGAGTAGAGGGGCAGGATCACCTCCTTCAACCTGCTGGTCACAGTCCTTTTAATGCAGCCCAGGATACGGTTGGCTTTCTGGGCTGCAAGCGCCCACAGAAGCCAGCTCATGTTCATTTTCTCATCAACCAACACTCCCAAGTCCTTCTCTGCAGGGCTGCTCTGAATCTCTGAAATGCTCTGAAATGGGGAAAGAGCATCAAATACTAACTCAGAGTGGAGAGGGTGAAGGAGACACAGCCTGGGAGCTGTAGTGATGTACAGAGGTACTTACGTACACGTGAAAAATGGGGTTTAAAATCCACATTTAGTGGGCATGCTTACTTTGTATATTAATGTATTAAAGTTATCGTTCATAGCAGAGCTAGAAAAAGCAAAGTATGATAGAGATGTGGAAAAGGTATTAACTTTGATGCAGCAGAGAAGCAAGACGATAGTGGCATATTCAAAACGAGGGATGGTCTAGACCAATTGTACTGATGACATGCTTTATGTCTCTTAGGTGCAACAGTCAAAGAAACAGAGGCTTGTAAGCCTAGGTGTGATTTGTGAAAACATAGTAAGAGATACTGAGGATGCCACAGACGTGAAATAAGGATTTAATGCCCCATTTTTTTTAAGATTGCTTTTGGATCCACATCACAAATTAATAATAAAGTAATACCACAGGAAAAAAGGGCAACAAACCTCATGCCAGCAGCTGTACATGACTCTGTACACAGCAAGTGATGCCAAATGTGGTCGATAAAGTCGGTGACCCTGAGAAATCTCACGAACAACTTCAGAATTTGACTTACTTTCAAAAGGCATTTTGCCTTCTGTGAAAACTTCCCACATCAGTACACCTGTAAGTGAACCAAAGTATTTAAGACAAAACAGAAACCCCAAACCCACAAGCTATTTAACACCACTAGAAGAACAAAAACCACTCGTGATTTTTTGTGTATTGAAAATGCATGAAAATATCACCAACCTGAACTAAATTGCAAGAGCAATCAAAACCATTTTCAACTAATATAATTCTGCTCTCTTTTAAGTCAGATGAGGGTGGCCCATGAAACAGATGAATACATATTTCCCTAATGGAGACTTACCAAGAATGCACATTTCAGTCAAAATCTAACTTTTAGACATAGAATTTTTCTATTGAGAAAGATACTTGTACAATATAGACAAGACTTGAAAAATAGGAATAACTAAAGCTTAAGGTAGGAAGCATGAGTAAGAAGTTACACTTTCATAAATCACATCAGTAGTTTTAGGGAAGCATGGTATGTTCACCTAATCAACTTACCAAATGACCAGACATCTGATTTGCTGCTATATTTTTTGAAATGAAAAACTTCAGGAGATGACCATTTGACTGGAAACTTGGCCCCCGAAGAGCTGATGTATTCATCATCGATGACATACCTAAAGAATAACAGGAGACAGGGTATAGTTGAATGATAGTTAAAGTGCGAGCAGTTCCAGTGACAGTGTCAATTTAGAATCAAGTAAATGGTATCACTGTAACACTACTTGTTGCACCCAAACAGCACTGATAGAGGACCACGCTTCATGACTGACAAACTTCACAGATACAATACCTGGCATATTGTTACAGAAGCATTACAGAAAGAAACACTCATGACACACAAGCCAACAGCTCTGGTGCACTGTAAAAGTAATTTCCTTTGCCCTGGACCCTTTTTGTTCCTGGTGCCCAAAATGAGAACAATCAGCCATTGGAATAACCTCCCCAAGGAGGTAGTGGACTCCCCAACATTGGATACTTTTAGGGTTCTAAGACTGTTCGCACAGGCTTATAGGAACTGACCTCCCAGATCAGATGTGCCTAATGCACGCATTTATAGGGCAGCATTTTAAAAGGCTATTATGCATAGCTTTCCATTATTAATGTTCCTGAGCAGAGAGCAGATGTGCACTACATATTTGTTCTCATGGAAGACAGAATGCATGCTGTCTTTTAAAGCCCTTTTTAAAGGAGGTCACACTGACAGAAATCATATCTTTATTTCCCTGTTTTTATTTTGGTGCAGGCGGAGAAAGATGAGAGGTTATTGGATAATAAACATATGAAATAACACTACAAAATAACCAATAGTGGCAGCTGTGTGAGCTCTGAATAATTTGTATTCCTGTCACCTCTCAATGGTCTTCCAAGGAGAGTGACTGCCTGTCCTAGAGCCACACACACCACTGGTTTCCACTTTTTGGCAGCAGTGAGCCATTGCAGTCCATTATTCTCAGACTGGACCTTGACAGACCCCTTGGTCTCTTGCTGCATTTTCTGATGCATTTGGATGAGCCCAGACCCTTGATTCTGACCTTACCCTTTTGAGGAGCAGTGCAACCAGTGGGCACTGCCACAGTATAGAATCATAGAATAGTTAGGGTTGGAAAGGACCTTAAGATCATCTAGTTCCAACCCCCCTGCCGTGGGCAGGGACACCTTACGCTAAATCATATCACCCAAGGCTTCGTCCAGCCTGGTCTTGAACACTGCCAGGGATGGAGCATTCACAACCTCCCTGGGCAACCTATTCCAGTGCCTCACCACCCTAACAGGAAAGAATTTTCTTCTTATATCCAACCTAAACTTCCCCTGTTTAAGTTTTAACCCATTACCCCTTGTCCTATCACTACAGTCTCTAATGAATAGTCCCTTTCCAGCATTCCTATAGGCCCCCTTCAGATACTGGAAGGCTGCTATGAGGTCTCCACGCAGCCTTCTCTTCTCCAGGCTGAACTGCCCCAACTTCCTCAGCCTGTCTTCATACATAGAACAGCCTTTTGAAAAACAGGTATTTAGTTATGAACTGCTAGGGTGTTGTAACCTGAGGTTAGAAATGGGAGGCAAAACCAAGCAAAGAGGCAGGTAAGCAGCACAAAGTGAATGCCCCATCCTGCTCAGACCCACCCACTGCCTTTCAAGCTCATCTGCCTCCAAAGTGAGCCAGCTCAGTCTACTAATCCGGAACAAAAAAAACAACCAGTAAAACACAGAAGTGGAGAGCTTTGTGCCGGGCTTGCAAAGGGAAAGAAGGAAGGAATGGGACAACCTCTTTGGGTAGCAGTCATTCACTCATCAGCTCAGCTATAAAATATAGCACATGCTGTAAGGGAAGCCTGTGAGGGCAGAGCTGAGTTACTCTATCCTGTGCTTGTAAGAGTTCATCGTGCTTTCTTTCCCCATTTTGGCTAGTCCTCTCATGAAGCAGAAAAACCACTTCCCTGCTAGAGCAGCACATATCACACTTCCTGCCTGCCCTGCTGCTCCTGCCTGACCTACTCAACATGGCAGCATCTAAAGGTCAGCACCAGCGCTCAGATCTGTCCCTAGGGACCTTCTGTCTTCCCCAGTGCTAAGAAGAGTTGGAAAACCTGTTTCTGACAGCCCTGTGCACCATGGGCATTTCTCTGCCCATAAATGCTTCTGAAGTTTACCTGGCACTTTGTTTACTTGTCTTAAACTCAGCAGTAGCAAGAGGAAGACACTACATCGGGTTCACAGTACAACAGCTTAACAGCATTATAATTTTCATCAGAATTCAAAAATTGACCACAGTGGGATTCCCCAAATCAGCAAAGCAAGCAGCTGACTGAGAATAGGTACGCACGAAACCTGCATTAATGACCTCATACCTCGCCATGCCGAAGTCAGATACTTTAACGATGTGCTCCGCGCTGACTAAACAGTTTCTTGCAGCCTAGGGAAAATGAGAGAAATATATCTGAAATCTGTGCTAAAGCATTTTAAGAGAAACGCATCAGCTGACTAATTTTGTTTCAGATTATGCTGTTTATATTCTGAAGAGCGTCTTGCTCCAAAATACAAGTGAATGTCTATCTGAGCCAATGAACATATTTCACTACCATGTAGTTACACGTACAATAGCATATAATCTGCTTAAGCACTTGCAGTACGAGTTGCAATGTTTCTGCAAAATAAAAGAAATTTTAGGGTGCAGAACCTAGTTATCCAAGGTGGTATTTTCCTAAGCATTAGGACACTCAATGTGAACGTTTAAAAACCTGCTTTGTGACTTTTTCAATACAGAAATTAGGAACTCCCTGGAAATATTCAAGATTTTGTATTTCTTTAAGCAGCTAGAGAGGAGCACAGGAAGATTTCCACTCTGCATCCAAATGAGAGCATTGAAAAGAAAGCAGAGTAAAGAAACAGGCTCCTCTCTTATGATTCCCTCTCTATGAGGGGTAAGATAGAAAAGCCACCTATATATTCCAGTGAGGTAGCAGGGAGCAGGGGAAAAAAAAAAAAAACGTAGATAGAAAAAGATTTTGTTAAAAGAGAAAAATCCTCCTTGTTGCTGACCCTTTGTACTGCTGAGATTTTGGTTGTGTTGTGATCACTGCATAATACCCTTGTACTGGGATGTCTTAACACCAGCCTGCTCCATGCTATTATCCCAACTTTCTCTGACCTCTCAAGTAGTTTTTCTTCCAGCTGTCCATGATCAAAAGAACAGCTGAAAGGCTTTGGTTAGCCAGGAAAACACCACTGGATTGTTAGATCTTGCAGGGCTGAAGTCTTAGAGGACACATCAGTGTCCCATAAAATGCAGTGCCACATTCTGTACTGCCAGTATTTGTCAAGAACCTCAGAAAGCCTTTTGTGCTTACTAAATCACGGTGAATAAAACTGTTTCTTTCCAGGTATTCCATCCCTTCGCACACATCCCAGCACATGTTCAGCAGCATGTCTCTGCCGAGTTTCCCTTGTCTTTGCCGAAGGTAATTGAGCAGGCAGCCGTTTTCCAGGAATTCAGTCACAACATAGAGAGGCTTGCGATGTGTGCACACTCCGTAAAGCTGGACCAGCTTTGGGTGGGAGAGTTTCCTGGTTAAGATGGAATTTTAGACAGGCTAGCATTTGTCCTTGGCAGGTAACTAGACCTTTGATTTTCATGATGGTTCTGAAAACTACTTGCAGTGCTTGATAAACAGTATTCAGTTCAACTGCCCTCAGAGTTGTCCCACTATCTAACAAGCCTGCCTACAATTTCCTCCAAAAAGTTAATTCTTTTAGTTCATAATTGTTCATTAGCTCATAAATGCAGTGAATGCAAAGCTCGATTTGCACTGTATGAAATAGAAAGGTCTAGTTACGCCTGGCTTCCAGGCAGGGGACATGACACTGCAATGGTGGCTCTCTTCCAGGCTGGGCCAAGACCTGATCTGAATACTTCCCTAATTCGCAAAATTAGGAGAAATGGTAATGTAGTTTCTCAAAAGCTCTAGTTAGGTTTGAGCTCTGCCAGTGGTCCTAGAAGCACTGAATTATGGATGAAAGAATAGTTTTAGAATCACATTTATTTGCCATTACGTTCGCTCCCCATTGAGCTCCACAGCACAACGCAGTGCACGCTCTAATGAAAGAGTTTGGCAATGGGCACAGTAAACATCTGCATCAGTATGATTCAGACCTTTATATCAGCCTTTCTGTCCTGCTGTGCTGGTTTTGGCTGAGATGGAGTTAATTTTCTTCATGGTAGCTGGTATGCAGCTATGTTTTTAATTTATGCTGGAAACTGTTGATAACACAGGGATGTTTCAGTTACTGCTGAGCAGTGCTTACACAGAGTCAAGGCCTTTTATGCTCCTCATACCACCACACAGAGAGTTGGATGGGGGTGCACAAGGAGTTGGAAGGGGACACAGCCAGAACAGTTGACCCCAACTGATCAAAGGGATATTCCATATCATATGGCATCATGCTCAGCATATAAAGCTGGGGGAATAAGAAGGAAGTAGGGGGACACATTCAGAGTGATGGTGTTTGTCTTCCCAAGTAACCACTACATTTGATGGAGCTCTGCTGTCCTTGACATGGCTGAGCACCTGCCTGCTAATGGGAAGTGGTGAATTAATTCCTTGTTCTGCTTTGCTTGTATGTGTGGCTTTTGCTTTCCCTACTTAACTGTCTTTACCTCAACACATGGGTTTTCTCTTTTACTCTTCTGGTTCTCTCCCCCATCCCACTAGGGTGGGGAAGTGAGCAAACAGCTGTATGGGGCTTGGTTGCCAGGTGGGCATAAATCACAACACCTGCACATCCACCATTATTGGTCATCTTGATGCCAACTACCAGATATAATAGCTTTTCTACTCACATCATCACTTTGGCCTCCTCGATAAAATCGTCTTCAGACATTGCTCCTTCATTGATTGTCTTGATGGCAACCTTGATGGTTGCTTTCCATTTACCAAGCTGAACAACTCCAAACTGCCCACGCCCAAGTTCTTTCATGAACTTCAGTTCAGATGGGTTTAATTCCCACTCATCTATAAAAGCAACGCAATATGTTACAATAATCAGGCCATCTTTCCTGAACCATGCCCTTGCTATTTACAGTTAGTGCACACACACAAAAAAAAAAAATAAAAATCACAATTGTTCCTCAGCTATAGCGTGAGTTTTAAATATCTGAAAACTTCCACATGCTCATATATGGTTATATATGAACATTACTTTACAGCCACAGAAGCGGTTATTGACTGCCTGTATTGTAATAACCACAATAGTTTCACCCTTCAGAAATATTAAGCCTTGAGATTTATGGGAACATGAAAGGTACTCAGTTTTGGAGGTTCCTATTATCAGTCAGATGGTATGAAATTCCTGATCTATATACACAAAACTGGCATTCATTGCTTGGTTTTTATAACTTTATATAAGAATTCATTCTTATTTCTAAAACTTGCAGAGCTTACACAGAAAAATCTTCCCATAAGTAATATGGATTTAAATTTCCTAAGCATTTAAATAAATCAAATAGCCTTTGAAAAGCTACTAAATGTATATTTGAGTTTTATGTCTGCTTAGAAAAGTCCAGATGGCTCTGAAATTCACTGGTGGTTGTAACAGAAGCACAACAGCTGCCAAACAGGACTACTCATTTCAGGCGTCTCATTTGGTACTGACACTTTAAGAGGAAATGAGTGTCTGTTTCTGGTGAATACGCAGCTCTTTGTGTGTTTCTTGTTACCAGGAAATTTCACAGATATGACTTAATTATTAGCTAGGTGACTCTAAAGCAATCTAAATTCTTGCCTAGGCAAATACCTAAATCTCCACCAAAAGAAGATAAAATATTTACCATAATTCCACCCTGCTGCTGCTGGTGAAGAGTATCCAGCTGATCCTACTGGATGTCGGAGACGAGTGATAAGACCTGTAGGGGACAAAGCAACAATATTCTGTTGAACAACTACTCCATTTTAAGGTACACTATATTGTATCTCTTCTCAAACAAAAATATTTGGAATCTGAGGTACATTTCTTGAGGTTACTTTTGCTTACAGCTTGTTTGGATAAAAACCACAGCAAGAAGAAATAGAGGAAGACTATTCAATAGGATCCTGACTACAAAAGTATCTATCCCTTCATACAACAAAAACCAATACTCTTGCTTCTTTGCATGATACTAGTGATCTTAGATAAATAAGTACTGAAATACTGTATCAGCCACCTAAGTGGTCTCTTTTAGCAAAATTTCTCAGGATTGTTTCCCATTGCAAGACATATTTTCATGTCTGTCATTCATTTTCTTTGAATTAATGAACCAACAGTACCAGTTACTGCATCCCTCACCAGGGACTCCCTACATTCATTCATTCATTCTTTCCAGTGCTACTTTCAGGTCCTTTTCTGCTTCATGTGTTTCCTACAATCCTCCTCCATCCAGCAAAACAGTGTCTATTCAAATATCTTCCTTCTGTGCTAGTGCAAGGAATCTCTGTGTATTTTGCCATCTCCACTCATTTAGGGTAAAAACATTTTATATTGTATTAAAAAAATGGGCAGAACCAAGATGAAGCATATTTTTTAATGCTAAAAATGTTCAAAGGCTGCCATCAGTCAAAAATCAGAGATGGTAACTGTGGTAGGCTGCAAAGCAGTATTAGAGTCCTTGTGTTCCCTAATTCTGCTTTGGATTATGTGGGGTGGGGTCGGCTTTTTTGCCTAAATCAGTAGAATGCTGACTGCTAATGCACAGCGTAACTCCTGCTTGCATACATGCAAGTTCTTGTGACAAAGAAAGAATTATGATGGAATTTCAGACAAGCCCCACTCAGTCAAATATGAACCAAGAGAATACAGAGCAGGTAAATGGATTAGGCTTCTAGCTTTGTAACATTCATTTAATACACATAGATGAGTTTGTTAACGTCACTTTCCCCATGGTATATGCACACCACAGCTATGACTTTGGCAGAAAGGATCATGGCATATTAAAATTTGTTAGCAACAGAAAAACTTGTGTATCTTTTTATAAGGAAAGTGTCATAGAAGAGTGATTGCCAATCTCCCAAAGTCCCGAGGAGCTTCAAATAGTCAGTTGTAAAACCTTATCATCTCGCATGCATTACCTGCAGCATTGTGTTGATGATACTCGATGAGTTCAGGAACAGATGAAAAGAGATATTTCTCAGCTACATAATATTGTCCCAAGTGGTTTTTCTTAATTTGATAATGTCGAATATCTTCGCTATGACTTCTGAAATCAACAAAGGATCGTATTTTTCAGTAAACACAGTTTATACTATAAATCTGATTAAATTTCACTTTGAAAGAAAGCACAGAAAAATCTGAAAACTTGGAGTAGAATTCCTGACTTAAAAATGGCTGTGGGCTGCTGGGACACTGCTTCAGGAAAAAAAAAACCAAAGCCTCCTTGAATGACCTCTCTCCCACCCTTGTAAGATATTGCACAATGATTTATCCTTGTATCGTTGCATCCACAAGAAACAGCCATAGTGTTCCTCCTGATTCAGCACTTATTTGAATCTAAGTTTTTCAAAATAATAGGCTCACTACCCAAGTTTTCCCCCAGAAGTTAAAAACATATTCATATATACATCTAAATTACTATTTTTTCTCCAGTCTTTTGGCAGTCCTCTGGCAAAAGAAGCAAGACTGCACAGTGAGGAGGTGAGATGATTTTAGGAAAAAAAACACCAAAGTTTGGGGACACCAGAATCCGAGATGAATTTACAGCGCACAGAGCCTGCAGAGAACAGAAGCATTTCAGTGCAGTGGCTGAAGGCTGTGGCAGTGAGGTGTGGCATTCATGGTGCTTCGTGTAGAAAAAAAAGCAGGAAGATGCAAACGTAAGGTCTTACTGCCTGTATTATGTGATTGGGGTGCACAACTTTCATAGCAGATTATTTGAAGATTTCATGAGTGCAGTTAATCTTGTCTTAGCAGGACGTTTGCACCCTGACTCCCAGACCCACTGCCCACTGTCATCTCTTCTGCACACAAGGTAATTAGCTCTGCTTGAACAGCACCCCAGTGGTTCCCTGCTGCTGTGCACTGCATGTCTAACCTGTTCACTTATCCTGACAAGTTTGGGGGAAGCTCTTCCATCACCTCTTGATTCAAATTCTAACTGTTCAGAGCAACTCACCCTTTAGGCCGTGAATACATGGACAGTGTAAGAAGCCCCTGTTGGCTTGAATCTCTGACAACAAACGCACCTTCTTTGGACTGAAAAGAAATCCAAGTAGAGTTATTTTTCTACTTTTGAGCTTGAACAATCCTCCCTTCAGATAGGACTTGCAGTTGATTACCAAATTCTGTGGAATACCTATGACTGTTTGGGAGGGGAATAAAGCAGTGGACAATGGGAATTGTACACAGCAGGTACATAGCAGAACAAAATTATCCAAAGGAAAATAGTGAGTGCCAGGCAATTAAATACTTATTTAATTTAGGTGAATGATTAAATAATTTAGGTGAATTATACTTTTCAGTGTGAAGCAGTGAAAATATTTTGATTTATTAAATAAATCAAATTGTACAAATCACTATAAAAAATATTGTAAAAAACAATTCTATCTGAGATGTTCTTCTCTTGTCTGCCTTGTCCAAGCCCTGTGTTAGTCCTTGAGCAAAGTTTAACTAGTTAGGCACTTTGGTAACTGATAGGTGGTAGAAGGCAATATGGATTGTTTGCTCTATACGTAAGAAAAACACAAGGGTTTTTTTTTTAAGCTCTGCTAACCTCAGTAATTTACTTCCTACATGGATTTCAGTCTTCAATCTTTCATACAAAAGACAAGCACAGTAAACTGTATGTAATTCAATTTATGTAGTATGGACAATCTACACAGAATTTGCTGGGGCTACAACTTAAAGCTCTGTGAAGTCTGGGTAATCTGCACCATATGCTTAACCCAGAAAGCCTTTTTATTTTAAAGTACTTTCTGTCTTACTGCACCCCAAGCAGATTTGGATCTGACTGTGGTAACACTCTTGATGCTTCCACTGATAGATCTTTCTAGATATCATTAGTCCTATGGTTAAGCTGAGTTACCTTCTGGCGCAAAAGAAGTTCTGCCTGGCTTCTATTTATGTTTTTGCAGTACCACCTGCAACAAGAAGATAATCTCAGCCAGTAGAAATTAATGTTTGCTCCGTTTCACAAAAGTAATCCATCTTAATAGCCCAGTCCAGAAACCTGAACAGAACCACTCTTGTATATAAACATCTCTTAACTGGGAATGACTTTATTAGACCACTGTAAGTGTGACAACTTTTTTCCTCCATTCACTGTGGTTAAATATGAGCTCAAACAAAAGAAAGCCCAGGAAAGAGTTACGCCAATCTGTGATGAAATTTGCAGTCCTGGACGCTGCATCAAGCCTCTCTTCTTTAGAATTTTACTTTTCTCTCTAGTAAATTAGGTAGAAGTAACTGGAATTATCTTCTAGTCAATTGATTACATGTTCACAACAGAAAGAGATCAGAATATAGAAACATTACATAGCAAGCCTACAGGAATAGGAAACATCTGTATTCTGACATGATTTATGAAAAGGAATGCTGCTGAAGTGCTCCGTGTTTGTAACTTCAGATTTCATTCTCCGAGGAAATAGTTCCAAATCAAAATTGTTACTTCATTCCAAAAGTAATGTTTTGTAACAAAAAAAGCTGTTGATACACACCCGATCATGTCTAATAAAGATTGCAGGATCAAGCACTAAAATGTATTGATGCAATCCATTTTTAGAAAAGCAAGCACAAACATAACTTTCAAGGATACTCACTCATATGTTTCTAAATTACTTTTCTTGTTCTCAGTAACATAGTTGCTGGGAACTAGACCTTCATTCCTGAAACAAGATATTGGGCATAATGTTACAGTATGGTGTAAAACATTAATAGGATTAAGATATGCATTTTCCTTTTGTTAAATTACAAAAGTTCCTTATGATACTGGCTATGCTGCCAGATACAGAATCCCAACATGGAAATTGAAGTCAGAGTCTTTTCATCCTAGGCACAAACTTTCTGCCCTGCAACTGTGGAAGGCTACTGAAAGGAAAAAGATCACCTGGGATGGGTTCTGAGAGTAGTATTCCCAACATCATAGTTCAGGATACACTGAAGAAAACGCAAAAGAGAAAGGGGAATGACAAAACAAACATAACTTCAGTTAAGATCCTTTCCATGTTTATCTAGCTCTCTAAAGCATCCAGGAATTTCAGATCAGGGATTTTGTTTCAGGCACATATTTTAGTAATCTCTGTGGTCTTTAAGAAGTGTTTACATACATTGCACTGTAAAGCACTTGAAGTACGAAAAGCTGGATTTGCATGTGGCCCAGAGCCCAGTGATTCACATGGTCTTCAAATGCCCCTATGTTGCTCAGGAAATTACTGAGCCTAGGACTTAACTCTGAATTCCCAACAGATTCTAGATTCCCTGGCCATTTCTGGGGCACCAGACATAGCTGAAAGTCTGTCTGGTCAATCCATGTGCCTCAGACATAGCCAAACATGTTCAAACCTGCCTCTAAATTGTCACGTCTCACTCTATCTGTCTGCTTCCACAGACTGGGAGATAGGGAGATTGAAACAGATGCTCACTCTCTTACCCATGTTTGTCCCTTGCTTTCCACCAGTGGGGGTCATCCTGTTGGAGGATAATGTATTCTTCTGACTTCTTGAGCGGCAAATCTGAGGGTCCTCTAGCAAAAAAGTCATAGAGTGCAGTAACCCTGGGTTTTTCTGTGTAGTCTTCCAAGGCCTCAGCAGGTAGAGGAGGTAAGGGCTTGTTCTTTAACTTCAACTGCCTCTTACACTAGTAAAAGAGAAGTGTCTTTCTTAATTATTCTTTTCTCCCAACTATTGCTTGCTTAATTTCCCTGCTACTATACTGTTTCAGTAACTAAAAGGAACTCATCATGGTGTCCTGGGTTCAGCAGAAGCAGTCATTTTTCTCCTTCTTTGTAGCTGGTGCAGTGCTGTGTTTTGACTTTCAGCTCGGGAACAGAGCTGATAACAATGATGTTTTGGTTTGGCCAAAGACTTTGTGAGCCTCACGCTCTGCCAGGGAGGAGGGGAAGCTGGGAGGAAGCAGAGACAGGACACCTGACCCAAACTGACCAAAGAGGTATTCCATACCACAGCACATCATGCCCAGGATGTAACTGGGAGTTAGCCAGAAGGGCTGGCTCACTGCGAGGTTGGAGGAGGTATGGGTTGGTGCTTGGTCGGGCTGGGGGGGGCGAGTTATCGGTTGGCTGGTGGTGAGGTGATGTATTCTCTTCCTTGTTATTTCCTTTATCATTGTTATTATTGGTGGTAGCAGTAGTGATTTGTGTTATACCTTAGTTACTAAACTGTTCTTATCTCAACCCGTGGGAGTTGCATTCTTTTCGATTCTCCTCTCTGTCCCTCCGGGAGTAGGGGGAGGGAAAGAAGGGGGGGGAGTGAGTGAAAGAGTTACCTGACTGGGTTTAAACCACAACACATGGTCATTACTTCCCCTATTACATTGTCAGTCATAAAACAGCAAGACTTACACTTGAGTAGTTCAGTGTAGAAGACAAAATGACAATGAAAACTACAATTAGTAATAAACTAAACAAACCATCTACCTAATTGGGTGACTTCTACATAGTCTGAATGCTGGGACAGCTCCTCAGCTGGTGTAAAAGCAGAACAGCATTGAAATTAGTGGAGTTACAATGTCTGGAAATCGGGCCATTTATCTGGAGAATTAATACAGACAGCACTGTAGACTTTCTTATCAAATCAGCACGAACATCATAATTTGCTTTTGCATCAGGTTAGGTTCTAGCTTTGCACTTAGTTTTCCTTAGAAAATTCCGATTGATTCAACCTAGATTTAGCAAAACTGATGTGAATGTTTCACATGCCAGCTGAGCAAGGTGATCTTATATCTGCCCAACAGGGACATCCCACTCTTCCCATCTCCATCACCCAAACCCAAAAGCGGGAGAAGGAACCACCTTGTCTGTGACAGCTTGCATAGGAAACATCACTGTGACCGTGTGTTTACATCAGCATGAATCATCAGACACCTTTACTCTATAATTTTCTAGGCAACAAAGAACCTTACATGCTCAAGAGTTAGCTACTGTTCCGCTTGTTCAGGTACTAAGCCACCATATGGCACATCACCTCAATTCTCTGTTCTCACCTATGAAAACGATACTTACCCTGCACTTCCAAGTGTGTGCATAGGAAACATCTGGTTGTGAGGCTGAATACTGGGTCACCAGCCCAGGATCAGGGTCCAGGTTCATTTCTGTTCTCATTGCTCTGATTTTGAAAAACATGAAGTATTTGTGTGAACATGTATCTATAAATATTAACATTAAAATATTCATGGATATAGATGCCTTCATTAGGGATAGGCAGGGTAGCATGTCTTTAAACTTCAGTATAATTAGCAGTTCTACTGAAAATAGAGGGATTTTAAGAAGTCCTTTATGTGTAGATATTTTTATCCTAGTTGCTGAAAAGCTAAAGTATTTCACATACCTTTTTTGTACCGTGCAGCAGCAGCAGAAAACAGACTGGATGGTGTGATCTGTGAATAAGAACATTTTCCACATTTGAAGTTTTCCTGGGATTTTGGTTTTGGGTTTTTTTCCACAAAACTTAGAGACTTAAGGACTGTGGTATGTGGTTAGCCCCACTGTTAGCTCTGTCTTTCTGTGAAATATCTAGCAAATCATTCAGGCAGAATTTGCATCCACCAAAGACAGCAAAGCCTTCCTACCCACCCTACTTATCTGTTCCCATTGTCTCCCTTACAATGCCTTCACAATTACAAGGCCATGTGATGAGTTATATCAGCTCACTAAATCAGAAAAGGCAGGAGACCTAGTTAGCCAGATCAGTACTGATCTGACTGATATACTAGCCCATATAAGCTCTAACCAGTGCAGTGAAGGACATGAGAACATCATCAGGGGCAGGAGATGGATAAATACCCCTTTCTGTACTGGAATAATTCTTAGATCATAGTAGCTAAATCCAAAACCAAATGTGCCTGACAAGCTTTTGCTTACAGTGAGGTTTATTACAGGAGACACATTACATTCAATTCTTTGAATTAATGTTTTTTCCCATTTCTGTTTCAGCCATTGGTATAATATATGCTTTAGCCCAGGCTTAAAGTACTAGCAAAAGATGTGCTGTGCATTTATGGGCCAAGTGGTTGATAATCCTGAGAAAAATCCATTGGACACATCATCACATCATACATTTAGAGAGAAATCAATCCAATGTATCTTATATGAGGAGCAGAGTGGGTATGGCATTAAATAGGTCAGAAGGCATTAAGAAGATTCAAAGGAGGCAATTAAATGGCTGACATCCACTCTAGTACACTTCTACTCAGGCTGGAACCTACTTTCCCCAGTTTGTGTTCCCTCAGCAGTTTGAGCCCAGCTGTGGCAGCGATGGTCCTGTGCCCTTTCCCACTGCACTGCTGTTCATCCTACCTCCAGCTGGGCAAGACTGGATGCTAAAATGGCAGAGAATCCCTCCCTGTTGGGTCAGCTCCCTGAACCATCGTCCCTGTCCTGCATCTGTGGTGGGTGGGTAGGAGGGCAGCAGCAGGAAGGGGTGGGCTTGGGTTCTCATGTGCTATGTACAGTCTCGTAGGAAGCATGAGAACCAGCTATGTATAGGCAAAGCTCCCCTCATATGCAGCTGCACAACAGAAAATCAACTTTATAACCCACTCCAGTATGTCCTATTGTTCTCTGGCACAGAGATCAGAGTATGCAAAGAGCCCTCAGAATTTATATGAAATATCCCAACATCTCAGGATTTTGCTGCTTTATATTTCACATGATGTTTCTTCGTAGGATCCCACCAGTCCCTTCCGCTTTATTTGTTTTTCCCTCTTGGTGTTTTTGCTGTTTTGATCCCAATGACTTAGACCAGCCTAGAACAAACAGGATGCCCTTTGTGGTGTCCAGTGAGCATTTTTGCCAATGCATGTTACTGACCTTTCAGCCAAGAGTGCTGAAAGTACTCAATATCCTCAAAGCATTAAGCAACCTTACTACACGATGAAAATGTAATTATTTTCTCTATCAAAGTACATAATTTAGCAAATCTTGTGCTAATAAAAGAAAGGAGAATGTCAGATACCAGAATGATAAGACCAAAACTAGTTCTTAGCTGGAAGACGAAGAGACCTGTCTCATAAGAGGTTTGGTTAGACTATTTATCTTGAAAGTCGTGGGGCAATCTCCCTTAGACTGTTACATCCTGTGAAGAATCTGTTGTGTGGGAAGCGGGTGAACCTATAGTAATCAGAAGACACTATCAACTGATAAAAGTTTCCACTGATGGCTATGCAAAGTATAGCAATTACAAACACCTAAGCCAGCTGACACTGACTTTTTTTTTAAGAAGCAAGGTAAAAAGGTATGGGCAATGCAATTTATTTGCTGCATAATTTCTCAGGGTACACTGAACTGTTCCTCACCTGTCTAAAACTGTTTCATAAACAGTGAGCACCATGGTGAAAAAAATTCTTGAGTTTCTTTTACTTGAGCCAGTGCCAGGAAGTTCAACTGGTGTTTATAGTGATTTGGAATATGACTAACAGTGGAAAGAACATGACATTTGAAAGCTCATCTTTTTCTTATGATTAAACCATCTAGTCTATTTAATTCATTAACTAACTCATTAGATTCATTAATTAACTCATTAGATAACTTGCAGTCGTTGTAGAGCACTTAGCAGAAATATTTCAAAGCAGCACTGCAGAGATTCAATGTAATGCTAGAATGATCTTCAATAAGATTTTAAAGATGTGACTGTTACCATGAAAGTCAGAGGTTCAGACTGGTGTTACGGACATGTGATTGTCTTGGTTTTCTTTATGAGCCCAGCAATTTGAATCAATGTATAGCATAAACTCAGGGATCCTTTCTGCCTTCAGTGAATTTGAGACTTGCTCCATTAATGGACACTTCTAGTGTTTGACACCCACTTTACTGGGCTAAAAATAAATGAATGTGAGATGGTTTTTAAAATATCCCAAATATTAAATATTTAGTCATTACAGAAAGACCCAAAGCTGCTCTGTGATGCTGTTTTAGAAGGACTTGGCCAACACTACAAATGGTGAAAGCTTCGATACACTAGATGAATAACTTGATTAGACTGGTTCATATCTTGACCTTCTCCTAGCAGCCAAGGAAGATGCCTACACTGAGGGCTGCCTCCAGGTGCCACAGTAATGCTCACTGCAGAGCTACAGGAAACCTGCATTTCCTGCCTGAAGCTTCTCACAGCTACACACACCCTTCCTGTGACCTGGGCTTTTCCTTCCTTTTTCTTCTATTCAACAGCCATCAGATGAGCTAAGAAATAATAATAATAACTTGTATTTTAATACAAAGAAGCACTATATTTTAAAGTTAAAAAAATGAAAATAGACTCTTAGAATTTACTTGTTGTTTTAAATATTTCTTCTTGGTTTTCCTTTCTACTTCACTCTACCTCAAGTGACTGATATCAATGGAACTATTCTATCTGATTTCCTTCAATTTTGGACCAAGAATATTTTTTCTTAAGCAAAACACTGGATTTGTCAAAAGGTGTTATAATCACACATAGTATTATAAAGCCTTGACCCTATCTCAAGTAACCACATTAAAGAGTTCATAAATTAAAGATTTATCGGTGAGAGTTGTGCTTCAGCAAGGAAATCACATTTTGGATTCTGTATTTTGAAGAGAACAGAGACACCAATAAGATTTACCATGTTATGAATAACAGACCATTTTGACAGGACACAGAAAAGAAATATAAGCCAACAGAAAGATCTGTTCCATAATTTTTAACAGTAAAATCATTTTGAAGTCTGTTAAAATAAAGTACTTGTGGACCTGTGATTATTTCCAAGTCCCACTTTTCTGTTTCCTACCTAACAAAAGATTTTACCAAAAATTCACATCTTGATTCTTTTAAATTCACAAGAAGGAAGGTTTCTCCAGCATCCACAGCCCCACTAAACCTTTCAGGCCACATTTCTTTGAGTTCTATCAAAACATAAGCTACACATTTTACTTTGATCCTCAGGGTAGGTAATGGTGGTGCAATTAAAATTAGTAGCTTATAACCCTGGTTTCAATCAAACAAGATGAGTATTTGAGCTGCTGAATCTAGAATTTGACAGATACCTTCTTCAGCTGCATGGAGAATGCAATTTCTCCCATTTTGGATGAAAGCTCACAACTTCAGGCAAAGTTCAGCCAATTCTACAAATAATTTACACAAATGAAAAACAGAGCCCACGTCACTGCTCATGTCTGTCTTTCTGGAAGTGATTATATTAGGAGGAAGACACTTGTTTTTAAAACTGTGTCATGTTATCTCCCTGGTGAGAGGTTAACAAATATGAATCCCAACACTACCACAAGGCCCTTGTTAAGTATGATGTCCAAAAATCAGACCTTTTATCATGCACAGATTTGAAACAAGAGATCAGGGGAAGAGAAACGTGTGGATGAAGTGGAAGTACTAGGAAACTGGTGTTGAAGCTAGCCTGATGAATACTCAGCCTAAAATTTGCAACTGACATTTTGATAACCAACTTGAAGCCTGAAAACAAATTTATCTGTGCACAATAGAGCAGATGGAATGTTAGAGGAAGAAGAATAAGATTGTTCAGCTATCAAGAACAGCCATTTGCTTGAGAAGCTGAAAGATAGTCCCACAAAAACAAAGACAACATAGTGAAAACACTCGCGTCCTTTGAGATGGTCTACTACTGACAATAAGTGGCCTGATAAAGTTCCACAACACCCAGCAACAAGCTTTGGTTTGATAAATGTCTGTATAGGTGGCCAATTAACCCACCTTTACATGTGCAATCTTCCTCCTATCTTCAGTTATAACACTCTAATTTGCAGCCTTGGAGAAGTAATACCAAAGTTAAAAGCAACAAGTTCAAAATTAATTTTTATAATTTGCATTTTCTCATTTTATTATTTCATATATTTCTTGGCTTGGTTTTGTTTTCGAATGCACCTTTTCTCAAAGCACTACTAATTTTGAAAGCACTGTAGTCCATGTCTGAGATTCAGTCTTCTAGCACATTTTGCAAGCAGCTCTTGCTCTTGCAGTGGGGCAGGTTTAGTGTGTTCAACACTGCAAACTCAGCCTCACCAATGAAACACAGATCTTTACTGTAATACATGGTACGCTTCCTAATCTGGTATGTCTGTCAGTTTTCAACAGCACTAAGAAAAATGATAATATAGTAGAAAGCCATACATAATTTGCTTCTAAAAACACTTGAAAAAACAAGCTTTCAGCTTTTTGTCTAGAGCTAAGGCTTATTGTCTTTCCTGTGAGCTTACTCTGCTCTGGAGAAAAGACAGCTCTAGCTCTGCTTAACTTTTTATTTTATGTCTATGACATATAGGTTTTTAAGACAGTACATAGGACTCTCTCCTTATCTGTATGTAAAAGTAAATGCATTGCCAAATCCATCATACAATGGATTCATATTTCTGCAACAGTTTTGAAAGACGAGATGAGAACTCTGAACAGAGATCACCTGAGCAGCAAAGAGAAAGCTGGTTGGTACTTTTATGGCAATATTTAAATAGCTCACTTGATAAGTACATCGCTGTTGCACAAAACAAAACTGCAAAAAAATCAAAATACACAGCCCAGTTTACTTACAGGTAGAAAGAATCATGTTTGGTTGTCCACTTATATTCAAATCAAAATGCAAACCTCTCTTCATCAGCTGTGCCAGTAAAACAGCCCTGAGCTCCTCGCTCTGATATAAAACATGGTGAACCACAAATACTGCTTGACCCCGCCTACTTACTTTTATTAAATTTAAAAAAAAAAAAAAAGCTGCAGACTAGGATGTGAAAAGGTGCCTGCTTCCTGGTGTTCAGCACATTTTACACAGCCAAGTTCTTAAACTGCAATCAGTAGGGCTAAGTATTACACTAAAAAAAGGGGGGGGAAATATAGCAGATGTAAATCACAGCATTTGGTTCTCCAAATTTCCAAAACTGACCACAGAAACGCTCAAATGCAATTTTGTTGGAAGGTATTAAGCTAACTGTAGTTGCCTTTAACAGTTTGATTAGAAGCATACTTCACCATACTTCTCTTTGCCTAGTTGCAAAGGAAAACAAAAAAAAAACACCCCAAAGCCTCAGTTTTGCACAGTGTATTTTCTATTATACATGGTACAACAGCATAAGTAACAAAAGAAAAAGAAAATATGTAATAGACTTACTTAGGAGGTGGCTGCAGCAAAACTGAAGTGCTAATACTCCTCATATCCCCTGGTACAAAGTTAGATTAATTGAAGCAGGCTTCAGCAAGACTGTGGAGGCATAAGCCTGTAGCAGAGCGAACAGGGTATGTTACATACAGGGTTATGTACATACAGGATACGTAACTTCTAGAGAGAGTTCAGGCATTTCTCCACTGAACACTTCATCATGGCCAACTTAAATATACATTCATACTTCTACATATATATTTAATATAGAGTGTACATACACACATATGTAAATGGACTATCAAAACACCATATTCACATAAACAATGAGTGTGACTTACGATGCACTAACAGCAAATGATTGGCAGCTCATTAGTTGGTTCCAGACATTCATTTTATTTATATACACACACATAGTATGACATTTTCTGTTAAGAACAAAAATGCTAGATCACTGTATGTACATGACGGACAGAAAGAAGAGACCTTCTTAAATACAGCTGAAAGTTTACTTTCATTTGCAACCTCACATATTTAGTTGGGCATGTTAGTGAATGTAAGACAAACTTGTGCTTGAAAATTTCAAGAGAAAAAACACACTTTACATAAATAAAGGCATGGAGTTTATATATTTACATACATACAGCATATAAATTACTTCATAATTAATGTAAAAGAAGGTACTTTGGTACACTGACAGTCAGTTTTTGCTGAATCTTGGACTTACTTCTCATAAGTAACATCAAGACTAACCACAGGAGGCCTCTGGTTGACCAAACAGCCTAGAATGGCATGGGGCACACACAGCTCCATCCTGAAGCAAAGTTTTTTTGAGTGCTAGACTAAACTGAATACTATGCTTTTAACAACCTACTGTGCAAATGAAAGAGGCACATTTTGTGTTCTTGACGTGACACAAACCACCTATCGGCCAAGAAAAATAATGTTTCTGGAGAATCTCTGGAAATATTTCAATGTCAGTGAATAGCCATTTATAGATACCTTCAGTTTTTAAGCATGCAAATCACTATTAATACTACTGCCTGCGTAAAGAGAAACTCAGAAATGTGGACTGTATGTACACAAACCCAACTAAATGTAAATTAGGCTCCTGGGCTTTGGCCACATTCTCTCTTCCTCCATGAAGAGCTCAACTTTCCAGCTGTGTGGTTTCCCAGAGAAAATGGAAACTGCTACTATTGCTGAAGAGACTTTGCTCATTTCCCAACATCATGTAAAACTCTCATTGTACTGGAGTGGATCAGATGCTGGAGATTCTCCACACTATTTAGCAGCGTTCAGCAGCTCACAGGATCAAGCCTTCAAAAAGAAATAGTGAAGCCACATCTCTGGAAAGTGGCTTCTTTCCTGTACTTGTGCTGCTGCTGTGTTTTTTCAGAAAGCATCTTCGCCCTCTGCAATGTCAATGATTGTGTGAAGCAACTCTTCAAACGTTGGACGTCCCTCTGGTTTCTAAAAATAAAAAACATGCACAGCTGTGATCACAAAGCAATAAAGTTGTGTGGATTTTGCTAAATTATTGGTCTTGATATCATTCCTGTGGCAATTAATTTACTGTTCATTAAACGTGACAAGCAAAAATATCTCGTGTGGATTATGGATGTGTCTCTATCTCAGTAAGCGTCACTTTTTTTATGCTCTGAAAAAGCATAAATAAGCATTGCTGGACTGCACCCTTCACATAATTCATCATTTTGCACAGGGCAATGCTTTTGCATTTTTCTTCTCTATCCCCACCTTCCCCCAGTGAACTGCTCCAATCTTTCATTATGCAAGTGGTTCATGCTCCTAAGGATTCTGAGTGTCACTCTCTGAGGCCTCTTCAACATTATTTTTTTTGGCTCTTAAACTGTGTAATAAACTTGTGCAACAGCATCCTTCATCTACTTCATTTTCCACAGAGTTCCTTATTTGTTATAACATCCTGTTTGTTTCGTCTCTCAACTTAGTCTCTTCGTTGACCTTGCTGAAACAGTTATTCTCTGAATATCCAGGTAACTTGCACTTTTCCTCCATTTACCAACCTCTTTACGTTTGTATCACCTGCTGAATTTTGAAACTTCAGTATTCACTTCCCTCTACATTAATAAATTTGTTAAATGAGGACTGATGTATCTACAGTTAATAATATTTTATGACAAAGATTGATATTATGTTGTCATTACTTGTATCCTGTTTGTGATTCACAAAGATTCTTCCTCTCCCATGTGATGACTGCTTTAGATTTAGATTTAGACTGCCGATGACACCAAGCTGTGTGGTTCGGTTGATACGCTGGAGGGAAGGAATGCCATCCAGAGGGACCTCGACACGCTTGTGAGGTGGGCTGATGCCAACCTTATGGAGTTTAACCATGACAAGTGCACCTGAGTCGGAGCAATCCCAGGCACAGCTACAGGTTGGACAGAGAAGAGATTCAGAGCAGCCCTGCAGAGAAGGACTTGGGGGTGTTGGTCGATGAGAAAATGAACATGAGCTGGCTTCTGTGGGCGCTTGCAGCCCAGAAAGCCAACCGTATCCTGGGCTGCATCAAAAGGAGCGTGACCAGCAGGTCGAAGGAGGTGATCCTGCCCCTCTACTCTGCTCTTGTGAGACCTCACTTGGAGTATTGTGTGCAGTTCTGGTGTCCTCAACATCAAAAGGACATGGAACTGTTGGAACAAATCCAGAGGAGGGCCAGGAGGATGATCAGGGGACTGGAGCATCTCCCGTATGAAGATAGGCTGAGAAAGTTGGGGCTGTTCAGCCTGGAGAAGAGAAGGCTGCATGGAGACCTCATGGCAGCCTTCCAGTATCTGAAGGGGGCCTATAGGGATGCTAGGGAGGGACTCTTCATTAGGGACTGTAGTGATAGGACAAGAGGTGATGGGTTAAAACTTAAACAGGGGAAGTTCATGATAGATATAAGGAAGAAGTTTGTTACTGTGAGGGTGATGAGGCACTGCAATTGGTTGCCCAAAGAAGCAGTAAATACTCCATCCCTGGCAGTGTTCAAGGCTGGGTTGCACAGAGCCTTGGCCAACATGGTCTAGTGTGAGGTGCGCCTGCCCATGGGAGCAGGCTTGGAACTAGGCAAGCTTTAAGGTCCCTTATAACCCAAACCATTCTATGATTCTATGATTTTATTGTTAATAACCCTTGATGAAATCAGTATTGTTTAATCAAGTCATTGATGTTATATAATTCCTGTAAATACATATTAATATTCAAAAACATTAATAAATATCATGTTCTTTCAGGTAATTCATTATTCCATTTTAATGAGTATTTCAAGCTGGTTACCAAGTACAAAAAAAAAAAAAATTAAGTATCTGTAGTTTCCTGTCTCCTGTGAACAGCTTTTTTGAACTACAGATACTGTCATTCCATGGCCCTTCAGGGCACTGTTGGTTTTTTATCACATTTTTGTCTGCATAAACCAACTGGTTTGTAACTTTGAGATCTCCACCAGGTGGCTTGATGACTAATTGTTCTCTGTTTCAGCACCTTTGAGGAGAAGACAAAGGTCAGACGGTACATCAGCTTTATGACGGGAAAAGAGCAGTTTTTCCCCAGCACCCCTCTGACAAAGACTAACTAGAAATAAGTCATGTAGCTCTTTCCATTCTTGGTTTCCTCGACTGCTCTCTCAAAAGCAGAGGCACCTCATTAAACGCACCTATGCTCTTAGACTTGCAAACCCAAATTTAATACTTGATCAACTAAATCAGCATAAAGTTTTTATAGTATTAAAAGCAAAAAGTCTGAGAGGTCTGACCTCTGAGAACTGTACAGTGAGTATCATTCCAAGTTAGGACCATTAACAGGATTAAAAGTACAGTATATTTTTATCTTTCTTTATAGATTTTGGGATTTGTATTTAGAGTCAACTGCAAGTCAGTCTTTATTTCCTATACAATTTATGATCAGGTAATGAAGTATTCCTTTGGAAATATTTTCAGTCATTCTGGCACGTTTCTATAATGATCAACAAACTAAAGCAATGCAAAAATCAGATTCTTCACCTCTGGACTGTTGACTGAATTTTTTACTAGCACAATTCATATGCAAA
This sequence comes from Pezoporus wallicus, assembly GCF_028554395.1. Lineage (NCBI taxonomy): Eukaryota > Metazoa > Chordata > Aves > Psittaciformes > Psittacidae > Pezoporus > Pezoporus wallicus. The sequence goes on from NW_026642638.1 coordinate 864,039, forward strand.
TATAAACATGACTAGCACGGATTTAGCAATTACTTCATTTTGTTACTAAATGCTTTTGCACACTTAATCTGACAGTCCATTTATTTCATATAGATTTCCTTGGTTGTTTTTGTTATTGCACCTCTAGTTCAGTTGCAAACCAGGAGGAGATTTCTGTTTTAGCAATAAACACATGAACAGCTAAGAGAGCATGGATACAGTCAGAATGCTGCAATAGAGACTAGTTTCTCTCGTTAGATTAGCCTTTTTTCAATTCAAAGACAAATAAATAAGAAAGTACATACCTCCTGCCAGCACATCATCATCATTTCATACACCTGCTTACAGGCTAGTTTAGGACGATACAAACGATGTCCTTGGCTAACCATTGTTACTACTTCATAGTTGGAGCTTTTTTCAAAGGGCATTTTTCCTTCTGTAAATACTTCCCACATTAAAACACCTAAAAACAGGAAGACAAAAAAATTAAAGCAACAAGTAAATACCTTCTTAAAAATATGTTTATTTTGAGCTCTGGGCTCAGGGTTTCTAATAGGTAAACAGCTTGAGATCATTATTTTATAAAGTGTTCACATATATCACTGCTGAAAAAAACAACTTTATTCTAGTAGCATGGATTTTAGTAAATGACAGTTAGAAAAGGTCCCTGCAGAACTTTATGCAAGCATGAAACCATGGCAAATGGTTTCTCTGAGCTGCTTTTCAGCTGACTGAATCCTTCCCAATAACTGGAGCTTAACTGCTACTGATAAAACATAAAAATAGTGCTTTCTTTCAATGATGAATGTCGTACCGAATGACCAGACATCTGATTTGCTGCTGAATCTGCTGTAATTAAAAACTTCTGGGGGGCACCATTTCACAGGAAATTTAGCCCCCGAGGAACTTGTGTATTGATCATCAAGGACATACCTGGAAAAAAAAAAAAACAAAAACAAACCTTCAGTCGGTCTCCAAGCCTGCAAAATGTAGTTTAGATTTGGATATTAGAAGCTCCTATTGCCACCTACTGGCCATGACTGTTTCCATCCCACAACAAAAATAACTTCTCTGGGGCAGTACTAAGGTTTCAGTCAAGACCCAGTTCATTTTTCTCAGACCTCAGAGTCTTCTCTTGTGATTATTAGCTATACAACACAGACTGCCTGCAAGTTACATGTCTCTATTACACGAGAAAATAACACAAAAGCATTAATTTCTTGCTCTGCTTTTCACTGGCCAGTCTGAATTCAGATGTCAGGGGTCATACAAACTCAGCAGCACAGAAAGGTGGCAAAAGCCCAGAAGAACATGCTGAGACCATGGTGCCTAACATCTTCGTAATCCCTGCTTCTCACTCCCTGCCTCATCCGCACATCACCCACCTGATGCAGCACCCTTTGGTGCTACTAAGGGCAGTAAATTAACCCCTCACCAGGTCTTGGCATCTCCCAGCACTTTGGCTAGCAAGATGCAACTCTGAACCATCTACCCCAAGTGGCTTTCCAAACAGCCTCTTTTTATCATTTATTTACCAAAATACAGATTAACTATTATCACTACAGCATGAGCTCTGCTGTCCAAGAAACAAGCTCTAACATGCTTTCTGCATCACTGCAAGATTAATATTTGTGAGATTTCCACAGATGCGAATAGAAAGTTCGTAATAGATCAATCAGACCATAGAGTAAGTTCAAAGACAGGCCTCTTCACAGTAACCACTAGACACACTTATTCTCTAGAGAACAAACTGACACAGTCTTGATTTTCAAGAATTAAAATTAGTAAGAAAATTGACACATAACAACAGAACAAACAGGCTTTAAAGGCACTGGAAAATGTGACCCAAGGATGTTCCCTAGAGAGCTCAAAAAAGGTAATTTTTCCATGTAATTTTGCTAGGCACATATTGCCTTACGGCTAAGTACATTTCCTAAATCCCCACAAGTGTGTTTGCACATCCAGCCATACCTTGTCATTCCAAAATCTGATACTTTGACCACTCCTGAGTCGCTCACCAAGCAGTTCCTGGCAGCCTGCAAGCAGAATGTTTTAGAGTTGGATGAAAAATGTGCAGTCGCTTGCAGACAAATTACAACAGTCCAATAAGTGCTTTGTCCTCATTGCTTAGCAAGTTCATTATTTTACAAAGTTCAATTCTGTATTCTCATTATAAAAAGTGATACTGTTTTGAGAATTAAACCATTTTTAAAATATCACCCAAAAAACTTATCAAGGGATTCATGAGTGGTGAAAATGGCACCAATACATAACAGAGATATGCTATTGTATCAGTGCAAATAGCCATTATCTCTTTATAAAAATTTCAGAGAGGTTTTATTCCATTTTCTTGGGAGAGAGAAACCTCTTCTCATTTTCTGTACACAGCAGTTTTAGAGACTTGATTAGACCCCGAAGAGCCCACTTCAGTTACATATAGTTTCCTGCAAGAACAAAAGCAGTTATTTACAAATAGGCTGTTCAAAGAAGGAATGGCTAAGTTAAAAAATCAGAATTTCAAAGGATTGTATTGCTTAACGGGATGTTACCAGGTCTCTGTGGATAAAGCTGTTTCTCTCCAGGTACTCCATTCCCTCGCATACATCTTGGCACATAGTGAGCAGGACATCTTTACTCAAAACTCCCCGTTTTTTCCTCAAGTAATTGAGGAGGCAGCCATGCTCCATAAACTCTGTCACGATGTAAATAGGTCTCTGTTGCGTGCACACACCATACAGCTGAACTAATTTAGGATGCGTTAGCTTCCTGAAAAGATTGAGATCATGTTGACATTGTTTCCTCCACCCAGTTCTCCACACCACAAAACTGCAAGAACACCACCTGCCCTAAGTGTTTAATTTATAATCGGTATATGGCATCAGAGGCCTAGAACTGGAAATCGAAGTGCCAAGCACACAACTCACATCATTACTTTGGCTTCTTCAATGAAATCCTCTTCATACATCGCACCTTCCCGAATTGCCTTGATGGCCACTTTATACTGCGCCCTCCATTTCCCCAGGCGCACTACACCAAACAGACCACTCCCCAGTTCTCTCATGAATGTCAGTTCCGAGGGGTTAATTTCCCATTTTTCTGTAAAACAAACCAAATGGGAGTCCATGACTCCTGTATTAAGGAACCAACTGAACTGGTAGGTAATCAGAAAGAGGGAAGGGAAACTGGATTACTAGCGACCTAAGGAATTTAGGGAGAAAATGTCTTAGAATTAACTTAAAAACTAAACCCTGCTATACCTCAAGAATCAAAAAACCTTTAAGCAGACATGATCTTCAAGCAGCTTCTGAACAACACAGAAGGCAAAACTCAAGCTTTCCTGAGGCCAGTAACTACATACCGGTATTATCAGACTTGACTTCAACAAGCTGCCATCATAGAAAGTTGTGCCAATGCGTAGAAGCTGCTCACATCACCTGATGCGCAATGCTTAAAACAGGTTATTCCAAATTTATGTATAGAAAAAAGTAACCTCTCCACTAAGATCAAAGGGCCAAGACTGAGTCAGAAGTCTGGAGGCCTGTGAAGGAGCCAAAGGCAGAGCTCAAGGTGCCTACAAAAGCATGGAAGAAGATGCCAAATTCCCCTGAAGCACCAATGACATGTTATGCTTCTCCTCACTTCTGCCCTTGGCACCACATGCATACCACCAGCGATGATGCCTTGGCATGCCAATCCTTTTTTCAAGGGTCTCAAAGGTACAACTTGGACCCATGTGAGTTAGCATAGCAAATCACAGTACAAAAGTAAGCCTTCAAGAGTTTTTAGAAAATATTGTAGCATCTTAACATACAGAAAATCATTAGAAAATATACGTATACATGAATATAACATGCCATTACCGTAGCTGAATCCTGCTGTTGTTGGTGCTGTCATCTTCTTTGGGGTCACTGGGTAACGCAGCCTGGTAACAAGACCTGAGATTCAATGATAATTCAAGAATTAACTTCTGAAATAGCACCAGGCAGCAAGTCAGCCACTTGCTCACTGCAAAGTTCAACACTGATTAACAATAAGCATATTATATATAGCTTTGGCCATATTTTCTGCTATTATTTTGACTATTCAAAGTTGCTATGAGAGGTACATAGGAACACTCACTGCATCTAACTTGTTACATCTTCCTTACTGGTGAGAGGAATACAGATATACGCATACATATTTGTGCTTTACAGTTACGCTTAGTTATGCTCAGCCCAATAAAGGCTAAGGACCCTCTTCATAAATCAGATCAGAAAGATTATCTAGAAGTCACAATGTTACTTTTGGTCATTTCTGTTTCACACATATAAATCCCACCAGCTTCACACAGGGATTTTATATATATAAATAAACGCTGCATGCTAGCTGAATATTCTACTAAGTACTTGTCAGAACTTGATATGACAAAAGGAATGAAGCAGTTAAAAAGAAGTAGTCAAATCAGCTAAAATAAATGAAAAGCAGGTTACGGTTTTGGAGCATATTTTCTATAAAGGCGTTTGCCATAATATCAACAGGAAATGCTAGGTCACAAGAATTTGATATAAAGATCTGGAAACTACAGCTCATAAAGAAAATTTATGTACAGACCGGACTTGAAAAAAAAAAACAAACAAAACAACAAACTATATTAGTATCTGTGCCTTGAACCCAATTCCTAAATTCTCCCCATTGTACAGTGGGCAGATACCAGCATCAGCTATCAGCCACAGATCCAAAGTGTCTAACCTTTACAAAGGCCCATCTCTAGGGATTTACTGAACACTACATTACCGTTCTCCTCATCTGTTTGCTCACTGGGAAGGTTAGATCATTTTAAGCAGTGGTGACCAGTAGGTAAAAAGCTAGTGCCTGCAGACTATTCTGGGGAAGTACCATCCCTCTACATCTGCTGTGGGTTACTGGCAGCTGATAGGGACACTGTGGAGCTAAATGAATGCTTTTTCCCTCACTTTATACTGTCCCCAGAGTATCAGATTAATAGCTGTAACATACATTTATTTTTACATATATACATATATGCACACACACAAAAAGCCTTTCTGTTTAAAAAAAACAACAAACCTGCCTATATTGAAAAAAGTGTGAAAATGCAGCGTCTCGTGACTTTCCTGAGAAAACCCTAAAACACGTCACACTCCTTTCCAAATTGACAGTAAGTAACAGAAAAAATCCAAGTCGCCTACCTGCTGCGTTATGTCTGTGATAATCAATTATTTCTGGAATGGAATTGAAGAGATGTTTTTCTGCGAGGTAGTATTGCTTTGGTGACGTCACTGTTTCTTTTATGTGGTAGTGTCTTATTCCTGATGAACCTTCTCTGGAAAAACAGTAACAACAAGAACAACAATCAGAAATAGCACAATGCTATTTGTTGAGAATTTAAGAGAGGTGCACTGACTAGGAACACAAAATGACAATGGCCAGCGTGGGTGCCCAATGCCTCATACTTCAGCTTGAATATCAGAGATCTCAAGCACTGGTGATTCACCTTCATCTCAGTGCTCAAAGTTGAAAATTAACCCATAAAAGGTTCATTTTCAGCCTGGCACATTCCCTGATCCAGCTCACCACATACCAATGCAAATACATGGGCTGGCAGAAGGGAAGAAACCACACAGGGTAGGAGAGCAGGACCTTCTTGGGGTGAAGGTTCCAGTCTACCCTGGGTTAAACCCAACGTGATCTAACCATGGAATCAAGAAGCTCAGTGTAGTTACCCATCACTTCTATGACAGCAGCCTCTGTTTCCTTATTGAGCTCTCTCCAGGGCTTCACCCCCAGCTCATGGATTTGGATACAGATGCAAATGGATTCGGACAAAGTAAGGTGCACGGAGCAGCCACAGAAACTCACCCTCCAAATTTTGTATAAAGGGAAACCGTATACAGGCCAGGCTGACTTGAGTCTCTCACCACAAAACCACCTTCTTTATCCTAAAATGCAAGCACAGGCAGTTTTGTACAAGTGGTTTTCAGTTGCATGTCTCTTCTACTCGTTTTGTGATTTGCGCATGCCAAAATAAGCTTCTACTTTAACAAAAGAAGCCACTTCACGTGAATTTCATGGTTCATACTGCAAGGCTGCTGAGCTCACCTCGTTTCTGAGGAGCTGCTCTGCTTTGCTTCTGTTCAAGTTTCTGCTGTACCACCTGAAACACAGCATCAGTAAACAAAACTTCTTAAGGTGCATGATTCACCTAAAATGCTTGAAGCAAAATATTACAAAGCAAAAGAGTCAATAGTTTTGTGACAACTGAAGGTCTAGAACTGAACTTTGTTCCTTTGTTCCTGTGCAAAAAGGATCAGTCTCTCTTACATTATGCAGTTATCCCATAAAAATGCCCTGAAACAAATCCAGTGAGAGCCCACAGAAGGCAATAAAGCTCAGGTAACTGGCAAAAACCTCTCAAACCCATGCAGGCTGATGGCAGTATTTGCTCTGAACAGCAGCCCAAGGGCAGGTAAGCAGCTGCCTGCGCACCAGTTGAGCCACTTGCAGAGCTGCCTGCTAGACTCTTACTTCATTCAATAACTTTATGGTTCTGGTTCTCCAGAGAGTACCCACCCACCGAAGAGGAGGTGAAAAGTGAATAAAATGCCACAGCTGGACATCCCTGAGCTCTGGGCTGCATGGGCAGGTTAAAGCAGCCACAGAAGCACTGACATTTCAGCCAGCTGCAGCAAATAATATAAAAAGGAAAAACAACACTGCTTGCAAATGCAGTGATGCAATGGTTTGGGGCTATGCTGTCACGGTGGTAACCAAGCAGGGAACTGGCACAGCTACCTCTAATCAAGTTCTGCTGTTCCAGAGCTAGTGGTTTCTTGCAGTTAGTAGATAACCTGCAGTAATGCTCACTGGGCTGTGCAGTGACTCAGAATTACAGCCTCAAGGTGGTAAGCACAAAGTGGCTGGACCAGATAAGGCAGCTCAGTTCCTTCCTTCCTTCCCTTTCTGCCAGCCCTGCAGCCCAGCCCAGAGCAGGGCAGGACTCTTAGACAGAGCCTTTAAGATGAGAAAATAACGAAGAACAAGGAATTCCCTCTAGTAAAGCTGAGAGCAAAATCCCACATGAAATTCTACCTTCTATCAAAACACAACAGTAGGAGCCATACATGGATGAGAGTAGAGTTTTGAAGTTATTAATGTGGGTTTGTAAACTGGTTTTAATTATTATTTCCTTACAGCTCCATTTTCCTTTTATCTAAGTCATGAAATATGTTTTAAGCTCTGAGGCACAACAATCTATGCTGTACTGAAATCTGAATATTAAGAACTACTGACTTGGAGTCTACATTGTTAAATTTTAGCCTGATGCTTTAAAATAACTACTTTTTTTTTTTAAAAAAAAAAGCTCATTTTTAATAACCGATAAGTTATATGCATACATACACTGAGACTTAAACTGCACCGAAGGATACCCTTCCTTGAAAACTGGAACTGCCTTCCAAAGTCTCTGATCTGTTATGTTTATTTTGAATGATTTCCATTGTTTTCTATTCTGCTATCTTACTGCCATACACTTTGGGTTAACATGTCACTTTAATACAAAGAAACCCAACGTTCAACACACTTAATGGTTTCATTTCCTTTAAAGTTTCCCTTTGTCTCTCAGAGCATTAGGAGAGGTTTTTCACTTTAATAACAATAGCCCAAAAAATACATGCCTGATGGCCATCTCATTGACTTGTCTTTACATTATAAATCACAGCAAAATCAGTGAGGAGAATTAGAACAACCGTATGCCCATTTCAAAGAGTTTTGTATCTGAGAAAATTGCTGTCATATGTAAGCAATTGCTTTCAAAACTTCAAAAATACAGTCAATTCTTAAAGCACAGGTTCCATTTTATGGCCTTCCAGATTTTAATTCAAGTATTCACTTACTCATATTGATCAAGATTGTTGGACTTCTTTCCTGTTACATAGTTGCTTGGAATATATCCTTGTTTCCTAAAAATAAATAAATATTTATTTATATATATGTAATGATTGAAAACATATAAAATTGCACGGCATGCAGAGGTCTCCTGCTGTAATTCATTACTGACCCACCCACTCTACTACTGAATATACAGAAACTAATTCTCCGCATTAGCATGTCCACATTAACTTTCAGTGGGCTTAGAGGCAGCAGAAGTGCCCAAGAAAACCAAACAGAAGGGTGAAAAAGAATAACCCTCTGCTGCTCTGCCACTTCTGCTCTTACAGGTCCCAGTCAGTCACTAGGAGTATGTCTGGAGCCTGCCACAGCCTGGTAACCTGCAATTACCCCCAACATTTTACAACAGGGACCTGAGAAATATTGAAGCTTCCAACTTTAGAACCACAGAAAAAAAAAAAAATCATCTTAATCTAGGGAATGTAAAGTTGTAGTCATTAAGGCATCTCACTACAACTCCCTCTCAACTCATTTAAAGATTGTCCCTAATGATCCAGCTATTAAATGATGATTATTCAAGTCTGGAAATTGGAGCCTGCTAAGCTGAATGTTAACCATACTGCTCCCTAATGAGCCGTTCCCCAGGGAAGTGGGAGTACTGTACTAGTCTAGCAAGGTTTTGCAGGCTGGCTAATGCTTTAATTGGGAAACCATAAAGCCTGACAGGAAATATAATGAAAAAAGCTTTCAGGTCTGCAACAGTCTTTGCACACAGGCCCCATAATCTATCAAGAACCACACTTTTAAATTGGTTTCTATGTGGGAAAAAAGATACGGATGAGATTTCAGGGCTAGGATCTAAAACAGGGTCTAATACTGTTCTATATTGACTATATGCCAACAAAAACTACAAAGTGGAGACAGCCTTATAAACTTTATGTTTACCCGTATTTGTCTCTTGCCTTCCACCAGTGAAGGTCATTCTTCTCAATCACTGTGTATTCTTCACCTTTCTCTAACCTTAAATCATGGTGTTCTGTAGGCTCAAAGTCATACATTGCTACCACTATCTCCTCCTCTTCATTCTCATTTTCTTCTGGAGGAGCAGGTGGTGGAGGCCGTCGCTGGAAACAATCCAACAGTTATGATTCCACTTGTCTCCATTATTCCACCCCCACCACCCCTACCATCACACCAGTGCAAACCAGCAGACAATTACTCGGGTGCCATCCCTGGGGCTGGCTCACACTGCAGCCCCACAGCTGCCAGTAAAGGGCAACACCAACTGGCATTTGCTTTCTGACCACTTCTTCCACCAGCAGTACAGATACAGCTGATAGGTGCACAGCTAAGTTTTAATGGGATCTTTTCACTCCTGAGATGGAACATGATGTCAATTGACATATACAGAAGTAGACTTCTGCTCCAGAGTACCGAGAGAATCTCAGGAAATTTAAACTCAATCTGAAAAAGCAGCAATTATATATTCAACATTTTAAAGATTCTACTTACCACATTTTTTTCTGGCTTTGGAGAGGGCAATCTCATCACACCTAGAAACAAAGCACAGTAAAGGATTTGTGCCTATCTATTCAGCTAGAAATTTAAAAATAAGTAAAAGGTGTACATTTCAGATAAGGTTTTAATAACTTAACTAGCCTTCAGGGTCTTTAACTAGCCTTCACAATAACTTAGTAAGTCAGAAAGCAAAGAAACCTCCGATTAAGCACTGGGAAAACACTGATTAAATATTCTTGAGAAAACATCTTAAATCAGCCAGCAGGCTACATTTACCATGGATTTTGCAAAGTCTGTGACACATGAGAATGTTCCACAGAGATCCCTGAACCAACCATCAGACACAGAAATACATGAGAAATAAAAAAGGAAGAGAGACAAAAAAAAAAAGGCATATAAAAAGGAAGCAGCACTCTTGTCACCATGACAATCTAAAGTTCTGTTCCCATTAACATCTGCTCTTCTAAAAAACTAATACTCTCCTGATCCTTGCTTTGCTAAATAAGCCATAAAAGTTGTATGCATATTTTTTATTACCTCTCTCAGAAGTATTTTTTAGTCCTGCACTGCTTTTTTACCCCACACTTAAAAGGTCAAGCTGTATGTCATGTTTTGTGTCTGCTAAATAAGGCCAGCAATGAGCCACTGCTTATTTTTCAAGTCTTTTAATGCAACTAAATCCACAGGTCCCCACCATTGCCGTTTAAACTGCAGGGACAGGAAATCATCTGGGCATCGCCATTTTCACTGGAAGGTAAGCAATGGCTCAATTTCTTTTCCTATTATGGAATTTTCCTTAAATTAGGACTGAATAATTACTTTATCCTTATGTAGGACAATACTGCAAGTGAGGGTCACGCTGCATGCTACAGCATCTGCTGCTGAACAAGCAGAGCTTGTGATCTGAATGCTGAAAGATACATGAACCATGACTTCCTTAGGAACATCAAGTTTCAGCATATGGACGTTTACAAACCTCTAAGAAAATTCAGTCCTGTGTCTGTAAATATATCTAGCATTCTTGTACCATTTTTACACTAATGTAAGAACACTGAATAGTAACAGCCTGTGGTAACACAATTGTTACTCTTTTTCATGAGTATGTATAAATTATTTATTACAGCTGAGGAGCTGGCAAGGATTTCTAGCTGACTCTTTTTCACCATTAGGTTTTATCCTCGGTCCATGGTAAACACTTGGTCAAATAAGTGTCACATTAGAAAAACAAACCAAGTGAAATTCAGCAACCTCAGTTAATCCTTTCAGCTTTGTATGAACGTTTTCACAAGGATAACTTGCTGAATTTTGTATTTTTGTTTTTACAAAATGCTTGGGAATGAAACAAACATTTTGATTTACTTTAGGCACAGTATTAGTGATTCACTCTGCTCTGTAAATTTGCCTAATTATCTAGGGCATTCAGGTGTGGTGATGGAATCATATAAAAAAAAAAGCAGAAAAATATGCCAAAACAACTTCCTATGAAAACGTATGTACTTACTGTTTTCAAAAAGATTGTATTTTTCACAGCCAGGTGCTAATTTTTCTGTCTGCCTGCAGCACTGATAAATTCCCTCTGTCCAGAATTTGGGATGATATTTTATCATTATATTGCTATTGTTCTTTATTTCTGCAAGAATAAAAAGAGCATATATTGAAAGACTAAAAAAAAACATAATCAATTGGCAAGAGAGCCATTTTTAATAAATATTACAATATCTTTGGCATGAGGCATAATCTTCACTTGTCCTTAACTTCAGCATTGCTTCTTTCCAGGACCTTCTTGCAAGTTTACGTGGAGGTGATACAATGACAGCGGATGACATTTTTAGGATAACACATTTTTAGGATAACACAGAAGAGCGTGCTATACTCCCTGCTTAAACCAGCCAACCCAGCAGGGGTTTGATACAGCCACAAAAGGAGACCCAAGCAGTCACTTGCACTGTGCAAACCAGTCCGGCAGCTGTGAAGGTCCTAAGGGCTCTGCCCACTCCTTTTCTTTTTATTACTGCTTCAAATGGCTCAAGCTCCTTTACAAATAGCATTCTGAGGGGAAAGATAGCTGACATTTATCGCTGTTTCATGACACGATGTCCAAGCTTGGTCCACAAGGCTCATTTCCCCCACCCTTGATGAGTTTCAGAGGTTATTTCTTGCCCTGTGGTCCCTAGCCCAGAAATTATTTTTATTACTTTACAGAGCACCTTCAATTAATGTGAGCATTTGATGGTTGCAGAAAGCCTTAAGAGGCTCTTGGAAAAAAAAATACAGATCTTTACTCACTGTGATAGCACTAATCAAACTACATCTCAGTGGAGATGCCTCCTGACATTTTACACCAGTTTAAGGCCCTCAATGTTGTCTATCTATATTTAAATAAAACTTCTGAGTGATGCCATTAACTAGCTTGTATAGGCTTTTTGATGATTTACACACTGTGCAAAGGCAGAATGTCAAATTCTGGACGTCAAAAACTAATCAAATCAGTCAGTGTGTGATACTCCAGGTACCTGTTATCATACACTGTGTATACAGACAATTAGCTGGCCCAATAAATAAATAAAAGCCAGTAGATGTATGCAACAGAAACCCTACCATTTTATTTTTCCAGCTTGTTGTGTGTTCACACTGGGCAGCACCTAAGCACCCACACAGCCTCTCACCCACTTCCTCCATCCCGCAGGAAAGGGGGAACAATATTAAGACCAAGAAGAAAAAACTTGTGGCTTGAGATAAAGACAGTTTAATAACCAAAAGAAAGGGAAAAAAACAACCCCAAAGTGATATAAAGGCAAGCACTCAGCATCTCCCACAAGCAGGCCAACGCCCAATCAGTCCCTGAACAATCATAGCCCACACAGATACCAAAAATCCCAACCCCCCCATCTTCCTCTACCCCAGTTTTTATTGGCAAGCACAAAGTTACATCATCTGGAACATCCCTTTGGTCAGTCCAGGTCCTCTGCCCCGGCTGTGTCCCCTCCCAGCCTACTCATTGCTTGGGCAGAGGAGCAAAAGAGCAAAGCCTCCACACTGTGCAAGCACTGCTCAGCGGCAGCTAAAACACTGGTGTGTTTTCAGCACTGTTTTGGCTACAAATCCAAAACACAGCACCAAGTTAACTCCAACCCAGCCAGACTGCTCAAGTAAGGTATCTATATATGTCAGATGTTAAGTGTGAGCAATTTTCATTACCTTCTTTCAGATTCTTCACCCACTGATCCCGGCTTTGTGCACTTGGTGCAAAAATATAAAGCGTGTTAGCATCATATACAACCTGTAGGAAAACAATAATCAAAATACATTCACCCAGTACTATTTATTTATTTATTCTGCAGGAAACAGAACAAGACAAACGACCCTTACATTTGGCAAAGTTAGTGTCCTTGCTCACAAAATGAAGAAACTGGAAAAAGGTTATTAGGGTTTATTATTCTTATATGATGCTTTAGTAGAATAAGGAAGTATTTTCTAATGGTATATTATTTTGAGAGAACTCCTCAAAATGTTTGCTTCACACTTTCCTTTGTTCATTCTTCACCAAGTGTTTTCTAGAAAAAGTTCAATTTTATTGCTACAGGTATTTCATAATCAGACATCCTTTGTCTGGCCATTTTGTAACTCCTTGTTATACTGTAAGGTGATTTTTGCCTTCTGCTTCTTCATTTCTTGTGTTGGTGGGAAGCAAGTATTGCCCTGGTAGAAAGGAGCCAGAGTCCCCTCTCTGGCAGCAGAATTCACCCTCACTCTGACTGTTCAGTCTACTGTAAGTAGGCACAGCAGACTCCCAATATAGTTTTTCTCCCCTTTAAGTACTTTGTTTTCTGTGTTTATATCTATTTAGTTCGCAATGGAAGAAAATGTCACAGGTTTTATCTTTATTTTCTTATTCCTATAGAAGTTAATGGTAATTTAATGTGGAAGAATGGTGACAGGGAAAATGGGATGCCAGCTAACCCGTTTTGGAGCAAGACCAGAAAAAGGCACTTTCCAGTCAAAACTCAAGCAGAGAGGGTGTGGAAAAGAAAAGGACCTAGCGTAGGAGGCACACCTCCCAAGGAGAAGTACTGCAGAGGGAGCAGAGCTTGCTGGGAATGAGTTTTAATCACCGAGCCTGAACCACCACACCAGAGAATGGGCTCAGTATTCCAAGGTGACAATAATTTCAAGCAGGTTACATCCAAATGGCTTTGTGCTGTTGACAAGAGCACTGTAATTTATATATTCTATATTAAAGGAACATACCTGAAATGGATATTTATTTTGACAGGGAATAATACCATCACTTTTTACAACTTCTACACATTTAATCCTTGAAATATCCACAGATCCTTTCCTGTACTTTTTCTGTGAAAGAAAAGCAAAATATTATGTAAAATATAATGCATTTATCTAAAGATCTACACTGGTGAAAGTGCACAGAGGACAGTAAAATTGCTTAGTAAGAAATACCAGATCTTTCTATAGAAAGTTCCCAATCAGTTGTGATCACAGGTTTCCTCTTCTCTTTACAAAAAGTAACTTGAGTACAGATGAAGGAAGGCTTCCCTTTTGCCAATTTTAAATTATAATTAAAACTAGTGAAGAAAATAGGTGCTACTGCATCACCTCACATGCTCTCTTCACTCTGTTGCCGAAGTGCTTCCACCATTTTGCAGCTACTGCAGTGTTTAACCAATTTTCCAGAGAAACTGGGATGCTGCACAGGCAACACAAGTTCCTGCAGAGGCAGGAAGCAGAAGGTGGGGTGAAACCCATCCTTGGGCCAAACTGGCATCTGCGCTGAGGGAACTTCTTTGACCAAGGCTAACAGAAACCCAGATGAAGCAAGGTCAAAAGCACAGAGAAGATTTGGCTCGCCTAAATTAATAACAATGCAGATTTTAAAGAAGTCAAGGAGTCCCCATGATGATCAGCAGGTGCTGCCCAACAAAACAAACACTGCATGGAAACACTGTGTAGATCAACACTCTAGAGAGGAAGCTCCTTGGAAGAACAGCCAGTAACTGGAGGTAGAGCGTACTGGGCTTTACTCTAGATGTAAAAGCAAGAGGTAACGATAGTGAAGCCTACACACAAGAAGACCTTTTTAAGGAAATTTCTGTTCTGAAGGAATTGATCAAAACCATTTTCCTTTACCTGAAGCCAAAGAGGCTAAAAACAAGAGCCCAGCACAGAAATGTATAACGTTCTGTACTACATGGCAAATTGAAACACCTGAAAGATACAATTCTCAAAGCAAAATTATGATGCACCTATAGAGACTCTGTAGGGCAACCCTCTCACTTTTGGGAGGGTCAACTCCCTAATAGGAGAGGGAGTTCCTACTGGAATCCAGAACAAAACAAAATAGGCAGCAGCTCATGGCTAAACCTGAACTAACCCACATCCAAAATTCAAACTTGCCAAGCACATAGAACAAATCTAGTCCAGACTAGAGGTCATGAAAGATGGTCACTTTTCATACAGTGTGGAAATAAGTAGTAATTAGTGAATAATTCAAGATACTCCAATCCTTACTTGGCTCTTCTCTCTGAGGATGGAAATTTCAGCCCAAGTAGCAGAAGTCTGGCACAATCACAAGCAACTGAAAGCAGTCTTACAAACAGAAGCAAAGAACAAATATAGCTGTCACGCTTCCACCAACCCAGAAACACAATAGTTACTATACTACTCATGGAAAATATGGAAGTTTCATCAGCATTTAAAGTACATTTAGCACTCTGTTTCTTACGTATATTGTTACGAAAACAGGCAGAGAAAACAAAGAATTCATGCATGTCGTGGTCAGCATGCGGAAGAGTGTCAGGAACCAAGTTCAGATAAAGCTATAACTGTCATTTAACAACAGAAAAAGACAATCTTCCACAAAAAAAAAAAACAAGCACAAAAAAGGGTTTTTTCTTTTTTAAAGGGGGGGGAGGAAGAGTGGCAAGAAAAAAGTTAGGCATTTTAATGGACTGCACTACAAAGCTGTATCATGCTTAAAAATAATCTGCACCAAGTAGGCAACCTTGGATTTTTTGATTTTAAAAAATGATAATTTTAAGTCTTCAGTTTATGTTATGGCATCCACTTACTTGAACACTGACTGCCTAAAGTAAAATATACCTTCAAGCAAATGCCTAAAACTGAGTTACTGAAGCCCGCAACACTTGGTGCAGTAGCAGAGTTTGCTTCTCTCTCCCCCTGCCACTGCATGGCAGGCCTGGCAGCTTCAGGACTGCCCGATGAGCCAAGACAGAAGAGGAGGCTACAAACAAGATGGGCTTTTTTATGAAGCACAGAATTCAACCCTCTATATAACTGTGTTGAAGAAACCTCTCCAGATCTTTTTTTTTTCCCTGCACAACATACACAGAAGAAGAAACACTTGCCACTGCTGTAACTTATATACCCAGATTTCTGGGTCCAGTGGGGTACTCATATATTGCTTGGATCCCATCTGCTGGTTAACTGATGTTGTGGAACAGACAGATTATATACATTGGGGTTTTTATCCAGAATGACAGAAATTCCTTAGAGGAATATGCTTTATTACTTCCTCTGAATCTCTTCTCTAAAACTCATTTTCAAGGAGTTTCAAGCTAATTCTGGAATTCTGGCATCCAGTCAGTGCTTACTGAGAAGAAGGATATATCAGCCAAGAGGGCAAAGGACAGCAGTCCAGCAGGATAAACAACTAACATGGGGGGGGGGGGGGGGGGGGGAAGAAAATAAAGCAAACTTCTGATATACAGCATATCATCCTAGCAATCACATTTTCTTAGTCATCCCTTTGTACACTTCTGTGGTTAAAAGTGGCTTAGTTTGCTTCACCATGAGATGCTAAATTAAGTCAACTCAAATTTGACCCTCTTTACAACTCAATCCAGCAAATTCACACTGATGTCAGAGAAGATTCTTCTATTTTTGCACATTTTACAGATTAAGAAATTAATTACGGATGTACTGCTCCAGACATATTTCAGATTTAATCAGAAGCAACAGTTATTGACACCCAGCAGCCTTCAAACTGTCATGTGTGCAGCTGGGGTTTAGCTCAGCATTTCTCACTACTAAACCATGCGGTGCAGGAGCAACTCAAGAAAAATACTAAAAGGACCACTGCAATTCCTCTCTCCTGCCTACTTAGATTATTTTCCTTTATAATAGGACCTCTTGCACACCATCGCTGTGTTGCATTTATTCTACAAGCCAAATGGCTTGCTCTAGACCCAGGCATACAACATATATGAAATACAGAATCAAGAAAGAGCTCAAGCCCTGAAGTAGTTGGGAAAAAGAGGTGCAGGCATGAGCCAGCCATGGGAATAACCACCCATAACCACTCTTTCCAACAAGCGACCTTTGCTACAAAGAGACAAAATCAGTACAATGACTAATTATGCGGTCAAACCATAGGACGCAGAGCAACATTTTTCACAGTTGTTTTTGGAGATGGAAGGTTCCTAATGTAATAGAAAAAGGTTAGATTTACTGCAGAACTGGTAGTATTTCATCAGCACATTCACTGATGCTTTCTGAACTGAGCACAAGTATTCACAGACGATTTGGAAAAAACTACAGGCCAGTGAACCCAGGGCACCTGTTAAAACTGGTCCACCTTTTTCTGAAGATATAATGTCTGTAGAGGGAGGCCTGGAGAAGGAAACATGGTTCAAGCAACAATAAATGTATAAAAATACTATATGCCAATAAGGACAACAAATAGATAAAAACATGTGCTTCAAAGTCATGCTAAAGGTTGGGTTTCGTTGTTGTTGTTTTTCTTTTTTTAATGTATCTGCTTGCTGAAAATAACAAAGTCATAGTAAAGTCATTCTGAAAATGACTACACAGAAACTACTATACAAAGCTTCTCATAATGCAAAATGCCACCTGTATTTCATACTTCCCTATGCTTCAAAAACTTGATTTACTGCTTTATGAAACCTTGCTCCTTGTTCACAATGAGGATGGCCAGTCCAGGCAGCAAGTTGTTTCCACCCAATGCAAAAATAACAAGCTATGCCTCTTACTTCACATATAAGGCAGCAACATGAAGAAGTTATAGTACTAGACCTACGTTGTCAGATGCAGAACAAATATACAATTACAAAATTTCTTTAAAAAAATATCTTGGAATACAGGAAGACAAGAAATACGCAAGTTTAGATAAGTATACAATCTAACAGCTCATCCTCTCACCACTTGGAATTACTCTTCTACTAAATACAGTTGCTTTACAGCTTAAGAAAGCCGTATTCTAAGTATCAGATAAATTGTTTCTTCAGTGTTTTTCCTCTTTGCTGATGAAAATACTGTTCTGCTTACCCTCAGAAAAGCATGGGTTGGGGGATTAAACAACACTTTCTTTTTCCATTCAGAAAAACTGCCTCAATAAAAGCATGCAGAAGACAGCCTGGCCATCAAGAAATAGCTAGAGCTTGTCTTTCCATGCTGTCTCTCTTTACTGTTCATGCTGTTTCTTTCTCCTATGCTTATCCCCACATATGAAATCCTGAAGTCATCAGCACGTGACCAATGGAACTTGCATTCTCAAAAGTATAGAAGGTCTCAGAATTACTGATGTCTCCTTTTATGGAGCTGCTCTGCAACTTAAAGCCTCAGAAAGGCCTGGCTGATGCAATACCCCTCATAGAGAACTTTGGTAGAATATGCTCCAGAGCCAAATGTAAGGGTGTTTTTACTTTTGGTTTTGTTTTGGTTTCTAAATAGCATTGCCATTTAGAAATAAGAAGCACTGATACTGCTATAGCTCCCTCTTGAAGCATTTTCAACCAAGCAATTACTGATTATGCAAATATAATTACTGTAGCTAGGCATTAGATAACCACATTTTCCATACCCTTATTTTCCAGTATTGGAAAATGCCCTGCCTCCTTTCAGTTATGTTTTTCAATTATTATTATAAGGAAAGCAAGTATCAAGCATTCCTTTCATCTTTCCAAAATGGCTAGAATCAAGATAAAAAGCAAGGGGTGATCACTATTCTGATCTAGTCTGATCTGATCCAAGATCTGGCTCTCCTTCTCCCTTGTTTGTATTCAACTCCATCCTGCAAAATAGGAAACCAAGGATATTTTAGCATGGTCTGGCTGCTCCACAGATGTCAACCACCAGCACTGGAGAGACCAAAGAGCATAAAAAGAAACTTTACATAGCACCACTCATGCAACTTCCTAACCATGACTACATTACATTATCTATAATTTACTTTTTGTCTGCAATTGAGAGGCAGTCAGTCATACGTACACACTTACAGTTATGATACATTGATGCAAACACATATGGCAGCAAAAGACATGGAGCTGTTGGAGCAAGTCCAGCAGAGGGCCACGAGGGTGATCAGGGGACTGGAGCACCATATGAAGACAGGCTGAGAAAGCTGGGGTTGCTCAGCCTGGGGAAGAGAAGGTTGCATGGAGACCTCATAGCAGCCTTCCAGTATCTGAAGGGGGCCTATAGGGATGCTGGAGAGGGACTCTTCATTAGAGATTGTAGTGACAGGACAAGGGGTAACGGGTTAAAACTTAAACAGGGGAAGTTCAGGTTAGATAGAAGGAAGTTGTTCTTTACTGTAAGGGTGGTGAGGCACTGGAATGGGCTGCCCAGGGAAGTTGTGAATGCTCCATCCCTGGCAGTGTTCAAGGCCAGTTTGGACAGATCCTTGGGAGACATGGTTTAGTGTGAGGTGTCCCTTCCCATGGCAGGGGAGTTGGAACTGGATGGTCTTAAGGCCCTTTCCAACCCTAACTATTCTTACTGCAACATAACCAACTTCATTTATAATTCAAGTTTATTTATGACTGCTCTTTTCAAGTGAGCATCTATTAAGCTGCCTCCATTCACATGCGCAACTTTAAGTTATTTCTGTAATTTGAACAGCTCTCACTTGCACCTGCTCAAAATTTCCCCAGCGGTGGTTCCTGCCATCTAAAAAAAAAAGTATTTTAAAAAATAATTTTCCTGAAGCTGGGAGGAGGTGTGGAACAGGAACAAACTAAGCAGGAAGAATGGAGCTTAGTGGTCCCCAGTGACAACATCTACTGCTTTTTAGTAGATTTTCTAACCAGACCCTCTCCATGAGGGTTTTCCTCATTAAGTCTCCCAGCTGCTTGACTCTTGACTGATTTTTACTTCTCCCACAGTTTTTCTGGGGCTTTGCTGCAGAACAGGCTCGCTCAACCACTTCAATGAGCTTTAAGTGCAGTTGTATTTTGGACAATTAATTCCTACTGTTTGAACTACCTAAACCAAAACTGATTCCTTACTGTACCAGCTCTGAGCAGTGGCTACCTACAGACTTAAGTCAACCCTCCTCTTCCCAGACTACCATACAGAAGAGGTGTAAGCAACTAATCCACTGTAAAACTTTTTCTGGTTATTGTAATGTCTCATCAATACTTTGCACCATGCCTCTACTCACTTGTTGGCACATCTTGTGCTTTCATAAGCAGCTCCTCAGAAAGGTTGGGGTTTTGCTGCAAGCATTCTCTGCCATTGTGGGGGGCTAGCAGCTATCACAAAGTAATTAAATCAATATAAATATAAACACAGCTTATATAATTTTTACATCTTTTATTTACTTCAAGCAAGACTCAGCTTCCTACAGTGCTCTTTCTCATCAGAGATGGTGTCCTGAATTCAGCAGGGTTTTCTCACAGTTCCATTACTCTAGTTGAGCTGAGAGATCTGTATATAGGAATAACAACGCTGGTGTTATATCAACAAAGATGTTGAAGTTTGTTCGACAAACTATAACCTGAAGAGAATCCATTGGTCAATCATCTACAGATTACCAAGTCACTTGCTAATTCTTTCTTGCATTCTATGTAATCAAATGCAAAGAAGTTAAAATTAACTATTAATGGAGCTAACCTATAGAAGCAATGGTTGTGGCCATTACAGAAGTATTATACAATTCAAAAAGGTCAATATTCATATTCTGAGTTAGCATTTAAATATAGCTCTTGGAGCTTGGAAACCCCTCTTAGTCCATCATGTATTTTTACTCTTTAGTTTCTCAGAAGAGGTACAAACAGTATTTTCTATCCAGATTAATGTGACAGGCATCAGTCTAGGTGGGGTAACTTGTAAATATATCATTGTACTTGCTCAGCGATATAACTTATACCAAAAATCACTGTTTCAAGTTAATTACTACATCTTTAATTTCATATATATGAAAATAAACACAAGAGTATCTGTGTTTTAAATAACCCATCTAACCTGACTGCACTTCAAAAAATTTATTCATTCTTTTTATGACAGAGCTGGGGGAGAGGGAAAGTGTGTTTAATTCCATTAAAAATTCTTAAACAGTAAGAGCTGGAAAAAAGAAGTTAAAAAAAAAAAGAAAAAAGTATCTATCTACCTAAAGCCACCACCTCTCTTATAGACAGAGCTGTGATGGTACATCCCCAGTCACTACAGCTAGGGACTTCTGCATGGTTCATGTGAAAGTATATAGAATCATTGAATCATAGAATAGTTAGGGTTGGAAAGGACCTTAAAATCATCTAGTTCCAACCCCCCTGCCATAGGCAAGGACACCTCACACTAAAACCATGTCTCCTAAAGTCTCTGTCCAAACTGGCCTTGAACACTGCCAGGGATGGAGCATTCACAGCTTCCTTGGGCAACCCATTCCAGTGCCTCACCACCCTTACAGTAAAGAACTTCTTCCTTCTATCTAATCTAAACATCACCTGTTTAAGTTTTAACCTGTTACCCCTTGTCCTGTCACTACAGTCCCTAATGAAAAGTCCCTCTCCAGCATCCTTATAGGCCCCCTTCAGATACTGGAAGGCTGCTGTGAGGTCTCCACACAGCCTTCTCTTCTCCAGGCTGAACAGCCCCAACTTTCTCAGCCTGTCTTAATACAGGAGGTGCTCCAGTTCCCTGACCGACCTCATGGCCCTTCTCTGGACTTGTTCCAACAGTTCCATATATCCACTTTGATTTCCTAGAGGAGAAACAGCAGCCAGCTCACTGTCCTCTTCCAGGTCTAGCCAGAATAAAGTTATTATGCAAATGTGCAAGTATTATATTAAAGCCCCAGCATTGTTCCCTATGACCTGGAACAAAGAAGGCTCTGCTGATCTACTCATTTCAGAAGCTATTTATCTTGCATTAAAAAAAAGACTAATCAGTGATCAGAAGCATTATAATACTAAATTGTTCATTCATTTATATAAAGAATTAAATCACCTATGGAACGACTAAGGAAGAAACCAACTTAAAAATAATAAAGAATAAGCCATATGAATGAACAACAGTAGAATCGATACACATTAATCTTCAGACAAGTAAGTAGCATAGCTTTTTGGAACTCTATAATGTCACTATGCTCCAAAGGAAGCATTTGCACAACATTAGTGTTGCAATAAAGCTACACAATCTTACCCTGAAACTTGCAGCTTCAGAGTGGGCCCCAGAGCTTTTAGAGTTATTTTCCCTTCCTTAAAATATCACCACGGTAATTTCAGTAGCTTCTGTCTCCCCTCTATTCAAATTATAAGAATCAAACGCAACTCTTGCAGAAGAACTCTTTTTTTCTTAGGAAGAGACTTTCAAAATTTGTGACCCCAAGAAAACTCAAGTTTTTATTCTGTTTTTCTCATCTATATCCTGGTTGAGTTTTGTTAGTTCTAAGAGTTCTCCTGTTTATGCAAGACAGTTTTTACACAAGTCTGATCCTGATGGCAAATACCACTACTGCCAGTGAAGACAAGAGCACTCTGCACCTCCCAAGATCAGCTCATGGGAAAGTGCCTTCTATTTGACTCCACAAAAGCATACTTATAAATAAAACTCTTAAACGTTTTCCCTCTGCATCTATTTCTTGCCGTCTTTGTAGAAGCAAATGGCATATTAATAAACAGGCAAGTGCTGTGCCTACCCCCAGTATCCTCTGTGAGGCCCCTCCAGAGCTAATGGGTATTGCAGCACAGACTCTCCCTCCCATTTTATCCTTCCTCTAACACCACAGACCCCCATTCACCCACGCACACACAGAGGTAACCACAAGGATCGGGACTTAGCCTATACATTTTGAAAATGCAACACCCAATATAAACTATTTATTGCTGTAAACGATGATCAATACAGTGAACATGAGCAAGCAATAAAGACGCTAAAGCTTAAAAAGATTTCACATTCATAAGCTGACAGTCGGCTTCATACTTTAGGTCACTTCAAGCTGCTGTGGGCTGGAAAGTTTAATGTGAGCATGCTGTGCCACACGTGGGAGGACACTAACCAAACCACAGACACCAGCAAACTTTCAAACTAAAGAGTGTCGCTGCTAAAACAGACAAAAAGAGAGAAATGTGAAAGGGAACATTCCACAGCTCCAGCAGATATGAGGATGCTAACAGTCCGCACACTGATAACAATTCATACCATTATGACCAAATCTGTGCCAGCTTTGTGGGAGCTGTGTACTCAGGAGAAACATCGATGTGGAAATTTTCAAACCAACAAACTAACAGGACATCTCACTTGCACAAACTAGGTCCTTTCAACTACTCCAGTGACGAGAAGCACTTTAACACCTACATTCATTATCTTGCCTTCATCTCAACGAATTTCCCTTGCCTAAAATGCCATCCAGAGGAAAAAAAACTCTAGTCTGATGACATCTTCAGTTCAGGTGAAATACTCTGTCAGCATGAGCTGACTGAAACCTGCCTGAAGTACCTTACCTGCTATCAGTCATTCTCTAACACAGCAGTAAGCCTGCTCCAGTCAGTGCCAGTCTGCCCTAATATCTCCTCCCAGTTCAGAGACATCTGACTATGCATTGAGAAAGAATTCATGAGCGCAAAGGTTAGAGGCACACAAGGAGAAAGAAGATAAACCAAGAGTACTTGGTGGACCACTCTGGTGGTCGCAGTAGCTTGAATGCTATTTCTGCGTGGTTTGTCATGTTGGCTAACTCAAGAGATACTGAATAAAAGTGCTAAGCCACTCTGCACAAGGAGTGTGTAGGACACCAGGCATACTGTTAGAGCTGTAAAGTGAATACTCCTTTCCATTACAACTGCTCACCTGAGATTTCCAATTTCAGTGATAAGGTGGACTCGCAGATAAACTCTAAGGTTTGATTTTCCAAACAAGTCAGCTAAAAGCCTGAATGCACCACATGTTTGGAAACAAACTCCAGAGCATTTTAAGTTGAATATGCAAGATACAAGCCCATTTTTGACAGAAAACGGCCAATTGTAACTTAACATATGCATGGCCCTAAGTATTTCCACAAATGCCTCCTTGGATTTCAAACTGTGCTCCTTTCAGGATTAAAAAAAAAAAAAAGAAAGAAAAAAAACAGTAATTTGGAAAAAGTCATACTAAATTTTTTGCTAAATTTTTGCAGGTAAAAAGTACAAAAAACCATTCTAAATGAGTTTGATATTTTTAGTGTTGTTACTGCATTAAACATTTAATTTTCAGACAAGCAGATTTACTTCAAAATTGCTTAACTTTGCTTATTAATTTCCTACAGATTAACATTTTCCGATTTCCTAGAATAAATTAATTCAGAAAAACAAACAGACACGTACCTGGGTATGCTGAGCTTTCAAACCACACAAAATTGGAAAGAGGCTTCCTAATAAAATATTTCACCCTAGAGTTTCCTCACTAGACCTCTACATGCTTTTGCTATACAACCAGACTACCTGGAGAAGTTACACTGCAATCAATGACTCCAGATGACACCAGTAAGCATAGTGCAGGAGTCCTCAAGAGAAAGGGCCAATTTCAGCAAACAGGCCTACTACCTCCCACTTCCAAGTTGCCGTAGTTACTACTGTCCGTGTAAATCTGTGTAAAGCTAGCTCAGTAAGCCTACAGTACCTATTTGAGAACCCTGTACATAGCTCGAATCTGACTGTAGCATATTCAGTTTTATAGTACATCTCCATATTCAGAACAGGAAGATATTTTACTTCTTCCTGATTTTTATACACTCCTGATCAGTACTCTCTGCTTGGATAGTGATTCAGTTATGTCTTACTACAATGAATTTTTGTCTTCACTACAAACAATACATTAAGATCTTGTTAGCCACTACTGCAACATCAAGGAAAAAACACAGAACATATTCTTCCCAACAATTAAGCTGATAAACTGTTAAAGGCTTCATGAAACATAAAGCATTAACTCAGCCTTTTCTATTGTTATAATTATTGTTAGCCCAATATTGCACAATAATACAATAATGGCATTTCCCTAACACTTACTAAGTAACAGAATTTATGCTTCAAAAAGCCAAATCCAGAAGCCAACTCACTTTAAACCGGATATTTGTCTTTTCTGACAACATTAAAAATTCATCTCCAGGCTGCTTAAACCAAGTCAGTTCCTGATGTATCTTTATTTGCAAACTTTTTAATGCCCATCTTCTTAACCAGCATCAATACACCTTCTGGATTTTTTTACCAAACAGCATGATGCCCAGAAGAAGCTAAGCCATAAAATCCAAGGTTCTATTGGCTTCCTACAAAAAATAAGTTTTTCATGACATTACTTATAATTGTAGAACTTTGCGCAGGTGACTTAAACCAGGACTTTCCTTCCTGAGGTTTCTATGCTTTGAAACCAGTCTTAAAATTGAGCCTCATCACTGATTCTGTAGATCACACACTTCCTCCATGACCTACAGTTCAGCAATATTTCTACGTGCAGAAGCTACACTTCTCATGGCAGCAGTGCAGCTCCAGCTTCACTGTAGGCACTCTGTACCATGACAGGGTGCCTGAGCTGCTTGGAAACACATATAAAAAGATTTAAAT
Organism: Pezoporus wallicus; assembly: GCF_028554395.1. Lineage (NCBI taxonomy): Eukaryota > Metazoa > Chordata > Aves > Psittaciformes > Psittacidae > Pezoporus > Pezoporus wallicus. The sequence goes on from NW_026642638.1 coordinate 889,226, forward strand.
AGGTTATAAGCAAGTTTAAACAAGATTTTACTCTGTTGCTGGCAGTCATGTTTATTAGATGATTGTGTAATGCTGCAGGTAGGTATATGGCACTTTGTCAAGACAGGACATAAGAAAAAAATAGAGAAAAGCACTTCTATAATGTGCAGTTTCTGGTCAAAGAGCAAGCAATCCCCCCCACCACCACCACTGACTGCACAGTGCAGGGTCAATTACATCTCTCAGTAGAATTTACAAGAACAACGTTTTCTATGGTTGACTGCTTTCTGTTGTTATAAATGTTCCACTTCTGTCACCAGACACACCAAGTACCTAATTCTGTCACCTTATTTACAATCCCAACTTGCCCACGCTTTGAGAATTGACTAATCTGGTTTACGAGATCTATTTTAACCTTGTTTTTAAAAAGAAGAGGTAGGATTGTTCACGTGACCACAAACAAGGCTCTTCGTGAACCCACTCTATGGCATTCCCATAGAAGTTAAAATGGAAAAAAAAAACCTACAAGACTTCAGTTTGGCCAACAACCACACTGGGAATTATACACTTGCCTAGAGGAGCAGAACTCAGCCATCCTTGGCAGACTGCTACCATGGCAGTTATATGATTAATGTGAGGGTGTGGGATCCTCTTGGCTTGGGATTTCCATGTTTATCTTACCAATCTAGACTTTGAGTATTGCCAAACCTGAAATAAGATCAGTCCATGCCTACCCTTTCATCTGTCACATCTTTAAATTCTATCAACATACACAGTAGTTATAGTTATTTCAGCAATAAGCCTCCAACTATCCAGAGGGGCCAGAATCATTTCTATCCCTAATCATTTTTATTTTTATATAAATCTACAATCGACAACTGTCTTACTGCAAATACAAATTTACAACCACCATCACTGGCTTAAAAAAGAACCCATCCAACCAAATAATAACCAAACAACTGATAAAACCTGCAAACTTTTTCCATTTCAGTTGCCCAGTGACACAAAGGAATAAGTATTTCTGTGTCACAGAGATCTTAGTCACACAGTATTTTTTTTCCCAAATAGAGACCAAGTACTGCTGACAAAAATCCCCAGTGTGCCCCTCTAAGATCAAAGCTCATTATTTTCAGACAATACTGCTAATAAACTAGAATCACAGAATATTAGAATGCTGATTAATGTTTAAAACAATCTGAAGTGGGAGGAACAGTGAACATGAGAAGAGTTTGAGGTTGGAGCCAGTTTAACAACCTTCTGCTGTCAGCAGTCAGAGCATCCTGTCCTCCACTACCTGGCACCGGCCCCAGTGCTTGTCAGATCCTGCACCAAGCTACACAGCTTGCTATCCCAGCAGAACACTAATCCAGCCAAAATAAACCCAATCTTTCCGCTGATTAGCAAGTTTTTCTCAGAGCAGTACGGACTCCAAGTATCAGAACCAATGTAAGTGGATGTGGAAGGCCTGCAAGGCTAGGACATGGAAGAGACAGATGTGTCAGTTTCAGCAGCAAACTGGTGGGGTAGCATAGGTGTAATGTGTATTTTCAACCCAACTGTCCTTACCTTAGGCTGGAGCATTTTATGAAGTAAATGTACTACGGGCAGCCCTGCTCCATCTCAGTGCCAATAAAACTGAATTTTAGCCCCCTCTCAGATAAACCTCCTTGAAGAGTATTTTAGCCAGAGAACATTACCTGCAGGGGAAAGGGAAAGCTGGAAGCCGTAACTTCTTAAATGCCAACAACTAGACCTGCAAAACCTGTTAGTGACAGTTCTATTTGACCTGAATGTCAGGTGACACAGAATAAGCATGCCAGACATGTTTCAGATGCCTTCTTAGTGTCATGTGTGTCCCTCCCCCTCCACCCCCCTCTCCCCATTTATTTTCTGGGGGTGAAAGCATTAAAGGAAGGGGAAAAAAAAATAAAAAACAAAAAAACAAACCACCAAAAACCCACAAAGAATAAATCCCCACCAGAATTCTAAAACAAATCCATATTTTAACTCCACAGTCAGCAAAAATACACAAACACCTATTCTAAGGCAGATTGGAAACTGGCATAACAGCTGGACTCAGAGGCTGACAGTCAGTGGCACACAGTCTAGCCATAGGCCTGTAACTACCACCCCCATCACTAAAGACCTGACAGGGCAGTCTGGGGACAGGCGATTTTGATGAAACTGAGTCTGGAGCTCATTTGAAAAACATGCTGGTCTGAGGATTTGCCCAGTTTACACTACTGACTTCTGGTGTAACTGAACTTACACAGGAAGTGGTAACAGGGACAGGTTGTTTGTGCCATCAAAGATAAACTGCTTCCAGCTTCATTTCAGTCACTAGGTTGCATGATCCACTCTAATGGATCTCATCTCTAATGACTTGTTCTGCAACGCACAGCTCCTGTCAAATGCTGTCCTCTTTGAATTCAGTCAATTCCTATATGTGAAAGTAATGGCTTTCACAGTAAACATGGCTACAAGCAACTACAATTAAGTTTTTCTTCCATTTTCCCCACTTTGTGATCTTTTATGGCTCTAGAGAGAGTAAGAAATCAGTTTTGATGACCAGCTATAAAAGCTGTTTAATCTTATTTCTCGCATCTGGCCATATACTACTACTCTGATTAAGAGCCAGTTGACTATCAGATAAGTTATATACACATCTGTCAATCTGCATTATAAATAAGAGGGAAGAAACTGCAGCTCACGTTCATTGCAACCCATGGCCATTGCCCCCATCTGCTCCTGACAGCATGATAAACAATAGGAAAAAAGCCAATAGCATACAAAACCAAAAAGGAACAAAAGTCACTCTACAGTATAAACCTGTGTGTCCTACCTCAGCTCGACCTTCATAGTATGTTAGCATAGACTTTGTAAGTACAAAAAGCCTCTCTTTGTAGTTTAAGGGAGAAGTCCTCTTCTTCTGCTGCGATCTTTTAATCAAAATCTCTTGTAGGATAGTAGTCGTATTCATTTCAGCCACTTGTCAACTGTTTCTAGCCATTGAATATCAGTTCCTGTGAAGACAAGAGGAATACATCATTACAATATCTTTGAAGCATCACAGAACTGGAGATTTCTGTAGCAAAAAGAGCTTCTTTTTGCTACCTGAATGTACAGAAAGCTGGAGCTGACCCTAAGCAGCTGGAAGTTTACAGAAATTAATTATTAGACAAGAAAATTCAGGCTTTGCTCAGCTGAGGGCTGCACTGGCACATTCCCAGGAAGCCAAAAGCTGCACATGACCAGCGTGAAGTAAGGGACACTGCAGCCTACATCACAGAAAACAGGGGTGAGAAGTCCGACATGTGCTCTAGGCAAACAGCAGCGTACAAATCCTCACCACTAAGTCCTAACGTGTCTCAAAGTTCTAACTGCTAAGGTCTGTGCATATACAAATGCCATTTGCAACACAGTTCATTATACAAAATGGAACACAAATCAGTAAAAGTAATTTTGAAAATTCACCCCAAATATATTAACGAAAATGTTCAGACATAGTTGTTAAGAAGATGGCAATTTGCGAACAGAAAATTAAAGCTTATTTTTCAGAAAGTGCTAGTATATGCCCTCCACCTTCTATTTAGAAAGGCTTCATGCTGACCATCAACAAGAAGTAATTTACTTCTGACAGCTGATTGCTGAGTAACATCAAGCTGCTTTAAAGTTTTACACCATGATTCATACCTGTAGGACAGACTTAGGAGTACATAAAACAAATGCACCCACAGTTACTTTGTTTGCAAATCTGGCTTCAGCGTTCTGCCAAACACATTGTCAGGCGATCGCTGTTCTTTGCAATGCTGCCAGCTTAAACACAGCTGACCTCCTACTCATATGTTCACTGCCTCTCTGCTACTCTGCCTTATGTGGGTGCAAGCGTTCCTCCTGCTGGGCTGGAAAGCGGGACATAGGGAAGGGATCCAACCAGGCATTTCATCATGCAGCACAGATGGCTGCCTGCAGAGACTTAACACATGAGGTGGCACAGAGACAGGAATCAAAGATGTGGGAGAAGTGATGCGGAATCTCTTCTAGAAACCTTTCCCCCCCATCACCTTCCCCTTTGCTATCTTTCTGGCAGACCTGCCAGCCGCCACCTCAAGCAGTGCTCCAAAGCTGGGACATGTTGCTGGCACAGACCTGTACCGCAGCTCAGGCTAGAGCAGCATGGCTGCAGACTGAAGCCATAGGCCAAAGAAGGAACAGCATCATCTGCTGAAGCACCAGTGACTACAACGATGATCTCACTTGTGTGTATTTGTGAAGGGGATGGGGGCATAATCCCAGCCAGAACCCTAGATAATCACTGCAGACCTGGAACAGGTTGCTGAGAAAGGTGGTGGATGCACCCTCCCGAAGACATTCCAGGCCAGGTTGGATGTGGTTCTAGGCAACCTATTACACTTAAAGATGTCCCTGCTCATTGCAGGGGGGTTGGACTAGATGACCTTTGAGGGTCCCTTCCAACTCAAACTACTCTGTGATCTCTGTACCAGCAGGAAATTTCCCTCCAACCTATTAAGAAAAAACAAAGCAAAACAAAAGCCACCACAACCAGAACAAAAATCCAAACACTTTTTCCATTTCTCACAGGGATCAATTTAGGCACCTAATTAGTACTTAAATTATTTCAAAATTTACTGGGGAAACGTACATACATTTTTTTTCTGAGGCAACACAGCTTCAGCATGGACAAAACAACTGCATGACACAGTACTGTGCAGAGAAGTTTGAAAAACCACAAGCCTCCTTGCAATACTACCTTACAAAAGTAAAGTTTAAAGAAAATTACACGTAAGTAAATTCACTTTAGTGCCTCTCCTGCTTTGTGCCTAAACATGTCATTATTGGCTGTGGCAGAACATGAAGTGACACTCTCAGCCTTCCAGTCTAGTCCTGATACCGCGTTTACCTCCCTGTTTTGGCTAAATGAGCTTTCATATCCCACACTCCTGCCACTTCGCACAGCTGGATGTGGTTCTTCACCACTTTAAAATATTACTTTCTTCTCAAGGTATATCTCTGAATATGCTAAATAATTAGTCTCTGGTCTACAAAGAACTACAAAATAAGACCAGGTTAGGATGCATAATTAAAAGACTCTAATAGGATTGAAAATGGCGATTATTGTGAATAATCTCTTTTTGGTTTTTGTCTTCCTATACATTTTGTTCTTTACCTGTCACACTCTTTCTGGGAAGAGGACAGATATTTTTAACTGGTAAATGTCTTGAGCACATTTTTTAATTACTAAAGCTGTCTGCTTCTGTTTTATTGCCCTTCTAAAAACAATTTGGCAATCTTAAAGGTAATTCCAGAGAAAAGGGTACTACCATGAACTGAAAACACGAACATTGTATTAAAGTGAATTTTGAGTCAGTATTTAATTGAATTAAAAGTCAGTATTAACTTGCCATCACAGGCTCTCCCTCGCAAAACAATCTTTCTGTTCTCTATACTATGAAGTCTCTTATGACACTTCAGAAAAGCATAATTATTACCCATCTTAAAAATGGCAATCTCAGAAATCCCCAGGGTGCTACACTGGGGAAGGATTCAAAATTAACTGTGATTTCAAATCTCAATGCTAAAATATTTCATTTCCCTACCAGCCCTCTTTTGTCACATTAACATTATACAAGAAACAAAACAAAAATCCTTTTGACAAAAATTAGCATTAAAAAATAAAGCCATCAATAATGTAATTGGTCCATGTCTTCACCTTGTTGCTACACTGAATTATCTCTGTTACGGAGATCTCTGCAGATGAGAACCAGTTTCCCAGGTTAGAAGATCAGCTTTTGAATTTGCATCGGGTCACAGAAACCTGTTATATTTGTTTCTTTTTTCCAAGCCAGTGGCTCTAACCACATTCCTATTTCCATAAATAAGGTCCAAGATAACTGAACCTTCACCTAGTATTCTTAAAGTTCCTTTCCTAAATTGCAATACTTCACTGAGAAGCACCTGTAACGGCCACCCTCACCTCTTACCAAACCCGTACATCACTACTTTTTCTTCAGTGCAGTTTTAGAGATTTTCTGCACTTTTCCCTGCCCTTCCCCCCAAACATTTCACCGTTCCCAGACCATCCCTCAGAACATGAAGCTGTTTGCATGACACATTGTTATCTTGTTATAAACAGCACTGGGAGGTTCGTGCTGCCACCCATCCAAACCTTTCAGATCATCACTCCAGCCAAGGGCTTGCCCGGTTCCCTGCCAACCTGTTACACAGTAACAAATACGATCTAATTTGCAGAGATGCCGACGACTCAGAGTGATGACAGAATTATGATGTATCCCAAAGTAAGAGTTACACAATCTCACCTTTTTTTTGAGTGGGAAAACATCCTCAACTTTAAGTATCAAAAAGTCTACACGAGCTCGCACTATCCATCTTCACATCATACAAATAATCCCCCTGTACGGCATGAAGTCACCACACACCTTCCACAAAACAAAAGAAAACAACCGTTATGATAAATCTACTACATCAATATTGGTCAAGATGTACAAAGTAAGTTTGCACTTGTAAACAGAGCTTCTTATGCAAGCCACCTTTCCCAGTTTTCACTGGGTAAAACTGTGACACTAAGGGAGGAGGTAAGCTCAGCAGTTGCAACACTACCCACTTATCTCCTGGTTCTCACTCCCGGCTCCTGGACTGTATTTGTTTATTGAAACAATTAGTCACCAGAAACTGGTCATTAAGCACATGTAACATTCAAACATTAAATGTACGAAAGTCCCAACGGGAGTTCTAGCAAGCAGAGAAGAGAAAGTGCATCCCACTCTGACCAGGGTTTCTCTGATCCAAATGCATTTTCACGCACAACACATAGCTTTGTATCACACATAGTCATGAAGCGTTTCAGAAGAAAAAAGGCATTCTGAAAAACACACTTACATGCAACAGTCATACAACGAACACCAACAGAAAACATTTGTCTGTGCCTGAAAAGAACAACTCAAGCTGGAACTCTTTTCCGAGTCCTGACACCTCCTTAGTGATGGTAACATTTACCTAAGAATTTGGGTTTTTCAGTGCAAAATTTTAAAGCTAAGGTGATGGGCTGCCATGTAGGCCAGAGTCCCTCTAAGAAATCAGCATCCTCAGGTTTCTGACTTGGGTTTCACCATGAACCCTGCACAGCCGCTCTGTTTCAGAGTTTGGGCCCATCAATCCAAATTTGTAGCAAGTCCAAGTCTTCATATTTAATATTGAAAATATATCACCTACTGCAGTACATTAAAATTATGTAATATTCACTAACTCAATTTAAAAAGGAAACCAAAATGTCAATTTTAAGTACACAGATGGTACCTTGAATTTTGACTCAAACCTGTAACTCTTCCAGAATATTTTTTCCTCCTTTTTTGGATTAATTCATCTCAATTTGCTGATCAAGTTTATAATGTATCCCTGAAAACAGCTGCAGTGGGGCAAGTGAACGGGCAGCACACTGCCGCTCTGGGCAGAATGCAGAAACAGTGCAGGAGGAAGAAGAAAAGGAGAACTCCTTACCCTGTTTTTTCTGCTGAAGCTGCTGTTGCTTTACCATGGAACAACAAACTGAGTTACATGTGAATAGTTACTTACATGAGTATCCAGCACAAGCTTATTTGAATAATTACTACCCAGTGCAAGCAAGGATTGCAAAATCTGCTCATGCTTCATATATTAGAAAAGTCTTTTTGCTCCACTTCTAAGGCTGCAGATCCAAACTCAAAAAAATAAAATTCAACTGAATAAAAGACAACTGTTATTAATCCCTGTTCAAATGGTAAATTCCACAGAAATACAAATTAATATGCTTTCACATAACTCATCATCATTTTAAAATTGAAACTGAGGGGGAAAATACTATAATGACATCTGAAAAGTATCATGTCAGAAAAAAGGGAAAGTGAGAAATACTTGGATTTGCTTTTTTTCCTGCCTTTTTTTTTTCCCCCAGCAGTCTCAGAAACCACTCCTATCATATGCAAATTGCATTGTTTTTAACTGAAAATGCAACTTTTGAATAGATTTCAAAATTATACCCAAAGGCTTGCAACACCTTAGTCTCTGTCTGAAAGTAAGCCAAAGAATAACTGGCTAATTTTATATATAATCAGGCCCTTTGAAAATAAAATTCATATTTGCCTGTATGAAGTTTAGGTTAAAAAGTAAACAGACTAAGGAGTGACTTGGTGACAGCTTTGACTGAAGATTCCGAGATAAGCATGTGCTGTTGCAAAATATCCTTTGTTCAACTGAAGGCTACTCACGTACACGCACAGGAGGAGAATTTCATCACAAGCAGCACAGGTTTTCCAAAATTCCTCAGAAACAGGCTCCCTGCATTTGACAACACACAAGCATCTGTTTCCTTGTGGTGTAACAACTTCAGTAGGGGGGGGGTAACTGAAGTAAATAATGCTGAAAAAATGATGGTCCCTCTTTGATAACATCAGCTGGCATCAAGGTGGTTCATCACACCAAACTGGACCATCAACCATCACAAAACAGAAATAGAGACAAAGTGCACAAAATAGCTGGTAAAAAATGGCAAAAGCAGCAGAAGGGTTTCTTTCTCCTTACATGATGAGTTGAGATTTAGGAGAACGATATGTACATGTCTGCAAATCATTTGTAAACTCACCTATTGCCTGCTATTGTGACACCCTGGAAGCAGTACAACTCAATGACCAAGTTATCCCTTTCACAGCTTTATAGTGCCCCTTCTTCAATTTCCTCATTAATACATTTTATTTTTTTTAGGAGAGGAACCTCTGCTTTATGAAACAAGAATTATACTATTACCATCCATGATGTAGAATATATGTTGACACGGGCATTTTTTAATTTCGATGATTTACTGCTAACTTTGAGTTAGCAACACTATGGGATACCACACAAAGGACAGACTGATCGACTTGCACTGCCCTTAACAACTTCTTATGGTTTTATTCATTCCTCTACAGCTGACTATTTGTAGTGTTTCTTATTTATTCCACATAAAAGCTGTGCAATACCTATAAACTTGCACCGACTATCTTGCCTTCAGTTTATTATGATCAAAACCCTGTAGCATTTGTAATGTTCTCTGCTGGAAGAGAATACAGCTGAAACTTAGTTTGGGACACAGGAAAGCAAGGCGCAAAAAAAAAAAGACTTTGAAACATCAGTTAAAGGAACACAATCCAAACATTTTCTCAGCTTACTGACCTCCTGCACACTCAGCCACCTGAACTTTCTACAGATAAAAAAAGCTTTTGAATGTGTCACTGCCTCAAGAAATAGTATTGGTGATAGAGCAGATGGTCAGCTCTTCCATTGTATGCTGTCCCCAACTTCTTGTATTTGTTTTGTTAGTCACAAAGTGTTATGAGTTTATCTTGCGATTTCATCAAGGACTAGAAAGTCATCTTCATTTCGCTATTAAAGATAAGCAAAACCCACTGCTAAAGAGTTGCAAATCTTCCTGAACATGAACTTGCTCCCCCCTCCTGTATTTAGTGTCTGCAAAGCGATGTTGGTATGGCTTTATCACCTCCAAGACTGTGTTTCTGCCACTCTTTCAACACTTGTGAAAAGTCTTTGCTGTTCTTCACCATCATCGATATAAAGTTTAAGCCCTACCTTCATGCACCCCGTTTTTCTCACACAGATTAAGAAAATAATGTGAAAAAATGACGGTTTATGTTGTTGGGGAGGGGGGGGAAAGGTCTTTATATGCGTATGCACATATAGAGAGTAGCTGTAGAGAGTAGCTGTAATTCATCCTATTGGGAAAGGTAATCAAAAGTGTATGCAAAACCACATGCAGAAACCCTTCAACAGCAAGAGGATTTCAAATACTCTGCCAGTCTAGTCTTTTTAGGCTTGAGGATTTTAGATACTTGTGTAACCACATACATAATGTGGCATTACCCTCTCTTCAACCCACATACAGCAGTTAATTGTTGCTATTATTTCCATAAGAATTCTATTAGCATTAGCTACTATTGTTAAATTCCACTCCAGCACCCAAAGTTACCTCCTTATTTTTGGAAAAGCTTTCAAGGTGGCCTGACACAACTGAACAGCGCTTCCCACAGCAGGAAGCCAATTTCAAGTATTCTGCAGACAGAACTGACCTCTTCCACTGAGAATCTGTGGGTCTGGGCTCACCAGAAGCCATATGCCTTCTGACACAAACTAAAAAAATCCTGCTTAGCAGCAAGGTTTAGTCCATTCACACAGCTTCCAGGTGAGACCTTAACATATTTGATGACCTTAGCACACAGGCAGACCAAACTTTTACAAGATAAACTTATCCGCAGCTGGGCCTTCTGACAAAACCTCCTGCAACAGCCACCAAAATCACATGCAAGAGAATCAGGTATTTTTTCATTATCACACATTTGAGTCAAATAAAGGAAAATTAAAATTAGAGAATTAAAAAAAACAACAAAAAAAACAAACACACACACAGCCCACACCCCCCTTCTTTTTAGAGACTTCTTTCTGAGGGCAGATTTCCAATTTCTGAACAAGGGAAGCAGTGCTATCGTATCAATTTAAACAGCTGACTGAGGATGCTGTTGCTATCCATTTACATTGCCTTACTGCCATTTCCACGATGCCTAACCCACATTGCTCATGCAAGGACCAAATCCAAGCCTGACTAACATTTTTATGTACTGATACTTGATATTAACCCATAGAAGGGAGATAGCAAGTTTTTCTAGCTCTGAACTTTGTTGCTCAGGTTTATTTTCATTGTAAATACCACACAAAGTGGGGTGAAAATGGCAAGCTATTTTTTCCTGCTGACATACACCATCTCTTACCTGCTGTGGTGCCATCACCAGGACTTCAAGATGCTGCAAGGAGCGCTGACTGCAGCAGGCCAAATAAGGCAGGGCATAAAGAGATTTGTTTCTTCATTTATGCAGTATAAAGGTCTGGTGAAGAATATTAGTTTGGTTTAATTGCACAGATATAACTGGTCCTCAGATGACAGAAAAGAGGAAAAACAATCAGCACAAACAAAAAAGGGAAGATTAGGGTTGGAACTGGGAGAAGGGAGGTGGTATGCTGGTCCTTTTTACCTGTGTATGTACTTTTGAAAAAACACGGTCCTCTTAGTTCTGGCAAGTATTTTCAAAGTAATGTTAAGAGAAGAACATGTAAGAACAACCTCCAAACCAGCATGGAATTGGTTTGGAGGAGCAGAAGCACAGAGAGAGCAGAGTCTATCTATTTCACTTCTACATAGACCGAGGCTACTCCACCAGTCCCTTCCTGGCCCTGCAGTGCTGGGTGGACATTTGGTAAAGCAGAGCTGCTGCCTCAGACTTGTTCCTAAAAGTCCCCTGCGATAAGAACAGACAAAACCAGTAACAACCACTTCCTAAAGAGAGAGACAAAGATGAGATTGGTTGAACCTAATTCTGTTTATTAAATCTAAAGCTCAACATTAAGTAGGCTGTCAATTGCTGTTGTACACAAACCTCAGAAAAGCAAATCAAATCTATGGGGAAGAAAGTCTGAAAAAAGGAAGAGAGGTCAACAGTGCCTGAAGCAATCTTTCTTCTTAATTCCAGTAAAGGAGACAGTTTAATTCCCTTTCTTCATGATCTGAAGTTTTCTAAATGTCATACAATCTCAGGTGAGTACATGACATATTACACAAAAATAAAATCAATCTATTTCAGTATTTGATACACACTTTTGACAAACTGCAACTAAAATACTGTAATACATACAAATTATGACTTGCTTTATGCACAGGGAATGACTAATACTTCCTCAGATACTTCTCTTTCCAAACACTTAGATAAACATTTTCCCCTAAACAACTACTTCTTCTCTGACCCCTAAAAGTTAACTAAAACTCTTTCTGTTCTACCAGCATACACGCCAAGTAACCGATACCAATACAATGAACCTAACTTTGCACCAACTTGAACACAATCATGGTTTTGTTTGTACCACTGGGCTGACATAACTTTTAAAGTGGAGAATGGTAGAAATAAGTCACCTATTGACCACCTGGGAGCACCTCTCCTCTGGTCCCAAGCCCATTCATTCTGGAGCTAGAACCAACAATAATATTTCAAACACCTAAAAGCAACACCCAGCCTCCTAGATCATTACCTGCGATCATCTTAAAAGCCGAAGGAAAGTTTTTCTGGCTTAAACGTATTTTGCCAGCAATGAGCAAACCTGAAATAACCCCTAAGGAGCCTGCCTGTTCTCCACACCGAAGAACTGCCATGTACATCTCTACAGCACAGCTGAAGCCACAGAAACCCTAGCTTGGCTCCTGATGGCAGAAAAGCAGTACCAGCACTACCTGGCACTTGCACTACTAAACACTATTCTGGAATTGCTCATTCTGGTGCAGATTCTGCTGCATCTGCTTATGATCCTAGCCAGCTTGTTGGTAGCTTCTCTCACCCAAACTCCACAGGAAAAAAAACCAACAGAAGAGCTCAAGGAGTCACTCACTCCTGGGTTTTAAACACAATTTTCAAAGAATGCCATGAACTGGATTGGCTTTAAATTTCATAACGGCTTTATGAATTAAAAATGTATTTTCCATGTCTCTTGAGAGTTATGTAGAAGTGGTATGTAGGTACATCTTACATGAAGGAGAAGCAGGCATCAACTATGACTTCACTTCAACCACTCTGTCTCAGGCTACCCTTAAATGACCTGATATGCCTTGCATATGTAGAAATACAGTTGGTCACAAAGAACCTGTAAATTTCTTCAGTGCCTGAAGGAAATCCAGCGATACAGATACACAGGGTTTGAAATACATCTTCAAAAACTAGCCTTTAGGTACAAAAGCTCAGCCTATGCTGTCCCTAGAAACCCTGCTAGAACACACATAACAATCTCACAGCTACTTAAAAATGTAGCAATTCACCCTTGCAATGTGCAGCTTATAGTACTATCAGTCAGATGAGTTTATTTGAGCAGCCTCATCTAATATAAGGTGTCCCTGCCCATGGCTAGTGGGGGTTGGAACTGGATGATCTTGGTCCCTTCCAACCCAAACAATTCTGCGATTCAGAGAAGTGTCTCAAAATTGACCTGAATCAAAAGAGCTTTATGATTTTAAGACACCCTGCAAATACCAGCTATGTATCTGCTGTTTATTGCTAGGGAAGCAACCTATTTACTGAGCAGCCTGTCACCTGCTTTTTGCGCTTGTATTTTATTCACAAATAATGTAAAGGAACTTCTTACTTTTTCGAAGAAACAGCCATCTCCCAAATTGATAGCAGGTTGTAGCTCTTTATCTGTCTTCTAAGATTATTTCTATCATTTCAATCAAGTAGCTTTTAGTTGGATGAAACAGTCTCATCAGAACCCAGGTATCCTTTTATCACTTCTGCAGTGCTCCTCAAGATATTCTTTCTTCCCTTTTGCAGCCATACAGAAACTATACTGCTTCCCAAAAAAATGGATAAAACTTGTAGCACCTGCAGCATAAAAGCCAGCTGAATGATTTAGTATCCACAGAATGACAGCTATACACGCATGCTTAAGCCTCACTGCAAAGGGATGGCTTGTGGAAAAAACAGTCCAGACTCATTTGTAATAAACTGGCTACATGCCAGCTAAAGATCATATGGTCATAAGACAAGCATATGGCTGGGAGAAGCTGTAAGGAATCCTGAAGTCAAGGAAAACTTGAAAAAAAGTAGTTGGCTTTCAGGGAATTTGGGAGACTCTCAGGCATGTGGCTTGCAGGAGAGAAACCTGCACCTGGATAAGCAGGTTAGAGAGAAGTGATGGGTGCTGAATTGTTCTGCCTTGATATTAATACCAATTTAACAGAGCTAGACGAGATGGCCCTGAGCCAGCTCCAGGGATGTGCTGCTACTATTTTCCTGGGTTGTTGAAGACCACAGTCTACTCACCGTACTGCTAAAATCATTACCTTCTTTATATCTTTTATCAAGCATCCATCCTTCTAGGTCATTCATGTAGAGCAGGCATGAACCAAGTTCACGTCTGCTCCATAGAAACAGCTAACAGCCCCACTGTTCTCCCTCTCAAAGGGAGTAAGCTTAATAAAATCATAATCTCTCTTTAGTTAGCCTTTCAGTTACTCTTCAGATGGCCTATGAAGAAGACCTTAGCAACAAGCTGTAATACTGAAGTTTCACCGACTAGTTAGGTTATCTGAGGCAACTTTTAAACAGGTTTGAGCAAAGAGATTAAGCATGGCTCCTGCATGCCCTGTACTCTCCACCAGGAGCAATTCTGGCATCTGTACACCAGTATTAAGCTTTTAGCAAAATCGGGTATGCAAAAGACATTGCCCAGGTAACCATATGCTACGTGGTAAGATGCTAGCAATATATACAAAAAATTTACAAAACATGCCTTCTACCCCCATTATAATAACTGGTTAATTCAAACCAAATATCCCAGAAACTACACCATGTTTAAACACATTCATTAATAGGTACTTTAATAAGAAAAATATACACTTATATTAATAACTAGCTTTAAATAGTGACAGAAACAAACACCTGGTAGACTGCCTGGAAGCTGCACAAGCAAATACTTTAGTAAAACAGAAAAGTTTCAGCTTAAGACAAAGCTGTGAAGCTGACTCAGATGATTAACTACTGGTCGCAATTCATGTATTGACTAATATATTGCCTCTCAAAGTCTTTATTTTCAAGGTGTATTAGAATGCCATTTTGTTCCTTTTTCCTCCTACTGAGTGACTGACTAGCCCCAGATCTCTCTCATACAGAGAGTGCAATACATCTAATGTTCCAAGTCAGAACTGCCTTCTGTGCATGAGGAAAAACCCAAGGCAGCAAGTGGGGGACAGGAAATACTGCAAGTTCCTGTTTGTCAAGTTTCCCCCGCATCATTTTCACCAGGATACATCCCCTCTGCTACAAAGCAAGCACAAGAGACTGAACTCAAAATGAATGACCATTTACATTTCATCCGAGATACCATACTACTGGTTCCTACATCTGGCAATTCAGAGCAACGCATACCAAAGCGATGGCGTTAGCAAGGTCAGCGCTCTTATCTTCTGATCCCAGACTCTCTTACCCCGTTATGCTGGATAGGTTACAAGGAAAACTTCACAAAAGAAAATCAAAATTCCCCCCTCATCGTACTATACCCTTGCCTCACCGAGGTGGCACAACATGACTCTTGGTGAGAGAATTGCCACTTGGCTGCACTCAAAATTGTAGAAGTAATGCTGCCGAACCCAATTTCATGTTCTCACACTTTGTGTAGGTTTAGCTGACATACCACTTGAAGGACTGTATTTACAGCAGCTTTTGCTTTCTTTAGTCAGCTAACAAAGGCCTTCAGTTTCTGTTTTGCCCTGTGCTTCAACCACATGTATGGTATGATAGGGATTAATAATTAAAAAACAAAGACTTGAGTAGTATCTACACCACTGAATACTGTCTGGAGAGATACTTGGAAGAGTAATACCTATCTTCCTGAAGTTACTGAAGCAGAGCACACAGAGTTCTTTCCTAAAATTATTTGTAGAGCTGTCAAATTGGTAAGCTTTTACTTGCATTTCAGCCACTTACTGATAGAGTCTCCACATAGAGGACTAAAACTCCAAGCTGTGACCTTGAAGAATTTCTTCTTCACTTACAGTGCTGCCTAAGCAACAAGGGGCTTTGTCAAATGTCAAAATAGGAGTATTAATTCAGGGAAAAAAATTCTCACTGAATCTGAAAATAAACACAACTGAGGCAGTGCTGTGGTCCTGTGCTTTTCCTTTCCTATCACTCCTGCAAGGTAGTGAGAATCTCTAGAGAAGCAGCTTGTTATCTCTGCTCTCCTTGATGTCAGCTCTCAAATGCTGAGGTGCTTCAACTGCTGTAAGCTACACAGGGAACAACAGCACCTGCCAGGTGCCACAAGGCATTTATCATCTTAAGAAACAGCATTCAGCTTAAACTTCCTTTGAGACATCATGCGATAGTCATTAATGCTTTATACTATCGTGCTCCACTCTGAGTATTTATGGTGATGTATATTACAGAAAGACCATCACCAGAAGCTGGGCTGACACCAATCAGTCCCATTGAGGTCAAAAATACAAGGATTAAAGTTAAGAGACTGCAAAGGTAAGATAGTCCTTTATGGCTAGGTGTCAGGTTTCCATGTAGAGTGCCTGCTTCATACCGACTTTGAGTTAACCTTCAGTTCAAGAGATGCAGAAAAGTAATGACATCCTGAAAATGGATACAGAAAAGAGGAGAAGGTTTATTTTTATTTAATAAGCATAAATGGTCAGGAACTGGTCCCAGTCTAACATAAAGGGGACAGCGCTTTCTCCTGCAGGGCACGGCCCAGTGTCTTGCCCAGACTCTGGCTCAGAAGGAAGAACCCCACCCCTGTACCACCCAAAGCCAGGTTTTTCTGGCCCACGTTCAAGTGGAAACAAGAACAAGTGTTCCTATGATTTAATCAGATGCCAGCTGGTAATAAGTACAGGGCTGAACAAAACCCTCCTAACAGGAAGCCCAGCTGTGACCTACTTGAGCATACATGAAGTTATACCCTACATGTGACAAAGTGGTACCTATTCATACATCTGCTGATAAGAGAAACATGAATAAGAAAAAGGAGTGCCAAGAAAGTTTGCCCAGGTACCACATACCTCAGCATGGTGCAATTTAGGTTTTTTTTTCCTTTTTCCTGCATTTGTTCAACATCATATAGGATTTTTACCTTAACAACTGAAACAGTGCAGCCCAGTAGCCTGTTATTTTGCCTCAGAAAAGGGGCTGTAACTACAAATGCCACCCTTGGCAGATGGGTAACAGCTCTCATACCTCAGCCATTGGCTAGGCTCAGGCTCTCCCACAGCAATTCTTCTCTCTCTGGCAAGCTCCCCAAAACCATCTCTCCTGCCCACAGCAGCAAGGCTGGACAACACCAAACTACGTACAAGCTTCATTGAACCACACAGAATACAGGACAGCGTCACCCAACCAAGATGCATCTTTTCAGCAATGTCATTTTCCTCCTAAAGGTTTGGGTATTGTCAAAACCAAAGACTTCTCCTAGGTCTTTACCTAAGAAAGGTAAACACTGCCTCTGATAGACAGACCTGTTCCCAGGAGAAATGCAAAAACATGCTCCCTGCCTTGCAAAGCACCTCCTAAAGTGAGACTCGTCTCACCCCATGTAAAAAGAAGTCACTCTGTTTTAAGGGGTTTATCTCACATGGTATTTTCCCTAACTCTGAATCATTGCCTGTGTGTCTGAGCTGGGTCAGGAGGTGACTGAGAACTGCCAGAGCTGTAATGGTCATGGGGCACTGGTCAATCACAAGCCTCTGCTCCCCATTTCCCCTTCTGCCACACCAGACAAAGGGCATTGTGAGTCCTATGAGGGAACACTGGCCTCCATCAACTACACACTGCTTTCTTTCCTAATGATTTTTCCTTCAGACCATACACTGAGAAAACCAGATCAGAAGCAGGACAGCAGAACGCTCCTATGCCAGCAGAGGAAACCAGGGAGTTGCCTTTAGAAGGAACACCCTCCCTTAACAAAAATATGTTTCTTGAGACCTGATCATTTGTTAAAATACAAGTGCAATTTCACTGGTTTCTAGAGAGTTGTGCCCCATTGTACCAGTGATATCTCTAATGCCTAGTGCTAGCATGAGGCCCTGGCCAGGAAGATGGGTATACTGGGCTGATCTCACAGCAGTGAGGAGATCTGTTGGGCTGTAGACAGTGTGAGTCCTTCCCTCGCATTTTGTGTAAAAGAGGAAGCTATGGGTACCAGCAGGTCATGTAATGAACATCATCACTCTAACTTCCACAGTACAACCACTGACTGACCATTGCTATCACTTTTTAGCCAAGGTATTGGTAATTCTGTACAAATAGATGCATTTACATAATGATAAAAATATCTGTACCACAAATCCAAAAATATGATAGATGTCCTTCAGAAGTACATGTGTTCTTTGAACTATAAGACCCACCACCTCAAGCCTCCTTCTCCATGCCAACCTTTACCCCACTCTATCCAAGTACTGCTTTCCCTACCTTTTGATTTTTATAGTGATATTTTTCTTACCGTATTTCTGCAGAAGAGTGCTGCAGACTGCTACAACTGATTCTCTGGTGTACACTAACTTGCCCTTTTATAAGGCACAGTTCCAAGTTCAGCAGCAAAAAGCTAATAGGTTACTGAAAAAAAGTCAAAACAAGTAGAAAAACGTCTTAGAGGTCAATGGTTAAGAGGGGCTAAAGACAGTTTTTCCATGATCTTTGCATCAACAGCAGGAAGCACAGACTTCCATTGTCTAAGAAACAGAAAATATTTTGCATATTTGAGATACAAATAATTGTATGAAACTTACACCATTATGCACCTTATCTTGTGTATCCAGTTTATAAGCTGACACAACACAGAGGCAATTAAACCTACAACAGGTTGCACTTACACTTGGTGGAGGGGAAAACTTTTCTTAACGCTGCCAAGCAATTCTGTGAAAGTAACCACTTCCCAGTTATTTTAACTTTAATTACAGGATACCATACTATCACAGCATTTCTGAATACAATGTTGTTTCAGGGCAAGATGAAATAATACAGAGCTGATATTGTTATCAGCTTGATTTTATTTTTCTCTCTTTTTAGCCATTGTAGGCAGGCAGCCAGGTTACTGGATACATTGCAATGCCACATCCACAATACTGAGCCCACAGCTAAGAACTGAAATGCAACTTTACTTAGGATGTAATTCTAGCTGCCTCTCAGTGGTTTTAAGAGATTTAAGGTTGTAAAAACTCTACATTAACATCCCCAAACCTCTCAGTGGTACTTCCATGAGTTTTGAAGTGTTAACAAAGTCAGCTAAGAACTAGAGTTACTTCAGGATGGAGGTCTAACTGGCAGTATGTTTTAACTATGTGAACTCCAAATCTTCGGGTTTGGTTTTCACACCTATGAGATATGCTTATTAAATAAACATGGCAGAGTAACCTTATTTGGTGATGCCAAATATAATCCCACCACTCCGTTTTCAGTGGTTTCAGCAGACAAGCTCATGCAGAAATCGTTTGGCTCAAAATACTTGTACTATTCATTTAGAAGTTCAGCTGAACCCTTTCACTGATGACTAAATGCAGAATAAAAATTTATTATTTCTCAATAAATAAAACTTAAAATAAAAGCTAGAGACACATCAAGAGGAGCTTCCAAGAGCAAATAGGCTCTCTCCTGCTTCACAAACCATAACCATCAAAAGACCACCAGGAGCACCCTGCCTGGGAGCTCCCTCATCCCCTACAAGAGCAGTACCCAAGAAACAAGACGAGGATGCCTGAAGGGGCTCTTCTGCAGGTGATGTGAGCCAAGCAGCACAGCTGGTGCACTGAAAGGAAAGAGGAGCATGTGCAAAATCCCTCTGAGTACTCCCTCAGTGTAACTGAGAGCTGCTTTCCGATGGCCCAAAATACGCCCAACATTTATATAGCAGGTGTAAGTAACAACTCATCTTTCAGTCACTGGAGAGTTCCAACAAATTAACCAGCAAGGCTTCACACTGCAGCCATGCTATATTAAAGATGATAGTCAGCTGAAGTACCAGCAACATTTACTCTAAAATGAAAACAAACGCTCCAGAAGCAAGTACTTGCAAGACATCTTTTTATCTGCATTTCTACTATGGTCAGCTTTTCCATCTATGAAAACTACAAACTCACTTACTTGACTCATAAAACAACACTAGGTATTTCAGATTAGCATGTGTCACAGTAAGGCACTCATCTGTCATCCCAAGCAGAGAGCTCATGGCCATGCCTACACTAAAAGCTCAATTTACAGTTCAAATAATTATCAGCTCCAACTTATAGGGACGCAGAAGAGAAGCCTGTGGAAAAATCCATGCAACTCACCCACTACATGAGCTTCAGGTACACTACATCCCAGCACCAAGCTACACAAAAGCAATCACCGAAAAGAAAGGATAAACACGCTGTGGAACAGATAGCAGAGGTATTATTACCAGGACTAAACTCATACACAAGGCAAATTGTGCCTTGAGACAAGGTGGAACAGTCTTAGTAAACCACAGTAGTTACAGGGATACAGGGAAGGACTCAAGAAGAAAGTCACATCAACATGGAAATATTCAGCAACTGTTTGCTTTAAAATGTGTTTGTCAGCCCCGGCTACAACCCCTTGTATTACACAAGTTACGGCAGTTTTAAGCAAAGGTTTAAAATGCACCTTTTGTCATAGCTCCCGCTTACAGACCCGCCGGCCACACGCCGGGAGAGGAATGCCTCGACTCTTGGGGGGCAGCGCACCTCTGAAGTTGCAGAAAGCGGCTGCTACAGGGTGCGCTCCGCCAGCCCTCTCGGCCCGGGAGCCACACACCGGGAGCTCAGGGTAGCCCCGGCTGCCCGCGCGGGCACATGAACTCGTCCCGCTCCGTTAGCGGGGACATCCCCGCTGCTCGCCAGCCCCGGCTCTGCCTTACCTGAGCGTCCCGGCCGCCGCCACCGCCGCGCAGGGAAGCGGCGCACTGCCCCTCTCCCGCCCGGGGAGGCGGCGGACAGTGGCACCTCCACTTCCTCCGCCCACCGGCCGCAGCGCACGGCTCCCCGCGGGACAGCGATGGAAAAAGCAGTGGGCCGGCCGCAGCGCACAACCCTCTCCGCTTCCCTCCCCGTCCCGTCCCCGCCCCGTCCTGCCGCGGGGCGGTGGCGGGGCCCTGAGCGCCCTCTGTGCTCGGGGCAGGTGAGGAGCTGAAGGAAGACGGTGGCCCGCATCCAACAGACCTGACAAGAGCTGCCTGAAAGCGCTTCGGTAAAGCAAAAGAAAAGGCATATTATACAACTCGGAACAGGATGTCAACTCTTTTCCAAAATCTAGCTGCACCCCAGGGCTTGGCACCAGCTGGCTTTAAACTGGGTGTAACCAGTGCTTTGGCTCAGGTGTTTCTCGTTCCACACCGCGGTGAAGATTGAGCACTCACAGGGCTATGGGGAATGGGTGGGTACAGAGCTCTTTGTCCTGAGCAGGCTGGGCGACCTGAGGCTGCTCTTGTGTAACGTCCATTCAGATCTGGTCATGCCCAGATGGCCTCCAGGGCTGCAGTGTCTTCCTCATACTTAACTGTATGTAATGGTCACATCCAGTCAGTCACTCCAGAGCTCACTCATCTATATCCAGAATAAATGAAGGTGTCTTTTTGCACCCATCAGGAGTCCGTGTTGAACTTCAGGGTCTGTAGCGAGATGTCATGCTGGCTCTGTTCTTCATCTCCTTCTCTTAGCAAAACCTTACCTATAGAAACTGTCAACCTGCAAAACCTCATTGATAGAAAAATTGCTTGTAAATTTCAGTGGAAATACATCTCTCATGTTTCTAAATGTCAGTCTAGAGAAAGCAAGCAGGGTCTGTGCTGCTTGTAAGCCAATGGTTTTGTTGTGACTAGTGCGTAATAGCTGGATCAACACAGATGTCTTTCTGTTCAGCTTGGAGGAAATGAGTTACAAAGTCTTTGTTTTCACTTGGGGGATTTCCTCCAGCTTACACTTTTGGCACTGTGGCCATGTCTCCCATGCCTGTCACACTGCTGCTGAGCCCAGGGAGCCACAGGGCTGCATCCCTACTACATAGGGCATCTCCACTATGAACACACTGGCTGTCACTTCATGATGACCTCACAGCCCTCCCTCCACTCCATCCCCACCTTTGTAGTAGCACACACTTAGGTGTCCACAGAGCCGTCCTTACCCATGATTAGATCAGTTTTGCAAAGCAGGTGACTTCTGCTTCATTTTTCAAGCAACAGCAGCTACAGCTTTCTTCACCCTGTCTGCTGCTGCTGTGGCAGGAGGAAAAGACAATAAAACTGACCAGTTGCTTGAGGAGGGACTTGGAATAGCTTTACCCCATACAGTGCCATTTCTGAGCTCCAGAAAGAAATGCCATCTCACAGAGAGCAGTTATGCTGCAATGTGACTTGACCATCAGCAGCTATATTACTCCTGAGACTATCTCAGAGCTGCAGCTGCAGCAGCAAAGGGGCAGCAGAGCACACCTTCATGGTCCAAAGCATGTGGCTATTGCAGCTACATTACTGCAGCAGCAGCAGCAGCAAAGGGACAGCAGAGTACACCTCCACGGTCCAAAGCATGTGGCTATTGCTGCGCTGAAGGTGTCCCGCTCCTACAACTACTGACCAGGAGTTCACCACTTGATGCTTATTGGTCAACCAACAAAGCATTTTTGGTGGAGGCGTGGATCACAAGATTTTTTGTAAACTTTATTAAGCTTACCAGTTCTCAGTCCTATGAATGCTCTCTCTTCCCTTCCCACCTTCTTCTGCCTCAATAGCAGATAAAGACATCAGCAAGACAGTGGTATCAAAGCAATTGCAAGATGGCACTGTTTCTGAGGACACCATATGCCATATGGACATATCATATGCCTCTGAGGGACTGAAGAGGGTTGGTCACTGCCTGAAGGCTGGGCTCTGACTAGCTCTGCTTGCTTAGAATTGTACCTGCACTAGGATGGATGGCAGCAGTGACAGCAAGGAAAAGAGCTCTGCAAAGGCTGGTGGTGAAAGACAAGGATGTGCTTAGCAGTCTTTGAAAAACTCTCACTTAAATATAGACGCTGGGCATATGCATTGAGGAAAGGCTCAAATGCTCTCAAAAGCTTTGGGAAAAACGTTGGGGAAGTTTTCCAAAAGGCCAGGAAAAAAGCATTACCCATCACTCCACGGAGCTTCTCACGGCTTGGTGAGAAGGTCGGCACCGTACATTTGGATTTCTGCTGCACAGTTTTGGCTTCTCATGGCCTGTATGCTTTCACTCTTGTTAAAACAGAGCAAGTTGTGTGATTTCAATCTGAGAGACATGGCAATCACTGCACAGTGCCAGGGTTTGCAGAATTAGTGGGGGAAGGAGTATTCATTTTGTAAGGACAGGTTTGTTTTCCTTCTGTACTTCATAAATATCTAAAAGTGCCCATCACCAGGGCTACTAGTATGTCCTAATCTAATGTATTTAAAGAGCAAAACTGCTTTTTAAATACTACACTTCTTTCATACGTCAGTATAAATTTTACAGCCAGGAGGGGACTGAGCTTTCCATTCGGGGAAAAGTTTTGGCTTCAGGATTAAAAAAACCCCAAACAAACACTTTGCAGAAAAAGCAGCAGTTGGAACCAGAAATTATTTCATTGCCCTAAAATTTCACATAATGCAAACGTGGAGAATGCAAAAAGGAGGCGATGTTTCAGGGCTTTGGTTCTATTCTTAGCAGCGCTTAGTGTTACTTGCTGTTTCCAACTTTTCTCTGCTTACTCTTAGATGCTCAGGACCTCTGTTGAGTGGGGTGGGGTAGCATCAATCCCACCCCTAGGCTGCAGGGATCGGAGTGCTTGTTGACTGAACCTTTTCTTTGGTAAGCCCCGGGGACTCAGTGAACTGAAATGTGGGCTTGTTCCATTTGGACTAAAGGCACCCAGATCCCAGAGTGGTTGATTTTTGCTCTACTGCAAAGGAAGGAACAGTGGTGAAGAGTTCTTGTGGCAAACTGCCTCCCTCTAGGAGGAAGTCTCCATTTCAGGAAAGACTGGAGCTTATGAAATTTCAAGCCCACATGTGGTCTAAAGTACCAAAGAGAGAAAGAAACATACACAAGTTGGACAGCAACTTTGATAGACCATCTTTTCCAGCAGTTATTCACCTATTTCTGCGTCATCATGTCATGGTCCATGTCGGTTCTGTCTTTGGAGACACTGTTGTTTTTTCTAAGTCCAAAAAGCCCCTTCTCTGCAATCTTTCTGGTCACAGAGAGGCTCTTCCGCTGTTTCCTTTTTGTGCCTGTCAAACACTCTTCCCGTATTCAGCCCTTTTCATTGCTTGGAGGCTTGTGGGAGTTCAGTCACTGAGCATTTCCTCTCTTCATTTCTCTTCCCACACTTGCTGTGGGCAGGTCTTCTGGACTAGGCAGCCAGTTTCTCTAAGTGGGAGGTCTCAGTTGCCTCTGCTGGGACTCAGGGAAGGGGAAGGGCCATGACCTACCATGATGATAATCCCCACTGATCCAGCTGGGATTAACCTTCCTATGGATTCTAGATGATTTTCATCATGATGACTTTTTATCCTTTCAGTGCTAACTATTGTCAGTTGATGCCAGATTTTCCTTTGGAATGCACAGTTATGCCACCCAAGATTTGGGATCTTCATATCCACAGTCTAGGCAAGACTGTAAAGCCAATGAATGCTAATTCCATGTAGGAAAAGGAAACTGGGAAGATACATTATCAAACACTCAGATGATTTATATATTACAAATAAAGTTCACAAGACACTGGAAGGAACATTAATACAGTTATTGATTTAAGAATTAAAAGGTAAAAGATGTATATCAGGCTAAATAAAATACTTCACTAATAAGTGATGGGCCTTCTTGACTACAATGTTTGGTAAGATCGTATGACCACAAACATTTGCCAACTCATTCTTTCTGTTCTCTCTCTGTTACTGTATAACACTGCAGTGTAACCTGCTATAACCCAGGGAATTAGTTATTAAAAACAGGTCCCTATCTTCAGCACAGTGCAGCCTGGTTTGAGTCATGGCTTGATGTGCTCCTGTAATGAGATGGCAGGAAGTAACATGTGTATATAAACTTGAAGAGAATATAAAGACTTATTACATACATTCATACATACATTTATACATTACATAAAGATTTATTCACAGATTGTACCTCACATACAGTGTCAGCACAGTAGCACTGGGGAGCACACTGAAGCTACTTGCTAGTACTGATACAAACAATAGATATCTAAAAAGGCTGGACTAGGGTGCTGGGTTGCTTAGCTCTGATCTCTTTTCAGCTCGTGATCCCTGGGCCTCTAGATACTTCTCAGAGGACCCACAGGAGGTTACCAAGAAGGGCCACATTTCATTCAGTAATATCTTATCTCTAAGGAGCCTTAGACCTGAAAACTACTGCCCTGCCAGCTTAAGAGTGGTGTGAAGGCAGTGTGGGTTGTCTGCACCCTGCAGCAGCCCACAGTAGCTCCAAACAAAAATGGTGGCTAGGTGACACTACAGGGCAGCCTCCAACACAGTGGTAGCACCATGTCTGGTTTAGAAGCCACATGCGCAGATGCTGAGGAAAGAGAGTAATCCTGCTTCAACAGGCAATTCTTGGGATCCAAAAGCAAGTTTAGCCTTCAGATACAGGTGTCAGGGCAAAATTTAATCAATGGGTATGGGTGCTACAGTGAACAGATTCTGAGTTCAGCAAAACTGGAATTTCACAGCTGACTTCAGCATGAAGTTACACCAAATTGAAAGAAAAAGCGCTGAAAGGAGATTTTGTGTCAGGATGTGGTCTGTTTAGCTAGAATAGGCTACTGAAAAGTAGGTGGTCAATGGATAATTTTAGCTTGTACAAAAAGTCTTATGCAACACAAAGCAAAAATGTAAACATACTTTTCTGTCCTGGATTCAGCAGTAGCAGTCATTTTTCTCCTTCTCAGTAGCTGGTGCAGTGCTGTGGTTTTGACTTTCGGCCTGGGAACAACGCTGATAACATCAATGGTTTTAGTTGTTGCTAAGTCATGTTTACTCTGACCAAGGACTTTCTGAGTCTCATGATCTGCCAGGGAGGAGGGGAAACCGGGAGGAAGCAGAGACAAGACACCTGACCCAAACTGACCAGAGGTATTCCATATCACAGCACGTTGTGCCCAGGATGTAGAACTGGGGGCAGTTACCCAGAAGGGCTAGAGCACTGCTCGGTCAGGCTGGGTATGCATCGGTGGGTGGTGAGCGGTTGTATTCTCTTCCCTTGTTATTTCCCTTATCATTATTATTATTGGTGGTAGCAGCAGTGGTTTGTGTTATACCTTAGTTACTGGGCTGTTCTTACCTCAACCCATGGGAGTTACATTCTTTTGATTCTCCTCCCCATCCCTCCAGGAGCTGGAGGGGGAGGAAGGAGAGGAGTGAGCAAGTGAGACTGTGTGGCTGACTGAGTTTAAACCACGACACTTTCCTTTCTCGGGAGACAAGACTACCTGTCCATTTATAAGAGGTTTGTATGACTCTGTTACTTAACCATGTTACGCTGATTTCATTAGAAGAAGATGCTGAACAACTTTCATTAGAAGGCTATCACGCCAAAAACGTAATTCGACACTACTGTGTATACATGCCCAGTAAAATTGTTCTGAATTTACACATAGGAAAGACTGTGGCTTTGTATACGGAGCTTTAGTATATTTGGGATTTACCTAACGCAATTGCAAACCAGAGAATAAAATACATCATGCATCTGGTTGACTTCCTAAAACTACTTCAACCAATGCAATCGGTAGTATGACAGCAGTTGTTAGTTCAAGCATTTTGCTTCATGACCTTAATTTATCAAGCTGGCACCCCATTAATGACAATTCAGGGTAAATCCACTGTGATAATTACCTACAATGAACTTGACAATTCTACAATGAACTACAATTCTACAATGAACTTGACATCCTGCACCCACCCTAAAAACAACTTTTCCCATCTTCATTGGCAGCCATTAATGTTATATACTTTCAAAAGGGTTGCAGCAAATAGTATTTGTGTTGTTATTTAAAGAACTAGTAACTTCATGTTAGAAGGTTTTATTTAACTGATGTTCACTATTCAAGTAATATTTACCAGTAAAAAAAAGTAGGGATATAAAATACAACTTTCTTTTCTAATTCAACCCCCATGAGTTCCATTGCTGTGAGTAAAGCTGAGTGGAAATGAATGTTGCATCCTTTGCAATGTCATGTCCACAGCTGTGGTCTTCCTGAAAACAATTCTATGTCTTCACTGTTCCTAAACACTCTTAAAATTGAGGCATAGCGGTAGTTAGGGAGCCTCAAGTGATATAAAGAGAGCATTTCTATTTTATCCTTTATTCCCGCTTTCTTGCAATCTCCTTTAATTCAAGAGTAAGCTTGATCTTGTTCTGTTTGCAGACCAGCTTTTTAATAGTTTTTCAGATCCAACACAGGTCTGCAAATATGGTGCTTAACAGACTTATGTGTGGATGTATGCACATGTATAGCCACAGAGATGTAGGCACATCTGCGCATGTACACACACACAACTGAATATTGAAAGACAAGTTAAAACAGTTTGGTTTGTCACTTTGAACTGCAGAAAAAAGACAATATAAAATCCAGACAATAGTCCTATTCTTGCCAAACTAGTACCGCCCTTATGCTTCATTGGCTTCTGTCATAAATCCAGTATTTTCAGAGAATTATTTAGCTGTCACTGCTTAGATGCTTAACTCTTGGCAAAAAAAAAAATCATGATGAGCACTAAAAGCATTTTTTAAAAATTATTATAAAATTCTCTGGAGAAACCCTTTGTTTTTCTCAAAATATTCTTGCCAAAATGCTTATGAGAAAGGAAGAAGACTGTAAGTCCCTTGCCTTCACGTGTTTCTTTGTTCTAATACGCAGGCATGTCACTAGTAAGAGATGCCTATGCCATGACTATGAGTGGGCTGACCCATTACTATCTAGCTACACATTTGGCTTGTAAACAATAGTAGGAACTGAGCCCATAGAAAATATCTCACTCTCGCCAGCCTGCCACATTGTTTGAGTTGGGGAATCAAGACAAACTGGTTAAAAATAAGAGGCCTTTGAATTTTCTCTCTACTCTGAACTTTCCACTAAGGGTTGACTTTTGTCATTTTGGCACATCTTTTGAAGTCTGAATATAGTTTAGCTTTTATGTAGGGCTTTCTGTACTTAAAGAATTGTGCAGCACTGGAACAGGCTCAGACCTGTTAATAAAGGCAGTGCAAAATCTATCTTAGCTGCACTAGATGCCAGCATCCTACCGCACCCTAACATGGGAGCTTGGATGTGATGGGGGCCAGTGTTACCGCAGGTGCCTTAGTCCAAGGCAGCTTCCTACTCCTGGAGGAAGCCTAATCTTGGCTCAGATTTAGCTCTAGAGTACCACTGACTGCAGCCACACCTGGGCTGAATCTGTCCCATCTATTCTTTTGAGTTTCCATCCTCCACAATCCCTCACAATGAATGACTCAGCCTTCCCACCAAGCAACAAAGACATTTAGAAGGTCACAGCTCACTAGCACACTCCAAAGTTTGTTTCAAGTTGCAAATGATAAAATCAGTTAAATCATGTGTGTACAAAGTACGATACTACAAGGGGGCAACAATATTTACAGAAAAAGATTCACACAGAAGGTAGCTTCTAATAAAATGTACATGTTGTGTTGAGTTTGTTATTGTCAAGCTCTCAATAAAGGGATTTTCCATGATGGTGTCTACATCTTCAGATACTATTTCTTTATTACAATTTTGGTAGAGAAATATCACTGTTTGAAAGGATTATAAATTTGAGAGTCTACATGGCAATGAGGTAGAATATTTCTATCGCTACATTACTTACCATGTTGTAATACCTCAGTTTAGCATTTTTAGTGAAGTCAAGTATATATATACAAAAATATGTATATTAAATATATATGTCAGTGGACACCTGCAACATGTTACATATACTGGCACACTCATAATTTATAACATGGATTAACAAAAGCCAACACTGAATCTGTAAGTTTGCAATTTACCTGAATTACAAACAGTCCTGAGGGATCCTGATGCTTACAAGCTTTTAATTCCCACTGGTTTAGTAGGAAGTATACTGAGGTCAGGTTTTGGTTATAGTATATGTATATTTTATCTTTATGCACTGAAGTATTTACACTATAGTGAGTTAAATTTGGTTAATACAATACAGCAGTATCTTTCCTTTTGTTAAGCTTGTCTGTGTTGCCTTGCCTGAATTTAAATGAGAGGTTGCATTACACATCACTCTTTACACATGGTTCAGGTTTTCCCCTGAAATCTGAAGATCAGGTGGGACCAATCTGTGCTTAAAGTTAAGCATGTGCACCAACGTACTGCATGTTAATGTAGGGCTTTCATCGGGAATGTTCAGACTGTGCAGAACTGCAACTTGAATGTGGAGGAAGCTGGAAAACATGGGACTCAGAACTCAAATCCTTCCCACCTTTGTTACCACAGCAACTTCACAAGCATGGGGCACAAGCAAGGGTAGCAAACTCTAGATGGAAGACAGCTGCTTGTCTCCACCCTCCTCAATAATTAACAATTATTAATAATAATTTTATTAATTATATAGTAATTATTAATAATGAACTTATGGTGAGGAGTCTATTATCAGTTTAGATTCAGTGGAAGCTAGTTTATATTCATTTGTTCTCAAGGTAGTATCCTTCGACTTGCATAGCTCTCCCTCCCCAGTTACTCCCTCCCCTTGTTACTCTCTGAAACCACATCTGGTTGAGCTAAACAAGACACTTTATGGCCTATACTGAAAGTATTGGTATTGGCCATTTTAAGGTCTGCTTTCCTGAAGTTCACCCAGCATGTATTAATCTTGTTTCACTGTGACAGAGTTGTTCTAAATACTCTGCATAAGGTATCAGCTTCTATGGTTGCATACATAGGGTTAAAGGGTTAACCTACTCGAAATGCAGCACCTCTATACAGATCTTTAGATGTGTTTTGAGTTTTCATGATGGTGTCACAGTAGTGGTCTTTAGACATCCTGTGATGGACAATTGACTAAACCAGCCAGGCCTTTCTCTTCATCTTTTGTCAGCAATTGATGGACCTGAAGAAATTCTTCCTAGTCTCTAAGTCCCTTGCCTTTGTTGCACCAGACTTCTGTTAAATGAGCCCTTGCTTTATGGCAGTTCAGTCCTACTGTGCACACCAGATATCTTCTTTCTGTCACCGGTGTATTTCATTAATTGTTTTTATTCTTTGGATGTAAGCATTAGCAAATGTTAAATGCAGTCAATCCATAATCCACAGTTACGCAACTCATCTCCCTATTCCCTGAGCAGTTTCCTGTAAGTACAGCCATTGCTGTTGCTCTTCAGCTGGTTTCTTCCCTCTGATTTCCCCACATCATCACACTGACTTCCACGTAAAACCATGTCAGTGACTTTACTGAAATCTATGTGGATTTGCTTTACTGTAATTCCATTCTCTAAAATCATTGTGTATCTTGGCAAAGAAAAATACCAAGTTAATTTGGCACAATCTATCTTTGGTAACTATTTCTCCCATTTTCAAGTATTTCTTTTACAAACTGTTGAGTCCTTGTAGGCAGTTGAGATCATGCCAATACACTTGGAATCATACTGAAAATTGATCCACAGAAGTGGATCAATTTTCTCATTAAAGATCACTACTTAATTTTTCATTTTTTAAATTATATGGTATTGCCATCCATTTCAGTAAATGCCTTAAAACTTTTACCACTGGCTTTATTACCTCAGTTACTGTGCCTCCTTGACAGCTGAGCTCTTTGCCCTTTGGCTTCACCTTGCAGATGACAATTTTATTTTCCACACCCATTCTCATGAACATCCTTGGTTTTGCCCCTGTGTACTGTGGCATTACCATTACTGATGCTGAGCCAAATACGCAGGGAGTTTGGGGCAGGACCTACATTATGTTTAAGTGCAACCACATCTATGTTCTATAAGGTATCCACTTCCATTGTTTATATGGCTAAGGTAGCTTTTACTATTTGCTCAAATCAAAGTTTGACTCTCTACCAAAGTTTGACTTTTGACATTTTCACCTTTCTATATGCCTTTTGGCATGTAAAAATATGCCTGTATAGAATTCTATGTGTTCCTTGTAGGGTCTCTCTTTACACATAGTATCAAGGGTTTCTTAGTTAATTGTGAATGGAGTTATTTGCTGTAATTTTTCCCCTTTAGGATACATACTTAAGTTCTGGAGGACTGGCTTAAAGAAGTCTAGTTGCCTTCCACAGTTATCTGACTGAACTATTTTGGCTCAATATGTGCTCACACTGACTTACAGTACACGACCTGCCATTTCGAGATCAGGATATTTTTCTCTGACTTCACTGAGAGCCACCTTGAGAGGGCCATTTTCCTGCAACCCCTTCCAGGGGACCTCTTGCCCACCCTCCCTGCACAGCCTGCTCTTGTAATCCACTGTGGTTTCTAAACAATATTTTCCCAATTTGCCTCTCATTCACAAACCCTATAATATTCTCGAAGTGGGAAATTGCATGATGGCTCTTCTTGTGGACTTCAGTAAGAAGGTATGCACTTAATTAGGCACTGAGAAACATGCTCTGGGAAACAAATGAATTTGAATTTTCCTTTATTTCCCTGCAGGGCCTTTCCTTTTGCTCATCCTTGCTGACAGGCCACAGTGGCTAACTCAGCTCCCCTGTGGAGTTAGCTAGTTTAGTTAAGCAGCCGGAGACCACAGAGTGAATGGCACTAGAAAAAGCAAAAATATAATCAGGAATGTTTTGGTCAATACTATACATTCTTTGTTGTTTTACCACCGCTGAGTAAAATCAGGCCCCACTTGAGATATTTTTTTAAATTACAATGCAAAAAGTCATGACAGCGTGATAAATCGCAGTACTGTTGTTGAAGAGAAGATCAGTAAGTGCTGGGACCTGTTACACTGTAAGATTTATTGCATGGCACCCTCCAGATACAAAGAATTTTTTCTGCCGTGGAATAAGCAGGGGCTCCTCTCCAAGTGCTCTCAAAATCTGGTCAGGGAATTGTCAGCACAGAGGCTAGAGCATGCACATACCTGTGCTACCTCCCCACAGCACAGGTCTGGCAAGAGCTGTGCCACCACAAACTCTGCACACACCTTTGTACCATGTCTGGGCCACCTCCTCAGGAGTGAGCCCTCAGTCCCCAGAGCCGTAACCGGGGCCTGTCAACCTCAAGACCTCTGGAAAAGCCTGGCCAGAGCCCTGGTGCATAGCCTTCTCCCTAGGAACGCTCGCATGAAGGGCCTGATTTCGCCTCAGCCACAACGTGGTGTCACTAGATGGCGACGGATACCTTCTGCATAGTGCAAAATAGCCACATTTGGTCTATGCTCTCTGTATACATTGTCTCCCCCCTTCAGTTACAAATTTTCATGAAAATCTCACCAAAAAGATGCTTTAAACATACTAGCTTTTCCAGTCTGCATGTAAATACAGAATTCCAAATTTCCAACATGTTTGGAAGGTGCTCACTTTTCAATTATTTTGCACTCTGAAACATATATTTGGTGCTTTTTCCTGTTAAAAAAGTGCACAGGGAAATCTTTTTTAAAACATTTCTTCAGCACAATGAAATCTTTTTCCTTCCAGCATTGCCAGGAGAGATCTCAGTAAATTCAGAAACTTTTTTTTTTGAATGTTAGAGCAGAAGATTGCTTCATAAGGGTGGAGACATACATACAAGGTTTCACTTAGTGTTACCCAAGTGAATGAAATCACTGCAGTCTGGAAATGAAAATAAATCATGAATCTTTTTGGCAACAGAAAATCCTTTCCCAGTGTTCTGAGTCACTTTGGTCTCACCACAGCATTTTAAGTATGTTGAGCTCAGCTCTTTTCTAAAGAGCAATTAAGCTCTTTCCAAGTGATTGATAAACACGAAATACTGGTAGCTAACTCCATGACAGAACTGAATTTGCATTTGCTAATGAACTGCACATGCAGATATAAAAACAATGAAGAAGCAAAAGATCCTAAAGCTGTTGAAAGTATTCAGATACCATGATGATGAACCCAGTGTGAATATTCAAACATTATGTGGGGTGCCTTGCAGTGATCTGGACCCAGAGAGTGATGGTCAGTAGCACAAAGCCTAGCTGAAGGCCAGTAACTAACACTGTATTCCAGGGGTCGATGGTGGGTCCACTCCTGTTCAACTTCATTGATGAGCTGGATGATGGGGCAGAGGGTATCCTCAGCACATTTGATGATGGCACCAAACTGGGAGGAGTGGTTGATACACCAGAGGGTCGTGCTGCCATCCAGAGAGACCTCAACAGGCTGGAGAAAGGGACTGACAGGAACCTCATTAACTTCAGCAAAGACAAATGCAAAGTTCTGCACTTGGGGAGGATCAACCCCATGCACCAGTGTATGCTGGGAGTCACCCCGCTGGAAAGCAGCTTGGCAGAAAAGGAACTGGGGCTCCTGGTGGACACAAGTTGAACATGAGTCAGCTACATGTCCTAGCGAAGGTAAATGGTATCCTGGTCTGCATTAGACAAAGTATTGCCAGCAGGTCAATGAAGGTGATCATTCCCCTCTACTCAGTACTGGTGAGGTCACACCTGGAGTCTTGTGTCCAGGTTTGGGCTCCTCAGAACAAGGCATCCATGGAGAAACCGGAGAGAGTTCAGCGAAGGGCCACAAAGGGGATAAATGGACAGGAGCATCTCTCCTGTGAGGAGAGGCTGAGAGAGCTGGAACTATTCAGCGTACAGGAGAGAAAGCTCAGGGAGGGTCTTATTCATGTGTATAAAAGCCTGAAGTGAGGATGCAAAGAGGACGGAGCCAGGCTCTCTTCAGTGGTGCCTGGTGACAGAACCAGAGGCAATGGACACAAATTGAAACACAGGAGGCTCTGCCTAAACATCAGGAGACAGGTTTGTTTTTTTTTACTATGAGGGTAATGATGCACTGGCACAGGTTGCTCAGAAAGGTGGAGGAGTCTCCATCCTTAGAGATACTCAAAAGCCCTGTGCAGTCCTGGGCAATTGTCTCTATGTGGCCCTGCTTGAGCAGAGGGGTTAGACCAGTTGAAGAGGCCCTTCCAACCTCAGATATTCTGGGATTCTGTGATAAGAAGACTTACTACAATGCTCAATTGTGACGATAATCTTTGAAAAAAGTAATCAATAAATTAATTATACAAACATTAAAGATTGAAGTACATATTTATTCATACATTTTCTAGCCACATGGTATGCCATGAATACCAGCCTCATCAGGAGATACTGCACATAATATCCTAGAATTGTTCTTGCTCCAGCTTTGAAGCATAAAATACATGTTTAAAATGGCTGTGGTCAAAATGTTAACATTTTTTCTGTGCAGAAAAGAAGCAGCATATAAATTCATGCCAAAGAACTACATTTTATACTTCATGACACCAAAGATGTCCTTTCAGTGGCAAAACTTAGCTGGAATCTTGCCTGCCCTTCAGGCAGGCTTGTAACTTGGCAAGACCAGTGTACCGGATGTCGGTCTCTCGCCCATGATAGTGTCAGTTGTGAACACCCTTAAAAAATATTTATAAAGACTTTTAAGTGTATTTATGCATCAATGCCTTTACTGCTTTACTGTAGTGATTGGCTTTACTGCCAATCTGTACTGTCTTTACTGTAGTGATTGGATTTACTGCCAATCACTGCTGCTCACAGTTTCCAGAGGACAGTTACTGAAGGTGTGTGCAGAGACACTGGCTGTATTTTTGAGTTTGCAAATAACATAAGTCTAATCTAAAGGGCTAAATTTGTTGTCTCACCACTGACAAGGCCAGATATACTCAGAGACATCTTTTCTAAATAACTGAAGTTGCAACATTGGTTCTTTCAGTAGAACCAGCTGAACAGTTTTGAAATTAATTCTGAAAGGGACATATTATGAAAGAGGCACACTTATTCCACTGTGCATGCAATGTGTGCACATACAATGCATTGTAATGACAAATTATACTTTCTATTTTGTCAAAGGTTTAGATAAACACTGCCTAACACGAACATGTGTGGTCCTGTTGAACACCTCCTTTGAGAAGTCTGACAGGCAACAACTTTCTGCAAGAACTAAACAAAGCTGCTTATAAAACAGTCTAGTTTTCCAGGCGTGAAGTTAAATATTTACTACAAATGTTAACTTCCCACCAGATGCATCTGCCCATCTTCATGTATTCTTTCCCCTGAAGGATCTTTTGTTCTCCCAGTTGTTTCAGTTTGAAACAACTGAAAGGTTTCAAAGTCAAGATTCCAGCAGTTCTGCCAGATGTAAAACCAACAATGAAGCAATTACAGCCATGAGAAACGAACTACAGGGTTGTTCTTGCTAAAGAGCTCAAAGAGGCATCAAAACAAGGGTCCTGGTGGCCTTTTTCTCAGGACCCCCTTGTTAGAGGGGTGTGCAAAATCACCTGGGTGACATGGGAGCCTTGCTAAGGCTTCTTTTCCTTTGGAGGTGTCCTGGGTTCAGCAGTAGCAGTCATGTTTCTCCTCCTTGGTAGCTGGTGTAGTGCAGTGTTTTGACTTTCGGCTTGGGAACAGAGCTGATAGAGATGTTTTGGTTTGGCCAAGGACTTTGTGAGCCTCATGCTCTGCCAGGGAGGAGGGGAAGCTGGGAGGAAGCAGAGACAGGACACCTGACCCAAACTGACCAAAGAGGTATTCCATACCACAGCACGTCATGCCCAGGATGTAACTGGGAGTTAGCCGGAAGGGCTGGGAGACTGCAGGGTTGGAGGAGGTATCGGTCGGAGCTTGGTCGGGCTGGGGGGGGGGGCGAGTTATCGGTCGGCTGGTGGTGAGGTGTTGTATTCCCTTGTTATTTCCTTTATCATTATTATAATTGGTGGTAGCAGTAGTGATTTGTGTTATACCTTAGTTACTAAACAGTTCTTATCTCAACCCGTGGGAGTTGCATTCTTTTCAATTCTCCTCTCCGTCCCTCCGGGAGCAGGGGGAGGGCAAGAAAGGGGGGGAGGTGAGTGAACGAGTTACCTGACTGGGTTTAAACCACGACAGGAGGGATTGCTCATTTCCTCTCATCACGTGAGGTAAGAACCTGCCCCATGTCAGAGAAGCAAAGCATCCATGCAGGTACTGAGATCTTGAAAATACTGCTGTGGAAATGGTGCTTTTCCCTTCCTTCTCTGTGTGTGTGGAAAAAACAGCACAGGAACCAACTGCAGCCGCTCAGGAAAAAATCTGAAACTGATCTAATTTCACATTCAGAGGACTTGCTCTTATGACACAGTGGAAAGGTCTCATTTTTGTGGCATTACAATCAATTAAGGCTATTTGTGTATAATCACCCAGGGGCCTATGCTCGGGTGTGGTCTCTAACATCTGGCCAGTGCAAGCTCGGAATCTGATGACTGAGAAGCTCATGAAAGCCCATTATTGACCTGATATTTAATGGGAAGCTTCTGGCCCAAGCCTTGCTGCTCCACAGTTCCCAAAATATGAGAAGCGCACTTGCAGCACAAGCATGAATGAGAAGGCAGGATTATGGCCCTTGATATTCAACCATAGGTTATGGTGCCTATTAATCAATGACTCCCTTTGTTCATCCCAGTCACCTTTACTCTTTGCAAAAACCAGCAGATGATTCAGCAGTTCTCAATCTTTTTTCTCACACACACCCCCCCCACCCACCCCTCATCTCTCACCCCCCCGGATCCACACACCTGCTGGGAGAGTAGCTTGTAATGAGAAATGATTACTAGAGCTGCTGGCAGCAAAGTAATGGTGTCAGCAGGGGACAGAAAGTTGGGGTAGAGAATCCAGGGGACAGGCAGACCATAAAAGGGGCTGGGGAAAGAGGAGAAAAGAGGGGAAGGAAGGAGAGTGGAGGGAAGGGAATGGAATGGGAGGGCAGGCAGGCAAGGCAGGATACAGGCTGTGCACATCAGGGCTCTCACAGGTCATCACAGAGGAAGACCCTAAATATGACATAACTGCCACAAACAGCTGTGGTTTGACTCAGCAGCTCCCAGGAACCAGAGGTTCTTTCTGGTCTTGGTCGTTCTCCCCACTCTGTGTCTCCTGGCAGAGCCCCTCCTCACAGCCCCACTTCACACTCTGGCGCTTCCCCCTCACAAGCCCCATCCTGATCCCAGTAGCTGCAGGGTAGAAAGGGCTGATCTTTCGTTGCTATTATAAAATCACAATTAATGCAAGTAACTGAAGGTTTATCATGCCACCAACGTGTGGACTGAAGATAGCTAAAGAAGAACAAAGAATCTGTATTGTGTAGTCCTACTAATAAATATTCATAGTTGGAATAAAGTTCCCTACATAGGTTAGGACTGCTAACCACTGAGTTGCCTGCGGTGTCACTGAACTGCAAGTGCCACACAAGATCCTTATTGTAAAAAACATTTTGTTTTGCTTGCCTTTTGGAGGACTCTAAGTTCTGTTAATAAAGTAACTGTGCTAACAGAATATATCTGGATTCCCTTAAGGCACTTTATACCAAATGATACAGACTTAAGAGAGAATGAGCTGAATTTGCAAATTGGTTTACTGACCAGTCTCCAAGGGTTGAAAGATTAATGTGGTATCAATAAGCAGAGTTCCAAAGGTCTCAGCTCATGAGCCAAAACTATTTAATAGTTTTATAGTTGAGACAATTATACTAAATTTGTGGTAAAGTTTGCTGTTGATAAACAGTTTGTTTTGCCAGCAGACAATGAAGGCGTTACCATAAGAGTAATTTATTGAGTGCTTTATTGAAAGATACCAGCCTGGAAGTATTTTAATACAGTTACATACTTAAGGTGATATTGACTTGGAGGAAAAAATGACATAAATTGTATTTATGAATCAAAGGCCCGGATTCTGGTGAGGACCTAAGTACCAGTGGATAATGACTGCAGCATAAACTCTTCAACAATGCTGTACATAAAGATATAATGTAATTTTCAATGTATAAGGGGAGAACATTGCATAAGGAAAAGGGGAGAGTATTGCATAAGGTGAGGAAGTGACCCTAGCCTTGTCCCCATATATAATAATGCTGTATACTCATGTCTGGCAGCCCCAACGCCCCAACAGTCCATGCCCCATACCTTGCACAACCCAAACAGAATCATGTGGCACATGCTGCCCCCAAGCCTTGCACCTTCTCAGCATAGCTCACAGGTCTGAGCATCACAGTCTCATTTCCCCTCTTCGCTCCCTGAGCCTGGAGAATGAGAGTCATCTGCAGGGTCATCTCCTGCAGGCTCCAGCTCTCCTCCAGCCTGCTTGCTGGTTACCTTCCTCTCCCCAGCAAATACAGGCTCCACAATAAACCTGTTGAGCAGATGGAGCTCGAAAAGGAGGAAAAGGGTGTGGAGGACTGCCTCTAAGGACAATGCCCCACAGTGGCATGGGGGAAGGCTGAGCATCCCCATTATGCCAGCAGATGAAGTTTGGGGACTTCATCTTCAAAACTCCACGATCCACTAATTCCTCACACATAAAGGCCCAAGACTCTCAGTGGCACACTTTATATGAATATATATATTTATACAGCACAAAAAGGAAACAGCTCACATGCCCGTCTCACACGAGGGCCCACGACCACCACCAGGGCCCCGGACCAAGGGCACACCTCGTATCCTTTAGAGGATTAGAGCACTTTGGGAGAGAATCCCGGCCCCCGCCGTGTAACCGCTGATTGGGATCTGCGGCCCCTAAGGGAGGAGACTGCGGGCGGGGCGGCGCAGGGCTGCGTCGCTCCGTGAGGAGCGCGGCCCCTCGCCCGGCTGCACTGAGGCAAGGAATCCGCGCACGGGACAGCAACCGCCACGGCGGCTCCCACCCACCAGGAACAGCCGTGAGCAGCGACGGTTCCGGGTTACCCACATGACGTCAAGGCAGAGGGCGGAGATGGTAAGATGGCGGCGGCCGGATGCATGTCCCTTGCCCCGCCCCGCTGAGGAGGAGAAGGAGGCAGTGGCAGTAGCGGCCCTCCCCGTCGCCCCCCGCCGCCGCCTCCCCGCCCGACGGCCGCTGCCTTAGCCCCAGGGCCGCCGCCCGGCGGCCGCCCCTCGAAGAGCTCGGCGGCGGAGCGGCCGGCGAGGACGGCAACGGCCTCCTGGACGACGCGGCGCTGCTCAGGCCGGAGGAGCTGGAGAGGTTGGCCGGCTGCGAGGAGGACGAGACCGGCTGGTGAGGAGGCGGCCGGGGTGGGGATGGGGTGGGGGACTACCTTTTCTGCGCCCCCCGTCTCCAGGAGGTTTAGGGGTACTGTCCTCCCTTTACCTCCGCGTCCCCGGGAGGAAGAGGCCGTTTTCAGGCGTGTGCTTGCTGTCGGAGGTGGTCTTGGGGCTTTGTGTAGGGAGGCAGCCTCGCCCTCTGGGGCTAGATGGAGGAATTGGCTCTCCAAGAGGTACCGAAGCCTTCAGGGGAAGGGTATTTTAGTTTCTGCTTATAACACTGTACCTCCCTGGCGGCCTGCAGCTCTGTGCTTTTGTTTGGGCGCAGCGAGAGTACTATATCGGGTCACTTGGAGACCGGAGCAGGCTTCAGTTCTGGTGCAAAATCAGTTGCCAGTGTTTTTGCAAGTTCAGAAGGTGTGGAGGCGTTGAGAAACTTGTGGAAAATTCCTAAGATAGTGGAAGATTATCCCACAGGTACTGTTGCACTTCTTCAGATGTGCAGCAAGCGTGTTTTGAGTTTTGATTTCTTTCAGCTCTGAAGGCAGCAAACGTAACATACTCTTTCATCTCATAGATGTGTAGTCCTTAGGTGTTTTCGTTTATTGTTAACGGTGTAG
This sequence comes from Pezoporus wallicus, assembly GCF_028554395.1. NCBI lineage: Eukaryota > Metazoa > Chordata > Aves > Psittaciformes > Psittacidae > Pezoporus > Pezoporus wallicus. The sequence continues at coordinate 928,634 of NW_026642638.1, forward strand.
GACCACGGTTTACCTTAGGTGGCTTCTCTCTTCTAATTGGACTGCCAACCCTGCTGCTCTAGCAGAAGTATCTGCAGGTGGCCGTTCACCTTCTCTTTATTACACTTGGAAGAACTTCTACGGAGAATCAAGGTTTGCTCTTTTTAAACAGCATGCTGTTCTCCAGCTGTCTTTTTAAAGCTTCCTATGACACCAGTTGAGGAGCAGTGTTAAATGGTGGGGAGGAGTATGGTGTCAACAGAGAAACACAAGGGGAGTGTGCGGTGGCAGGAAAAGTGTAACAAAAGCAGTCTGACTTGGGTCAGAACTGGTTGTAGGTTCATCTGCAAAAGTCTTTGTGAGTGAACATGCATTTTAAAAACCAACCAAGCAAAAATGCCTTTCAGAGTTAGAAACACATTTAAAAATGCTGGAATGGTTCCCATGCATGAGCAATGTTGTAGTTGCTTAGGGAGGAGACGGTGTGTGTGCTTCCTCAGAGAAGTCATTTTCCTGATGTCCAGCCTGATCCACTGGAGAAGTATGAGAGCATAAGTTTATTGTCATCCAATATGAGTTTACTAAATTAACAGAAGGCATCATCTTCAGGTGGTGAATCTGCAAGGCAGCTACTCTTGCTTCTCAGCTCATGGCTTATAAACGACTGGCCTATAGCAGTTGAGGGAAACAGAATATGCTAAATTTTCACAGCGAGTTTGGAGCAGGATGGAGGCATTTGTGAATGGCATGAATTCCAGTGACAAGAAATGTTATTTTATATATTAATCCTAAGTCATGGGCAACATAATGCAGCTCTTCAGTGGAAGCTAATGTCACAACAGAGCATATGGTGACAGTGGTGGCATAAATGCTGTATGGTTTTGTGTGCCATTCTGGACACACATGGGGCAGGCAGTATAGTTCACTGAGCTCTTGCTGGTGTCAGGTGTTTGTCACGTTACTTACGCTGCCTGTTACTGTGGCTTCAGTCATGTTTCTATACAAGTTCTAGTTGTCAAAAGACAATAAAAATTCAATGCAGAATATTACATGCCTTCATTCCTTCCCTAATATTTTAGTGATTATAATGCTAATTTTGAATCTCAGATGTGGGATAATGACTAAGAAACGACCCCTTGAAAAGAGCACTTGTCAAAATTTACTCACTGTTGTACATATGAATAACTATGGCTATGTAATTAAAAAAACCTGTCTTTTCATGCTATAGTTTACTATGCACTTAATGATAAGTGTGGTTTGGCTAGATTGACTGATGATTGATTTATTTTTCCAAATTGCTCTATAAAAATGGAAATCAAACTCCTGGAATTTCTGATCACCATTTAATTCTACTGTTAAGGGAGTAAATACTTTTTTTTGTGGGGTGGGGGATGTTTGTTTGTTTTTGTTCTTATGAGGGTTGGATGACTTTGTGCACTTGATGGATGGAGATTATTGCTCTAAATGAAGGTGAAAACTTGCAGAGTGAAGCAATCAAAAAGAAGCAAGCCTGTGAAAGTAGGAAGGATGATATGACTAAGTGGATTTCTTTTATACCAGTGTAGAAGTGAAAGACCACTTACCAGCTGAGGAAACCTCACATGGAAACAAACTAAATGTAAATCATGTCTTGTACACAAAAATGGATTAATCTTGTCTGTTTTGTTTGTCTATAGAGAGGAGCTTAGGTTTGTCTTTTGATTTCACAAGGGTTTTGCTGTGGGAGAAAATGGGTGATGAAGGGTGCTGATCACCTCTATTCTTATTTCTGCTTTCTGTAGTGCTGGCATTCTTCAGTCCATGTGTTCATATACTCAATTATGGAATTGTCTGCAGCCTTGTAATGACACTGATAAAATTACATTGTTTTACATTTAATGCTTACATGAGATTAGTGCCTGTGAATTTTGACTATGAGTTTAAAGTGGAATAGTTGATGGTCTGACCAAAATCAGTACTGGAATGTGATGTGTTGGTGTTTTAGTCTACGTTTTGGAGTTGATCAGCTCATTTTTAGCTTGTGATTCTTTAAATACTTTTAGAGAAGTCTATACAAGACAGAATTGTAAAATGAAAAATGAAAGGGGAAGGTAGCACTAGCTGGAATTAATAACAAGTGAATAACAAATGAAAAGAACTTTGATATTGCTGCTTTAGTAGCAGTATTAGCTATTAAATAGCTAATACAATATTAGTGAACTTTGGCACCATTTATATTTTTGCTTGCTTTGTTTTTTGATGGTTTATTTTTGTGTTGTTTGGGATATTTTTTTGGTTTTGGAGTGTTTTTTTTCACTGCGGTTATTTAAATCCAATTCCGTTTTAAGTTTTAAATAGCTCTGCACACAAGACGATCTTCAAATCATATGTTAATAAAAAGTCAGTTAACTGAGATTGAGTTTCTTGGCTGTATGTTTTTGAATCCCGTTTAGTGTGCTGAAACTTTCTTCCTAGTAGGGTACTGAAGGTTGCAAATAGGCACATATGCACATGCGCACAGTACTGTGCTGTACCTAGTGCCACGGAGACTTTGCTTTAGGCCTGCTAATTACTTCTTCATGCAGTTACAGTGACTTTGGTAATCTGTTCTGTGCGTGTTCCAGTTTAGCTGTTCGTGAACCAGGTTGCATCAAATCTAAAGTTTTTAAAATTTGAATCTCAACAGGTTTTTATTAGTTAATTAAAAAGACAAAAGGGCAGGAAGGGGGACTAGAGTGGAGAAATCTTCAGAGAGGTAGGACGTGGTGTACAACTCCTTGCCTGACTTGCTGGGTAAGGTTGGGTGTGGATGTACAGCAAGCACATGGGAGACAACTTGGTAACAATGTGCAGGGTGGCTTGCTATGCTTCTTAAAAGTGACCTGTCTTAAGTTTATTGCAGGATAAATATGCACATGTGGGCAATTATTGTAGATTAGTTAATGTGCTGTGAGTCCACTGTAACTTGTCATGCTGTTATGTATGCTCTCTGGGACGCTTTCTTTTAAATATGAGCAAAACATACAGTGCTTTTTTTCTTTAAAATTTATATGCAGTGTGTGTATAAGAGAGAATAGGGCTTGCTGTGTATCTATTTTGTATGTCTAATTGCTTAGCAAACTTAGAACAGTTGTGTCCTCTTTAAATGATGGTGCTACAAAACCTAGCCTCGCACTTTCAATGTTTTCATGTCGGTGCAATCTGAAGTCTGCTTGGTAGGGCTGAAATAGCTTTCAGGTGACTGATTTCATTTACAAACAAAAGGCAGTTACTGTGTTTGAAGTGAAATTATTGGTGGGTTGTTTATATTAATAGTTCAAAGTAATATTTTCAGTGGTTTTAAAGAACTCAGATTGATTGTGTATCCTTTTTAGTTAAAATGGAAGGCGCGTACTTTTACTATTGTGCACGCTGTCATTCAGCAGCTACTTCTATTAAGTTGGTGCTTATGTGTAGTTGTTTACATTTCCATTTGAGCCATCCATTCTAATTAGTTGGCCAAGTGGCTATTTTGAGGTACAGGATAAAAGGATGATTGTCTTTCATGTTGTATTACCTGATGTTCCTTGAACACTAAGGTTAGTTTGGAGCCCCACAGTTTGCCATAGCGAGCTAGTAAAATACAGGGTGAGTCTTTTGGGATAAAATTGCATCTGAATGAAAACCCATTGCCGAAATTACATTGCAGCATTTCTCATTCAACTGCTAAAATTTCATTGTATTAATGTGGTAGGCTTCTTGGAAATTGGACAGGTTCTGATCAATTCCTGCCTTGTGACCCAAGTAAAAGGGAAATTGATGCTTTTCATTTTGTGGCAGATTAAATGTCAGTCTGATTTAAAGTTGATTTTAAACAAAATTTGGGTAATGTCATCTCAGACTAGGAAGATAATGTGAAAACAAGCATGTAAGAGAACGGAAGGTTGCAGAATTTATCTGGTTATCAAGTGAAGCAACTAGTAACATCAAATAATATTCAGTTTGACTAATGTCTTTGGGATGTCCATGTTTGTTGTGAAACAGGTGTTTTAGGACTGGAGGAAGAATCCTGAGAACTTTCTTCTGTTTCTATTTTATTCTGTGATATTCTTGACTTCTAAACATGCTTCATGTTTGTATATCATGAAAGCTTGATGCCGATTTTGTTTATTGTCTTAATGGTATTCCTGAAGTTTATTTCATAACCATGTCTTGTTTAGGCATGATTCCCGGTTCTACTTCTTGTAAGTGTTGGTAGAGCTCTCAGGCCTAGTCATTAAGCAGAATTTTATTTTGGAACACTTTTCATAGGACACAGAATTTCTCAGCTTTTTTCTATTCCATGTAAGTATCAGCAATACCATATTAGAGCATATATGCTTTCACAAATTTCTTCTGAAAAGTTTCTCAAACAGTGGAAACTTGTACATACAGACTTAGCCTGGCAGTTCGAGGGAAGCTGAGTGGTAGTGTAGAGGAGTCTTCCAAGCTTTTGAAGGCCATATTTCCCATTCTGCAGCATCCCTTTCAGACAGCTACATGTTCTTTGGAGACCAGGAAATGAATAATGGCTGTAATTTCCAGTAACTAGTCAGGGCAAAGCTAACTATCTTTAATTGTTGGTGACAGGAAGGTAATTGTGTTCCCAATTGCTCTTTGCACCCTCTCTGAATACTCTCAGTTCTGCTTCAAAGTCGCATGTAATTGAAACAAGCTGCTTTAATATGAAGGTTTAATAAGATGGTCAAAGCTTTTTTGTAGTATTGATATAACCGAATTTTGCTGTAGCTGGTGCTTCTCAGAACTAGAAGCATTCAGTTAAGTACACCTACAAATTAGTAATTACAGGCTGACCAAATCAGTCAGTTAACAACTGCAGGATAGGAACTTTGCAGGAGTGGGGGAGGAGGAAAGAGGAAATGTGTGGGCCAGATACGTGCTGCGATGTTGCTTAGTTTGATTTTTTTTCTTTACAGACAGAGATTCTCTTCAGCTCTTTACCTGTAGCTGTTCGTTAAAAAATCCATCTTAAATTTTAACTCATTTAAATTGCTTCAGCTAGGATTGCCTAACAGTTTTAGATTGATCTAAAATTTAGATTGGCACTGTTGCATTCTAGGCTGTCTATTTCCAAGGCTGTCCAATATTATTGTCTCCTGACTTAAGTAGCACTTCATTGTGGAATTTCCCTCCTGTATTTCAGGGGAATTTGTTGCCAATCTGTCCTTAGATTTCAATTGTTTTCCTCATATCTTCTCTTCAGGTAGCTTTCTTGATCCTGCTTTTGCCTGCAATATGTTTTGTCCACTCTTGTTTCATTGCCTGTATTGTAACTGTCACTTTTTGCTTAAGGTTAATGTAGATAAAATAAACAAGCTCTAATACAAGTTCCTTCCCCTTGCCATCTTCTTTCTAATTCAGATCTGTGACTTCATACTCATCTGCATGTTTTTCACTTTTGCACTGAGCAATAGAAGTATTTTGATACAAAAAAGACACCTCCTTACCACCTGATTAGAAGCTTGCCTTCTGGTTTCATGCCTGTGGCACCTAACCTCTTGTATTTTAATGCACTGGGAGATGTTCCTCAGGTGAGGTAATCCCTACGAAGATATTCAGTTCCTGCCTCAGTGTTGTGTCCTCTTTCTTCAAAGCTTTTTTCAGACTCGGCTGTGTCCTGGTGCAACATGCCACAGCTTGCCCTATTTGGCTGACATTATCATATGAGTGTGTAGTGACAGTAATCCTTCTCCAAAAGCTCTGCTGTTTTTGTGCTGAGTCTTCTGGAACTACTCAGGAGAGCCCCTGGCTGCTTTAAACTTTAGATTGGCATAGTTGACTAGTGACAGCTGAAGGAAGGGAATATTACTGTGGGTGCAGAATCATGGTGTCTGGGCTTCTTAAAGCTGTTTCAAAATAGAAGGAAGCTCCTGGGCTTCTTTTTATACAGTTTTCTTTTCTTTGACTGTGTGTCACTGAACTGTAGACTCTTTACTACTCCCTTGTGGAGAAGTTGAAGTGTAGGTTTCTGATGTGTTACCATTTGTAGTGGGGGTGGCAACTGTAAGGTGTCAGCTTCCTCAATGATTTTCAACTTCCTGTTTTGAGAAAGCGATTTAGTAGTGTTTTAAGATATATGAAGTCATACTGGTAATCCTCACTCTTAAAGTTGCCAGTCACTGCCATTGCATTGCTGTAAGAATGTATTAACAGATACAAATGGGAATTAATCTCTTCTGGAAAGCTCTTCAGCTAAGGAGAACCTGTATTTTTGGTTCAAACTGTAGTCTGACAGAGATCACTTAGTTATCTATACATGTTTCATGGTCTACTTTCTGCTCTTTTTCTCTTCCTGCTGTTCGGAAGAGAGGAAGAAGTAGTAAAGCATCGCTCTGATTTTTAGCCTTTCCCTTGGTCTTCTGTTTTATAAATCCAAATGAAGCAATGCAAGTGGGGTTATGTCAGCTTCAAAACTTGAGATTGGCTGTTCTTTGTCAGGTGGGAAATTAAGAACGCTGCTTTATAATAATGAGACATTGCAGTTGCAAAATGAACAAGAAACTGTCCTGAAAAAGCCATCGTGTTATTGCATCAATGCACATGTTTGTCATGAGGTAGTGGAGTTGCATGAAGTATGTATATTCTAAAGTTCTGTTTTGTTTTGTTTTTTTATGTAAGGTGTGAAACAAAGCTGTTAAAGAAAAAACAGTTGACTGGAAAGAGGTGGGAGAATTTGCAATATATGGTTAGAAAGGGAGGTGGAAAATGTGAGCTGCGTGAGCCTGGGTTGCTTCAGTAAATAAACTATGTGTGAAACAAATGCAACAATTGGAAATTGCAGAAAATAATGTTTTAAGTGCTTAAAATACCAGGTGCCATTTTGATTAGTCAGGTAGGTTTGTTGAAGATGCCCCTTTTGTGTGTCTTTCAGAGAGGACACACACTTTATTTTCTTGCCTGTTATACTGGGTATTACTGTAAACACTTCAAATGTGCATGGAACTTCTCAAATGCAGCAAGGCACATCAGCTGTACAAGAGAGCTACAAGCACACTTTGTACAGCACAAAAGTTGGCTTTGTTGCTTTTAACACTTCTTAGTATTGCATAAACATACCTCAGGACAGAAAAGAGTACAGGCAAATAAATGCTAAAAAGACAGTAAATTTGAAGTATTAAAGAGCTAGTAAATGTTAAATGTTAGTTTTAACTCTGTGGAGATAATTGGAGCAAGTATAGCAATTTGTGCAATTGTTTGCATAGAACTGTGAAAACTGAGTGATTCTTGTGCTTTCCAAGGATCTTGAGGGCTATAAATACATGATAGACTCAGCTTTTCTTGTGGACAGGATGCCTGTGAAAGCTGTTAGGATTTCTAAAAAATCAATTTTAATGACCAGCATGATGCTGGCCAGAGCGAAGGCCACATGGACTATAGAGTGCAGCAGTAGCTATTTGCATTGTTACAAACAGCTTCATTTTTGTTTGAAAACATGGCAGCTAGTAAAAATACTCTCTTCTGCATTTATAGACATAGCTTTCTGATTTCAGTGCTTATAAAGGAAGAGTGTTTCAGAGCGTGCTCTAAATAGTGGTCAGTGTTTTGGGCGAGATGTTGTGGTTTTATAAGCATGCTTCTTGGGAAGCTTTTCTAAGAAGAGACCTTAAGGGTAGTAATTAAAAAAATCTTTTAAAGCTGTTTATAAAATAAACTGAGTTCAAGCTCTAGAATTACAGAGGAAGGATCAGCTAATAATAAAGACAAGACAGTTTCAATGGAAAGTAACTTCTGTGTTGCTGGTGTCATTGGCATAAAGGAAACAAGAATTTTTCCTGGCTGATTAAGCTGTCAGATATTCCTAAGTTAGTGTGTAGCATACAACCACTTTGACTATGAAGTCTGTTATTACTCCTACAAGAAAAACTCATTTAACCATTTCTGTATGAGCTCTAGTTAGAGCTGTAGATCTTGCAGTTCACTCTTGTCTGTTGCTGAAGTACATTTCCAGGTTTGGTTCTAGTCGAAATATAAGGCTTAAATATCCATACTTTGAGAGTGTGATTGCTTATGACTTTCCCTTAAATCTGTTTTTTGAGGGGGGAGAAATTTTCAACTATATTTCTAGAGCCTTTAGAGTAGAATACTTTTTTCAGTCACAAAATGCTGATGTTAGAAATAAATGAATGGAGATGCTGATGGGCAAAGGCCTCAGCATGTCTTGCAGAACAATATGATCTCGTTGTTTCTCTTCACTCTGTGTGCCTTATCTCTTGTTCTTTGTTTTTAATGCTTGACTGTGTACCCCTTAGGACAGAGATAGTCCCTTTGTTCTGTGTTCAAAGGAAAACTAAAGGATCAGGTGCTCGGATGCAAATTATAAGTAAAAGTAAAATATTTATTGTTCAGGGTTACTGAAATAGTAGAAGTGTTCTGTGGAGTTTTGCACTGTTCCTTGGCTAGTAAGATGCTTATCATTTACTACATCTTTGTGTTTAGGAAAACAAGCATTGCTTATTGCTTAGTGCTTTATTTCCTTCTTTCAGGTGAATGTTGCTTAAATCTGAAGAGATTAATCCCGGTTTGTACATTTATGTGACGTAGGGTAATCGTCCATATACCCAAGGTGTCTGAAAACTGAAAATGGTTGGAGCTTTTTTTTCCTGATGTATCAGTCAGTGTATTCCAGTGTAGCAATACAGGCATCACTTCTTGCCAGAAGTCCATGGGTAGCCATATGTTATCAGTATTATACTGTATCCAGAACAGTTAATTTAAAGGTAAAAGTTGTGCTTTCTCTATAATTTTGGATTGTACTGTACATACAGTATAAAAATAGAAATAGCATAGTATGTGGTATTTTGTTACATGCCTGATCTTGTGCTCGCTTTGCCTATCTTCATAATTATTGTTCTTCTTCTCCTTTTCAGGTTATATACGTCCCCAAAGAAGAAACTGACTCCAGTGCAAAAATGTGTCAGTCCCTTAGTTTGGTGCAGGCAGGTACTGGATTACCCAAGTCCTGATGTTGAATGTGCTAAAAAGTCACTGATCCACAGGCTGGAACAGACAATGTCGGGTGAGTTCCTGCATACTGACACTGGGTTGTACATGTTTATTCTGAAACAGAATTAGCTAATATGTAGTTGTGAGATCCAGCTGTTGATTTCTGTCTAGAGTTTTCATTATGCCTTGCAAACAGTAATTCTGTTGATTTTCTGGACTCTAGGAATAAAATGAAAGGAAGCATTAGACCATGAGTCAGGATATCAAAATTCTGTCCTAGCTGCATAGTGACAGTTTGGTCATAGAATCATAGAACAGTTAGGGTTGGAAAGGACCTTAAGATCATCAAGTTCCAACCCCCCTGCCATGGGCAAGGACACCTCCCACTAAACCATATCACCCAAGGCTTTGTCCAACCTGGTCTTGAACACTGCCAGGGATGGAGCAGTGTTCAAGCAGTTCACAACCTCCCTGGGCAACCTATTCCAGTGCCTCACCACCCTAACGGGAAAGAATTTCCTCCTTATATCCAATCTAAACTTCCCCTGTTTAAGTTTTAACCTGTTACCCCTTGTCCTATCACTACAGTCCCTAATGAAGAGTCCCTCCCCAGCATCCCTATGGGCCCTCTTCAGATCCTGGAATGCTGCTATGAGGTCAGAGGTTTTCAGTAGGCGCATGATCTTGGAGGTTTTCTTATTTTGAAATAAAAACCTGTATTAAACTATCATAATTAAGTGCTTGCTAATATTTTAACCCAAAACTTGTTGTTCTGCTAGATGAACTATTTTATTTCATCTAAGGAAATGGAGGCTGAAATTCTTCAATACTTTGGGAGGCAATACTGATTTCTTTTCCTCCTATCCCAAATAACTTAAGATCTTGTCACAGTCAGATTAAAAAAATCCAGGGTCTGTGAGTCTCCCTTGATATGAATTAGTTGGTTATATTCAAAACTGGAGAAGGTTTGTGAGTTTCACCCTGTGAGGCTGAAAACTTAGAATCCTTGCCCTTTTATTCTGAGCCTTTTTGATGTCAAACCAGCAGCAGAACACTGAAGGTCTGATTAGAGTTCTCTGTCCACCTGTTTCTTGCTTTAATTTCTTTGTTAGAGCTTATTTTGGAAAAAAAAAAAGAGTTGTGCTGAGATATGACTTTCTTGCTATTAATATCTGTTCTCCCCCTATATTTCTGTCCTTTTGCAGTCTTGCAGTGCGTGTAATCTGTCATTTTTTAACTGTTATCTTAAGGTATTAGAATGGCTGGACTTCAGCTAAGAATACGTGAACACACAGTTCCAGGAGTGTTCCCAACTGCCAGCTCCTTTGTGTGATTATACGTAAACTTTATGCTGAGTTTATTTGATTGTAACTTTTTTCCCCCCTGCTTGGATTCTTCTCTGGAACAATTCAGTCTTTATTCGGGTTTGTACTAAAATGGTTCTTAATAAAATTTGAAAACATTACTGGTAGAGCACATGAAGAGTCCATTTCTTATTCTGAAAATCGTGGATATAATGGTGAAAGTTCCTTCAGTGTGAGTCACCTTTTCCTTTTGATCTTTTCCTACTTCTTGGGGTTTATGTATGCTTCCCTGAAGAATGTCTGTTAATGATAGATAGCTTGCTACAGGCAAAGGCTGAAGTTCTAAACAAAAGTACTCAAATCACAGGGATGTATGAATTATGATAAAAGTTTGGGAATTTGAATACTACTGAGTATTTAGGAGTGGATAGCAGTTAGGCTAAGTATGAACTATCCTGTTCATGGTTTAGCTTCTTTTCAGAACCAATTAGAAATTTTCTATAAGTACCACAAATCCTTTACCTTTAGGGTAACGCCAACAATTTAGCCTTCGTTGAAGCAGAGTGACAGGAAGCTTCACCATGAAATAAACAAACTTGAAAGTTTGATCGTTTATATGATGTGGCTAGGCAACTTGACTTTCTTTTGTTTGTTTTTTCCTAGACCTGAGAATGTGTTTCTGACAGTGGTACTTGCAAGAATATCACAATTAATCTATAGTGTTAATAGACGAAAATATTGGCAGTAGAAGAGATGGGTACCAGTGCTGCTGGTTGGAGCAGGTTGTATGGAAACATTCATGTGTAGCAAAAAAAAGTTGTCATTTACAGCAACCAGCCTACTTACAGGTACAGGTTAGCAGAAAGCTCTACAGTGCTGCTTGTAATCTTGTGTGTTTCCTACCCTGCAAATTCTGAAATATTTTCTGAATGTCAGAACAAACAAAAAAATCTTAATACTGAATAAAGGGATTTTTAGTAAACAAATTACAGTTAAATTACTTTTCTGTGCTGAAATCAGGACAGGCCACTACTATCAGTAGCCTAATTATTAGTGTACTAATTGAAGCTCCTTTTCAGTAGCAGAAATGTCACACAATATTCTTTGAATACCTTAATTTCTGCCTTTTTTTAGAACTGCTTTAATGTATTGCCATATGTTTGCTAGGAATATTCTAGTCAGTTTGTTAATATGTGTGTGTAGTTTCAATACTGTCATGCCTTAGAGAGTTTGGTTTCTAGCAGCTAGGTGAGCTGCAGTTTAATCTAATCTAGATTTGTATATAAAAGTTCACCTCTCTAGCTTTCAATTTTATGTTTAGCAATTTAATTTGTTCTTTGTTAGAATACAATTCTGTTTGGCTTTAAACTGAAAGAGAGCAGATTTAGATTAGATACTAGGAAGAAATTCTTTACTATGAGGGTGGCGAGACACTGGAACAGGTTGCCCAGAGAAGTTGTGGATGTCCTGTGCCTGGCAGTGGTCAAGGCCAGGCTGGATGGGGTTTTGAGCAACCTGGTCTAGTGAAAGGTGTCCGTGCCTGTGGCAGGAGGGGTGGAACTAAGTGATCTTTAATGTCCCTTCCAACTCATTCTGTGATTTGATGATATGGGATTGAAACCCATGGACATAAAAATCCCAAAGCATTAGAACAGGAGATACAGAGAAGGGAAATATCCTACAGTCATTTCACTTTTTTGTGCTCAGTATGTTTGTGGTACCCAGAAATAGAAACAGAAGCATTCGCCCTGTTTAATGTTTTTTCATTCTAGCATATGCTTTGCGGAATTTTGTAGGTGGTATTGCTTAGTTCTGTGGTGCCAGTCTTGGCATTACTCTGGAAATACTGTGTGATCTAGACAGGTCTGTGAATTCTGGAGAATTAAACTTCATGGTGTGCTCTAGTCTGTATGTAATTGTGCATACAATGTATGTTAGCATAGCTTAGCTACTGCTGTCTTCTGAGTTGCTTCCTTCCTTCTTCCCAACTCCTACGTGGAACATTTTGAAGAGGGAGGTTGTAGTGATCTTAAATCTTATTTTTTATAAAGAAAATATTTGCTGCTGTCTTGTCTTGCCACTCCTTCCACAGTATGGTTGTATGTAGGAGATGAAGAAATCAGTTGAAAAACTTCCTGGTAACTGAAATGTTCTGCTTGAGTTGTATGTTTTCAAGAAGGGGAAAATGGATGACCCAGGGAACTACAGACCAGTCAGTCTCACCTTTGTGCCTGGCAAAATCTTGGAGCAGATTCTCCTGGAAGGCATGTTAAGGCACATGAAAATCAACAAGGTGCTTGGTGACAGCCAGCATGGCTTCACTAAGGGGAAATCCTGCCTGACCAATTTGGTGGCCTTCTGTGATGGAGCTACAGAACTGATGGACAGGGGTAGAGCAGCTGATGTCATCTACCTGGACTTGTGCAAAGCGTTCGACTCTGTCCTACATGATGTCCTTGTCTCTAAATTGGGGAGACATCAATTTGACGGATGGAGCACTCGGTGGATAAAGAGCTGGCTGGATGGCAGCACACAAAGAGTTGTAGTAAATGGTTCAATGTCCAACTGGAGACCAGTAAGGAGTGGTGTCCCTCAGGGATTGGTGTTGGGACCGGTCTTGTTTGGCATCTTCATTGCTGACATGGACAGTGGGATTGAGTGCGCCCTCAGCAAGTTTGCTGATGACACCAAGCTGTGTGGTTCTGTTGATACGATGCCATCCAGAGAGACCTTGACACACTTGTAAGGTGGGCTGATGCCAACCTCATGAAGTTCAACCATGACAAGTGCAAGGTCCTACACCTGGGTCGGAGCAATCCCAGGCACAGCTACAGGTTGGGCAGAGAAGGACTTGGGGGTATTGGTCGATGAGAAAATGAATGTGAGCCGGCTTCAGTGTGAGCTCGCAGCCCAGAAAGCCAACCGTATCCTGGGCTGCATTAAAAGGAGGTCGACCAGCAGGTCGAAGGAGGTGATCCTGCCCCTCTACTCTGCTCCTCTCCTGAGACCTCACCTGGAGTATTGTGTGCAGTTCTGGTGTCCTCAACATAAAAAAGATATAGAACTCTTGGAACAAGTCCAGAGAAGGGCCATGAGGAGGGTGATCAGGGGAATGGAGCAGCTGTCGTATGAAGATAGGCTGAGAAAGTTGGGGCTGTTCAGCCTGGAGAAGAGAAGGCTGCGTGGAGACCTCATAGCAGCTTTCTAGTATCTGAAGCGGGGCTATAAGGATGCTGGGGAGGGATTCTTCATTAGGGACTGTAGTGATAGGATAGGGGGTAACAAAGCTTAAACAGGGGAAGTTTAGATTGGATATAAGGAGGGAGTTCTTTTCTGTTAGGGTGGTGAGGCACTGGAATGGGTTGCCCAGGGAAGTTGTGAATGCTCCATCCCTGGTGGTGTTCAAGGCCAGGTTGGACAAGAGCCTTGGGAGACATGGTTTAGTGTGAGGTATCCTTGCCCATGGCAGGGGGATTGGAACTAGATGATCTTAAGGTCCTTTCCAACCCTAACTATTCTATGATTCTATTAGTAACTAAATCACACTGAAGATATCATATAGGGTTGTATTCATTTCTCATTGGTTCCTTCAGTATAAATTGTTGCTTTCCTCCTCTTTCATACAGCTCTCAAGAGACAGAGTTTGTACAGCAGCCCTTTCAGTGCGGTCACTTATGCGAGTTCCTATAGTCCAAATACCAGTAGCCCCTACAGCAGTGGTTTCAATTCTCCCTCTTCAACACCAATGAAATCTGCTTTAGTGAAACAGCTCATACCTCCTGGTACCTCAGGTAAGTATGTGTGTTTTGTCTCTCCCTTACTTCTTCCTCCTCTTCCTTTCAAAAACATGCGCTCAAATGGATATCTGCATTGAATTAAAGTAAGAAAGATACCGAAACCTTGTCAGTCTTTTGTATTTTGTTTGCATCATGCAGTAGGTAAGCTTTTTAGGAAAGGCTTTTTTTTACAGACTTTCTGGCATAAGATAAATTTAAAGTATTTTCTCTGGATGTCCATGTCCCTGAAATCACTGATGCATTTTAGCAGTTAGACCAAAACATGTAGCTTTAGTTCCATGAAGTCCCAACTCCACATACATAAATGGCTTCTAGAATTGGCCCTGTAATTGACCGGGATAGTAGGGTTTTAAAGGTTAGGTGCTGGTAGTTGTGAAGTCTTGGCAAGAACCCTATTACTTATTGACTGCAACATGTGGTATGCAGCGTGTATCCATCTGTACCTCGGACATGTGAACAATATAATCTAAGGAAGAATCATGTATTTTAATTAAAGGCATTCCATTAGGGTTTACAGTCATCAGCAAGTTTGCCGATGACACCAAGCTGTGTGGTTCGGTTGATACGCTGGAGGGAAGGAATGCCCTCCAGAGGGACCTGGACATGCTTGTGAGGTGGGCTGATGCCAACTTTATGAAGTTTAACCATGCCAAGTGCAAGGTCCTACACCTGGGTCGGAGCAATCCCAGGCACAGCTACAGGTTGGGCAGAGAAGAGATTCAGAGCAGCCCTGTGGAGAAGGACTTGGGGGTGTTGGTTGATGAGAAAATGAACACTAGCCGGCAGTGTGCGCTTGCAGCTGAGAAAGCCAACCGTATCCTGGGTAACGGGTTAAAACTTAAACAGGGGAAGTTTAGGTTGGATATAAGGAGGAAATTTTTTCCTGTTATGGTAGTGAGGCACTGGAATAGGTTGCCCAGGGAGGTTGTGAATGCTCCATCCCTGGCAGTGTTCAGGACCAGGTTGGACGAGGCCTTGGGTGATATGGTTTAGTGTGAGGTGTCCCTGCCCATGGCAGGGGGGTTGGAACTTGATGATCTTGAGGTCCTTTCCAACCCTAACTATTCTATGGTTCTATGATCAGTATGAACAATTTAAAGCCATTCCCCTTTGTGCTATCACTACATGCCCTTGTACAAAGTCTCTTTCCAGCTTTCTCATAAGCACCCTTTAGGTACTTGAAGGCTGCTCTAAAGTGCCCCTGGAATCTTCTCCAGGTTGAACAAGCCCAACTCTCTCAGCCTGTCCTCATAGGAGAGGTGCTCCAGCCTCTGATCATCTTCATGGCCCTCCCCTGGTCTTACTCTAACAGCTCCATGTCCTTCTTATATTGGGGGACCCCAGAGCTGAATGTACTCCAGATTGGTACTCATGGGAGCGGAGTATAAGCGGAGAATCGCCTTTTTTCAACCTGCTGGCTGCATTCCTTTTGATGCAGCCCAGCGTACAGTCAGCTTTGTGGGATGCAGGCATCTACTACCAGGTCATGTGGAGCTGTTTGTTAAACAGAATTGTCTATCGGGCTCAGTCAGAATCTTTTCTTAATCTGTTCTTAGATTGGTGGTTCTTTCACTAGGAAATGATACAGCTTGCCTTTTTATTATTTTTAAACATTTCCTATTTATTTTCTTTCTGTAGGTCATCTTAAAAGTGCAGCAGATAGAAATCCTCCGCTAAGTCCACAGTCCTCTCTGGACAGTGAATTAAGTGCATCAGAGATGGATGAAGACTCTATTGGGTCTAATTACAAGCTAAATGATGTTACAGATGTGCAAATTCTAGCGCGAATGCAGGAAGAAAGTAGGTATTTTCCATTTTGAAAACAAAGTGGAGCAGTCGATTTTTTTTTTCTTTTTAAATTGAATAATTTCATTAGCACTTGCTTAGCAGGAATGGAAAAAGGGGTGTAGAGTCTATTATGGATGTACAAATACAGTTCTCCTGAGGAGGTTGGTGAAAGACTTCTGCCTTCAGGATAAGGAAAGGAAGTTGCTCTGCAGAAGTGTTCTTTAGGAACAGTGGACAAAAGAAATGCTAGAGAGAGTGTGAACTTTTAGCATGTACTTACTACATGCTAAAAGGATGGTTGTTGGACTGGGCTACTGCTTGCCACCGGTCTTCTCAGAAGATATGTGCCTTCTTGATCTAATCCTGTGTTGTTGACATCAGTGCTTAAACCATGATTTAAATCACCAAAATGTAAAGTCAATAGGGCAAAGAATAGTTAAGAAAAACACCTATGTAGATTTATCTCGTTATAGGTTTAGCTGAGACTTAGTCCTTTTTGTAAATTGAGACTGCAAAAAGTGGCAGTAATTTCACTTGTCTAATTAGGTGGTCTCCAGAATTTTTTTTATTGTTTACCCCTATGAGTGACTTGTTTTACATACCCCTGAGGTGCATGCATTCCACTTTGGAGACCACTGGTTTAAAAACTCTAGTTTCTCTAGGGGTAGTTTATCATACAGCTGTTTTGTTACATTTACTAATACACTGGAAGAGACATGTCACCATGGCTGCTATTATTATGTTACATGATATCAAAATTAAGATATAGTTTGTGCTGCTCCTATCCAGCCTGGGAGAGGAGATGAGCAAGTACACAACACACCTGTACTGATGATTGCTGTAGTAAGAAAAGGAATGAGCTCACCTACTTACTTCAAGATATTATCAGCTGGTAGGTAACTTTTGTTGGTAGCAATCTGGAATTAATTTAATGCCTTAAATAAAAGGAGTTAAGGTGAGCCACATTTGAGTTTCAGCACTGGGTAGATAATTTGTATGTTTTTGTCTCTACTTTGAACCATTTGTGGGCTGAAAGCAGGTAAAACAATGTTCTCATGGTTGCCAGGCCTCCGGCAAGAGTATGCAGCAAGTGCTTCTCGGCGTAGTTCTGGCTCTTCTTGCAATTCTACAAGGCGAGGCACATTCAGCGATCAGGAGCTTGATGCACAGAGTTTAGAAGATGAAGAAGATGGCACACATCATGCAGTGCACCCTGCTGTTAATAGGTTCTCGCCATCACCTCGCAGTTCTCCCTGGCCTTCACCAAAACAGTCTCCAAGGAATTCACCTCGCTCCCGATCACCTGCTCGAAGCATAGAATACAGCAGAGTTTCACCCCAGCCTATGATTAGCCGTTTACAGCAACCTCGTCTTTCACTTCAAGGCCACCCTACAGATTTGCAGACTAGTAATGTAAAAAATGAAGGTAAAAAGTTCTGTTTCAAAATAATTGCACAAGTAGTTGTGTAGTTCCTGTAAAGACTTTTGGTGCTTAAAACTATATGCCAGTGTAAACATCATGCTTTAATCTTGAAGTTGTTGAAGAAAAAGCAGAGCAAGGAAAGCTTAAATTCTGCTGGGGAACCCTTACAGTCAGATGGAGTTGATAGGCTTGTTTTTTGTTTTTTTTTTTTGGACATTATCCAGTCTGTTGGTGTAATTGAGTTTCATGGTGACAGAGTTCTATCTTTGGCAGGCATATGCACTAAAACAAAGCAGCGCCAAGGAAACTATCACTCACCAGTAGGGTTAGGCCTTCCAGATGGTGGAATAAAATGCAGGGAAAAGTGGCTGTGGTCAGATGAGAGTAATATGGCAATTTATGCATGCTTGTAGCCTGGGAGATAGCTCAATGCTTTATTTTAGCAGTGCAGGACTCTGAACTCTTTGAGCATGAACATAGCCTAAAAAATATTAGTACTTAAGTCATGGATTTATTGGATATTTTATATATCTCAAAGCTGGACAAACTGTGGCATAACAGAAAATAAAGGTTTCGGTAAAGTTGACACAATTACACTATATGGGCATAGAACAAAATAATGTGATATTGATACGGCTTTGCTTCTTGAATGTACTTTTTCTTGGTAGCAATCTGGCAGAAGCTCCTTTAACTGGGCTGAAATCTCCCAAGCATATTCCCTTTTTAACAAATGTAGTTGTTAAATAAAAATAGAAAATAAAATCTTAAATTTCGGAAGGATATACATTTAGATATTATTAATTCACTGTATTTTTTTCACTTTCTGGTAAGTTGGATGCAAAATGTCTGTAGTGGTGTTAATCTAGAAATATAGTTTTAAACAGTTTATTTTGGGGGGCAGAGGGTGGGGAAGGAGCATGGGTGGTGTTTATTCTGTTGGCTTTTTTTTCCCCACTAATACAGCAGAGAGGTCTGTTGTCACTTACAGAATATTATCAACCAAGAAATGTTAGGTTTTTAATCAGGAAAATAAGTGTGCTAAACCAGAGCTGCTTGGGAAGATGATCCTGCACACTTAATTAGCTGCTCAAGAATATCTTTGGAAGGGTTAGCTCAAGTCTTATCTAGCAATAGTGGTTTGAGGAAATTTTAGATATATAGGAAAACATACAATGCAAAAGCTAATCAATTATATGTGACTTGAGTATCTCCTTTCCATTCTTTTCTGGGGTTTCATGAAAGTCTTAATGTGTGCTAGATGAGCTATACAAAATATCCTGTGGAGGTAATGTACCAAAAGCTGGTATCCCACATACCAGAGGGATCATGTGTTTCTGAAACACTTCCAAGGAATTCTCTTGTGGTGTTTTTTGTGTAGTTGAGCGTCACTTGGGTATGCAGAGTCGATGCAGCAGCAAAAAAAAAGTTGTTTGGGATTTATTTTTTATTTTTCTTAATATTTTATTTTATTTTTAGAATGATTAGAGGGATATTTGGTTGACAGGGTTCAACAGTGATAAAACTGCAGGGCAAAGCAATGCAATGCAAGCTAGTAAGTGCAGAATGTAAGCTTGTTGGAATATTCAGCCTGTGTAGACTTTCGTTTTCATCTTTAGTGCTTATGCCCTAGCGTACTTCTTTCCTGCATCCCTCTATGCAATCAGGCTGACTTCTCATCCTGACACAGTATCTGCAGTCTTCTATCCAGCATAGTCATCAGTCCAGCCTTGCATGGGTTGGTGATACACAGAACGTTGTTAGATTTGAGAAATACTTGATGGCATCTTTTTGTGTGCTGTGAGTGATAGTTCAAATTTTGAAGACCCTTGGAGAACCAGTTTTAGTTGAATAGATGGTCAAGTCTTATGTGAAAGATAAGGCATAACTAGACACTTCAATAATTTTGAATGCTGTGTATGAAGTTTCGTTCCAAGTGGGTGGCTGTTACTTGTTGTATAATGTGCCGATATGTGACTGGGTAGTCCCAAAAGTTGACTTTGGATAGTAACAGATGTGTTTCTAATCTTCGGGTTAGCATTATAAATAACTTTCTAGGTAAAGACTCTGAAAACTGTGCAGAACTGCAAATCGGGTTTGCCATTCAGTTTCCATAAGAGTAGAACAAAACAAAACCCAGAGACTCATCCAGATGAGTTTCAGTTTCAAAATACACTGTCTGACTTGTTTTTTCACCACAGTGAAATATGTATTCTTGGGGGTTTTTGGAAGTATTTTGTATGTGGTAGATCTGAGAATGATACAGAACTTGAATTCAAGGTAATGGAAGAACTGCAATGTAACAAAACAAGTTTTTTATTTGCAGTGTAGTTTTATATGACTAACATTGTGTTGCTTAGATTTGGTGTTTGACTATGGGTTTGTAACATGAACTTTGTCCAGCATCAGATTACATGTTGTGGTATCTTTCTGTATTATTTTATACAGAAAAACTAAGGCGTAGTCTTCCAAACCTGTCCAGGACACCTAGTATCCAAGCTGAGTCTGTGAAAAACAGCAGAAGCGACTCAAATTTCCAAGTGCCAAATGGAGGAATACCTCGCATTCAGCCTCAAGCCTCAGCCAGTAAGTACCTTTAGTGACACTTCGAGTATATTTTAGAATCGAATCGTGGTCCTCAGTTGTCTCCTAGTTTCATGGCAAAGAGAAACATTTCATGCCACACTGGAGTTGTTAATACTGATTTTGAATTGTAGCTGTGTGAATGTGCTTTTTTTGGTACACAAAATCTGGTACTGATTATATTCAAAGAATGTCTGATCTCTTACTATGATATCATTCATCGTTTCCTAAAAATATATGTAGAAGTACTATAAATACAGTAGTTAGACATGTCAGAAACCATTTGTTTTATGTGATTTACTGAAGGTATAATGCTCTGTTGTGTTGAATTTTGTTTTCAGACTACAGAAACTTACTAGGCCATTAAAATAGTACCTAGATGATATATATTGCTTTTTTTTTAACTAGTGAAACCTGATCTGAAAAAAAAGATGCCAGTTTAACCTTTGTTCTTCAGTTTCTTCTTTTCTTTTGTCACCTGGAAATTATATTCAGTTGCAGGTTTTTTTATTTTTTTTTAAAGAGACGATTGCTCCTTAGAAAATGCTTGGATGAATGTGTGTCCCATGAAACAAATCAGCCCATTCCTGGGCTACTGGCTGCTTGCCCGAAAGGGAACTGTTGACAGGAGAATGCTGCTGATCTCACAAGTCTCTTGAAAATGGTGACCTTAAAGAAGCCAAAGCAAAGAAACATCTTCAGTGCTTCTTTATATGTCAATATTGCCAGTTCCTGTTGTTTAAATGTTTCCTGACTTTTATTTTAAAACAAGTTTCAGAATTTAATAACCTTATGTGACATTTTCAAAGGAAGAAAACATTATGAATATTATTATGCGTAGAGCTTTGAACTATGAAAGATCTGTGATAAAAGCTCATCAGTAATATAAATATTTGACTGGAAATGTAAGATAATATTTGTGAATGAAACGAAATAGGGTTTTTACCCATTCAGTAGTAAGGGCATACTGGCATACCTAGTTGGCTTTATTAACTGGTCCTTTCATAACAGCATGTTAATGCAACCACATACAGTTAAATACAGAATAAGGAATACAGACCATGCCAAAGAATACAAAATTTCTACCTTTCTAGTGGCTTAGATGAGGTATCAGTCACAAGTGTGTAGCCAAAGAAGTTAGTGTGACCTAGTGACTGCTCATATAGGTTATCCAGCATCCTTTCCTCTTGCCCTCTTCTGCCACTATTCACAAACACTCATTATGTGGGATTTACAACAGAAAGAGCACATGTATAGTTCCAATGCAGGACTGTTATCTGTTAGGCAGGCTTATGAAACTATAAAGCACTCAGACCAGTTGAACAGCAGCTCTTCCAACTGTGTAATTTTTGTGATAGGAAGATTAGTCAAAATCGCTTGAAAGAAAATGAAGGAAAAAATATTTTTAGTTAAAATCTTTGCGAATTGTAAAATCGAGTGAACTGGGAATGGAAGAAGAGAACAGAGGGCAGCTTAGCTTGCTGGAAGGCTATTTCTGGTATTAAAACGTATATTCACAGTGAAACTTTATGGCAGGTCAGACAGAAATCTCAGTATTTGTTATTTAGTGAGTTAATTGCAGGAGCCAAAGTAGTGTGATTTATGTTTATACATATATAATTCTTTTCAATTTGTGGATGCACTGAGAATCTCAGAAATTATTAGGTAAATTTGCTTGCCTTTCATGAAATCTTTCACCAGATGTGAACCATTGTAGACCAACTTACATTTAAGTGTAAGTTAAGTATCACTAATAAAGCCCAGATTTCTAGCTTTTACAGTTTCCCTGCTCTTACAGATGTTTGTCAGAGTCTTGCTATTGACAATCGTAAAACGGTTTGTGTATGAAGTCAATGAGTAAGTATCTTTGCTTAGTCTGGATTAAAAAGAATTCTGCACAACTGTACATTGTATAAAAATATCCAGAATTGTGTCCTCCTTGTTGGTTATTTTTTGTTTCATTGGTTTTATATTTTGTCATCTTGCACAAAGCGTTGTTAAATTGCAGCAAATCTTTGTTTTCCCTTGGCAATGACTTCTGGGTCTTGGGATTTGAAGCTTCCTCATACACCTGCTAGTTTTGCATGAGCTTACATTTGCAAGGATGCTGGCTTGCCATTCGACGTCACTACTTTCTCCTTGCCAAAGATCTGCTGTTCATAATTTATTTGCACATTTGCTGTGGCTGCAATACTGAACTTGCTATGGTTGCTGGCATTCAAAAATGAGTTAGGAATCCAGTAAGTTTCTGAAAAGCCAATTCCTGTTATGGTTACATGGGCAAATCGTACACGCTTAAAGAGTAGAGGGAAGACTTATAAATACATTCAGAGGTACAACTGTAAAACATGAAAACATTTGTTATTTTAAGTTTTAGCTGTAATATGGTGAAAAATTAAAATTCTTTTTTAAGAGAGTGAATTAAATAGCAGTTGTAACTATTAGAACCTTCCCTTACATCCAGTTCTCCATGCCATTATGTAGAAGGTACTTTTTTAACACAAAAGCTAGTAAATATTTCACCTTAAAACACTGGAAGATAAAATACTTATTCCTTGGAAAACAAGTATTATCTTTTAAAAGTGTTAGAGTGACAGGAAGTCTCTGTATTTGGGTCCTATACCACATAGATTGTGGAAAACTGTAAAACTTCTAGGGTGCCTTCCACATAGGATCTACGTGCTTTACAGCAAATAGTGCGTGTGATGCTTTTGTGCTTACTTGGCACTGTTAGCGCATGGATGTTAAATCTTTAAGCAGAGCTAAATATAATACTTTTTCAAAGAGCTAAGCTGTAGACTGTTCAGACTGCTCAGTAACTAGTCTGCTTGCCAAGATCCAGCTGCTTCGCGTGTAAAAGAAGAAAATGTATGTTTTGAGGAAACTGAGGATTCTGTTTCAGTTGATCAGAAGTAAATGTAACTACATGTATTGAGCATTTGTGACAGGTAATGTACTAGCATACAGAGCACTTAAAGAGCAGCAGTAGCGTGGATAAGCATGCACTCCACGCTTGTCTCAAACTGCATGTTTCCTCAGCATTGCTCAAGTTGTGCAGCCTGGAGTTCTCAGTGATTCAGTGCACAGAATTGTTTAGCTATCAAGTCTCTATTTCCTGGAGTCTCCATTTAGAAGGAAGGAATTTGATATTTAAAATCCTTTCTATATCATTCCACATCTCTGACTTCCAAGTAGTGTAAATAATGATGGGGGAAAAAAACTTAGTGTCATGTACAGCAGAGTATTTAAACATAACCGGATGAATTAGGGCAAACTAAATTCAAGATCATAAATATGAAGAAAGAAGCTGTTCTTCATTTTGTGTGGTATAACAAAACACTGATTCAGTAAAAAAAGGTATAATGGAATACTTGTGAACAGAAACACTCTGGCCACTGGTCTGCCTCACTAAATTCCTAGGAATTGTGCTCACTTTTAAACATCTTACTGTGCTTAATTGGCTGTTCATGGGTATGCCTTAGAAGAAATTTATAGGTTTTTTTTCTTAATAGCCACAGGCAGCATTTTATCATGTTGGTTAAGACTAAAAATATGACCACTAGTCATGTTTTCAGAATGAAGGTAAAACATATGATGAACTTCTTTTATATTCCAGAAAATATTGTGAATTTTGCACTGCCTGAAGGACAGGAAAGGTGATGGCAATTATTACATGCTATCAAGTTTAGAAAAGGATTAACTAATATTCATAGGACACCAGTTGTTCTTCCCCTACCTTCTTTATAGTGATATTCAGCAGTTGGTGATAGGATTATTGATCTTCCTTACTCAGGATCAGGATCTTTATGCACAGCTGTTTCCCCATCTTTCTTCCTTCTCACTGTGGAAATAAGACTTGCTAGTGTAAAAAGCTTTATGCTGGTATAAAACTATTCACTGGGGTGAACAAAGATGTTTATTCATACATTATCATTGTAAAAAGCTTTTGTGTAGGCAAAGCTGTATTTTCATTGACTACTTTCCTCCTTCCCACCGCTTAAATACGCTGCGGTGAAAATACGCTGTGTTGATGCGTTCCTTCTGGCAATAGGCAGTTCTCTCTTTACCAAGATTCTACAGCTCTTGGATCATTGGCTTCTCTCTTGATAACTGATTTGATAATGAGATCATTTCAAGGCAGTATCAGTCGTTGAACATTACTAGAAAAAAGGCAGGATAAAAGAGCAAAGAAGCAATAAAAACAATTTCTGTCATGCTGTCTGCATGCCGGCAGATGACAAATTTTAGCATTATGTCAGAGTCCTTTTGCATATGCTTTTGAAGAGGAAAAGAACAGACCTCAAAATGTCTTATGTTTTCATAACTGAAAAAATAACCATTTCTTTCTATGATGATCACATCTAGACAAAGATTTGTGGTTTTGCATATTTTTTTAATCTTTAAAAAAAAACACTAGTTTTGCTAGGTCAGATATGACAGTTTAATTTTCAAGTTAGTATCTAATCTTGCACTCATTGCTGTAGCATGTTTGCTAGGTGGCTTGTTCTCCCTTCAGTGTATTAATTTTTTTGCCTTTCTGGGCTTTTTGCCCTGCAAGAAGCTTTACTCTTATGGAATCTGCTCATTTTGCACTGCAAAGTTTCTGATATGCTCCTCTATAACTCTTTGCCATTAAGAGCAAGCACCACTTAAACCCCAGCAGCTTTTTGAGTGTTTCACTCACTCTGTTCCTTGATGCCTCACGAGTGGATGCAATTCTGAAATTCCCAGTAAATTTAGTTTTCTTCTCCTTAGACAAATATAACACTTCTTGTCTTTCAACAGCTCTGCAAAGGCAGAAAAGTTTGCCTCGTGCTGCCTTCAAAACCAAACAGTTTCTTCAAACGCCATCTACAAAAGGAGGTAATTAACTTACAACCTCTTATCAAGCTCCAGCAATCTCAGATAATGATTCACCTGCATTAAACTTCACATAATCTAGATTAATAAAATTGCTATTGTATGTTGGGATTAACGAAGTGATCCTTGCTGTATGAAAGTTAATTTTATTGGTCTAAACATTAAAAATGCAACCCTGCACTGGTGACTTCAAGTGCGAATCAGGAAATCTGGATTAGAAAATTAGACTCCCAAATCCATATCCATTTGGATGTGAACATTGGACGTTTGGATAGTTAGAATCATAGAATAGTTATGGTTGGAAAGGACCTTAAGATCATCTAGTTCCACCCCCCTCATGCTATGGGCAGGGACACCTCACACTTAAAACATGCCACCCAAGGCTCTGTGCAACCTGGCCTTGAACACCGCCAGGGATGGAGCATTCACAACTTCCTTGGATAACCCATTCCAGTGCCTTACCACCCTCACAGGAAAGAATTTCCTCCTTATATCCAATCTAAACTTCCCCTGTTTAAGTTTTAACCCATTACCCCTTGTCCTACCACTAGACTCCCTAATGAGGAGTCCCTCCCCAGCATCCCTACAGTCCCCCTTCAGATACTGGAAGGCTGCCTTGAGGTCTCCACGCAGCCTTCTCTTCTCCAGGCTGAACAGCCCCAACTTTCTCAGCCTGTCTTCATACGACAGCTGCTCCATTCCCCTGATCATCCTCATGGCCCTCCTCTGGACTTGTTCCAACAGTTCCATGTCCTTTTTATGTTGAGGACACCAGAACTGTACACAATACTCCAAGTGAGGCCTCATGAGAGGAGCAGAGTAGAGGGGCAGGATCACCTCCTTCAACCTGCTGGGTCACACTCCTTTTGATAGTTTTGATAGTTGGTGGTGTTTGGATTTTTTTTTATGCTAAAATACATTTTTTAAAACAAGTTGTAAAAATTGTTAATTTTTTGATTGTGCAAAAACATGCAGGCAGGTGAGAATATCATCCATCCTTTGTGCTGGAAACAAAAGCTAATGTGTTTATCCTTGAGAAGATGAGCATGGAAGATTAACCCCAGGATACGGTGATTTAGATGTTTGGGTTTTGTCTCAAGCAATTAGGAACTAATGCAGGGAATATTTCAGTTTGCAAACAGCTGAAGTTGGCTTTTTTTGAGAAGAAGACTATAAATATTGAGCCTCTAATCCTGTTAGACAAATTTTAACTGATTTTTAAGAAGTTCTGGCAGTCTTGTATGCAACACTGCCTTGATTTCACTACTAAGATGAAATAGCTCATTATTTTGGTTTCAAGGATAATTGGTCCTGTTTATTATAATCTAGAAGGTCTCATTTTAAAGATAATGTTTCGCCTGAGACCACTTCATAAGCCCTCTATATGCTATAATCTTTTAAGGATTGTTAAGTCCTTTGTGCAGATACTGAGGGCAGCCAACGCAATGCCTATGTTTCTCCATAGTTTAATAACACTTACCTTTTTGAGTCAAGTTCATTCCATGCAGAAAGTCTGAGCAAATTATAATGACTTTGACACATATTCACACAGCTTAATAGGAAGTCTCTAACAGTCTTCATAATACTCCATACCAAATATAGAAAAGTTCTCTTGAATGTTCTGCTTTGGCATAAGACCACCATCTCAATTCCTCTGCAAAGCTTTCTGTGCTGTCTTTCCAGTTGGCCATGCCTTCACTTTCAACGGGATGTGTGGGACACTTACTATATCAATGGCATAGGCTAGAGCTGCGGAAATGTACAGAAAATTAACTTCTGTTACTTCTAAAATTTTATTTAACCTTAGAGAATGAGGAACAGATCATGTTGCACTTCCAGTTGCATATTCCAGTTTACATCCAGTTGCTATCATTCGTCACTGTAAATGAAGGTTCAGCATGTTCTTTTCAGTTGCTATTTTATAGTCCTTGACTGTCTTCATTTTCTTGCTTCTGATCTGGGTCTCATGAGTATAGGAGCATTATGCAGTAATGAAACACGACTTTTGTTTCAGAATAATAAACAACTATGAGCAGCAGTTGGTGTTAGCTTTTTAACATACAGAGCCTGACCCCTTTCACACACACTGTGGCTTTTATTTTGTTATCATTTTGTGTAAAACAGTTCAGAATACATTTAGATAACTATTTACCTCACTGTAACAGATTTGTTAAGGCTTATACAGCAATCCAGTATCAGTCAGATCACAAAATCATGGAATGCTTTGGGTCAGCTAATCCACCCCCCCTGCAATGGGCAAGGACATCTCCAGCTAGATGAGGTTGCTCAAAGCCCCATCTGACCTAGCCTTGAATATTTCCAAGGATGGGGCATCCACCACCTCTCAGGTCAACCTGTTCCGGTGTTTCACCACCCTCATTGTAAAGAATTTCTTCCTTGTATTTAGTCTGAATCTGCACTCTTTTAGTTTAAAACCATTGCCCCTTGTCCTAACACTATATGCCCTACCAAAAAGTCTGTCCCTGTCTTTCTTCCAAGCAACTTTAGGTGCTGAAAGACATCAGTAAGCTTTCACTGGAGCCTTCTCTTCTCCAGACTGAACAGCCTCACCCTCTCAGTTTGCTTTCACAGGAGAGGTATTCCATCCATCTGATAATTTCTGTGGCCCTGTTCCAACAGGTCCATGTCTTTCCTGTACTGTGATGACAGAACAGTTTATTGATTCCCATCATTTTACCTCATCTGTTCTTTTGTGTCGGTCTGAATCATCTCATCACACTGGTTATGATTTAACAACTGCATTAGAATAGATTTTGGTTTCAAGTTGGTATGCACCAGCTGGCCTTGGGGTGCAAGCCAGATAAGACTGTAGCCTCACAGCATCCTACTTTGCCAGAGAGGGACCTCTTGCTCCCTGCACACATTCCAGTGCAGAATCCAGGAAGGGTGGGAGATCTAAATGTCATGACTATACAATGCCATTTATTTTAACTGTTGTGAGATGTCTTAATTGTATTTGGTTCAGTTGTTTAGTTTCTAAGGAGATGGGAGTTGTGTAAAGTTGTTAACCCTTGCATGTTTGTGGTTTTTTATTAAATGTGGATCAGCTCAATACTTCACATGGTATAGTTATCAGATAGCCTTTGACTGTCGTAGTACCTCACTCTTTGTGATCCTGTCTTACAAATAGACCAGTTTTATTAAATATCCAAAACTGCTCTAAGACAAAATCCTTTATATGTACAGCTTAATTATTAGGCAGTTTGCCAGAGATTGCATCATGTGGACTGCTTTGGCGATCACAGTGCATTGGAAGACAATTCATTCATTTATGTACAAGAATGAATACAGCTCTTGGCAATGTCTGCAGTGCTGTGCTGACAGGAAGCATTTTATGAATTGACAGTGCAAGCTGGAAGTATGGTAAAATACGGTCAACAGAGGACTGGAGAGAATGGAGAGGATTTATTTAGTGACTGCTTATTTTCACTGGAAATGTGACATGCTTTCTTCAGCTACAACTTTTCATTGCTTATTTTCTGTACCTAAAACTCTTTTCCTTCTTGTGCCTGTAAGAGGCCCAAAGCTGTATTCACTTTTTATACACTGGAATTGCTCTGTTAGACAGTTGCTAACATGATGCTGTGTTTATGTTCCAGGCAGGTGTTCTAATGAGAAGTTTAGTGATAAAAGCTCCCTGTGTTTACACTGTAAAATCACTTGGAAACTGTGCAGATTCAATTGCACAAATATTACAAGCAAGATCACGTTTTAAAAACTTCGAGTATGTAATCTATTTTAGTCCTAGGAGGTCTTTGCTGCTGCTCTTGTCCAGTCATTCTGTTGTTAATGCTTTCCTTAATCCATCCTTTGGCTTGACACCAAGGTTTTTATTTATTCTCCTCATTGCTTACCAACTGCCATGTGTTGTTGACATGTCTGCCACCTTTTTTGTCAGCTTTTCCCATGAGCAGCTTCATGCTCTGTTTGATATTGCTGTCAGTGGAAAGGCTCTCTTGGATAATCAAGAAAGGAATCAAATCCAGCTCACATCTGTAATGAGGCACATATAGGGAGAGAAATGGCTTCAAAATACAACCTAAAAACTACCACTTCCTTTATACACCATTTAGGATGCCATGTTCCTGTCATTATTCCTCTCCTTATGTTCTTAGATCTACCTTGTAAAATGATAATAAAAGCTATGTGAAGGACCACCTTATGTACGGCATCTGTCAAAGAGGACACAACTTTGGTCTCTGTATAGAAAAAGTTTATTTAGTGGAGGAAACAGTAATTCATGCAAATTCACTAAATGTAAATATGATTTTGTTTTACTTTCGTGATTGTCCTATGTCGACTGTTACTGACTAATGCTAGTCAGTTGGAAAAGCTGATGAAATTCCATTTGTATTAAGATGAGGGATTAGTTTAAGCATTCTGTTTAGTGTTACTTTATGCATAATTTGAACAGATTTCTCATACTTGTGAAGAATTTTGCTTAAGGTTTGGCATTATCAAAGAACTGTTGAATATTCCAGCTTACTAACCTTTCCCAGAAAGGACTTGATGAAGACCTTAAATACTAACTCAGATAGAAAATATTTGCATACAGATGTTAGTTATACAGATAATTTGGATAATGTCTGTAAGAAGAGGAAGGCTATAAACTGTTTTAGTTGTCTGATTTAAGTTTCATAGCAGCATCTTAATCTTCCTGGTGCTGGGGTTTGGCTGACCCTATCTTTTTTCTTTTTTCCCATCAGCCAATAAATCTGGACCTTGACCATATCTTTAGGTGAATGCCAATTCAATGGATTAGGTTAAAAGAACAGCGTAAAAGAAAAAACAAGGTGCTCTGCACTCAGAATTTTGTCATTGAAGACTAATACGCGCTTTGAATCTATTTAAAGACTGTATCACACTAGAATACTGTATTCTTCAACATGTTCTTTCAGGAATGGGAATTAGGTTCCCATGTTTCAGAAGTAGTTAACAAATACTTTCTCCTCTGTTTGTTTTGACTTGACTGATGGAACGTTAAGAGGCTTACTAGTATTACTTATAAATCCAGATAAATATTTGTAGTAAGCATGTGAGGCATTAGAGTTATGATATCAAAAACACATGACAAAGAGGACATCTGAATTCCTGTTTCTCATTGCTGCTTGATTGGCTGTATTCCATTATACATTCCATATTGTTTGAATATTCACAAAGTAATTTCCTAGGTTTAATTTCAGTTACAGTGTAACTGAAGCGTGAAAGTAACCAATGTATTTTATTTTCCAGTACCACCTTCAAGTAAATTCCGCTCACCTGCAGCACCATCTCCCCTAGCTCTCCGACAACCAGTGAAAGCATTTAGTAACCATGGACCTGGTTCAGGTGCTTCTCCAGAAGCCACGCAGCTGACACACAGTAGTTCTTCACCAGGGCCTCTTGCAGCGCAGAGTTCAGGCTTGCCAAGCCCTGCCAGCAGTATTAACAGTACTACTCTTACCAGACCGGCAGGGACAGCAGGGATGAGGAGTGGCTTGCCCAGACCCAGTGCCCCTTCTGCAGGGGGCATCCCAGTGCCTCGCAGCAAACTTGCACAGCCTATTCGCAGGTGAGTATGTGACAGGCAGTCTTAGCTTGACATTTTCATAATAAATTTTGTACGTTGTGTATTTGTGCTACTCCTTCCTGCAGTTCTTACTTTGATCTCATGGTCTTCAGAATGGAAATGGATACCTCTGCATGAAGTATTTTCCTGAGCTTCAAAACTATTTTTGAAAAATTAGTTCTCAAAACTGAGAGACAGAGATTCTTGAATTAGAGTGTGAAAGTAAAATGAATAATAAAAGATACTGAACTAAGTAAATAAAGTGGTTTAATGTCGTCTGAGAAGGCAGTAAGAATTTGCATGTGGTAAAACGTTACAAAATCTAGCTGGCAAGTGAAAATTCATTTGTACCACTGAGTGACACATTCTAAAGTCAGAACTATTTTCCTATTGTAATCCGTAAGTCAGGAAGTGGACCATAGTGAGTTCTTGTATAGGTAGAAACATTACGAAGGAAGACACATGAGGACAGAGGTGGCATCCTTAGCATTTGCTAAGCTTAAAAATCAGTGCAATTAACCCACAGGACAAAGCAGAATTTTCAGCTTAAACATAATCTCTGTGCTAGCACCCAGCTGTAAAGTTGCTTAATGTCAGAGTGTTTTGGAGAACAACCACAAAACAGACCAAGTATTAACTGAAAATGCTACATGGATATGTCCCCTTTCCCAGGATACGTCTTCACAAGAATCAGAAGAAGTGATGCATCATTTAGAGTATGTGCTCTTAATGCCATACTAATGTGGATTTTCACTGGAGGTGTCAAGTGGAAGCCAGCTGACAGAAAGAAGCAGTCACCCCTGAGAAATATTAAGAATCTCCATAAACAGAAAGGATTAACTGTTTGTCTCCAGTATTGTAAAAAGGATAGAACAGCTGCCAGTAGCAAAGTGAAAGAGTTCTGTTCTGCAGTGAATGCTGGGCAGGGGAATGACAAGTGACTGTCACAGTAATGACTGTTTTGCAGCCTGCGTCTGCACTGTCAGCAGTGTGAAACTTTGTGCAACAAAAAGCAGTTGTTTCTGACAGGAAATTCTTAATAGTAGCGAAGTGTGGTTGGCCAAATCACAACTTGTCCATAGACAAGTGCTTCACTTACACAGCTGTTTTTTTCTTTAAGGTTTACATACGTAGGACAAGAGGAAATGGCCTCAAGCTGCACCAGGGGAGGTTTAGAGTGGTTATTGAGAAAAATTTCTTCACCAAAAGGGGGGGGGGGGCATCAAACATTGGAACAGGCTGCCCAGGGGAGTGGTTGAGTCACCATCCCTGGAGGTATTTAAAGGACAGGTAGATGTGGCACTCAGGGACATGGTTTAGTGGTGGACTTGGCAGTGCTGGGTTAACAGTTGAACTTGGTGATCTTAAAGGTGATCTTTTCCAACCTAAATGTTTCTATGAATGTGTAATGCAATATCTGTACACACTGCAATAATGAATTATCTGTGCATGTCAAGGTTTTGATATAAGCAAAATATAAAACTAAACAAGGATTTCCCTGTTTATACATCATGGCAGGGGTTGGGGGAGAGAGAGGAAAAAGCCTATTTTTAAGTGGTGGGAGATTGCTCTGTGAGAATACAAACTTGTAATAGCAAAATGTTTTCTGACTATATATGCAGATGTTTAGCTGACATGGCAGTTGCCAAAATACAACACACAGAACCTGAAACTGAAAATACTTTGGGGTTTATCTTAATCTGTATTGTAGAAAAGCAAACAAATGAAGTGTGACTATTTCAATTACTTAGGAAATATTTAAATTCTTATGTATTGTGACTTTGGCAGTTATGTATGAAACTGAAAAATATCTCATTTTATTTTAGGTCGTTGCCCGCTCCGAAAACTTACGGCAACGTGAAAGACGAGAGTTGGAAAGATGGCTGCTACTGAACTGCAAAGCTTAATGCAAAGTTCCAGTGCTCATATATGCCTCCTCACCAGGCTAAAAGACAGCTTGATTATACAAACTGTTCAGATGTGACTTTTGGGATTTGTAAAAATTCCAGACCTCTCTGTCTCTAATTAGCACAATCTGGCAGAGATTATAAAGCAGCACTTTAATGACATCTAACATCAGATGTTTGGTGGTCATACAATCACGTCTACATTACATTGCTATCAGTTCTTGGGTTTTTTTTTCTTGCTTGCTAAAAATGTATCAATATGAGCATTTATGACAGTGGCCAATGTCTGGGCAAAAACCTAATGAATGCCAAAGAAATGCCCATCTTGAAAAACAGCAATGATAACAGTCAACTTACATTGTCTAAAGCTTCATTTTCAGCCTGTTTGAATTCAGCAGAAAGATTCGTGAATATGTACTGTTGAAACAAGACTATGTTAATCAGAGCTAGTATTCTGATTGCAGACTGCTACAGTGCTAGTGAAACATTGCTTTTAACAATTGTATGAGATTCTCTTTGGGGAAAGTGGTACGTACGTCCTCTAGAAAGAATTGGAAGTTAGTCTGGAGGATTAAACAGAACAGTTAAGCAGTAGCCATGGCTTTTATTAACATTAAACATTTGAATGTAGCAGACGCATACAAATGCAATAGTATAGATTGCATCTTTCCTATGTTGATTTATCAGCTTTAAATGCTCTTATACATTCGATTGCCAAAAGGGCTTAGTACCAGTTGTACAATCTTTCTAACCTTAAAGTTCCTGGCTCAGGAAAGATGGCCTTTGCTATTGTAGACACATTTTTAACATATGGCTCACTATTTGGGGAAAACTTTTTTTTATGACAGGTTTCCATACAAAGGAAAGAGCAAGTCACAATGTTAATTTGTTCTAATACCATACCACTATGCTTGCAGCCTGGAGCAACTGTAAATGCTGATAGTTAAGGAGAAGGAAACACAACTATGCACTTGTAACATACAAATTTTAAGGTAATGAGTTGACTTTTGATGCCAAATGATATTCATTTAGGTGATGTTCCATGGTATGAGGGAGTTTTCTGTATCCTATTTTTTTACTTTCATCCATTTCTTAAATTGGTTTATTTGAAATTGTAAATATTTTTACAGAAGATATTGCCCATGTAAGTGTGTTTAAATATGTACTTTGCCTTACGTGTATCTTACATTACCGGTAAAAGAGTATGAAAACTGCTGTGTCTGTTTACAAGCTATTAAATTCCTCTGGTGGCTCTGACTTATTCTAACACATTTTGCTCTGGACAACTCATTCATATATTTAGCGTTTGAACCATTGTTTTCTGTTTTGGAAGACATCATACAAACATTTGTAACTAAAGTTGTATTGGGTGGGACTAGTTAAATGCAAGGGATTTTGTTTGAAGCTTTTTCAGTATTTTGGATGTACAGTCAATGAAGTAAGAGAATGTGAATGGTATATCCTTTGTGCAATGACTGATGAACACTACAAGTTGGATTGGATGGTAGGTAGCCTTCAGCCCCATTAGTATCTGAGTTTGGAACTGCTGGTGCGTTTTGACTGCAGCCACTCAGAGGAAAACTAACCCTGAAGTTCTAGCACTTGAATTTTAGGCCAGCATTAACATATTCCTGGATAAAAAGCCATGAGATTCTACTTGATTTGGAAGAAGCCAAATAGGAAGGAGTGGAGACTAATTTGCAGCTCTGATTACTCAAGCAAACTTTGGGTTGATGAATGACTTCACACTTCAGACCAAGATCTGTGCTGAGACTGAAGTCGGGGTATCAAATATACTGTAATTCAGTAAGCTTTCAGCAGGGGTACAGAAACTACCTTGCACCAGTAGATCAGTACATACCACTGATCTAGCCTTGTGGCATCCGCTGGCACAGGTGATGGATGTCAGTATCTCATGTCACTGTTAAGCAGAGGAGAGGACTAGATCAAATGCACATGTTCTCACTTGAGCCTGAATTTTAATATTTCAGCATTTTTAGAAAGCAATGCTGCAGTCTTCATTGAAAAAGGTGAATTTTAATGGGAGGATTTTATCAAACATTTGATTGACTTAAATTTGGAAGGTTAGTTTAGATGATGATATTGGGGGGGTTACCATGGCTGCATCAAACTGTTGTGTACGTTTCCTTAAGTTAAGTAATTCATCACTTGGGTAAGTTCAGCTTAAGTTTTCTAAGGGTTCTTTTCTCTGCTGTTCTCCCCTGAAATACAGCAAATGACTTCCTGAAAAGACAGACTGCTTGTTTACTAGAAAGCCTTTGTGCATTACCAGTTTATTTGTATCAGGAAATCACGGGGCTCTGTGTTTAGAGATTTACTGCAGACGTGTGGAAATACGGATTTGATAAACTAGTGCCTATGATTTACTTAACTTATGTTTGATATAGTAGTAAGGGGTTTATGAATGTGGATTACTTTTTGTGCCAACAGCTTGGAATTATTGTATGTGTGTAGGCAGAAGGACTTGTTCTGCTTCCAAAGTTATTTAATTTTTTGTGTTTGAATGTTTTTGTAAGTGTTAAAAGTGTAAAAAAATATAAATATAAAATATTCTTACCACAAAATATTTCCTGGATCATTATTTTTATAACAAAGTGGTTTTAAAAGCTTTTAGAGCTTTAGAGGTTAATGGTTTAGGGCATTTTGGGTTGGCTGGGTTGGTTTTCAAAAACCATCTTTACTTTTCTAGGAGTACCAACATCAGCTCCTGCCCCCTGTAATTCATGATCCGAGTCCAGTGCTGTACAGGGGTGATGTGTGTCCACTGACAGCCTGAGGTGGGCCTGTGCTGTGCCTCTGCTCTGGAAGGATGAAGTGTAATTCAGAGTTACGTGAAGAACTGAATTCTGAGTGTTCACCTAGAGTGCTTTGTGCAATTCTAAGTGTACAATTTGCCTTCAGTTTTACAGGATTCAAGCTCACTTTGAACCACCCCAAGAAACAAATACTTTCAAGTACATGTTTCATCTAGTTCATACCTTTTGGCTTGTATAGAAGCAGGAAGTTTGTCTTGAACTTGGTAACTTCCTAGAATCTTCGTTTTGCTGCAAAGCAACGTATCCAGTAGTAATGCGAATGCCATCTTTTTCTTATCTTGGTACTAATAAAATGGGCTGATTTCTGTTTGGTGGCCACTTAATATTAAATCTATTTAACAAAATTTAAGGTGGGAGGCTTGCTATTAATTATCTCAGCACTGTCCCTGTGTTGTAGTTCAGTCAGTAGATAAAAATGCTTCCCCCTAATTAGCTGACCTACTTACGTAGAGCTGCAGTTTACAGCAGCACCTGCTGCTTCTAACCTGTGATCCACTACCCTTCCCCTCATTGCTTTTTAGTTCTGCAGTCAAGTACTGATTGCCTCACATCCCTTCAGGAAAACGGCAATGTCAAAATCTCAGGCAATCAACAGCCTTCTGCGCTTCCCTTGCAGTAGGTTGCTGTAACAAACTCTTCCATATTCAACTATTCCTTGTAATTAGCATCATGGTATTGCAAGACTCAAGATAGAAAATACTGGTTTTGCAGTCTCTTACTCTGAGTGAAGGTCTGACAGCTCCTCCGGGTTTGTTGTAGAAGCACTAGGTCATGTTTTATGCCATAGGGCGTTACCCTCTAAGAGTCTGATGGCAATAGCAAAGAAAAATAAGTGATGAGCGTGTAAGGAAGCAGAAGGTTGAAACTGCTTTTACTGTACACAGATTTGGTCGTTTAAAACTTACTTGTAGTAAGTTTTCTTTCTGAGAAAGAAAAACACCTGTGGGACAAGAATATGACTGGGATGCGTCTTTAGTTCTCCTTCTTCTAATCTTTGAGAACAGCAGTAAATGAGATTTTCCAATCTTTACTTTCTCAGTAAAACATTTGTGATGTGAGGTTGCTTTGATTCAAAAAACAAAGCCAAACGCCCACCTGCTCTTGACTTGGTTCGTGTGCTTTCTGTAGTGCAGGGCTGACACCTGCAGGCAGTCCCTCTGTGTCTCTTGGCTCAGGAAGATGTGGCTGGGATTTGGGCGCACTCTGAAGCATCTATCCATCCATGGTGTACCCAGAACGTCCCAATAAAGAAGCTGCTCTCTGCTCCAAGAACTGGAGACCTGAAGGGAGCAGATACCGTGTCTCACACAGTTGTACTGTGCATCACTGCCCTCTTTACACCAAATGATATACTCTGTGGTGACTACATAAACATCTTGCAGCACACAAAACATAGAATCATAGACTACTTAGGGTTGGAAAGGACCTTAAGATCATCTAGTTCCAACCCATCTGCCGTAGGCATAACTGTAATAAAATAACTGAAACTAACCTGCAGATCTTCAGCAGGATTTAAAGGAACAGGTAGCTAAAACGATTCCTTACCAGCAAAGTGATGTTTCAGCTCGGTGCATCACCCATGCCTGTTGCAAACAGTAAATTAAAAACAACCAAAAGAAACCACAATAAAAAAAAAAAACAATTTAAACTCTTAGCTTTAAAACCTGGAAAGCCTGAGGGTCTCTATGCTGTGTGGCACTCACACGAGAGAAAAGTGGACTCTACCTGTCTCAAACAAAAGAAGATACTTCTGTTGTAAGCTGAGCTCCTATCAGCATAAACACGGGTAATCCTGTAAATGCATTCTCTGTTGGAAAATGAGATAAAGTTTAAAAGACACTGGCATGTGCTGCCCTCTTTTCCAGAGTGCTCAGCCCTCCCTGCTGCTTTTAAATTACCCCTAGAAGCTGTTGGCAGCTCCAGCAAGTGTGATTCAAAAAATGAGCGCATCGGGATGAGTGGTGTGTGCCATACTGAGCAGGTGATGCTGTTGTCCATCCCCAGCATCACGCAGCTTTTGATTATCATGCACAACATAAACTATGGATTGTTCTATTCTGTCCTTTTCCATTCTCTTTTCCATGGTTTTCTTGGGACTGTAGCCAAAATGGCGACTTTTCACAGCCCTGCCATGAGAGGCTATTTAACAACCCTGCTAGTACCAACAACCTGACCTGATGTCAGAGGAACTTACTCTCTGCACCCAGCACCCGGGCTCAAGCCTGACAACAGCTTCCTCCACGTTCCTGCAGCAACAAGGCTGTGAGAAGAGCAGGGTGAACACCAGCCACTCTGGCCTGCGCAGCTGCAGTTTAGGAGACACTTGGCCTAATACATTTTTCATGCTTTCTTACAGCTTATGTCTGCCCATAAAACTGAAATGAATGGAATCCATTCACATGTGAATAGTAACTCATTTCTGAGAACACCGGCATTTCTTGGTCTGGTATTTGGTGAAATTAGTCAAGTAGTATATTTCTCTGTTGTATTCTACATAAGCTTGGGAGATTTTGCATTCAAAGAAAGCATACATACAGCAATTAAACTAGTTTCTGTCTGTAAGAAGGGCAGTTAATGTCTTCCAAAATGGTCCATGTTAGGGCTCTATATAGTAACAGGAAGGTGAATAGAGACACTTGTGTTCTACATTGTTCCCCGCCTGCATCCTGTCCAAGAGAAAAAGATGCTTACTAACATGGAAGTAGGTATCAATGACACGGCTTGGGACTCTGCATGGCCTTACTGCTTAAAGCCAAGTAGGTGAACAAAAACACCTGGATGGTGTTGGAAGCTAGTGGTGGAAGCATGGATGGACACATAGGACTTTCCTCAGCCTCCTGCTCACCACTGCACTCTAACTCCTAGCACTCCCCTATCTTTGTCTCAAGCCAGCTGCCTATGATTTTTGTTTTCCTAGAGCCATTATCAGCAAACAAATCTGTGCAACCCATTACAAAGGCTTCGTTACCTGACTGATCTTTACCTCCCTTTCACTCAGCAGGTGCATATTGCTGTATCAATCATTTCACAGTGCTCCTGCTCTCTCACATCCGAAATGCCGATGTGAGAAAATGATGCTGAACCAAGTTCTGGATTACAAGGAATGTGGTTTGCATCCTGTCTGGGGCTGAGGGAAAGGCCAGCTGCACTGCTTGCTGAGTGAGCCTGGTACATACTGAGTTAAAGGACCACTACATAATCCTTCTTCTCCAAGCAGACCTATTTGTCTTAATGAAGGTCAGCAGGACAAGAGTATCTTATGCCACCTTAAATATATCTTCACCTCTCTCCTCCTTTAGAAATGATATTTTATTGAAGCACATGCTGCCATTTGGAGTCCCCTCTCAAAGAAAAGAGGAGTGAGGGGAAGGAGATCAGGCAAAACCTCTGCTTTTCATGCTGTGCCTCAGACCTTGTCTAAAACTTGCATCTCTCAGCTCTAAGGTCGTCCATTTATTCCCATAGTTACTCACCCAATCCTGAGCCCAGAGCAGTGTTACATTGTTTCTGTTCATCCATTCCCCACTGGCCTAATGGAACACATAAAACCACGTTAATGCTGCTTCAACTGACCTGACTTCAAAGGACTTATGAAAGCCTTGGCCTAATTCTTGTCCTTTTAAAGCCAGCCCTGTCTGATGTCAGCCCCAAGCTGTCACTCAGCCCCTGGAGCACAGCCTGAGCAGGCCCCTCCATCTATGCCCAGCCTTACTGGTAGGTACTGGCAGGTCCTGAGCTACACAACACCCCTGCCTGCACACACTGCACAGGCAGCATGGGCATGGCCACTGCCCTGAAGCTGAGGGTGCAGATGCATAGCCAACAGCAGCCATTGCTAACTGAATCAGAGAACTGAATCATAGAATGAATCATAGAATAGTTAGGGTTGGAAAGGACCTTAAGATCATCTAGTTCCAACCCCCCTGCCATAGGCAGGGACACCTCACGCTAAACCATGCCACCCAAGGCTCTGTCCAACCTGGCCTTGAACACTGCCAGGGATGGAGCATTCACGACTTCCTTGGGCAACCCATTCCAGTGCCTCACCACCCTCGCAGTAAAGAACTTCTTCCTTACATCTGACCTGAGTCTTCCCTATTTAACTTTGAACCCATTGCCCCTTGTCCTATCACAGCATGTACCTCTCCTCCCAGGTCGCTGGTGCAGAGCTCATGCTGTTGATTT
The DNA here is from genome assembly GCF_028554395.1 of Pezoporus wallicus. Lineage (NCBI taxonomy): Eukaryota > Metazoa > Chordata > Aves > Psittaciformes > Psittacidae > Pezoporus > Pezoporus wallicus. The sequence goes on from NW_026642638.1 coordinate 967,824, forward strand.
GGTGCATGGGGCCCTCCTGAATACCTGTGGAAACAAAAAAAATGTCATCATGGCACCAGACTGGACTACAGGAGACCCACACAGTCAGTTCTGCTCTGCCACACACATTCCAAGGAGGACTCATTTATTTTCTTGAGGCTCTCTTCATCATCACTGAAATAACCACCAGTCTTCATAACTCATGTGCTGGGAGCCAGGGGCAGATGTATGACTACTTAAAGGGTTGGCCAGTCAGTTCATATTTTGTCTGATACAGTGGGGTAAGTTAAGAACAGGAATTGGGTCGACCTTGGTTTATCAGCCCAAATGTCAGAGAGCACATAATGTCTATTGTAAATGTCACAGGGATTTTTCTTTTCCTTTAAAAAAAAAAAAAAAGGAAAAACCGAGGGATTTAGTGACTGTGGTTATGCAGCCATTCACAGGGGCTCAGCTCCACTGAGTGCAAATGGTATTGCCTAGGTACACAGACACACTGTGTCTGGTAATACTGAAAGGGACTTCTTAAAGGCATGGCTCCGGTAAAGCATGGGGGAGACCAGTGCAGCCCTCGCCTTCAGCAGCAAAGCAGCTTTCGCTAACACCAGGCTCTGCCAAGCCTTCCTCCTGAGCACAACACAGGGATTTAATCAATAGCTGGTGAGCTTCTCACCTTTATCTCCACAGGGAAATAAGCCCAGAGCAGTGAAATACAGCACCCTGTGGGCACATGCACCCCTCCAGCCACCAGCGCAGCCTTCCTGACCTGTCTGTCATTGAAGAAATGGAAAAGTCCTTTTCCAAAACCACTCCGAGGCTTGCTACTGTGCAGTAGGCTCTACTGGTTTCTAACCCTTATCTTCCCACCCTGACTGGTGTGGCACACCAGCTTAGGGTTCCTTCCCTGGGCTGAGGACTCATTGGTAGAACTGAAGGATGAAAAAGAAGTGGTTCGCATTACAGGGCTCAAACCACATACCCTCTGCAGGGCCTTGGCTCAGCCCATCTCCCCTGCTCCTTGCCCAGGCCATGCTTCTGTGCTGCCCTCCTCTCCAAAGTCTCTTCAATAGAGGATCCTTTCTGTCAGTGTGTTCCCACTTCCTGCATCCTCCTCATTATGAAAAGAATTAACTAACGTTAATTAGCAAAGCAAATCACTGAAATCTGCCTACCAGGAACCTCATTTCAAGATTCAGAACAACAGGTAGGTTACATTTATATCTCATTTACGCACTCTTTTTAGCCCTTCTATTTTACTGTCTTTTGTGCCTTTCTTACCTCAAGAATGCTCCTGGGTTTCCCGGTTTTGCTCTGTTCGCCTCTTTCCCAGACACTAGGGGGACGTCTTGCTTTTTTCTGCACTTACCCAGTCCGAAGTTTGCCCGAGTTCAGCTTCAATTCACCACACCACTCTGAACTTACACGAAACTGCCCATAAGGTCCTGAATGAATTTAACAGCTACACTTCAGGACGGAAAGCCTCAGCCAGAGGGAAGCCCAAGCCATGCCCAGCTGGCCATAAAAACCACCTCCCATGCAGGTACGTGACTTTATCTGAAAGAGAAAATTCAGCTCATTTTTCTTGCACCTCACCTTTCATCCTTAGGGACGCGCAGGGTGCACCCGGGTTAGCAGTGACTGCTCCAGTGCCAGTTTTGATATTTCAATCTTGTTGCCTAGATTTTCAGAGTCTGAAATACCCATTGGACTTTTTACTCAGGGTCGGATGGACTTAAACCCCCTGAAATGTTTAAGACTGCAGAAATAATGGGGCTTTCCATCTGTATGTGTAGCATCACCTTAGAACTGCAGGATGTGAAAAGGCTTGTATTGACCTCCCACAGCTGGTGTGGATTACATAAGACACACGCCCTCTCTTCTCTCCACAGCAGGTCCACCTGCAGTTAACACAGCACTCAAGCACAACCGACCCCCAGAGCAGCTCCTCTGAACAACCTAGTGGAGCAATGAGTCACCAAGTCCCACCGGCACGATGGGGTTGGAGCCTGTGTTGCAAAGGGACTGCTTCAGCTCTGGGGCAACAGCAGCAACTGCAAATGATGCTGTTACCACTCTGCAATGGGGAGGATGCGCCGGTCTCCTTTTCTGCAGAGCCTGGCTTCTCGGGGCTTCCAGATTTGGGCATCTGATCCAAGAAATTCCCTGGGGAGAGCTCAGCTGCAACCTGCTTTTTCACACAAATGACAGTGTTATTTGCATTTGGTATATTACTGCTTAGTACATTGGTTGCCCAACTGCTGTTACTGTTTGTTATGACCTTAAAATACAATTTTTGGTTACTTAAGGTCTAAAATCTGCCCCTTAGTTTTTGGATAACATCTTTCATTATCCAGTAAAGGTTGAGATTGTTGCCAAAAATCTCTTGAATTTGAAAAGGACAGGGATGCAAATGGTGAATGCCAGCATGCCGCAGTGAACAGCCATAAGCTGCAAGGCAGCCTCGCTACCCGAAGTGACAAAAGTGCTTGGACATGTTTGCTGTGCCACTAAATCAAAGGGTTTAAAGAAGTCTGTGCAGTGAAATCCCTGTTCTTGGTTATTGCTGCTTGTTGGAGGAGCGCAGCAAGTCATCCTACTGCGGAGCCCCTCTGGGAGTGGAATGCACACATTGTGTCTGTAGAGACTGCAGGTGGTTGCTCTTGGCTTGTGGCACGTCCTATGGAGGGTGTCAGCAATACTCCGTCAAGAAAACTACAAGTGAAAATGGACTCTGTGGATGTTTAGCAGTTGTCGAGCAGAGATTTCCTTTGTGACGAAGGGATAACACAGTACAGGCTCACTCCTTGGGAGTAAGGTACCTGCTGGAGCTCAATGCACTTGTCTCCAGTGTGCAGCTTTGCCACTACTTACATTGAGCAAACAAATTCATTTCAGTGTATTACTGCTGGCTTTGTTTGGGCTTCTTGGCAGCGGTTTGAAACAATTTGCTTTGTGAGGAGTTGTTTCTGTACCAACACCAGATGGGAAGTGGTAACTCCACTATCTCCCTGTCCACCCCCAACCCCTGTCCTGCCCGGGGCCCCTTGCCTGGAAGGGCTTTGGGCAGGATTTGTTTGGCTGGACTTCCCTTCTGGGCCTGGGATCACTGCAGGGTACTGCTCACACCTGGGTGGGAATGCTGAGCACTGATACCTTACACACCTCTTTGGGTAGCTCCTCTTACGGTCCCAGCATTGACTCCAGCAGCAAGACCCTCCTACTGATAGTCAGCATTTAGGCTGCCCATGTATATACGGGTAAAACATATGTTTCAAGTATTTTATTTTGAAATTATATGTAAGAAAAAATATATTTAATAATTGTTATATATTTAATACATTAAAATAAATTTAATAATATTCCTAATATTTTGCTTTCTGACATTAGCATGGACTGAGCAGGGGTCAGGAGCTCTTAAAGGGGCCATTTTGTACATGTTTATGCTGATATCTTGGTTTTCTTTAATTCCTTCACCTGAAATAAAGGGCTGATGGCTTTTTATTCCTCCCTCTGACTATCCAATCTTAAACAGCTCTGCTCAGAGCCCATTATCTGGCAGGCACCATGCAAGACGCTGCCAGCTTAATAAACCCTGCAGGCAGTTCAGGCCACAGACTTTAGCTCTGGGCTATGGACCTCGCTTGCCATTTCCAGCATAGCCAGGTCCCTGTGCTCCCCGTTGTGTTGCCAGTACCTACGGCCACAAGCGCAGTTACATCACAGAGAGATGTGAGGTCTTAAACCCATGTATGTATCTCTGTGGACTTGTGAGGCTATTATACACAGCCTACTTTCAACTAGTGGTAAAGTGAACACCTCAGGCAGGACGAAATACTCTCTGGGGTTCATACCCAGCATTTCTGCTTATGCACTCCAGAAAGGAGCTCAAAGATTGTGTTGTCATTCACACTTTCATCTTGGTGGCAAACCAACACGTACATAAAACCCAGAGAACACCCTCCTCAGCTGCAGCCACACACAGGTTCTACTGATACTATAGGTCCAAAATTCAGAAGACTCTTTAGGTTATTAAAAGTGTCCTACTTTATCACGGTTTTCAAAGTGCACATAGCACAATGTGTCGAGGCTACTTTCATGGGATTAATATACAACGTCATATAAGATAAGCACTAAGAGATTCTATTATGTTTGAGGTTTATTTCTTCCCATTTGCCTGACACCTTGAGATTTAATATGGGTAAGAGTGCACCTACTTTGACGGGCTTGCTTATTTGTTGATCAGGATTACTGATACTCATTTTTATTACTTGGTAAGTATTTGGCAGCAGACAAGAAGCATTTTCATTCTCTGTTTATACAGTTTCTAACATAAAACAGTCTTAGCCCACATCCAGGCACCTTTGATGCAGCAATACAAACGACAGCTGAATGCAAAGATTTTTTGTGTGCAACCTGAGATAGAATATTGATGCTGTTAACTCTCATCTTTCCCATGGGGCTCACCATTAACATTCCTTTTAATATGGAGAAAGCTTTGGTGGGAGAGGGATGTAATTTGTCTTTGGGGTGTCTTTCTTCAATTAAATGAATACTCTGTGAAGCAACTGCTGCTGTAGGTATTATTAGGTTTACTCGTGCATTCTCGACATGTCAATTATTCTGTGGGACAATACACTCCTTGTGTCATTTACTCTGATCTGGCGCTTTTCTGCAACCCCCTAAATACAGATTTTACAAGGCACAAAACCACATTTGTGTGATCTACTTCCATATTACCTCCCTTGAATTATGTTCCTACCCCGACCAGGTTCCTGCACAGGAAATTAAGAGTGGGCTGTGAGCCTCAATAGACAGTGAAAGCCAATAAGCCCAGCTGGATCCAGGCCTGCAACTGCACATTCACCCTAGAGCCTCACCATTTACCAGGCTGTGCACACCCTATTTTCAGTGTGCTCTTTGCCCTCGATGCCACCACTGTACCCTCACAGCCATTGGGGTCCCCCTGCACCTCCCCTGCTCCCTCAGATGCTGAAGAGGCTGCATGTAAATCAGGGCCGCAGCACCCAAGATGTGCCTGTATCTGCAGGATGGCTGAGCCCCTCTGCCCATGCAGAGTGAGACCCATGCCTACGGTGCAGAATACCATTTGGCTTTTAAAACTGAATCCAGGGCCTTCAGAGGCAGCCCCATCTCACCTCCTGTCCCTGCCTGGCTGGACAAGATGCTAATTTTGGCTCTTTTGGACCAAGGCATGCATTAGTCATCAGGTCATTTATTTTATTATGACTTTCACCTTAATCCTGATAATACTCCAACTCCAGAAAAAGATCAAATAGCAACAAAAGGGAACAGGGAAGCAGAATTCTTTCTTATTTTGAGTAAAGGTATCTCACATAAAGGCACTTAATTGCTTAAAGGAAAAAATGGTACTAGTAATTGGTTTACAGTTGTAGGGTAAAACAGCCTCAACAACTGACTCCCAGCCATCAATTTACAAAATCATTCCTCAGCGATCCCCTGATTTTGTCTCCTTTCATGGACCAGAAGCTTTTTTCTAATGTGATGGCTGGCAAAAAATCCCTTCAGTTCGTTTTTAAAGGCAGATCACGCAGCCTTAAGCACTTAATTCTAATTATGAATTACTGGAACATTGCAACCCAAGTCACCATGCACTTACTTGCTGATTAATGGTCTCCAGGCATCTTAAAAATAAACAGGGGGAGACACCACGTATGACAAGGAGGGTTTTATCATGATAATTTCTGCCCTTGACTTCTAACCCAGGGCTCCAGTGGAAAGATCCATCCCCAGGTGCCCAGATAGTCTGAGCAGATAGCGGGGAAACAAAAGAGGCTTGTGTTGTTCCCCTTCCACACCACTTCTATTTAATAGAATCTCAGAGACTATGAGTTGCAGGGCACTGCTCCCAAGGGAGGTGTAAACATGGAAGAGCTGGACGGAAACAGACATCATTTGAAAAAGGAATCGGAGGGAGAAGGGGACAGGACTCCCAGGAATGGAGAAATCACAAAGGCACAGGGAAGAAGCGAAGCAGATACAGTGCAGTGGAGGAGGGAGAAGGAAGAGGAGGAGGGTGCCTGGATGCCTTTGCCACCTGGGTCAAGGGGAAGAGAAGGATGATTTGGTGGGATCCCGCCTGTAGAGGAGACAACAGGGACTTGGTGATGACTCCCACTGAGGAGGGGAGGGAGGGACACATATCTGATTTTCCTCACCCTGAAATTCAAACCCTGGGTCTGGTCAAGGACCAGATAAAAGGGATAAAAGACACTGATTATTGTGCAGATTTACTGTGCAGCACCAAGCCATGGCACTCTGCTAAGGACAAAGGAGATTTTAAGAAAAGTAAGCTTTGGATAAGGCATGATGGGCTGCAATGGGGCCAGGTGTCATGCTGAAGGGTAGCAGAGAAGGCCGGGAGGCAGGGAAGGCAGGTCTGTCCCAGGCCTTCTGCACTATAGACTGCTACAGGAACAATGAACTAACAGGAAACCTGTGGCTCTTGTGTGTTCTCCACCTACATGGTCCAACTGCATTCTGCCTTTGTGTGAAACACAAAGTGGGCAGGGGAAGGAGCAATGTTGACTGATCAGTGCATCCTCACCAAAGCAGTTTCTGTCTGTCTGGTTGGGAAGGTTTTTAGGAACAACTCAACTGCACAGATCTCAGTGCTTCATCTGATTTTAAAAATGTGTTTTCTCACCTGTTTGGTGAACCAGCTCCTAAACAATACAAAATTAAACAGAAAATAGCCATGAACTTGCTAGGATCTCGCAGTCGCTGGTTCAGTGGAGCTGAGTGACAAAAGCTGCAGTCCCCTCTGTGCTGCTGCTCTTAAGAGCAGTGCTGGAGACAGGTATCAAAGGGACCTACTTCAGCACAAGACCAGCTGACACATCCTTCCGAGCACAAAGATAACCATGGAAGAACAACCAAGATCACCTCTGCACAACTGTGCTCCAATTCCTAACTCTCCTAAGCCACAAAAATAACCACTCTGGATCTAAGTTATAACAAGAACAAGAAGATGCATTTCATGGAGTTTACCACAAGTTCACCCTAAACTGTGGGGGGAGGATAGCACAATACACCCTAAGGTGTATTGTGTGAAATTAAGGAGTATTTTAAGCCAAGTCAATGACAGCAAAGACTTTCTCTTTTTCCATGGAAAATGATTCCTGTGCTATTAAACCTTAAATTTCCTTTTAATTTTTATCCATAACCTAGGTGCACAGCAAGTAAATTAGAAATGAAGGGATTGTACATCCCCTGAAAATCAGAAACTACTCCTGACAGGTCTCACGTGAACATCACTTTCATGGCAGCATTTTGTCCCAGCCTATTTAAGCACCACTACTTAAAGGGCTGACTGAAAGCCTTCCATCCTCCAGGACTATCTTCCGGAGGAATCTCTTCCTCTGCAAACGCCCAGCACAACTCCACAAATCATGTGGCACAGACACACAGAGAGGTAAAGCATGACTTATGGGTGGGTGACGCCATCCCACAGCAGCTGAGCTCTGCTGCTTCCAGCAGACCCAGGCATGGACACAACGAGGCAGGGTGGGAGGAGCGGGGAGCTGAAATGGATACCGAGCTCAAATGGGAAGAGCAGAAAAAGAGGGGTGACCACACTTTGCTCTGTCAGCCCACCCCACTGTTCTGCTTTTACATAGTGCTCTTAACCACAGCATACACGCACCTGATGTCCAACACAGTCAGGATGTAGGCTTTCAAGTCCTAGACTGGGATTTATCCCTTACTTGCTTGGGATGGGCAAACCAGCTCTTCTCACCCGAGGCTCCTGAGCATGAGGAAGCAACAAGTATAATGGCTGCACACCCCTTGCTGCCCCAAACTGAGAACAGGTCACAACACCCGCAGTGACTTACTTACCCTGGAGGACACCAAGGGAACTTCATTGCAGATATGCAATGCCCACAATTTTGCAATAATCCTGGGCTATGCCAGATGCTTTCCATCTCTGGCAGGAGAAGCAAGTGATTCAGATACCACCTCCAGCGTGGTTGAGCAGCCAGTCACTAGCCAAATGAACTGCAAGGTCACTTTGCTCATTTCTTACAGCACTAGCAAAAGTCCTTGCAAGCCCATCCTCTTATTTTTCACCAATTCAATAAAGGGAAGGCACAAAAAATCCTGTTATAAAATAGCAAACAAAATCCCTAGTGTTTAAAGGATTTTTGTTGCTCCAGAGCAGTCTACAGCACAGGAGGTGCTCTCCTATGGAAATCAAACCCCTCCTAAGAATAATGTAAGGCAGTATTACTTATAAAAGTTACAAACTACAACAAGCTTATATTTCAGTGAGTCCTCCCTCTCCTTGCTATTGCTATCTCTTATGCTCATTTTTCAACAGAGGGACTAACAAGGAATAATTTGAGAATCATACACGATTGGGCTTATTTGTCTTTTTATACTCAGTCTGTTGCTTCCAGTAATAGCAGGGCAGGCAGTATGCTTTCTCCTGCCCTCCACAAAAGGAACTGGCTATTGATTTAGAAACATCATGGAGTGCACTATGCGTGAGCCAGCTGCCTCACAGCAAAACTATTGAGCATCACTCCAGGCTCCAGCCTGTACTTTATGATGACATACTGGGGAAGCCTGCAGTGAGTTAAAGAGACAAGAACCATGTTCAGCCGCATGTACTTGCTGGATGTGGAAATACGCTTGGTGCCGTAAGGGTGACAGCGCTTGTCCATCCAGGGTTCAGACTTGGCTCTCCCTGAAGTCAGCAGTACTTCTCTTGTTTAAATCAAGAGCCAGGTTTGAATTTCAGCTGATACATTTTAAGGAAAACCTCGAGAGGTCTTGATGTGTTACAATGCATTCACAATATATTCCTACTGCAGTTCAGTGTCCTTGAAACTCAGGTTTACCATGACTGGGTGGGCTCTGGAAGGGGATGCGTCTGCTCCATTGGCATCTAGCTTCACTAAACTCCTATAATTGCCTGTATGATATATGTCATACATTGTGACACAAAAGCATCTTCCCACAACCAGCCCTACTCCAGCAGGGAGTCTGGGGTGTGGCACTCAGACATAAAGCAGGAGGTCTGGCCTGTGTCCTTCACACCTGCTCGATAAGCAGCTGTCTCCTGCTCTGCCCAACTGACCCAGCCTGGTCTTGCCCAAGATGATCCTGGCTTGCCGATGAGACAGGGGAACCGCACCGGCATGACTTACAAACCAGGGAGGGCTTGATAAGCAAATGACCTGCACATTGTGAAGTCAGCTATTGGCTACATGAAGGACGGTATAAGATACAGCAGCGGTAAGACTTTAAGAAGCACAATAAATACACTGCAAGCACTTCTCTGCATACGCAGACCTGAAAATTAAGCTCAGAGGATGGTTCTTGGCCCAGCAAGTTGACCAGACCCTGCACTCCCCTCCTCCAGAAGCACACAGCCCCAAAATACGAACGAACTACAGCAATCTGCCTCCAATTTGGTTTTATTTGTTGCCTGGAGGGTGAAGGAGCTCGGCTGAGGGTCCCCGGTGCTGCCCACCTACCTCTGGTGACACTGCGACACCGACTGCCATTTGACGCTGAAGCGAACCCCCGGTACCGCAGCACGAAGAGAAGCCGCGACCCCCCGGGGGGGTGTGCAGGCGGCGGGGCCGGCTCCAGACACCGCCCCGAGGGTGGCACCGTGGAGCGGGGTCCAGCCCTGACCCGCCGCTGCGGCTGTGGGTCCGGTCCGGGCGGCGCTGTCGGGGGCGCAGCTCGCCGTCGGGGCGGTACCGAGTCACCGCCCACCGCCGGGTGGCCCCGCGCGGTCCCGGGTGCGCGCGGGCGGTGCCCGGAGCAGACAGCCGGCGCGCGGCGACGGACGGTGGCGGCAGCGCTCGGGAGCGCCCGGTTGGGATGCGGTCCCCGCTCTGACGGCCCCGCCGCCGCCCGCTCCCTCCTCGGGGCCCGGCCCAGCGGAGCCGGCGGCTCCCGGGGGCCGAGCAGCCCATGGCAGGCTCCGCGCAGCCCCCGACGGCGGCGGGGGACGGCGGCCTCGACGGCGGGTCGCTGGCGGGGGGCGGCGGGGCTTTCGCGGACCGCTCCCTCAGCCAGGGCTTGAGCGTGCTGGTGGGGCTGGCGCTCTGCGTGACCATGCTGGGGTTGGGCTGCGCCGTGGAGCTGGGGCAGCTGGGGCATCAGCTGCGGCGGCCCGTGGGGCTGCTGCTGGCGCTGCTGGGGCAGTTCGTGGCCATGCCGCTGCTGGCCTTTCTCCTCGCCCTCATCTTCGCCCTGGATGAAGTAGCGGCCGTAGCTGTGCTGCTGTGCGGCTGCTGTCCCGGGGGCAACCTCTCCAACCTCATGTCGGTGCTCGTCGACGGGGACATGAACCTCAGGTAGGCGCCCCGCTCTCCCTCGCTTGTAGCCGGACGGAGGGCTGCGGCGACCACGGGGCGCGGGCAGGGTTTGCGGGGCACCTGCCGGCGGAGGCGCCGGGACGGACGGGCACGGCGCGGCTGGAAACCCGCTCTCCTGCTTTTATCGGGGAGGACGGACCTTATGGACCCCGACACGCGCTTCTTACCCCCTTCCCTAAGAAGCCTGCCTGCCCGATCCTGGCCGGGGCAGGGAAGGGGGGGCTCTTGCCGTGAGAAGCGACCCCGCCGGCTGCAGAGTCCCCTTTCCGTGGGAGCCGCCTCCCGGCCGGGCGCGCAGTGATACCGTGTCTCTTTGGTCCCCCGGTGCAGCATTATCATGACGGCCTCCTCCACGCTCCTGGCTCTCTTCCTGATGCCCCTCTGCCTCTGGATCTACAGCCGCCCCTGGATCAATACGGCCGTGGTGCAGCTGCTGCCCCTGGGCGCGGTGAGCCTCACGCTAGGCAGCACCCTCCTGCCCATCGGCCTGGGGGTGCTCATCCGGTACCGCTACCCCCGCGCTGCCGACCTCCTGGTTAAGGTAGGCACGCGGCGCTGGGAGAGGGGGGGTGTCCTATGGCAGTGACCTTTCTGGTCCCTCTGAACCGATAGATAGGCATATTCCATTACTTAGGTGGGATATAAGGATTGACAATCTTGAAATAAAACGGCGGGACAGAGACAGAAGGGGTGGGAAGGGGCAGGTTATCCATCCCCTGGGGCCCAGGGGGCAGCCCAGTCCTGGAGCAGAGGCATTCCCTACATCCTACTCTCTCTCAGCTCCCGCTGCACCCAGAGCTAGGGAAACTAACCCACAGGCACGGTGACACTTCCTCAAATACACAACCAATTTTAGCTTAATCACAAAAGGAGAAACAAAGCACAAGCCCTGCTTCCCCAGCAAGTCATCCCAAAGCAGAATGATGGAGGGCAAGCTCAGCCCCTTCCTTCCCTGAGATATGATCAACCACCACCAAAGTCCTGAGGCAGGAGCAAAGCTGGAAATCCAATGCAACCACGTTTTGCAGTTTAGACTCTCTATCAAGCTTCTACCTGCTCTGCTTATCCTTTTAAACCAATAACCCCCATGTTGTTTATCAATGTATCTATTGCCAGATTTCCCTGTGGTCCCTCTTGGTGACTCTGGTGATCCTGTTCATCCTGACTGGGACAATGCTGGGCCCAGATCTGATGGCACATATTCCTGCGTCTGTCTACGCCATTGCGGTGCTGATGCCCCTAGCGGGGTACGCCTTGGGATACGGCTTAGCCACGGTCTTTAAAATGCCCCCACACTGCAGGAGAACAGTGTCGTTGGAAACGGGGTGCCAAAATGTCCAGCTCTGCACCGCCATCCTCAAACTCACCTTTCCCCCAGAGCTCATCGGGAGCATGTACATGTTTCCCTTGCTTTATGCGCTTTTTCAGTCGGCAGAAGCGGGACTCTTTGTGCTGGTATACAAGATGTATGGGAGAGACAGCTACAAACAAGATATGCTCGATGAGGAGGAAGACACAGATATATCCTACAAGAAACTGAAGGAAGAGGAAGTTCCTGATACTTCATATGGCACAGTGACCACGGAGGAGCACAACTCCATTCAAATGAAGCCAACGCAGACAGCGCTTTAGGCAAGAAAAGGAGGTGACACCTGGGGGGGGGGACGGGACGGGAACGGGGACATGTGATGTGTGTTGTGCTTGCAGCCAGGCTGGGGCTGTGCTCGCCACTGTGCAAGCTGAGCTGCCCCACCTCCATCGTTTCTCCAGCCGCTCCCATTGTACAAGGTGTTGTGTGTTTATTACCATGGCAGTCATGTTTCCTCAAATATAGCTATGGACAAAATTAAAAAGCAAAGGAAAAAGTATCACTGTGATGATGCGAATCAGTCTTGGCGCGAGGAGGTTCTTGCCCACTGGAGTGCAGCACGAATGGGTATGAAAAAGGAGACAGGTGTTTGGCAGAAGTGAAGCCAATACGGCACCAGCACAGATGAACAGACAAAACCGCCCTGTGTGCGTGTATGTTCGTGCCTCTCACCCGCTGTAACAGCACTGTGCTCGTTGTTCCGCCGCAAATACATGGCGAAGCTGAACCAAACCCGTGTTCCCCGCTGATTAATCCTTCGGGGCCAATTAAGGGCCGCGCTACCCGGGTCTCCCGGGAAGCTGTGCTGGGTCAGCGGGACCCAGGCCCTCACCGGGCGGGGATGGGAAGGGGCAGTCAAGGACGGCGCCCCTCGGGGGCGGGGGAAGCCCAGCACCGGTCCCGCCCCGCCCGGGGTATTTAAGACCGTCCCCCAGGGGGGGTACCTCGGGTGCAGTGGAATGGCGGAGGAGGCGATGGAAAGCTACCTGTACGCTGCCTACCACCCCTACTCCTACCGCTACCCGCCGCCCAAGGGCAAGGGCGGGGCGGCGGGCGGCTGGAGGCCGCGGGGCAGCAGCTACTTCTCGGGCTATGGGGAGGCGGCAGCGGCCGCCGAGTACTTCGATAACTACCAGCGGGCGCAGCTGAAGGCCATCCTCTCCCAGGTCAACCCCAACCTGACGCCGCGGCTCCGCAAGGCCAACACCAAGGAGGTGGGCGTCCAGGTAAACCCGCGGCAGGACGCCTCGGTGCAGTGCTCGCTCGGGCCCCGCACGCTGCTGCGCCGCCGTCCCGACCCCCCCGGCGGGTCGCGGCACCTCCCGGCGGAGCGGGAATTGCCGAGGGAGCAGGAGCAGGGCAGCCCCGCCACCACCAGCACCCGCGCCGTCCGCTTCCCCCGCACCATGGCCGTCTACTCGCCCATGGCGTCCCGCAGACTCACCGCCTTCTTGGAGGAGCCGGAGCGGCGGCCGCAGGAGAAGGTGGAGGTAGCCGTCGAGGAGGAGGCGGCCGCGCTGCGGAAACAACGAGAGGAGGAGGCGGCCGCCGTGCGGGACAGCTGGGAGAACCCCGCCGAGGGCGACGCCGAGCCCTTGGAACAGCGTCCGGCTGCGACCCCAGAGCTGCCGGCGGCAGAGCCGGAGGGCAGCCAGGTGGAGAAAAAGGTGGCGGAGCGGGAAGAGGCGGCGGCCGCTCCCCAGAAGCGAGAGCCGGCGGCGGGAAAGACCCGGCTGCGCTTCCAGGTGAGAGGCGGGCGAGGGGGAGCGGAGTGGGGCCCGGCCGGGATGCGCCTGCCTTGTCGAGTAACGGCTGTCCCCGGCAGTTCCTGGAGCAGAAATACGGCTACTACCACTGCAAGGACTGCAACATCCGCTGGGAGAGCGCCTACGTCTGGTGCGTCCAGGGCACCAACAAGGTAGGGCGCGGCAGGCCGGGATCACCCCCTCGCCCGCCGGGACACCCCCCCCCGCTGACCCCGGCCTCTCCCCCAGGTCTATTTCCGGCAGTTTTGCCGTACCTGCCAGAAGTCCTACAACCCGTACCATGTGGAGGACATCACCTGCCAGGTAAGGGACCCCCAACCCACCGGGCCGGGCCGCCCCGCCCCTCGCCCGGCCGCCGACCGCCGCCTCCTCCCGCAGAGCTGCAAGCAGACGCGGTGCACCTGCCCGGTGAAGATGCGCCACGTGGACCCCAAGCGGCCGCACCGCCAGGACCTCTGCGGGAGGTGCAAGGGGAAGCGCCTGTCCTGCGATAGCACGTTCAGCTTCAAATACATCATCTGAATGGATGGTTTTGTTGAGGGCTCTTATAGGGAACTGCAAGTAGAGCAGGTTGGCTTTTGGTTTTGGTGGTGGTATTGTTGAAGGCACTTAGTGGGGTGTGGGTGGGGAAAGCATGCAAATAAAGATACTGCAAAGCACGGTGAGATGATCAGGTGGGTTTGTGCCCAGCTCAGAGAGTGCCTATTGCTGCAATTTGAACAGGGGAAGAGCCTACAAATAGTGATTTTGTAAATCGGCAGTGGTCTCTGGCAGCAGCTGACTTGAGACCTTCTAGAATCTGAGGTGGGAAAGGATGTTTGTTACTGCTCTTCCCCTTGAACTAATCAAATGCTCAAAGCTAACATCAAAGTTAGGTAGTAGAGTATCATTCGTAAGCAAAACACCTAATAGTATTTACTTGTTGTGCATGCTTGTATTCCCTGTTGTGGAAAGTCTCTGCACCTGTTCTTTATCACTAGCAAATGATTGAGAAATTAAGTGTAAAGGCTACATTGCTTCTGCAGCTGGTGTACGTTTAGCTAAGCTGGTGTTCCTTTCTGTAGACTAAAGCCAAAGAAAGGTTGTTGTTAATGCACCATTCAGGGGCAGTTCTCACAAACTGCTGGGGAAGGGAGTCGCTCCTATTATGGTCTCTTGGTGAATGAGTTGCCTGTCTCTGCCTCCGCAAAGTTATCAAGAGGAGTGATGCTTCAAAAGCTTGAAGTATGGTGGCTGCATCGGCCTGGCTTCCTCCTGTACCTGCAGTGATGCACAGGAGCTGTGCACTTAGTGGTTTACACTTGAAGAGTTTGATCTAGTTATGGTTTAGATGTCTCTGGGAGCTCCCCAGTCACACCCTTCTGGGTTTGGGTTTGCAACTAGGAGTTGTACTTCTGGGGTTGGGTAGTAGTGGCAGCATCAGCAGGGCTACTCCCAGATGGTGTTCTCTCAGGCCTGTTGGTACTGCCAGTGGTAATGATCTCTAGGGACACCATACTTCTGAAAGGTGTTACAAGTTGGCTCTGGGACTATGGCATCACCATCTGAGCAGATTCACAGCCTAGTAAAACCTACGCCCCCCAGTCTGCCTTACAGCAGAGGAGTTGGATAAACTTAAAGAGGCAAACCTTGTTATTTTTTTTGGGGGGGGGGGTTCTGTGGGTTGTTTTTTTTTTTTGAGGATGCTAATAAAGCTGTTAATTTCAAAATTGAGCATAATAATGCACAAAGCCTTCTGCAGAGCTCTTGAGGTAGCTTCTATTTGGAAGGACTGATGTATCTTGGCTGTAACAAACTTACACCACCTGTACCCAGCCTACTTAAGACGGCTCTTATTAGAGACTGAAAGGGAACCAGTCTGAGTCCTGTGCCAGGTGGTTGTGCATCTCTAAATGGAAGCTAGTGTGTATGGCAAGGTAGGCCAACATTGTCCTTGTAGTAACAGATGCCCATTTAGAGGTGCAGTGAGTGTTAATTCTGTAGGCTTAACTCATCTTCTTTTAGATTCCTGCTGTAGTTTAACATTCCCCTTGAATGTGCTGCAGTAACTAAGGCTTAATGCCTAGGCACCAATTTATTGCAAGTGATGTTATTTATTCTTGCTCCATTTGTTATCACAGCAGCATGAGGTGATCCAGGAACAAGGAGACCTGTCACACCCCTGAATGGGGTACTGGTTTATTTCATGCTTCCACCTAAAACAGTTTCCCTGTATCACAGTAAAAGGGAATACTCCTTGTTTCAGCAGCTCACTCAGACTTCCACAGTTCCATCCTTACCCTGTTCAGCTTGCAAAGTACAGCTGCAGCTGGGCAGCTTCTGCTGCAGGCTTATGTACCTTGAACTCGCCTGTAATTACAGTAATGAGCAGTGACAAGTCTCCAGCTTGAGATGCACAGCTGAGGCCCCCTCTGTAGTGATCTATGTTTTCTCATTTGCCTTAGCCATTCTAACAAACAGCTGTAGTCTGTTCCTGAAGGATGCAGTGTGGGGGACCAGCTGTAATGCGTCTTGTGCACCTTGGTAATGAGTTTGAGAACTTGTATGTCGTGGTTTAAACCGTGTCAGTGTGAAGTCATATGGCAATCCATAGCAAGATGAGTGGTCAAGTGCTTCCTAGTTATACATATGTCCTTGCAAGCACTGCTTTGAGGATTACTTGCTGTGAATATGATGACTCTTATGCAGTTAGTATCGGTAATAGCCCAAGTGAAACTTAGTACAACTTAAGAGTTGTCATCCCTGCTAACTACAGTAAAAGCAGCAGTTGCATCTATTTGATAAGAAGCAGAACAGGCCTGGCTTATCCAGGCTGAGTGGCATGCTTCAACTCCAACTAGTCTAAGCAAGCAGTTGATGAAAGTTCTGAGCAGCAGGTAGCAAGGTTTTAAGGCTCAGAGGAGTTGAGTGCAGTGCACAGCAATATTAAACAAGATTTCCTCATCTTGGAATGTTCTATAGTAGATGTAGCTCTACATCCCATTCATCTTAAATATATATTCAGAGCTTTTACTGCTTGATGCCAAAGTACAGTTCTGTATCCTTTTTCACCTTACTGCTCTGTCACATCCTTGACAGCGTACACTGTGTATCATGGGCACTGCTTCCTAGACTCAGCAGAAACAAGGAAAGCTACACATCACATATGTGATTATGCAAAACACAAAGGAACAGCTCTCATGCTGCCAGTTCTTCAGAGGTATCTTGAACTTGCCCTGTACAGCTTTTTCATGAAGAGATTCTTTTGCATGTGTTAGCTCAGTCAGTGCTGTATTTGCTCTGCTTTTACAGATGTCTGATGTTTTGCTTGTTTCTAGACAAACTTTATCATCTTAACCATTGCTTCAGATTTGGCACAGAGCTGGCACCAGGTAATGTAAGATGACAGTTACAAAGTAGTTGGGAATGAGTGAGTGATTCTGGAAAAGCTTCACAGAGTTAAAGCAGTATGAGAGACAGTCGGGTAGCATGATTCTCCTGCGCAGGGCAGGTTCCACTAGCCATTGTCAGTGGAGGAAGATGTATAACATAAGGAATTATGTACACAAATTCAAGTTTGAGTTGCATGAGAAATCCTGTAACAGCTTCAGAAGATGCCTAGAAAAATGCTGTTGGCATTGACAGGGCATAAAAGGAAACCCTATGATTTTAGGGCACCCCAGCCTCTATTGTCAGTGTTTAGTCTGTTCAGCTAAAGTATTTAAACTCTAGCTTGTAAAAATACACAAAATAACAGATACAATGCCTTTTTATTTTTACAAAAAAAGCTGGTAAAAGATGATGTAAATAAAAGTGTAATGCACCCCCTAAATAAAACTACTTATCCCCTGTAAATACTTATTAAATAATTAAGAACACCATCTACAGTACCACAAAACCATCAAAATAATTCAATTTTATCAGGGACAGGGGAAAAAAATACAGTGATTATGGATGTGCCTTGACCAGTTACAGAGCTTGTTAGGATAACATAACTATTGTCAGCAGTCCAACAGCGTGCACAGTGCCTTCAGTTAATGCATTTCAGCATAATTACACTTCTAGTGGGGTCCAATTCCCCATAAAAGGCAGAGCTAAGAATTTCAGTTCTACATTCTAAACTCTGGAATTAGAGCCCATTAAAAAAAATCACAGTGGGTAAGAGATGTATATAAAAATACTGGATGTTCCTCTCAAATCACAGGAATCGTGGGACTACATTCTTTTCTGGGTTTTCTTCCTTTTTTTTTTTCTTTTTTTCTTTTTTTCCTTTTTTCTACAAAAATGCTATTGGTTTCAACAGAATCCAGTTTGTTTTATGCTACAGACGTTGACACTGAACTATGAGTATATTGCCTGTTTGCATGTTTTGGTAGTCAGTTTTTTTCTATATAGTCCCAATTTCTTAGGCTTAAGTTGAGTCATGAAGCTGCATATACGTGCATTCAAACTCTTTGAACCCTGCAGACTATGCAGACTGCAAGTAATGTATGTGACTACCGACAGGGAGAACCCCCCTTCCCCTCATAGCTTTATACACATACTGTCTTAACAGTGCATTGCACAAATTTACAAGAAAAATACTGGTTTTGCACTATACAGTTTCTAGAATATATACAGAATAAAATAAGTTAACTTCTAATGAGAATTGCTGATGGGCAGCATATATCTTTAATATACATTTTAAAGTCTCTGCAGGCAGCTACTTTTTGGTTAGTTGTTATCAATATTTGTAACATAAGCACTGATCAGAGAACTGAGCAGCATTCCAATAAAGTTAACAGATATATTATTTCTTTTAGAAACACCGGGAAATCCCAGTTTAAAATATTATTAAATGTCCTAACATTTACACGCTATGAGGATTAGATCTAATAAAATAAAATTTCTTCAAAAATAATCTTGCAGCTCTTTTAAGCATGCTCTGAGACCTTATTTAACAATCATCCATACCTTCAAAAAAACAACTGTCACATAGCCATACATTCTAACTCACACACGTCATTTCCTTGTTGCAGACAACAAAAGCAAATAAAACATTGAGAAGTCAACGGTTTTTGCAGTCTACTCATGTTTGACCACGCATTCTTCATGACCTTGCAAAGTGTCTCATTAGATATTAGTTGATTACATTTACTGCTGCTGGAAAGCCAGGAAGCCTTGCAGGTCTTCAGCCAAAATAACCCAGCCTTGATTTTAGCCTCATCCCACCTGCAATACTGATTCAACCTATAGAGGCTGTTACTGCAAACACCATTTATAGTTCTGTTACAACAGAACTATGCAGGAGTTACAACAGAAAATAATGCATATGTATGCATTACATTTAAGCCCTTTTCCTTTCATGTAGTTTTTATACATAAATTTAATAAAAAAATACTACTGCCACACAGGTACTGTGTAGAAAAAGCAGTCAAGTAAGATGTTCACTTCAATTCTCAGGTTTTCACTTTTGATGAAACAATTTCTTGCTGTGATGAAACTGTGTTGGTTGGCTGGAGCGTTTCTTTTTTTCTTATTTTTTTTTTTCATGAAAGGTGCTCAATAATAGTCTGAAGCATCTTCATCATTATCTTTCTAAATGACAGCTGTTCAGAATCCAGTGCTCACAAGATTGATTCCTGGTTTGGTCTTCCCTAGAAGCTGATAGGATTGCACCATGCGTAGAGACTCTCGAATTTCCATATTCAGTTCCATCAGCTTTGAGCTGGCCTCAGACATGTCCTGGTTGGAGCCTACTACTGCGAAGCTACCAGTCTGACCAAGCGTCTGATGACGGAAGTATATGTGCAGCAGTGTTTGAACTGGGTCATCTTCAGAACTGCCAAAGATGTCATGAGGCCAGATAGATCTGTAAAGCACACAATTTGGATTTAGACATGAAAAATAATTAAAATGTTTACAAGTTCTTTAAACAGACATTTGAGGAGAAGACACAGGAAAGAGCAAGGTCAGTGTTTCTTCTTCAGAGTCCTGATAGTTAACAGATAATTTTCTCAGAAATTCAAAAGAACAAGTACTACTAGAATTGCCTTTCTTTTTAAACTGCAAAGTGTGTATGAACAAGCTGTAATGAAGCAACAGTGCTTGTCCTTTTCAATAAGAACATCTAGCAAGAGCTGAAAATAACCCTGGAATAGTGCCTATCCCTACCTTTAAATTAAAAAGGCCCATTAGCAAACTTGGGTCTGAAAGCAATCCTTAAGCACTTACCTGAAAACCTTGACCTGTGCTACAGCTGACACAAACTCCCTGTTTCTCAGGGTTTCAATGAGAGAGTGAATAGCTGTTTCTGTGCTAGCTTGGGAAGCCTCTGCAATTTCAATTTCTTCAATACCACTGTCAGATGCAGCCTCAGCCTCCTTCAGACAGCTCTCCAAAAGAGCAAGTTCGTCAGACATGTTTATGACCTAAAACAGATACAAGAGTTACCATTTCTAGTTAAAATTATTTTCAGCCAAATTGACTTTCAGCAGTTCAGACTTACAGTTTTCCTCCTCTTTGCAACCATAACTGAGAGGCAGAAAAAGTACATCCAAATATCTGCTGCCTAAGTGTACAGTTAATTAAATGTCTGAGGCACACATGGTCAGGCATTCCGGCTTTCTCCTGATGAAGTTTCCATGTTAGTTAGGTCTTTTAAAAATTGTGTCAAAAAATACATTTATTTTCTCCCCACATCCCTTAATAACAAACTGACAAGAAGAATCAAACACTTTGGAAAAGGACAGCAGCAATTGTGTTATTACAGGACAACCTAAATATGACTAAGAAAGCTGGAAGACTGGTAACCCAACAGAGTAACTGTAGTGCAGCCTACATATACACGATCTTCGGCTTTAGCTTCGATGTATGAGTAAAAGACAAGGCCAGCAATCAGAATATGATTTTACATCTGACTAACTTAGGCAAGAGGCAGGACAGTTGTGATGCTGACCTTCCACAACATTCCCCATACAGAAATTAACTTGCTCATTTGCAGCCTCTACAAAACCCTGGAAGTCCAAGTGAGGAAACATGCATCGTATTTCCTTAACCTACTCAAAACCCAGTGATCTGCACCCAGCTTTTCATTTTCCTCCATAACACAGCAAGACCAGGCCTGTTTCTTTATATTTCTTGCTACCTCTATTTATTGCATTACAGACTCAGGGGAGAACCTTCAGAAGCCATTATTAATAGCATAATGCCTTTCAGGTTAATTAATGTCACATATGTACATGTGCACATCTGAAGGACACATTTTACTTCTACAGTTAGTACAAGAAATCAGACGTAAGATGTCTAGAACACATTATGTAGGATGGGGCCTTAGATTGCAAAGTGATTGAATGGTGGCTGAAGTGACACAGTTCTATAAATCAGCTGGTAGCAAATGATGGTGTTTGCAATAGGAAACACTGGCATGATGGAAAGGGGCTTCATCACAGAACGTTGTTGATTGGAGTTGATGTGCCCTGATTGTAGCTTGATTAGAATACACCAGGAGTGCTACTGAAATACTTTAAATCCTCATCACTGGACTCCCTGCATTCCTGCCTGTTTAAGAGCTTTCAAGCTGTACAAAAATCAACAGACAATTGAACATCTCAGAAAATTCTTGTCAGCTCTACTTAAACCTTTTATTAATTGGCTATATAAAAACCAGCTCATACCCTCCTTCTGCTTCTAAAAAGATGTCCCACTGATTAAAATATTGTAAAAATGTATTTTAAATGGATTTGCTTTAAAATGTCAACAATTACTAGCTAAATGGCATGGTTTTAATTACCTCTGCTTCTTTTTTTATTGTTTTTACTTGGCTGATGAGTTTGCAATAGGCTTGGAACAGAAGCAGCAACTGGAAATGCAACTTGTATAGCCTCCGACACAGCTCCAGCTCCTACAAATGTAAACAACATTATTATATTCAGGAAGTGCAAAACATCTACTATCCAATACAAGAGACAATAATTGACAACTTCTTCAGTACAGAATTTGCAAGATTAAAAGTAGTTATTTGGTTACTGAAGAAAACGCCAAAAAGATTTTAGAAGCTAATGTAGCAGGAAGCTAATGAAAAGCAGAGGAGAGCTTCATTCATTCATTCTAGGTTTACAGGTAGCCAGCCTCTCTCATACAGGTTTAAAGTTTACGTTTTAAGAAGAAGTTACGTTTCCAAGAAGGGGCATGGAGTGGGATGTGAAGTAATTGAAAAGGCATTTTGAAAAGTCATGTTCCCAAGTTAAGAGTTTCATAGATCACTTACTTGTATTGTTGATATTTTACTGTTTTAAATTCAAAATCTAATATCCAGAAGAAGCAGTTGTGGTCTGTACGTATGAAATCTTTCATAATCATTAATGTAAATATGTAAGCACAGTATATAACTTGGCCTTTAGCTTACAACTGCCTCATGGAGCAAGAGCAGAGTAATTTTACTTTTGGGAGCAAGAATAATTTTTCCTTTATAAAGGTAGCTCTGATTCTATTTTAGGAAAAAATGTGATATATTCTGAAGGAAATGAAGCAGCAGCAGTAACTTTATGCATTATCTTGCTTCCATTTTTATGTGTCTAGAACACTAGTAACTGCAGACAGTGTTAATACTACTTTACATACAGACATAAAAGCTAGTGCTAATGGAATAATCTATAACATTTTACTAACTATAGGATCCTATTATCTATGAAGGACCAACAGTTCAATGGATTAGACGATGCAAAATTGAAGCACACAGCACTTTTGTAATAGTCTAGGACAAGACAACCAGTATGTCACAAATGAACAAGACAGATGGAGACCAGTTTGGTGACTGGCATGGTTAAGCATGTGATAAATCAAGAACCATCACTTACTGCTAGAATTTCCATTTGCTAAGCAAGAAGATGAGCAGGTCACAAAAATACAAAGAAAGAAAAGAAGATCAAGAATTAGTGTAGGAAATAATTCTAATTAGGGTAAAAGATGTCCCAGGTAAAATGGAGGAAGAAATACAAGTAACATACTCCAAATACACTCTGAATGGAAAAACTTAACAGACTGAATTTGAACTGAAATCACTTGCTACTATAGCTAAATATAGACAACATTGGCTTTGTCATCCCACAGCATGAGCAACATACTTCACTTACAACCCTCTCTAGTCTTGATACATGGTGTAGTCTTAGAGGTATGCAAATTTAAGGAAGTAAAATTCAAGGGCACTTAGTTCTGAACATCTGTATAATGCTTCTTACTTCTTCTGTAATACTACAGTTTAGCAAAAATAATAACTTTAAAAATTTGAGATACAATGTTAATTTGGATTCTGAATCGGTTTAGAAAATTACTGGTTTTGCCAAACCCAATTCTCAACACCTCATTGTGAGACTTCTGTAACATCACTGCACTTGGTTTTTATAAGCGATTTCAGAAAAATGGTTGGGAAGGAGGGGTTTGGGAGGGAAATCATCAGAAAATACACTTGTCAGACTAGGGGCAGGAACTTCTGTGTTTTGTAAAGCACTAAGTGTATTGGTGGCATTTCAGCAAGTAAAATGGTCACAGTAAACATACAGAGATGCAACTGATTTCTGATTCCAACAGACAGAAGCACTTGAGCTTTACTAAAGACACAGTTACACACAATGTGTGTAAGTATTATATGTGTGCTTAACAGACTATAAACATTGCATGTTTTTGTTCTGTACTCTGCCATCATATACATAGCACAGTTACTATATAGGCAAAAACCTTTGATGGACAGAACAGTGTGAAGAAGTAAGATCTTGAACTGCTAAAAGAGGGTAAGAATTCCCTGCTTAATGAAGCAAGAGAATCTGACTTTGAGGAATGGCAGGGTTGATTATTTAATATTTTTAGCCAGTAAGTTTCAGTGTTCTTCAAGCCAAGTGTCACTATTACTGTAAGCCATAAATAATTCCTCTCCCTGATATCATACCTTGATAGCTATTCCAAAAATCTAAGAGAGATTTTGCTTTAGAAATGTCTTTGTACTGCTTCAGTGTCTTTCACATACTTGCTCACTGGAGAAAATCTGAGTGAGTCCTGTACAAACAGTCCTGTACAAACCTGTCTAGCCAGAGTCCAGATCCATTCTTTCAGGCTTGCACATATGTACTAATAGCAAAAACCAACAATTAGATTTACTTGCACATCTGCTGGCAATGCATGAGCCAGAACAGAATTCATCTTGCTGTTTCTTAACTGTATTGACCACAGTGCTAAAAATTAGTACGCAAATCTTATTTATTAGTGAATGAAAAATATCTGTTGAATGAAGCAGCTCTGTTTTCCTGAGCAAGAAAAGAAACACAACCTTATTTTTCGCATTAACTGGTTGCCAGCATAAACTTTTCCCAACACTATATTTACAAGGACTTTTGAGACAATGATCTCACACTTGGTAACTTCTCAAGTCTTTTCAAGTCACTACAAGCTTCTGTGAGTAAAGTTGGAACTTCTGTAGATGGTGTATATTTATGAAACAGGATAACAGGACTCCTGTCTTTTCTTTGGGTACTACACATTCAACTGACTTTTAACCGAACCTGCAACTGAACCTCCTATGTGCAAGGAGCACACAAGAAAATGCATGCCTTGCAGGTTAGGATTTAAAATCAGATCAAAACAGGTCCCCACAAATAATGTGAATAGTCACATAACCCTTTTCCAGAGGCTATCTTCAAACCCTGCAGAAACAGGGAAGAACAGACAAAACTGCCTCACTTGGAGCCCTGGATTCTCTCCATACAAGCCAAATGAAAGCCTGCATGTGGATGTTTCTCCATTTCTTAGTTTCCCAAGCTATACAGTGGAAACAGTAACATTTACCTTCATGGTAAGAACGGTTATATTGCAACAGCTAAATGTTAGAATGGTTTCTTGGTGTATATAACCAACATTCTAAATACGGACTGAAATACATAAGTGCTGCTTTTTTATTAACACATAGAAC
The DNA here is from genome assembly GCF_028554395.1 of Pezoporus wallicus. NCBI lineage: Eukaryota > Metazoa > Chordata > Aves > Psittaciformes > Psittacidae > Pezoporus > Pezoporus wallicus. The sequence goes on from NW_026642638.1 coordinate 992,232, forward strand.
ATTTACTATATTGTAGTAGTAAATGTTGTTACATATTTCTAAACATGTATCAGTATACAAAAATGTAAACCAAATGTAAAATATACTAAACATTATGGTCACAGGCAAAGCACAAATCCTTGCAAATAGTAGCAAATTATTTTGCTGTATTATCTTTGCCTGTCCATGTGGATTTATTTTTAATGTGCAACTTCGATGCAATATAAATCAACAATATATTATCACACATTTCATTACTCAAATTCAGGTTCATTTTGTGATTGAATTAAAAAAACATACATTATATATATATATATATAAAAGAACAAATGAAAACTGTACAAAAGAAGAAATAGTCCGTGCACACACTTAGATAAAAAATAATAAAAATAAATAAAATAGTAGATTATTTCTATTGCTGAACACTACATTTTCAGCAGCAGAAACATAACCAAGTGCATCAATGACTAGAGTTCCACTGAATAAAAGGAATAAAATTCTTCCTTTTTCAGCTTGGATTTGGGATTTTTGTCAAAATGAAATTGGGAAAAGGTAAGTTCATCTGCTACCTGCAATTCTACTTTCTTACATCTTTTACTGTTCTTACTACAGGACTCTAGATGGCAGATTCCTTGTGCCTAATAATGACAGGTTTTAGATTTCCTTTTTTATCTACAGTGCCAATACTATGCAGCTATTGTTTGGCAAAAAAAATAATCCTACTCTACCTGTGGAAAAGCTATCGCTTACTATAGCAATTAGTAATATTAAACATGAATGACTGCCATGCAAACATATAAAATATTGAACTAATATTAATAGGTTACTTCACCTATTGTTAGATGATCTTTCGATAGAAGTGTTTCGTGAGATTTTTGCCATACTGCTGCTTTACTCCCTGTTCCTTCCCACCCAAATAGTGGCTCCAGAAAGGTCATATGTATTTATATAGTACTAATTATATTAAATTCAGAAGAGGGTTGGGTTTGTTTTTTTTTTTTCTAAATAATTCACCTGAGCCCGTAAGTAGAATGCTAATATTTTTTCTTCTAAAAACAACTGCAGCAAAGCAGACTTGCTGGTACGCAGATGATTATCTAGCCTGCTTATCTACCCAGTGTTATTAAGTCTAGAACCCAAGATGGGTTGCCAACTTTTATTAAAAAGAGCTTTTTTTATTAGACCAGTACTTCATAAGAGTCTGAGCATCCAAAAGATAGGATGATAACTGAAATGAAAAGCTTTTAATATTTTAAATCTCTCTGAAAATATTGAAACTTCTGTACAACAAATATAAAGACGGGTTTTAATCTCATATCCAGAAACTCACAAATGACATACACGTACCTGGGCATCTGTGTTGGCACCATAAATACCATCATCAGTACCAAATGTTCTTTTGCAGTCTTCTAGCCACTGGAAAATAAATACAAACATCAAACATCTTCTGAAACAGAGTGAACAGAAGACTGGTAAAACTGTGTAAGGCACTTCATCACGTTTGCAAATTCTCAGATTACTTATGAAACTCTGATATGAAATGAACTGTTTACTGAAGTTGTTTCCACTAATGATGTCCACTCCCATCTGTCACTTTGTAGTTTTTATTGTGTCCCTTCCAATGTACATTTCCTGTAGCCTTCATTACCCCAGACAGGGACAGCAGACATTAGTATAAATACTAACGTGTGATTGAATTTGGGTACTGTTTCAGTGAGACATGTAGAGGGTGGAGGCAAAGAAATCCCTTTTGTTAAAGAGGATCATATTTTCTCTTTACTTGCTGCACAAGGTTTACAGCAACATGATTAAATACACGTTAAAATATAGTGCTAATTCAAAATAGAGAGGAAGAGTAAGCCTGTTAAATTTATTGGGACTATTTCAGAAACAAAAGGAAACAGAGCTCTCCTGTGTAACTAGATACAAGTGTGGGTTTACTGGATAGAGAGAAAGAAAAAAAGAATATTTCAATGGAAGTTTAGCACCACCTCCAGTTTGTACAAGACAGGAAGATGAAGTATGCATCTTTCATGAATAGAGGGGTGTATTTAACCTCTGTTCCTACAGCAGACAAGTTTATTGATTTCAGTGAACTATCTCTTCTTTTAGCTTTGACCGACCATGCAAATTAAGAAGTGTTAATATAAAGCATTTGCCGAATGAAACATGCTCTTATTGGATAATAAGAACTGATGACCTCATGGACACAGTGCCCAGCACATTTTTCTGTACTGTGTAAACAACTGCAAGCATGAGGTAATGTGAGTATTACCGGAACGGGAATGCATCATGCTGAGATAAAGCGCAGATTATCTTTTGAAATGAAGAACAGGCTCTATACATCCAAGAAAGAATAATTTAGCATACTGTATTCTTGATATCTGGAGTCTCACAGGAAATCTTAGTGACCTTTTTCTAACCTTTGTCTGATGCAAGAAAAAGAAAGATGTGCTTTCCCATCTGCTCAATTTAATAAAGGTTACTTAGTGAATTAACTAGGCCTGTGTGCTTATCAAGAGGAGAAACGGAATTCTCTAAACACCGCAGTGTCAGTTTCAATTAGTGACATGGATACCAATGTACACAGCAAATCTCATTTTTCTTTTTATCTGACAGCATCCGTCGGTAACTGAACAATAGGTTTGCACTGGAACAAACAGCAACTGGGAAGCTACTGTTTATTTTCATATACTGCCATTTTAAGATCTATTTGAAATCTTGAAACCTGTCTGAAGAAAGGATGTGCCTAGAATGTTACGACATACCTATAACCTTATATTTCCTATTACATTTACCTGGTTCAGTATCTTTCTCCCTAATATACACATGAAATCAAAGCAGTTTCCTTGCAAGGAAATAGAATAGTAGCTCCAAAAGGGTGACAAAATTAATTTGCTAAAAATCTTTACCTAATACATGTTCAGCATAGATTTTCTCTTTGGGAAAAGCAGTAGATTTTGTGACAAAATAATCTTTATATGTTTGCTTTACATCAGTTTATGTTTTCGCCATGTATCTCCTACAAAGACAGAGGGTGAAGAGCATTCCTGAAAGCATAATGTAGGGGAGGCTGTGTATTGGTCATATAGCACAGGTTGGTTTGTCAGAATAACTCCAAAGCAGACATCCCAAGCCACCCCTATACTACAGGTACCTTTCTCAACTCAGTACACAGGTAAGAGTGTCAAGCAACTGCAGCCCAAGCCTCTTACTTTTTAAATTTGATTCATGTCAATGCCAGTACAACACATAGCACTGATAGTGACAAACGTAATCTGTTCGGGTGAGCTTTAAACAATTTTTCATTAAAGAAGTTAACACAGAATTTTCCTGTGGTTTATTCTAGAGGATGCCACATTAACATGCATATATGTTAATTTATATATATTTTATTATACAATAGACCAATCAGCTTAGTTTGATCATTTTTCTACATGTTTCTAAAAATAAAGCAAGGATCTGCAATAAGCTCATTATGTGTTTTGCGTTAGTACTTTCAGAATGAATAGGATTCACAGGACAATTGTCTGCAATAACAGAAATTCACATTTGACTGAAGAAAGACTCTTTCAATCATTCCCTCTGTTTAATAGAGCAGAGTAAGAAAACCAGTAAAACCTATCTAAGAGGTAGCTTTGGAAGACTCTCAGTCTACATATACTATATACTGTATCATACACACCCAAAAAAAAAAAATCGAGGACCAACAACCCAAAAGTTTTAGAAAAAATATCTGAGATAATTAGCCATTACTTGTAAACTAACAAGAAATAATGCACTAAATGAGCTTAGTGACATGCTATCAAGAGTCCAAAATGACTGGCTGAAGCTATACACTTTTTCCTCCCCAGTGCTGCTTCTTCCTATTTATAAATTAAATAAAAGTAAAAGCCTGGCAAAATGCTTTCAGTTAATTCAGAACAATTCCTTTCATCCTGTGAACTTTTGTCCTTCTCCAGTCACTCACAGCTCCTGTGACTGAAGACAGGCTGATCACAGGCACGTTACTGGACACCCTTTTGACAGCTGCACTACAGAAGAACAACAGCCTTTCAGTATGATATAATGACAGAGGCCAAACTGATACCCATATTCATTTATCAAGAAAAGAAAATAAAAACAAGCTCTTAATATCCAGCATGGATTTATGTCAATATGATTCATGACAGTGCAAAATAAGTTAAAAATACGTTAAGTGAATCCATGACCATATGAAAGGGATGCGATTTTAACTCTTCATATTTTGACAAATCAAGCAAACAATACCGTTTCTCATTGCTATGACAAACTGTAGGCTAAATAAGAAGTTTATATAGGGAGAATTTCTCAATGTTTGGATAGTCACCATTCTGAATATGCACATGAGTTTCTCTCTACCCTGCCTCAAATCTTCCTGTCTGACCCTGGGGCAGATCAGTTAGCTTCTCTGTGCTTCATTGTTGCTCTCTAAAATGAGGAATAAAATACATTTTCTCATAGGCGTGATGACAGCATTATGCACTGGAGCTTGTCAGACATTAAATATTACATTGAGTAAGGCAATCTTAGTCATTAGATGAGCACTTTCTTTCTGATTAAGCCTAAATGGCAAAATGTAGCTCATTATATTGGACCAAATAAATTGTTATTACCACAGAGCAGGGCAAAAAACGCAGCAACTCTTTAGCAGAAGTGCTGGCTTGGATCCTAGAAACAGTATCTCTACATTAACAGTGATGTGTGGCATACTTTAGCACTGGCTTTGAGGAAACTGCATTTCTTTTGAGATCCTTTCCACAAAAAAGTGGATGTCTATTTGTCTGTTCTGTTCAGATGAATCCAAAACAACCCTCTGCAAGGCAGAGGCCACCATTTCCTATTAAACTCAGCGTAACATCAGGCACTCATGCTACAAAATACAGCTCTGCCAAGACATCATGGCTTGAATTCTGGTTCTGTTTCACATTACTCAAATTTGCTTATACAGACCCTATCATGGCCTCACAGGCTGTTGAGAACAGTAAGAAGTTCCTTCAAATGCTAAGTTCAATTTTCCTAGGAATCACTGTCTCTCTACAACAAAAGCCTTGTATATCCTTTCCCTGTACCTGCAAAACTGATTGTAGAAGCATGTTTTCTTTTGGCTCTTGAAATAGAGATTTTGCCCGTTTCAGTTTTTTGAAGTTAGTAGCTTCCTTTCTGAATTTCACATAAAAGTCCACAAAAAACAAATACACAGACCCTCGCTACAGAAGATTTCCACTTTTAACTCTGTGCTTCTTTGCAAAAAGATATAACCACTAACATATACCTTGAAAACCAAACTGTTTTATTCTAAATAACTGACAAATGTCAGCCTCAATGTGATCCAATTGCAGGATGAGAGCTAAATTTCTGTCTACGTATGACAGAGCTGTTTAAGTCCCCCTTACAGTCAGTGGAGATCAGTCAGCAGAAAGAAGTCTAAAGTCTATTCAGCTGAGCAGTAAGTATCTTTATTAGAACAAAATACATTGCTTTCTTGATTTCTTTTATTGTACTGACTTGATCCTTGAATACTATGGGTGTTAAGGCACTTAATTCACATACAGGTAGTTACCTGTAAATCTCTTAATCTGGAGGTGAATCCCACCCTACTAATCTAATAAAGTAAGCCAGAGTGTTTGTAAAGAATTTTTTTCCCCTGATTTACTGATATTCCTGTTAAAAATATTTGACTATTTTTATTCAAAGTCAATTTCAGAAGTAAGTGCAACAAAAATGAATTACACACAGGAAGGTGTATGGTTCCGATTATACACATGGAAGAAAACAGAATCATAGTAGGAGACAGGATTTTATTTCAGAACTTTTTCCCAGTCTCCTTATAAGATATCATGTTTGAGAGATAAAGACCTGCAACATTTTCTGTATGAATAGGTTCTAATATTTTTTTGTTTTGATATATAAAAAACTCACCTGTTCTGCTGCCTCTCTTTTGACATTGTATGTATCCAAGTGTTCTTGGAGCTCTAGAACACTGAACTTCAATGTTTCTAGCAGGCCACAAGACAATAGCTGGAAGATAAAAGCAATCACCTCTGTAGTCATGAATATCTGACTATAATCCATATAGTTTAGTATTATATTAATATGAAATTCCAAGTCCACATTTGGAAAAACAATCAAATTAGAATTAGAATTGCCAACACCTTTGAGCTGGCAAACTAACACAAGTAGATGCATCAGTTAAGTCAGTGAACAACAGTTTTGATTCCAGAATAAGGGCAGTACCTAGTTCACACCTGAAGAAGAGATTTCAAAGTGATTTTTAGATCTTTCAAAAAGAAGAATAATAGTTGATGTACACACAGCTGGTACAAACTGAATAGCCTGCAGCAGGAAAAAAGGTTCTCCTGGATTGCTCCTGTAGCAGTTGAAGGAGTGTCCAGTGAGGGTTGCTTCCTCTTCTCAAAACACAAACTACACCATCAGCAAAGGCTTCAGTCTCTAGAAACTTGGATATGTGAAGACTTTTCTACCATTAATGGCTTTGCCTTTTTCAACATAAGTTTCAAAATCTTTTTCCCCTCAGGGGCTGCTACCTCAGCTTTGCTCCACACCTTCTTGCTGTAGTTTTATTTCCACTTAGTTTTTTCTCATTAATCCTTTTCCTGTCACTTCCTGTAATAATCATGGCTCTAAACCGATGCTTCCTCCCTCACACTGGTCACCCCTTGCACACATGAAGAGCTCTGTACTTTTCTCAATCCCTGTTACCTCTTGGGCAGCTTGAAAATGCAAGCAGAAGACACTGATCACAAACCTGTGTCACAGTAGAGAGTCACAGCATCCCACGTTACTCAGGAGAAATGATACCTACATGGTTTTCCATCTGCATTATTATTCTACCACCATATTAAGACACTGTATTCCCAACCTCTATGTCTACATCAACAAAGAAGCAAGTTATGGTTTTGTGGCACACTGCCACTCTGCATTCAACATGTGCAATAATACCAAGGTGCAAAGAAGTCAGTGGGCATCTTGTATCAGCAGCTGGCCATCAGCTGCATTCAAATCGCTTGCAAAACCCTGCTTTGATGTAAATGGGCATCTTTCTGCTAAAAACTATTTTCAGAATGAATCAAAGACCAAATCTGCCTCAAACACCAAACTTGTACACGAGTGACATCATGAAACCAAAGATTTGCACATGAGTATTATTTTGGATCAACCATTCTTTCTTAGTGAGAAGTAACCTGATAAACAAGTAGGTTTATCTCAATTATAGTATTTGGAAAGATTTATCTACACAGTATTTGCCAACGTAACAACACTAATGTGTGTGCACAAGTCTGTATACTTGAGTGCATATATATTACATTTATTAATGCTTTTTCATATTTGAATTTATGTATCTATCTTTTAAAACATACAGGCTGCTCTAGCTAGTTGCTAGTCTAGCTCTTATTGTAGCTTCTCAGCCCAAACAAGTTCCTTCTTTTGGTTAATTCCTACTGCTTTTAAAGTGGCACAAGTTAAACAAAAAAACATTACACATGGTTCCCTTGAAATGCACTACCCACATCACGCTTTTTTTAGTCCCCATAGTCTAAAGTGAGAGTGTAAGAGCTGAGTTGCCCCTAAGCATCAAGGGAAGAACAGGTGAGGAAAAGAGTCTCACACTGGGTCAGGTACAAAGATCCATCTATCTCAGTCCCTCCATTTGACAATGTCCAATAGCAGTTGCTTAAGGCAGGGAAAAATGGGCCAAGCATGTGGTCACCCACTTGCTCCACAATGCTTTCTTAGCCTCTGTCAATCTGTTGTTCTGCATATTCAAAAATCTACCCAGGACTATTTTCTTCATTAATCTCTCTAGTTGTTTCCTGCAAATACAGACACTGTAAAAAAGGGCAGGGATATGTACATTAGCTCAATAACGTTTTCTGTTTTGCTCTCTCTTTTCCTCATTATTCTAGCACAGCTTTTTTTTGACTGCTGAACACTGAGCTGACTTCTCACATTAATATTGATTATAACCCAGGATTTCAACTTGCAAAACAACGAACCATTCAAAGCCTTCATTGTGTATCTGTAGCTAGAATGTTTTTCACATGCATCCTTAAACTTATACATTAATAATACAATTTTTAAAAACACAAAATTGCTGCTAGATAAGTGGTCTTCTCTGTGCAAAGAATATAGAATAAATATGAACAAGCAGAGAAGGTAAAGAATAGGAAGGGAATTCAAATAGTGTCTAGTATCAATAAATTCCCTCACTGTTCACTGTTACAGCTAGAGATTATTTTTGGAGATAATGCACTTTTCGCTTGTGTTTTCAAATGTTTATGACATATAACGGCCACCTAATGTTTTAATTCCTTTCTGACTGCAATTAGAAAAAGCACATTTTTTTTTTATATCCCCAAATTATTCAAATGTTTCAATCAGTGACGTTAGAGAGCAACCTTTTAAAAGGCAAAAATATAATTAACACATTTTATTCAAACCTCTGAAAACCTTCCCAAGCCTTGCTATTTTCCAAATGTTAAAGCATCATTTTGTATGCTACATAAGAATGTTTAAGCAGACATTTCAATGTGTGAATTTATGTGATCTTTACCGTTTCTGCATCCACAAAGACTGTTGGACATTCTGAACACATCATCATCACTTCCAGAGAACTTTTAAATTTTGCTCCAATGCGCTGTAGACTTTCGCCAAGAAAGCTGACTGAGTCATTTGTTATAGATACAAACTTTCTTTGAATAGTCTAGAAATCAGATCAGAAAAACATTTATTTTACATTGGAATTTATTCCTCAGGCTTTCCAGATTGAGAATTTCAGGGCAAAATTCCATCCTGCCAGCGTATATTTTTGTCATTAAATTACAAACTAATACATAATTTGCTCTGAATATCTATGTAAAACTAGCTCCAGAAAATGCAGTCAGTCAATAAAACCAGCCTGTATCCATGAAGACAGTAACTCCTTTCCCATCTAAGCCTTTAGCATCAGTATAGCGGCATGACTATTTGACTGTATGCAGTATAGACAGTAGTTCATTTTCAAGTGTTCATGTTGCAGAAAATTATCCAGTTTTACAAGACCTGTGTAGCACAATGTGTGTCCAAAACTGCCACCTGCAGGATTTTTACCTTCTTCAAAAATCAGTCCTACGTGTAACATGTTCAATTATGCAGACTGTTCGCTTGGCCTAACACGACACTGTGCTTTGCAATACATAATTTCATAAATCCTAGCAAGTTACATGTAGAATAAAACTATACAAAGATGGATATTTACAGCTGTGAAGTTAAACATGGTGTAGGAGCCAGAAGGCAAAATGGAAAGGTTCAGTCAAACAAGACCTCCAAGGTCTCATTTCATCATTTTAATCCTCCTCTGTACTCAGTAACAACTCATTAGGAATGCTTCTTTGCCCAGGTTTGAGCCCTCAATTACTACTACCCACCTTTCCCAAAGTATCCACCTTTCCAGCTACTGAGGGCTATTGTCAAGCCATAGAAAAGTTTCACCTTTTTTTCTATAGCGCTCTCTTTAATGAACACAAGAGAATACGAACTGCTGGCTTTACCACTTTCAGGAAATACCACTTTTTCAGGAAATGCAGTTGTGTAACTGCAGCTAAGCTTTGGTGTAATACAGAGGAACTAAATCTGTCTCAGATGAAGCAGAAAGGCAAAAAATCTAAAACCAGTAAATAAGAATTTTACAGTGCTGTGGCAAAATACTTATGCAACTAAAAATGGAAAATGGGTACCAATACACAACGAAGTTATTGCACGGATAAGGTAGAATATAAATTCTTCACGTGTGAGCATCTCATGGCACTGACCCTAAACCTGCCCATACATATGGATAAAATGTGTGCTATCGTGGTAAAACAAAGTGAAGCTTTCACGGAGTAATTTATTACAACCTACCCAACAGCAGGTGAAATTAATATTGGAGAATTGAGAAAGTGTTGGAGTCATAAGGTTGTGGTTTGTAGCAATGAATCTGCTCTAGCTCACTTGGCATGTTGCCCATAAATAAAAGTATTACTGCAAATAATATTATTGCAAAGAATAATGTACATCCAAGTGGTACCAAAAGCACCATAGGTAAATAGCCATCCCATACATATAGGGAGGATAATCAATAAAACTTAAGCCATAGGCATTTTGTGTTGGATACCAGATCTATGAGGTAAATATAGTTAAAGTGAGGCATCTGAAACTTGCATCTTTAGTTGATCTCCCGGTGTTTCAATTACTTCTCTGCAGCAAAAAACCCTTTCTCAGTAAATACACGATAAATTCATTAATGCTTGTCGTGCTGTGATCACATAATAATGAATCCCACGGAAAACCCAGGAGGAACACTGATTAAGTCTGTAATCAGAACAGAACCTGGGTGACATTCAGAAAATAAAGAGACAGAACCTGAACTAAGAGCTTACAAGAAACTCTGAACTGGAGTTTTTTTGAGCTGCCTTTTTTATTCCTAAGTAGAATCACTCTTAGACAACGAATAACACAGCAGATATCCCATGGAAAAACAGTGCATGACCATTAAACAGCCTTTTAGCAACACAGGGTTTTTTGTCTGCTTTTCATTTGCTTTCTACCATAATCTTGCAGCTTTTGCAGTTACAGCGGGGAAAAGTAGTTTTAAAAGCAGAAGGAAAAGATTTCTGACAAACAACCATGCACTGGCCATTCACTGACCTGAAACAATCTTGAGAAGACGTGAAATGTATAGACAGCACAAGATCCATCCGTATCTGACAGCATTTGATTGACGTGGCAGCGCCAGGCTTGCTCTTCATCATCATATGACACTGGTTGGAAAGCTGCCAATATGGCAGAAAGAAATGGTGAAGGAGGTGGGGAAGTTTGTACTTCTGGGAAACCATCCTGTTCTTCTTCATCTTGGCTATGAATAACAAACAACAGAAATTTACTCAGTACATTTTTTAACGAAAAACACCTTCATTTTGGTAAGAAGGAAAAAATAAGAACTTTGAATTCAGAACAGTGTTTTGTAAAATAAATAATCCATGAACTAAGGTAACTATGAACCAAGAAAAGAGTAAAAAAAAAAAAACCCACCAGTATTGCTACTGCAATACAAAAAAATGTTTATACTCTCAAACACCTCCAAGGTTCATTAAAGCATGTTATTTCTATTAGTATCTTCAAAGGGATACCTACATATAAATATACACACACACCCCCCCCTCAGAAACTGGTATTTTTTTCTTGCCCCCAATACTGAATACAACACACAAACTCATATGGCAATGCAATCCTACTTTGTAACTCTTAAGTAACATCATAAGGAAATGGAGATAGATTGGAAGACTTTCATTTTTATAGGCAATCAATTTAACAGACCTCTGTTCAAAGAGCATTCTGTGGTCATACTTTCCATTAGGCACCAAACATCCAATAAAAATATTAAACCATAAATTAATCAATGCTACTACTTACAATCATTAATTTAATTCTTAAAATTATCTGTATCACAAGGAATGACACATTTTGACACTTCTTGTATAATTAGTTACACAGCAAAATAGTGTGAGACAATTCCAAGTACAGATAATTTATTAAAATGATTTTTTTAACACATACTGTTTTTCTCATTCAACAACCTCATTCACGGAGGCACCAAGTATGCCTTAAACAAGACTTAAACACATCTTAAACAAGACTTCAACACATCTTAAACAAGAAGTGTGGGTGTCATTTTTGGGTACATTCATTTTAATAGCACAAAACGCAACAGCTAAGATGTGATCCTTTTGAATACTATATTTAAGCAAAGCTTCAAAGATTTTCAGGTACTTTCTCACTAGTGTATGCAACTTCTGTTGCTCTTCAAAATAGAGCTATGGGTTTTTTCATTTGCTCACTCAGTGTAAATAAAATAAACCCCCATGCCTGGCAGGGTTCAAGTCCAGGCTGGTTACGGAGCTTTGGGCAACCTGGTCTAGTGGAAGGTGTCCCTGCTCGTGGCAGGGGGGTTGGAACTGGATGATCTTTAAGGTTCCTTCTAACACTAACCATTCTATGAGTCTACGATTCAGTTACACATTAGGAAATAAACTGCTACCAGACTTTAATTCTTGCAAGGCATTTTACAATAGGTTGTGTAGGGGAGTGCAGATTCAATTTCTCTGTCCCAGTAGAACCTTTTCAAATGCCTTGGTCTTTTACAGCTTCTGTTGTGTTCTTTTCTGTAAAAGACTCCTTAAATGGTCTCTCTGACAGAATATACTCTATGTTCCTATAGACATGAGGTATATATATTATTTAGTCTAAACTTCTGAGAAAGTTTTAAGTATGAAGGAGCCTATGAGCAATTCAGAATTCATTTGGTTAGTTTTGTTTGTTGGTTTGAGGGTTTTGTCTGTGTTTTTATTTGTTTGCAGTTTTTTGTTTGTCTTCCCTCCTTCTTAGACCATTACCTTCAAGAGACTTAGGGTTTCATTTTTAATATGACTCAACCAGCTAGGATGAACTCTAACATTTCCTCTCAACAGTTATTTTTGCTCTCCACATTAAAAATGGGAAAATGTTATTTTATTTTAAAATGTCTTAGAAACATACAAGAGACTGATTAACCTGAACACTGAAAATAAACCTTGGGCAAATTCAAAGACAAACTGGTCTGACTCCTGCAGAATCTTTGATTAAAACAAAACCTCACAAAAACCCCTCAAAACAAAAAGCAAAAAATCCCAAACCCAACCCAAACCTATCCACCCCCCAACCAAACCCTTTTTTTCCCCCATCTTTGGGTGCCAAAATGGGTTCTGCCATACTTCAGAGCAGTTCAAGGACTGTTAGATTGCTTGCAGCTGGTGGCTGCCAACAAAACGTTTCAGAACATCCTCTGACCTCTTTTCTTATTTCTATGCTATTTATGGTGATAAAATGTGCTAGATGTTTTTTTTTTTACTCAAGAATTTTCATCTTTTCCTGCATGGCTGTTTTCCCTGTACAGAAACAACTACTGAGAAAAGCACTGAATTTATTTACTATAACAGGCAAAACCAATCAACCATTACTTCTGATATGCAAAATACCATTTTAGATGCTTGCATTATGGGATTCACGGAAAACCCCAGACCATAGGAAAGCCTACTTTGTTTGATTTGTACACCGGCAACATGTAATTTGTTACTTAGAACCAATACTAATCTTACCTAGACAAATCAGAGAAGTCAGCTTCTTCTTCTTCACATCTCTCATCTAGCTCTTTCAAAGCAAGGGTAACGTCCTCTTCACAGACAGACTCGGAATAGCTCTCAGGAGCTGTTGCCTCTACCAGTTCTGTGGTCTCTTCCAACTCAAGAGATTCATGACAGACCAGACAGTCTTGTTGTTCTTGTAGTAGATACGACCCAGTATCTTCACTAGCAGTGCTAACCTGTTCATCCCTTACTGCTGAACTGCATTCCTGTAAATCAAACACACTTTTATTTACTTTTATTGTCAAGGCTTATCTACTCTTACCAGTTTTTATGATGGTAAAGTAACAGTTATAAAAATTGTTTACAAATATCCATTCATACTTTAATCATTCAACTCTTTGGCTTGTCCACACAGTTTTACTGGAGTCAAGACAGGCAGTCTATTCATAATATTTATAGGTTCTACTTAACACTAATATCCCAGAGTATGACATATTTACAGCAAATAAGATTTCTCAAATACACTCAAATCTGTTAAGAGAACACTCCCAGAAAAGTACCTGCAAATAGCCTCTAACGTATTTGGATCACAACCAATATCACAACCAAACACAACTAAGACTTCCATATTTTACTTTTCTAGTAAGGACCAAACTGTCTGCCTTATGCTTGCCTTTGGGGTTTGGAACCAGTAGAGAAAATGTCTTTTCCTTTCCTCTCCCATTTTAACAATGTTCTAAAGCATAACTGAGCAACAGTGTAACAGACAAACAATGGAAAAGGGACATTCCACTATTTTTATTATTTTGCAATCACTGTTAATATGCGGAGCTTTAAGGGTTTAACTGTGAACCTCTAAATGTAGGCCTTCCATAATTGAGAGTTACAAAGAGACAATGATTAAACTCAGGTAGGTAACATTAGAATGACCCTTTCTCCCTTCCCTCTTCCTCCATTAGCATTATAATACTCATTATCATTGCTACATTGAACAGAGGAATTCAGATTTAGATAATTTATGATTAACTCATTTGAAACCTTTCACTGGATTTTTCTGTGGAATAATACTTTATTGTACTTGCTATTTCCTAAAGGCACAAATTACCACACATTTTCATTCTTAAGTGTGCTTGTCTTCCTCTACTGGCATATCCAAGACTGGTCAACAAACCTTTGAACAGCCTCTAAGCATACACATCACTTCATGGCTTTCATCAGTCTAAAGAGATCCTCTGACAGATAAATAACTGTACATATATTGGAAACGACAATCCAGCTTTAAACAGAACGATATAATTTTCTTCTACAGTGATCTGAACCTTATCTCACTTTGACTATGGTACTGCTCAACGTGATACTGCTGTCATTTGACACAGCTAGTGGGCTCACTTATAATGTCTGGAAGTTAAATCTGGAATTTTATTGCACAGAACAGCATTTTTGTCACACTGAGCAGCTAAGGCACACAGAAACACGAAACCCTTTTACAATACCACAGCAAAATAATGCGGATTGAAGCAGTGGTCCATTTCTATTATAGATGTTAAGAGATGACACATAGTTGTACTGATCATGGCTGATAGATGTACATACGAGAGATACACTTCTAGAAAATATTTAAGTGCTAATTACTAGCTAGTAAATTTACAGTTAAGTTAGTCTTCACAGTGTCATGAACTCTCGATTTCTGAAATCTGATGTGCAACTTTGGGCATATCTTTACTACCAACATGAATGTTCTCTAATTATCTTAAAAATGTTATTTATATTATATAGTTGACAACTCCACAGCATCCAAGGAAAATTACTTCTAGTAAATTACTCCCTCATAAATCCACAGTGCAAATTATTAAATTAGAAAATCATTTTAGTCATAAACTTTCATACACTTAAGCTTGTAAAACCTTGTGCACAAAATTGAAAATATTCTTGTAAACTAGACTGTACATTTCTAACTGGAATACGGAATGTCCTTTTTGTAAAGATACCTGCTATTGCTCAGAATCAGCCAAACACAAGTAAGTAAACTATTTACTTTCTATATCTTCAGTTTTCCTACAAGAGAAGCAAGGAACTCAACTTAATTCTATGATTCTGTGAACTGCATCTAACTAGCACACGCCCCCTGTTTTTAAGTAATTATTTTTTAAAATTTTACCTTGGATGAATTTTGATATTTATTTATACTAAAAACATTTTGATAACTGACACTTGGCATGCAATGAAATGTCTGTGTTGAAACAGTTTATGTATATAAGCACATATAAAAACCAACTGCACTATGCTGTGAGTTGTGCAGTATAAGGATTCAGAAAAAAATATCAGGTTTACTGTCTTAAAATTTTCCCAAAGTGAGTTGATAGTTGATATGCTCAAGCTCATTCTATTAAGAGGCATAAAGCCCTTTTAGGAACAAAATCCAACTAGATAGCTAACTTTTGTAGACTAACTTTAGAGTGCTTGAAATCTGCCTGAAGAAAACTTTACATACTTGAATGAATCCCACATTCTAACATGCTCAAAATAAACTTTGAACACATCCCACGTAGTGACTGCATTTATATGGATCTGCAGTCTTCTTTTTATATATATATGGGGTATGCGTGTGTATATATATACATATAGCAATGTTTTCTGGGTGCTACTTAGTCATGAAATTACTTTACAGCCCAGTATTTTCAACAATGTTACTGCTTTTATTGAGTGAATGTTTTCGTCTGGGTTATCAGAAGTATAGTGATTTTATGAAGGGAGCTGCAGAAGAACAGTGAATCCAAGTATAAAGGCAGTTTCAGACAGAACTACAAAAATGTAGGTTTTGTAAATGAGTTACAGCTGAGAATGCACCACAAGCAAACAAGACAAATTATAACGTTTAGTTCTATAAAATCCTAGTTTATCTATCCCTTCTCCCTTTTATCCCAGCTTATTTATCACTTCTGTGTTTTGAAATCTTGACATAAAAAAGAATAACCCAGACTAAGTGTTCTTCCTCACCCAAAATTCTATTGCAGCAAAAATGCATGTTGTAGACAAGTAGATGAAGTGCTAAAAGACTTGTTTGCCAATCTAAGCACAGATACCCTACAAATTCAAGACAATTTATTAATTGCAGTGTAACCAAACACTGCAGAACAAAGCACACAGATAATATTAATGAAAAAATATGCAAAAAGTGGAAAAAAGCTGCTTTAAAAAATGTCACAGTATCACAGTTCTAGAAGGTGAAGATTTTATCACAAGAAACCAGTCACCCATACTTTCCCTTTCTTGTTCTCCAAGTACGTCTTTTGTTCTTACAGTTCTCTTCATTAAACGTTTAGCTAGGTGAGTGGTTTCCCCATTAGCACAAGTGACTTTCTAGGTAGCAAACAGGTAGATGAGAGCCTTTGTTTAGAAATCCCAGTCACTTGAACCAGTCAGTCGACTGTTTAAACAAAGCTGACTGCAGACTCATTCTTAAGTGTACATCGCATACACACAGAAATAGCTTAATATTCTGGAAAACTCAATACAAATGTATGTTCTGTCAAAAGTGGGATTAGTGTTGTTTATCCAAATAAACTGTCAGTAGCACCAATAATTTTATACATAAAATGTCTATCCAAACCAAGCTGCTTCAAATTCAAGAATAAAAGCCATATTGAGGTTTTAGCTACAACTGCTAAATATTGTACGAAATGTAGCGGATGATTATTTTAAATTATTTTTTTTTTTCAATTTGTTCAAAATATTTTAAAAACCAAGAAACTTGAGTACTCACAGATTTGCAGGCAGCCATTAGCTTGAAATCTGTCTCAGTCCACACAGGCCCTTCCAAAAAAGTATACCACTAGCATCTGTGGTCCTTACTAAAGCATTATTTAGTGGAACCAACTGCTAACACAGCTGGCCTGAGGTTTTATTCCCATACAGCACCAATCACATTAACCCACAGAAAGCAGAAGAAAAAGGGGGGAATAAAAAAGTATTTGAAAGAAAATGTTGCTCAAGAAGGATTTCAACCATATGAAGTAAAAGCATCTTGAATATTAGCCTATTTTCATTCTGCACCATGAAATGATCATTATCAGCCCTTCAAGAATATTTTTAACCTGTGGTAAGTTCCCTCAGTCCATCCCAAGCAGTCTTCATACTGAGGAAACATTTTATCAGAACATTCCAACAGGTTAGAAATATTAAAAGCAAATCAACTAATCAGTGTAACAGATGAAAATTCAATCGAAAAGAAAGCCAAAGTTGCTATTAAACACTAGAAGAAGCCCAAATCAGCCATGCACCAGCCCACATTTCTCCCCACCTCAGGCAGCTGGTTGCTAGAGTTATCTAGAGGAGAAGCCTCCAAACTTGGTGTCTCAGTTCTTATTTGAAGCACGTCTTCCGTTCCCACACTGCTAGTGGAATCTTGAGACTGAAGTGATAAACCAGCATGATCTGATACTGTTTCATCTATGGCAGAATCGCTGTTCAACTAAGACAGAAAAGAAATAAACATGAAATTATTCATAGTCTATGGAACATACAAATTCCAGGGAAAACACACATTAGTTTTAAAATAGGCTGTTTCAGTATGGTTAGATATTTGAATTTGTTTACATATGACGAGCTTAACACCTTTACACTAAACTGTTAGAAGCATCACATCTACTTCTGTAACGTTTAACTTCAAGAAGTTAATGTGTGAAGTTACCTTTAGAATCTAGAAAATTACTTCCTTTCTAGTTCTTAAAGTTCTTTGGCAGTGGTGAAATGCTAGACTGAAAACACTGAGGCACAGAGCTCTTTGCTACAGGCAACATTAGTACAAACTCTGCCTAAAGTCTGAAGAGTGGCATACTATCCCTGCTGCTCCCCATCCAGTGAATCTTTTTCTAGTTTCATTTATGTAATGGAGAGAGTCTTCAGAGTGGCCAGCGTTCTCCATTCCCCTCAGCTATATGTACACATATGTTTCAAAATCCATAATTAAATTAGCAATTTCAGTGGTTAAACATAACTGAGGCTCCCACAGGGTCACTTACTTCTCTTGTTCTTATTTAGTATTTTGGGGTATTTTTAGGAATCCAGAAAGACACACACTTTTTTTGCACTTACATTGAAACAAATATAGTAAGTATAAAGACATACATGCACACAAAAAATTAACACTGTACTTCAATTATAAACCTGTTATGTACCACTGATGTGGTAAAGGAACTCTTCATTCATGTTGGAAAGCAAAAGTTTAGCCACATCAACTTAGTTCCTCTTTAACTCACTTAGGCTGAAGGTGTGAGCCATACTTATTCCTTAAAAGTGAAAGCTTAAGTACTAAGATTCCTTTCACAGAAAAATAACTTACCATCTGTGAACGAGACAGTATCTGACTTGCAGTCAGGGCTGCTTCCTCTTCTGAAGACTCATCAGTATCTTCCTGATTGGTCAAGTTCAAGCTGGGTGTGCTACCAGAGTACTGACATTCTTGAAGAGATGGTGTGTCTCCTTTATCAATACTGTCAAGAGAGCGCCTGCGAACGCCCCAGTTGAAGTTGTCCATGCTTTCACCCTGTAATAAAAATAATTGCACAATATGTACGTACAAATTTCAATGTAAGAAAATTAATACACAAATGCAACCAAGACAAGTACTGAATGCATTATGAACAGAGTTTCAATCAGCCCTTTTAGTTTTATTTAAATACCTTGTTAAATGACTTTCGCAGATAAATTAAAATATATATGGCAAATGAACTAGAATCTTTTTTAGTATCTTCTTGGAAAGTAACCCAATATATAATCTAGAACTATATCAGTATCAAATTTATATATCTGACTAGAAAGTACAAACACACCACAGACAACAACAGAAGAACAAGCCAGGGCACCAGGCTGCAACTTACCTGCAGCTCCTGGTTAGCAAAAAGGAAAACACATATAATTAGAGAGAACGAGGACAAACACTTAAAGATACTCTAGAACCAGGGAAAAATGTTTTATTACATAAGATTTGCCAACAGTAAAAGACTGATTCAAGCTCTGAAAAAAAGCTTTGATCAAAAAGCTAGTATTTGAAATAATTTCTCTTTCAAATGGGAGATCAATTGAAAAAATAAACAAACTGACGACAAAACACTAAAGCCAGCATGCTTACAATACATTTCTCTAGCATAACATGTAAAGCAACTGTTTCAACAAACATTAGATGAAATTCATTAACTAACACACATGAATCTAAACTGACCACATCCAACTGACAAAGCACCACCAACATTAATTATATGCAGGTTCTAGAAAAAAACATGTCTTCATTAACAGTTTTACCAGCTACTTTGCATCAGTTTTATGAAATACACCCTAAACGCCTAAAGCTAGACCCTTTCTGTTTGCACAGTATAAAGATGGGCTACTTGGGTTTCAAACATCCAACATATTAAGTGAAATCCGTATCTTAAACCCACTATTGTTTTAATTCACAAGTACAAACTATCTTTGATTTTCTCATGCACTTTGTCAACCTTCAACAATTCATCTACAGATGGAAAACCATTTCACCAGTCTAAAGACAGTTACTAAAATACCACATCTAGCCCCAAATGTGCAAGTATGGGTTCCAAAACTGCTCTGACAAAATATCACTTGTGGTGACTTAAGAGATCATTATGATGTATTAAACATGCAAAGCAAACTAAACATTCTGTAGTCGCTTTCTCTCTTAATGATTTGTTTTGCTCCAAAATAAGGTGAAAAGTCATGGCAATGCAAAAGAATCCCAACTACAACAAAGTACTCCTACTGTGGGCTGAAGCACTTCTGTTTAATCCGAATATTACTCAGATTTTAATGTAAGAGCCTCAGTTCATACTGTTGACATTTAGTTCTTAGAAACAAAGAACATTCTGTATTTCTGTTGCAAAACTAGGCAGCTCTTAGATAAAGTGCACGATTTGTATGTAATGCCCTAAATTTTACAATCTGTGCTTTTCTTTTTTTTTTTGCAAGTATAGCACTACATGCTGCATACAGGCAAGTACTGAGAAAGAAACTGTCTCTTCTTCATCATTATCTGTTAATCTGCATTCAGAAAATGAAGTTAAAGGTTAACTTGGTTTGGCAAAGTTTTTGACTTTTGCCATCCTACCTGCAAAGACCCATCTAGTGTTAAAATAATGCTATGCTACTACTGAGCCAATTCTGAACTGTTATACTTGCTTTGAATATAGGAAACTGTACCTGTATAGTGTGTTGGTCATCTATGCAACAGACCATAATGAGCCTATACTTTTCCTAGAAGATGCAAATATTGGCTAAAGTGAAGCAATACACAGGAAGGAGAGTGAGATAAAACTTAAGGGGGGAAAAAAGCAAGATTTTATAAAAAGGGATAGATTAATGAAAAGAACAATCCTGGAGTTTAGATAGGCAGATATTATTCTTAGCAGCTTGTTGACTCATAACCCACAAGGGTCTCCATTACTAATTCAGTTATTTTGTAACAAAAACACTGAAGGAAACCTCAAAGTACTCCAGTCCTTTTACAGTTATACTTTTAAGCTTCAGCAACTGTTAACAGAATCTTTACTATTTCTCAATATTTAATTTTGGTTTACCTCCCCTCTCTTGTTTTTGAGAGAAGTACAGGAAATGTAAGAACTGCAGCAAGCCGGATATAATGTAAAAGTCAGTGCAACCACTTATGTTGACCAAGTTAATCATATATAATGAGATAGTATATCATACAGTTTGTAACTTTGAAAGCTATTCTTCATGTTTTCAAAATGCAAAAGTGTATCAGGAACAAGATTACGCAATTTTCTTAACAGACTGTTCCATGATTAAATTTTCGGCTGCATGATACCCAGGTGTTAATCCTGTAATTGGTTTACACTGTCTTATCACCTCACTTTCAGATTAAGTCACTTAACTCCCCCTAAAAAATCCCAACTCTCCCAAGCAAAGACACCCAACAACTTGCAACAACTTAACACTGCAAAATTTGTCACACAGGTTTCTTTATCATTCGAGTCCAATTACATCATAAATTCTTTCCAATTGGATTTGTTAGAAGAGCTGCCAATTCCTTAGAATTGCACCAACATAACCTTATTTTTAAAACGTTTTCAAACGGAAATACACAGAAGAAATCCCAAGGTCTCACCTCTGCATCTTCCAATTCAACATCTAAAAAGTCAAAGTCTTTAAAAACTCCAAACTGTTGTTCACTGGTATTGTCTTCTACAGCCACTTCCTCCTCTTGAATCACTTCTTCTGTTGTTGAAATAAGACTAGTTTGTTGATCTCCAGCTTCCAAGTCCTCATTAGAAGAAAACACAACCTGCAGATATGGGTAAAAACAGAAATAAAAACTTACAACTAGTGTAACTCCAGAAGGCAGCTATCCTGCTTCCCACATTTAATGGCAATGGTGGCAATTAGCCACTAGGGCGAGGTAGACTGCAGTTTGTTTAGAGACTTGCTGGATTTTAAACTACATCTTTAAACTAGTGACAACTGAGGCGGGCTACTCACTTTATTTTAAAAAGTTCTTAATATCATCACCACTATTAAGCTTAGTATGCCACTGGGGATCTTCTCTATGCCATGCACAGAAGTAAAACCATCAGTCTAGTTTACTTAATAGTTAAGACTACTGCTCCTCCTGATACCCATGTTAGTTTGAAGGCATGTGATCCACTGTTTTTTTTCAATGGATTCTACGGTGTTTTCAATATAGCATCAACATCCCTGCGGTCCTCAGCCACTGCTTCCCCCTCTCTCTAAAGTGCACGTTATTTGCAACGGGCTAGATAAAGATTTACTCAGAACAGGGGAGATCTAGTTCTTTTCCCTCTTCTAGCCAAGACACTTAACATTTATACATGCAGCCTCAAACACACTACTCTGGACTGCCAGTGTAGTCTTGCTCGTCTGTGAAGAAGTACTAAGATTAGTTTGATCAACTGAGTTGCTTAGTAGTCAATTAATTGAACTTGGAGAGGAAAGATTTGAGTTTCAGTTCAAAAACTTTAAAACAATCTTGTTTTGATAACCACATAAGATAAAAATTAAGAATTAATCCTAGCAATTAATCTTTGCTTTAAAACATACAGACCTTCCCTAAGGTCCATTCCCTGAGACAGCAACATTAGTTTTGGCTGAATTTAAATAGTCTTTTCAAACATGTCTAGTGAAGAGAGGTGCCCACTGGACTTCTTCAGGAAAAATTCATTACTTATGATTCCATCTCTTTCTAATTCTTCAAATTGGATTTGTGATTTACTGAACCAAAACCAGTTTGTCAAAAACTGCTCTTCATAACTTCACCAATATCTGAAAACGCAACAGCATTATCACTGATGGGATTTAAAAACCAGAACAAAACACCATCACCACTTACTGAAGGATTCTTGGGAAGACCAGATTCTGGACCACACAGAGAAAGCACATTCATTAGCTTCTCCCTAGTTCTTCTCTGAAAAATATACCAAAGAAAATCACATAGCAAGGCATCTGCTGGAGGTTAAAATGTAAACCATCTGCATTTTAACTAGTCATCTCACATGCTGACATCCACTAAGAAGAATCTGAATATTTTTTCTTTTCACCAGTACTAGCTTTTAATTTACACTATATTCATTTACTGTTTTGCTAAGACACAATATAGAGTCCAAATCGGACTTCAACAATTTTTTATACATTCATAACCATTGCTGTAATATACATATAAAGTATTCAAGACAATGTACCTGAGACAGCTGTGGTCTCTTCCAGCTGACAGGAACTAATGCATTTGAATTGGAGCCTGACGAAGTTGAAGAAGTGCTGCGCGTAACAGCAATGACCTTTGGCTTCCCGTTTCTACCAGCTGCGCTGTGTTGATCACCATACTTATTTCCAATAATTGGTGTCTACCAAAGACAACAGATACTTCCTCAATATGCAAATCTGTATTAGTAAAGACTGAACATTTGTTTTCAGAATTTAGTATTACATAAAAAGTAGAAGGGCTTGTCTGTTTTTAAGCATTCTATGAAGCCTATGCCTAATCCACTGAGCATTGGTACACTGGGGAATACAAAGCTGAATAAGTCTACCCTACGCAGTAGGCTGCCATTCTGCTCACTTGTGGTTTTTTGAATTAAGTAGAATTTATGCTGACAATCCAGTTATATGTTTTTAAACATGCTTTGAAAAATTGTTTTCACAGACAAGCAACTAACACACACACTTCTGAGAACCAAGCAGCAAATTCAGTCCTTCTGACAACAAACGCCACTCCAGAGAACTCTGCGGGAATTCATCTTGTCCCTCAATTATATGCATGCAATGAAACTTCCAGTAAGGAATTCACTTATCAATTTAAGTAATTTGCTTAAGACATCTGTAACTCCAATCATTATCTAGGGTCAGCTTCAACCAGGAGCTCTTACTTCTGATTAACTGTGAAGTCCTACAGTTTTCACATCCTTGTATTACACTGCAGTCATTTGGCTATGCTCCCATTTTTAGAAATGGAATGAGTATCAGACGTATTATCTTCAGTTCTAATGAACCTTAAGGGGGGTAGGGTGGTGGTGTAGGTGTGTTGTTTTTAACTACAGGATTTTCTCCGGCTTCATTCATCTTACATTGAGGTATCTATAGTGTGTATCCTACTCTCTTCTCTAAATTTTCTCCCCCTTCCAAAGCCACACCAGAACCACTGTACAGGGTTTTAATCCTCTCAGCCCTTGAACACAAAACCCTTCACTTGATGAAAACCTGGAATGTTCAGCTGCAAGCAGCAGCCAGCTGCATTAGCCTGCTCTCTGACACAGCTGAAATACCCTTGAGAATAATCCCACTGACTTTTAGTAATTAACTCTTCAGACATTCAAAGAGGGGGAAAAAGGCAAAAACCAACAAAAGCATTCAAAGGTTATCTTTCAGCATGACTCTTAATTACTTGTAAGTAAAACTTCAACACCTGTCATTCTTAACAATTATATTTATTTTAAAATACATAAATGTAGAAGGCTAACAAACAAATCTGAGTTTGCAACAGCAAGTCATTATTGCATTGTAATTTAAATATAGTAATTACCTCTGATATGTCAAAATGAAAATCTAAGGTCTTCCCAGGTAGCTCCTTGGACACATTAAAAATTTTCGTGAAAGATATTTCAGGAGAACCTATGTCACCTCCGTAAGACTTAGGGATATCATTAGGTACAACAAGGCTTGCTGACCGAGACACCACCAGTTTCAAAATATTAAGAGCTTCCTTCCAATATGGACTCTAAAGAGAACATACACATATTGCAAAACAGTCACTTTAAACAAGACACCTTTTTTTATGTACAGTGGGATTTTACATTGATTCATTACAAGATTACCCAAACCAGAATCTCTAATCTTCTACACGTGCCTGCAAGGTGCTAGCACACATGGGCAGCTTTGGACCTTGAAGTACCAGGAAGGCAGCAGCAAGCTATCAGGTCATCCCATGGCGGGTGACAGGTCCAGCCAAGCAGGCAGGTCCAAGTGCCAGCCACACCAGACTCTATGTCCCTTACTGCCTGTATTTGCACTATGTGTTTTACCATTGTCTGAAGTATCTGCCCTTCACACCCCAGAAAATAAAAACTAATTGCATTTAAAAGCAAAACAACTTCGACCTCCCACCATCTTCAATTATTTTACATGTATGGGCAGAGTAAACTGAATTTGAAACAGCCAAAAATATTTTGTACTTTGTATTTCCTCAGGTATTTCAAAAATCTTACGAAAACCCAAACCAAACCAAACCAATACATTTACAAGGTTTTTATGTAGTATCAAACTGAGTGCTTAAAACAGCCAGGGCAAAAGTATGAGAACATTAGAGGCAGAGCCTGATTTGAGTGTACTCTCCTTCAAAAAAATGGTTAATGGTAATGTAAATAATTTAGCAGCTTCAACTACAGAAATTGTGGAGTGAATCGCAGAAGAGACTTACACTGAAAGCAGCACCTTGGGAGGCTTAAGATTTACACTCCTGAAAATGTTGGGATTCTACCTGAAACTTAATCTTCCATTTTTTTTTAAATTAGCAGGATATCTGCCATAATAAGAGTCTTCAATAATCTCCTGAATTTCTGTGCATCATAAAGTCTCAAACCTGATCCTGTAGCAACTTAAATTAAGATGCACTGTGACTACAAAAGACTAAAAACATCAGCTTAGTAGCATGGAATTTAAACAAGACATATTCATTTATGATCTTCTTTTGTCATTAACATGTTTTATCATATAAAAAATACACAGGCCTCTCTGGAGGGATTTTTCACTAGTACTATTATTTTGATAGTCAACAGCTCCTAATTAAAAAGAGATACCATGGTAGTGTGGGCATAGAAAGCTCAGATAAAGGTTAGACGTGAAGCAAGCAGCTCTCAGGCCACGCAAACTATAGTTAATGCTAATCATTCCATTTTGCCTAATGCACTCCGACAGGAGCACAATATCGAAAGTACATATCCATCAATAACAAAACAGCCAGGGAGCACTACTCTTCCTGGTTAATTATGATTAAACCACTTGACTGAAATGCATTTGGCAATAATGGAATTCAGGAAAAAGAGGGGGCGAAGGGAAGAAACAAAGAGAATGCTGTACACTGAAATGTTTTTATGCTCCAGGCATTTTCATTTTCAGCAAGATGCTGGACTTTCTTCTGTGAAATAGATTTTCAGTGAATTCTGTTCCAAGTACAACAGATCAAATTACCTAGAGCAAAACACTGCTGCTCATCTTTGGGGGACTTAAAAAAAAAGCACTCAAATCCATTACGGTGCACCTTAATGTTCCTCACAGATATATTGGTGAAACTGATTTAAATACGTATTTAACTGTAAAACTTAATTTTGAAAACATATACATTTACATAAAACATTTGTGCAGTATTTAGCAGTAAAGGTGTCCTGGGTTCAGCAGTAGCAGTCATTTTTTCTCCTTCTTAGTAGCTGGTGCAGTGCTGTGGTTTTGACTTTTGGCCTGGGAACAGTGCTGATAACACCGATGGTTTTAGTTTTTGCTAAGTCATGTTTAGTCTGACAAAGGACTTTCTGAGTTTCATGCTCTGCTAGGGAGGAGGGGAAGCTGGGAGGAAGCAGAGACAGGACACCTGACCCAAACTGACCAAAGAAGTATTCCATACCACAGCACGTCATGCCCAGGATGTAGAACTGGGGGCAGTTACCCAGAAAGTTAGATAACTGCCGGGGTTGGGCTGGGTATCGGTCGGCAGGTGGTGAGCAGTTGTATTCTCTTACCTTGTTAGTTCCTTGATCATTATTATTATTGGTGGCAGCAGCAGTGGTTTGGGTTATACCTTAGTTACTGGACTGTTTTTATCTCAACCTGTGGGAGTCACATTCTTTCGAGTCTCCCTTCCATCCTTCTGGGAGTGGGGGGAAGAAAGGGTGGGGGAGTAGACTGCGTGGTTCTGATTTATGGCCTGGGCTTAAACGACGACAAAAGGTTTCCTTGCATTTTAATTGTTGAAGGAGCATGTCCTCTAACTACATATGTAGAGTTGCCTGTATCTGCAAACAGATGCACATACACCCATGTACACTTGTCCCACAAAATGTATTTCAAATCGGACAAATAGATAAGCATATAGTGAATTAAGTACGTAGGACAAAATAATGAAACACTATGAAATCTGGCCTTGAACAGCTACTTTTATGTCTGAAATAAATCCCCATAAAACTGCAAGTGTAATTTCACTACTACTTCGATAATATAAGAAAGGCTTTTATAGTTTTTCAGTACCTACCTGAACATATTTACCAATAACTTTTATGATTTCCAAATTGAACTGCTTCACTGGTGCTGTGGATAGGTCAATATGACTCAGAAGACTGTAAATGATCTGCAGTAAGGACTGCTGCATACTGGATAAACCCTTCTCTAACAGCTAAAAAAAAATAAATTTAAAATACAGAATTCATTTAGGGCCTTTCATGGTAGTAGAAAGGGAAAACAAACATTAAAATACAGCCAACTTCCATACATATTTATTCTCCCCTTTCAGGAACTTGTTTTCAAAACCAGTAGAGTTGCCACTTCACTGGTACCACCTCATGTTTTTCAAAACTTTGTGTTAGCATTAAAAGAAAATCAGAACAATGTTCTCTGTCCTAATTCAGTTTTCTTCCCCTGAACTTTGACATATTTGTTAGCATAGATCTAAAGCACCTCATAATAAAACACTTCTCATTAAACAGAAGGGTTCATACAAATTCAAAATCTCATTACTGTATGAAAAACAATTACGTCTCTGCATTAAGTAAGGCTGGAACACACAATCTTACAAACAAAATAAGTGCATATAAAGTCATTCATGAGAATGTACAAATATTCAAAAAAATATCTTCATCAGTTTGAAGTTTTATACTTCAAGGACGAGTCTAAAAGGTTTTCACACAAGATACTTTTTAAAGATAGTAACAGTGTTCCTGTATGAATGGCTGGCAGACTAACATACTGAATTCTATAATTGAAATGATCTTTGATTATATACAATGCAATACTTAATAATTTCCAAGTTTAATTTAAGCTGTGATAAGGTAATCTTTAAATGTGTAGTTGGCTAGAAGAGGGTCTCTTAGAATTTGCACTATACTACAGCCAAGACGGCATCTACATTTTATTCACATAGCACAGAATATAAATACCAACTCTGAAACACGACTATCATGAAAAGGTATCTTTCATTAGAGGGATTACAATTTCTAGGTATTCTTAAATTGCTGCACTCCAAAATGGCATATTTTAACACTATTCTTTCATCATGGAAGGTGGACTTTTTTCCCCACCAATATTCAGAATCAAGAAAAATAAGGAACTGGCAATGAGTAAATGTAATGTTGATCACAGATTGTTAACATGATATACATACTTACCTCTGCAAGGTAAGTTACGAGGTTAAATGTGGCATCTGAGAAAGAGTCATGCAAATATCTACACACTACATTAATCCAGTTAGAACAGTCTCTGGAATAACTGTGTGTACTGTATAAACTCATCATATGAGCCAGATTGGCAAGAGTGGGTGATTTTTCCTCTGCACAAACCTGTAAAGCAAAAAGCATATCTAATTGTATTAGAAATGACAATTGTTTAACCTAAGCATTCACAACTCATTATGCACTTTCCCCAGACTGCACTCCGTTTTCTAATAACTGAAACTGAACTAATCACATAAGCAACACTTACAGTTTCTGTTGAATTTTGGTACTGCGGCATCCATGCTCCAAGTTGATCTATTCATACCAAACTTCGCTCAACTAGAGTCACTAACTAGTAGATCAAGTATTTAAGCGACAGCAGTAATGTCTGGATTTACAACAGGCATGTAGTTCTTTGAGGCAGCTTATGCACATCTAAGTCATTTATGTATCACAGAGGGCTACAGTTGCATCCCCTATGACAGATAGCACTTAACTCCCCTTTCCACAGTCTTCCTTACAATACAGTCTGTTAGGCCAGCACACCACCAGCCTGGCTGGAGATTATTGGTGTGTATCATGTACTGTTTTAACAGACACTAAAGAACATGCTATCTTTTCTTCTCCAGTCCAAAAGGTAAGGATGAGCTCATTCTCATAATTAGATTGCTTAAAAAGGGATTTACATTTAAAATTACAAACGGAAAAGTCAGACGAGTTAAGAAAAAGTAACTGATGCTATTAGTAAGGAAATTTGTTCTTTACATCTCAATTTTATAGAATAAGCTAAACATGTTTTTGCATTGACAAAGAGAAACTTGGGTTGATATGAGGTCCAACTATGTAACTTAGGACTGAATCTTGTCTTTAAAATATGACCTTCTACAGTTATTTCTGTATTAGAATATTACGTAAAAATACAAGAGAGCAGAAAAATATAGAAACAATGCTGGTATAAAGTTCTGAACACTTCTCCAAGCATCATTTTACATACCTTTGCTATCCTGTCAGCTGTTTCTTTACAAAACTGAGTCGGGTTATCAAAATGTTGAATCAGATGAGGAAGTAGGCACAAGATGTTTAAGGGAAATCCTAAAACATACATAAACACAGTTACATGAGCCCCAAAGATTTTTAATATGACTTAATTTAATGTGGAGTTACCTGATATTTAAGTACCCTTACAGCATGACACATACATTCACACCAATATATAAATACACATATATGTACTTAACTGTGTATGTACGTAGAATGTATATAAATGTGTCTGTGTTAGGTATAAATATGCATAAGATGAAAATAAAATCATCATCAGACCAATTAAGTGAAAGTATAAGGAAATTGGACAGCTTTAGGCAGTACGGTCACACTGCTTCTTAAAAGTTTGAAAGAGTACTAATTGAGCTACTTAGCACAA
Source organism: Pezoporus wallicus (assembly GCF_028554395.1). NCBI lineage: Eukaryota > Metazoa > Chordata > Aves > Psittaciformes > Psittacidae > Pezoporus > Pezoporus wallicus. The sequence continues at coordinate 1,021,760 of NW_026642638.1, forward strand.
TATATGTGCAAAATAATATATGTGCTCCTAAAACTCACTTGTAAACAAGTTAATAGTCAGTACATACAGTTTACATGCAGTATTTCTTGGCAGATAATTATTGTCTGCAATGTATTCCTGCTATCTAGCACTGTAATAGTGATAACTGGAAAAAGCATTTAACTGAAGGGATTTTTTTTTTCTTAAGGCAAATGCATAATTACTACTGATTTTGATTACACTTAATTTGATGAAAAAAATGTATTTTCATTACACACACATCTACCAAAGATACCTGCTAACTGAGACGGATCCACCAGAGCATGCCTGGAAATTGTGATGAGTTTACTGAGGAGATGAACTGTCATTTCTTGTGTAGATGCTGAAGTAAAGCCTTTCAGGAAAAGCTGCTGAAGGCCTGGGAAGTTATTCCATTTCAGTTTACTCTGCACCTTTTCTATCTTTTCCCGACTCTCTGATTTATCCAGAGGCAAGTGAATAAGAAGCTTGTTGAGCAGCTTGAGAGCCAAAAGGTATTCATACTCATAATCTGACTCCAGCAACGAAGCTGCAATCCAAAATATGGTGGCCATCAAGTTGACAGGGTCAGTAGTAGGCTGCACATCATACATCCCTCCCTCTCTAAGGGAGGAAAGGCTTCTAGTCCTGGCCAAACTTCCACCATGATTTATCCTTCCATCCATTATATCCAGTGTGTTGCTCCGCCGACGGTCGCCTCTCCGTTCACTGATTAAATTCAGTCTTAAAGAATTACTCCTTGTATTGCTGTAGTATCCCAAACAATTGCCACTATTAATGGGACTTGTGCTTAGATTTATCTGTCCAGTGCTTTTCCTATTAGCTGCATACTTGTTTCCCATTACAGAATCATGGTATGAGGTTCTAAAATAAAAATCATATCATGTATTATTCTATATAAAATACCTTAATAACATGCAGTTTAGAAAAAGGGAAGAAAGGAAAAAGATGCTACACTACCCACACATACAAACACACAATGAATCACTTTATCACTGGAAGACTATCTTATGAAAATATAGGCTTTATCTATCTAGAACACTAAAATATCCTTACAACAGTAAGAACAAGACTGTAGCGTCCTGTTATCTCTGCTACCAAATCTATTTGTTACAATCCCAGAATACCATAATAATTACATAACAGTTCAGTAAAATCAGAAAAATAGCCTGTAGCATGTAGATCATCTGCGAATGAAGATCTAGCATTTCAACTTACTTACATATGTGATAAAGGTAGAGAAAAGAATTAATAAATTATTTACTTATTATACTTACTGTCTTAAATTTTATCTGAAGTATCAGAAAAAACACCTTCAAGTTCTGATACTGAGAAATAGAATATATTCCTAGAAATTGCAACATTTTCAACAATTCTGTCATGAATTCAAGCAATGTCTGTGCATTTAGGGACTCTTTTTCAGTTTGAAAAAAAGTCATTGAGCTAACCACTCAGACTGTAATGAGACACACAAATGACTCAGACTATGTAATTACACTTCTCGCGTATATGGACAACAAATCTGAGGCTAGCATTTGCTGTCACTGAAGAAATTTCTTTTGTATTAACACTGGAATAAAAGTATTTATTGCAGCACACGAGTTTTCATCTGTGAAACTTAAATTATCTCAAATTATCTTCTGAAGATTGGTGCCATTACCTTCATTATACATATGGGGAAAAAATAAGGCTCCCAAGAAATTACACTACTAATGAAGGTCACCAGAACCTGATTTAAAAAGGAAATACTAAATGTACTCAGTGCCTTTATTTTTGAAAAGTCGCAAAAGAACTGACAACATTTCAGAATGGAGCCATAAGGAAACCTGGAACATCTCTCTTTTTAATTTTATTCTATTTTTAAATTGTTGAGCAGGGTAAGTTGAAAGGTAGCAGAAATCCTTTTAAAATCTAGATCCTTATGAGTTTTGCTTGAGACAGAATGATAAAAGCAAGCAATTTTGCTGCAGCAATACAGCTATTCTGGCAAAGACAAGAAATTATTCCTTACATTTGTAACACAAATCTTTAATAATTCAAATGTATAAAAATGTGTAAGGCAGTTTGACTAATAAAAGAACTTACTGAGAAAGGGCAGAAAGCAGATCATAATGCTTCATGGTTTCAGCCAACGTATCAATAGCAGACTCTAAGGTCAGAAGCAGTTCTATGACAAAACCCTGGGAAAAGCAACAGGTCATTATAAATCATGCAATATGCACATGGAAGATCACAGAAAATCTACTGGGTAGTAATATAAAAATAGATCAGTATCAATAGCTAAATTATTATTTTATGCTTCAATTAGAGCATAATTCTTATGAGACAGCTCAAATTAGCACTATAGCTTCAAGACAGGGGAAATCACTGTATTTTTTAAATATTCACAGAATTCATCCTGGTTTTCATTCTTGTAAGGATGAACTTAAGGATGAAGTCACTCAGACTGTCATTTAGTAATATTAAAATATCCACTTCTCCAGATGTACAATGACACTAAGTTGGATGGTTTTTCACACTTTATCATGTTACTTTTTTAATAAAAGAAAACCTATTTTTTTATATGTCTGATCTCAGGATTCTCTGACTATGAAAGAGAAGTTGATTTCAGGAAACAGATGTATCAAAGCAAGTTCCTATTGCTGTAAGAGAGAATGTGCACACTTCACCTTTTCATCATTTAATTTGATGAAAATTCAGAAAGTGCCATGATTTAAAACTGTTTTGATATTTGAAATATCTTTAAAAATAAAGAGCAACTGAAAAAAAAATGGTTTTAAATTCTCCTTTCATTAAAATAACCCTGAAAGTATCTCATTTAGGCAGACTTTCTAATACAGTGGGGGGAAAAATTAAAATACCTGAGCTTCTTCTCCTGCATCTCCAACAGTTTCTACTAGTCTGGAGAGAACATCGGAAAGTGTAGACGCAGTAAGAGGCTGCTTCAGAGCCCTGAAAATCTGAAAGGATCTCCCAGCATAATGTCGAGAGGAACATGAAAGCGCAGTTTGCAAAGCAACTTCACTGAGACGGTGTTCCAATTGAAATCCTCCTATGAAAGCAAATAAATGCTCAAGCGACATAATGCATCACAAAAAAAATCCTCAAAACCACTTGAATTTAAGAGTATATTGCCAAAGACATTTTCTCAAGTCATCTTCTCAAAGAGTGTTACTTTCAAACATCCTTCCGGCATGTAAACTCGTATTCCGTAATAGTAAACATTTTAAATACTTGTAGAGATAAAATGTCTATGATTTTAAGTGTCTGTAATAAAATAATAAGATATTTTAAGATCTTAAAAATATTTTGCAACATAATCGATTCTATGATTCCATGACCTCATTTCTAAAAGATTATATTTAAATCTGTTGTAATAGAAACATGACCCAAATGTGCAATACACAAGATATTTCTATTATTTAAAAGCAGTAAGCTATGACCTAGAGTGATCTTATAGATAACCTGTAAATTTACAGGCATTCAAAAAACTTATTTAGTTTGCAGACTTGGACATTCTATCGTGCATTGTCTGGTTTCTAACATACCTGAGCTAGACTGTTTAAATATAGATACCACATGCTTTAAAAAGACAGTTAACTGTTCAGCACTTTTTATATTAGGGTTCTTGGCTGAAACATCTTCGTGGTTCCAAAGTGGGCCTCTTTTCCTAAAAATATAAAAATAAAGTAAACAGAATATAAAACACAGTGTTTGACATTAACATTATTTAAATGTTATTTTAATCTTAAAATTAATTGCAAAATAATTTACTCCTTACTGCATAAAAGAAACTATTCAGAACTGCAGGCACAAATCGGGAAGAAGTCTGACAACCACCCAGTATTATATAACAATATGCAAGAAGTTAAGGTGCAAAGCAATATATTAGATCCAACTGAAATAACATTGTTAAGTTTAGGAAAAGGTGTTCTCTATTAGATAATATTTAGTTTTCTAATAACAAATCAGTACAACTAACACCAAACCACACTTCTTAAAACAACCTCCTTTCTTCCCATCAATACACCACACTATTCTAGGCTGATGTAAATCGTAAGTAATCAAAAGTTCTGAGAAACAGGTGGGATTTCAGATCTACAAAATCTTAAAAGCTTTATGTAAACTATCATACAAACTGCGCAAGTGTTGACAGTTTTACAGATGTTCTCTGCCACAGACTCCTGTTTCCGAATAGCCAGCTCTCTACTACGAGGTAATTCATAAACTCCACACAAATCTTGCAGCTCCCTAATCACTTTATGTATTCCATCCCTAATCCTTTAGCTGGAAAAGGGAATTCTATAAACTGTGCAGCAAGCAAAAATAACAGACCTGCATAGAACAGGGTAACTGGGTGGCCAAAATTCTCTGAAATTGTTGGAAAGTTAAGAGTTGTTCATACGTGTATCACATAAAAACGTTTCAGGATTAAACTGTCTCATACTGGTGATAAAAGAGGGACAAAATCAGACAACATGATGCTAAATAGTAAAAGTTTTGTCTTATTTCCACAAAACACATGCCTTGACAAAAGTGAAAATGGAAATCTTACCTTGAGGTAATAAATTCTATGAGAGTTTTCACTTTTTCATCCTGCTCTACTGAAATGTCAACCTCATTGAGGATTGTGGCATGCAGATGAGAAATGGCAGCACTTGTATTTCCTAAACTGATGCTAGAAGAGGTAGAACTTGAACTAAGCCCTGAGTCTGTCATTGGGGAGGGCTGGTAATCAGGTATAAAATCATTAACACCTGCTGAAATAAAACCAAGATGATTATATGCACTCTGAAGTTGACAATACTAAGTATGTAAAAAGAAAAAATAGCGCTCAAAAAAAAAAAATCAGTAGTTTAGCAAACATAATGAGAATAATTTAATGGATGCAATAACTTCAATAAAATCAACAAGCCCGATATATACAAAGTCTTCACATGACTGGAACTTTAAATAAGGAACTACTAGATCCGTTTTTAAAACCACCGAATTATGTTTGATTTTGTATTGGCAATATGACAGCTCCCTGGCTTCTGAGGCAGCTCATCTTCATAAGTTGAGACAAATTATATAATCTACTTCCTAATATTTTCTTTTAGTTAAAACTCAGTCCAGCGTAACTGACAGCACTTAAATCAGTGAACATCAAATATTAGTTAATGCATCAGCTCTAAGCAGAGCACCTCTGGCAGTGCAATGTTTCTCTGAAGTTAGCTTAATGCTGCTGCTGTCAAAGTTTTCTCTCCTTGTAAAGAATCATGTGGCAATAAAATACAGCTTCAGTAACCCCTCACATTACACCTCTATCTATCTAAGATGTGCTGGAAGAAAGCAAACAGGCACAGAAAAGTTGGTCATGAACCTCTGACAGTAACAGTTGCTCATAAGCTTATGACTCCCCGACATCTACCACGAATTTCCTCTTTACAGAGGCACAGGGTTTGGACTGGGTATTAGCTGGTTCAAGTACAATTAACATCAGCTTTTCTGAACTTGTGGCAGGCATGCACACCTGTAATCACTTTATCTTAATCATCAGCTGGAAATGTTTGATGCTGATCTTATTCTAGTTTCTATCAGATATTTCTGTTACAATAATAGCAAAATGCTATGACATGTTTAGACCATTTACCCAAAACCGTAAGGATTAGGAATGGAATAGTATAGGTCACCATACAGGTGCACTGTAAAGTTCTGCGAAATGGTCTACATAAAAGAATCCTTCCATTATGCCCACTTTTTAATTCCTCATTGCTATGAATATCAAATTCACAAAACAGATTTTTTGTTAAGTAACAAAACCGCTTTTGATGTGAACAAAACCAGTTTGTTTAGCAACATGCTGCCACCTACTGAAATAATATGGAATACTAGATTTGAAAAAATGAACTATTTCATATTCCTTTAGAAACCATGATAGGCTCACGCCATCAAAATTTTCCTTTCATAAAGAGATACATAGAAAAGATTTGGTTTCCTGTATAATTACAATATCATAATGTTACAGTTAAAATTAAAAGGTAGTATCTCAAAAGAGTATTCTGACAGCCCATGAACAATGCAATTACAGATGACAAAAGTCAGAAATTTAAAGGTGCTATAAACAAGTAAGAGATGTATCTTCTGGGGTTTTATTTTCAAGGGCATCATAAAAGCTGCTTTATTGCAGATCCGAAACACAGAGCTCCCTCTGTGGCTTCCACTATTTAACTGCACTCCCTACTCCAATGACAGGGCACAAAGTGCTAATGTGAACCATATTCTATTTGACTTAATTTAAACCTGAAGAAAATATTTTTAATACCAAGGGCTCAGAAAATACTACAAATAACAGAAACTTTAATAATACCTGCAAGAAAATATAACCATGTAATTTTAACAAGCAACACTTAATCTAATGCATACCTGTGAAGGTATAATCTAAATGTGTAGTTTGCTTGACAGTAAGCACCCTGGACTCATTGAACTCTCTGTTTCTGAGCAGGACAGAAGCAACAGACTGGACATTAGTGCCAGATCCCATCACTATCAGCAGATGCAAAAGCAGTCGTTTACAATGCTCATAGACTTCAGGGTGACAGTGGTCAAAACCTAATACAAAAGGAGAATGGAAAAGCTTTATTGCATTCCAAGGGCATGCTGAATAAATGATTGAAGAAACAGCAGTATTCGAACTGCAAAACAGAAGCATACAGTTTTACAAACATTAATAAATTCTCTTGTTACTCACACAGCAGTAAGAACTTGATCTGTGCTCTGTATGAAAACTGCTATACAGAGAAAGAGAAACAAATTGAATTTTACTGTGTCTTCTACAAGAGGTAAACGTGACTCCAACAGAAAAGTGTTTTCAAAGAACTCCAAAAACCTCTTAATCATATTCATATTACTAAGTATCTTCAAGCTGGAAGATACTTAGTTGAACTCTTTAAAATCTTGTAAATATTAACAAATTAATGCGGTTTCAGTACAGTGGCAAATATTCATTTAAGTGTGGAAAAGAACAGCTACATAAATAGCAACAACTCCTAAATTACTAGACATTTTTCTGTAAGAACTTAAGTTACCTATAAAAATTGCATGAAGCAGAAGATGCAAGTATCCTCCCCATTCCACCTTTACACTGTGGTCAACGATCAAGTCAGTCAAAAGGATCACTGCTATATTGCATCTAAAAGACAAAAAAATTACTTGTTAGAAGAGTTTAACATGAACTTTATGAAGAGCTGCAAAGAGCTTAATATGGTGCTAGCCAGTATTAATTCTTATCTATAAACATCCACAAAGTTGTATTATAAAGGAAAAGAAGAATTCTTGCCATGAAGACAGACAAACTTCAGTCCTCCAACTGAAAAAACTCAGAAATCTTAAACTTCTAGGCCTATGAGTAAAACTGCAGAAAGCAAACATACTGTCTACTTGTTAAATCTACTGCATTTTAATTACTATATTTGTGCAACACAAATCAAAATAATGAATTGCCATCAGCACTGTTAAGAGTTACCTGTGAAGAGACATGCCCGGAGGAGAAGTTTCAGGCAAGTAATCCACCAGCGGTGACCAGCAGCCTCCAGAAGGTGGAAAAGGCAGAGGCTCTCCTTGATTGTGCTCCATCACCTTCAACCGCCAGTTGGAATACAGAGGCATTGAATCACCTAACACAATAGATAAACCAGAAAAAAAGTTATGTTTCTGTATTACATAGTCTTCTAAAGTATTTTTAAATTCTTGAAACGCTGAGGTCTGGGAGGGTGGAGGAGGAGGAACCAGCCATACACAGTAGTAGTTGGACAAGTAGTTTTAAAAAGAAGCATAAGGATGATTCTGCTAAAGCTACACAGGTTTTGAGAAGATTATCACAGCTCATTCCAGAGGATGAGAGAAGGAATGAAAGTGTACCATCTTCCTTGCACATCCTATTGTAATTAACCATATTCCAGGTTTCAACAGCACTACTAAGAGGAATATAAAAAAACCCTATTTTTTAATGAGTTTATGCAAAACCCATTGATAAGCCTATTTCTTCATGCTCCAAAACTTTCAGTCAAAGCATTAATTTGTGAAAATGTTTCCTATCCACAGAAATATTCTGAAATAAAAGTATTACTTTTTTCCTCTTCATATGATCCTCCAGAGCTGCTGCTGTAACGAGACTCTAGTCTGTGGTGCTGGCGGTTTAAGTTACTGTTCAACCCACTGTAGATGTCTAGATGTACGTAACTGTAGGAACAAATAAAGCAGCACTAGTAACCGGCACTCTGTGACAAAAAATAATCAGGGTCTCTCAGTAGAACCAAGCAAAACTAAGTGTCAGGCAAATATATTTCATCTTACAAGGACAATCAATATGATGCCAAAGCATCTTAGCTGTGTAAGACACAACTTCTATAGCAATGCTAGATAAGGGGATTCAAGGAGACAGTCCACTATAAATTATGTTTCTGCTAGCTCATTTTCATTAACATTCAAATACATTAAAATATTTGTTACCATTATGCTTGACTTGCTCTCACTCTTGAGCAGAATAATGAAATCCCTGTTTGATCTTGCACAAATACATTACACAAGTCTTAGAGGAAATACTTACTTCTCTTCAATATTGTCTTTTATATGTTTACTGTCAGGGTTGCCATCTGTAGGAGCTACCATTGTATTGCTACTGGAAGTGGTACCTGTGAATTATGGACAAAGAAAAAGACTGGGCCATAAGAAGAGAAAAGCAGTTTTAAGCACTTCATGATCCTTATTTACTTGTCCATGCCAAGAGCCCTAACCAGGTTTACACTACAGCATCTGGCATGAGTACAAAATGAGCCACAGAAATTAACTTCCACATTCAAGAAAAATCTGCTGTTTAGACTAAAAGATTCTGAGCAGCTACTATAATTTCACTAACTGAAGAAGTTGGGTTTTTTAATGATTTATTGATTATTAATTGTTGATTATTTCTAAATAAATTCTCCTAAGTGTACTTACATCCTCCTGAATAGATTCCTATGGATGCATTGTGTGTTTATAACAGAACTTATAACCTTAATTTACTTTCAGAAACAGAACATTGTACTCATACTGAATATTTAAGGATGATATTGAATATTTATGGATACGGTAACTGACTGATGACAGCATCTTTATCACTGACAATAATAAAAGTTTATGAAATTCTCACCTGAAGTGACAGAGGGGATTTTGTAGCTGGACGTAATGCGATAATATGGTGGATTATCCATATGGGTGACTCCTGAACTGACAGGATCTGTAAGCTGAAGTTCACTCACCAGCTCTTCTAGCAGCTGCATTGTTTTATCTCTACCCAAATAAACAATAACTTTCTTTACCTGCCATCAAAAAAAGTATATCAAATAGTATGTATATAAAATTTTTACTGCAGTAACTTGATTAAAAAAAAAATATATATAGGAGGAAAACAAGAGACATGAATACCACAACTTGTAGAATTACTATCTACCTGCACTGCAAGTGAAGATACCTGAAACTTATTCTAGTTCTAAAAGCAAATGAAATTGATTTCACAGCCGTCAATAGCAGGAAGCATCAGAAACACATCACAAGAGTAAGGTAAGTCTTCTGAGTTTGTTGGGTTATTTAAGCAGTAGCAGATCTTCTTATAAAGGTTTTAGCAATATCTGAGACTGACACTGGAGCAAATGTATTCTGATATGATTTATTTTTGATACTTCACAGTTGTGTCTACACTACTACTTCTCCAGCAGGTATCATTTTTCTTTATGCTATTCTCCAGTGCTCCCACACATTCATTGATGGAAAACTGGTTTTGAGTGGGCTTGGGGTGGGATGGGTTGTTTTGTTTTTTTTTAATACTGGGTCATGCAAGAATAATTACACTGTCCCTATATGGTATGGCAAGTACTTTATTTTAGTCTGTCTGCTTTTTAAGACTATCCTAAATTACAGTATGCGAAAAAAATGTTTAATTCCCAAAATGCACACGGCCTTTATATACTCTGATAAGAATAAATACCTAGATATAGCAAAATTTTATTAAGCATATAGCAATTAAGAAATCTCCACTACATGAGCAAATTAATCCTGTTCACTGCTAAGCAGTAGCAGATGCCTGCTAGTTACTGATTACTCTAGACATTAATACATTCATATTCTGTCTCCTGGCATTATATTGAGTCATCACTGCTCAATGATTCATTTCCATTCTTTTGAGAGAACTTAATTATGAATGGCAAGCAAGTGATCCAGGACATCTGACTCACGAAACTACTTTGTCACCTTGTTCAAACTATGTACACAGAGATTTTGGGCTGCAGCATTAAACTAGGTTCCCTAATTTGAAATGAAGAAATTATGCTCTTCTTAGAAAGAATTTAACAATGTTATTAGCTTCTGATTGCTTACTTCATATCTAGGGTTTGGGTTTTTTTACTATTAGCAAAAGCTATAATAATACTTTTATGAAAATATTACTTATGGAACTATCTTAATTCTTCCTAATGAACAGAGACCAACAGTTGCAGTAGATTTGTGTTTTATAATGGCAGGGAGTTGCTCAGTGTACACTAATGAAAGTTAATGTAAATTTAGCAAGCTAGCTCTTAAGTTTCCTTTTTATGGAGAAAAAAAAAAACAACTAAGACAGATGCATATATTTTAGTAAGTCTTTTCCATTTTGTGCATTTTACTCACTAAATGAGGTCTAAGGTCCACCCTGAGTTCTCTGACAACTTGTAAGACGGCTTGTGCACCATTTCAGACTTATAATACTGAATAAATAGCAATAGTCAGTAAGTTGTCTCAAGGAAGCCTTACCTATCTTTTAAGGTGTGATAACATTTCTGGTTTATTTCCTTTCTCAAGCCCATTCCATGAATGCCGAGTTTAACTGAAAGTGATACTGAAATTTTGACACAGGTGTCCAAAGTAACTCAAACAGAAGAACTGAATTTGAATTGTTCATAGTATTTAGTGGTCATAAAATACAGGGTTGGAGATTTTGACTACAGAAATCCTGCCTCACTTTTTTTGTTTGGTCACCTTTGCTGCGAGACACACAACTAATTTTTAAAATATCAACAGCACTAAGGAGAGATGTATCCCATACTCACATAAGGCAAAAGGCTGGGTTCACTGTTCACTCCACAGATACTGATCAAGAAGTGCAAAATTATTTTCAGATTCTTTGGCCAGCTGTCTGCCAAAGTAGTCCAGACATTTTCTATCTCTGACCAAGCCACTTCATCACCATACTAGAAAACAAAATAAATATCTCCCCTGAAAATTCCAATAGAAAACACTGTATTTGAAAGTGATCTGAACTGAGCATGTGGGGCAGGTTCTAGAAAAAGGAGACACAAATCCTGTAGTAAGCTGTTGCCTTTTACATAAATTCATTTTTATAAACACATTCTGGAAATGTTTTCTTTTACAGCTGTAAACAGACAAAAATATATCTGAACATATATACACACACATATATTTTATCTCTATATATTTTTATACATTATATAAACACACTTTATTATTTCTATGTGAATTTATTTCTAAATTTATATATTTATTTACATTAAAAAAAAAAAAAAGGCAGCTATCTAAATTCAGCAGAGATTCGTTCTCCCAGTTGCTTACAATCCTGAATAAAATTCCACGGATCACAGGCTGCCAAGAGTTTTAAATCTGTAGCTTAAAACATGACCTCTCATCAGTAAGATTCAAAGACATGAAGAACTGGCAAGAGCACTGCATGTAACCAATACTTTTTCTCTGTTGGAAGTGGCTATCACAGGAAGGAGGAGGGTCTATCAGACTTTGGCAACAAGACTGGTTCCAAAACTCTACTTGGAGATCATAGGTATATAGGTGACTTGGTATTATCTATCCAGTTGGACATCTAAATTCCAAAACAACATATACTGTTACTATAAACAGCAATTACTGTAACATGTATATTAGATATTATTAATTTGTTTTAATAGCTCAAAACAATATGGCATAGTTTGGGTATACATAAACAACTCCACAAATACGAACAGTAACTCTTGACATTTTGATAACACAGTATCTCTGAATTTGCTTGCACCTTAACACAATAATCCACTGGAACAAGATGGAGTACTTAAGTAATCAGTTTTACCTTTGCAGTCATATACATCAGATTGTTCAGAACCATAGCTGTGGCCTGTGGTGACCCCCAGCCTTCTCCTCTTAGCCATCGTCTACTGTTCACCATTATTTCCCTGTCTTTCAAAGAATCTTCTTCATCTTCATCTTGTCGACAAACAGTTGGCAAAGGTTTCAAGTCTACCAACTCAATATTGTTCATCCATGGCAGAAGATAATGCAGCATCACCTGTCTCCCAGCTGGGTGAGCCGTTTGGATTCTCTGACTTACTTCTGTCATGCAAAAATTAGGAACATACATGAACTGCAAATCAGTAATGAGAACTGTTTTGGTAATAACAACCATTCACTGAAAAGACCATAGTGATATAAAGTAATGCTGACACAGATGTATTTTTTTGTTTAGCTGACTAGCACTATTTCATAATGATAAAGGCTGCAGTCTGCAACAGAACTAACTGAAGACACTGCTGACAGACAGTATGCTGAAGAAACTGTACTGGTCTATGCATCTATATATATTCCTCTAACTGGAGGAGGAAACTAAAAAACTAAAGCATGTAAAAATATCAATTTTACCAAAAAGGCACTTAAAAATGTTTTCTTCCTCATATTAGTCCTAGTTTGTTTTTTTTAATTGATGTGAGAAGCTATTATTCTGCAATTGTTTAAAATTGCCATGAAATAATATTTCTAAGCAATCTACAGTAAATAAGAAATCAGTAAAAAGAGTAATAGAAGAATAATTTTTAAAAGTTGCAAATTATTTCTCTAACATGATTTTTCATGGCTATCAGAAAGTCAGTAAAAGTATCTTTGATTCATGTTGTTTCCTCTTGAATATATTTCAAACACAATTAAACAAAAGTTGTCACTCAGTAAATCCCATTTTCTACATTTATTATGATGATTTATTTATAAATAAATTATTTATTTATTCTGCTGTCCTGATTTTAGTGAATTACATATAAATTAATTATTGAAAAATAAGAATTACACATTTTGCACAACACTGTTGACCCAATAAAGTTTTTTGTTTTTTTTTTTAAACCATACCTGAGAAGATAGCCAGTGTTAGCTCAGGGTAGGTCCTTGCTAGTTCTTCTGACAGTTGATAATACGACACAGAATACAGATGTGGTAGAGGAGAAGGCTGACCCAAAACCCCATCTGTCCGCTGAACTTCCAGTTTGTGAGCATAACGGAACATCTTTGGTTCCAAGATCTACAACAGTAATGTTCAGAATTTGAAGCTAAGTATAGAGCTACAATGGAAATCTTTATATAAAATCACCTTTCAAATTCATGCATCTACTCTCATTTAATGCTTCCTATCTATGCAGATCTCCATACACCTACAGTATTCAGCAACACTGTGGTAATTTCGCAGAAGACTAGCTAAGACTCAATCCACTTGATGAGTTTCCAGCAATAAATTTCAGAAATCTGCTTTTACAAAATACCATATTAAATTTCTCTATAAGAAAATGTGAAATATTACTGACCTCTTGTCCTAACAAACTATCAATTTCTGCTGATCTATGAGACATGGACAGGAGCAATGTAATCTTTGATGTAGCAGAGATGCAGCTGGAGGCTAAATGAGTAAGATACTTTAAAGTCTGTTTTGGCTGATCTTAAGCAATGGTGTTCATTTGAGAAGAAAGACAGTGCTGAACAGGAGCATGGTGAGTGCTGATATACCAACAAGGGTGTGACTTTAGTGGGCACTTTACTGTTGAATTTAGCTGACAAAAAAAAACCTTTTCAAAACCCTCCAAACCTTGTGGTCTAAGCCACAAGCAGCACCGATTACATTTACTCACATTTAAACACTAATGCTGCCTGTAAGATTACACTTACCTCTAAATGATCTCCGAAAGAAATACACAAAAGTAAATTAAATGGCTAACAAGATTTTCACTATCATCTCTCCACAGACAAATGAAAAAATGCTTGCTATGAATGCAAAAATCAGAAAACTGACTGCTGCTCCGGTAAACAGGCAGGGGAAGCAATATGCTTCTCTCTGGGGTGCTTTTGGACAAATGGAGCTATGTATCACTTTGTTTCAGGGCCAAACCAGAAGAACCTTGATTTCAGTTTTGTCTCTTGAAAAAACAGATATTATGGTATTACACAAGTCTCAAGTCCTTCATTCCTGAAAACAAACACACTTCCACTGAAGTCTACCTGTGCCAGGTAAGGATCTGGCCTAACTAAATATTAAAATACAGAAGGAAAAAATAATCCACGTATTTCATTACTGAAAGGACAAACAAATAGTAACAGGTTGTTGTTGGTTTTTGTTTTTAAATGCACAAGACAATTCTTATTTTAAATGAAAAAGTCAAAATTAGTTTACAAACCTGTAATAGTTGCATAGCAACTTCATAGATAGCCCTAGTAGAATCAGCTGCTTTAAATAATATCAGATTCAGAAGGGTCACTGTATCACACTGGTAATCCCTAGGGAAAAATTGGAAGTGTGAAATAAGTAAAATCACATTTGGCTTTTTAAAATTTGAATTTATTAAATTTTCTACAGGAAATATGGTATGGGATATCAGAATTTTTTAAGAAGTTTCTTTAGTAACACATACACACAAATAGGAAAGAACTTTTCTCTTTAGGGCAGAAAAAAACCACAGTCCTACATGAAAACACCCTTTGAAAATGAAAGTTTAAATTTCTGAAAAACGCTATAGTACCTGTTTTGGAACACACTGGCTATGGCTTTAAAACAGCCAGCTGCTACCCGCTTGGAACCTGTGTAACACCGGTCTACGGCCCAGTACATGAGGTTACTCTGGTCGGGGTTGAGTTCCAAGAGCAGCATGACTGCCTCACAGCCTAGCTGGTGAACCTGCATTCCAGAAGAGAACCAATATAGATTTATAAATATAGAAAAAAAGACCAACTTTCAAAAATGGCATAAAATAGGCAAATAAATATTTAATTTTAAAAGCAAAAGAACTGCAATATGCAAAATTTGTTCCATCTAAAACCAATGAGACCACAGCGAAAAATAACAACAGGTAATTGTATAAAACTGTTTAATGTTCAACTTGCACACACAGTCATAAACTAGCAAATAAGTGGCTTCACAAATAAGTGAAGCAAATAACTAGATAGCTCTAGCGACTTTTTATTCCTCATTTCCAAGACTACCTTGAGCTATTTACTATTTTTACTTGTCTTACTACAAGCTGAACACTGACCTGAAAGCATCAAACACAAAAAAGCACTTAAACATACACAGGAATTCCAATGGGATACAAGGATCTACGTGAAGACTTGCATGTTCTCTTGAATCAATGTAGCTCAATGGAGCTGTATTTTATGTAGTCACAGTAAGAGGGCAATGGAGGCCCTATCTTTTAAATATAAAGCTTGCCTTGTTTAGATGTAAAGCCTGGTCTTTGTAACTCTACAGGAGCCCTGATGGACACTACATTCTTACAAGGGTTCATGTTCAAAATCCTGTCTCCTTTAAGTTTCTATAAGATCTGCTAATTTTTACAACTTAACCTGGCTGATTAGTTTATAAACAGTACTCAATTTTTCACTCCTTGCCCTTTCCTTCTCCATGCTGTTTTGTCCATTCTTAGACAGATTAGGGACTGCCTTCCTCAACAGGGTGAAACCAGGACAGTACGAAAATATACACTACTAAACCAGCCTTGAGCTTAAGCTACCCTAAAGCTTTTAGGCCAATCTGACTACAAAAGTTATTGCAGCAGATGTTGAAGGCACTGACAGCTGCAAATCAATGCTGACATTGCTTGTGTATTACCTTTTTATCTTGTGAATCCAAGATATTATCCAGCCATTTGTACAAATAGCCATCAGAAGAGAGCCCAACGTTGTCTGCAACAGGGCCACAACACAGTACAGCAGACATAGCCTTTAGAAAGTAATTGAAAAACTACATTTTAATAACTCAGAGGAAGTGCTTTTACCAAAACCATTAAAATATAAGAAAACTAACTTCAATCAAGGGAGGAAGACCAAGGTATCAAAAAACTGTTTAACATGTTATTTAATAAATTATCAAATTTTTCTCTACTCCCAAATACAAGAAATACTTGTCAATACTGAAACGCTGACATATATAGGAGTTAATGTGCCAGTCTGATTGTTCATGTATTTTTACATAAAAGCTTTTATTCTTAGGCAACTAAGGACTGAACTCAGAGGAAGCAAACATTTTAAAGTAATTTTAAGAAATTCCTATAGCCAGTGTGATAGTTTATAGTATGTAAAAAGCCAAACTGTCACAAATATACATAAGGCAGAAGAAAAAACGAACTAAGTCATGAATGGCAACAAGGATGTGAAAACCACATCCAGAGCCCAAATGTTAAAATTGCATTAAAAAAGTCAAAGTAACAATCTATTTCCAAAATTCAAAAGTACTAGAATACCTTTAATGCACAGTATTGGTGTCTGTTTATTCTCATGTTCCTATCACTGTATCTGTCCAGGGGAGTAAACATGATACTAAAAGGACCTGCCCAATGACTGAACAACATAAACAGACTGTGGCGTAGACTTTGTTGAGGAAAGACACTTCTCCTCTGGTGTACTGGAAGAAAAGCACACAGTTAGACACATATCTATTGTCATCCTTTAAAATACAGTGTGCAAACCAGAAACAAACCCAAACAATGAATATAAAAGAAAAAAAAAAACGTAAAGACATATTATTACAACTTCATAATAGCTGAATAGGTTTCCTGTTGTCCTGTTTAATGCCGCTAGTGTACAAGAATAAATTATTTCTTAGTCTAGAGAATACAAGTGCACTGCCAACCACAGACTTTTTCTAAATTAGAAAGTCACTTGTACAGTTCCAAACAGTACCAAAAAACTCCCTTAAAAAATAATGTTGCTAAAGTTATATTAAAAACAGATGGCATAATTTTTTTATTTTTTTTTTTAATACTCTGGAACTTCAGAAAAAAGTGGATTTTTCCTTAGGGTTGTGGCTTTTTTGGGGAAGAGGGTTGGTAATACAGTATAAATAATAAATACAAGCCACCAGAACTTATTAAAACATTTTTACATACCTGGAACATTTTGAATGATATTTGCCACTAAGGCACTAAAATGGCATCGGATATCTTTCAATGTATCAGAATCCTTTTCATTTTCTGCTTCTAGGAGTTGTCGTGTTAGATCAACATACTCAAGTAAAGTGTTGTTGAGGGAATGTGTTTCATTATCAAGGCCACCACTTGCACTTAAAAAGAAAAAAAAGAACTTAACCAGTATGATAAATACATATAATCATTTTTGAAAACAATCCTTTTTTTGTCTTTTTAAAAAATCCTACAATCTCATTGCTGCAAATATTTAATTAAAAGTAATTTCTTCAATCAGGCTTTATTTCAGATTATACAAAAAGCTCTAGTGAACACAAACTAAGAATCAAGCCTCACTATCACAAGCCACTCATCTTTCCACAGAATTATTTCTTATACTGGGGACAAGTATTGGCAATAATGAGGTGAAAGGGAAGGATTAGGAAGTCAGCAGAAACCAAGTTTTATAAAACCATGTCTATTTAGCCATATACTAAAACCCACTGAAGAATTTTGCAGGTTTGTATTACTGGGTCATAAGAATACTAGTGACTTAATTCAGAAGCATAAACAACACATCTCATGAGTGCTGCCCCTACCTGTGACTAATGACACCAGCATCGGCCAACAGTTCAAATATTCGTACTAGTTGTACTCGTAAAATATCTCGACGCCTGCGCCGTTTCATGTTCTAGTCAACAGAGGAAACACAAAATTAAATGAAGTAGAGGAAAAACTAAGGGTAAAACCAGAGTGGCATATAAAAGCATTACTGTATCTGTACTACAGCTAGCATTAATTATCAGGGGTGCCAACCTTTTGAGATGAGCTACCAAACTTGCTAATAATTTTAACAGAACAATGAACAAAATCTTTCCCAGTTGCCACTCAAAATTACAACAGGTTTGCTATTACACATAATATCAAAATAAAGTTTTTTATCAGTCTCCTGTAGCAAAGTGCAACATGTAAACCTGTGAAGTACAAATGCCAACCTTTCTACATATTTTGAGAGAGGTGATTATTCCCCTCACACCACCCTGGTAAGACCCCACCTGAAGTAATGTGCTAGCTCTGGAGCTCTCAGCAGAGGAACGACATGGACTTGTTGAAGCAGGTCCAAAGGAGGACCACAAAAAATTACCAGAGGCTGAAGCACATCTCCCATGAAGACAGGCTCGAGAGAGCTGAGGCTGCTCATCCTGAAGAAAAGGCTCCAGAGAGACCTTATCTCCCCAGTCTTTCAGTACTCAAACAGGGCTTATACGAGAGATTGGGAAAAATATTTTAGCAGGGCTCGCTGCAATAGGACAAGGGATAATGTTTTTAACATAAATGAGGGGAGATTCAGGCTACATATAAGGATGAAATTTTTTACAATGAGGGTGGTGAAACACTGGCACAGTTTGTCCCAAGAGGTGATAGGTGCCCCATATGTGGGAACATTCAAGGCCAGACTGGCTGGAGCTCCGAGAAACATGATCTAGCTGGAGATGTCCCTGTCCACCGCAGGGCGGATTGGCCTATACAGCCTTTAAAGGTCCCTTCCAACTCAAACTATTCTATGATTTGCATATAAGACTGCTAAAACACATTACAGACCAGTAACATTTTGAAAGAGAAGTATGTTCCTTCCCATCATCTGTATTTAATTCCAAATTTGTTACTAATAAGAATATTACAGTTACTACAAAAAATAAAGAGCAATCACCTCTGAATTTGTGTTTGTGGAGATTATTATTATTTCTATGAGTACCTACTAAGGCTTCTAAACCTTGCTGTAAAACATGACCTCCATCAGAAAATTTTTACTCAGAGCAATCAAGTGAGTTTACAGCCTTTTTCATTACAAAAGAAGTCCAACAAAACCGACCAAAACCAAACCAAACCAAAAAAACAAACACCCTCTCCACCCACAACCACAAAAAAGACCCCAAATTTGGCAGACAACAGAATTCAATTTCATGTCTTAGCTGCTACTAATTGTGGGCATGTTACAAATGATATAATGAAGTAACAACCGTGTAAAGCTACTCTGAGGTAAAAAGAAAAGGTTACACTAATTTTTATTATTTTGTTTTTAAACAAAACCTCTGATACAGGAGTAATACAGAGCTCAAAACAAACACAAAGCTCTGTAAACATCTCACAATCATTTAAAGAAGTAACAGCTCACCTTTTTATCTGGCATAGTGACAGATTTTAGGTGCAGGAATTAATACAACATTACTACCATTCGTGGGAAGATATTTAAAACTGTGTACTGAATATAGTGGAAAATATCTAATTACCTCTGGCCTTCTTTCAAGTGCTTCCTTAATTATAGGATGTAATTCTTCTATTAATTCCCTGAATTGAAAGAATAAAAAGAATAAAAACAACTGTTAAATTCACATCTCAACTGAAAGATGTTTCACAGCAACTAGTATTACAATATAAGTTGAAATATCCTCAGGTTTTCTTTCTTTACCTGTAGCTTTCTGAAATAAATCAGCATTTAAAGAGGTATTTCCTAGAAAGATATTTTCCCAATTTAAAGACAGATGACTAAACAGATGTCTCTAATTACCACTAAATTTGCATTCACCAAGCATATTTCTATCACAAATGATTTCATTTACTTTCATAGGCAGGGTTTAACAAAGCCTTATGGTGCAAACAGATATACCCTTAGGAAAAAAAACTGTTGGCAGCTTATCATACACTGCTCTGAGTTGTCATGATGCATTTAGTTGTTGATAAAGACTGGGTTTTTTAAGGCAAATAATGCTATGCTGACAGAAGTCAGACTAGTTTCTATGAAAACTGAAAAGCAACATGCTGTCATGTGGTGGTTACATTCCCTATTTGTTCTGAAGCTCCACAGGCTTTCTTACTACTCAGTCCCCTCTGCCAAACTAAGACTGCCTTACAGCTCCAAAAAGGGGCCAGGGAAAGGTGATCAGTAGTATGAATCTATGCAGATGAAATACCGAGGTAAAAAACACTATTTTTACTTAAATATTTGTTAACAAAGTAACTACCACCTCCACTTTAGATTGGGAAGGTGATACATTTCTCTACTTCCGTGCTACTGTAATTCAGGCATATCAAAAGCATACACTGCTCAAGTTTTCATGGTAAATGGCTGACTCCTCTGCTACATCATTCAAAGGTTCACCTTCAGAGAATGGGTCCAAGTGACCAGAAAGCTGCACAAACTTTTGTGCTCTGCTCAATTACCAGAGACTTACGCATGGTTAGGGATTGTTTTATGCTTCCTTCCAAACACAGAAAACAAAGAATATGGAGGAAGCTTTTTTTGTGCTAAAACATAGTACAGGGTTAGCTTCCAATGGAGATCAAGAGACATCTACACAAGTTCATGAAAGTGTAATGATCAGAAACAGAAAACAATGGATTTTTCTGGCAAGTTTAAGAGAACTGCATATACATATCACCTACACAGAAAAAGGTTCCCAAGGAAAAAATAACAGGGTGAGAAGAACAGTGCGTAATAAACAAAAACTAAACCAACGAACCAGCACAGAGCTGCAATGGTAAAGGGTGGGATACAATTAGCATCTGGTGTGAGTATGCACACTAGACAGAGGAAAAACATAAAATTCACAACAAAGAAATCAGAGGAATGATAAGAGTAAGATTTTGTTGTTGTTGTTTGCTGAATGAATTGTTTCTAATTTAGAAAACAAATATTTCTTGTGAAATCCTTTCTGAAAAGCATTTTCTATACTTGTAGTGCACAATTATGATTTAAACTGTTCAGTAGATCTTCGGGGTCATGGGACAAAGTTTATTTACTTCTGGTAGAAGAGTAAAGTCAGATGTGCTATAAAATTATTAGAAGATTATCAAAAGATTAAACCAGAATACTATAACTGAGGACTTGGCATTATGGTTTCAAATCCATCTTCAGCTCCTCATCTGCCATAATGTGGCAAAGAAGTGATTGGAGAGAAGAAGCATCCAATTCAAAACCAAGAATGTTAGTGATCCCTGGTTTCTTCTGCAGAAGCAAAGTTGGCTGCTGTAGCATGGTACAGCTTCATAACTCTCCACTGTAAGAGGCTGGCTGCTGTCAGAGAACATCTGATGCTGAGGACCGGCCTTCCCAGGAAATCTTCTTCCCCTAGGATGTTCTCCCTCTTCATCTATCCTCCTTAGAGAGTTGTCAGTTGAGGAAAGCAACATAGAGATGCATTTTAAAACTCATGGCTTCCTGGAATAGAGCTGTCTTTTCACCTCAGTGGATGTGTAATGGACAGTGACAGTACAGTACATTAGGATCTGAAGAAAAGTAAATCTCAGTTGAGCTAGGAATGCTATGATAGCTAGATAGCCCATTTTGACCCCAAAAATTATATAAAGACTTGTCACAGTAGAGTAACCAGAAGTTTTGGATTATGAGCTGAATCCAAGTATCTTGAACAAGATGTATGAAATTAAATAAATTGATAGAACAAGTGACATGCCACAGATTTAATTCTGCTACAGGAGAATGTAGTTACCAGCACTCAAACTAATCCACATGGACTTCTCATTGGTACAACTCATGAGAAAGGTGTATGAGTTATGAAGTTACAGGAAGTTTATGCAGGAAAAAAAAAAAAAGAAAGAAAACGTGGAAAGGGGTGCACCATGGATTTCAGAAGGTCCAGCACTCATCAGAACACAGTTGTAACTGTTTTTTTTTCGGCTTGACCCAAATATCTATTTTTAGAATACAGTTACAATGAAACTCCTATACACAAAGAGCTCAAAACCATATGTTTGTTGCCAATACCAATACAGAGGGGGTTCAGTAACTCTTACCAACATGATTATAATTAACATTTCAAATGTTAATAGTCCATACAGACTGTTCTTTCATATAAGGCCAGCCTTTAATATCAATGAAAGGCAGCTGTTTATTTTATTTCACCTACCTTCTTTTTCTTTATGCAGACATGAACTCTACATAAAATTATTTCAACTTCTAACAATCTTTATCACACCACTACATGGTAGAAAAGACAATGGTAATCACTTTTCATAGCTTTTTTTCTTAAAAGAAAAAAAAACAAACCTCTTTATCTTAGCTCTGACCTCCCGCTTTGTAATCAATTAGCATAAAAACAGATGAAACACAACAGTTACCTAAAAGCTCCTGGGTTGGTCCTGCCAAGTCCCAGCACAAGGGATTCTGTAATTTCCATGCTCTCAGAGCGCATCATTGGAACTATGTGCTTAAACAGGGAGGAAGGGGATGGAATGCCAATGATCTAAGAAGAAAACCAGAATAAAGCATAATGAAGCAGTTACCAAACAATCAGGTGGTGTGACATTAAAACGTGCTGTAAATTTACAGCCTTCTCACACTGATCGGTGAATTAAAAAATTTCATTTTTATAATTTCATTTTTGACATGGAGAAAGACTTTCTGAAACAGTAAACTAGTATGAACTGTTCCTCCGTTCCTTGTATGATTGAATTTTCATTGTCATCTGACAATGAATGGATAAACAGATGCTTTGCATGTTAAGTGTATCTTGCCCTCATTAGGGAGGGGGAGCAGACTTCTGGTGTCCAACTCCTTAGACTCCACTATGGCTCTGAAAAAGAACAAAGCTGAATTTCAGGCTACACTTCCTCAGATTTAGGGAAAGAATCTCATTAACAAACAAGTTGAGTAGGCTGCTTCTGCAAAAATCTGCCGCATAGTTCATGAGTTATCTTCATCTCCAACTGTACCTTCTACAGGAAGCCAAAAAGGAGAAAAACAAAAAGAAGCAAAGAAGCAAGGAGGGGAAAATAGAAAAATAAAAAATCTGCATGTGATATGAAGCAAGGCAGACAGAAAACTGTCTGTAGTTGGAAAAACACAACAATATACATCATGCCTGAATAGGTAGCTATTTCAGTTTCTCAAATGAAATGCTATTAGCTCAGAATTGCAGAAGTCTACTGACAGAAAAAAAAACCCAGCCCTTAATAGTAAATGAAACATTTCCTCATTACCACTAGATAAGACTTTGAGACTGGGTGAAGATTTTCATTACATGACTAGATTTTGCCTTAGAAATACATAAGCAGAAAAGCCTCTACAGTACAGATAAAGAGAAGTGAACTAAAACACTACCCTAAACAAATGAAAGACAAATGTATTCTAAAACATGCTTGCAGACAATTTACATTAGTTTCTAAGTATCATGATAGCTATTATAATCCTCAGTATTTCTACTCCTAATAACATGCAGACTTATTTATGATAAGCATTAGAAGAACCTACTCTTGAATCAATGCTATAACCACTGTCGGGAGTAGACGCCAGCGTCTCAGGAGGGGAAC
Organism: Pezoporus wallicus; assembly: GCF_028554395.1. Taxonomy (NCBI): domain Eukaryota; kingdom Metazoa; phylum Chordata; class Aves; order Psittaciformes; family Psittacidae; genus Pezoporus; species Pezoporus wallicus. The sequence goes on from NW_026642638.1 coordinate 1,045,303, forward strand.
ATCTCACAGAGCCTGTGGAGGTGGAGGAGTTTGAAGATGACACTGCACTGCAGCAAAGAATCAGGTAGTTTCTCCAGAGCCCAATGTAGGAGTCACTGCTTGTAGTAGTATTCACTTTCTTTGCATTGATAGGGCTGCTATTAAAAAAAAACCAACCATAAATAAAAAGCTCAGTATAGTAAATAAAGCTTACCAGTTTCACTTTGGTTTTCTACTGAATTTACTTTTCAATATATATATATATGCCACTACTTCCAAAACTGTTGACATGGTAAACTCTGAACAGTTCAGAATAGACCCGTACCTCAATAATATACACTTTTATAGTCAAATCTGTTGAACTACAATACGGTATTAATTAATCTTTAAAGCAGGTAAGTTTTCTTTCCCATGATAGAACTACTTTAATTTTTTGTCATATAAAGTTCAGTTAAACTCACAGAACATATAAGCAGTCCATACATCACCTCACTGAAACATAATGACATTACAATAGTGATAAATCTTGAAAGAATATTCAATAAAATATATTGCATTTACTTTAGAAATTAACTTACTTTATATCCACTTGTGGAGACAGAAGTTGGAGTCTGGTATACGCAAACGTCCAAGCATAGCTTACGGCTGTTGGGCAGTGTTTTGGAAGATTTTCCTGTTTCATAAAACTTGAGAGGCTTATAATCCATGGATCTTGGCCTTGAGTCACATGTGCAAATATCCATATATGTGATGGACTGATTACATCAAACTGGTGGCTGATGGGGGAGGAATTCCAGTCAGCCAGAGTTTGTAAATCTATTGAACTGGGACAGTACAGTAAAGTTGTCTGTGTGCATAAAAAAAGATAACATAGCAATATATTAGTATCTATGTACATTAAGTATGTTTTCATTGTTAAATAACTAATAAAGTATCAGCGTCAAAATCACATTTGGAATAAATGAAACCCATTACTTAATTTATGTGTTGGGGTTTTATTAAGCTCCTAATGTGGACATGGTGTCCACAAAAAAACATGGTGTTTGGGAAGGAACTGGATATTAGGAAATAGTAAATTCAAAAAAAGAGGCCCTTTCACTCCTGATGACTTAATTCTCTTCCAGAAAATTCTGGACTCTAAAAGCTTTACTACTGACCTCCACTTTGTTTCCTAAACCTAAAAGAGCTTTACCTCGATACTTAAGAGTTAGTAATAAATATATAAAAATGAAATTCAGTTGTTACTCATTGAAAGTTACAGCTTTCATCACAGATAAAAGACACATTTCCTATTAAGACACTGTATTGCTGCAGAAAAAGGCAGTAGTCTTTCCTTTAAAGAATCTAAAAAAGGCAGTAGTCTTTCCTTTAAAGAACCTATAATCTACGAGCAAGATGAGAAAAAACAGTTAGGGATATAGCTGTCTGTGTGTATATGGTGGTCATAACGACACTATTGATCAGAAAGCATATAATGGTGGGGTCAGCCTCACAACATTCCTTAAGTTTTTTTTGTGTTTCTTTGTTCCATTGTTTGTGTGGAGTTTTTCATTTTGTTTGGTTTGTTTGTTTGCTTGCTTTTCCCTTTGGTTGGGTTGGTTTGTTTATGTGTTTTTTTAGGGCGATAAATTGCCAATGAAGTTAGCGTGAACATAGTGATGCTGCCATTTAAAATAAATACAATTTTTCTTTGCAGACTTACCTCATCTTACAACTAACTTTACATCAAACCTCTCCTACCTGGTCAGCCCCAGTGAGATGTATGAAACTCTCCAGGATAGTAGCACTCAGTCTGTCCATTACATCTATAGCCAACTCATCATCAGTCTACAAAAGAAAATATGTAAAGCACAAAAAGCTCAAAGTCAAGATAAAAGCAGTTTCCTTAAGCAGTCACAAAAATCAATCATCAGTTCTTACCTTAGAAACCTCTAAAACTGTGAACAAGGCCCTTATTTCTCTGAGAACACTGACAGCCAATCTCCTGGTGGCAGGCCTTGTGCTGCAAAGGATGACCAAAGCAAACCCTTCCACCACGTGGAATACACTGGAATAAAGGGTCCTCTCCAGAGGAAGGGTATGGGCAGCCCCATTGGATACACCACGCTAAGAAAAAGATACCGAAGTTAAACAAATGAAGAAAAAAGTAAATACAATCACGCTATCACGCTATTACTGGAGATGGCAGAATTCATCAAAAGGTATTTAGACCTTGTTTGGCATAATATAAGCTACTTTGTTTTTTAAGTATCTCTTTGAATTCAGTCCAAAAAAATACCACAAGAATGTATGTCTTAGTTCACTTTCTCATGAGAATGACACAGCGAGGGCAAAATAAAAAACAAGTAAATAATACTCTTACAAATAGGACTGTATAAAGTTAAATTACCTGAACCCTTTCTATTTGCTAGTACAAAATCATACTTTTTTCTAGCTTTATTAACTACTTCCAATTACACATTATGAGTTCTGATGTAAGCAAAAATGTGGACACGAATTAGTATTTAGATAATACTTAATTTTTTTTTTCAAAAATGCTAATTTAAAATACATTTACAAAATTTCAAGCACTGTAATTTTTATTACTTAATAAAACCAATAAAGACTAGTAATAAAATTGTATGTAGATTCAACCCACATTTTAACATCAAACGACCTTATTTAGAAATACCTGAGAATCTTGGGTTTTATTGTGCATTTGGGCTGCTTGTTTCCACTGATTTATGAGCTGCACTAACATTTTTACTGCATTGTCAAGAAGCGTTGGGTGGATGTCAGTCACTTCACGCACAATAAAATATACAAATCCTGAAAGAACATCTTCCCGCCAATCTGGAAAATCAAGCATTAATGCTTGGAGAGTATTGAAAGCCAAGGCACGAAGTTCTTCATCCATATGAATTGTCAGCCTGTTTAGAAAAAATACCAGTATCATCACCCTCGATTGGCATACTCTTAACCAGCCTTTATAAATGAAAGTGTTAACTCTTCCGTCTTTACTGTACAATGTAGAATACTTCCACACAGATTCATTTTCTGCACCGAATACATCTGAAACTAGCTACTAACAGAAGGTGATACTAATAATGCAAGACTTCATAAAGCTTAATATAAAAGAATAATTTAAGAGATTTGGTCAAGTCTTTCACATAAGCACATCATTGCATGAAGCTGAGCAACCACCTCAGAGCTCAGTATTCATGCACGCTGCGACGTACAGGCTATTTTTGTCAAATTATAATTGAAAAGAACAGATTAACGTTTAAGATAAAGCAGCTTTACTTTGGATATGAGAAGAAACTTGCTTAAAAAACCTTTACATATATACTTAAAAATATGTCTCAACCCACTATGGTAGATGAAACATTCAGTACTGTATTAGTACTTTACGCCTTTTATGTGATTTTTGATGATGAAGAAAAAGCTTTAGAAAAATCTTATTCTCTCAAATTATTATTAACTTTCTAATAGATGTAACTTAATACATTATATGGCAATGACTTTATAATTTCAAATCTAAAAGCTATCCTGTATTTCGTCACCAAGACTGTTTCTGTACTAAATAAATAAAGTTTTATAGAGGAAGGTTTATCACTCTAGTAATACAGAAAGACTGTCTGCATGTCCCACCACTACATATTCTCACTGAATGCAAATTTACTCACCCCCGAAACACCTGGCTGCCAAGGTGTCTCAACTACTTATCAGGACTGATAAGGCACATTCAGTTTAAACTGAGATAAGAGATGGAAGAATATGGGTAATGTTGGATTAAAAAAAAAAAAAAAAATGGAAAAAGGAAGCAGGATTAGTAGAAAGCAAGAAAAAATGTTTCCTCCTAGTGCCCTGCCTTACATTTTGGTAATGTCAAACAAGAATATCTTTATGATAGTTTACAGTACTAGCAATTGAAAGAAAAAGGGAAAAAAGTATGACTGTAGTAACAAAAGGTAAGGCAAGTGCAAAAAACCAACAGAAATAAACTCCTACTTTTCAAAAAATTATCTCTAAAAAGTACAAGATCTTCAGGATAAATTTACCTCCTACTACTCTGGTCAGTAACACTTAACCAATTGATGAAGCTAGGCAGAAATAAGAACGGATTCCGCATACTGGACTCACACTACCTAACAAACTCTTATACACATGGCATTTAAAAAGGAACACCCACTAAGAGCAGAATTTTATTTCTCTTACCTTGCAAGCAATTCAATGAGGTCAGTCCTGCTCATGCCATCTGGAATCAATCTTGGGATAGCAGCAATGCAAGTTCTGAATAAATCTATCTTAGGTTTTCTCTCACCCCTATAAAAACAACAAGGGAGTTCTACATCAGTACACCGCAAACATTTTCAATTTCATGTCAAAACTAAGGAGCTAGCAAAAATTTTTATCACTAATTAATGAAATTAACATTCATTTACTAGTCAAGTAGAAAGCCAACAATTGTAATGCATTAGTGATGGCATTGCAACATTACAGCACAAAACCAGCATAACTTAACTGTGACAATGAAAACACTGTAATTCAGTACATACGTAATCATGTCTTCAGGTTCTTTATTGGACATCTGCACACTAGTCATGCACATGGGCCTTCCAACTTCTTTGTCCAAATGCCTAAGAATGCTGTCTAGTGCTTTTCTGACTTGAGGGTAGTATATGGACATTCCTGAAAAGCCAAAAAGAACTGATCACCAATTTCATATGTTTTCATTTAATTTTCATATTTTTAATTAAAATATTTGCCACTTATTTGGTTTAGAAAACCCTTTTCTTGCACAAAACATGACACGAAACACACACTTTAAGTGCAGCTTAGAACACCTTTTTCTTGCACAAAACATGTCACAAAACACACATTTCAAGTGCCAAAAGAAATGCATGTTACTTAGTAGCAGGTATTGTATGAAACTAGAAGTTTCAGAACATTAACAAAGAAGCAATTGTTAGTTGCTTTTCCATTTTCTCAATTCCAAGCAATTTAATTCTAATTTAAAAATCTACATATTGAAACAGTCCTTGAAAGACAACTACCTCATTCGCTGAAGATCAATAGAATGTAGGTATCAAAACTGTCTTACTTTACTTCAGCTGTGGGACATACTGGATGTTCTAGAGTGACATCAAGGCAACAAATACAGCCATGCTATTTACCACACTAACTGCACTCTGGCTTCTTTGTGCTAATCTGGCAGTGCAAAACACTTTAAAAAAAGCCACGGATTTTGTCTTGGACACCAAAAGGTCAACACTGACTAGCAGCCCTCTCTAAAGAATCAACACAGGTCTGTTACAATGGACTATCACTGGATTCTAACAACTAAAATAAATACAGAAATAAAGTTACACAAATGTATTGGTTGAGAATAATTGAAAACACATACACACATACTGGAATGAGAACTTACAGAAGAATACAACATACCTATAACTTTTGCTTCCTCATCTGTCAGTGTTTTATTAAGAAAAATTTTCTTCACACGCAGAGTATTTCCTGAGGGAAGAACAACTCCTGTTGTTGGCATTGGCGGTTCACCATCTTTCTGCTGCAAGCTGTCTGCTATGACAAGGAAGACTCTGAGGCCAATATTCATCCTCTTCAATAGCAAAAAAGGGAAGAAAAAGGGAAGACGAAACAGAAGAAATTATAACATTAAAGTAACACAGACAAGGCAAAACACAAATTGCATTTTTCCTCTCTTTTAAAAACAGAGAAGTATGGTTCCAGTACAAAAGGCATTAATTAAAATGCTACATGTTAGAGTAATGAAATAATAAGAATAAAGTTTAAGCCTTGAGTGCCTTCCCACAACTCTGATTCTACTTAACTGACTTGGCACAGGCTAATATACTGAAATTCTTGAAGTGCAAAGCACTAAATGACTTGATATAAAGACAGACATTGCTTAAAGGTCTCATCTGTTAGAATGGGTCTTGAACCGTAGGAGCTAGGTATGACTTCCCTGAAAAAACGCTTTACAGTTATACTGTAACGAAAATTTGTACATACTTTCTGAAACTATTGTTGAAATGAGTCTGAACTCAGTAGCACTGCTGCTAGCTTAAAACACTGGAAACGAAACAGCAAGTGAGCATGACTACAATTACTTCTTTAGTTTTAGTAGAACACCCTTTCAGATACCCATCAATCTGCTTTCATCCTGGCTCAAAAGTAGTTAACCACTTTCCCCCGAAAGTACCCCAATGTCCTGCTGTTGCTGTATGCAAGTAATGGAGCTTTTTTTACCTCTGGATTAATAGTGAAGGTTTTAGGAGATTTTCCAACACTGAGAAGATCAAATATTATTTCTTTCATTGCAAAATCCAAACGTTCCTATAAAGGGAAAAATGGATTGATATGATCATCTCTTTTCTGTTAATATGCATAGTTTAATTTCTTGGCTTTGTAGAGGTGCTGGGTATCAACTCTTAGAAGTTTAAAAAATAAAAATGTTTAAAAATATTCCTTATTTCCTATTTATTCTTATGACTTCATGTTGGTTTTCTGAAATCTAGAACAATTCAACATAGCTCATGCCGTGATATGGTTCAACCATTTCTCTGAAAAAAAATACCCTAGACAATTCTGTTCAGCTCAAACACATTTCTACAAATGAGCGGAACTGTTTTAGTAAGTAAAAATTAGCGACAGAAAGAGGAGCCCTAAGAAACCAATATGAACAGTGCAACAAGTCCTGCTTCAACTCTGTCCGATCAGAAGGGAAACGTTTTGGAAGCTGAAGCACAGACAAGCTATCTTTAAGACAGGAAAACATGCTCTAATCTATAAGGTTATAGATGAATTAGAGTTTGCCTTGTGAGATCATATCCTGCATTTTGATATTAGGACAATTGAAGCTTCAAAAATAATATAAATTGTAATGCAACACTAACTACAAAGTACTGCATGCATTGCATATTTTTTCTGCCTACAGAAGGTAGTCTCCAGGCCACATAGAAGTGGATATTGCTACTCAAATGCTTTGTCCCTTATAAAAATATTATTATAGAATATACTAATTATATTGATTTATATACACACGCCCACACAACAGTGCAATACAAATGTAAATATTAATCATCATGATTTTCATACACAACCATTATTGAAGTGTAAGTAAAATAATTTTGCCACAGGTAGAAACAGAACAAGTAATTTTGTTTGTTATGTGTATTTGCAGAAATCCTACGCAAGACAGAAGACCATTAATTCAGTGCAAATGTTTAAAAACTAACCTTAAATTTACATTTCTTCAAACAATATTCATCCTAGTCTTATACCTCTACCTTGACATAGTCTTACCTGAGCAATGAACTGAATAATCTTCACAAATATATTCAGAGGTGTGTCTCGTGGGACCACACTACGTGACCCTTTTGGGAAAAGTGCTGATACAATGCTCATGAGACGGCTACAGGAATTCAGACGCAAAAAGAAAAAAACCTTTTTAAAATAACTTTTTAATAACAGCAGAGATGTTACAGTTCAAATCTGGAGGGGGGTTCTTATTATTAAATAATACAAAAGCATGTAACAGCTATGAACACCTCTATAAAGTACAGCCCTCTACTGTCACAGGCAACAGTATCCTGGGTTCACATAAAGTGACCAAAATCCTGCTTTAAACTAGTTAATAATAGTCAGGGGGAGGGGAAAAATCTGAATGACTATTCCAAATTCTCACTAAGTCAATTTATAAAGAAAACCTTTTCATTTCCAGCCCATACTTAGTGATGGCCACTTCATACCCTATTTGTTCTGCTACTATTAGTGCCTTTTATCTTTAACAAATGTCCTGCTGCTTATCTCTCTGCCCTCTTCTACCCCTGCAAAGATCAATGGAGACTCAGTTCTTTCTCCTCATCAAAATAATCAAGCTCCTTTGTTTTTCTCTTTTTGAGATGAAGACTTTGCTCCCCTGTTTACCTGACTAGACCACTAGACCACTAGCTGGCTTCAATATCTCTTCTGATATCACTAGGGGATGGGGAGGGAAACAAACCACCGATCAGTATTTTAAAACCCTTTGAATAATGAACTTACCTTTGAGTTACAGTGTTGCTTTCACATTTTATTCTAATAACATAAACCCACAATAACCTATACAAAGATTCCAGTGCAACTCGGGACATTTTGGGATCTTTATTCTGTGAAATAAATGAAAAAATACAGTTACTGTTGCTTGTGAGACGCTCAGGAAATTCAATTTTTACTCTTTTGCTTTTGAGAATAACAATGAAAACTGGTATGTTTCATACTGACTACAAGTTTCATATGTTTTCATAAAAAAAAAACAATGCTGGATTGCCTATTTCCAATACTACATGAATATTTAACTAGTAATTCCAGAGCATTTTACATGTCTTTCACTCTGAGAGTAGAGAAGTAACTAAAAAGCAGATATTCCTCTTTAGAACACCAAGAGTGTACTAATTCCAAGAACTTTTCACAGAAAGCCATTTGTAACAAATACCTTTTTAATAGCAAAACAACTTAAGTTTGTCTAAAACATCAGAGTAGCTCCTTTGAATTAGACACAAGGTCCACATCCATCATTCAGTTTATGACAGCAGGCAGTAGGAGGTGCAGAAGAAAAGAACGCAAAAGAAGGCGGCCACACAAGAATGCTTCTCTGGGTGTGCCCTCCAGGCTTCACCCAATTTGCCATTCATTTTGTATCAATGTTTACTCACTTCCAATTGATTTTTATTGTAACAATTAAGCTAGCTTTCTCTTGAATTACTATAAATTCTTGTGGCATAATTCAGTTTAAATTATGCACTGTATGAAAAAAAATTGTCTTAAAGGTGCTACTAGGAGTTTAGTTTTGCTCCTCCTAGCTCTTAAACTGTGTAAAACAGCAAGTAACTAACACGTACATTAAGTACGTACAACTGGTACATAAGTATGAGCTTAAATGATTCCCAGAGGTCATCTTTTTAGGCATTCTGTCAGGTTAAAAAAAAAAACACAAAACCAAACCAAACCAAACACAGCACACACCACCCCATCTCACCATTCCCCCCCGCCAAAGAAGCCTAAAACAGACCTTCCCCATTTCCAGTTAAGTATCTTTGTTTCAAGACCTATATATATAATGGCTTTAACCTAACTAATTTCATATTTTCTGGCCTCTACCACAAGCCAATGAGTCAGAATAGCAGACTACTTTGTCCTCAAGTGTCCTTCAAGTGGAGTGCAGTTTCACAAAAGGTGTGAACTTTGCATCTAAGACCATACTGTTTGAAAACAGATGGTCTCATCTTTGGTTCCCTCCTCTGCAATCTCACTGCCCCCTTCCCTTTGCATGGATTCTAGTAGTAAGAAAGTTCAACTCACACCATTAAGTTGATTCACATAATTTCATGGCCATGTGTCTGCAATAGACTATACAAAGGAGAGTAATTCGGATGGCTTTAAGATGGGTGGGTCAGGACTATTTGCTTTGGCAGCAGCTCACTTTAAGAAAGGCTAAAGCCTTTCAGAGGCAAAAGTGGTATTTCACAGAAAAATAACATATATGACTTTATAACCCAGTCTGTGTCAGTGATAATGCTGTTCTACCCTCCCTTCAAACTCACCTATGTGTTCCTGCCATTGCCTCTGATTTAGCACACCTACAACTAGGCAGTGGGTAAATTGATGATGGTGACCTGGACAAAATCTAAACCAGTAAAAGAGTTACCCCTGTCCTTAGTTAGTATTAGAACAGAGAACTGCCTGCCCCACTGTTCAAGTTAATTTACCAGCAGTGCTACTGTGAGGAAGAAGCAAACACCCATAATTGTATGAGAGGGTGAGAACGTGATAGCTTTGATTTTAATCAACTTAAACATCAAAAAACCCAGGGTATTACTATTCATCATATTTAATCTACAGGCCAACAGTTACTGATGTTTAAAATAAGCTGGTGATTTCATTGGTAGTACACACATTATCAAAGTCTATCTGAAATGCAGTGTCTAGAACCAAGTAATGCTTCAATCTTCTTACTTCAAGTATTCCAATGGGAGATTAATTTAGAAGTCCAGAAGAAAAACAAAAATTACTATTAGTTTTCAATCATCTAATAAAATGTATAGGAAGAAGGTATTTTACAATGTGTTCACAACATCCATTAGGAGGTTTATCACCAATACAGCTACTTCTGATTAGTTATGACAAAGTTTGCTTCTTTGTTGAGGCAAGGTGTATAAGGAGGCATTCGCCTTTAAAAAAAGGTTACAAAATAAACACAGAAGCGCTTCTAATTTCTTAAGCACTGAAAATTTTCATTACCTCTTCCGACATTTAGGAACTAAACAAATATACTAGAAGGAAATGGCTTTTTGGTCTAATATATGGCATACTGTTTGTATACTTGGTGTTAATGTGTCAGTATTTCCTTTTCCCTTTGATATTACTGCAACTAGAATACAATATATATGGCTATATAATTCACTATCTATCTGAATTTCAGCCTTTTTAGCTGATGCCTGTCATATTTTAAAGCACTCTATCTGGGTTTTTTTCCAAACATAGTTTTGTCTAAAATCCTAAAACTTTTATTATAAATTATATCAGCAGACTATGGAATAAGCTGTGATGAACCATATCCCTCTTACAAAGCCAAAAAATCAAGAGCAAATCTACTGTGGTCTTACATGACAGATTAAGATGTCAATGAAACATATCTCAACAAGTCCAAGAAACAAAATAGCATTTTTTCCATGTTAGTCAAATGTAGTCACTTACTGAAGAAAGTACTTTTTAATACTGATGTTAAACTTTTCTTCTGTTCTGAACTAAAACAATTTCTACTTTTTAAAACCTGCAAAACCAACAGTGTAAAAGTCTTTCAAGTTAGTGCAGTACAAGTTGTCGAGAGTAAATCAGTTTCAGAGTTTTTAATTGTGAAAATGTTTTCAACTTTGCTTGCATGCAAGACACTTTTTGAAATAAATTACCAGGAAAAACCATACATCTGAATAGGCAGTGTATTTCCAGCAGAAACATGCACTGCTGTTTAGGGAAACCAGCTGTGATACTGATACTCAATCTCACAAAGCCACATTTTCACCCCAATTTAGAAAATTGACATTAGATAATTTTCTGATCTTTCTCCTTTAATCCCTGGCAAGAAGAAAAGATCTCTGAAACATCAGCTATTCTTAGACCTGTTGCTTATTAACAGTACCAACAGTGATTTTACAGAGAAAGGAAAGCACAAAATACAACAATTAACTTAAAAAAAACCCAAACCAAAACAAAGTATTTACATGAGACAAAGTATCATTTCACTGAGTTACAATAATGCATTAACTCACCTGCAGTGTTTCTATTTGTTTTCTGATACTGTTGTTAGATGGCATCTAAATAAAGCAATGTGAGACAGCAAAACATAACAAACATGAGAATGGAAGGCACATGCATGTTAGATGAAAAAAAGCACAAAACCAACAGATAGCTGTCTAGTAAGGACTCTATTCAGTAGAAATATGGGGTTTGCTGTAGCGGCAGAAAATGTTCCACCAGCCTCCAAGGTTTTGTGGTAACAGCCACTAAGGTTAAACTGCGAACAAAAAACTATTCCACCCAACAGTGGAGCAAAATTACTGACACCTTTCTCTCCCACTTCAGCAGTTTTGTTAAATGTTCCTTCCTCTCCCCAGAAGACGTGGTAAGGATACCACAACTCAGCTTCATCCAAGAATCTATCAGCTTTTCTGAAAAACCTGCTTAATTAGTCTATCTAAATACTAGTCCAAAAAGCAAGCAAAGTGTTTCACAATACTGACCCAGTGTTATTGTCTGCTGCATAAATACAAAATTTCGCCTACACTACAGTGTGTAAAGAAATGCACTGCTGGGTTCAATGCCGAAACAGCATCCCAACTGCTTTGTAGGACAAGACCAGCCATACATCTACCAAGAGACACCCTGATACGCTCTAGGTCTAAACTGACTCTTACAATTCACTTATCTGCTTTTTGCATCGGCCCAGACCCCTACGTTTCCTCTTTTCAACAAGGCCAGGACGTTTTCCCCACAGAATAAGATTCCTTTGAGGATAACTAAAGGTAGCATGCACCAAAAGCCAGTACAAAGTGTTTATAAGGGCAATAAATATTGCCAGTACTGGATTAGGATTCAAAGCACCCTCAGGTGTATTATGAAGTATAATATAGCACCGTACTAATGCAGTGTAAGGCAGGTTATGAATATACTTTGCACCAGTTACTATGGAGCAACTACAAAGATGTGAGCTTTCACACCATGGCAAATGGGAAATTGCTTATTCCTGTCACCAAAGTGTGATCACATGGTGTTCATTATTAGGTAAGAATTTGCACTGGGCAATCATCAGGGAATGAACTGAGCACCATGAATTCATGCCCCACATTACCTCTTGGGGACTTGCTAACAGGCCTGTACCCTTCATAGAATATCCCTGCAACAGAGTCTAAGTGTTGTCATATTCCTTTTGTTAATTAGTTAATTTTAACTTACACAGTAGGGGTGGATGAACCTTTTCAGTACTCTTAAGTATCTCCAATAACTCTTAAAACTACTTATAAATGAAAAAAAGACACTACAGACAATAGATTTGGAATCCTACTGCATTTTACATATTTAGGTAACTCCAAAATAAATTTAGTCATTAGGACAATCAAGAAATAAAACAGGGAAGAGGAAATCTAAGAGACTAAACTGCCGTGAAATTCAGATTTATAAATTAATGAGATTACTTATTACAGACTGCATGCATTTAATTAGCTTCAGAAACAAAGGAACACATTAATTCATAAGACAGATGAGGACAGTGGGGTGTGTATTTCTCAAGATTAAACTCAACAAAGTTTCTGAACAAACACCCAAATAGTACCAATAGAACCAGTAGTATCTGGTGAGCCATAAAATATCCTAAATAACTCAATGACACAGCACCAAAACACTGCAAAATCTGAATTGCAGAAATTCATATGTAGAATTTCTGCTGAATAGAGCCTTACAGTAAATTGTTAAGCTGTTAGTGGTTAACAAAACTAAGTAAAATATAAAATGCATGCTCAGCAACTACCAGTTAAACTCAATGGCATTTATAGTTTTAATATATCCATTATCAGCAATGGACATTATGCCAGAAAAACACAACTCCTAGCCTGGAAGAGGTTTTTTTAAAGATTTAAGAACAAATGCAAAAAGCAGCCTCCATAAGCAAAATAAACAACAAAACATAAATCAAGGCAAATATTGCAAAAGAACTGCAATGTTAGATGAAAAATATACAAAAACCCAACAAGCAACAGAAAAGTGTGAAAGATGTCATGAAAACAAAATGACCCAATCCAAGCAGCTAAACCTGTTTCCTTTTGACTTCATGCTGGTTTATGTATTTTACTAATAAGCTTCGGAATTGTTACTCATACCTAACCAGAATGAATACTGTCAAGTGGATCAAAGAACTTAGTGAGATTATCAAAACCAACATATTAGGCAAATCATGAATTGTGTTAATCAAAATTAAGGAAAGAACACGTACAACAGTTAATGCTGCAAGAAAGTCATTAAAGCCGATTCCTAATTTCCAAATATCTTGATCTCTTTATCAACCAACTCATGTTTACAATGCTATCAACTGAAGCCACAAGTTAAAGGGACACTTTAATTTTTATTTGGAAAATATGTATCACAGGCTGTAGGTATAATCTCTTTTCTGAACTCCCAATTCACTTTCAAATCCTTCAATAAGTGAACAAGAGAGAGAAATTTTGCATTTACTATACAGGAGTAGACAAGCCACGTATTTTCTCAGATATAACTGGCACATGAAGAATTGCAGTTTGTACCTTCTCTGGCATAAATAGTGTTTATTAGCAGATACTTCTGCAGATTTTACTTAATAAAACTGACACACCCCAAGGGGCCACATCTATTTCCAACATTAAATAACATCACAAAGACTCACTACTAAGCTTTATAATAATGGAGAAAACACATTTAACTTAATTTTTTTTTTAGAAAAGTATTTCACAGTGCCGTTTTAAATACTGTTTAATCGGCACGAGGATGCTGAGAACACACTGGTATAAATGCCATCAATTTATGACAGTTTCTGAATTGAAAAGGATTCTTACCTTCAGATGTGACAAACAGTTCTGCAGGAAAACGTGCCAGTTATTTAAAAAAAACTGTTTCTGACTGACACACAAGAGGCAGGTGATCAATGGATACAAAGCCTATGAGTAGGGAGGAAAAAGAATTGATCAAATTGATCTTTGCAGACCTCCTAAGTCTTGTACGTTAAGGCACACAGTTGGTTCTTTCTCTCACAGTGTTAGCACTGCACAGCAGCCTCTCCCCTGCACTAGGCACATGGATGCCAGGCAATCTACATGCTGTAAGAGTGCATGGTGTAAGGCCAGGGCAGTGGGACCATGGTGAAGCTCATCCCCTCACAAGGCCTGATCTCAAAGGCTGAGAATTGATCTCACTCTTGGGTACAATATTCCCTCCTTCCCTGCAACCATATGATTCAACTCATGGGAGAAGGAACTGCCTATAAAATGAATGAATATTCAGGCAAAACATCATCAACTCAGTCAAAAATTCAGGCAGACTTTAGGTTGTCAGAAATGTTACTTCTACTCAAAGTCCACTTTCTGTAAAGAATGAAGCATAATTTAATAATCTTTGAATATGCAGACTAGCATGACTTTGCTTTGCTTTAGTAACGTAAGATTTCTTTAAACACCACATACAGTTAGCAGCATACACGACGGTGATTTAACATCAAATCTGACTGCAGGTTGTCTTGCTATGGAGCAAAATTAAAGAATGAGAGTGAATATATAAATTGTAATTTTGATGTAACCATGCTTCTGACTTCATAAATTAAATTACATTGTGAATGCCAACTTCAACTACGTCACGCTATTCTTACGTAAGTACAACCACGTCCAATGATGTATGCTTTATATGCTCAGAATACCAGAAAGTAAAGCTCAGCCCTAACATGAAAGTGAGAATAAATAATTTTAAAATCACTTGTGTTACTGAATACACAAACTGCAATGCAAAATTTAGCTCCACATTTCCAGCAAACTGAAGTGAATCAACTTGGAACATGGTTGCCATGGTCATCAAGAATTACCAAATACTGCATTAATAAGAGATTTAAAGACTTGCTAAAATGCCATTTTAGGAGACAAGCTAAGATGCAGTATTAAGGAAAAACAACTGACAGATTTATATCCAAGAGAGGCAATAAAAATACTGGAGAAAGAAGTATGAGGAGAGGAGAAAACAGGCAGAGTAGGGTTATCACCAGGCTGCTACTTTGCTGGAAAAGCCTTGACTGACACTTTTAACTAAACATAATTTAAATACCAGACTCCCTTAAAGCAAGCTCTTTCTAGAAGAGACATTAGGTTAAATAAGTGTGCTAAAACCCACTAAAATAATCAAAATCAAGCACTGATTTGAAGACAACCCCACAAGTGAGGGAACAGAGCAAGTATCTTGCACAAACAAATCAAAATCAGAGCAAATGCATATACGTAGTGCAAATTTAATTACACTTGAACTGAGGAGTTAAGATTTAAATTAGTACAGCCGTTAGTTTTTCCTCATATAATGTACTACATTAAAAGTCTAAGATAAGCAAAACAGAGAATTTTAAATATTTCTTTAAAATACCAGCGAATGCTTCTTTCTTGAACTCAATTCGAAGGTAGTCTGATAAAGCATCTCCACAAAATTTTTCAAACATGGCACATTCACTTCATTTTTAACAGCCTATTAAAAAAAAACAAACACATAAATGGGTTTAAAAGTTTATACTGTAGGCAATTTAAATATAGATTAAGATGTTCGTGAGTTCAAGAACACTCAAAAGTTAAATCTTATATTAAGTATTTATCTGAAATACAAATAGAAGCATAAGAAATCATGTCATACACTATAACCACACAGCTACACAAAACTCACAACAAATCCCCAAACCCACCCATCCAAATCCATTGTATGGCCTGTATACCATACTTAAAAGAATTAGAGAAGAAAATCTGCCACCAGCTAACAAATAAAAACTACACTGAAACTCTTTCTAAACGTGATTTCATATATCAAAAAACAGACAGACAAAATGACCCCTATGAATTTTTCACTGTTCCCCTCTTTAATGCACCTCCAGTTCTGGAAACTGAAAACTGAGGAAACGACAGACAGTATTACCAGCCAAACATAAGGTTCGGCTTTTAGAGTAAATGAAACAGATTCATGAAGCCCTACAAATTTTTACCCACTCTGCCCTTGTATACAGCACAGCCTTTCCTCCACAAACCAGGCAGCTACCTTCTTTATCAAAACCTCTGTAAGTCTCTTAAGCTTCTCCCTGGCTATCTGTGATGATCCATTTAAACATCCTAATTAAACCTAATTTAAGTTGCCCAAAGCAGTGGGAAAAGCTCCATCTCTGACAGTGCTCAAGGACAGGTTGGACAGCGCCTTGGGCAAAATGGTCTAGGGTAAGACATCCCTGCCCATGGCAAGAGGGTTGGAATTAGATGATCTTAAGGTCCTTTACAATCCTAACCATTCTATAATTCCATGACTATTCTTAACCTACTGTTTTATAATGTGTTTCTGTTTTATTTATCAAATTGGGAGGTAGGGGTGGGATGATCAGAGAGGGAGTTAGCTTTCTGGAAGAGATCCACTATACTCGTAATTTCCCTACAACATAAGGCAATTTTTTGCTAGGTTTTATTGTTCAAAGCTGTTAAAAGACATGTCTTGTCCACCTTGCTAAGGCACTCTGAAAAAAATTCATGAAGGGGAAGCATAAAAAATAGTGTATAATATCTCTGTAATGTGTACAATCCAAAAGGAAAGAACTGAGAATGCAGTTATGTTTTAAATCACTTCCTAAATACCCCCAAATTCTTTATCTTTTTGCTACACTAAAGCTAGCTCCACATAAGAAATTAGTCAGGTGTTGCCAACACCACACTCTAGAGGTTTAGGATATAACCTTGGGCTTATAGATCAGCCTTAACTTCCCTGCTGTAAAATACACTGTCATACGCTGTCATCATTATACCTGCAGGGTCCAAATCAGGTCATTTTTTTTTTTAAATGCCTGAATAACTAAGCAAGAAAGTAACAGTAAAGAAGTCACAATGCCAAAACTTAATAGCTCCCTCACTTCAGCAATTCTCCATATCCAAGATGCAGAAAAATCTAGATTCAGTTCCTTCATCTGCTTCAAAAAGATTCAAAGTTGTCTCACATCTTTGAAGAGAATGATTGACCTCTCAACTGCATCTCAATCTGGGATGGACTCTGCTTCTATTTAAGAAGCTCCATTTGTATGAAATTGGAGACAAAATGATTTGGAAAGAAAGATCAAGCTTCCTTCACCAACCATTTAAAGAGCTGATTCAGGCTATGGTTTTAGGAAGCAATCCACAGAACACCACATGTTCTGCACAACCAGCGTGCATGCCTTTGCGGTTACAACCAGACAGACCCAATTCCCAAATGCTGCTTCTGCCTCATTACTATGCATGCAATTTTCACTATATTTAAAATTATGAATTTGCAAACTAATACTTGTGTTTACTTTCACTTTTCACTTTGTTCAAAACAACAAATGCATTCACTTCTTAACACGACAAGAAATTCTTCTCTAGAAGAGCATACGTATGCTCAGGTAAGATCAAGACTTCAGTCAATAAACAGCTATTACTAAGAGTATCACTTCGTGATCAGGTCTTAAGAAGACAGATTCTCTCCTTTCTAGTACTTTTTTAAAAAGAACCCAAGGATGAGACCAATGAAAGAAGAGAAGTTCAGAGAGATTTATCTTTCTTTTCCTATGAGCTTGCTTAGATGAGATCCCCACCTGGCTTGCTAGTCTTTGTAGAGCCCATTCTGCAGAATGGGATCTACATGTTCCAGTTCTCCATATATAGTGAGATATGTCCTATGTCATAACATGGAGCCATCACCTGCCGTCTTCTGAGGCAGTATACTAAGCACACTGTGGTTTAGCATTTGCTAATACAACTAACATTTTGGATTGTCCAAGTTTACACAGCTGAGCAAAAGTGGCCTAGGAGGAAAGAACCTGTCCTGACTGAAAGTGCTCTCACAAGCAGCACTACAGGCACTGTAGATGCAACAGTGTGGTGATATTGAGGTTTTTTTTTCTTATTCACAGCTGCTGGTTTTAGATTTAAAACACAGTCAGGAGATGACTGCCTGTTCTTCTGCCTGAAGGATTACATCTAGTGGACACTCACCTCTACAGTTCTTATTTAATTATCCAAACCCTACATTCTTCCTTCTTGCATGGGGGTTCCCATTCTCTCTATTGGACTGTAAAAATGGTACATACCTCAGTTTATTCTAGAAAGAACTTAACAGGGTTCAGCTATTAAAGAAAATCCAAGAGGACACTTGAGGGAACAAATACTCAACCAAAGAAATCTCAGATTTTTACAGCAAGTATAAGATTACACAGTGCTCTGGTGATAAAAGGGTCTAGAAACCAGACAATTTTAAGAAGTTCTGAAAAAAGATTGTAAACTTGCTAATACACAAATCACACTCACACATTTCTCTTGTAAAAATTATGTAGGCGCTTGTAATTTACTTAATAGTCTTTTTGAATCTGTAAAAAGGTAACACTGTGAGACTTAATGGAAGCAGTTTTAACAATGAAAGCCTAAGTAAAAGTGAAGGGAACAGTGGAGGGGGGAAAAAACCCAACATAAAATTAAAAATACTTACAGCAGCCACAGGGATGAGAATTTCCACAAATAAACCAGCAAGTGCATGTTTTATATCTTTATCTTTTACCTCCAGGAAGTATTGAGCACATTCCTTAGTAAGGAAGCATTAGAAAAATACTTAGAAAAATGAAGACAAGTGTAACTATGCCATAAAAACTACTAGCAGTATCAGATTAATTGCCAGTATGAATTTACAACATGCAATGTGGTTAAGTCAGTCTTATATTCCTTGACAATATCAACTTTACAAAACTTTGGAAACTTTAAAACCTGCTTCCCCAGCAACTGAAAAGAAATTGAAAGAGCATTTGTAACAGCAGACAGCTATTCACTTCCTACTCAGAATAGAGTTCCCAGGATATAAAATACAGATATTTAGATAGAAAATAAATGCTTAACTCTACTGAAATTATTAGCAAATAGTATTTATATATTTATATATATATATATATATATATATATATATATATATATACACATACATACTTGTTTTCATTTTCAAGCTGACTTTGATGCCAAGAAAATTTTACAGGGAAATAAATAATCCATACATGTGTCTGCACACTCCACTACACCAAACTGACCGCTCTCGACAAAATCTGAAGCACCTATGTGTATTTTAGTTTTTTCAGGATTGAGATCAATGTCAATGACTGTTAAACAGCTCTAATAGAATTTATGACCAAGTTGCAGTAACTTCAGTTACTGTGGAACGGGCAAGTTACTCATTAGGACAATTTTAATCCACAATCAAGAGAAGCAAACAAATAAGATTTTAAAGTCTCTCTGAAAATTAACTGAAGTGTTTTTTAAAGGAAAGTGTTTCTTTGCATCTTAGCTGTTAAAAAAAATATAACTAGTAACTTCAACTCACTGCTTTCATAAAGAAATAAAATTATTTGATTGCTACCCATTTTTATTTAGTTTTGAATGAATTCATATATTACAGATTTGCCACATTACTGAGACAACAGAGAACAGGTTTCCATTACGCTAGATACTCACAAACTGAAGAGAAACAAATGATTCACACCTCTGAGAGCTCACAAACTAAACCGAAAAGGATGAAGGATGACACACAAGTAGAGAGAGCAACTGATCACAGCAAACATCATTCTAGCTTCATGGCAAACATTGAAAATGATGCTCATTTCAGCTTTCTGTAATACTCATTTACCTGCATGAACTGAAATGATGCTTCAAAATCCTCCACAGGATACATCTTTACTCGGAAAAACTTCATTCCCATTATCAAACTGATGATACTTTGTACTACATGAGGACTCTGTTCTTTTTGTCGCAGTTCCTTTAATTCAGTGACAAACTTCTTCCTAACAGCTTGGAATCTGAACAAGGGATACAGACAGCAATTATTTGCATTCTTAGTTATTTTTATATGGTAACTATAATTTTGAGCAGATTTCTTTATTCTGTTAATGGTAACATCATCTACAGTAAAAGAAAAACAAGCAAGATGAAACCTGACGCTTAAAACCTAGCCATTTAAGAATGCCTCCGATGAACAGCAAATTAGAATAAACTCATTAACTTTACAACTATTGACTGATTCCCTGCACCTACAAGTTGACAGCAAAGCAATTCAGTGCTGTATAAGGATGCTTTCTTGATTTGTTCAAATTTATTGTGCTGGAACATGAAACAGAAATGCCAGACTACACCTGACTACACTTCACACTTAAGGGGTTAGTTACTTAGTTTATTAAGAGGTCCTTAATAAACGCTACTTTATTCAACAGTCTTTAAGCCTGGAGTGATTTTTCGCCAAGTGCAAGAGGAATTGGAGACTGAACTTACTTTGACTGAGCAAGAACCCCTGTCACTTCTGCATACAGGTCTGCAATAATATGCACATTCCCAGTGTTGGTTCCTGAATACCTACAGGTATTTAAAAGAATAAAAAAGTATTAATATAACTTTGTTCTTCTAATCCCTAAGTGTGTTCTCAATTGCAAAAAGGTTGTTCCCTAGCAAGGCAGATTATTACCATGAAAACAATAAAAGTTAAGCGTAAAATGCATGGGTGACATTTAAAGTCATGTAGTTTCATTAAGTCAACATAAGAGACATATTCTGTATAGTAAGTTTACTATTGTTACCAGACTCTGACTTTTTTTACTCTGGCTGGCAATGCAAACCATTCTGTATATTCTAAGCAAAATAAACTCAGCAATATATTAAACACGATATTGGCATCACAGAAACATGGCAGGAAGGATCCTGTGACTGAAGTCTTGGAATGGAAGGTCATAGGCTCTTTAGGAAAAAAAGGTCGGGCAGACAGGGAGGGCATGTAGTTATTTATGTCAATGATCAGCTGGAGAGCATGTAACTCTGCCTGGGGATGGGTGATGGGCCAACTGAGAGCTTGTGGGTTAAGGTAAAAGGGAGAACTGTGATGTGGGACATTACTGTGGGGGTCTGCTACACGCCACCCAATCAGGAGGACTGAAAAAAGGTAGATTTAGGTTAGGCATCAGAAGTTCTTTACTGTGAGAGTGGTGAGACACTGGAATGGGTTGCCCAAAGAACTGGTAAATGCTCTATATCCCAGTGTTCAAGGCCAGGCTGGAAAGAGTCTTTGGTGACATGTCCCTGCCCATGGCACGGGGGTTGGAACTAGAGGATCTTAAGGTCTTTTCCAACCCAAACCATTCTATGATTCTAGGAAACACAGATGTGTTCTTTGAAGATACATTCTCAGTTTAAAGATATCAATCAGCGTTTGTTTACAGTTTTATCATCAATATGTTACATGTAAGGCAAAGAAGAACAATCACAACATTCAAGCACAGGCTTGTAATACATAAAATATTTTGAAGTACAAAAGTGAAACTTACCCTTCCTTATGTTTAAAGTGCTTGAAAGCCAAGTTTAGAACTTCATGTACTAAAGGATCTGGCACTGGATGAACAGGTATCTGAAATGCAGACACATTTATATGTATGTAAGTATGCATGTATATATACATACGTAAGTATGTATGAAGTAATAAACAGTACTCTGCAACAGCATGTAAAAATCTCTGCCACCAGTGCCAAAGGACAAATCCTATGTTGGCATATGGTATCAAGTTAATTCTGCAATTTCTGAACATTTACACAACCTGCACTGAAATTCTCTTAAATTATTCTGCATACTGGCTTTTAGGGATTAAATTAGTAATAAACAACAGTAATGTAAACACTATGCATTTGACATCTAAATTTATTAGACCAGGTTAACTATGCATCTTTCCACACTTTCTGCCTTGGGAAGTGTTACTATTACAGATTTAACCTCAAAACACAATTCATCTCAATATAAAGGAAGACAAAACCAAAAAATAAGAATGCAGAAGAGATAATAATCTCCATTTTAGACTTTCTGCAGATGAAAGCAGCCAGAACATGTAAAAGCCTTCCTAGCAAGAAGTAATAATTTGATGAGAAACCAAAATGAAACATTGATTAGAAGGCTCTTTTTCACCACAGCTGACATCACCACTTTTCTCAGGCTTAAAAGAAAACATTTACTTAAAAATTAAATGTATACTTTTAAAAAAGCACTATAAATAATTATGAAGTCATGATATCTTTAAATTTTCAGTGCAATTTATGTAGGGACTAGGATAACCCTAGCAAACATTACTGCTTGAAGAATGATTTTCACTAAAATATATTAGAAAAAAAGGTTACTGTCTTGTCTGCAGAAAATGAAGCAGTTACTGCTTGAGAATTTCATACTCTTCTGCATCAAGTAAGCTATTTGTCCAAGAAATTCCAGTTACTGTAACTAGCTATTTACATGCATATTCATACAATGAGTAATATGCAGTTATTTAAGCAAAATATTTTTGTTCCTACATAGGTTGTATGTGTCACACCCTCTCTGGTTGCTCTGTGCATTTTACAGAAAGGGCTGGATCATACCCCTTGCACCCACTAAAGACAGTTTCTAACAATTAAATAATGATATGGCTCCCAGGGAGATGAATGTAACTTGAATGCAAATATGCTTACTGATAAAAAGCCATCCTTTCTGTGCTTTGATTGCCTCACTGCAGACTCACATTAAAGGCAGAACCCCCCCTTTAGATAACTATTAATACTAAATTGATTGAAGGATTCTCTTACTTGATACATCTCTATTTAGTGGTCCATTCTGGGCCTTTAGCAGAGGAAAATATCCTTATCAGAAAAATACCTATCTTGTCTGGAGTACAGGCACAAGAGGCTTACCAGCATTAGGGGAGTCACCAGAGACTCTTCAAAACCAAAACTTTGGCAGCTCTCCTGACATATGAATCACTAGCAACACATACTCTACTCAGCAGAAAAACTAGTACCAGTTCAAAATACAGAAGCTATCCATACAATCCTCCAATACCAAACAATCTATTCCATTTTCTTTTTTCTTTTGCACTGGTAGAAATTTTAGGCAGAAAGCATGAGCTAAAGATTTTCTGTAAAACACTAACATATAAGCATTTGATGGTTTTAATACTATTCTCTGCATCTCTGTTCATGTAGTATAGGAATACCACTTTGAGAGAAGGACAGGCAGGTTTTCTTTTTTCCCTATGTCACAAACATCTCATACACAACCACGTAAACATAAATCTCCCAAAAATTATTTATTTGCAAACTAAACCACAGTCTTTGATTTACTTAATACAGAAAGCC
The DNA here is from genome assembly GCF_028554395.1 of Pezoporus wallicus. Classification (NCBI taxonomy): domain Eukaryota; kingdom Metazoa; phylum Chordata; class Aves; order Psittaciformes; family Psittacidae; genus Pezoporus; species Pezoporus wallicus. Next base: position 1,068,746 of record NW_026642638.1, read on the forward strand.
ATTTGATTTTCCTGGGTCTATACATAAAAGACAAAATACTGAAGCATTGAAAACATGAAATTTGCTTGTCTGCTTCATGTTTCAAGCAGTTTCTCAGAGTACTTTCTCTCCTCTCAAAAAAATATAAGGAAAAAATGCTGCTATTTGAAGCCAAACTCTATCTTCTTGTCCATACACCAATGCAAATTTTGTATGAACGGACATGTAGCATGACATCTAGCACTACAAGGTAAGTTGGTAGTGCCATTTTAATCTTGTCATTCAATGATTTCACATTGTATTTCAAAAATGTTTAAGCAGACGAAAGGTACTGAATGTAAGTAAAATGTTATTTTTTACAGTTTTGCTTTTTGCAGTACATCAGCAGAGTTGACTTAGTGGATTCAAGACATGAACAGAGTTAATGCAGGAATAAGAAAAGGCAGGAGAGGTCAAACACTTTATGTAATTGAGAGTGTAATTACAGCTTTGCATATGCTCATCATACATATGCTCCAGTTTTTAATACAAGAATTTAAAGGATATCATCAAAACTGACATTAAAAGCAAAAGATTAAAAGATGTTTGCCAAAGCAAAGGAGCTTACCTGTTTGAGAACCTCTATTAAAACTAAACAAAAAATGAAATCTACAGCTAAGTCTCTCCTTTCAAGTAGATAATCTCTTTCACGTTGTTGGTCATCCCTGAAGTAAGAAATCAAGAACACACATATCATACACAAGACTGAATGCAAATATTTCAGATATATATTACATATACATAATAATACATAATTATAATACATATGTTGCATGTAATCATTGCTGCACATATACAAAAGGAAAGTCTTTGGGGCCTGGTGTAGCACTGACATCTTGCCCCTTCTTGATAGGACCTGCTAACAACCAAAACAATTCAAAAAGGGAAAGATTAGCTTGAAATTACTAGCATCTAACCTCCTTCTGTACATCAACCCTAAAATAATTAAGTCACTTCACACATCATGTACACAAGCTAGAAACACTACCTCAAAGAAGCCCATATTCTTTCCACACACATTTAGGTAACAACAGATCCAAATATAAATACTTGTCAAAAAGTACCAAGCAGACATGTTCTTACAAGAAAACACACAAAAATCAGACAGGCTTTTCACGGAAAACCCTTACCCCTTCGATTTTGTGCTAGACCGAGGCCTATATTCATAAGATTCATCTTCTGTTCCATTTTGACGCCTGTACCAGTCAAACAAGGTGCGTAATAAGGAAGGGAGACAGTGCTCTGCTACTGAGCTCATAGAGCTTATCAACTGAAAAAAAAAGAAGAAAAATACTTCAGCATGATAAAGCAATCTAAAAATTCTAGAATTATAATTGTTTCAAATTGGGTTTTGGTGCTAAAACTAATGTATCATATAATGTTACAAAGTGGCAACTTTATATATAATTTCAACCTAGGGCAATTACTGTAAATACAACACACCAAGTCAATTATTATATTAAATTTAAGCAAAGTGTTCCGAAGCTCCCAGGGATCACAGAATGCTAAATGTATACAGATAACCCATATAAAACCATTGAAGGGAAAAAAACAGCAGAGATTTTAGGATGCCCATGAATCTTGTCATGATTCTATCACTACATGTTTTTGTTTCTGAAGTTACATGTACAATTCTATGATTCTAAAGGAACATGTACAAATTGAGATGTTCAAGAGAATTTTCTGATGTGCAGAGGTCTGACAAACTTCCTTGGGAAAAAACTATAGTGAAATCTTGTAAAAAAAGGAAAGGAGAAGATGAAAGAAAAACTATGAGAAAATTTGAGACTTGTGGGCTATTAAAACTATTATTCTTCAGTAAAAGGAAGCACTGGAAAAAAGAACTCAAAAGACTCATTCATATAGATAAAGCTTTGAAAAATCTTCACTGAGATTTCATGTGCTACTTGCATCAGCTTGGGGCACTCAGACATCTCTGTTGACCTCACTCCCGGACATCGTAAGTTAAAAGCATTAATACTATTTGGGGGAAAAAAAATTATTCAGAAAGCAGGAAGAACGTACTCTCCTCATAAATTACTAAACTAAAGGTGTTAGATTCAGCATAAAATCATCAAGGTAATCCTTAGATTAAAAGCTGAAGCTGAACTTGATGAAGAAAGGATCTATCACCAACCACAGCAATCCAAAATGTGTTTTGCCTTCAGGATTTACTGTCAATTCCCATACTCCAAATAACCTTAACACTGTGGAAATACACTAATTTCACTCTCTCTAAAAATAACAAGTTTTTTATCTATAAATATAATGACATTTCCAATATACTGCACAGCTCTATGTCCACACAAAAGGACACAAACAGATGAAGCAAGCACTGAAGTTACCCACTGCTCTCAATGTAAAATGACCCTACAAAGCATTTCTACTCCCCTGCTCTCCTTCTGGACTGATGTGTTTATTAGCAGAAGAAAAATTAGAAAACTGCATTTTAAGCTTTATTAGATTTTTCCTTAGTTTTTCCTGCAAGCTTACACAGTGTATTAATACCACTACCATTCATAACCATTCCAGCAGTTAGGCAGTTTAAATCATCTTCCACAGAACCAAGCTGTAGCACATGAATTAAAAACGTTGCCACTAGTGAAGTGCTAAAACCAGAAACTACTAATGTTATAAAGCATTTTCCTCTTCAAATGAAAAATCAGGTTTAGATTATAATTATTTATTTCCTGCCATGTTTTGCATCCTTAATGTTCTAATGAGAAGACACTGGAATTATCAGAAAGATGAAATCTTTGCTCATATTACATAGCTGGTAAGCAGAACATGAGCTATATGCTTATTCTTTTTATTTAAAATAATTGACATGCCTCTTGGATACTAAATTCAAGATTGTCTTATATAAAAATTATAAGAAACCCCTTTTATTTTAGCATTACATTATGTCTATGTTGAAAGCAGCAACCCAGACAAAGGGATTCTGTAATGCCCAAGAGGACAGGACTGCACTAGTCATCATGACGAACACTTATATTCTTTGGAATGAAACAGCAAAGCATGCTCCAGTCTTAAAGGCCATAACACATTGCTAATTGCTGCACTCAACATACGCAACAGTACACTAAGAAACAAGGAGAGAGATAGATGAAAAATTATAGTAAGATGCTAGAGCCCAAATTCCAGCTATGGCCAAAATCCTGATCTTGAAAACCTGGCTCAAGTTGTGCCTAATCATGAATAAGCCTGAACCTCAGAGATACATCTGCTTTCAGTCACTGAGATGGCTAAGATATGCTTCTGCATGATCATAAAGTTTTGGTGTCTTAGGGCAAGCGTAGGAAATTGCCAAGTACGATTCCTACAAGAAGTAACAGAAGAAAAATACAAGCTATTTCAGTTTCAAGCTGTACAAGCAAAATTATTTTAAGAAATGCAATATATGCTCTACGAAAAAATTCCTGTCCAGTAGCTTCTTGGTGCACTAGGAATGACGAAGGGAAATTACTGATACTAAAATGCTAAATCTTTAATAGTTTAGAGCTGCATCAACACAAAATTTCCTTCTCATCTTCCAAAGTTCCATCTCCTTTAGCTAAATTTACATTTGTGTTCCAATTAAAACCTCAGTGACAAAGAACTGTCCTATTTGAAAATTAAAAACTATTCATTTTGCACACTCAGACTAATAGCAGCACTCTTGGTCTGGTTATGCTTCCAACAGAAACAACCTGTAATCCCATTAAACAGCTATTTTATTTTTTCATTATAGGGACAGGCAACACTACACACCTTTCTCTTCCATCCCTCTTTTCATCAGTTACTTAGCTAAGAGAACGAGTATTAACTATATACCTTCCTTCTCTTAGAGTACCGCTTGTCTTTTTATTCACGAGGTACACTTACTAACTCAGTCACCATATTGGTAAAGCTAAAGCCACTTTTTAAGACTCAAATTCCTAATTTCATAAAGATCTCTAGGTGAATAAGGTTGGCAGGACAACACCTCTAGCTTCTCTGCTGGATGCTGTGATTGTATACTCTGGACCCTCCTCTCCCCCACACTTTGCCAATCTCCTTCTACTCTGCAATCTTCTGCACTGTTGAAGAATTGATCTTAATGTGGGTTTCATACACTCAGCAATGAAGAGAGAACAGCAGTCTTAATTCCTTTTGGCAAACCTTCAAAATTCCATATCAAAATGCACAATCCCTGTCACCACAAGGGAACCATTCTGCTCTGACTCTCTAAAGTAGTTAATCAGCATCATTACATTCAGATCTCAAAGAACCCAAAGTACATTACAATTAAAAATAGAACAAAATAAGAACATACACACACATATATAGCCACAAAATCAAAACAAATTATTTTTTAAGTACTACATTTTTAGAAAAACAAGTTTATTTTTATATTAATATATTTCAAAAGTTACATGCTTTTTTTTCTTCACATTTTTAGAACCTATTTCTGGCTTACTACATGATTGCTAGTGATTTACAGAAAACAACCTTAAATGAGGAAAAATGGGGCAGTAGGAATGGAGGCAGGATTAGAAAAATTATTAACACTGTAGATTTACATATTTCTTTAGATCATTCCTATTATGCATTTTATTTAGCTTTTGGTCAGCTTTAAAACAAAATACTGTAGCTACCAAAGAATTTATGTCTTATTCCCCCATTTTCCTTGCTTATGAGTAAACTTTAACTTAGGAGATAATAGCCTTACAGAAGGTTAGGTTAGAAAACATTAAAAGGTTATGTGAGATCTCTCGTAGTGTCTTTTTTGCCACTTTTCTTTGAAAAAAAAATTACGCATCAAATACTATGTGCTATTATTTGTTTCTCTTTTGTGAGGAGGGAGATTAGGTACACAGATGGCTATTAACTGAAAAGTAGGGGCAGATCCACAGATTTCACTGCAATGTCTAATACCTATATCTGAGGAGTAATGGAGAGCATGAAACAAAAATACAGTTACAGAAGATATGGATAGAACACTAAACTTCATACAATAAGATGCTGTTAAGAACAGAAACAGACAATTAATGAGGGTTTATCTGAATGCTGTCTCTCCATCGCGAGGAAGCAGTTACAAGACAAAAACATGCCTATGCCAAGAAAGGATGAGAAATACAGACAATGAACATTAATATATTGAGCTATTATTCCAGGTTCAGTTCATTTATTGTTAAGTGAAACAGAATTGCCTCACAGTGGAACTAGACACTCGGAAAAGGACAAAGCAGCATTTTGACACTACCTTATGCCTTCTGCCATAAAATCAAAAGCCCTCAGTAAAAGCCATGTTACTGAAATTAACACTATTTGCTTACAAAAGCAGAACCCCAAACACTGAAACAATAAGTGATATAGGCTGCGTTTACACAAAGCCTGTTACCAGGAACAGAAATAAACTGAGTCTTTTTGGCACCTACCACATTTCAGCATCTTTCCTCCAGCAGCTTTCACTGCCACCTTCAAATAATTGATCTTTTCTAGCAGTTCTTATTATCATACTCTACAATGGAAAATAAAGGCCTTCTGACGTAGATTCAGACGTGAATGTTCCAAGTTAATAAAACAGTGGAATCACTATTCTGCAAAAACAGAGGCCACCTTAATCCAATAAAAACTGCCTTCAACTGTACTACCTGATCAAACTGAAGATCTTCACCTCTTTGAAGAGATCTGGACAACAGCTTTTCCTGTAAAAAAAAACATAAAGAGAAACATGAATTTCACAATGCAACTGACTGTTATTAAAGATCCCTTTTTTTCTCTCAGTTGTATTACAGAACAAAAAAATAACCTGCAATATGAACAGCTGCATTATTTTTCAGGTAAAATCATTTCTGAAGATGAGAAGCGTACTCGCATAATCTAAGAATACAGATCTAAGATTGTTTTGGTAGCAATAATGTTAAAGACTGACAAAAAAAGTCAAACACCTCTCCAAACAGCAGGGCCTACAGCAGTGTGCTCAACAGAGATAGCTGGCGGTGGCTGCCAAATGTAACTTAGAAGGAAAGCCATTCTCATCTGAATTAACAAGCATATTCATGTTCATATAAGGCAGTTACTCTAAGCTACAAAAAATTACTTTTAAAATGCCTTCGCAGAGGCAGAGACAATTGTTCCAATCTGCACTCTCCCTGAACTGCAATGAAAAATAGCTAGAAAGCCTAGCTGAGGAAAAGGAGAATGTCAGTAACTTGCTTTACATTTGAAATAACTTTGTCAGGTGCAAAAAAATGCAGTATTACCAGAATTTAATTATTACAGTATTTCATTGCTACCAGTACCATAAGACATACTGCTCCATTAAAAGCAAAATTAACCAACAAAATAATTTAGTGAGAATTAAAGCATTAAGAAAACAAAATACTCATGTACTGTAATAGTAATTCTTATTAGTCACTGTAGAGAGTACCAAATCATACAGTTACACAAAACACAACATACTGGCTCTGAGGATTAATGATTTACATCAAGCCAAGTGCCACAGTAACAGCTTTAAGGGCACACTACAAAGCAGTTAGATATATAAAGATGTGATGTGCATTTCTTGCTATTTCAAGAAATTTTAAGCCACTTTTCACCTTATTATAAATGCAGGGAAAATGGTACCTTTGATGAGGAAAGTAGGAAAAGTACTAAAGATACCCAGTTACTAGGTCACATGAGACTGCGGAAAGCAAACGAAGAGTGTTTATGAAGCAAGTCGGCTAATAAACTGGAAGAGCTGTTAATCTGCCTGGTCTGAGATGTAAAAGGAGGTGTCAGCAGTACTGATAGCCAGGGGTTTTTGACACAAAATAACTGCTTAGTAATTTAGTAAGAGACAACATCCAGGCTGTCAGGCTGCTGACAAAAAAATTTTAAGTTGATATTGCTTGGCATTTAACACTTGCAAGACTGCAACAGACAGGCTGTATGGTAAACAGATACAAATCAGGATTGCATGTCCAAAGTCTAAGATTCAAACAATTATCACTCAACCTAATTGTAATCTGGAAAATACAAGGCAATTTCTGGCATTTTCTTCCATGAGTGCAGCTGTATTTGGTGTTCAAAAGGACACAATCTTTAGCAACTACTACAGCCTCCGAAAACTTGAATTCAACGTTGCGCAGGCAAAAAGCATTTCCCTACCCTAAAAGTATAACTTGACATAATATAGCCACCAATTCAGAAGTCATTTTCTATAAGCCAAAGAAACCTACTTAATAGTCCAAGAAAAGTCATTCATGTTCAGTGCCAGTATGCTTAAGTAAAAATATTGTAAAAAATAAAGCGGTTTCAGGAAATGCATTTAATACTCTGAAATAATTCTATTTGTTCATCAATTGATGCATTACCCACTGTTCTTTCATGGTGTATTTAACAGCAAGGGGGAAAAGGTTTCAGATAGTGGCAAATAAACCCTTTTTTTAAACTTACAAATTCATATAATTTTACATGTAAAGTCTGTTCAAAATACTGTTATGTGACTTCACGTTTTGCAGCATATACTAAAAGCTCCAGAGATGATTTGCCAATCAGAATTCCCTTTTAACTAGAACTCCTCCCTCCCCCCTTTTTATAAGCAAATGTCTACTCTAGGTAAATTCAGGTTATCTGTGCTATGTTTTTAGATAAATGGCACAAATTATTGTAATCTTATCCATAAAGCAGAAACACAAGAAATGTTCCACTCTATCTAAACATCAGATATTGCTAAATAAGCTGCAAGAAAGTAACCATAAAACTATTCCCCAAGAAGACAGAGAAGTGACTTTCTTGTAAGAAGATGGTAGAAGTCAGGTTCCTTAAGTGTCCTTACGATACAACGCTCTGACACACCACATGTCCACTGTGGTACTACAAAGCTACTATACAGGTGAACAAACACTGGGTTTATTATATCAATTGCATGTGTCTAAAATAGCTAAAGAATACTAAACCAAAGAGAAGTGAAATGATCTGTAAGTCTTTAGACAAAGAAGCTGAAGTCCATGTCAACAGATAGCAAAATGTTAAGATGGCTCTGAAAGCTTAACTTTTTCCCAGCTTCTGTACTGAGACACTTCTGTTCATCAAATGTTGATATAAGATTTTTAGTATCAGAATTAATGAAAACCTTACAAGTTCACAATCCTCTCTTCATAATTTTTCCTGAGCATTAAAGATCTTTACTGCTAAAAGGTAAATATCACCCTAGTTAATGTAACCCTGACCAAACAAACGTGACATAACCAAATAATACTCTAACCCTTCACAGGTTAATCAAGGTCTCTGAATTACTTCTATGGTTTTAAAATTAATTCTCGTTCCATGTCTGCTCCTAACTCTTCTTTGTCACGGCACTGGTTATCTTACCTGACTTATAAAAATCTATCAAACAGCATAAAGGAAAGGTCTGGAAACTTTCACTGAATTAATTATGTAAGGTTTATTTTCCTGGCTTCCTGAAGTTCAAAAAGAGATGGAAATAACAGGTCTGCATTTATCTGTTACAAATGAAATTAAAAAAAAAGAAATAAAAAAGGAAAAAAAGAAGAAAAAGAAAAAAAAAAACCTACTGAATTAACCAAAGAGCAGTTTGCATCCATTGTGTAAAGCAGAAATGTCAACATATGGCAGGCAGCAGATCAGGATGCAGCCGACGTGTGTGTGCTGTGCAAACAACTGCACCCATGGAAAAAGGTACCACCCGTTGGCCCCCCTCCAGCATTCACCGGCTCGCCCTCTGGCGGCTGGCACCCCTCAGCAGGGGCTCAGGTGAGCCTGCCTCCTTCTGTCCTCCAAGCTGCTGTAGGAAACCAGACTTGCAAAGAGCATACAGTGCTAGTCTGAACACTGTTCAGTATCTCCACGATGGAATAAAATTGCTGGCATTGGCAACAGGCTTAAACAGTCTTGCTACTTTTGACTTAACTCAAACAATTTAGTATGTTAGCAGCTTACCTAGTTAACAGCTTGGTAACTTGGTGGCACCACGTTGAACTCCCTGCTCAAATTCTAACCCATTTTTACATGCAGCCTTACAAAATACAGGGTAACTGAGTTTGTCACTAATCTTTTTCACTGGTATAGTTTGTTTCACACATGGGGAAGGCTGGTATCATGCCTCAAGTCAACCTGCTCAGCTGATGAAGAGTCTTTTAAGCTACAGTAAATTGTGTCTGAGCCCATTATAAACTGCATACTATTACCACAAGAAATTTAGAAACATTAATTTAACAAACAAAACAAAACAAAAAACAATCAACCAACCAAGGTGGCTTCATTTTTTTTAATTTAATTTGCTCACTAAACAGATGATCTTCCTTCCTGGGGCTATGCTCACTATTCGAATCATTTAAGCATTTGTTGATAAGCTCTTTCTGTAACTTTGGAAACTCTGTGGTATTAAAATTTTACAAGCACAGAATTCATAATTAAAAACCAGTGAAAGGAAACTCCTTTCTTACTCACTGAGTATCAAGCAAATTCACAGCCAGAGAAATCATGTAGTCCCTTGTTTAAAACCACAGGTCAGTTACTTCTAATGAAACCCATACATCTAGTCGAAACAGTGCTGTTCCACCACCCCCAGGTGCTGTCTTGATCTAAAGTTACGATTTTATTCTTTTATTATTATTTTTAATTAAATTTTGCTCCCCTACTGGCATCTTCATCTTCAAGTTCTAAAAAGCGTCTAGCTCCCACTTTTAATTGGTCTGGCTCCAAACTCTCCAATAGCTTCATCCAACAGACTAGCTTCATCTAACACAGATTTATGTAACACTATATATATTCTCTATATTATTATTTGTAGCCAAGTCATCCCATAAAATCAAATCACACTAAAATGATAAAGGGCTTTCCTCTCTTCCATTAAAGCCTTTTCTTTGATCTTAGTCAGTGCCTTTCCTGTACCCAGTCAGCCTTTTATCTTTCTTTTTAAATGTCATGCACTAGAACTGACTATTCAGTATTTACAGCAAATACTACATTCAAAAGTAAAACCACTTCAGTATTGCAGTAATTCCTTTCATTGAGACACCTAAGGATTCCCTTCTACCTCTGTGTTACACAGGCTCAGGTTGTTTCACTTTTCCACGGCTTTTGGCACCTCTTTCAAATTGCTGGTTTTCTATATACTCCTTCCTTCCTACCAATATAAATTAAGGAATGCTGGCTGTATGTGTAAATTTACATTTGACTGCATTAAAAAACATTTTGTTTAAAGGAATTCCACTTAGCAAATGAACACAGACAGAACTGTTAACGACCTTCACAAATGCCTACTCCAGAAATAATTAGAATTTCTTATTTTATCCCAAAGAATTTTATACATCCTGTATACACACAAGATACCAATTTCATAATCTTATTAGTAAAATATCCTGACTAAGGCAGGCTTCATGCATAAAGCCTCAACAGACAACACAGCTGGGAATCACTTTTCACTGAAAGTGCATTATTTCATTAGTTTCACGGGTTTCCCAATTTTTAATCTGGTGAGATGTTGAGATTTTGTATGATTAACAGATTGAAAAAAAACTTGTTTAACTAACAGTCACCAGCATGGAGGGGAGACACAGCCTGGGATTGTTGTCAGAGGATTTATTTGATCTAGGAACAAGTGTTTCAGCACAAGTGACCTCCAGGGCTATTGTATTTACCTTCTATCAGTATTCCAGCTAGGAGATTTCACTCCAAACTAGCTGTGTCTGCAGGAAAAGCCCTCTTCAATTCATCCAAATTATTTCTATGTCGTTCTGGCCAAGCACTACCCTCCCTGTATGTTTAGCAGAGGAATGGAAAAGTGGCCAAGGGAGTGGCATTTACAGCAGGAGGCACACAGAGCACCCTACATGGCACACTCTTCATTTCCACCCACAGCATCATCACCCCTGCAGCTCTCATTTCTTAGCCATGCACCCTTCACTATTTGCATGCCCCTTCTCCTACAAAGTTTCTGTGCTTTCTCAGCAAACCCTCCTGAGTACTGACTCTTTTGGACGTCTATAAGGAAACCGACAAGTTATGTTTAAGTTGTGGGCTTGCCTGGTACACACACACACATATATATGATGTTTACCTACGTAGGTGTGTACGAAGTGTTTCACTTTCCTCAGCCTTTAATCTACTAATCTACAGTTTCAGTTGAAGATGATTCCATCATTGACACGACAAAACATGCTTAGCCCCATTTTTGTGCTCTTTTGGACTGCTTAATAATTATTTTTCCTAAAGTTTCAAAACTGGATTTCACCAGCAGGACTTTGCACATTTTGCCCAATGTGCAATATATGCTGGCTATAATGTTCTTCCAGGTCTTACTGTCATTACTTTGGAAAGCAAACCAAATGCATCTTTTCGCAAAAGTATATTGTCAAAGTATTAATTCAAAGAAGCATCAACAGGAAACACATTTTACAGTGTTAATAAAGGAATGTTTTTTGCTGCTGTTGTTTCCTTTTATAACTACAGAACTTACAAATACTACGATGTCTTGTTTCCAGTAACCACTACATAACAGTTTTAATAGAAGCAAATAAAGCATAATCCAGGTAGCAACCCTATTTGCAGAAGCCTATTTATTCTTTAAGTAATCCCTTTGAAAAGTCAACAATATCTTTCCAGTAACCACACATGATAAATCAGCCTGCTTTAGGAAAAAAAGCAGGATCATTTCAAGGGATACTATGAAAAAAAGGACTCACCAAAGGTTCAGCCATTACAAGTTCAATTTTCTTTTCAGCTTGAACAGCAAATTCAGCAAAGAGGTTTTTGATGACATACTCGCCAGGTTTGACATCTGGATCAATAGTAATGTTAGACATGATGATGCCTCTCTTTTCCCAGGTGGAAACAACACTTGGAGAAACTCTGCGTTTATTTACTCTGCTGGGTGGCGTGGAGGCTATAAGGAAAAAAATAAAATAAAAAGCTATAAGCAGAGTTTCTAAACACAGTGTCTGTCACTTCTTACTTTCCCATCCACCACACAAACATATTCACACAGTAAATGCTGTAAACCAGAAGGAGGAATTAAGTAGCTTTAACATCCAACTACATTTTCTTCTTTAATTAGGTGGGAAATTCTACTGTAAGTTGGAGAAGGGTTATAATGTAACTCATTTTTGTTATTGACAACATGTAAAACTGTCTTACACTGTGTGAACTGCCTTATTCTGAATACAACTGTATGATAACCAAAATTACAGCGTTTAATACACGGTATCTTCAGTTCAAGTGTAAGTAAAAATTACAAGGTTCAATGTAAAGGATTATCTCCCTAGACTGTGAGATGCATTTGCCTGATTCAATTTTTATGAAGCATTTGTGAAGTTCAAGTTTCTACCAGGTGAACAACTACTGAGAAAATATTTCGTTGGCATCTCCTGGCATTTTTTGTCAGTAAGGTTATTTTCATAATAAGAAGGCAAAGCCTTTCCAGACATGTCATGCTAGCTATTTTTTTCTCCACTGTCTAGTCACAAATCTTACCAGAAATATTACTGATCAATATAAGTAACACTGGATATATTAGACTCCTCTAAGGATTAGTGCTTTCACCTTTATATTGAAATTGTTATATACTAAGTTTACATATATTTATCCACCTCTAATTTTACTTTCCTCCCTATGAACTCAAAAGCATTTCTTTATTATCACAGTTACCACTCACCCAATGTGAATTGCAGTACCCAAAAATCTGGTATCAGATCTCACTCATACATGAGTTTAACACACACATAACTACCAAGAGTAAATAATTACAATTCTTGTCTTGTGCACTATACATCAAAATATCTATTGACATCTCAAACGATGCCCCAGACCTATCCAGTAAGGTCTGGTATTTCTCTAGTATATTCCATGACTGCAGACAGTATTTTTTATCGATATCAAGAATTTATATTAAGAATTACCTATTGATATTTTACCTGTTTTCCTAAGATAGTTGTATAGGAAGCCTAGCCTCAGTCTGTTTTACTGTATTACATATTGTGATTTGTTCAGGTAAGCTGCTTTAACGCTTTCTGCAGTTAAGGTATGAGGAGATGCACGTGGCCAATCCTGATGAACCTGCAAAATTTTTGTTTTCAACTTGTACACGTTCCTAATAGCTAAATATTATCTACAAGTTCTAGTCAAACACTTTTAGCATTCAACTCATTCATGAGAATACTGGTTGCCACGGAGACAAAACTGTTAGCACTTCCCTTCGCGTCTTCCCAAGTCTCTTGAATCTCAGCCATTCACAGTTTTTTCTATCAGTTCAGAAAGTTACATTTTACATAACATAGACTTCCTTAACTTCAATTGGAAGCAATCATTTATCAAACACATTCATGAAGCAAGCAGTTCAGTGGGAGTGAAAACAGAACAGTCACAACTACTTCAGCCTCTAACCAAAAGGTAACGTAACCTTGCATCAGGTTACATGAGTACCACGTGACCTGTGTTTTTTTCACCTCAGTTTTGCACAAACTTGTTGTTTAGTTGTAGTAATGTGTATTTTTTTCCTTCACACAAATTGTAGTATGCTGTCTTCAAAGCTGGAAGGACTTGCCAAGGTCACAAAGTTGAGCTCCCAGCAACTGGGGTCAACACCAGAACGACTCCCGCACACTCCACATGCCATAAAGAATTCCTGAACATACTCTAACATCTTCATCTAGCACTTTAGTCCTGGTAACAGAGGTCCTAAAAGACACAGAAGAGTGTGTGCCACACACTGCAGGGAACGGGAGATCAAAGACACTGCCATGTTCTAGGTCCCAGTGGTGGAAGTTCACTAGATGAAAGTACACAAAGTCATTAAGAAACAGAACAAAGTGCATGCTGCAAAAGGAGAACAACAACCCAAAACATCTCACTTTACAGAAATTTTTTTCTTGCCCTGTATCTGATGACTGCCTTGTCTCTCAGTACAAAAGCAAAAACGTGTCAGGTGCTTTAAAATTCTTTCCAATGTCCATATTCTCCAGCATCTTTGCACTTGTCATTCTTAAGCCCTTATAATTTTAAAGGCAGCCCAGGAAATGAGAGATGCATTATATGTCAAGAACAAGAGCACAGATTTGAGGAGAGAGGTGAAAAGAAGGAATACATCCTTCCTAGCCATAGCAGGTAACAAACAGGAACACCAAGTATGACACCGAAAAATGCTACAACACACAATTTTTAACAACTCTTGTTTCATCTCTATCTGTAAATGAACAAAATAAAAAATCAAGAACCTAAGGACTCCTAACAGATACAACACATTTCTTTGTAAACAGTTGCTTTTATCCTAAATATGAGAGTTCCTGAGAAAGCTAAAGCTTTGCTGAACTCTATTTTTAAATCATATCTTGAAGCCAAGAGAAATGAGAGAAGTTTAAATCTCCTTTTGAACATCATTAGCTGTTCCTAGTCAGAAGAAATTTCGCACAGCAGTTGCTTTGGCTCCTTCTAGACTTACCTACTGGAGTGTGCCACAATCCCCACACTATCAGGACTAGGACTTAAAGGAACATGCCATAACCCCAGTCCAGTCCACACTCCTTAACATTGAGAAGCTGGTGCTCAACAAGCTCTTGTCCTCCCCTGTGCAAGCAAATGTAAGTGTGCAGCTGTAATGAACTGAACTGGAAAAGCAGCATTACTTCTTTTCCTCAGGTTAATTTTGACCCAATCGGTCGTCCAATTCACTCACCACATGATCACATACACGCTTGTGCCAGCACAAAGAGGAGGGTCAGTGCAGGGGCAGCACTTGCCTTTTTACTCTCCCAGCAGCAAAGCAGAGTTAAGGATATCCTTCCCAGTGGTGTTAATAATCTGTGTTCACATGCACAAGCTCTTCAGTTGGTAATAAACCTTCCCCCCAAAAACAAGGGAAACACGTTTAAACCAAAGTAATTAACAATGGTGCCATGAGAAGACTACAAATATATTACTTCTGCTGAAGTGCCAATGTATTGAAAAGACAGAATAAATGACTAGGATTTACTTTCATCTGTGAACTTGCTGAGGACTCTAATTCATGGAAGCATTAATGGCTCACATTAATGATTCTTGCCTTGCATATGACAATGTTCATGATTTTATCTGTTACTTAAAACTAGTCACGTTAGTTAAACACACACAGGGAAAACAAAAACAAACACAGGAGGGGGAAAGGGACAGAAGCTTAACCGTATTTAATAGGAAAATGTAAGTTAGAAGACACAGTAGGCTTAAAGAAAAGTCAAAATCTGTTATCGGATCTCTTAACTAGGTCAAGCAACATTATTATCTGGTATAATTATGTTCAGTGGGATTCATTTACTCATGAATTTTCAATCGATAACACTGTAGGAAGGGTCTAGGTGGACTTTAAATAGCATGTTTAATGGAAAAAATAATCTCATTGCAGGACAGGATTAAATAATTCCTTTCTGCTCTTCCTTGCCATCAAAGCATAAGGCATGCTCTGCTCTTAGCTGCCAGAGGAAATGTATGTTTTGAACATTGTTCTGAAGCCTCAAAACATGGACCATTCTGCAGAACTTCAGATGAAATCTGCTATCAAAAATGAGACCACTCACAACAGTTCAAAAACAAAAAACTACTTTCATAAATTACTTGAAAACATTGAGTGTTATCCACTTGAAACAATATCCTGTTTGTTTGCCCCGATGCGAACTAGCACTACGTGGGAAATCTGGGAGCGAGTGCCTTAGGAAATCTTTGTTAAACAGTATTGTTTGGTTGCTAGGGCCACACCAAATTGTTTGGATAGTTTCAAGGAACAGCAGAACAATACAAAGGATAATTAAACAGACAACATACTCCTAGGTCAAAAGGCAACATGCCCTGATGTACGCCAAATGAGAAACGAAGTTGTTTCATGTTAAACGTCCAGAACTAGGAAAGGTTACTTAATACCCAAGTTGATATTAAAGAACACGATTTTTATCATCCTGCTTCTTTTTGTGTAGCCCAAACGCAACAAGTATTTGAGGATATAAGTAGCATCCTATTTACCAACAAGATTATTACGGATTTAAACATACAAGCAGGTACCAAAAGGTAACAAATGTGCCCCAGGCTGTGACAGTCTATGAGTGCATTTTAATTTATGAATAGTGTGAAATGATCATTTTTAGCTTTCCTACACTTGCTTGCATACTACTTTACACTTAGCCAAGTGTTGACGTTTCATATGTGCTTTAAGTAGAACTTTCCAAGTGTTTCATGTCTTTAACAGAAATTTGCTTTCGGTTGCTACTGTTTCTCAGAATGTTGGAAGGGTTGGACTGACGTAAAACCTCCATCAGGCATCTCCCCTCTTTCAAAATACCTGAAAACACATTTAGAATTATGTTTTTAAATAAGGTATCCAACTATACAATAAAGACACTCATCACACTATGGAGGGCATCCATAGTCTTCCTCAAGCAGATAATATTCTTCAGTGCTATTTTTAAGTTCATTGCTAAGGTAGTAAACAATTTTGCACAGCTTACATTTAATAATTAAGCTTTTCATTATTATTTTTTCAGCACACTTAATACCACAGGTTTGTTAAGTTTCCTGTGACACTTGCTGCAAGCATATGGTTTGCATGTCCAACTGACAACATGAAAATTCCCAAAGATTGAAAATATTATCTCTATTACTTAAAGGAATTTTAATGAAGCTCCATGTCTTCTACTCTGATAAACATCAAGAACATTTCATCCTACCTCACAGAATGGATATTAATATACATGGGAACATACCTTGTTAAGAGTGCTTCATAGCAACAAGCCTTCAGTATCCTTTTTTTTCCCTAACAAGGATGCCAATACCCAAAAGAGATAGCAACCTATCCAGGATCATCCCAACAAATTATGAGCAGAGACAAAAAATCAAACCTAAGTTTCCTGTACCCCAGACCAGCAGTCTGTTCTCTAGAGCAGACAACTTCTTCAATAACTTTATCATTATTTCACAATTCTACAATTCCTGTAGAACACCAGGTTTCTATTGTTTTCAGTCTTCTTACTCAGACCAGTGAAAAACTCTCATGATTAGAATAAGAGAAATGGTGAACATCTTCACGAAGACAATGAAGTTGAACATTTACTGCTGTAATAACAGATGCACATTCCAAATCTTAACCTCCAGTCTATAGACAAATATTTAAAAAAAAGAGCCAACCTTTGCTTTAATCTCTTGGATTTGCTTTCAGAGTAGCAATGGGAGGATACAATTGCTACTTACTTATCCAGCCGGTTCATTTGGGCTGCTCAAGCATGTGACAGCACTATAGACCAGCCAAGTCTACTTCACTGATTTTTGTTTGAACTATGTGCCACTAGTGATTGTGCATGGAGTCTGTATGTAAAATGGATTTATTACTGCCTTACTAGCTCTCGTGTTCCAAAACCCAGCTGATCTCATGCACAACCAGCACCACTGCACTGGCGGCTCTGGATGGTTTCTTGGTTCATCAGTATCACGCAAATGCTGGAGTCACCAGTCTTTACAGAGATGGTGGATGCTTCTCCCTTATACTGCCTTTATCCAGTTATTTCATTAGCGCTCATTTGCCAGCAAAATGTTACCCATTTTAAACGATGCTAATTGATTACAATAAAAAAGAAATTACAAACCTGTAAAATATACTTATATACTTAATGACTTCCAGTTATACATAAATGTTATTCCAACCTTGTCAGTGATGTGTATTATTCTTAATGATGCGTTTAGATGGACTAAGAGAATAAATTTCTGTTAGATGCCAATTTCTGAGGCACTCTTAGGATGCATTTAAAAAAACAGTTCCTAATAAAATATTATTCTTAATACCTATATGAAAACCTAAAAGAGAAGGGAGAGGTACAGCAGCCTCCTGACTCCATCATAGCCATGTCACCTAGGATAACCTAAATAATGTGAGTAAAATCCACAACTGCTGCCAGTGAAATGATATATCTATTAAGGTCCACTGACCACACAAATTTTCATAGACTGTTTTACCTAGATATTCTTTTCATTTATATAATATACAACTACTGATAGGAAACACCACAGATATAAACACAGTGGTTAAAACTTAAGTCAATCCAAATACATTAGAATATACATGACTGAAGAAAAAATAAAACAAAATCTGCTCTTTCTCCCATATTTCTCATGTCTTAGTCTGGATCCATAGTTCCTGATGAACAAACATCCTATTATTTTCAATACAAACTACACAACTAATTCACCCAGTGACATGGCATATGGCATTCTCTCTTCTCTGTGTTAGCAGTACACAGTGAATTATCTTTGGAAAATGTTTAACAAAGATTATGGCTCTATGTGTCCAATTACACTATATGAACAGGCAAAGAACCACCACTTTCTCATTAACAAGCCACATGGACTAAAAGCCCAGATGGCAAATTTTTATTCACCTCTCTCTCTTGCACTGATTTTATGTAAATTTGATGAAAGTAATTAAATAACCAGCAGCAGTAGCTGGTACTTCCATCATGCATTTATAAAACGTCATGGGAGAGTAAGATGAATGGATTACCCACCTGTGAAGTAGAAACAGGTTTAGAACTGGCTTAGTTCAGCAGCAAATGCAGTGTAGTATCTGTAAAGCCAAGTCAAACCTTTCAGTGACAGGAGGTTTTATGTATATTGATAACTTCCCCTCTGTGGCTACACTGGAACCCATATTTTACTTCTGCAGTAGAAACACTTCCCTAATTGACAATTTATCCAAGGAGTTTCAAATATGTTTCTATTACATTTTAGTCAAGCTCTGTAAAATAGAAATGTAAATGAATGGTGCATCAATAATCAGAAGATAAGTTTATTTCAACAAGTAGCTAATTAAACATATGGCTAAAATGTGAAAGATATCCTGGGAGGGAATATAGAATGGAAAACAAGGGTTTTGGAGCGAACTGTGGTATTATGGCAGCTGACTCAAAAAAAAAAAACACAGAACAAAAACCTCTTTGAAATATTCTGAAGCTTTATCATACAAATCATTTTCTATCCCCAACAAATATGAACACACTTTCTTTATGGAAAGTTGACTCAACTAGGAGAGCAGCTGCCAATTTGTCTACTTCCTCGCATGAAGCTTGATTCTTGCTTTCAAAGCCTCTTAAAACACAGGCAAGAAATCATCTTTCTCCAAAAGGCAGACTCCTCTGCTAGCAAACAGTAATAGAAACATTACTTCAGGCCAACACAGCAGAAATCCTAAGGCATAAAATCTTGATCTGGCAATATCTAGTTTTCTAGGTATCCGGGCCAGTTTATAATTCCTTAGCAGACACAGTCTTGCTGCTACTGATGATCCTCAAATCTGATTTTCTGATTTATAACTAGGCAGATTTGCTTCTCCCAAGATTCAGTAGACTTTTTGCCCACTGCTGTTAATAGTATCTCTGACAACTTCCTTCATAAACTGTAATTTTCAGATTTTCATTTGGCATAACGCTTTTTTAACAATCTTTACTGTCAGCAGAGTAACATGTTATCCTCAGTTATCCTCATGCTGTATATACAGAACCTGCTTCTCTACAGAACTGCGACTGAACATGACAAACAATAGCCATATGCATCATGTACAACCACCTATCTCAGGTGGAGGGTATTTTATCATGAGAAAACACAAATACTTTATTAAGAAACTTAATGGTTGAAAAAGAGGTGAGATCTGACATTCAGGACAGTGACAGGACATCCAAGGCAGCCATTCAGAAACAGAACATTGGTCATTGCTGGGCACACTCTGTCCACAGAGAATGTTGGACTCAAGAGCAGCAAAGGCTTCTACAAGCTACAGTCTCAAAAGATATTTGCTGAAGTTCACCTCATCTCTCATGCTATGTAATTCTAACTTCATTAATATGGGATGGCAGGGCAGAATGCCCCATCTATGGTGCAAGTAACTACCTTCACAAACAAGAAATTAACAATTAAACAAAAAATATAACTAAGATGTATGCAATTTTACATATTCACACTTTTAAAAATCCTTAACAACATAACAGATAGGACGTAGATGGGAAATGCTGGCTGAAATTGCCATGAGCATATGCAAGAAGTACAACTCACTATGTGAACCACTTTACAGAGCCTTTTATGGTAGACCATGCATGTAGATTTTTATCAGACAGGAAGAGAAAAACGAAGAAATCAAAACCATAATTTTGACAGCACAAGATGCCAAATGACCAAACCATACACATCGGAAAACAATGTGATAAAGCACAAAAATTGGAGGGGGAAGAGGAAATCAGTTTGAACTCAATTGTCTCAAGTCCTGCCCAGTCATTCTTGATTATGGCATGCCATCAGGAAATCCTGACCATTAAAGTGTCAGACCATTAAAAATGTAGTTTATGTAATTCCTTTTCTAGAACAACTGCCAGAATAGGAAACCTCTTCAGATAAACCATTTTCATTAAATTTAATTTCAAAGAAACCTTCACTTAGAAAGGCGTAACATTTATCTAACAGCATACTTCTAAACTGTTATTATATTTAACAGACTTTGCCTGTCAGAAAGCTGTTCTCATACAAGATCAGCTTAAAAGAATGGAATGTTTCTTTTATCTGTCCATAATCAAGAACACAATCCATCACATATGGAAGTAGAATAATGGCAGGAATGTAAAGGTTCAGGGCTGTTAAGTTAAATTCCCAGTGGTAATTATCAGAAATGCTTTTTCGAAGCTTTATATACCTGTAGGTTTTGATTCAATATAAAGCTGCACATAAAATAAAGCAAGTTAGACTTAATATACAAATTCCTGATGGAAAACAGTTCTGTAATCAAAACTTCTTAGGGAAAACATAAGACCCCAAGCAAACATCTGTTACTTGCTGTCTTCTTCCCCAGTAGACATTGTGAAGACTTAACATGACCCCACCGCACCAGCAAAGTACTAGGGCAGTGTTATCAAGTAACAGTGGTATGTATCCCAAAATCTCAGTTTCCTTCAAAACACTGAATTGTAAGAGCTGAGCATATAAAACTGCCAAGATTCATTCACGGACAAATTTTGTATTCCCTCAAAAGAGCAGCCAACCACATAAGCATAAAAACTGCTAAACTTCTTAATTTTCCTATACCTCAAAGTTAGGCTTCTACCTCTTTGTAAGCCATACCTTCAGTAACAGTGCAAACACAGAAGCAATTCTATGATTAATTTAGCATGACTAAAGGGGGAGTGGGGGGGAGAACAACTCACTTTACTAATTCTAAGCAATATCTGATGCTTTTATATTTAAATTCATTACTGGTTTTATATTTAAATTTATTACTGCAACAGAGGTAAAGATGACAACTTCCTTTTGAATATGGAGAGCAAAGATAGACTAGTGTAACTTTGGCTTGCTCTGTTAGTCCTGATCTGCCTGCCCTTCAGAAAATGCTATCAAGCCACAACTAAGTCTGAGCTAGTAGTATTCCTTGGCTTTCAAAGGGACCTCTAAGCTCAGGCTCATTACCATACCAGGCATGGTTATCATGCTTTTAAGGCTATTACATGAATGCTACTGTGCATTCACGTAATAGCCGAGAGGCCATAACTCATGAAAGCACCACACATCTTTCATTCAGTTCCAGCTCCTGGAGTCAGCAGAACAACTGCAAGGAGCTCAGCTCAGATGTCCAGCTATCTGGCATTGATTTCAGTGATTCATGCTATCAATTTTTTCTCTAAATACAAAGAGTAACAACTTTTGTCTGATGATATAAAAGCTAAAGATGTTGACACCATCCAATGGCTTGTTGATGGATTCCCAACCTGACCACATGTCATGGTTTAAGCCTAGCTGGTAACTCAGAACCATGCAGCCACTCGCTCACTCTCCCTTCTTCTTCCTCCCCCTGCTCCCAGCGGGATGGGGAGGAGAATCGAAAGAATGTAACTCCCATAGGTTGAGATAAGAACAGTCCAGTAACTAAGGTATAACACAAACCACTGCTGCTACCACCAATGATAATAATGATAAGAGAAATAACAAGGGAAGAGTATACAACCACTCACCACCCACCAGCCCGACCCCAGCAGTGATCTCACCCTTCTGGGTAACTGTCCCCAGTTTATATACTGGGCATGACATGCTGTGGTATGGAATACCTCTTTGGTTAGTTTGGGTCAGGTGTCCTGTCTCTGCTTCCTCCCAGCTTCCCTTCCTTCCTGGCAGAGCATGAGACTCAGAAAGTCCTTGGTCAGAGTAAAAATTACTGAGCAACAACTGAAAACATGGGTGTTATCAGCACTGTTCCCAGGCCAAAAGTCAAAAACACAGCACTGCACCAGCTACTAAGATGGAGAAAAATGACTGCTGCTGCTGAACCCAGGACACTGCAGCATTGACCCAAACTTCACCAATAAGGTCCCAGAAATAAGGTATCCGTTTGAGGTATGCATAATCCTATGACCTGTATCAGTATTTTCCAATATTTTGCCATTAAAAGACTTTTTTGGTTGTTTGTGGAGTTTTCTGAGTTTTCTTTTTTTTTAGTTGGTTGGTTGGTTGGGGGGGGGGGGGGGGGATGATGGAACTTCTCTGCTAAAGAAAAATCCCTATTACCACTTTTCTCTCCTAACAGAGAAATCTATTTTTTCGCTCCTGGGCTATCAAACTGAAGGCTGCACCAGGTTGGAAATCAGTGATGCTCTGAAACCTATGTTAAACATGAACTAACAAAGGCAATAAAATTATATCAGTGCTTGACTAAGTGATGTTAAATTAAAAAGCATAAGGGACGCAAAAGCAATAGTAGAAAGATACACCAGTCAGGCCTGGGGACTAGAAGAGTAGGAAGAGAGGGAAAGAGAATCACATATGTTAGTGTTTATTCCAGATTTCCATATAAACTAGTTAGGAAGTTAGTGTTACAAGTTAGTCTACAAGTTAGGAAGCACACATTTCCACAGCAACAATGAGAGTGAATTTACTCTGGATGAAGACTTCATTTTTATGGGACGCTAATTACATGAAAAGAGAAAAGCACAAAATAAACCCTAAGAAGTTAGTATTTAAAGTTTGCTTTAAGAAGTAGTATCTAAAAAACTAAAACAAAGGCAAGGATATAACATCAAAAGGAATACAAAAACACTGATATGAGCTGCAGAGATAACAATTCTAATGCTTATCACTGCAAACATACAATCTGTGATGGTTTTGTTTTCAATATATTAACAGATACGTATCATATACACCACACACGAACAAATGCATCAAGTAAAAAAGTGGTCATAGCCATGCCTTTGTTAACCAGCAAACAGAAAAAGAAACTTACATATTTTCTTCCATCTTCTCCAATCCACATTTCTCTGGATAAACTAAGCTCCACATCCTCAGTTTGAAGAATTAAGGATATAAAAACCCTATTGATGCACTGTACTGAGACAAAAAGTGTCAAAAATGCTCAATAAATTTGTGCTTGATACTATTGCCAAAACCAGTGTCAGAAGCCAGCAGCTTTTGCAGAGTTCTCTGGCCGAGTACAACCCAAGGTAGTTTGTTTAACCCCCACTTCCCACTACCTGTTTATTCTTTCCTTGTGAGAAGAGGACAATTCCAGCTCCCAGTAGAAAGAGGAAAAGACTTTTCTCCTCATTATCTTCATTATGCTCATTATCCTCAATTATCCTCATTAATGTCAAACTGATACCTTTCCTGAGTAAATGCAAAAAGTAATGAATACTGGCAGCTTTGACATAACTATTTTGTAAAAGGACTCTGGAGCATCAGCTACAAAATAATCAATAACTTCAAATTATGTATCATAAAAAAAAATTAAACTATAAGGAAACCAAATTTATGTATTCTAATATGCTCCATATAAGCATATTAATATTTCAGATGAAAAAGGTACAAGTTAAAAATGTACAAGTTATCTACAGGTAAAGCTCAAAACATTACATTAGCCCAAACTGGGTCTACATACAGATCATTTTCACATCTTTGTCACTAACTGCCTAGTGAAGTAATCAGAAATATAATAGTATTTCTGACACTGAGGTATGGTTTGAAAACTGAAGTGCTAGCTATACACAAAAAGATTTTAAAAAAGAATCAACAAACAAATACATTTGAGCACTGAAATACGCTCAAGCATACACGAATGAGGGTTAGAATAAGTCTCATGTATTAAGACTCAATTTCAGGAAAGAACAACTGTTCTGTGCTCCGATTCTGTCAGTTCTGTCAAGTAATCCTCCATATGAACATACAAGCTGAAAAGGGAAATAAATCTCTGAAGACTAACTCAATCTGTCATGTTCAACACAAACATGCTGAGGAGGGAAAAATGAAAAAAAAATCAACATTTTCAAAGGTATATTCTTACAGTAAGCTTGCTGAGGAATCAAAACAACAAAACCCAATTATCCACACATGCAGATAACTATCTGCATTTAATTGCCAAAAGAAAGAACACGTTCCCTAAAGTTTTCTGCTCTGCACTGAGGGAATCAGCTCTTCTGAACATTCTGAACTCTGATGGGCTTTAGTTCCCAATATAGCTAAATAAAGAGTTAGTACACAGGAAAGCTTGATTATTTTTCAACTAGAGCATAAATTTCCTTGTGATGGCACACACATATCCTACAACACTGCTGTGGATCTCCGTTTCTAAATCAGTTGTAGACCTCTGTGGTTTTCTGTTTACTAAATGTACTCTTCTGAGCCAAGTCCTTTCATTCACCAGACTCTACAGAAAAACATCAGTATCAGCTGCTGAGCTGTTGATAGAATGGGATGTCTGTTTTTTAATTTTTTTTCCCTCCCTTGAGGAAAAATGTTTGATAAATGTGAAAATCAGCAAATATCTAGAACATTCTGGATTGTTCACTATGTCACTCACCAAATCTGTTTTGCTTCTGTGGCTAGTGTGGGAACTGTACTTTGAGGCTCCTCAGCACTTCTTAGTTCACACAAAGCCCTAGTCCACAATACTTTTTAAAAGCAAGCATGAGACACTTCTATTTGTAACCAGACCTTCTGAAGAAATTCATCTACGCTAATCGCAAATGGAACTAAACTAGCAAGAATGTGAAGTTGTGTAACTCCTTAGAAAAACAAGACAACAGCCTTCAGGGCTGAGGCAAGGGCACAACACAAACCTGGCAAAAAAATCTCACACTGCATGCAGACGGAGCCAGCGCTGGAACTGCCCTTCTGTAAGGAGACAATACTAAGTGCTATGCAGGGCTATTCATAGCCACCATAAACACATCAAGTTTCAGAGTTAGCAGCTTCTTTGTCAGTTCCAGAGGAGGAGATTAGTCATATCTGAAATAAAAACAGATTATTGTACGCTTGTCCACAGAACTCCAAAATACATGGCTAAACTGGTCATTTAAAAGATGTGAGCTGCATGTATTTGAATTCAAAGGTAAAAGAAAACGTTTTTTCCTTTTATCTTCCTCAACTTTAACTTTTTATCTGACTCTAGTTTACTTCAGAAAGTAGTTTGCTTTCCCCACAATAAGAACCTTTATCTGGTTTCAATACATTCTTAAAAGCTCTAAAAAGCATTTCAGAGAACTGTAAAAGAGAGACTCAGATTGGTATGGGAAGGTCTGGGAAGGCTGGAGAGGTACATGGGGAAGTGGGGATCTCAGCACAGCCTGTGTGAACAGCACCCGTGTCAGCAGGTCATGGAGACCCCTTCACATCTACCTGCAGTTTCACAGCATGCCCAGATCTAAACCAAGGTGACTCATAACGACTCACAGAGGTGGGACAAAATGGAAAAACTGATCTCTGACAGCTGCAAAAACATGTATCCAGAATCTGCTGGGAGCAAAAGAGGAACCTGGGACACCTGGCATCCTTACCTCCCAAACCATGGATTCCAGACTTAACAGCTAGATATAAGCATTCATGGCGCCTTTTTGCTGTACAGACACCTTGAACACCCTGTCCCCTGCTGATGGAGCTCTTGGGACTTGAGAGACTGAGAGAGCAAGTGAAAACCCCTTCCCCCCCCCCCAGTTCTTATTTTAAGTAATATCTCCTTTCCCTCTTCTAAGGTCTCACATTTACAACTGCTATATGGTTTATACAGTGTTGCAACAATATTTCCTACACTGTTTTCTGATAAAAGTTAAATAGTAGGATTCATATTTCTGTAGGAAGACACAGAAAATATCCACAGTCTATCAGTAAAGTAACAAGAGACGCTCGCCTACAAAATGCAGTATGATAAAATCTGTTCTGAAGTCTTCCAGGCTGATGGTCAGGAATAAAAATATGGTAAAAGATAGAACCATACTTTAAAGAGAGCTGCCTGTGAAGAGACAGAAGAACTGTATCACAGCTACATTCAGAACTGAAATCATCAGAATAATACTGGGTTTTGAGGCTTGAAAAGTAACTAGACATCTAACTGTATGCACCCACACCAACTTATGGCTTGGCCATTAATGACAGCAGCAGAATTTTCATGGTATTTAGATTATACAATTCACTACAAAAAATAAAAAGAAGAAATATACTGGAAGAAAGTATGAAACTATTATGGTTATGCTTTAAAAATTCCTCAACATCTGGCCTTCTTCAGGTGCAGAGGGTAAAATTTCCTCATAGAGGGTATCACTAATAAATGGCTGTATTCTCTATAATGGTCCTTACTACTGCTACTGGTGAAAAACAGTAATAAAGTCGCTTAGGTTAGTGACCAGAATTAGCAGATAGCCAGCCAACGCTGCCATCTCCCAAGCTGCAATATGGAAATATACTGGTAGCATTATTTGGAAACAGGGCAATACTTGGCTCATTCTTACTCAAATATACTATTAACAAAACTGATTTTATGTGTTGGCCAGCTATTCACACTCAACCCCAGAAATCTCACCTTTTCTGGTTAAGATTTTGGATCTCAAGCATCCTCAGTCTATCAGCTACACAGGCAAAATCTGTATGTATCCTAAGAAAGCATTATCTCATTAATCATTCTACAGTAACAAAACACAGATTAGATTAACAAATGAACAACTTTTGAGAGGGTAGAAGCAGAGAGCAGGGAAACAGTCTGGCCACAGTGGGACTACGATGAAACTATGGAGCTCGGCCAGGGGTTAGGGCCTCAAAGCACAGAGTGCTCTGGTCCTGACACCTGGAAGGAAACCAAATGCAAACCAGAAAACGATAACAAGCTCTGGTCTCTGCCGAGTTAAACTCTCAGCCAGTGATCTAGAAATCTGAGTTTCACATCCAGAACTCATCACTCACATCTCTTTCCCTAATGACGCAGTGTTTAAATTTGTATGGTCGCATACTGACGCCACCATAAAACACCAAGCTGTTTTAATCACGCTAAAAAAGCCCACTTCCCTTCTGAGCTGACTGCAAGTTTGCTAGACCCACAGAGGAATGAGATTACCATTTTCTCTCTCTGCAGATGGAGAACAGGAGGCAGAATGACCAGCAACGAATGCTCTGCTGCTCCATGGCCACACATACAACTCAATGAGAAGAGCAGTGTTTAATCACAAAAAGTATGTTATCAATACCCTGCTAAAGCAGCTGCGCTTGGCAAGAAGCACAGGACAGGAAAACAGAGGAAACGCAAGAAATCTACCAGGTTTTTTCCTAATTGTAGATGCTGATGAAAACTTGTGACCCTTCACAAGGCACTGCCACCTCAATGGAGTCACAACACAGACCACACATGAGCAAGCATCTCCAAGTTAACAACACAGACCAGTTAAGTCTACTGAAGGTTAGAAACATCCTGTTCCCCCTTAGAACATTTCTTTAGGTAAGATACATGGAAAGCACACACACATCACAGTGACAGTAACTGGGAAGGTTAACTCAGGCCTAGCCTACAGGTTCTGGGTAGAACTCCCAGTCCACAGGAATCAGGGACTGAGGCTCCTGAAATGATAACCCCACAGAGAAGATCCTGTCAAGATGGCATACGTGCTCTTCCACACCCTCATGGGTCTCTGGCACCTCTCCCAGCCCCCAAATAGCTAAAGCTATCCAATATTCACTATCACGTTTTGACACTCATTCTTCATAACCTTCACATTAAAACTGCAAACAAATATAAAATGAAACCGAATAATTCCCAAGGACCTGACACTATTTTTCTCAGCATAATTTAATGTAAATGGGCCTAGCAGCAGTAAGGAAGTGAGGAAGAAATACAAAAGCTTGAGATAAGGAAATACAGAAGAGATACGAAAGCTTTAGAAAGACCTAAAAAAAGTGCAAGAATATATCTAGTAAACAATATCTAAACTAAAATTAACTGAGGAATCAGTTCTTCCTCACTTCAGGTCTTCAGAATAAGCAATACATACTATATTTTTTTATTCTGAACACTTGTATCTCCAGGAAAACAGCAGTTTAGCACAGCAAAATTAAATTTTAATAAGGTTTAACTTTAGCTCAAAAAGTTTTCATGCTCAATGGCAGCATGATTCACACCATTCACCACTTTTTAGATAGTAAAACTTATGGACTTGCTTCCAAAAATACAGAACCAATGCTGGTGCCCTCCCTAAGTTCCTCCAACGCCTTGTCCTGTCATCCTTTCCCCTACTCAATTAAACAAGTAATGTTCTTGTTTTCCCTTATCCTCTCCAAGACAGCACTCTCATTTTCCATTTACAGTATCCCCTTTCAGGGATAATGCAGCCAGAAAAGATAGGTGCAAACTATAAATTAAATAAGCAAAAATTATTCAAACAATTCTCTGAACAGCACTACAGTGACAGATGCCAAGAAACTTTTAACAGTGGAATGACTTTCCTTTTGATCACCTTTTGCTGTATTTGTGAAGTAAAACAATGAGCAAAACCAGGTTTAACACAATTCTCTCAGAATTAGTGATACACTTCTACTATCTTTCCTCTGGAAGAGTAATTACAGCTTGAGTAGTACCCTTTCAGGGTTTTTTAATTCATTATTTAAGAAGAAAAAAAAATGAGAGAAAAAGACTCCACAATCTTTCTCATCCATGCACTTCTGCTAGGGAATTTCTAGGTTTTGGATTCCTTCTTCCTCTTTTCCTATCCTGTTAATTTCTGAAGAGAGAGAGGTTCAAAGACAAGAATACATTGACAAGCAGAACAATGCATGACTCCACCTTAGTATTTCTATTCAGTCTATCATGGGTTTCTGGCCACAGTGTCTCAAATAGTTATCAAAAAATTCTTTTAACTTCTCAGTCAAACCTCAGTACATCTGGGTTAGCTTCCATCTTCCTTTGCTTTGCTGTCACAGAAACAAAGTGCCAGTTGCCAGCCTCTCTTTTTTCCAGGACAAGACCTCGTTTGTAGCTGAAAGAACTGAAAGAACAGTAAAAATCTGGTGATATTTGGCCCAACTGCTGTGTCCTGCTGACAGCCGGCACAAACAAGATGTTAGAGAGAAAAAAAAGGCAGGTTTCCACTGAGATGTCGAACACTCAGTTTTCTAAGCCTAACACTTGGCTGCATTAAGAGCCTTTGAGTTGTTACTGACCAGTGACCCTGGTGCACTGGCATCCTTGCAAGCACCATGGTTCCTAACCTGACGATCTTAAGTCCTAGTTCAGCAGTGTGAACAAAGGAAGCAATTAGGAATGATGAATAAAAGAAGCAAAAGGATGAAAATCAACAATTCTTAAGGCTACATACTCTGCTTTGATAGCACTGTGAATGTAACAATTCTTTCCAATATCCATTAATTGTTAGCATTGATTTGCAAGGGTTAAGACATTCATGCATTTCTATAGACCAGCATTTTGCTCTGCAGCAATTGTCTACACAGGAAACTTTGACAAGTTGAAAATATCCCCAAATCACATGGCAGCTGTGCCCGATGGGCAGAATCAGGGGTCATTCGTACTCTCCATGCTGTGCTTTCCTAACATCTCTTTGAGAAATTAATTACTCCTAGAACTTTAACTAATTCCTGAACAGGAAACCTATAAATATTAATGTTTTAGATTATTTTTTAATTTAATCTGAACTAGGTAAAACCTGACCTACACATATTGCTTTTCTTGTTTGTTCTAACTATCCCTATTTAGGGCACCAAGTCTAAAATCTGATAAAAATAAAACATGTACTTCTGTAACTATATTGAAACATTTTCCACTTCCTGCTTTTTGAGAATCATTATATTTTAAATACTTCTTGATCGGTCCATAAAAGCTCCTGGATTTGCTTAATGAGAGCTATCAGTGCAAAGTCACTGATTTAAAGTTTATTACTTCTATACCTTAATTTTTCAATAATTCTCTAATATTCAAATGAAAAGAAACAATTCTATGCCTCGACATTTTACTTTCTTCTATTATTGCAGCTTAGCAGCCTGTTGTACAAATCACATTTCAGTAAACTCCCCTGAAATTTCTACCAGAAAGTAGTTTTTACCAGACCTACTAACATAAATCTTTGCTTGTGACATTCACACAGGCAACTGGGAACATCAGAGTTCAAACACTTAATTCATGTTTACAGTAGCATGGCCCAGAGTCTTTTAGGTTCTGAGTGCCCCTTTTGATTTAGAATCGCCTGTTCCTCTTTAAATTCACCCTTTATTTTGCACTGTACCTAACATAATTTGAAAGCTCCCTCTGACTAACATCATTACTCTTTGTAGAGGAATGAGGAAGACTCTTTCTGTACAGGGGAAAACCTGTAACTACATGCAAACAGGATATAACACAGCAAACAACAATTTTGCTCCACAGAGTGCTCTAAAGTCGGCAGTCACCTTTCCAAATAAATACTGTTTTGTCAATGACCTCTTAAATGCTATTAAATCTCTCATGTCTGAACCTTTCCCCTTCAAATACAAAAGCACAAGAGCTACAGCATAAAAGAAAAAGAAAAGTCAGCAGAAATGGGGTATTTGATATGGGTTGCTGCAATTGGTCTATCTGGAGCTTTCCTGAAGTCCATGCAGAGCATGCAGTTTATTCTAGCAACAGTAGCTGACAGGGTGGTTTGCATTTGGGGCGCTTTCTCCTTTCAGTAGAGTTCTCTTTTGCAATTTGAATCATTACAGAATCTAGTTATGGGTTTAGCAAAAAGCATATTGCTTTAATAGAAGGAACTCTCCCGAAGAAACCTCATTCTAGCGTATCTATGCCTGAAGAAGCTAAATAACGTATTGGCAAGTGAAAAGGTGACAAGGCTGCACTGCTGGGGGCAAAGTCACCACTTCTGGCAAAAGTGACAAGCTCACCCATCCTACAAAACTTCCCTTGTTTTCATCCTGCTCACGTGACCCACTTCTAATGGAGTGGGACTGAAAAAGCCTGACAACTTCAGAACTTTCACTTAGGTACACTGTGTGCTCTTCAGGTTCAGCATGGTACATTGATTGGTTTGACTAGTTTGGATGATCTACTTACAGCCTCGTTGTTTCTTCTTCCAGCCTACGTCCATTTATAGACCATGGCATTTCAACCCTACCACAACAGAAAACGTCAAGAAAAGTTACCTTCTCCTTACATAGCAAATTTTAATGTTACTGGCATTCCATTTATTGCATGTATGCCAACACACCATGTATCAGGAAATGCAGTGACTCATGATCTTATGTGCCCCAAGATGTACTATACAAGTGACCACCATAAAATGCCAGCTAAATTCACAAGTAGAGCCAAATATGGAGGTTACACTCCATTATCCAAATAAGATAAAACAAAACAAAATAAAACTGATCTACAGATTCACATTTTATTGGTTGATTAACTACTGACAAAAACTTGCTTTTCCCATGATAACTGACAGGCTGTGGAGAAACCATCATAAGCACAAAGTACTTTCTACAGAGAAGAAACCTGCTGCTCCAGCAGTACAGGGACCTGTCAGCACATTTACTACCTAAATAACTTTTTTCAAAAACTAGTGGAATTTAGTAGGT
The DNA here is from genome assembly GCF_028554395.1 of Pezoporus wallicus. Classification (NCBI taxonomy): domain Eukaryota; kingdom Metazoa; phylum Chordata; class Aves; order Psittaciformes; family Psittacidae; genus Pezoporus; species Pezoporus wallicus. The sequence continues at coordinate 1,100,570 of NW_026642638.1, forward strand.
TTTTCAAAACTTAACATACATTCGAATTCATCTTTCAGTATGAAATGTCACTTTTTTTTTTTTAAGATATAAGTTAAAATTGGTACATTCTCTGCAGACATTCTATGGAGTTTCAGTATACAAGAGGACTACTCATTGTCATGATTTCTTTAACTCAAAGTTACAATTAACAAAAAGCTTCCTACAGAAAGACTTAACACACTGTTATTTGGGATATTTAATGTTGTAGAAATAAAGTTAACACCCTACTTAATACTGTATTATTTAATTACTATTATTGTTTGAAAAGGCACAAAAACAGTATCTCATGAAAACAAGACTGTGAAGTAACAGTGATTTTGCCACTGGAATATAAAACTGCCATTAAAAGATGTCTGAAAGTTCTCTAGAGCACAGTACTGCCACTGATAACTGGCACCCCAAAGGACAGTTTGGAGGACAAGCAATCACATAACATCTCAGATCAATTTGTCTACAGGTTTTTTCTTTGCAGTTTAACAGCTGCTGGGGAAACAAGCTGAAATAGATCATAAAATAATGCTTCCTAAAATAATGACAAATTGTGCTTTTGTCGTTCTTAAAGAGTATAATCCGCTACCAAACTGCAACAGAGGGAGCAAATCTGTCCTTTCGCTAAAGCCATACACACCGTCACATACACTCCACCTCACCCCTCTCCTAAAGAACAAGACCAGCAACAAAACTTTTGTTCCACAATTCATATGATTCTTTTTCATACACATTCCTCTCATGGCACTGTAAAGTGATCTCACCTTTCTCATTTAAATAACCATTTCATTGCTGTCATCAAACAAAAAGCCACAGGATAAAATGAATCCATTATATCTACTTTGTTAAACACAGTATTATCAGAGCAGAACCTCTTGAGAGCCAAGTGTCCATTTTTGGTTGATAAAGGAGGAAGTAATCTTCAGTCAAGTTAATCCTAAGGGAAGATAAGCAATTCTTCAACTCCAAGTGCCCTTTTCATTCACAGAACGAATGAACCAGAAGTACCTACCAGGCAGCTCCCCAGTTTTCGTATACTTGTCAGGACTCAGCAGCCATAGCTCCAATTCGCTTCCTTTTAAGGTTGCTCCATTTCTTTCTGATTCTATAACACATTTTCACAAATGACTGCTGTACAGGCAGATACAGCTAGCTTTCCTGCCATGACTTTGTTCCCTGGCTCACAAGTCTAAGGGACTTTGAAAATCACTGTCACAAACCCTCACCAAAGAAAGGTCAAGGACAATAACCTCGAGGTAGCTCTGGCAGGGGCAACATTATGAGCAGCCCCATTCTTTTTAACCCATATGAGTCTTGAAACATATGCAGAGCTTATGCATCAAGCTGAACAGAACAAAACGATCTGAAAACCTCATGAACCACCTCCAGCACTGGTTTACTAGAAGAAGGTAGGGATGAGTTGAAGGGCAGAGACCGCAGAAGTGTGCCCTTCTGCTTACCAGGCAGACGCACCACAGCTGCAGCACAGCCACAGAAAGCTGTGTACTCCTTATTAGAAAGACAACAGATGCATTTTTTTGTTCCTTTTTTTAATTACCCAGAAATAATTATTTATTTCTGAACCAGACAAGATTATTAATAGAGTGAGTATTAGGAACACAGAAGAGCTCTTAAGAAAGCAGTAATGCTCGGGTGGTACTAATGTTGCCTGGAAAGCAGTTGTTCCTGTCTAGACTGTAAGGCTCAGAAATATATTCATAGTTTTCATTAAAACATATGTTGTATCTTACAGAAAGGTATTCATTACATAATGCTTTTCATTGTGTGCAGCACCACATTGGGCTTTTGAACCTACATACTGCATTACCAAAAGTTATTTTTATGGCATTCAGACCTCCTTAGCCTTTAAACAAAGGCTTTTGTGGACAAAATATGAGAGCTTTCTTACACCAATCGACATAAATAACAATCAAAATAAGTCTTTTTGTTTCAAAACCAGAGGAATGGCTGAACAGACTACATATTCAAACTGCAATGGACTAAACAGAATCCAAAACTTTAAGAATACCAAGTTACATTATCACAACTAAGATTCCTTAAATACTGTGGAGGCAAGCAACCTGAAGGCAAGCCAGTATAAAGCCTCCATTACATCCACAACTTCGGTAAGCAAATTATTCTTCAGCAGGAACATCCTCACTTCACTGTTGGATTAAAAGAACATTCCTGAATCCATTTAAAAAGAAGTAATGCCTAAAATGGTTGGCAGAGAGATAGCATTCTGAAACTAGGCCATATGAATGTCACTTCATTGTTGTTACTGAAAGAAGGAAGATCAACTACAATAAAACCTTAGCTAGCACTGCAACAACATTATGCCAGCTAAGCATGCCCTCAACCAGACCCATGGAGCTTTGCTGCCTCTCTTTTATATACATGAGCACTCTCTAGAGATGGTTATTTTTATGTATATGGCAATGCATGCAAGTATACTGGATCCTCTTCTAATGGTCTTTAGCACACAAAATTCTGAAGTTATCGTATAAGCCATAAAGAGTAGCTTTTGCATATAAGAATTTTATGAAAACACAGGAAAGAAGTTTCTCACGTAATTTCTTAGCATGAATGTTTACTGAATTTCCAAGCACAGGCCCAACATAAAAATTGCGGAATTCTTTGCCTGCATATACTGCATCACTCAATTGGAAAACAGTTTAGGAAAAAAGCAACTGGCTCTCCCACTTCAGCTCAATTCACTGAGCCATCCATGCAAACCACACAGTACTTACACCCAGTGCAGGCTGAGTGGAGAGATCTGCTCCTGGCTGGTGTGCACAGTGGAAAGACTCAGAATGCAACTCTCACACTTAAGAGAGCAGGCACGCAGCGATGCTGTGATCACAGCAATTTTCACAAATGGAGTGACAGTCATGGGGAAAACAGAAGTGAGATAACCTCCAGCTATCTAATCAGTGTGCATGGAAAATTAGTTTGTCGGTAGATGATCCAAGTTCCACTTCCTGAAGAAGGAGTCGTGAAGATCTTCCTCCACTATGCTTACATAACAGAGGACAAAAAGGAGAAAATATAGCATCCTTGATAACCTCTCCTCAGACACCCTTTTTTATTACTACTCTCTATCTTATTACAACTGATAACTGCCTAATCTGGATTCTGCAATTCATCTCCACATCTACAGAGCAATTGCTTATCTAGTTGCAGACTGACTTTATTCTAACTGAATGTATTCTACATTTTACTTCCATTTGGAAACAATACACATTATTATAATCAACTTTAAGGATTTGTAATCATATTCATGAGACAACCTTAAATATTACTATAAAGTATCAGAAAAAACTTCTGGTTATCTTTATTTCAGTAAGAATGTTAATAACTATTACAGGGTATAATTTGGAACTCATACAAGTTAATCTGCAAGACATAAACTTAGCAAAGTGAAAAGCAAAACCTATAAGGATGTCTATTTTGAAATAATTGCTTTAACTTAGAAGTTGTAAGTCTAGAAGTTCCTAGTCCCAAACATGAATTACAGCAGTAAGTGCAAAAAAGCAAATCTCATGTCTGAATAAGCTATAAAGAGAAACTAAATACATGTATGCTCTCCTAGCACTGATTAATAACACACTGATTCATAACAAACTATAAAATACAAAACTTGCTACTAATTCCTTCAAACGAGAAAGACGAGTGAAACATACAATGCTGTATTGTGGTAAAAATCCCAGTGGAGTTACTTTGATGAAGTGCTTGATGAGTGGAAACTGTGCAACCCAGCACACCTCATGTGGCAATATATGAAGCACTAACTGGCAATATCAGATACCTCCTGCTTTTGGCTTTTTCAATTTTTACAAATACAAGAACATTAAGATACAGGAAATACTCTGCTGACATACAGTTACGTCATCTTTATCATCTCATGGTATGTTGTCATTAAGCTGCTGTGCTTACGGCAGCAGAGCCTGCTACACAGTGCACGGCAGCTCCCAGGATGAGACCCTGCATTGAGGCGTGCGTGAAGGGGTGATTTGAGGACAGACCGTTATCTTTATGGGGAGCAGCATCCTTGCCTCTGCTGGTTCAATCGAGACAAAAAGTCCTCCTAGAAATTCTAGATCCCAGCCATTTAGAAGGTCAAAGCAGGCACTTTCTGCAGGTATAATAACGGTTTGAGGCATAAAAATAATGCCCCCTGTAAAACACAGTCTGAGGACGACTAGTTTGCCTCAAAGGACCATCTGGAGCTTGGCAGAACTAAGCATCTAGTAACTCTGCAGAGACAAGCATCCTTGTCACCTCTCGATGACAGCGGAATGGTGCAAGGAACTTTACCAGACTGGAACAACTGCAGCCTGAGAAAATTAAGATATATCCATATATATAATCTTACATGACAAGCAGGAAGCAGAAAGCGCACGTTGCCCACCTCTCACACTATGCCAAGTTGCACCAGCACACGGGACCGCTAAATACCTGCCTTTAACGCGTAATTTTACACAGCAGCATACAAAAAGAATATACATGTACACGTATGCGTGAGTTTCTATATGCGCTGCGGCTGCGGGTGCCAGCGGCATACTTACAGCCGCTGCCGCTCCAGGACTTGAGCAGGGACTTGATGCTGATCTCGAAGAGGAGCGAGTCCTGCAGGCTGAGCATGGTGCCGGCGCTGCGGGCGGCAGCTCCCGGCACCCGCAAGACCAGCGTGCCGGCGCCGCGCGCGCGGCCGCCCGCTGACGCAGCGCCCGAGGGGCGGCACCCCGCCCCGCCCCGCCCGGCAGGCTCCGCCCCCCACCGCCCTTCAGCGGCGCTTCCCGCCCTCGGGACGGACGGGACGGACGGAGCCGTGGCTGGGCCGCACGGCGGCTTGCAACTAGAACGGACAAGGACTATAAAAGGCTACTCGCGCTTTACCGAGTTTTAAATAAACTGCCCAGCATTGCAGTGCACGGTGCCAAAAGCACAGTGAGCCTTACGCATTTAAGGATTGGCAACACAGAAGGAAAAGCAAAACCCTAGGTGAAGAACAGACACTCAGCAAGGGCCAGAGGGCCACAAGCTCTACCACCACGACCTGCAGACAACCTACCGGCAATTGGGCTGTGACACCCACAGGGATTAGCAGTTTGGGGGTTTTCTTAGTATCTTTTAAACAACACAATTTCGCTGTTACTGATGGTTTACTCCATTAACCATCTTCTCAGAGGCGACAACGGAAGGTATTTTAGGGTTGACGGTTCCGGGTTCTCACAGTGCAATCCAACACCACCCTTGGACCTGGCTCAGACCCTAACCACTCTTCCAGGACAAAGCAGGATATCACATCAATAGCCTCTCCCGAATTTAGAACAGAATAGAATAGAATAGAACAGAACAGAACAGTTAAGGTTAGAAAGGACCTTAAGATCATCTAGTTCCAAGCCCCCTGCCATAGACAGGGACACCTCACACTAAACCATACCACCCAAGGCTTTGTCCAACGTGGTCTTGAACACTGCCAGGGATGGAGCATTCACAGCTTCTTTGGGCAACCCATTCCAGTGCCTCACCACCCTTAAAGAATTTCCTCCTTATATCCAATCTAAACTTCCCCTGTTTAAGTTTTAACCTGTTACCCCTTGTCCTATCACTACAGTCCCTAATGAAAAGTCCCTCCCCAGCATCCCTATAGCCCCCCTTCAGATACTGGAAGGCTGCTGTAAAGTCTCCACACAGCCTTCTCTTCTCCAGGCTGAACAGCCCCAACTTTCTCAGCCTATCTTCATACAGGAGGTGCTCCAGTCCCCTGATCATCCTCATGGCCCTCCTCTGGACTTGTTCCAACAGTTCCATGTCCTTTTTACGTTGAGGACACCAGAACTGCACACAATACTCCAGATGAGGTCTCACAAGAGCAGAGTAGAGGGGCAGGATCACCTCCTTCAACCTGCTGGTCACGCTCCTTTTGATGCAGCCCAGGATACGGTTGGCTTTCTGGGCTGCGAGCACACACTGAAACCGGTTCACGTTCATTTTCTCATCAGCCAACACCCCCAAGTCCTTCTCTTCAGGACTGCTCTGAATCTCTTCTCTGCCCAACCTGTAGCTGTGCCTGGGATTGCCCCGACCCAGGTGTAGGACCTTGCACTTGGCTTGGTTCTACATGTGGACAGGAAGAAGTGATACAGAGAAAACAATGCTTGTGTCCAGAGCTGGCATGCAACTACACATGTAACATCACCCTTGGGTCAAATGCCGAAAACTGATAGAACTGGATACAGAGATGACTCTGACTGCTAACTGTAGCTTAATTAGGCTTATCTAAAGCATATCTTGACCCACACCATACAGATTAACTAAAAATTTAATTATACTGGCCCCAGGTACACTGATTGACTTAGAGCAGATTTAGTCAATATAAAAAAAAATAAAAACCACCCTACAGTTTGAAAACTGCTCCCCAACCTTGTCTTTAGAGTCACCCAGTCATGAGGACGAAATCATATCTGTACCCTCAGATGAACTATAATTGCCTGAATTTATTGAAAAGATTAAGAATGGTGTACATCAAATACAGTTAAGGTTTGTGGGTTTTGTTTTATTTTGTTGGGGTTTTGGTGTGGTTTTTGGTTACTTGGGATCTTTAGGGTGGTGGTGTTTTGTTTGGTGGGGCTTTTGTGTGGGTTTGTTTTGTTTACTCTATACACCCTCCCTCCCCAAACGACAAAATAATTATCACTAAAAGGGAATTAGTGATAGATCAGTCAATGTCCAACAAAGCAGTTCTACATGACAGGTCTAACACACCAGCAGAAGGAAACTGGAGAAAGAGCAAAAGAGTGCCAACTGCACTAGCCCATTCAGTCATGAAGATGGCTGCTGTCTGACAGCCATTCAGGAGGTGAATAGTTTTATTAAGAGACTGGGGCGATCACTCAGATTTCAGAGATTAAAAATAACCCAAATTTCCCCATGCAAAAAACGATTTTCTATAATAAACTATTTAATTGCTGCCTCTCTATCAGATAGAGTACAGAATGCACATCCACACGGAGTAACTCGTTGGGACATTGTATCAAGCCTGTCCCGTCATAAGCCTGTTTCAGGTAACACTGGTTATGTAGTACCTCCAGTTACATCATACTCCTTTTTCATCACTTCTTTTATGAATACATTCAAAGGTACGCTTCAAGCATTCCTTCTTCCTCTTACCAAGTAGATACAGAGGTGGTATTTTGTTATGAGAAGGATATAAAGGTCAGATTTTGGAACTGGCTGATGAATTTCACCACTAATTTGAAAGACTGTATTAATTATGGCTGGTCTCTGACTGCCTTTAACAGTGGGCTACAGAGAGCTCTTCAAAGGAATCCTTGTTAACAGCATGCATTCCAAAATCATGAGCCAACTCTCCCAGCACCTCAAAAATAATGACTTTCTAAAATACACTTTGGGTTCTTTGTAGTTGCCCTCTTCCCCCCCCCCCCCCCCAGCTTTTATTCTTTAAGTTATTAGCACCAGAAACTTATTACAAAACAATCATCCCAGAAACCCCAGGAGATACAGTAAATGAACCCTACAGAAACATTAATCTCAATGTTTCACCTTCTAGAGTTCTGTTAAGAAGACTTTCAAACAGAAGAGCTGCCAGTATTTCCATAAAGCTGTTTCAAAAGTTAATGAATGTTAGGAAATTTTTAAAAATTTGCATTTATTTATGATATTGATGTGTTTGGCCAAGCAACTTACATAGCTTTCTGCCACAGCATCTGAGACTGTGTTGCGCTATTATTTATTCATAATACCAATTACTGATCACTGTAGACAGGGCTTCCTCAAGGATACCAGCAATTAATTTTAAATACAGTTAGCTCAACAAAAAATATTAGCCCATTAAGAACTTCCAGGATGTTAAGGATAGTTTGAGAAATGTACGTACCAAGAGCATAAGCTTTTTTCTTCCAAAAATTTAAGTAACGAGGACTACAAATACTTAATATTAGAACAAAAGTATTTTGAAAATAAAAATTTTCAATACTATATGAACACACGTGTGTTTTCATACATATATGCGCATAGAGTAAGTTTTATTCAATTGACATCATTAGTTTACAAGATTTAAGAACGGCACATACCAAATACTTTTACTGCCCCTCCACTCAAGAAAACAAAAGCAAGACCATTTAACAAGAGGTGTAATGGATCTGTCAGTATCTTAGCATTATTATACAACCATCACTGTCATAAGCATTATCTTATTATACAACTGTGCTCAAGCCTTCTAACACTTCTTGGTAACCCAATTTACAGGCTTTTATAATCAGAGATGTATAGATGACAACTACTGCAATTTCAGACTTCTGTAGTTTTGTTTTGCCTTTGAATTGAGTTAATGAAATAACCTACCAGATACTAGAACAAACAGAAGATCTCAGGATAAACCAAAGTTTAAAATGTAACTTTTTCAAAGTGAGCATAGTAGAAGCAGGAAAGAAATAAAACAGATCATAAGCCTCTGGATCTTGCCAAGTGGAGACAAGGATAATTCACTGAGAAGAGCCCAATAAAACTCACTGTGTAGAGTTATAAGAGATCATAATCATGTATTTCTAAAACTGTAAAAACCAAAAAATGTACTCATTTACAGCATGGATTCTTTTCCAGTTCTCACTTCCAGAGAGCAAAATGAAATAGACTTCTGGAAAGTACACTTTGTTTAAAAGTGGGAGCAACAAGTATGCCCACTGTGAGACAGTCTAAAAATACCTATCTCTTTGGAGTACTTACACAGGAAATCTTCCGTAAGATTATTATTTTACTACCTAGAGAAAAGGTTGCATTTAAGTGTAAGGCAATTGCTTTGATCTGGAGCTGGTTTATGTAAGAAAATCAAAACACACCTCTCAAGCTGAGGATTTGCACATACTTATATTACTAGGCTGGACATTACAGAATTCTAATGAATATATAGTTTATATACTGATCCCTGTATCTGCATACCTTTTGATACTGGACCAGTTATAAATTTCACTTTTAAAGGAAGCAGACTACCATAATGCCTACGGCTTTGATACTTTCTCAAAGACTCTAGGTGAGGTATGCATGAATGAGCACAATGGTATCAGTAAGCTCTTTAAAGAGCATGACAAGAATAGGACTGTAGGTGTAGTAAAGCATAAGTGCTCAATCTGCAGGTGCAAGCTGTTTGCTCTCTACTAAAATGATTAATGCAAGTGTCCAGTCCACACCATGCTTTTTGCTCAGATATGAAAACCTTTTAGAAAAGGGGATGGCCACAAGCAAATTGCTTGAGCCGCTTCAGCAATGCTAAGTCTGCAAGCTTGAGGCTGCGAACAGACCCATACATTAAGAGATTCATCTGCAGCAAGCCCAGCTGGCTCTGGGAAGCATTACACCATCATTCATGGTACTGCTCACCCATGGCATGCTTGACCTATACAAGCAATGTCAATTCAGCACTTCAAGAACACATATCCTGTAGATGTAATATTCAGTACACGTACAGTAAGCCCAGTCACACAAGAGGTAAGGTTTGCCCTGGGTGCTACAAGCAGCTACAGGTCCCAAGCAATCTAGGAGACCAGACACTATCATGCTGCAGATAACAGAGATAACAGAAGTTTTCTTTAGTTCTAAAATTTGGAACTTAATAAAAACTCTTCCAAAATGATCACTATATTTACTAGGATCAATACATTTACTACAAGTGTGTATGCAAAGGCTGCTTGCACAGCTTTTCTTTAACGAAAGTATCATCAGACCATTTTCTTGGAGCTACCCAGAAACATCACTGGCAACCATTTTGAACAATACACATCAAGTAAGTGCAGTGCACAACTGCATAACTGCCAGAGCTCTGGCCTCTGCCAAAGACCAGTATGTGAGACCAAAAAAAGACACTTCAGTATGGTTCACACAGTGTTGTTTCAGCTTCACCTCTACAGGCTGAAAAGGTAGGGGGATTTTCATGACTGAAGATATTGCTGAGTAAGCTACCTCAGAAGAAAGAGCAATATTTAACTTTCTAAAGTTTGCGTTTAAATGACAAAGGAATAGCATTTTATATGTCATTTATTTACGTTTCACAGGGAACATGACATTTTTAGGCTATCCACCACCCTCCACACACACACACACCATTTAAAGTGTTGTTCCCTAGTTCTACAACAGGTTTGTTTATTCCCTAGGAGTACATTCATATCACACTACCTCCCTCCCCCAGCCCCTAATGCACTTTTTGCTCTCTTCTACTGGGTTGGCTGAGAGAATATAATCTGTCTACTTATCCCTCTACAAAATACTTTGCATTAATAATTCCAACATAAATATTTCATTTAAAAAACATAGCTAAAGGCATTCTTTTAAGTTATGTAAAAACATGCAATCACTGTTGCTTCCAAAAGTTTCTTGAGGTTTTCAATCTTACTACATTCCTCTTCAGGATGATACAGACTGACAGAAAATGCATTCAGGCAAAGAACTTCAAACAGTATTTCCCATTTAATGTGAATTGTAACTGTGAGTTTTCCAACCAGTTCCAGAAGGACACTGAAGATGTACAGCTTTCCTGCAGAGCCTCTGAGTAAGATCAAAGAGGATACTGTTAATATGTAAGTTTTCAGTTAACATTATCTTTATTGAGTAGTAATCCTACCTTTAGAAATAAAAAGGCAAATGAAACATGAAATAAAAACCACACCCACAACTTTAAATCAATAATAATTAAATCCTGTAAAAAATCAGCTTTCAAGGTAGTTTAACAAGGACCTGTAAGGATTTAGACTAAAGGGATGTCAATCCAGTCCTTCCTGAAAATCTGGCTTTCCAGACCAACAAATATCATAAGATTACAAGGAAACAAATCAATAATAAAAAGGTGAAACATTTCAAACACCCCGGAAGGCAGTGAGATATTTAATGAACCTCTCTCCAAGAGGAAATGAGACAGGTAAAGTGATAAACCTAGAGCTGTTACTGTATTGCATGAGCCTGACAAATCCAAGTCTCAATTTTCACAGGCATCCCCATAGTTAAAATTCTGGAGAATTCAGCGATTTACTCCCTCTCAGATGCTCAATTTCAGCCTTTCAAATAAACCTTAAAGGCATGACACCTGATTAGTATGGTTCTGCCTGTGTTGGACAACCTGAAACAACTGCCCAAAGATCTATCTGCCCAATTCTGTACTGTGTCAGCACTGAACACCAACACCCCAGTTTTCACCAACCTTTTAAACAGAACCCAGAAACAGTTATGGAGCAACACAGAAAATCCCTGCTTAGTTGCTGGGCGTTTAAATGGATAGACTAGGGAAAGGCTTAACTCTATTACCCTACAAGGCCTTAGGACAATCGCTAGGAATCAGTTACGTTTCTATTTTTGTTGCTCCTCCCAAGTTGCTGGATGACTGCGCCACTTTTATGGGAAACATCGTATTTGCACTATGTGAAGATAGCTACTCTATCCCTATAGAAAGGTGGAGTTGTTTTGTTTGTTGTTTTGTTGTTTTTTTTTTTTTTTGGGGGGGGGGGAACATCACACCAACCAAAAGCAACAAGAGTTTAGGATTCATCCAGGAAAACTTGAAAAGTTAAAGTGGATTACCTATACGGGTAAACTCAGCACAGAAATCCTAAGTCGGTTAAGCCTCATGAGTGCAACAGTACTTGGGTAGAAAATGTTCTCGGCTGCAGACTCCCACTAGACTCGCGCAGCAGCTGAAGGTACCCATGTAATTGTTTTACCCTGCATCAGAAGATAAATTGCTGCCTTCTTCCCTCCAACATAAGCAAAGTTGCGCATTTGCTCCTGAGCCACTGCCATGGGCGGCCTGCAGCCCATGCGTGTTTATACGTTAAAGCACTTTACAGCCCCACATAATGCAGATGTAGGTCTGGTTCAGCCACTTCTGCCAATAGGAGGCAAAGGGATGGAGGACTGCACAGTTACAAGTGGGAACTACTTACGGTAGCTAAACCTCACAAGCACAAGCCTACCAACTAACTCCACCATAGGTTAAATCCCTATGTAGGTAGCAGTTTTACAAGCTCTGCGCACACAGTAGAAGGACTCTGAAAGCTGTAGTTACAGGCATGAGAAGGTAAATAAGCAGGGGCAAGGCATGAACAAGCAATTTTCCCTTGAGCTTTCAACTCCTGAAATTGCCGTTTGCAATGCTTCTGTTATACAGGGCAGGAACATAAGGAGCTCCATCACCCGATATCATAAGTAAAATAATTACATTTAAATGGCATTCTTCAGAGTTGAACTGAATCGGCCTATTTTTTCACTCCAAAGACAACAAATGTTTACAGTGTGTTTTAATGCTCTAATTGCCAAGATTTAAACAATTAAGTGCTTTTAATTCTGAGTTTTATAACTTTCACATCTCTGTGAAACAACAGATAACTCTTGCAGGAATCTGAAAGCGAAGTACAGAATAGAAATGCTTTTCAGATTTAAAAAATGTAATACATACACATTGATTTGCAAAGTCAGAATTAATTTCCAAGTATCACTTCTGAACCTTTACCTTTGTTAAGGGTGCTGTTACATTGAAAAACAGCAAGAAAAAAAATATAAAAGTTGGGAAGAGAGAAAACAAGTGGTAACAAACCCAAAGGCAACAGTCAGATACAAAACACCTAAAACACACTTAAACTGGACAAGGCCACAACTGTCTGGAATTTTTGCAAGCAGTCCACAGCACAAATTTCCCTCAAGCACCTCAGCTGGTGAGCTGCAAAACAGCCTCTGCCAGCATCTCACTTGTGCCAGCACTTGGAGACCACCCAGCAGCTACAGAATTCACCGCTTCACCTGCAAGGCTGCACACAATGCTCCATCCAGATCACATGGAAAGGGCTAGCAGCGCTCCACTGCAACCCATAGAGAAAAGTGAAGAACCAAAACCAGGTGGAAGAAGAACGTTCAGGTAAAATGGAGAATATGCTTAGGTTTTTTCTGTTCATGGAACTGGCTGCTCTCTGTCAGTTCTAACTTGACAGAGAACTAACATACTGTTCATTTCTCTCAGTAATTCACATGAATATGTTAACTTTCCAAGCGTACAATCTACCTACAAATGTATATGGTATAAATTTAATCAACTTCTGGGCAAGTTAAACTACTCGGTTCTACATTGCTTCTTCCATGAAATAAGACTTTACAGAAACCTCAACCAAAACAATAAAGGAAAAAGACTTTAATTCTAGCCAATAGAAAACAATATACTGGAGAAAATAAGTTTTTTATACAAGTTATGAGCTGCTTTTATATGCTTTACTTCCCAATTTTCCTGCTTTCAAGTTAAACAGTATTTTGAAACTAAAACCAATCTTCCTTCAGACAATCACCTTCTCAAAGAAGTAACTTAGACAAGGATCACCCCAAGTGCATCTTTAGAGATGCCAAGAGACACCAGAGAGTTTTGGATCAGTGTCTAATATAACACTGCAGCAGCATCCTGATGCTGAAGTATCTAAAGCTCATATTGCCATACTGGTCTTAACAATGAGCAATGAAAGTCTCCAAAGCAATCAGGGTCTTGCTAGTGACAAGTGCTTGTCACTAAAGACCTCACTGGTATTAATGACCTAAAGAATTACTTTTATGTGGTATCTATATATAAAGCGTATCATACAGATTATAGAGAGGGCACACCAAGTGTTGAATATCCAAAGCATCTCATGAAAAACTGCTGCAGGCAGGTACCTTTAGAATATGCCATTGCTAAAGCAATGAGGCTTTCTAGAAGTTTCACCTGTCTCTTCAAATCAGTAGTGCATTTGGATTTCTCTTTCCTTTACTAATAAACACAAACACCAAAAACCTTCAAGCACAAGATGAGAACCCTCTTGTCTGGGAAGGTCTCTGCTTGCAGGGACTTTGTAGAACTTGGCTGGAGAGCAAGAAGATGAATGTCAAATAAAACAGCCAAAGCCGTAAATGCTACTCCCCAAATGACAGGTATTCTTTAACAGCACTTAACTAAGTGAGAAAATGTATTACCAGCTGAAGAAGGCACTTGTGGTACTTCCTTACCTGAAGGTCAACTAAAAGCCATTCAGAAAATGAAGAGGCTTTCCAAAGGAGCCCTTAATTAAGATGAGATAGTTGAAATTATTTTCCCTCAGTTTGGATCCATGAAATACCTTTTCAGAAGGAACACATATAAAGCTAGCACTCATAGGGTAAGAATCATTCCACTATTAAAGAGTTTAAAACAAAAGAAACTAGGAACATGGAAGCCTACAAATCAAGACATAAACCAGCTAACAAGTGCAGCCAACAGAAACTGCCAACAGCCATTCAAAGTATCACAAATTACTGAAAAATGTCATGTCGCATCTGCCTCTTCCATTTACAATTCACATTTTCATCAGAAACAGAAAAAAAAAAATATCCCTAGAGGACATAAAGACCAGTTTGATGTCCTATAAATTGAAACTTTCACAATTGAAACATGAATTTTTTTTCCTTTTCAACTGAAGAATGAAGAACTGTTAAAACATTCAAATTATAATCTTTCTGTAACTTAAATCTGAATTGCTGATGGCATCTTTATATGTAACTGCTGATTTAATCCAGCTGGTAACTACTATATTGACCATACAAATACTTTCTTGATCATCAGCGGGGTGTTATTTTGGATTTTTTAGACCAGCGATTGATTTGAATGTTTTTAAAAGGATAACAGTTTCTTACTTAAAGGAAAATGGCTCCTTACAAATGTGCTGAGATTTCAATTTTATCTGTTGTCCAGCCTATTACAGGCTGTACCTTGGATCGCTGACAGACATTACAGAAGCAGACAGCAGTGCCACAGGTATGCTTTAAAATCCGTTCTACATGCAAGAGATCTACAGTATGAATCAAAAAGGAACAGCATGCTAAACCCTTCTCTCCCCCTCAAAATGTTGCTTTCAAAACATGTGAACAACTCTAGACACAGAGAATTTACAATACTTTTATGTTTTTGTCTTACCAGTATATCAGAGACAGAATGGTTTTACAGTAGCATATTTTGCAATGAGTTTCTCTAAATCTTGTTGACTTCAGCATTTCACAGCTCCCCTTAATCAGCTATTGCAGAATCTTCTGAAGATTCACTTGGTTTTCTCTGCTAGATTTTCTCACATTTTCCCCATACCATCACTTCTCTCCCCCTCTCTTTCAAGTCTAAAGCTTTATTTCGTGCCTCTCCCAGCTATCCTAAAGTAACCTTGTGTTGGTAAGATTGAGATATCTACCTACAATCCCCTAAGTTTTGACTGCATTATCTTAAAGAAGTAGCCTAAAGATAATGTTTTAAAGAATATTTGCATGTAAATATTGTCCAATTTCACCTGTAATATTCCCCCCCCTTAATGAACAGATGTTCTTATTACTTCTGACTTTTCAGTTTATGATCTGCAAGACAGAAAGACAAATAAAACAGAAAAAAAAAGCAAACACGAGGATTACTGACATCCAGAAGATGCATTAAAAAAAAAAAAAACTGAAAAATGTGATGCAGAGCTTATCTTATCTATTAAGTGGACAATAAAATTTAAAAAAATGTAAGCTTTGCTCACCACATTTCAAAAAACAAATGTATTACCTCCTCACGAAATCCATACTGCAGAGTAGCCACCAAGTTTGAAGAAAAAGCCCTTCTACATGTACCTTTGAGTTGTGCTGTCATCCACCTTGAATGAAAAGCTAAGTTATAATTACTACGTCACCTTTGGGATGAGGTAAAGGTAAGTTTGGGGGGAAAAAAAAACCCCAAACAGCAAAATCCACAAACACTGTAGGAAAAGAGTATATTCATTGTAAATTCCTGCATGTTTATTCTTCAGATGAAACCTTGAGACAAGTACAGTAAAAGCATAAAAGGCATACAGCCAAGTACACAACAGGATAAAAAAATTCAGAACTCAAAAATATAGTGCCAAAAAATGTTTGAGATATCTCCTAGAACTAAGTCATACCATTTTCTTTTTAACGAGTATATATAACTATTGTCAATTTTCCATATTAAAGGTAAATTGAACAAGTCAGAGGCAAACTCCCTTTGCACTTTGGATTACTTTTAAAGAGACTTGCTGGACATTATTTCAGTTCATTATTGACTGATCTTAAGCAAATGCCTTACTTAAACATTTACCCAATGGTCACTGTATCTGCTTGTAAGCAACAATAATAAAACATATCATCACTGCACTCAGAATAAAACTCCGGAGAGACGCTTGAGTTTCCATTTAAAACATTCAAGAGTTTGTTTTCCACAAATCAATATATTTAAAACAGAGGGTATCCAGAAGGTGACTGCTAGTTTTAGTGATAATAAGACATGTTCATATTGCTGCCCCTACTACTGACCAAAAAAGCCCTCCCAGTGAGTTGATTCCCCTTCCCAATTCTTAATAATACAATAAAGATATTAGACCATTTTCTGCTGGCTTCATGAAATGAATCAGCTAGGGGAAAGGCTACACTAGTGCCTGACAGGAGATGGCGAAGTGTTACACACCTGGGAGCAAGACTGCCCGTTTCACCAGCAGCAAACTGTTAGATCAGCCTGATCTGCTTGTAAAACTGAGCTCAAAAACCTAAACAAAATCCCCCTTCCCTACCTTCTATTGCAAAGAGAAGTCAAGGGGAGGTTCCAGAGGCCCTTAGGAAAGGTTCTTTATTGCTTCTTATGGAAAATATACACAGAACGATTTCCTGGAGCATTACTCAAGCAAAACAATACTATCTGATGTGATAAGAAAACAGCAGAGAGGGTTAGAAATTTCTGTAAACAGTATTCTGGATCCCAAACAGTGTTATGGAGCAGTCTCTGAACATAAGCAAGAAGCAAACAGAGACTGGGGCAGGGGTGAAGCCACAGTGCCTAGTTGCCCACTGACCCCTTCAGTCTCTTCTAACAGAAACTGAGAACTCAGGTACAGAACTGACTTTTATCCCAGACAGACACTGGGACCCCATGTCACCCTCTGCTATAAAGGCTGGTCAGAGGTGTAAAACGGGAGCAGAATGTGCCCTGCGGAGCTGCTGGTATCACAGGGACCCAAGTGCTTATAGGCAGCTTATGTGACCCAGTTCCTGCAATTACAGCACTGTTACCCATTTCTTTACCATCAAAGAACACATTTCTGTCAGCTTAATTCTGCTCCCCTAGCAGAGGCACTTGAAGAGAACCAAGTTTAATGTTTGCAAAAGGAGACATTTTCCATATGCAGAAATAACACGGGTACCATGAGCACTGGGAATATTCACATCACCGATAAATTTAACATCTCTTGCGCAGCTATTGCAGACCTGACTTACAGAGTTGGCCATCAGGAGTGTTCCACAGTGTTAACTACCTTGCCGTATGACACAGAACTGCAACAGAAGGGCATATTTCACCCACCACAGGTACAGCTGTTGCTTGCCAGTTTGCACAAAGCAGGCACAGCACTCCCCTTCCTTAACACTACAAACAGCAGAAGGGACAATATCAAACAGCTTATAGATGTGTCCGTACATGTACACGTTTGTGGATTTTGGTACATGAAAATACTTTCCCTGGATCTTCCAAGCTCATCTTTCTATGTTTGATTTGGATTGTAGCTTTCTTGAGACAGAAGATTTAAAACTGAGACCATGTCAACTCTTAATCACTACAGCAAATTTTAAAATTGCTTGCTCTTTTCCTAACATCTATTAATTGTTGTAATACATAAAATCATATGCAAACACTTCAGCATGTGAGGTGCTTGGGGTTTTTTTCCAGAGTTCTAATATTCTTATATTAAATTTCTAAAATACACTTGGAACCATCCTGACAGAAACTACTTATTTTAAAAGATGTGTCACAGAGCATACACTTCAATGGTCTTGGTTTTGGCTATAAAACAATTAACATTTTAAAAGGCAATACCAATAAACCTTTTAATCCTAGAAAAAAATTCATCACTTGAATTCCACACATCATATTTAGGTCAGATACATGCAAACCCCAAGTAGTATTATCAAAATAATACTTTCATGCTTTGGATGCCAGAAATAGGGGGGGGTTTACTTGGTCTGAGACCTTGTAACCTTTTATACTTTAAAATAGTTGTCCTACTCTGTATTTCAACTAAATTCTCAGTAACACAAAAATGTTCCTGAACAGCAACAATAAGGAACAGAAAGGGAGACGGGGAAAAAAGAAATACAACAAAACCTCCCACTTTCACATATAACTACAAGGACAAATCACCTCAACTTTGAGAACCTACTGAGTTCCTGAACAGCTTCATTATATCAAGTTTGGTGGTGCATTAACACCACATCTGCTGACATTAAACAGGTAAATGTTTACTCACATCCCCCCTACCACCTCACCCCCCCCCCCCCCCCCCCAGATCATTCTATCGTTTTATTACCTGTTTTGCTTGCACCTGACTTCTACAGCATACCCAGCTGGTAAACACAACAGTCCTTTTGCTCTATTCCAGCCGAGCAGTTCATTCCATTACCAAGATACAAAAATAGAAATAAGCAGATAATTTAAAGAGGATTCAGTTACTAACTGCTATTGTAAAAGCATGATCCCAGAGCAGACGATAAGTCTGCATTTCGCAAATGACGACATCACACTATTAAGTGATACTGGTCAGGCACTACCCATTTCCACAAAATCACTCCTAATAATCACCACTTGGCAAATATTTAATGAGCAAGAAAGGAGAATTCATTTTCAAGAGTAGGACTGGTGTATTCTATATTTATTATCCTCATTTGCTCAAACTGTCGAGAAAACACTGAACAAGGTTAGATGAAGGCATCTGTTGTCTACAAGCTTCAGCCTATGGTTTTCTTTTAACCTGGCACAAAGACAATTCTATTCTGAAATTACAACATTTTAAAGAAAATAATATTTTAAAAAGCAAGAGCTATAAAGAAACCATAACATAGCACAAAAGCAGAATGGAGTATAAGATATGGTTATGGAGACATTTAGGCTGTGCACACCACAGTGACATCAACTATGAAATTCAGGGCTCTACACCATTCAAAGTTAAATGAGGACATGAACCTGACTAAAAGAACATCACCCTGTCAGACACTGCAAGCTTCTGGTCAGAGTTTTCAAGCATGCAGGCAGTTAACAGTCTTAACAGACTACACTCTGTAAAGTCTTCAGTAGTGCACTGGATTACAACAGTAACTTGTTCTAATTCATTACACACAGGACAACTTGCTTAACAAAACAGAACTGTCCCTGCCTTCCACAGCTGCCAATGTTACTCAAGCTAATGCATTAAAGTAAGTGGTTTACATTACAGTCAGAAAGGCCAAGAGAAGTCTTTTCCAGGGAAACCCCTTTCTCCCATCACAAACATAATTCCCTGTTTTAAGCTCCAAGTCCACCACCCAACCAGATGGACATCACCATCTCCCATCTTTGCAGTTAAGACACATAAGGAAGTAAATTTCTTCAAGGCCACGCTAATTCCTGAAAACAGCCACCACAGAGCAAAGGGTAAAAACTGTGCATCTGATAACCATCAGGTTCCAAGACCATAAAGGCTCAAGACCATACTATTTTAGCTGAAGGCGAAGGAAGAAAAAAACACAAGTAAAACTGGATTTTTTCCACTGCCACCCAGTTGAAATACCTGAAAAACAAACATAACTCAACTCTACTTCTCTTTATCAGAAAAACATACTGTAATATTTAGACCATAACAGGTAGTAAATATATATCTGCATCTTCATACAAGCATGCTCATCCATGTTCTTAAGTTAAAAATTCCCTATATGATGTCCATATTTTTACTTGACTTCTTTAACTTGCATATCGTGTTTATAAAACCCCCTGCAATCTTCAAAGCACTAAAAAAGGAAAACATAAACATCTTTGAAATGAAAAAACTCTGCAAGGAGAGACTTTGAAAACTCAGAGGATTTAAATCAGGGAGAGAAAAGATGGCACAGAGCTTGAACCCTGCACTTCAGTCAGAGCTCTGTGCAGCACAAGTCTGTCTAGGCAACTCTTAGCACCTAATCATAGCTACAATTTAAATACTTACAGGGATACTTATCCCCAAAAGGGAGGGGGGTGAGGGAGAAGTCAAGCACACTAGAAATCCTGTAAAATTGCTTTCAAATAGGTCACTAAGACATGATAGTGTGCCAGTGACAACACAGCTCTAAAACTTAAGGCACTATTATTGTAGCGACTCTGATAAAAAGGCCTTTTATAACCAAATTTGTCAATTTAAGAAAAAGCTTAGTAATTGCTTTTACCAGGTGGATAACACGGATACATACTGTAACCGGGATGTAAAACATGTGTCTCCTCATCTTCATCTATTGTCTGCCCTAATGCAAACAGCCTGACACGTCTCATCTTCAGTAGCCTTGGGGAGGTTTCACGGGCAGGACTCCCAACATCCAGATCTACCTCTCCAGAAGCAACAGTGGGAACGATTTTTTTCAGGAACTCCATTTTCACATGCCTCTGCGCTCTCTGCTCTCACTGAATCCCGCAGTTTAGCTCCCGTTACGGAGCGTGGCTCCCACATCAACTTCCTTGAGCACAGAGGTAGACTTCTCCTAGTGATGTCACATTGAACCTGGGTGGTGCCAGCACCAGCACGTCAGCTGCCAGCTGCTCCAAGGCAGATTTTAAAGGCGTCTAACTGTACGGGCTGATAAGAAAACCAAATAACAACAAGCCCATATATTAACTAATAGACGCTAAACTCTGTGCTCTCAGAAGAGCCGTATTTAGCACTGCGACCATTTTGAGCACTACTAAAATGCACGGTGTATTTCCAAATTCCTATCTGACAGAGCTCAATAGCTCTTAATTTTCATTAAGTGCAGAGAGTGTTCATCTGCATTTGAAAGATAGCACTTATCATTCAGAAAGTCTATGCACCAGCTTTATAAACAGTGTCTAACAGCACCACAATTTAAAACATTTGCATTTCATATGGGTTTAACTACTAGCTATGAAGATACTAACATTTATTAAGTTATGTTCTGCACAAACTCTGGTGATATATATACTACTTAAAATACTCAAACCACCGTCCAGAAAACACCAAGTACAGAAATAACCTGCTTCATTTTGTCCAAATGTCCACTTTATCCCTAGGGCTACTTCTCCATATGGCGCCTGGTTTGTTTTCATTTGGGTGAAGTTTAAATGTTGTTCTATATTTAGCTTAAAGAAACCATTATTAAAGACATCCTGAATTTGGAGCAGAAAGCTCAAGGGGGGGGGGGGGGGAAGACTACAGAAGACTAGACTATAGAATAGTATTCCTTACCTTAATGCTTCCCACTTTTGGAAATAGGTAAATAGGTATCGTTGTATGATCAAAAGTTTTATGTTACTTACTAGACTCAGAGTGTAGATCCACAGACACAATACTGGGTGATATTCCCACCTTGTCAGCCATCAAAGACTATACACGCAAAGATCAACTAATACTCACTCTGAACATCTAAGTAGCAGTCTGCATGCTTCTGCTGCTTTTATGAAAGCAGCTCAGTGTCCTAGACACTTCTGAATGCATTCAACACAGTTATCAAACCTGGTACAAGTTCCTTAAAGTTGCCGCCTAAGACATTTTTCAAGTTCTATACAGTTGAAAACATGGTAATTTTTGTATTCAAATCTGCATTAAAATCCCCAAATACCGAAGTTAGCCTGTATTTCCCTTGTAAATGAATACCAAATTCTGACCTCATCATACAAGACACATTTTTAGAATATAATTTCCTGCAGTGGAAGATCTGGGAGGCAAACAAAAAAAAGCCCCTATAATGATTTCAATCATAGTATTTTTTCCAGCAGTACAAAAAGTTGCACAAAATACATTTTCAGAAAAGCACTGCATGTGTTTTCAGAACAAACAGTAGGATACCACAAAGGTAATTTGAGCTTATAAAAGATCCTGAGTCATTACAAGCTCAAGCTATCATTTATTCATAACTGCATTATTTTCTATAGGCTTTTTTTTTTTTTTGCCTTTGAAATCTTGCCACAACCCTACTTTGCAGTTTCTAACATCTGGGAACCAAACAGAAATTCAGACACTTCTGAGAGACTGAGAATGCTTCCAACCATCCACCTGCCAAACTGAAGTCTGCAAAGAAGGGAGTAACCAGGTATTTTCAGTTGTACCTGACTTAAACATCCTCTGAAAGCCTCGAACTAGACACCAGAGTGCTCTTAACCACGCCATGGAGTTTTCCTTATGCATGTGGACAGAAGGGGGAGACGACAGACGAAGTGCAAGTCCCTAGTGCATCAGTTTGGTTAAATGCATATGGTGTGACTTTCCATACAACATGCAGCAATAGGTGAACTGGCCATAAATACAAAAAAGAAGGGCTGAAACTATACTTTTTTTTTTTTAACAAGAAAACACAAAAGCCTTTCAAGAAACAGAATTTAGAAACAAAACAAGGAATAACCGCCCCCCCACCATACATACACATGATCATATTTCAAGATTAAACTTGACAAACTGAAAATCTTGTATAACACAGATGTATCCAAAAGCTTTTCATTGTTTGTTGGTTGTTTTTTTTTCCTTTGGGATGGTTTTTGTTTGACTTTTAAGGACATGAAAGAGTTTTCTCCAGAAGAGAGTTGAGGATATATACACACATGATACACATATGAGGATATATGTACATATATATGGGTCTATATATATTTATGTATTTTTATATGTGTGATGGTTGGATGGTGATTAACTCCAGGACTTCCATACTTCATTACATTCTATGAAAGCAGCATTTTATAAAGAATGAAGCCAAGATACAGAACTTACATTTCTGCCTCTCTCACACTTGCTCACTGTCTACCCTAAACAGCACAATGTATATCTGTGGGGTTTCTTTCTACAATCTGAGCAAGCTCTACAGATAAACTGTCAGGGGAAAAACATTACAAGTCTTAACTGTCATACTCAAATTCATCTTTAAACAGAAGAAACCAAGAGAGGCCACAAAAAGCCTCATTTGATAAGCTTTAACAATTTCTTATTCTGGAACCTCTAAATAAAAAAGAGTGGAAGCCTCAAGCTTGTACAGAGTTATTACTTCTATTACAGTACATTGTTTGATGTCTTTCCCTGTGTATTCCACTTCTGTTTACTCAGAGGGCAACTCTGGTTGCACACCTGAGGTCACTCAGGCTTCCTCCACCCCAGCTCCACAGCTAGTGATAGAAACTGCAAGAAGACAGGGTTCGAGCTCCACATGCCTCACTACCAGGAATCCACATGGCAGGACTTGGCATCAGCAGGGATTACGGCGAGGCCAGGAAACACGCCCTCAGGGGAAGGCACAGGTTCCCAGGAGGCTCCCGCCCAGCCGGGCGCTGCCGCAGCGCCCCCCGGTGGAAGCGCGGTGGGCTGCAGGCCTCTCCCCGGCGGCACGGCTGTCCGCCGGAGGCACGCTGCCCCTCGCTTGGCCCCAGCTCCTCAGCAACGCGGCCCAGGCAAAAGAACCCAGAAGAGCCCAAACTGCAGGACTGAACCTGCTGCTGGACACTGGCACTGGAGCTGCTGCCAAATCAGCTTCAACAACAGAGGGATTCTGTCCCCTAAGCATCCCTACATAGGTGGTAGCAGGAGGCACAATGGCCTTGAGTTGAAGAAGGGAGAGCTAAAAGTACAAGGAGTAGTTCTTCAGAGCAATGCAATTCAAGTAGTCTCCATTGTCCCCCTCTTTAAAATTAATTGGAATTATGCCACATATCACTAGGAGAAAAGAGACCCTTATGTTTCTTGGCATCTTTTTTTCTGCTATTGGGTGAAAAATTAAGCCCTTTGTCCTCCAGTATCTGGAACCTCTGCTGCAATAAGGGAGTGTCAAGCCCAGGGAAGGGGCTGAGCCACCATCCCTGGAGGTATTTAGAAGTCATGCACATGGTTTAGTGGTATACATGGCTGTTCTAGATTAACAGCTGGACTTAATGATCTTAAAAGTCTTTTCCAACCTAAGTGATTCTATAAGGAAAGGGTGAGAGTTCTGTCCTTTGACAGAGGGAGTGGTCCACATTATGCACAACTGTCTCTGCCTCAATTTTTTTAAGATTCAGCTGGACAGGGTGCTGGGTCATCTAATCTGGACCCTGCTTCTGCCAAGAAAGGTTGGACCAGATGATCCTAGAGATCCCTACCAACCTGGTATTCTGTGATTCTGTTAAGATTTCTTGAGCTCAAGGGTTTAATACACAACTTTGATCCCATACTGCACACAGCATCAGTGTGCACCAAAAAAGCATCATTACTATTTTCTCCGACTTGCTAATTTAAACCTCAGTTTCAAGTGGGAGTGAATCTGCTAAGGAAATAGAGCAACTATGATAGTACCCAAAAGCACAAGTACAGGAAGTTTTTCCTTCTTGAATCTCAGAATAGAAGCCTAATCTGTAACAATCTGTTTTATCCCAATAAAACAATCTGCTCTCCCCCCCCCCCCAAAAAAAAAGCAAAGACAAGAGATGTACAACAGAAAGCCAAACGAGCAGTAGAGTAAGAAACTGAACTTGCAGTCTAGGTTAAAATATAAATTACACACCTGCACTAAGCTCCTGAGAGGTACCAGACAGCTGTATTATATGTTATTAGCTAATCAGCAGGACACTGCCATAATTTCATACACAAGACTAATGGTGTATAAATAACAAGCTTTTATTTTATTATTTAATTATAACATGGTCCCATATATACCTTTTTGTTCATTAAATACAAAAGCTGAACAGACAATGTAGCGTAGACATGTACACATAGGGAGAAAACAGTTTGCCGTATTGTGGAGTCATGTCACCTTTTGGCTGGCTGTACCAACCACCTGCAAGGACCTGACATATTTAAATTAACTTTGCATGTCAGAAGTCTCAGAATTTTAAAAGCTATTTAGGATAAAAGGCTATCCTTCATACAATTTAAAATCACATCACACTTTACAGTTAATTCCCACGCCACTCCGCATTATTGGTTTCCTTCGTCCTTTTCAGTGAATGTAACTTCAGAGTAAAAGCCTAAGGACAAGTAAAAGCAGGGAGAAAGCAATTTATAACTTTGTGATAAACCATATCTGTATCAGTATAAGCAGCTGCTTTTATGTAAAACAGCAGCTACTTTAAACCTAAGCCATTTAATCTTTCTATAATTTTATGTTACTCTTGTTCTTTGAATGTAAACATGCAGATAGTTTTGGTTGTCCCCACGCTTTTCTCAAAGACAGACTAGCTTTCTGTTCCCTGAGAAATGAAATGAAAGGAACAAACAACTGTCAGCTTTTGGTAAAGTTCTGATTTCCTTTCAATCACTTCAGCTGTAATTTGCTCTGTATGGGTGGGCTGGGTTTTTCCCTGAGCAAGTTGTGGGATTTTTCTCTGGAAGGCTGGGGATTTCTGGGATGCTTTGTTTTTCTGTTTAAGAGCTTGGTTTCATTTTATTTAGCATTAGTAGAAGTGAAATAGAAATAAAATACCTGGCAAAATACATCCATCAAAAGCTGAACACAAAATACAACTTATGTTCACTGACTGAATGCAGTTACTATCCATTTAATAAAAAAGCCCCCAAACTTTTACTGTTTATGCATTAGGTTAACTGTTCTTATCTTGAAACCACATGCAAGAATAAAATGCTTTCCTGAACTCATCAGGAGTTCCTGAGAGGATCAAGGTATTGTCTGCCCAACAGCTTCTGCAATCCTCAACCAGGATAAGGATCTGGGCTTCCTGTTGCTAACCTCTCTTGTTCCAAGCACTGACGCATCACACCAGACCTTCCAAACCTATGAATTTCTTCCACTGGCAGGTTTTCTTCAAATAAGAACTTGCATTTCAAAGCAAATCGCAGAGTAGTACATACTCTGAATCATACCCATTCCAGGCAAGTAGGAACAACAAGAGAAGACGCCATTACACAGTCCCAAAACCACCAAAGTGGGCAGATATAATTCCCCTTATGAAAGGATCAGGGTGAGTGATGACAAGCACTATGTTGATATTTCTGTGTAAAGGAACATTTAAAAGAAACCCAACATTGAGAAAACAAAGCTGTGGAACAGCTACCAGTACGTCAGACCAGCAATGGCAACACTGCTGCAAAACTGGAACTTTAAGGAATTGGGAGCTGAAAACCTTTACTTGAAAGCTTTTTAAGTGCTTAACAGAAATACAAAGAACAGAGTTGCCAACTGTTAATGTAGGTTTGCCTATAGAAAAGCCAGAACACAGGCAGTTAAGTGACGGCCAGGGATCAAGCAGACGCATACATCTCCAGAATTACTTAAGAACAAAAATGGTTCAACATACATGTCCCTGAACAAACATTCTGGTTATTTAGCTGATGGTTATTTTCACAGCCATTGTTACTATATCTGTTAGAATTTCCTCCAACACTAAAGCACACATCTGTAGAATTTCCTCATGTTTGAATAGTCAACTTTAAAAAAAAAAAACAAACAAAAAACCACACACACACACACAAAATGACATAAATGGCATTAAAGTCAAAACGCCATGGAAAGAATCTACTGTCCAAGACATCTTTCATTCTAATCCCCAGAGTGCATACAGCACCAGTTTATCCTGCTTCCCTTATTAAGCTTGACCTTAATTTACTGCTTAAAATTCTATCCAAGGAAGGTATGTTTTAAATGTTACTGGCTTGTGGGAAACTATCACTATCGGGTTTTCGCTGTGACTCTTCTCCATAGCTTCTATTTAAAAAAAAGCAGGCTTACTGAGTGCACAGTACACAGGACAAACTGTTCCAATGCCAATTAAAGTCTTCTGGACATCTAGATTAAATGTAGGTTCTGTCTTGATTTACACAGCATTCATCCACTATTTTAGTTCTTCCCTTGCAAAATGGACAGAAGGTTTTGGAACATGGTCACAGAAAGTTTGTACTTTGTGTCTTCATTTTATTTAGCAGAAGTAGAAACAAATACCCAACTTAGTGCAAAACCAAAACTGAGTGGGTAAATTCACAAGCCCATTCACATGCTCAAGTTTCTGCTAGTTTAAGTGTATGTCCCCTGTGTGCTGTTATACAGACCAATACTACTAAAACATGATATATAATCCAGTGTTATAGCAAAATATATTTGTAACACAAGATTTACGTTAGCTGAGGAGCAATGTATTTTAAATCTCAGGTAATATATAGTCCTTCTATAGCAAATTTCAGTTTGGTCTTTCTCGCAACAAAACCACAGTGCCAGAGAAGGATATGTACCTAGAGATCAAGAGTCACAGGTTAATGTTAAAATTAGTCACAGAAGAAATAATTCATATGCTTCAGTTAAATCTTTGATCAGCAAACAAGGATAGCTTAAATAAAGTTGCTGAACGTCAATTATTTTCTACACAGAGATGCCAACTGTGGGACTTCAGAAAGCTACTCTTAGGGGATATAGGTAGTTAAAACTTATATAGCTGAAAATTAAATAGGATATTACTAGAAAAAAGTTAGATATCATTTATGTTTGCCCACAGGTATGTTGGGACATAACTCTAAAACTTCTCCCTTCTCATCTCTTCTATCTCAAAGACAGAAACAATTTCTAAAGCATTAAAAGATTTTTCCTGTGTAAATACACAACCTTAGATTTTAAAATAGTAGTAGTCTTCCTCTTCAAATCCTAAATGCAAGACCTCCTTCAGTGTAAAGCAACAGCACTCCAATTATGGGAAATACAGGCGTCTTTCTCCCTTCTTTTTACTTAACTTGAATGTAATTTTCCCTTTATAATTTGAACATAACCAGAAATAATAAATGCTGCTTCCAGAACTATGTAATTTGGTTCAAACAAAAAAACAGACCAATCTATCAGTTCTTATGATAAATGTAGCTGTACTAGGCACTCTGGGCTGAAGTCTTCAATATTCACGACCTACAGAAAGACTGGCACCTGTATTAAAGGAAAACAAATTCACTCCTGCTCAGAAGATGCCTTCCTTGTCTATTACGAAAATGTAATGATTATATTAAATTCAAGCCAGTGGAAAAGTAAGATACTTAAGGAGTTTATCAGAATGTACATAATCTGAGTATGATATACCATAGCCAGTATTTGATATGATATACTATTGTTAATTTAGAGCAAATCTTTTATGTAAATTTGTAACCCTAGAAGAGAATAAAGGTTTTTCTACATGCAGACATTCAACTGTCTCCTGTCTTAAGGGTGTGAGGAATAAAATAAAATCAATAAACAGACCACCAGATGCAAAAGAGGATGCTTCCAGTGGAGCTCCATACGGGCCTACAGGAACCCCAGTAGTGTAGTACATAAACATTTGTAAAATGTCATTCGCACTTAAAAGAAAACAGAGCTACCCTTTCAGTGCTACAGATTTTCATAAAGAGCAGAACTCAAGTATTTTAAAGTGACTACATCCAAGTCACAAAGTAAATGAATACACGTGAAAATGACAGAACCTAAACCAACAAATTGTTGAGGCACCCAAGAGAAAGCTTCCATTTTTATCTTGTATGGAACATTTATGTACTTACACATACCCATGCCGGTTTGCTCACTAAAAATAGTCATCACATTGATGCTTATGAAATTGCAGAGAGGTAAACAAGACCACCATAAATAAATCCATCCAAAACCAATACACAGCACACTAAGTGTGCAGCTTTGGAAGCTGGTGAAAAGATCTTCCTTATAAAACAGCAGTCAAGGCATAGGTACTGCTCCTTCACACAAGCTCCACTGCTCAGGCATTCTGACAGTGGCCAGGGAGCAAAGGAAAAGCTCAGAGAGCACCCTAATGTATTAGTTCTTTCCAAGTACCACAAATTAAGATGGACCTATACAACAGACATCATGAATGATAACCTAAAAAATACAGATTAAGACAAAATAGTGTCAGTGTGTGTTTAACATCTCACCAGATTAAAAATGATTATTCAGAACAAATGTGAGATTAGCATGAACTGTGAAAGAAAAAAAGGCCTTATTTGGATTTGGAACCTATCTGAAGGGGAGGTTAAGCCTGCTTCTATTAGAAGCAACAAGATAAAAAAAATGCCTTTGAAGAGCAGAAAGAAGACACTGAAATTTAAGGACACTGCTGAACATGACCACCCAGGAAGGCTTCAGTCACCAGATTAGATTAGAAAGACTGAAGACCTGCCCCCCTTCCTCACTTGCAACTTTTTAAATAGACTAATACTAAAAGACTTCCAATTGTCAGAGGAGGATTCTTTTTCCAAAGTTTCAGAGGCTGGAACTACTTTCCCCTTAAGGAATACCCCACAAACTTCACCGATTTCCATTTTTTAATACTTAGTTTTCAAAAAACATCAATTCTTTTCAAGTTAACATGACTTAAACAGGAAGAAAAATCATTCTCCAAAGAGGATGGTACATATACACATTTAACACACAGGTGAGCCGATATTACAGTTCTTTCAAGCCAGCAGACTATCGACAAATGGAAATACACAGAGGTGTCATTTTGTCCACACTAGGATTTTCTTTCATCACTCACACAGAAGAGCCAATGCCATATGGTTAAAGTTAAGAATATTAGCTAAATAAGCCTTATAGAGAGAGGCCCCCTTTCCTCACACAACAGTTACTCCTTCCTTGATTCCACTGTACATTTTAGCCTGAATCCTCATATTCTTTTCAAGGTATGCCTAAAACAAAGGATTAGCAACTTTTTTACTGTATTGTCTCATCAGAAGTGACCCTTGGTACACTTCATAAGCCACTTCTGAGCCAGAGATACTTACTGAGGATGAGCTAAGGAGGACAGCAGAGGTGACAACTTCATGCTCAGTGGCACACTGTATGTGGAAAGTGCCCTGGCCCCAGCAAGGCAGGATGTGTTAGGCCATGCTGGGCAGAAGCACAAGGGAGGGGAACTCACAGAGAGTTTCCATAGCAAAGCTCTGCAACTATGTAGGAGATAGCAGAAGTAGCTACATCACTTGTACTGCATTGAAACCTCTGAAAAACTGCCTATCACTGTCTCACTGTCTTTGAAGTACTTGTTCCATATAAAGACAGTGTTTTCATTAGCTGCTAGCCAAGAGATAAGCATTTTCCAGTTCACTAACGACTTCCGATTTCCATTCCATTATATATTATGCATTAAAAATGTAATACAGGGTCTTTACTATAACTTGTGCAGTTACTCTGCTCCTTGATAAAGAAGTTGCCCTTTCTTTTAAATTAAAGCCTGACCTAGACTCAAACAGCACAAAAAAAAAAAAAAAAGCCACAAAAAAAAAAACCACACACCAACCCCAAAACAGAATTCTGGGAAAGGGAAATCCTTCAAGACAGCTTCAACAGTTTAACCTCCCTTTGAAACACAGGGCTTTCCAACTTCACAGATTAAGCAGCTCTTCCGTGCCCCATCCATTAGCATTTTCATCTTTTTTCTTGCAGATGTCTCAGATGTTCCACGTTACTTGAACAACATGAAACATCAGATGCGAGGCATTTTGCAAGTCATTTGTCACTGAGAGTAAGCGTGGTCTACAAAGCTCTTCAGCAGAAACACACCTCTACTCGGGCAACAGAAAGAGAACTGATGTTCAAATGAAGCCGGGGGGGGGGAATCCTATTAGTAGTTGAAGCCCACTGAGCTACATGAAATGCAAAACATATCTTAATAGAAACTTTGTAATAAGAAAAATACATCAAAACAGAAAACAACAAACTTAAATGTTTCCATTTATTTCACCAATATTCATCTTATAGTCTACATGGACAAAATCAAACTACTGAGCAGGGTAGTGAGTACCCAAGTACTGCTTCAATACTATATGCTTAAGGAGAGGGAAAAAAGGGCAAAAAAAACCCAAACACTTTCTCCTTTTGATGGTCCTTTATTGTCTTAATTATGCTGGGGAAAAAAAAAAAAACTTTAACCAACTTAAGTGCTACATGTGCAGAAACACTTGTAATGTAGAAACACATACATTAATTGTTCTCAGTGCTGTTTAACAATTGCATTTACAGGCAGAAACAGGCTTTTCAGTCTAACTGATGCTCCAATTTTTCAGAGAGGTCACGTAATCTTCACCATAAGAGCTTTTGAAGACCTGACTGCATAAGCCCTGAGCAACTGGGCCTGCTGATCAGGGAACTGATGGAGCAAATTAGTAATACAGAAGAATGGGAGCTGGCACATTTTTCCAGCTATGTATTATTTTTCCTTCTCATGCATATTTTTAAAGGAAAGCACCTGAGATAAGACTCACTTTGCATTCTCCGACAGGAAAATCTACCTTGACAGACAACTTGTCTTTACCTTTTCCGAGAGTGAAAAAAAGTTTATTGCCTACATGTAACTCTAGGTTTTTCAGACAAAAGACAGGCAACAGACACAAAAAGATGGGGAAGGACACAGTTCTGACAGTGGTTTTTTAAAACCTACTACCAGATTGCTTTTTAAACATCTAGCAGTAACCATAGAAAGTACAATTGCTGACAAGTATTCCAAGAACTAGATCAGCACTAAACAGCCTTAAGAAAAAACTACACAATTCAACTTCGAACAGTCAATGCTTGTCACTGGAGCACATTTTCTACAAAAACATGCAGAAATGTAGATGCATAATTATTAAAATTATTTAAGGTGAGGTAAAACTAGAGGCGTCTAAAGCATGATAAGCACCTACAGGAGAACAACTTACAGTAAAAATGATACCAATGTCCTCAAACCCTCTGCCTCCATTTTCCCGTTTCATTTAAAAGACTGGAGTTCCTACTCTAATGCTAAGAAGCATATTTGCCTTCCCTGAGCAAGACAATGAATATAACAGAACAGATATGAATGTTCAAGGTAAACATTTATCTTTTGAGAGAAAGAATATATACATCAGAACAAATTATGGTACACAATTCTAAAGACTGTCCAAAAGACAGCAAAGCAATTCAGCATGTTCTGTAAGTAGAAATGACAGCCAGTGACAGAGGCAGACAAGAGGGATATGATACACTGAAAATGATGCAGTAGCAGAACTTACAATACATTCACATTCCTCTATAAAGAATGTAGGACAACACAAGAAAACAAGAGCTATGCTAAAATATTATAGAACATATCATATGCTAATTATTAATGATAATTACTTAACACAATATTCTATTACCTTCTATAAAGTAATATTATATAATATGTAGTTAATATAGGATATCTTGAATACAGAAGTCCACACAGCAAACACTGTAGAAATAACTGCACTTCAATATTTTCTTCCTATCTCTCTGATATTCTCTGTTCTCAAGGGCCAAAGGGAAGAACAGTTTTGCTACTTGACTTATAGGGAAGCAATGCACTGCATTCCTTTTGAAAGGTATGTTGGATTAGTTACGCCTATCCGTGTCCATTTCAGCTCAGAAGTGCTTTTTCCACAGTAATTGTCCTGTGCTTTACAACAACACAGATATATTTATTACTGATAAAAATCCTTACATGAAGAGCAGTAAAGAAAAGCGCATCTCTATGAGAAACTGTGACTGCCTTTACTAACTAACTGCATTACCTGGCTTCCTCCACAAGAGGACAGAGCTCAGACACCTGCCCGCACATTATATTAGAGGAATCTATTGGCGTCAAGAAGTCTGATTTGCATTGAGCACAAAGGTTTTTGAACGAAAACTTAGAGTATTATTGAACATACAGGAATTACAGAGAGAACTGCTAAACATACAATCTGAGGATTACTAAATGCACAAGAACCATGTCTGGCTTAGGAAGTCCCCAAGCTGCAGAGGACTAGAACATGGGAGGCTGCACTGCTCACCCTGTTCTTAACCTCTTCCTCAGACGTAAGCTTTTGGCCACGATCAGTTACTGTACTGCATTAAATCAAATAAGAACATTTGACACCCTTCTAGTCGGATAACTGGCACTGAAGTAGCAGTTCCACATGTTTTAACAATGCAATATATGTAATAAAGAACTAAGGAAGTTAGATGCACAAAAATGTATTTATGACAGAATTGTGAAAAAGGTCTTACCACTTAGAAGCCATTGCTAACCACCGACGAGAGCCATTAGCATACCATACTCAGGATGGATCCATCAAGACATTTTCTCTCCCAGGTCCAACGTGTACTTAAGAGATGTGAGAGTAGACAAGGATGTAAACAGCTATGAGTCCGCTGGTATGTAGCCAAATATTGGAGAAAGGTCTCCAAACACAGTACACACAAATTAAGTACAGAATGCTGAAAAGAAAATGAGAAAAGCCATAGTCAAACCTTAGACACTTGCTCAATGGAGATCTCAACATTTTCCAAAAGCTTTAGAAATCCGATTTTTTTCATATTTATAATTAACAAATTTTCAATGTTAAATGAGCCTTCAGAACTGCTGTTCTGCTCAGAAGCTAATGATTCTTAATGATTTTTCCCCATGAAAAAGGGAAAAATTTAAATTAAAATCTAGCTTCCCAAACAGCATTTTTTATGCACATCCATTCTTTATGTAGTTTTAGTTGTACTTTAATTATGAACATGATTTATTAATCATACATACAATTGCTCTCAAATGCGAGTCATATTAGCCCTTTTATTTCTTCTCTGACTTCTGTTGATTCGCCCTCCTCTCTTACCCCCCTCCCCCCCAGCTTGGTTAGGAGGGGGATGTGGTCAGGGAAGGAAGCAAACAATACTTGAGCTGTCTCCCTAACAAAGCCTTGAGAACTTCTGGAGATTCCTTCACAACAGAAGTTTGTATGCAGCTTGCATACTTGTCACAACTTGCCTGAGTGGCAGAATTTGTTCTTGTTCTTCTGTACCAGCAGCTACAGCAAAAGCACTTCAGCATTTTTAATTTTACCCTGGAGGCAGATCAAGCACTTTTAACTGCTTTTAACAACTCAAGTCTCAACGTGTAAGCAATCCACAAATCCACCACTCCTGATCAGCTACTTGGGGGGAGAGGGGGAGAGAATGATTTTTAAAGTCGTAACTTGAAAAACTATAGGTGCATAAAGAGTCTTTATCAGTGCTCTGATGCAACACAAATGTACTAGTTTCCTTTAGGGATGTGTGAACCATTCAATCATCATCCATTCTTCTATGAACAGTTTGTTCTACTTCTTAATTAGTGTTTCCAAAAATACAAGAGACCCACATTAAGTGCAATCTAAAGGTAAAAAGCCACATCCTGAAGATTCTAAGATGTAAAAGAAAGTTTAGAAATGGGACTGTGAGACAAGCAGGAAAATTCGGTAAGCTTTTGCAAATAGGAAGCAAACTCATGCTTATATATAAATTGGGAACATACTACGTAATTCCTTGAAATAGCAAATCAAGCTTTCAAAAGACTTGACCAGTTAAAAAGGGAAGTATTTAAAGATTAAAAAAATCTAACTCTGAATTTTACCTTCTAAATTGCAACTCTAATAAAAACTCAGCTGCTTTCTGTAGTTTGTGCATGTGACAGTACAGTGCATCAAATCAGCACCACTTTTTCCTCTTTAAGTCATTAGGGCAAGCAAGCACTGTTCGATGCAGCAGAAATACCTTTCATCCTCCCTACATTTATAAACTGCACTGCTCACTTTTTTCCTCTTCCCTTATTTTTAGAAGGGAGAAGTAGTAGTTTAAATCGACTCATGCAAAACCTTAGATCCACTCCAGTTTAGAAGCCAAGTGGGTCGGCTGTCTTTTTAAGTCCTCCACAATTACACTAACTGTGAACAGCACTTCAACAAAATCAAAACCATGCCATATTACTCTCCGTAAAACTGAAGGAACACCCAGACAGAAACCCACCTTTGCATATGCTGATATTTTAGCTTACTTTCTCAAGCAGAGCATACATTCACAGATACACAACCCATTCTGTTTAGAGGCTTCCCTTCTCACTGTGTCCAGAGCAAATACACACAAACATCATCTTCACCACCAGTCTCAATCTGCCCCCCTGCCTCAACACACCACCCAACAGCCCAGCTGCCTCATGGAGGAAATAAGCTGAAAGATGACTTGATTGTCCAAGCTTCCGGACAAGATACCAACATTTCAGTTCTGCTGAGAGTAGGAAGCACAGGAAACCTCATTTAAGGTATTCAAGGTTTTTAGTGGTACAAACTAAACAATAATGCACTTAAAAATGCAACTGCTGCCCAGAACTTCATGTACAACTAGAGCTGTATTTGAATACAACCTAAGCTATCCTGCAGAATCACTCTGATCAGATTACGGAATAAAAAGGTGTGAGCAAAGGCAGCAGTAAGGTCAAAAGTCTCCAACAGATGTGAGCAAAGCTTAGAGTAACTATAGCACGTTACTGGAAGGAAGTTCATTAGGCTTTATCTCCAAGCTGCAGCTTATAACTTGAAGTCAAAATTTAACTACACTTCATTAGATTTTAAATCAAAGGTGCCACACAGGTGGAGGTTCAGAGTTTGGGGTTCACCCCATGGAAGATTTACGAAAAACTAAGCAGCAGAGCCTGACAAAACTACATAATGAAGTCCAAAGGACAAGAGGTGAACTATCAAAAGGTTTTAAATAAATCAAAGAACACTCCTGCTACACCTAAGTTCTCATACTTAAAGAGATTCAGAACTCCTCTAACATCCTGAATTGGAAAACACAGCTAAAAAAAAAATCAGCCAACCTCCAACCTGTCCAAGTAACAGCATGTGAAACTTTTACTAGGTGAACTTCTTTTGCTGGGTGGTGTTCAAAAGAGATCTTTTTGCCTACATTATTTTCAAGTTGATGTACTATATTCAGAGTAGCAACTATAATGTTGGCTACTATGCAAGACTGAGCTCCACCTTTTGAGCAGCAATTTGATGTTTCAATACAGTTTACTATTTGCCCTTGCAAAGTGCAGGAGAAAAGGTACAGAAGACCATTTCCAAAACTTCAGGGCAGCAGATTAAAACTAATGTTGCAGGAAATCAAAGTGTCAGCACCTGCGTTTAAGAAGGCACGTACATAGCATAAAATTAGGGCCTTTTTACAGTTACTGGCCCAAAAGACTTCATGGGATGATATTTCAGAAGAAAGAGAGAAATACTAATAGTTTTAACCAACTGCCATAGGGCAAGGTAAAGCCAGGCTTCAGCCCAAGGCTCATGACAAGCCACCACACAAACAAGGACAGAAAGAACACTGTGACTGTAAACTGCATTATACAACATGTTGACCATATACAAGACTTTCCTGTTAGACCAATTAAGCAATTTTCCGCTACAGTGCTGGGAGATGCTACCAACAAGCTGAAAGACATTCACAGGCTGCCTGGTTCCTCTGTTCTCCCAACCTTATCTTCAGCAATAGCCTGCACACCTAGACTGTGCCTAGCTTGCTTCCCTCCCAAATAAGTTATACTACTGCATATACCAGAAATGGCCAAAAAGAAGTTTAAGAGCACCTGAATAAAAAAAAAAAACAGAAGCCATTTCTAAGCTAACTATCCCACAATGGATCTTATAATGATAAAAAGGGGGATTTAAGCTTTACTGAAGCTTGTCACACTTACAGAACAGATGATTTTTAGTGACAATTTGATTCTTTTGTTTCTTATGAGAGTTTTTGCTATATTAATAATTTAACATACAATAATATTCACCACCACAAACTGAGAACAGTTACATGACTGATTGTTATTAAATGCTGTTAAGAGTACGGTGATCATGCAGTGCTTTCCCCATTTGGCCAACTGTCTCGTTACTGAAACACAGCCTGTTTCCCACTCCATGATGCACGCAACCAGTGAGGCTGGGTGGCTGCTGATCCATTACCTACAGGGAAGCTCAAAAGTTATACACAGGAGGACAGCAAGGGTCCCCAGTGCAAAAAGCAGCTCTTGAGGGTTGAGAGAGAGGGCAGTAGGGAGAACTTCATTAGACACAGATATGGCAACTGCAAGATGCATAGATGATAGGCAAGAAATTGAGGTAAGTTCAGCTTCTACATAACTGATATAGAAATCAGATAATGCTCACAAGGCATATCAAAATCATGGAATCATTCAAAAAATGAAGAAAGGGGTGTGTTCTCAGTCATGGGAAAACTCTGGAATATAGCCAAACATCTGCACCTGAGAACTACATTTGTTTATACTGGTTCAACACTTTCTCTTCATAGAAATTACTAGTTCTCCATTTATAAACTGACAAGGTTCAATTTTCAACTGAACAGACTCTCATACAGTCCCCATTAGTATTAGAGAAGGATTTACAAGATAAACTTCAGAGGAGAGCTTGGTGCTCAATATATAATATAACTTGACCATGATAACTCTTAAGTGCTATTTGCTTTCTCTTTTTCCTAGTTCACATAAAAAGGGTCTAAGGACATGAATCACAAATCATGTCCATTGGGCCAGTGCCACAAAGTCTGACCTTTAAATTTTGACTATAACTTTTTATCTTTTGGGTTCTTATTTCAGACTATTAGAAAGACACCAAAACTCACACTGTGGTTTTATCACAGCACAATGGATATAGGCTTAAGACCTTCCAAGCCTTTCAGATTAGTCTCTTAATAAAAAAATGCCTTTACTAGCGCCACAGTCCACTTATGCATCACAGAAAGCAGTGATGCAAGACTTGCTTAGTTACACCTTCCCTTGGTGCTAATGCCCTTTGTCTCTCCGCTTTACCCCTGGTACTTTATGACTGTTGATTTAGAGGAGTGCTTCCTCAGCTGTAGTAAAGAACCAGTGATTTTATTATGGGCCCAAAAAAAGTGACTTTAATTATTTTCTATTATACCAACTGGAAGCTGGGACTGGCTATCAGAGAGAGTATGTGCTGCTTTTCATAAAGCTGCAAAATAAGGGTCCAATCAGCAAGAGAAACAAGAAATTACAGCTCTGTTAGCACCAGTGGTTGTAAGCAATACATATTTTAGGACTACCTCAAATGGATGTGGCTTTCACCAGGAAAAGATACAACTAAGTCTGTGCCAGCACGAGTTTTAATTACACGCAAGTATTTCAAAGGGAAGTAATGAATAAGCCTCCAGCTTGCCTAATATTATGTCACTAGTCATTTATCATCACTTTTTCCCCCTTTTATTTCATATGCACTGGAGAGGGAAAATGGCAGACTATAACCAACAACTACCCTCTTCTTAGACAGATACACTGCTACCTGCAAGCATAAAATCAAACACTGCACCTACAGCATTCAGTTCTACTAAAAGTTCTCTCAGTCATTGCTCTAAACACCATCTTTCACTATATCTACATTTATACAGCTTCTGCAACATGAAAAGCAAGAACTTCCATGACTGTACAGTGTAGGCAAGAAGCCTCAAATTCTGACCTCTGTACCACCAGTACAACAGTAGGGAAAATGCAGAAACCACCAAAACAGTTCTAGAAACTAAACTCCTTTTTTGCCTTTGTACAAAATAAATAGCAAGCACAGACTAAACTAAAAACCAGCCTATAAGCATGAAACTAAGTAATTAAATATGAAGAACAGGAGATTATATCACAAACTTCAAACTGCTCTCAGTAATTTCCTACTTTCGGAAGTACCCCAAACCAAAACAAGCCTTTTTGAGTCAGTAAGCTTTTGGAGATCAACATCTAAGCAGGGTTCAAATGCTTGGAACTACTGAATGAAAAGTAACAGCCTATGTACTACTTTTTCTCCCCTAATAGAGTGTTAAAGCTAAAAATATATTCTCTTTCTTAAAAAGTACTGAAAACTAAAAAAATCACCAGTTTTATTACTGCCTGTACAAAGAAAAAGTATATAGCAGTAATTTTTTTATTTAGCTATTGCATACAGTTATTAGGAACCGACATGAACTTTAGGTACATTCCATATCAAAGTCTATATGGATTTTAAACACAAAACACACACAAAAAAACTCCCTTGAACAAAGTAGAAAGCTGCTTTCCCCACTCCCTCCCCTCAAAGCAACTTCAACAGAGGTTAAACTCAGGTCCTACATATAAAATGCTAGTAGTTGTTCAAATATGCTGACCAGGAAACATTGGAGTGTAACAGCAGATTTCTTATCTACTCCTGCTGTTGCAGAAAGACCTGATTAAATTGACAGATACAGCCTAATGCAGTGCAATGTTCTCTGGCCTTTGGAAATCTGACAGGAATACTATATAAAAAGCAGTAATGCAAATTGCTTTTGAAATACAATGATCGGAATAAGGACTTTGTTGTACCTGCAGCCCCTATCTATCCTTTTTTTTTTTTTTAATAGCATTTAACCTGAAGAGGTCATAAAGTCTGTATTTACACAGCTGAGACATGAACTTGCTGTTTCACTTTAACACAAGCCCAAACGAGGCCAGTCTGCATTCCCCAGCACTACAATAAGATAAACAGAAAAGTATTTGTAACACTCTTGTTGTTTCTAGGCACAAAACACTAAAAGTCCTATTGATATTCTCTCTCTCTTATGCATCCTACTCTTCTCATAACAAATGCATATTAGTTTTCAAATAGCCATCCACTAAATTTAAAATACCTTTTGACAACTTGTGTCAATTCTTAAACTGAACATCTGCATCACTAACTAGAGTCACATACAGATTTTGCCTTTCAACTACACAGTCGTTATATGCGAGAGTTCATACTCTAATGTCACCTAGTACTAGATGTGATTTTATGGAAGCATGCAATAAAAGCTATTCTATGATTTAGGGGCTAGAAAATACTTTAAAACAGATCTGTTCTTAATTTAAAAATGCAAGTCAAGAGAACAACTTGCACTAGA
Source organism: Pezoporus wallicus (assembly GCF_028554395.1). Classification (NCBI taxonomy): domain Eukaryota; kingdom Metazoa; phylum Chordata; class Aves; order Psittaciformes; family Psittacidae; genus Pezoporus; species Pezoporus wallicus. Next base: position 1,140,275 of record NW_026642638.1, read on the forward strand.
ACACTATGCAGTTCCCTCTTCAGATATCCTCCCAGAAGATACAAGGTTGGGCTTTGAACTGGATCAAATCAGTTGCTCACAATTTAGCACCACAAAAAACACAAGAGTAATGTTTGCCTACCTGAAGGCTTTTGAATAACAGACTACAGTATCAAAGGTTGTAGGTTAATATCATGATGTACAGTAAGAGAAGTGTTAAGTGTTTTTTTCTCCTACTACAGCAACAGTCCAAAAGTATACAAAAGTGTTAAAAGAAATGTATATAAGGGTAGGTAAAGACTTTCAGACTACTCCCAAAGAAACTTGTTCTATTCATTTTGTGCTTGTGTTTACCTAACTTTCTGTTCCTACACTTACTACCTACCACTTCTCATCTGTACCAGCTATTCCATAATTATTCACCTATTAATTCTGCAGGTAAGTGCATGTACATACACAAATGTATGTATCAACTCCATCTGAAGAAACATATCTAGCCCCCAGTTTTATATGAAACACCTACCATCAAGTAGCTTCAAACGGGGAGGCAGAGGTCTAAACCGAAAGAACAGAAGGAATGGGGCAGAATCTCCATGACATCTGTACATATAGGAAATAGAGAATAAGTTTTGCCTTATCCATGAAGGTGTCAGGGAGACCTACCCTACTGCTGCTACTCGTCCCAACATCAAGAGGACTCATTCCCAGCTCCTTTCCCCTTATGAGCCGAGGTGGGGTATCCAGGAGCTTCCCAAGTTACTGCAACTGCACCAGCCATCATGGGACCAGCTATTACCCATCACCGTACTCCAGGGAATGCATAAGCAGGCCAGTCAGCAGGCAGAGCACACAAGACGGTAATTCTTTTTGGACATTTTTTGGATGATGTCTACAGATGCAGAAGCCTCACCATTTTTGCTTACAGCGATCTTTTTTTTAACATGATCAGCATTCCTGGCAGATTAGATTAGTTCAATTTCAGACCATGAAAATTCTGTCAATGTCAAAATGCTCAGCTGCCACAGACACACTTCTCTCCTATTTAGCACAAGAACAGAAGTGATGTTGATAAGGACTGTTCTCACACAAGGCAGACAAAAATGCCTAGGAACACTTCAACCTATCTTTTGTGCTAGCTTCTCTCCAGAGAACCACTCTTTGTCCAGGTCTGCTGTTAACTCCAAGCCCCCTTTAGGGCATGGTGTTAACAAAAGAGGACACTTCTCCATTTTGCACAACTGGGTACCACCACTAGAGAAATAAAGTCAGTCTTTATAGTATCAACTTCAAATGTTTATTTCTAAGATTTGATTTTACTGTAACAGTCTCAAGCCTCATGGTATATTCCTTCACTACTTTGTGTTTTAGTGAGTTACACCTCTTCTTTTTCCTTCTTTAACTGTCTCCCACATTGAATTACTACAGCCCTATCTTTTGGATCAAGTACAACAAACTAGTTGTATTTGTAGTTTTCACCACTCTCCCCAGCTCTTATTTTATAAACACATCCAACATTATATTCAGTAACTCCGAACAAATAAACTTAAGCCCAAGTAGTGAAAGATCAACAGCAGGAATTCTTTTGTGAAAAGCTAAACAAGCAAGGTTGAATACTGCAGAGCAGGTCTTGCCCATATTCTCACAACAACCTTTTCTGCTCATTCTTGCCTCTAACAATAAGACCCAGGTTTTCTTTCTGCTTTTCTCCCTTGCTTATTTGCACGTTGCTGGGGCATCTTTGAGCTCCTTGAATATTTCCTGCACAAGTATGACTAACATCACTCCTACCATGGCCCAAACTATGGTAGGCCCAAGGGCTGTTTGCAACAGCGATACTTAACCAATGCTGTTATTAAACCTGTAACTTCTCTTCCCATATTTTTCAGTTTAAGTTGCAGCTTACTGAGACAGAGCAGAGAGATCTTGAGACAACTGAGGAAAGAAAACAGGATCTTAAGGTTTACTGGCAATGTACTTCTATCAGAGCATTAAAAGACCTCCATAAAGTCCCACTGGATCCTCCTCTGGAATACTTCATACAAATCTCGTCAATGCACACTAAAAAGACTACTTCATATATAAAATAATACAAGGATGGGATTTTAGGATGATCAGATGAACAGGAAACATCTCACCCAAGCAACAGGGTCTTGTTTAACTGGTTTAGCAAAATTATACTACTAATCTCTAGAAATATACTGAAGTTAAGTGAAATAAACATAACAAAGGAAGAATTGCTATTTCAGCTGAAAAATAATGTTGGCAACTGCCGCTGGCACAAACTGCTTTAATATACAACCTGAAAACTACAAATACTCCCAATTATCAGTTATTTAATTCTGAAGCAGTCTTTCAATAGTTGGATGACAAAACACATCCAATACTTAAGACACTGAGAACACACAAAGCTTGCTTTATCGTCATCTTGTGTACCTTCAATTAAAAATCAAAGAAGAAGAGGAGAGGAAGAGGTCCAAGCCAGGAGTCTTCTCCCATTTTCTGGTAAACAGGGAGAAAGAAAATAGGTCACCACCACACTAACTCCAAAGCAACCAGCAGTACACTGAAGTGTGCACGTCAATAGTTCCAAGTCTCCTGCTACAGACCATGCTGAAAAGCCAGCTATTTTAGACTAACCCAGCTCTGAAGAAGGACAGTTCATTTACACTTGCACAGACCACCTGCCAGAGCAGCAGCTGGAATAGCAGGAAGCAAAGTATTCCTGTGCAAACTCCATGCAGATCAGCTTTCTCTATTGTCACTAACTGCAAAAAAACAATTTACTTTGCTCGCATGGACAAGGACAAGAATACTCATGTAAAGAAACCATTAAACCCCCAAAGCTTACAGTAACAATTTGCAGGTGCTAGGCCATTGTATCAGACCAAATATTTAGACACTTCGAGAACCTCAAACTCAAGTTTAGAAGTTTGAAGGGGTTTTTTTAATAATTGTTCCTCTTCTACTTTTGCATGTGAACATAAATAATTAGGAAGAGCCAGGGATAAACAAAAAACCCTCAAAACTGAAGCCACATCTAGAGCAGACACTGTTGTTCAGCTAGCTGGAGGGGATTTATTCATTGCTGGTATCTCCCAGTGACGGTATTGGACACTTGCTATCTGAGACTGTATTCTGTTATTCTTCCTGGGAGGTGTTCATGTCAGAAGGAATTAGGGATTATAACAGAGTTGGGGGAGGGAAGGAAGGAAAGAAGGACAACACAAATCTGAGAAGACACAGCTATACGGCAGTACACAGATACTTAGAGCATTTGATGTCAAACGCTGAGGATAAGTAAGCTAAATACCAGAAAGAAGAACTGATATTTTAATCAATAAAAGGCAGAAGCAACCCTAGCTGAGTCAGTCTGTCTAACATCCTTTACTGGAGTTCATTGGGATTCGGAGCGAGACTGGACAAGAATAACGCTGAATCCTGAAAGCTTCTATCATTGCAACACTTGTTCTCCAGCCCACAGTCATTCCTGGGGGGATTATTACAGATACAGAAGTCATAAAGGTTCAAAGCTGTTTGGGTGCGAGCACGCAGGAGTGGTACAAAGCAGTAACCCACAGCCAGGCTGTGCACTAAGCCAGCTGCCCTCCCACCCAGAGATAAGCTGCACAGCACTTCCTACCGCTAAGCAGTGCAGGCCAGTAACTACACTTACACGGTCAAACACCCTGAACTATCATCCTCATTTTTCTCACGGTAACTCACACAACTCATGCCTGCCTATAGCACCTTCCCTCCCATCATTATTTGCACATGACACCCATGGCTTCTGTTATGCTAAGGCTTAGATATAGACAAAAACTCATGAAAGCTTATAGCTCTCTACGCCAGAGAGGGCACATTATATACCTGTGTTCTGTATTATGCGAGTGCACTGAAGTGCACAGATTGCCTACATGCCTCTTAAGGAACTCGGACAAAAAAAAAAAAAAACAAAAACAAAACCCAAACTGTCATTTAGTTCTTTGTGCAATAACAAAGCACCATCTCTAGAAAAGATGACCAAGCGAAAACTCCCTGAAATACAAAATTAGATATAAAATAGGAAACTCCTGACAGAACACACTTTTCCTTTAGGCATAGCCAATAGGAAGGGTAATTACAACCTTAAATTCTTAGAAAAAGGAAACAGAATGTTCTCAATTGCATCAGCAATAGCTTTCAGCATACCTATTAATTTTACCCCCCAAAATTAAAGACACTCACAGAGAAAAATCATGAGGGATACTCTTGAGGTGCTCAGGCATAGCAGGATGACACCCCAAAGTGTTAACATTATAAGAAAACCAGAACAGCTCTACTTTCTGTCTTGCAGCCCAACAACATCCTCCTCTGAGGTACTATATCATCACAGCAAGAACCAGCTAACACCAGCTTTCACTCACCTAGGCCAGCCAAACTGAAACAGAATTAGTTGAGTATTTCAAGCTTACCTTAACTAACCCCACAGAAGAATTAATCAGCTTTTCTTTTGAAATGAACTTCAGCAACGGTTTTCTACATCCCAAAGCAACATACCACGGCTCTGCTCCCAGGAAACCACTTCCAGAGAGAAGTCAGCACAGGCTTTAATCAAATCCATTTTGGAATATAAATAAGGAGCCATTCACAGCAGAAATTGGCCCAGGGAAGTCTGTTGTCTACTGACAACAACTGCCATCAAGTACCACCAAGGACTTCTACAAACCAGATAAAGGAAGCTCTTGACAGAGAGAACATCGTGCTCGTCTTTAAATACTTGACTTAGTAAACCTGCAACACAGTTTTTACTGAGGGCTTTGGTTCCTTCCTGCCATAGTGTCACAAGATAAGAATCGGTGTGTGTGTGGTTTCCTAGCCCCTGCTCAACAATCTTCCACAGAGATTAAGTATTCAGCTGCACACCCTCAATGTGACAGTAACAACACTATAAAGAAATATCTTAAGTAACTAAAGTTAATTTCCCTCTGTGTTCAACCCACAAATCACATTCTTCATCACAGTACTCTTTCTGCTCCATAGTGCCTGTTCCTGGCAGATGCGAGCAGCTCTTCATCTACCACCTCAATAACTCACATCGTTAATAACTCACAACCCTGCTCTTTCTGGTCTGCATGCTTACATGAAGGTGGTTTACCATCTGAGCCTACCTCATTACAAAAGGTCTGAGCCCAGGAGATGTGCATGGCACACGAGAGTAAAGAAAAACATGCTTTACACTTTTGCATATCTCCTATTGCACATTTCAGATAGAAGGAAGTCCAGGTTACACTCTTGCTACTTGATCTATAGACTTACAACGCATTAAAACTGTATTAGCAAACTCTTTTGAAACTCATTTGGTATGACAGCCAAAATATCTTGGTGTTTGTGGTTAGGGTTTTTATTTGTTTTCTATCCAATCCTCAGGGTGTTTTACCTGGAGCTACCCTGATCGCTTTGACCGGTGATTTCTGGTTAAGACACAAACTGAACTGTTCACTAAGCAGCTGAGTGCTGCTCAGTCAACAAAAACTATCACGTAACCAAAAGACTGGAAGTGTATTTATGCAAGCGGAGGGGGAGGACGGGGCTAACTGAGCCCCTGTAGTACTCGCCACCTTGGTGAAGTCTATGCGAGACAGTAAAACCAGATCTTCAGTTTTTACTACAAGTGCCTCCTTTAGCGAGGCGCTACTCGCTGAGCGGAGGGCGCACACACTCGGATCTCACTTTGACGTTCGTGATGCTGAAGTGTCCCCACCGGCACAGGCAGACCGCAGGGTCGCTGCCCTCCCCACCCACCCGCAGCCGGGACGCGCGTTTCCCCGCCGCGCCCGCTCAGCCCCGGGCACCCCCCACCTCCCGGCGGCGGGGCGGGGCCGGGAACAAAGCCCGGCTCCGTGCCACCCTCCCCGCGCCGTCCCGCCATTCCTGGGCTGCCTGGCGTTCAGCCGGCCCCGCCATCCCCCGCTGCGGTGGCTGCCTCGGCGGCCTCCAAGCGGCACAGGCCAGCGGCTGCCCAGCCCCGCTGCCGCGGGGGACGACCGGAGCCAGTCGCACGGATGCGGGCGTGGGGCGGGAAGAGCCCGGCGGCGGCCGCTTTCCGCTCGGCCCGCGGGGGCTCCACGAGAGCCGCGCCCACCCCAGGGGCTTCAGGGGGCCGCAGACTTGGTCGGGAGGGGCGTGCTGGGCACGCACCCCGCCACCGGCCACGCTACACGGGCGGGGCAGGGGAAGAAGGAGTGAAAGGGCAGGAGGAGACGGGGCGCGGGCCGCGGAAGGCTCTGTGTGCCCGGTGAGGAGGGCCGGAGCCCCGGCCCACCGTGAAGGCGGCTAAGAGGCAGCCAGCGCACGCCAGCACCGCGACCCCTGCCTGCCCCTGTCCACGTCCCCCGGTGGCGGGCCCGGCGGCACGCTGCCCTTCCCTCCGTAAACAAAGCGGCCCGGGCCAGGGACCGAGCCAACGGCAGGGGCTGCGCGCACTGCAAGCTTCCTCACTCCCTAGCCCTGCTCGGTCCGTTTCCCCAGGCGCGGACGGCCGCCTCCTCCCCAGCCACCACCAGGTCCCTGGTCCCAGCTCCGCCGCCACCGCCGCCTCACCTACCCCGCCGGTGCAAGCACTGCCTCCCAACTCAGCCCTGGGGGCCGCCGCCTCACCGCAGCTACAGTTCCCTTCGGAGCAACCCTGGTGGGAGCTAGTAAGCGACTCCTGCCGCCAGCATCCCCCACGCCTTCTGGGCACGCAGCAGCGTGTCTGAGGAACCTCGGGGAGGCTTCCTCGCTGACGAAGCAATGAGGCCCTGTGAGGTCTCCTCCGCATGGCTCCTTTTCGCCCGTGGGAAACGGGCAGAAAATACGCCCTTCCCCCGCAGCGAATAAGGACAAATACTTGTGCCTCGGCCAGCCGCACAACTGCCGCCTTTTTCCCCGAAATTACTCTCGTTGTTGGACCAGGGCGAGCCGCTGGGCTCCCCCGCAGAGGATCCCGGCTCGGGCGGAGACCGTGGGGAAGCTTCCACCAGCGCTACACCGCAGCTGGTGCTTCAGCCATCGGAACTTGACTTCTGAGTTCCCGTGCTTCCCACAGCGCCAGTCTGTAAGGTTTGTGCTAATGCAAGTGACATGGACGGAAAGGCACAGCAGGCATTCACAGCACCATCCTCGGAAAATTCATCTTGTACTGGCCAAGATTTCGCTAATACAAGAAATCTGGTGGCTGTGATACAGGGTTAGCCAATCCGCATATCAGCTGAACGTAACAGCGTATTTCTAACCAGTGCAAAGATTTTGGAGCCGATGGTAATAAACCAGAAACATTGCCACCACTAACAATTCAGTTAGACAGTAACTGTATTTTCTGTTCAAGTGCCTCAGAACTTCCAAGCCTGAAAACAAACAGGGAGGAGGGAGAGGGGAAAAAAACAGTATGTCAAGCAAGTTAAAATGGTAAAATAACACTGGATCTGCAAAACGGTGTTAGAAAGAATAGTGAAGTCACAGGTTTTCCACTGTCAAATATAAGCCTGTCTTTCAAGTACTGTACTATAATAACCATATCCAACAAAACCAAAACTGAGTAAAAAGTATGTTTTTTACAAACAACAAATGTGCCAGCACAACAGTTGCCAATCTCTGTTAAGAGAAGCTCCAAGATCTGTTGCACACTTTGTACAAATAAAAGGTCCCTTCATGCTCAACTACTTAAGTCCATGTGCCCTACACCCATAAGACAGATATGTGCAGCAACTTGCAGAAACCAGTAGGAACAACTAAGCAGGAGAAGAAAAAATTATATACTTGTAGCTGAGAAGAATATTTCAGGTTAACTCTTTCCTGTAGTTTTAAGAATTTTGAGAATGGAGTAGTTGCTTATTCTCTTACAACTGTACCACAGTCTATATGTTGGGTAATAGAAGACCTAACAAGAAAAACAGAATTCATTGCCACTGGTGGTGTGCATAATATCAGATGATTGAAGCAAAGTATGTCTCAAGTTACGTCTGATTTCGCAGTTATCCCGAGTTAAGAGCCCAGCCTGACCTTCCCAGGAAATGCATGTACACCAGTGCAATTGAAACAAGAGTGTTTGAGCTTCTCAGCCAAAATAAAACAGACCACTGGTGTTGAACTCTGAACCTGAACTTCACAGGATGCACAATCCTTCCACTTTCAGAGCCCAGATTATCCTGACTGTTACCTGCCCGCTTTACAAAATAGCCCTAAGGATTAGTTAAGATGTAAAGCACTTTTCAAAGTATATTACAGTACCAATTATTATTATCAATGTGGGTGAAGTCCTCAGTAATTGAAGCTTTGAGTCTCCGCTCCACAGACACCCACTCTTGGTTCTTGCTGATGCACCATAATGCTTCAGGCAAATAACTGATTGTCTGCCACCAGTCGCGGTAGTTACAACAATGCTCTTTTTTTTGGTATGAGGCACTGTTGTTTCTTCATTAGGGGGAGAGTGATTTTTCCAAGTACAGCCCTGTTAACTCTTGGCAGCCGCTGAAGAATCAGCAGTTCTCAGCTGTTGTCTTTTATTCTGTTGACCACAGCACCAAGCAGAAAACAACAACAAAAAAATCACCATTCCAGATATATACTTGAACACATAAACTTCCAGCACTTGGTTTAGCGACTTTCCTTACCAGAGCAGCATATATTCCAACTCTTTCACATGTCTACTTGTTTCAGTTAACGTCTTCTGCAATATTGTAAAACTAAACTTCAGTGCTAAGCCACCGTTTTGTTTTGCAGTGGATCTGTATAAAGCCTGTCACTAACTTGAACAAGGGGATGGAAAAGAATTTATCAGAAAGATAAGCTTTTAAACCACTTGACAGACTATGTATATCTCACCCCACTAATTCTTGAGCTCCAGCTTCAAGAGTTCTAAATATTCACCGATGACTACATAAGCAGGTAATTGGTTCATTTTAAAAGAATCTTACTGTTCAAAAGCTTCCCTTTTTCCTTCTTTGAGGCATCTCCTTCAAAAGAAGTAATTTCAAATTTGTAAAAGTTAACGATCAAGCTTTGGTACTGCAGAATTTTGAATCTCAAATATACTCATCACTCTTGGATGGTAAGTCATAAAAGTTAAAAAGTTTAGTCACAGGTGAGCTGTATTACATCTAAAAAGAATTGGTTTACTCCTGAAGTAGGGCAAAAGTAATGTAACTTTATGCTATGCCTGTTTACAAATAGTCTGTCAGTTTTGTAGATTGAACATGTTTAAATAAACACACAAAACAGCAATTGGAACACAGCTGCTGAAGCATCAAACCAGCATCATGCATGTCATTAAAACAAACAGTTCAGAGCTCTGCAACTGGCATCTCCAAAGAACTACTCTAGTGCATCAATTTTTAAACAAAAATGCCAGATTGGATAATGTCACCTGTCAAAGGAGAAGTAGGGAAAATAGTATTCAAGACACTAGGTTTACAGGCAGGTGTTAAAAAGCTAGTCCTAAACCTTGCCTGAAGACAAGATTCCATGTAATCCATCAGAAGAACCTGGCGATACCATCACTGACCTTAAACTGAAGTTCTCAGTAGCTGCATGAAAGGGGTGAGTACAAAAGAAGCAGTAGAAGTAGACCAGATGTCAAGAAGGGCATCCTTGTGAAGATTACTGTCTGAAGGCGACCTTCAAAAACTGTCTTGAGGACTGAGAATGAAGTGCAAAGGATGTGAATATGCTCTACCATCCATGCTGAATGTGGCCCTACAGTTGCAGTTCTAAGCCAGCAAATGGATGTATGCAGCCAAGTGAAACTTTTAAGTGCCTTTAAGTATCTCACAAGCAGCCTGTACATGTCACAAACAGGTAAAAATTTTGAAAGGATGGTAAACTCATGAGTTTCCTGCATGATTGCAATTTATTTTTTTTTTCCCACTGGAAGTCTAAAGGACCTGGGGATAATGAAGTGAGAAAACTGCATGGATAACTATTAATTTAACAATGGGGAGGCAAAACAACAGCTCAGAGTCATTTTCTTCTGTGAAGGAGATCGATAGCCATTTCCTCCCCTCTGAAGTTCCATGTTTGGAGAGGGTGCCATCCATAAACATTTCCTGTCCTACCCTACCAAAATGCAAGCTTTAAAATCCCATTGCACTCTTTGCCTAGAATGTACTGAAAGCCCAGCGGGAACCAGCATGAAATAAATTGCCTTTATAACTATGCTATATATAGCCCCACAAATAAAACTTTGATGAGTTAATGTGGCCAAAATCTTTTGCCTTTTGCCTTTGCCGATTAATGACATGCATAACTGATGTTCACATCACATCCCCCCCTTCTTTCCCTCCCCCTACTCCCGGAGGGACGGAGAGAAGAATCGAAAAGAATGCAACTCCCACAGGTTGAGATAAGAACAGTTTAGTAACTAAGGTATAACACAAATCACTACTGCTACCACCAATAATAACAATGATAAAGGAAATGAGAAGAGAATACAACACCTCAGCACCAGCCAACCGATAACTCGCCCCCCCCAGCCCGACCAAGCACCGACCCATACCTCCTCCAATGCTGGAGTCCCCCAGCCCTTCCGGATAACTGTCAGTTACATCCTGGGCATGACGTGCTGTGGTATGGAATACCCCCTTGGTCAGTCCCGGTCAGGTGTCCTGTCTCTGCCCCCTCCTGGCTTCCCCTACTCCCTGGCAGAGCATGAGGCTCACAAAGTCCTTGGCCAAACCAAAACATCACTATCAGCTCTGTTCCCAGGCCGAAAGTCAAAACACTGCACTGCACCAGCTACCAAGAAGGGGAAAAATGACTGCTACTGCTGAACCCAAGACAGACAGCCATGAATTAAAACCCCACAATTCATAGGTTCTGGTTCTACCCTCCCAGCTTATTTCAAGAGTCCAATACTCAGAAGTCCATCTCCTCTACACCTTTCTTGGTGCAGCCAAACTACTTCCCACACTCCTCAGTCCATTTGTCCTGGGTCCTACACGTGCCCACAATGTTTATTTTACAGCTGCATTCTCTACTGATTTCAGACATTTCACATCCACATTCCATACTAATTTCAGTCACCTTCAATCTCCACAGCCTTCTCTCTCCTGTCTTCAGGCACGGGATTTTTTTTTTTTTGTACAGCCATCAGACAGTAGCAACTTCAGCCTCTTCTCTTGAATTCCAGGGTGAAGAGACAATGGTTCACTCCAGGAAAGGCTTAAAGGGAGTGGTGCATTCCAGGCAAGCAGAGGCAGATCAGGATATGGTGAATTCAAGCCACAGTAGTGAATGTTTACAAGAAAATGCCACAGCACACATTCCACTATCAGAAACAGCTTTTTATTTGTTCCCCAGCTTTTCAGAGTTCCTGATAGACTGCAAGCATCCACTAATTCTGCCACTCCAGCAGTGTTAGCTAGAGGCAAGCACACAGACTCCTAATCACCCACTTCAGGATAATCCCAACCACCAAACCCCTACCACTTCCAAATTCAGACAGTTGCCCAACAAGTTCTTTCTTGGTCCCAGTTCAAATACACTCTTGTTGGGGGGCAACAGGCTTCCTTCCTCTTCAGTCAGTTCTGGCCACGCATCTTTAGCGATCACGTAACCTACCTATTGGTAACATACCTATGCTTAAGGTATGCACGGGTGGGTAAAACCTTTTTGCTACCATTTCTCAAAACCAAGGAGCACCAACGTGGGGATTAATGCGGCACGAAGCAGAACTACCCCCGCAAGGGTTATCTTTAAACGACTGGCCGCCCCTGAAGCAGCGCCTGCTCTCCAACAGCATTACTGGGTGGCATTCTTTAAGCAGGCAGGAAACAAGATAAGGCGCAGGAAGGAAACATTCTCGACTGAAATGAATGCCCTGAGCCTCAGCTGCTGCCTCTCGGTCCTTCCCCGCCCTCCCTCTCTCCCTTCCGCAGCCTTCCCAGCCAGGACGCACCGCTGCTGAGCACAAATAAACACCCGGCCCCGGTTAACCAGCAGCGGCCTCTGGGCAGACCCCGGGGTCCGCTCCGCCAGGTTTCCCTTCAGGGGCAGGCCGCATAGTCCGTACCCGTGCCAGCGCCAGCCTCGAACGGGAACCCCGGCGCGGCCTAACAGGGGCGTCCCTGTCCCCCGCCTCTCCACGCATGCGCGCGGGGCCTGCGCAGCCAGTAGCGTCGCGGGGACTTCCGGGTCAGCGGTGGCTCGCAGTGCTCTCCCCGCCCCGCTATGGAGGCCGGGTCGGGCCCCGGCGGCGGGGAGCTCGGCGACCCGGCCGAGGTACTGTCGTTCTCTCGTTGGCGCGGCCCGCGGGGGACTGCGGGAGCGGTGGTGGGGTTGTTTCTGCTGAGGGCGAGGCAGCATGCCCTGGGCCTGCACCCGCCCTCCGCCTGCACCCGCCCTCCGCTGGCCGGGCAGCGGGGTTGCCTGGCACCGTGTCGCCTGGGCCTACCGTGAGCTCCCTGGAGGGCTGCGGACCGCGAGGACGGTGCCCTTAGGGCCTTCCTCGCGGCATTCCGGGGGACTGGCCCAGCAGGAGGTGCTCTCCTCGGTACCGGCGGCCTTCTCGCTTCTGCCCTTCTCCCGGCCGGCAGCCTGGCAGGGCGCCCGGTCGCACGCCTTCGCGGCTGCAGAGTCACGCACCTCTGGTAGGAACAGCTGTCCAGCTTTCACTAAGTGTAAAGGGGCAGCAGGCGTTGTGTAATGAAAGCCTTGGCAAGTATTTTAGAAAGGGATTTAATGAGCTGGCAGTTTTTTGTCCATTTGGAGGGCTAGTTGCAAGGACAAAAGCTGGCTTTTCTAAAGGAGGAGGAGTGAGCTGAGTTGGAATTTGACTGTACCAAAAATATTTTCTACTCTCTCGTATCACTTGTGGGACCATTGGGTTTTAAAAATTAAATACTTCATGTGACATCTATAAGCAAAAGTCACCAGTTCCTTAAGTGTAGCTGTGTGAAAGTACAGGCCCTGCAAGGTGTGAAAGCTAGAGTTCTTAATTGAAAAATCCCCCAAAACCTTTCTTTTGATCACTCTCTTGTAATTTATTTCCCCAATGAAAGAGGGAAATACCTAAGGCTTATGTACCAACAGAGGAGGAGAGAAGACTCCTTAAGGAATGTGCTGAAGAGAGTGCCCGGTATAGAGGTGAGTTCAGTTTTCTGGTGAACATGGTTTGCTTTTCTTCCACCCTTAATTTTTGTTGCTGTCTGAGGCAGCAAGCAAGGCAGGCCTGTGTCAGTGTATCACAACAGTTCATTAACAAGCTTCACATAGTCTAAAGTTACATTGTGTTAGAACTTGATCCATGGAGGATTTCCATTTATTTATTAAGAGTTTGTAGGACAGGATTCAGGATTTTTGTAGACATCACAACATAATTTGTAAGGCTTATGCTTTATAACCTGATCCCTTCATATTTTAAATTAATATGCCTATGAAAAGTCTAAAAAATAGTTATAATTAATGAAGTCTCATTTATGGTTCTGGTTTTTGTTATTTTTGTCTTCAACTTTTGTTATCTTTGGAGTGCAAGAATAAAATAGTGTAACTTACAACCATTGCTTTCTGTCTTTATGGACACTTCTGGGGAGAACACTAAGTACAGAGCATAAGTAGTCACTCAGATCAGTTTTTGGAGAAACTGTGTCTGTGTGTGAGCAGACATTTGGGCACCTTTCCCCTGCAAATAAAAGCCATGATTTTGCAGTCAGTAATGATTTCTGTACTACAGCTAGTATACAGGAATCATAAACTCGCATTGTTTTCACAAAATGCTTTCTGTCTCAATTTATTTGAAATATTCTGTTGGTTTGAAATGTTCTGTTGGTTGTTGGTTTGGTTTTGGGTTTTTGTTGTGCTGCGTTTTTTTTTTTCTACAAAACATTGAGAGCTGATTGCATTACTTCTTAACATTGCTTCTGTAACCCAAAGGATCAGTGCATACCTGTTTTTTAGACACCTGGTCAAGAGGTTTGAAGAAGCCTTCTGATGTGATTGTTACCTACTATTCTGTCACATACTAGTAGATTAATGTTGATGCTGATAGGTGGTTTAGCAGAAACCAGGACTGAGGAAGAATTTAGCAGCTGAGTTGCCAAATTTAGCAGACAGGGGCTCTGGTTTCTCCTGAAATCCAGTCCTTTCAGGGGCAACTTCTATGGCACTGTGATTTTGAATTAAAGATTCAAAGTTCTGCTTTATCTTTCTCCATTGCTTTTATGGAAGAGGCATTCTGCTCTTCTATGTTTATTCAGATACCTGAAAACCTTCAGCTTGTTTGCTAAAATCCAGCCATTTTCCATGTATTTTTATAAGTGAGAAGAGTCAGGTTCATTCATAAGAAGGTGAAGGTTGGTTATGGCATACTGATAATCTCTCTCCTGGAAGACACGCGGGAGAGAATTGTTTGTTGCTCTTGAGGTGTTCTGCTGAGAGTTCTTGATGGGCAATGTAACTTACTGCCCTGTTTATCTTTATACAGAGACAGAAGCAGCAACATGAAGGTGCTGTTGAGAACAGTCAAATCAGTTTCTTGCGATATTTCACTTTAGAGAGCTACAAGAGTAATTGCAAGATGCTTTTTACAGGGGTTGTGTACTGTGCTGTTACTTCACTATGCAAGCCTACGGCCCATCATTGTTTTCTAGCTCTTCTCTGTTTCATTGTTCTGCATTATATGTACCTGGAGTGTTGTGTTCCCTGTATTAAACGCGCAGTATTTGAATGTCCTTTTGGAAGAGGTGTGGGCCACCTGTGTGACTGCCCTGACATCCTCCCTTCTTACTGTATCAGTTCTTGTTATTCACATTATTGCTATACATTTGTGCATTTTCAGTTGTTTATTCAAATTTTCAAGTTGTTCATTCAAATTTCAGTTGTTTATTCAAATTTCAGATTTTACCTGTTCTTTGTGAGCCCTCTCTGTTTTTCCATAGTTTCTGGTGACAGCTTCTAATTCAGAAATGCTTGCTAGTAATTTCAGAATTCAGTTTAATGTATGATTTACTGGTATTACTAATTTTTAATCACATCATATAATATGAAATGTAATGCTGTTAATAATAATTCATATTATGATCTACAGTTTTATCCATTGTACTTTTAACCTTATTAACAAAATCAAACCAGATCGATACGGCTTTTTCTCCATAAAACGATTTTGACTAGGGTACATCATTACATTCCCATCCTTAATTATGGGCTGTTCATATATCAGCCTTCTGTTGTTTTTCCTAGGATTTATGTTGTTCCTGAAGCAAAAAAAAAGAAAGTACATTTTGCCCATAGCAGTGGGAAGCATTGAAATTTTCTTATTTGTTAAGCTGCATTTTTTTCTACACTTGAGTAATTATTAATAGTTTTTATGTATGAACCCAATTTTCATTTACCTATTACTCTCTTAATTTCTAGTTAGTGTTTCAGGTCAGTTATAAGCTCACCTATGAACAGCTGTTTCCATTAAAGTGTGTAACCTGGCTTTGATGTTCAAAATATTTGTGTAGGGCCTATAAACCATTTCAGACCTCTGAGAGTTAGACTGAAGTCCTCTGTGATAAGTTCTTCTGAATTCTTATTTCTAGCAACCCACATGCCCCTGGTGTTCTTTGTCTTACAATTTAGCTTCAAACCTGCGTTGTCATTCTCTAGCTCAGAAAATCTAGGTCTGAAATCTCCAAAAGCATCACGGTTTTATCCGATAATAGGTTGGAAGATTTTATTCTGTATTTTGAAGTGTTGCTGTAATCTTGCTTTCCAAAAGCATCACGGTTTTATCCGATAATAGGTTGGAAGATTTTATTCTGTATTTTGAAGTGTTGCTGTAATCTTGCTTTGAACCAAGTAGCCAATACTTTTTAAAAGTGACATCCTATCATATTTACCCTGCAATGTTGGTTACATTCCTGACCTAGATCTGTCAGAATTTGCAAAGGAATTAGCTGTTAGTTTGCAAAGTTTAATACTGTGCTGTCCAAATTATTAGAAATATCATTTATCTTCAAACAAGAACTCAATTAGCAGATTCTGTGCATAAGCTCTGTAAACATCTACTGTTATAGCAGAAGTTTCTCCCCTAGGTAAAGTCATTGAGCTTTTTTGTTACATACGCATTTTCAGACTTGCATAAAATGTAATTTCATTATGACATACCTAAATCTTTAATGTAATTAACTTTAGGCTCCTGTCATATTTGTTATGGATGACACTGCATCTTGTGTAGGAATGGCTGTCTTTGCAAAGAGTTTCAGTCAGTCTTCCCAATATCAAAATTATCATTGCTGTAAATAAGCATTTCTTTTGTTTCTTGCCATCTTCACATGCTTCTGGCCACCTGAAATCTTTCAATATGATAAAAATCAATAGGCAGCTCTTCTGTGTTTGTTGTCTTCTCTGCATTCCTGACCTTTCCCCAGAGTTGTGCAGTTTGATCTGTAAGCTACAGAAAAAGCTGCCCTGTTCTGTAATTTGCTGGTGAATAAAACATGTTACCTGCTTCTAATCAATTTGATTTATATCTCTGTAAGAGTTAGACTTTCCCCAAAGTTTTTATGTTGAAACAAAATCAAGACTTTTGGTGATGAAAAATATTTAGAGGTACTGGCCTCCATGTAACTGCCTTCCACCCAGAAGAACTGTTTATGCTTCTCTGGTTTAAAGTTCTGCACATGGATGCTGAGCAGTTGTAGCCAGACCTGGAGGCTTGTCCTTAGAGCTGTAGACCATCTGTATTTTAGGAAGCATGAAGTCTAATGAAGACAGGATGACTCGTTAACCAGTAGCACATAATTTGTAGTTAGACTTAAAATCTGGAATCGAGAATGTTTCATAATGCATATTGTTTGTTAATTATATGCTTACATTCTTACACTGCTGAGCTCAGTAAGGCCTAGCAACACTGGTGTTATTGCATATTCTGTTAAATTTGGTTGAAAATATTGAAAATCATATTTTAAACATCTTTTCTTCTTCACAGCTTTTCCTCTGGCTGCAGTGAGCATGCTTGGTACTAGCTTCTTAATTAAGAAAGGTACAGTGTAAACATACTTTGGGTTAATTTGGATTTGCTCAGATGAAATGCATTTCTGCTGTTAATACAGTTACTATAATAATATAGTTTCTTATTGTAGTTAAAAGAAGTTCAGACTCTTCAGCTACATGACTTGCAATTCCTAAAATCAAGAGCAAAACTTTAAATTAAAATTCATGTTTGCTTTATGTTGTTTGACAAATGCAATATCTTAGTGATTATGAAACATACTCTGTATGTGTCGTAATATGTGTGATAAGATTAAAGTGCTAATTCTTAGATTATTTTTTTTTATAATTTTATGGGGAGTTTAGATGTTGGGTTTCTTGAATTTTCTTCAACGTTAGGTGTAAAAGAGTAACCTTTACCTAGAAATGTAACTACAGTTGATGTTTTTCAGCTTAATTCTCAATAACTTATTCCTAATTACTTTGATCCTAATTTTCAGGTGTTCTAAGAGACAGCTCAAGATTTGGCTCCTTTGTAAAAGTTGCATGTAAGTAAAAGCAACATATAAATTCAGCTTGTATTCATGCCTTAGGTTCTGGAGTCTGTTACACAGATGTAGTTCGCATGAGACTAGCTGGCTGATTCACTGTAACTCCACTCTGTAGAGCAGAATATTTCAAGTTGGAAGGGACCCATCAGGATCATGAAGTCCAACTCCATGCTCCTAAAGCTAAATCATATGACTAAGCAGATCATTAGGCACTCCTTGAACTCTGACAGGCTTGGTGCCATGACCGCTTCCCTGGGGAGCCTGTTCCAGTGACTGACCACCCTTGCAGTGAAGAATCTTTTCCTAATGTCCTGTCTGAACTTCCCCTCACACAGCTTCATTCCGTTTCCTCGTGGTCACCAGAGAAAGGAGATCAACACCTCCCATCCCACTGCTGCCCTTGGGGAAGCTGTAGGCTGTGATGAGGTCGCCCCTTGGCATTCTCTTCTCCACTTAAACAAACCACATGACCTCAGCCACTCCTCGTAAGTCTCATCCTCAAGACCCTTCACCATCTTGGTCACTCTTCTAGAGTGTCTAGTGACACATTCTAAGTTTGATGTCTTCCTTCTGCTGAGGCACCCAAAACTGCACAGAATACTTGAGGTGGGACTGCACCAGCACAGGGTAGAGTAGGACAGTCACCTTCTTCGACTGGCTGGCTATGCTGTACTCACACCCCAGGACACAGTTTGCCCTTTTGGCTTTCAGGGTACACTGTTGACTCATATTCAACTTGTCATCAACCCAGACCCTCAGATCTCTTTTTGCAGGGCTGCTCTCCAACCCCTCATCCCTCAGTTTGTATGTATAAGCAGGATTTTGCTGTCCCAGATAGAGAATCCAGCACATAGAGAATCAGTTCTTACATTGATACAACTGTGCCTGAAGATAGGAGCAAATGATCTGATATAGCCAATGAACAAGTTTTGCCTTCCTGGAATTAGTTCTGTCAGTCAGCAGCTTCTTAGCTACGTTCCTTAACTACAACATCTCATACTGCAGGAACCTATTCAATGTCAAGAGGTAGAGCTTCCCATTTATTCATCTGGCTTTCCATAAAATTGCTTGACAAGTGTAATGTAATAATTTGAGACAAAAGCATTGTAAATAGATACTGTACAAGCTTACTTTAAATTACTTTGCCAGAGTACAGCCACCCCTCCCTTCCTAATTTGAAGGTCTTTATTCATGCATCTCACTTGTCCCATTCAGGCTATTTTAGTGCCTTTTTTCCTGGACATTATGTATGTACAATTGTAGGAAAACGGCAATGAATGATTTTGGATTAAGTATAATCACAAATAAATTAATAAATTAACATTTGCAATGTAATACATGACAGTAAAACAGGAAGTTGCCATCTTGCCAATCTGCCTAGATACAGCCAGTTACCCTTAGTTTACTTCAGTGGGAAGAGGGTAAAACCCATGATTTGTAGTAGAGGAAGTGTTGTTTAAGCAGATAAATGAACGTGAGGGAATAGGGCCGCCATTTGTTTATGCTAAATTCTACCTGCTTTCTTTGAATGCCAAACAATGGTGTAACACAGACATTTGTAATAAATAACAGAATTACTGAGAGCTCCTCCATATTTCTAGTTAAGGGCCATGTTCTTCCTATTAAACAGAATGAAGTTTTGAAATCAAGGGGAAAAATAGAGAGCACCTGGATTGGACTAACTGTTCTTGATGTTAAGGTTATAAGCCAGAATATTTTTGGCTTCTCCTCTTTGATGGACACTAGAGGCCTCTGGACTTTCATTTTGTACTAGAAGAATTTTCCAGTTTTCATTGTCTTTCAGTAGGTAACTTCTTGTGATTTATGTGCATTTTAAATACGGGGATTTTTCTGGGACATAGTTGGGAGTGTAAAAGGCCTGAGTTAAGCAGCTTTTGTTTCATCCTCATATTGCTTAGGTCAGATGATGTCTGCTGTCAGATCCTACTGTCTACAGGATCTTCCTGAAAACTATTGCCAGGGCATAGTTTGGCAGAGCCAAATTATGGCTCATAATTGAACTGCACATTCCTCCTGCAGTGAAGTCTTGCTAAAGGAAGCAGTGCACCTTGGGTTTTTTTTCTTCCTTAAGTTCTGAAAGAAGGGCATATGTGATTCCAGGCACTGCTGCTAGCTCATAGCTAGCTGATGGTAAACAACAGTAAGACAGTTCCTCAGTTCTTGCTTTTCTGGTGTCGTTGATCTGAGCATATTGCTGCTCCATCTATCGACTACAATAGTCTGTCTTTGGTAATGGTGTGTGTCACTTGTGGTCTTTAGATTCTTATTCTGAGCAGTATCTATGTCTCATTCCAGTAATTGGTCTTTTATGTCTAACTACCATAGCTGAATCAGGGTGTTTTTTTTCTGTCTGTATCTTTCATCTTTCCCTGCTCTAGTTGTATCTGGAATTTTGTGAGGTATTTCATTTTCTAGATAGGAATTTTCAGATTCCAGGATGATGTTCTGCTCATAGGAATTACTCACAGCTTTTCTCAGTAGTCTTGTAGGCACTCTGACCATTTAATGGAACTTCTAGTTAGTCATGACTGATATGCTACATTGACAGTATCCCTTCCAACATAGCATAGAGCTATTGGGAAAGAAGGCTGAGATCCGTACATCCTATTTCATGTTAGCCTGCAACAATATCTAATTTAATATGCTGAATTCAAAGAATCATCTGGCTGTTAGTTCTGTAGTAAGAGAAACCAAATTATGTAGCATTCATTGCTTTGGTAATCACCTTGCTGATTAGCTGTATTTTGCTAAATATTTAGTTTGAATACTTGTTAGACTGCTTTTCCTTTCAAGGGGCTTGTAATTTTTCCTTTTGTGTGTATTTACAGCATTTGATGTGTCTTCCAAATTTTTTTTTTTTTTTTTACCTAAACAGCTAAACCTTTATATTTCTCATTTTGCAATCTTCACTTGTAGTTGTGGCTGTTCTCTTTTCCATTGGAAAAAGCATTTTGACCTTTTGAAAATACAGGCATTAGATCAGGAATCATAATTTCAGTACCAGTACAGCAGGATAGGGTAAAATCACCTTTTATATTGATTCCCAGGTGATGTAATCTACACTGTGAGGACTTCAGAGGATTAATGTTGGGGTAGTTAATTCTTTCCTGACTTAGTCTTTGTACTTGGAAAATACATGTTGCATATGAAGGAAGAAGGGTCTAGTCCTTTTCTCCTACAAAATCAACAACAGGACTTCTGTTAATTGCCATTGAATCCTTCATGCTTCTTCTGAAACAAAGAAATACAAAATGAAGTATAATCTTCTGTAAATAAGTAAAATCAGTTCTGCTTTGTGGTTAAGTAACGTTGAGCTTGGTAGCTTTGCAACAATAGCAATGGGTAAGAGCTTTGCAGTAGATGACAGTGAAGAAGTGTCTTAGGTAAATGTTTTACAATAACCAGCTAGAACTGAACTAGTGTTTGCTGGCATGACAACAGGACTTTCCAAACCTAAAGTTCAGCCAAAGGATGAAGTGAGGAAGAAGAAGATGAGGAAGAAACGACCACCAGGGCTCCCAAAGACCACTACCACATTATTGTGCACATGCAGGAGGAATTTTCTAGAAGAATGATGTCATGTAAAAGTAGCTTTATGAATATGCATGTAATGTAATGAATATGTATGTTTGATTACTATATAATCACAGCTTGTTTGGTGCTCAAGCAAGACACACTCAGAGGAGCTGTCCCTCATGTCTCCCAGCGCCACAATAAGGAATACGTGCTTGTCAACTTAAACTTTGTTGGCGAGTTCTTAGAGTTTTTCTGCAAATTGCTTCATGCTCCAGTTGACCCACTTATAAAACTTGAGGGAGCCAGCTGATGGAAATCACCAATTTTAAACCAAGAAAGAGCTGTCATGAGCACTTACTCTCATGTCCTGTCTAGCAGCTGAAAATCACTCATGCATGGAATTGGAAGTATTTGCCCAGTGACTGCAAGGGTTCAGTTAATTCAGTTGTTTGTCCTTCGGCAGCCATATCATAGAACCTTCTTCAGAGGATACTGAGCCTAATACTAAGTTTATGTAGACTTCTCTTCATACTAATGAAAGTCTTTTCCAGATCTCACTGTTCTGATGGAATAAATCAGCAGAATTTACTGCCTTTTTTTATTCCTCACTGCTTTAGCACCTTTGATAGTTAATTGTTATTTCTGGATCTTGGAAAAAACTGATTGCAATTATTTTCCTTTATGTTCGGGTCACCTTTCATTCATCAAGTACTAGCTGAAGTCATTTGATGCTCTTGCCATGGGTAAATCATTGCTCTGTGTCTCTGTTCTGTAGTTGTGTTTGGTTTTAGTACTCCTTGTCTGCAAAAGAAGCAGAGATGATTACTGTATGGTTTTGATTTAGATCTAAACTATTTTTTACTCAAGATAGTGTATAATTTATTTGGAATTATTATTTTAAAACTATGTTGAATTTTATGCTACAATGTATAAACTCATCTCTTTTTTTCTTTTTAAAAAGTTGCTGGAATATGTGGATACATGGCTGGGAAGATTTCCTACTTGCCCATCTGTAGCGAGAAATTTAAGCAGCTGAAGGATTCTCCAATTGGAGATGTTCTGCGACAAGCTCAGAGACATAGTTCACCTAAGTAAGAATTCAGTTGTCTTTTGAATTTAAAACTTATTCTGGAATAGGACATTTTAAACACTTAAGAGATCAAAGCTGTATTTGCAGCTTTGAAAGACCTTCAGAGCTGTACCTTCCCTCTTTGCTCTGTTACCACAAATCAGCCACTTTGAGGAAGCCATGTCTGTATCACTTGGCCAGCTGTAAAACATGCATTTTGGGCTTTTTACGTGCAGCTGATTATTAAAGGAGTAAAAAGGAAATATCCTTAGCAAAATGTATTCCCTGTAAATTAAGATGTTTTTCTGTGGAATTTACTTACAGTAGGGTGACAGCAGAAGTTGCCTCCTTAGTTTAGAAGTAAGCTAAGTTAACTGAAATAAAGTAGTGTTGCATTCTAGAAGTTTTTCCCATAGTTTAGTTTGATTGAAGTAGGAAGGGGGTGGAAATGATTTCAGTGTTTATCAAAGGAAAGAGCCCAGTAAACAATATCAGTGCAGGAAGAAGCATGGCGGTCAAACTTACTGCTGTTTGTTTAAATCCTTTACATCTGTAACAGCATTATGCTGTACATATGAGAAACTCATCAGGTTCTTAAAACTATTTCCTGTTTTGTTCCAGAATGTTTTCTACCTCAAGCAGTTTTTAATTGCAAACTCCTTTTGGAATATCTCACTTAAAGCCTTGATTTAAAACTGGGAGAATACTGTTTGGATAGTGAGGAGTAGTCCTTGTATGCATGCACTAAGTAAATGTTTAGAAAGGATTTGAATAAATTCTTAATTACTTTATAAATTCAGATTTATGGCAGTGTTGTCTGCAAGATTTACCTTTATTCTGGAATGTTCATGTTTTTATGGCATCAAACATAGTTTTAGGAATTGCTGCTTTATATATTTACTGTAAATTCTTAGCTGAATTGGAGCTGGACCTGTCCCTTCACCCTGCTCCAGTTTCTAGTAAGACATTGTGATCATTAGCTGGGTTTACTCTAGATGAGAACCTGTTTAAATGCCATCATCTGCTGCACCAATAAGTCCCTTCAACCTTTAATGCCCCCTTATTTTGTATCTGTTAAATTTTATTTACCAAGGGATAATTCCCCTCCCACCCTTTGGTGAATGATTAATCTAAATTAATCTTCTGCCTTTTTAAGCCTTCAAGAGAAATCGTTACATTTTTGCCGTCATGAATTTACTAGTTAATGTATTTCGGTAATTCTGATTTGCTGTTAAAAATAGGTAGGGAGCTAAAATGTTACACAGTTCTCTAAGGCTGTGTTTGCATATACTTTAAAAATATAATTGAGACCAAAGTGGCTTAGTTCTGTATGTTTAGTGTGAGAATAAAACGAAGACTAACTGCAGATGTTTTTCATAGGAAACTAAAAGGACAGCTAAGCAGAAACTTAAAGAAAAAAATGAATAAATACTCTAGAGACTTTCTAGTGGCACCAAGTGGTGGCATTCTCAATAGAGACATGTTGTGTGGTGCTTTGCAGGGCCATTCTGAGTATGCAGCAAATGTTTTAGAGTATCAAGCATCATTTTCTTTAGATGATCTTATCTTTGTCTCTGAAAATTCATTGATGTTTCTGCTGAATTCAGCAACTCAATAAACCTTCATAATTTAATTTCCCCAAGACAGCTCTTCATTCTCCTTTCCTGCTGTCTGGTACTGATCAATGACAGCAGCTTCTAATGATGAAGCGTTTTAAATTGCAAATTCTTCCTAAAAGGCCTTTAAAAATACCTATAGTTCCTGCTACCACTAGTTAGATGGGTACATCCTGTACTATCTGTGTCTGATGTGGATTTTTTTTCTGTCTGAAGACTCCCTGGGGGAAGGGATTGTCATTTTTTTTGTCTTGTAAAGTGCGAAATACATTGTCCCTTTTGTCTCTGTTGAGAGATTTTCAGGTGTGAGTTAAGTTTCTGGGAGGAAGGGAAGAGTATTGGGGAAGGGACTGTATAGGTCTTTGCAATGTAAATTAAAACCTGCACCCCAAACTTTAAGATGATAATCCACGTTGGAAACTAAACCATTTAAAAGAGTATTTGCTTTAACTGCACATATTGTTACTCTTACAGTTCCATTTTTAACTGCAATATTTCTGTATTTAATATTTCATTATTTTCCAGCCGATCCAGTCGGAAATCTGAATTTTCAGATATGCCTTCTCAGTCATATACTGAATCTTCTTCTCCCAGAGCTGGATACCCACTTCCTTCTAGCTATTCAGATGATTATAGTTCAACAGATAGAGCCCTCTCAAGTTATGAACCCATTCCTTTCAGTGCTTCCCTGAATGAATCCTCACCTACAGGAATTACTGATTATGCTGCTCAAGGTGTGTTTTGTCTTTAAACATTTAGCAGTCTGTAGTATGATGACTCTTGCCTTTCTCTTCGATATTTCTCTTACTAAACTTTGTATTTTCATCCTGTGCAGACATACATCATTCAATACAGTGATTTTGAATGGAACAGCTTGAAGTTCCCAGAATTGCTTTTACACACAATACATGTATTATTTAGTGCTCTAACTGTAATCTAAATTCAGGGGTGGGGATGTTCTTATTTTGTAGCTCTAATTGCAAGTAAAGACTGTAAATTAACTTACATGGTTTAATGTGTTGTGAAGAAAAATCTGCAAAAAACTTAGCCTGACTTGAAGTTCTGTTTGATTGAAGCTAAGGTGAATATGCCATCTTTTCATTGACCACAGTCTCCTACCATTTATTTGCCTGTTGGCCTTTCTGAGGCTAGTGTGTTTTCACCAGTGGTGGTGCTGCAACTGTATACCACTATAATTCAGTGACATTAAACTGGTTTTTATAATGGGACAAGCGTTTAAATCTTCTAAGAACTGAATGCATATTGCGTTCTGTCTGGTAACAGCTGATTTTCTCACAGAGAACTAAAATGGTTTTCAAGTACTGGTTGGTGTAGCTGTTCCCTTCCTTTCAGTATGAACTCTGTCCTCAGCTATTGCAGGGAAGCACAGGATTCTGAATTCAGGTCTCTATGGGGCACAAAGGAGGAAGTTACTGTCAAATGCAAATTTCTGTATTTTGAATTAGTGTGGATTTTTTAACCCCTTTATAGAAGAGGTTTTATTTCACAAAAAGGCCCTTTCATGCAACTGGGGTTTACTGCTTTTATATATGTGTGTATATATATATATATATATATATATATATATATATACACACACACACACACACGAGTCTTTTATAAGACTTGGATGTGAATGTGTACTTACACTTCATCACAAATATAGTGATAGTTGATAGATACAGATACCAACTGATAGTTGGTAGAAACTATCAAACCAAGATTCTGTATTATAAATGTAGATAAAAGGATAAAATGTTTAACGGGTGACATATGATGGAAGTAGTCCTAGTTCCTTGAAAGCAGAATTTAAAGCCTAAGTGCAAACCCTTGAGCTTCACCTAGCTTTCTGTTCAGAAATCATAAATATATCAAATGTATGATTATCATAAATTTTACATTAAGTGACCAGAACTATTTTATCCTTCAACTACCACATGGTTGTTAGGATTTCCATTAGGTAGAATGAAGAAAAGGAGTCAACTGACAGTTTTCCAAAGCAGCTTAACACAATGAGAAGGACAAAAGGAACGGATTAATTAAAAACCACATACATTTTCAGCTGCGTTTAGAACTGCAGCTGTCATGCTCTTTTTCATTTGGGATTGAGCTGTAATTAACTGGCATTCTGGAACAGGCTGTAGTCAAGTTCTGGCGTGTGATGCCATTTCTTGTATCTTAATGTTTGTTTTGTTTTCAGATCCTGATCCAATTCCAGAAGAAAGCCGTAAAAAAAAAGGCATCACATATGAGGAATTAAGGAATAAACACAGAGAGACATATGAGGTTATGCTACCACCAAGGGCAGAAACTCCAAGCAAGTTTTCACAGGAAAAACCAGCTAAGGAAGGTAATATAGCAATTTACAGAAATGCGTAGTCAATTCAGGTATTGGCAATAATGTTAAGAACGGTTACAAACCCAAGGCTTAATTCTGCTTACCA
The DNA here is from genome assembly GCF_028554395.1 of Pezoporus wallicus. Taxonomy (NCBI): domain Eukaryota; kingdom Metazoa; phylum Chordata; class Aves; order Psittaciformes; family Psittacidae; genus Pezoporus; species Pezoporus wallicus. The sequence goes on from NW_026642638.1 coordinate 1,166,397, forward strand.
TTTAAGCAGCTTATTTTTACAGTATCTGCAGGGATCTCATGCGATCTGGTCTGTAGTTTCATGTTTGAAATTAATTCTTCACAACAGCAATCTTCTGACAGCAAATTCTAACTCCTCTTTAGCTGTATTGCTCAATGGCAGGCTGAAAATTTCAGAACTTTGGGGTTATTGACTATATCAAGCCACCTCTTTCAACAAAGAGTTCTCTGAGCTCAGAGCCATACTGAAGAGTTTTAGCCATGGAAGGGGGTGCATGCTTCAGATAGCATTGTTCTCTCAGAATAGAGCAGCACATGGTTGATGGTTTTGAGGGGGGGGTATTTATGAGTTGTTTAATGTGGAATTAGTGCATTTCTAAAGAGGCATTGTTTGTAGAGCTTCATTTTCTACATTAAGACTCAAAGGAAGGAAACAGTATTTGGCAGCAATATTGAGATTTGTTTTCACAGTGAAAAACAAAACTTTACACAGCAAAATAAGCCTGCAGTGTCCTGAGGAGTAAGATGCCGTTCAGTCACCTTTTTGACTCAGTCCTTTTTTTTGCAAAGGAGACACAGAAGCAGTTCATCATCACTTGCTCTAGAGCTGTTTTAATTTAGTGTGGCATGTGTGAAAATGATGTTAGCAGAGGAATGCTTTGGTGTTTAACACACTGCTGAACTAGTCAGCTTGGATTGTTTGGGTTTGTGTGCAGTGTCCGGTGTTGTCAATCATGCTGCAACAAGATTTGTAGGAATAGCTAACGTCTCCTCTTAGGCATGACAGGTGGTAATAAGTACAGGAACGTATGCTCAAGCAAAAAGTTCTGAAGCAGCAAGAGTAAGCTTTGGAACAGTGTTGATTACAAGAGAGTGCTGGTCTTATTTCATGCTTGTGAATTACTTTGTCCAGATCATCCGTCTTTGGACGGACAGATCTACAAAATCATGAGGTAAAAATTACAAACAGCTGCAGAGCAGGGATTTATATCTGTTATTTCAAGGTTGTGAAAGCCTTTTTCTTTTATCTTGTGACTATACCAGATGAGATGTTAAAAAATTATTGAAGCTCAGTTTCAGATTGCCTCTAAGTTCTGTCAGGTGACACTTCACTGATTTACACAGTGTGTCTTTTCAGGATATTTCTGCACAAATAGAGAGCCTAGAAATGTCACTTGAAAACCATACATGCAAATCTTCAGCAGTGCTCTGCAAACCTTGCCTTATTGCATGGCAGATCTTGTGGCTATGAAATGAGAATATGTGTTCATTATTTTATTCTTAGTTATTTGAGAACAGTAAAAGGCCTCTATAAAATACTGATCAAGTATTGCATTCTATTTATTATGTTTCTGTGTTCGTTTGATTGTTATACTCAGGCTTTAAGAATAGAACTACACTGAGCAGTGTATGAGATTTGTAAACAAACTTTTAAGATTATCTCTTTGTAATTTTAGGGAAAAGGGTAAGGAGGGAATGCAACAATTCAGAAATGTTTTACAAGTGGAAGTACATTTAAATCTACACTTCAGGGACTCTATTGATGTTGCGGCTAAGATCTGATTTAGCTTCTTGTGTCACGCTGGACATGCTACTTGTTGTATGCCTCTTCCTACAGCCTGAGTCATTACCCCTTTGTTCATCCTCTTACCTTGGTCATAGGAACCAGACTAGCAAATCGAAAGTGGTTTCTGCCCTTTGTTGTAAGGACATAAGGAAGGCCAAACAACACTTAAAGCAGCTTTATGTAGTGCCTAATTTCCATCTGCTGGTGCCTGCACCATTCTTTGTAGCCATACAAATATATATGCATCTGCATAGCGACCTGCACTGGACTATTTTGCAGGGAATGAGTGTGGCCTGCTTATCTGCCAGGGTAAATAGAAATCAAACTGTGCTTTGAGAGAGATTTCGTTGTGCCTCGTTGCAGTATTAGTCTGCTTACAAGAGACTTGTAGGTGCATTATGCAAAGTTTGCTGACATCTCACTGAAACAAAGACCATGCATTCTGCTCTGTTCCACTGGTTCTACTGCAGATGGGTATTAATAAACAGGGGGTTTAGTAATTAACTTGCAAGTATAAAGAGGTCCCTAACTAGTGCCAGCATTCCTACTGGATCATGTAGATCAGTGATGGCAGTCAGTTACAGACCAGTTGGCAGCTCATGTTCAAGAGACCCTCTTTTCACTTTCTGGTCCTTGTTCAGTTACTTGTGACATACTTCTGCATAAATCCATTAAGACCAGTACCCTGGTTTTGGTTTACTCTGAATCACTCCTATACTAAAGGAAGCTGCCAAACAATAATGGCTGAGTAGTTTCCTAGTAGGGATTACTGATTTCTTTTTGTCTTTGAACGTGTTTTTAACTATCCTGAATCCATCCAGCTGTGCACGTAACTGGATTATGTAGCCACGTTATTTATTGTAACATTCCTTGCCTGTTTCCTCCCATTGTCTTTGTTTCATCCACATGTTACATTTGTTTCCAAGTAATTACAAATCCTGTAGAGCGGGAATTAGCACAGTAGGCCTCTTGACTATTAATTCATTAAAGAAGAACGATTAACAAACTTCTCCCCATTTATTCCAAAGTAGCTTTAATTGGATGTCTGTTGTGCTGTGACTGACACTCTCCCCGCTCACCACTTCAGATGGTCATGCATTTCACCATACTTTTTGGCAGTCTGCAAGATAAACTTTTGCAGTTAAATTGAATCATATGTGACTACTGTTTCTTCTTTTCTTTAGTGAAAGTAAATAAATATGGAGATACCTGGGATGAGTAAGAGCTGAATGAAGAACTGAAGAAAATGATCTGTCAGCTGACTTGAACACTTGAACTTCATCTAGATTAGTCACAAGAATGAGCATTTTTGGTGTCTTCTGCCAGGCACAGCTTTTAATAAATGAGGAAAAAATCCTGACTTGCCAGAAGATTTAAAAAAAAAAAAAAAAAAGAAAAAAGAAAGCAAGCATTCAGGCTTAATGTTTGGGGTTTTTTTATTTTGCATAAATGGAAAGCGAGTCTATTGTGAGGTGTCATGGCTATAAACCATTTGTGCTCCTGTTGAAGAATGAAAAGGGTAACTTGCAATAACTAATATAAATGCATAGCAGAAGGTAAAAATATATGTAAACAAATGCAATCACCTGTATTGGGAAGGGGGGAAAAATCAGAATCTTCTCAAACTTCCAAGACTTGCATTAAAAGTTACCTGTAGAACTCACCTCTCTCTCACTTTGTGTTGTCTTGAAAGTGATATGCTGGAGACTTCAAACTGGTGTCACGATTGGTTAGCGCGGTATCTGGAATAATAGCTAGCTATGCTGGGAAAAAAGGGTGGAGGGACCTACCAAACACACTTCACTGTGCTACAGAACTGTTTCAAAGAGCCAGCTGTATTTTCAGACCAATACTCTGACTTGCCCACACTGGGCCTCTTCAGTTATTCCAGAAGAAAGTGAACAAATGCAACTGCAGATATTGAAAGTAGCTGCATTTAAGCTGCATTTTACTACAGGCTGTGGTAAAAGTTTGAATCATATCTTGATTGTTAATATTGCGTATTGTGGATTTAGTCGTATTTCTCTGTTTGTGCATATCATGACAAAACCCCCATGTTAATGGAGAAGAGGTCCTAATCGGTGGGATACTGCATCATTACTACCTGTAAGGAGAGAGTTACATCAGCAGAACTACTGCAGGAGTATTTCCTGATATTTGCATCACCTGCTCTGTCTCAATCCAAATACTGTCTTCCATGAGGGATTCTCAAATTCCCGCCTGTGCTGTTGCATCTCACAGCGTTGCATTTATTTTGGGGATCTGGCTGCAGGGGAGCAAAACCAATGTGAAGTTGATGGCATCAAAGCATTCCTGAAAACCTTGATGGAGATGAAAACAGCTTACCTACCAAGCTGAAAATTCTCAAAGACCTTTCTGATTTAGTGGTCCTGCAGCAGAGCAGCCTGAATGAGAAGATTATTTTGGGGAGGTACAGAGCCGTCAGCTGAAATGGGGAGGAAAAGAAGGAAGATGGGATGCTCAAAGAGCCACATACTACTCACAGTAATCAAACAAGGAAGATTGCTTTCAGAAAAACTCATCTTCTAAAAAGGGAAAGGAATGTGCTAACGGGATAACTTGAAGTTGTATCAAAAATTTAACTTACAGAAAGTGGTTCTGGTGCCTGTGATGAGAGAACTCTGAAAATATATGAAGTCTGCCAGAACTCTCCTGCTGTGGGGTTTAGTGCACTGCTCCATCCCTGGCAGTGTTCAGGGCCAGGTTGGACAGAGCCTTAAGTTACATGGTCTAGTAGTGTGAGGCATCCCTGCCCATGGCAGGGGGGTTGGAACTGGATGATTTTAAGGTCCTTTCCAACCTGAACCATTCTATGATTCTCTGATTAATCATGAAACTGCTCATAAAGTGTCTTAGTTGTGAGTTATGCAAGTAACAGGAGGCAGAAGATTTAGATGATAAACTAGGAGCAGATGCCTGTGGTGGTGGTTTTCGGTCTCTAAAATCAAGAAATGCTTTTTGTTTTGAATGAATGAAAATTTTGGATGAATGAGAAGTTTCCAAGTGAGAAAACTTTGCAGGAGCAGGCTTATGGCATTGAGGAAGTAGCAACACCTAAAAGACAAATTATTGAACAATAAGCTTGCCAACAGAAGTATTTCTTTCTTTTACATTATTTTGGGGGATTTGGAATAATACTTTATTTTCTCAAGTAAATGAATATAAGGATATAGTAACTTGTTTTTCTCAGGAATCTTAACTCATGCTTGTAGTACAAGTTGTTTATTTGCATAAGTGAATGGTCATCTGGGGAGCTGACTGAGTTACTGTAAATACCTCTGCAATGTGGACACTGAAAAGTGAGACTTCCTCTATTTCTTGACATTGGCTGTGAACGTTACTGTTGTGCCAATGAACTCACGTGTAATCAAGTACTTAATATCCACACTGGAACCTTGGCCCAACCCTCCTGTTCTGGCCATTCTCTGCCTTTCAGTCTCGGGCATTTGCTGCACTGCATCTTGCAGCAGCACTGCCAGTATCAAGTGTTGTGTGCATGCTGCTCTATGTATTTTTGTTTTGCTGTGTGCTTCTGGTTATGTGTGTGTTCATCTTCCTGACAAAATAGTGACTGGAGACCAGCAAGTACAGGACAAACACAGCAACCAGAGTATTCAACTCTTTGCCATTTAAATGCTGAAGAGGTGATGCCTGTTTCAGACTGAGCTCTCCCAAACAACAGTGTTTGGAGAATGCTCATTTTGTATGCTGGTAACTAACAGGACAAGGGGGAATGGCTTTAACAGCTGTGATCTAAAGCATTTGCTCTCTTTAACGTTAGGGATACCAGCTACTATGCTGCTTATATATCAGTGTTTTAATACTTGCTGCTTCTTTACTTACTGTTACTAAGTTACCTTATGGTTTTGATTGGTCAATATTAAATTCCCTGAGCTTTTAAGATACATGGCAGAAGGGTAATACATAGTTTCAACAGAGTCATAATATCTCCTGTTCAGCAGAAGCATAGCTTTGCAAATCTAAAAGCAAGAGTCTTGTATGAGCTACTTTATGATCATGTGATGCTGTGGTAAACAAAAAGGATGCATGATAATGACACTGCACAATCACCTGAGACAAGATATTCAGTCAAATACAACTTTCACTTACCCTTGAAATGAGAAAAAATGTTAAGATGAAAGAGAAATTGAGTGTTTGATAGAGTTCCAAAGGGGACTGAAACTATTCAGGATTAAAAATCCATAGTGTGTAACCTTTGTGGTGGTGTTTTTCCAGTTGTTCAGTGATGATTTAAGACTCTGTTTTCATGATATGCAATCTTGGCCTGAACAGCTTCTAAATCAGAACTTTCCAGTTCATTCCTTACATGGAATGCTGTACGTTCTCTCTCTAATCCATACAGGAAGCACATTTCTGGTGCATTAGATTTTTATTTTCAATAAGCTAAAATTAGATTCTATATAAATCTAAAACAAAAATAAATTTTGTTTGGCTTCATTCTGTGGTTTAAATTTAATTGTTGATCTTAACTATCTCAGGATAACTAGCATTTTAAAACAGTGTCACTGATACAGGAAATAGCAAATCTGGTTGCAGTAGCTGATGCCCAAACATCAGTGATGGATTACTGACAATGTCTAAATCATCTTCTGAATAAGCCATGCTAAGTAGAACTAAACATCTCTGCTGGTATTGTCATGCAGTCCAGTGTATACAGCTACATGCTTGCATTGAAGAGTTAAGGGCCATGAAGATGATCAGAGGCTGAAGCACCTCTCCTGTGGAGACAGGCTGAGTTGGGCTTGTTCAGCCTGGAGAAGAGGAGGCTCCAGGGATATCTTAAAGCAGCCTTCCAGTACCTAAAAGGACTACAAGAAAGCTGGAGAGGGACTTCTTCAAGGGCAGGTAGTTTTAGTATAAGGGGGAATGGCTTTAAACTGACAGAGGGGAGATTTAGATTAGATAATGGGAAGAAGCACTGTGAGGGTGGTAAAATACTGGCACAGGTTGCTCCAAGTAGTTGTGGATGCCCCATCCCTGGCAATATTCAAGGCCAGGTTGGACAGGGCTTGGAGCAACCTGGTCTAGTGGAAGGTGTCCCTGCCCATGACAGGGTGATTGGACCTGTGTGATCTTCGAGGTCCCTTCCAAGCCAAACCATTCTACAAAGGGCTGTGTTAATTTTAACTCTTGCTCTCAACATGCTAGAGAACGTGCCGCTGCCAGCCAGCTTTGAAGGCTGCATTGTAGACACAAGTCAGTGGGACCAGCAAGCAAGCGAGGAGGAGCCCCTTCAGCCTGCCAGGTCCTTGCTGCTCAGGGAGAAGTGGAGGAGAAGAAGCACATAGAAGGCCAGGCCAGCCTGCAGCTGCCCAAGCTGCCATCTGCTCAGCAGCGTGGGGTGAGCCCCCTGCCTGGACAAGGGCAGGCTGTGTCTGACAGCAGCCAGGGCAGTTCCTAATATTGTTACACCCTACTGGATCTGTAGAGCTCATTGTGGGAATGAGTGATTAAATAGCAAGCACTTGCCTGCTGGGTAAGGTTTCAGATTAGTATTTTGAAGTATTGCCCACGTGACAGCATAGCAGGAAGTAAACTTGGGCATGTCCAGGTCAGCGCAAATCTCAGCCTAGAGCTGGCATGAGTGAAGGGTAGATTTAAACTACACCTCTGGAGGAAGTATTAAAGCTGTTTCTTGCACTGAAATACCTGAGCTTGCTGATGTGCCTAACCACCACAGCATTGTTTCTGAATGCTCTGAACATACATACGTGAGAAGCGACACTTAAAAGTTCAGGTAAGTGGGGTTTTCATGCAAGATTCTAGCACCTGCTTGGGAGGTGCCACTGCTCTCAAATAATCTGTGTGTCAAAGACAATGGGAAAAACAGCCATTCCCACCTTAGTATTTTTTTTATCCTTCAGCAGCAGAGACAAATACTATATTGTAATTAAAATAATTCAAAGGTGTGTTTTCTCAGGAATCTTGAATCTTGTGCTCCCTGCACAGACTGAAGGTGTTTCAGTCTCCGCTTCCAGATATTGGCAACCTGGCGTTTGGTTCATTTGGCAAGGTGCTTAATTTGTTTTCTCATTAGCTGTAAGAACATAGGAATCACCATAATGGTCACCCCATCTCCCATGCTGGCTGGGGATCCCTCTTGAAGTTGTTCTTTCACCGCTATGCCCACCTGTCCTTCTCTGACTACAGCAGAGAAGCTTCTTCCTGACACGAAGGTTGCACCTGGATTATGCAAATCCAGATGTTTCACAGCCACCGAGCCTCTGCAGACCATGCCTTTTGGAGCTGTTTTTTTCCCATGTTCTGTGGCAAGAACATTCGTGATGGAGTTGTGCTGTATAAAGAAGCACTTCTGGTGGCTTTAAATCTGATTTCACCGAGTCCCAACTAGTTGTCATTTTACAAAAGCAACAATTACTCATTCCCTATTGATCTTTCACAGTGTTACAGATACCGTATTCCTCATCTTGTGTTGTTTTCAACCTGGAAAGTGAGTTACTGAAGCTCTTGTGAAGAAATAATTTTGTACCTCTGATCATTCTTTTTTCATTTAATTTTTTCTCTCTCTCAGCTCTGTTGTACGCTTTCTGAGGTGCACTGGAAGCACCACAATATTCAAGATGAGGACAGGCCACAGAATTGCTCTGTTGTATAAGGCTATATATTCCCCATTTTTTTCCTAGGAATTGTTAATATTCTACTTGCCTTTTGGCTGTCATAGACCACTGATACTATGTCTTGCAACTATGCAAAGCTATGCAAAATGACTCCCAGATCTCTGCACTGAGAATATCAGAGTAATTTAAAACCAGCTTTGTGATGCAGTTAGTACTTTTTCCTATGCCAATGAGTTTAGAGGCTCTCACTACTGAGATTTTTTTTGTAGCTGTCGTTCTGTCATCAAGAAACTTAGTCACGTTTTCCTTTGTCAGATTGTCCATTAATATGGTGAGCAGATGCCCTCTCAAGCCTTCTAGATTGTAAACCAGCCTAGAGAAGAGTCTCACTTATTTCTTGAGAACCTCATTGTCTTGAGAGACTTATCAGAAAGAAAAAAGAAGAGGAAAAACCCCAAACTCATACCAAAGCATGTGCACAGTATGGATGGAGTAGATCCCTTTGTTCCCATGTCCACTCCCTCAATAAAACATTGACAGATTTGTGAGGCATAACATCCTGCTGTGAAAGCTGTAATGATTCTTCATAATATGTCACAGGTATACTTGTGGCAGTATAGGACTTTACAAATCCACCTATTTTAGGGGTGATTCCTCAAATGAAGTGCACGCTTGGGAAAACAGTACACGTTATATAACCTGTCTGTAAGCACAAGTGGCTCAGTATTTCCAAGATGTACAACTACCGCAATACTGATGTCAGAAGCTGGATCCTTTTGGCTCTCTCAAATGGAGCTCCTGTGCATGATGCCAAAAACGAGCTGGGTAAGTGGGACAAAATGCCAGAGCTCTTTCACTGTTAAAAATAGTTATGAGGAAGAAGCTGCTGTTCCCAAACTAGCGTTGCTGTCAGAGGCACTCGAGTGGTGCTGGAGCCAACTGCCCCTTCATGCTTCCCACTTGGCCTGGTCCAGCATGCTGCTGTTGTAACTTCTGCCTCCCCTCCCATTAACTGTCATTTTACAGCACGCCCTACTCTCTCATTCTCCTCTCAAAATGTAATAAAAGAAGCCATATCTTATTTTTATAGGGATTTATAAAAACTCTGATAGTGAGCTTTCATCTCCCCTTCATTCCCAGTTTTAAGAGAATTATAGACCAGCTGACTTGCCTAAAGTCCAACTACTAAGTTGGGATTTAAACAGGAATATGCTTTGTTTTCAGCCTACAGTTGCTTTCTCTTCTAAAACACAACTTTTTGGTTTGTTTTTTAATTCGGATGGAATACAGTATTTGTAAAATTATTTCAAATAGCTAATATAAAAATCCCCAAAGAGAAGCAATCTACTGCAGTTTGAGGTTAACGTCATTATAGCTTTCCTCTTTTACTCTGACCCTTTTTCTGTTCATAATTTCATAAAGTGGATTGAGGCTTACATGAAGCTTCGCACTTTGCATGCATTACAGCTGAAGGATGTATCATGTTTCTTGATTTTAGCAAGTACGTGGACTTCAACTAAGCTGAGATATGTCTGAGCACACAGTTAAACTCCCTCTTCCCTGGGTGAAGAAAGTAAGCTCTACTTTCGAGATACAAACGATTAATAGGAAGCTATATATGTTAATTGGATTGTTTTAGCCTTTTTGCAACATCTTCCTGCCAAAGGGGAATGTATATCTTCTTATCAGTAGAAGAAAATATGAAAAGACATTTTAGCACTATATAAACAATGCTTGATCCTTTGTAAAGTCAACTATTTCTGCTCCTGGAGATCCCTTCCCCTTTTATTCCAGACTGAAATAGAGATTACAAAAGCGACTGATTACCTCAAATCTTTCCCAATTTTTTTTTCAAATAGCAACCCCCAAATTCAATGTATTCAACTTCTGCCTCAATTAAAACCAGATTCTTCAGGTGACTTGTATGGAATGCATGTTAGAAACAGTCAGTATAGGTTAGCTCATTAAATTGTGCATAATTACCACAAAAATGGCTGTAGGAACTTACAGTTCTTAGAGCTCTTTGTTAATCCTCAGGAGTTTATCTTCCCAAGCAGAAAAAGCATGAGGGTCTGGCCATGAGAGCACATAAGGTTTTGTCCAGCTCTTCCTGGCTCCCTTTTGCAAGAAGTAATAATGTAAAATAATCAGTATGCATTTAAACATCCCTTTCTGCATCATGCAGCACAACTACCAACACCCCAACGCCTGCTTTCTCATAGAACTTCTCCGGTGAGCTACAAGGCATTATCTCATGTTTCTTTGTCAAATCTTAAGAAGCTTAAAAGTTCAACTAGGTCCTGTAAACCATCCAGTGATAAAACATCCAGCTTTGTCTGATTCCAACCCTAGAACACGCTTCCAGCCACTGGGAAAATTCCAACACCCTGTGAGTCCCAGAACAAGCAAAGTCAGTTGCCCCCAGTTTTATCAAGTGCCACGACACAGAATGTGCTGAGTCTTCCTTCTCCTGTTGTAGCTGGTGCTTTTGGGAGAGTCAGTTAAGTTCTACATTATTTTAAACGTTTTAAGCTGTATTTCAGAAATACTGCAATACCACTACTACCTCATAAAGGCTTGTAGCCCAGCTGCACACCTGACTGGATTGTTGGTCAAGCGAAGCAGTAGAAATTGTATTTTGACAAAATTAATTAATAACCTTGCCAAAACACACGCCCTGTTATTTCTCAAACCAAGGAGTATTACATGGAGCCTGATACCTGACAGGCTAAAAAATTATTTGGGCATAAATCCTCTGAAGTACAGGTGAATGTTTTTAAAGACCTTCTAAAGAACACTTTGCCCATAAGCTGTGCTCTGTTTTCCCTTTGATATGCACAAATTTAGTGCTAATACAGCTTAGGGTTACAAACAGCCTTTTTTCCAGAACAGTATCACAGTAACTCCTGAACTCAGATCCACACAATTAGCTCATCAGAGTATTGCCTCTTGCAAAGTGGAAATGAATTTAGAGGAAAAGCAGACAATATTTTTTTATATAAGAGTACATTTATTACAGCAAAGTAATGGGGAGCCTGAATATTATATTTAAAGCAAAGTTGAGTAACTAAGTTGCAATCCCAGGAGGTAACACTGACCACAAGAACAACCTCTGTCACACGCACTGCTGTCCTCGGCATCCCATGGATGTAATGGCTTGCCTCAGACAGTCCAGGCACAACCAACCTTGGTGCAGTTTGTTGCTGTTTTCTTGCCAGCAGACGTGAGGTGAAGGGACAGTAGCTAAGACATGTCACCACACAAGTTTTGCTGCTATCACAGTACACGAGTGACAACTGCATTTTTTCACAAAAGAGGTTGACTTCTCCGTGGTTGTGCAACCCCCTCTCCCCATAGCCCTGCTCAAGCGTCCCCAAGCCTTACCTGCTGGTACACCAAGCATCAGCTCTGATACAGCACAGCTGTGTACCCTTGGTGCACAAGAAAGAGCTGTGGAAAAAGTCTGTGGAGTTAAAAGGTGTAAAATTAAAGCCCCCGGTGAGGCAGGTGTTCTTAGTACCTCAAGAATTCAATAGCTCAAGCTTAGTAGCTCAATTCATCCCTTTGGAAAGGTGTAAAACCTTAAAGCAAAAGAAGAAAGGAGGCTAGTTAGTGTAACCCTTCTCCTTCTGCCTGGTGGCTGCCTGGCTAGGAAAGACTCTCCAAGTGCCTCATTAGGGTGGTATTTAGCTTGCTAAATCCAAAATGCCTTTTGTGTGTAGTAACCAACTGTTAGTCACTTTATACTTCTCTTTGCAGAATCTCTTTGTGCCCATGTAAAGATGCCCAAAGAATCTAGTTCAAAAGAGGGGTACTACCCATAGGCATAGTATAAAACCAAATAAACAAACAAAAAAGAGATACAAACACAGAAGACAGCCTTCATTGACTGACAGCGAAGCCCAAAGTTTTCAGTGCCCATACATTTGATTTCCATGTGAACACCATCGCTGTGTTTAGGGGAAGTGTCTACTTTAGATTCCTAAGATATTTCATGGCAGTTTGTGTGTCATATTGTTAGTAGAGAGAATGTGCCATCTGTTTCTTTCACCAACATCTACTAGCCTTGGATCATGTGCAGACCTTTTTTTCTTGTTCATTATGTAAGTGGCACACACTTCTGATACCCCTGACAAAGTGGACGTGTGTGTAAAACTGGGCTATTAAAAGTTGGTTCAGCGCAGCAACTGCAGCATGACAATAACCGAATGAACTTCTAGCTTAGTACTTTTAAAATACCCCAGAAACAATGAGTCAGCTCAGAGTCTGAATAGCTGCTTAACAGCATGTAAACATCCTCGCACTCTTTCCTTTTGACATAAAAGGCAAACATTCCAGTGTATGCCATTTTGCTTGCCAGCATCTAAGTGCAATAGACAAATTTAATTTTTCATCAATAAGAGCTAAATTGCACTGAAGGGAGGAAAATAAACCACAACTTGCTTAGAAGAAGAAAAACCCAAAAGTGCATGACAAGAAACCGTTATTTACTATGAACAGAACTACGTAACACTGTGCAACTACTTCAAATAAACCAATTTACACCAAACCAAAGACATTTCTTCTCTACTGAATAAAAGCTGTGAAAGCAGCAGCTGATACATAGGATTTTTCTCATCTTCGGCACATCTGTAAATGAAATTAAAGGACCCCTTATTTAGCTGAGTGGCACCTTGCTTTTGTTGTAAAATGTGCAGCTTCTTGATGATTTCACTGAGAACTCTGTAAAGTCCCCGAGGATAAAATACACTACCTTTGGGCTCAGCAACACGAATGTAGTTTTACCTGGGTGGTTCTCTCAGGCAATGCCAGAGCTTGTGCTGCTGTATGCTTAGCATGGACAGTGGTGAGAAGCAGTCAGAAGGGTCTCTGTACATTTCTAGAGCGCAGCATGCTAAATTCAGAATTTGTATTAAAACATAAAAGGTTATTTTCACCACTTAACAATGCAGAAAACAACACAATGCTTACAGTATTTCTTTTCCCAAGTTTCTAAAACCTGTCCATCAAAACTGATTTCTGGCAAATTCAAAATATCAGAGTGGCTGAAATACAATGGCTTTTTCCTTCCAGCAATTAAAATTCAAAATAAATCCTCCTCTTATGTTTGTTTTCAGACTAAGTTTCTGACTAAGCTTTCTTGCCCTTTTAGAAAACAAATCACATGGCTGGTAAAAGTGCACCATCTTTGAACATGTGAGAGCTGGAACAGTGGACAGGTTCCATAGCAGAAATTCCAGGACCCTTTGCAGGATGAAAACAAAGAGAGGGGCCTCTGGCATCCTGCATTCTTCCCTTCATACAGCTGCAAGACTGCTTTGTATTTGAGACAATTTGGAATCGATTTAAAAGCTAATTGGAACTTACGCACCAGAAAAAATATTGTCAGCTCAGAGAAGAAGGCTGGGAAAGGGAAAAGCTGAAAAGGAGAATATGATTGGATTTAAGATCCAGCAAGCTTCAGCTCTGACGAACAGCAGAGGGAAATCCTGCCGTCAACATTTGATTCCACTACACTGGTAACTGCCAGTGAGTGACCATCCTCAATTAAACATGATTTGGGGTCCTTGTTCAAAATAGGTGAGGACACTGGCCTAATAAGCAAACATTTATTTAAGAGAAAATCTTCAAAACCACTTAATCAGCACAGTAATGCAAGGGTTTAATTAAGCTTACAACTGCTAACGGATTTAGAGTGTCATTCATTCACAGTTACCGAAGTCTGGCTCGCTCCCTCCTTCATGCTGGCACTTCTAAGTTACCACTCAGAAAGGTTTGATTTTTTTCTCCCCTTTTCCTTATGGGTCTGATACCCAGCAAGAGCAGTGAGCTGATCTGGAGGGCCACAGTGCTTCGCGAGCTCTACAGCTAGCACAGGAGAAGCACTGCCCCTTTTGGCAGCAGCCCCATTAGTGGAGCCTAATCCAAAGTGCTTTTTCTGCTAGTGGGTGAGCACTTGCAGCTCTTGACATAAAATGCTCAAGCAGTGGCAAAGTTGATTAAAACCAGGAATTTATTCTAACAGCTTCTTTCAGGACTATCCTTGCTGCCGTAATGTATTGTTGCATAGTAAAAATCCGTCAAAATCTCTCTTCTGGGTAAGGAAACAGGTTCTGCCAGGACACTCCTCCTTACAAGTTGTCTGCAGCCATGCACTTTCGAGCAAGAAAGGGATTATTACTGATATCCTTATCTAAATTTCTACATAACACAGACCAAACAGACTCAATTCAATGATTTCTGCATCAGACTTCTGTTCCAAGCCACAGTTAGAGCCATAACAAACTCACATGGCAGGATTTCAAACAGGCCCTCTGCTCTCCAGTCTTGCAGGCAGCCAAGCTATTTGCTAACAGTTTCACACATTCTCCTGCCTGTGAGAAATGTAGGCCAGCTTACCACATGCAGAAAGTGTGAAAATGGTTTTAAACAGCCCAACTGCTGGCCTCTTTTTCCCAGACAAAGAGGGAAAGTGCTTTTAAACACTCCCCTGCCTTTCACCCTGTAAACCCTCCTTTTTCACAAAGGGAACTTTCCCCTTTTGGGGGTTAAAATATCCCCTGCCCCACCATGTAGTTGCTCTAGCATCCCTCTTACAGTCCCCTTACTAAGGCCCTAGCCAAGCCACAGTGCTGCCTGCAAAAAAAAAACCCTAACCAACCATCAAATAAACAAACCCACTCCCAACTATGTCTGCCTTTAGATTATCAATATTTTAATGTATCTTTAAATATCGACATTACCCATAATTATTAGATTCTTAAGTAAAAGGCTGGAAATTTAAAGGAGTTATACTTGTTTTTATCCAAGTAGTCAATCCAAATTAATTCCAATTAGATGAATAAGCAATACTCTGGTACAGCTAAAGTAGGAATTCCTCAGAAGTTGGAGATTTCAAATTAGCATGAAACGTATGTAAGGCAAAAAATGAAGAAACAAGTTTCATCAGAAACCACGTGTAGGTAATATAATATTTCCTTGAATAATGCTCAGATGCATCATTTTCACTATATTGTTCAAAGGTTCCAAACAAAAATGCCATCAACAGGGTAAATAAAATGAGGATTCATTTTAAATTTTGAGATTGCCTATCTGAGACTAAGAAGCTGAAGGATTTGAACCCTCTTTCTCATTAGATCCCAATTTTACTTCACATTCTTTGCAAGTATGATGGCAATGCCTACAGTATTGAAATCCGATAAAATATTAAAGAACTTCGCTGAATTACCTCTAATACAACCACACAGCAAGCTGGCAAACGTTCTTGAAGAAGTAATCTCTTGCCTACATTCTCCAATTTTTGTAATTGCTTTGTGGGACATAAGCTGCAAAAGATGACATCTAAATGTCTCAGCCAATAAGCCCCCATTCATTATTATTAATTTCCATTTCCAGCAATTGCCAAAACGTAAAAGGATTTTCTGAGCAGGAAAAGACAGTCCTTGCCATTGTACCTACCAATAATGCACAAACAGAGTTAGAAGCAAGGTGGGTAATACAAAAGAGTGATGAATAGCCATTTTGTGTAACGCCAAGTGAGGAAAGTAATAGCTTTGTTACGTGGGGGAAGAATGGAAGAACAGAGATATAATGGAAAGCTTATTCACTCTTCCTAAGTCAGGCATTTCTGTAGGCATAAAAAATCACATTCTTCTGGGGAAAAGATGTGGAAAGACAGAGGAGAATGATTTCTGGGGGCACCCTTTATAGCCCCTGGATTCTTTCCTGCTTCTTGCTTCAGCCTTTGTCATTCTTTTTCTCCTCCTACCTCCCCTTGCTGTAACTGGCCACTGATGCAGGCTGAAGGACTGTCTTACTTGCTCCTATGGCATACACCCATCTCAGTGGTCTTTAGGGTGGATGCCCTTCATTCTACCCAAAATGCTAACCTTGATGTTATTATTAGTCAAGACCCCCAGAAGGGAAACTCAAGGTGCAATGTGTAGAAGCAGGCTCGTCCACTACATAAATGGAATACAATTCTCTTTTGTGTTAGCCTGCAGATAACAGGCCATCTCTATAAAAAGCTCTCTGTCTCCTCACTTTGGCAGCATTCCTTGTCCCTTTACACCAAAGCTGTATTCATACTGATACATGGTCACCATAAAAATGTTGCCAGCATTTTTCAAATAAACTAACAGTTAGAACTACAGTACCTGATCCTGGTGCCCCTGCTCAGGTTGTAGAATTCTCTGCCCTACAAACAGCCCCAGTAAAGAGTCTACTCAAATACGTGTGATCATGGCAACAGAATGTAGCCACCAGTCTTTAAATTAATGAATTCTCTTTTCAGTTCATGTTCTTTCAAAAGCATGACTGTGGTAATGCATACATAATGATCAAATCACTGGAACAGCGATGGCGATGAGTGAGAGGAATATTGATCTTGAAAAACAGAAGGCTTTAAGGAAACTTGCATTTCAGTAGAAATTGCGGAGCCTCAATTTCATAACTTAGGACCTTCATGAATTTTTTACATTTACCCTTCGAGACTAACCCCTGGGTGACAGGCATGCTGCCAAGAGACAAAGGAAGAGCGGTAAAAATACAAGGAGGAGAGTATCTGGTGTTAGGGAAAATTTGTTACCTTTTTGTTAAACACATTACACTTTTATATGTTGAATATCTGATATTTTTATAAACACATTATTCATCTTTTAAACATTAAATTTGCATATTATCTTAATCATCTACTGTATCTGTTCATTTGGATTACTATCTCTTCAAGCAGTTCATACAGTGGCAGACATCAGGCATGCTGTAGCATCTGCAGCTACTGCATGATATCTCTTTATTAAATAACAACTTCCATAATCTGAATATCTTCTTAATACTGCAACACTAGTAAGGACAGCAGCTCTGATTAAATGCTGAAACCCTTTTCAGTCTTCTTTCAGAAAATGTGTAATTTAGATACAAACTCACATGATGGGCTTAAAAGGCACTAAAACACCTGGTAACCAATTTTTTAGATGTCCTAATACCTAAAGAATTTAACTTAGCCAAGATGCACAGCCATGCCTACCTTTCATTCAAAGGCAAGGATGTAATATAGTAAAATATGCCTAAGGTTGTTTTAATACAGACTTCAAGAATAGAACCAACGCTGTGATTGTTAATGTAAGTTCATATTAAACAACAGCTTAATTCAACCCTCTTTACTTACAAGGATTGATTATGCAAAACATTCAATTAACCCTAGAATAACATATTGCTGAATTTAAAATAAGGTGACAGAGTTAACCTACAAGAATATTTCAACGAAATCCAATGCATTACAATAAATGGCATGCTATTTTGGAGCCAGTTTTGCAGAAGTACATCAAAAAGTCGTTCTCAGCGTGGTAAGAACAAGTTTGGATCACTCACCTCTGCACCAGAAACTTTCCTTTCTACATTCTTCATGGCTCCCTGAAATTTCTCAAGCACTGTGGATTTGTGAGATGGGACAATAGAACACTGGCTGAAAGGATAAACTTGGGTTAGCTTATTGAATTTAATCTTACAGGAAGAAAAAAGGTATCAATTGAAGAAGACAAATTATTTAAAAAACAAATAAAATACAATGCAAAACCCAACCAAACAAGCAAACCCCCTTGTTCTGTTGTTAGCAGTGTGATGAAATACTTGATATCCCAATACAGAAACAGAAAGGACTACATAGGTTTTAAGTTAAAACCACTCATCCTGTTGGTCTGTACATTCCCTAAAATATCTCAGCTGTTGCTTACCCCAGAAGTATATGGCTTTATCTCTGTTAGCCACTTCATTCTCATGAGATAGATACATCACCTTTCTGGGAAAGGAATGACAGGAAGTAAGCAGGGCAGAGCATTAGTTTCTAAAAATTAAGTCCTGCCCCATACAAAAGACAATTTCAGCTCACTAAAAGCAGATTTTGCAAGTATTCAGAAAAGGGTCAACATAAACTCTGCCAGATTCCCCTAACTGGCTTAACTTTCTCTCTGAGCAGTTTAAATATATTCATGGCATTAACTGAACTCAACCATACTGCTTCATTCTCCTAATAATCAGATTGCTGGGAGGCTTCTTTTAGGCTAATGGTAGCCCTTTTTTTTTTTCCATTTTGATTGTGAGAAAGAAGTGACAGTGTGCTCTCTTGTCTTCCACTACCCAGGGTACTGAGATATGGATGGATTAGTCTAGTTTCTTTAAAGAGGTAACTCGGTTACCGGCGTTAGCACTTGTAGTATTATTATTGGACATCTGAAATACATGGTGTACTGGCTTTGGCTGGGAGTTTCTTTTCTCCACAGCTGCAGGTGTAGCGCTGTGTTTTGGATTTGTGACCAAACATGTGTTGATAACACAGGGATGTTTTTGTTACTGCTGACCGGTGCTTACACAAAGTCAAGGCCTTTTCTGTTTCTGCCTCACAAGCAAATGGGCTAGGGACGCACAAGAATTTGGTAGGACACCCAGCTGGGACAGCTGACCACAACTGACCCAAGGGATACCCCATACCATATGACGTTGTGCTCAGCAACAAAAGCTGGGGGAAAAAAAAGAATCATCAAGTTAAAATTAGTTGAAACTTTAACAATCTGTAAAAACACATCTACAAATAATACTTATTCTTGAAAGCAAAACCAGACTTTGTGGAACAAGCAGTGCCTTGGGAAAAAGAGCATGGGATTCTACTTCATTTTATGCCTGACTGATCCACAATTTTGTAAGCATAATTAATTAAATGTATTTCTTGGCCTCAAACACGCATTTCAATTTTTAGCTAATAAATGTATCAGTCCTTCGTCAAGCACTGCTCTCACTAAAGTGAATGGTGGTCCTGCTCAGGTAAACAGTACAGAACTGACTCCACTCCAGACCCTACAGAACCACTCCAAACTGGTTTCAAAGCAAGGTCACAGCAAACACAGTAAAATCCAAACAGGCTGATAGAAAGAGAAGGAAATGAGTGTCAGAGCCCTAAGTGTTCCAACAGGCTTTGCAACCTTTCTGCCCCTAAATACACCCTGCCAGGGGTTTAGTTGTTTTAGCTCAAAGTCAGCTCTAATATAGGACAGTTGTGTAGCTCCGAGGTCACCGTTCCTTGCAGATCAGCCCAATTTTGTGTTCTCTGGCAGTGACTGTTTAGCAACAAGGTCATATCATGTTTAAATTCCTTGATTTCTCCAGCAGAGGGGAGAGGAATGCCTATCTTCTGCACAGTTGGAGGGCAGGTTCTTGTGCGGTACTCTTCCCGTCCCCCTTCAGAATACATACACACCTGCACGCATGACTTGATGGGGACAGGTTATACTGGACTAGTACTTAGACATTAGGGCTCTGCCAGTTAATAACTAGTTTACCTAGCATAGCATAAATCAGAGCCCACTATCTTAAGACTCAAAAGCTCCTAGCCCTCTGAGTGTAGTGAACCAGCAAGAGTACCACATAGCCCTTTCTTCTCTTCATTTCTATGCTTAAGGTAACAGACATCTGTTTCTTCAGAAAAGTGACCAATGCAAAATCCCAGTTATTCACTAGTAATAGCATCAAAATAGGAGGGAGGAAACCCAGCATACCCATCCAATTTGCTTTAGTGGAGATGTCTGACTTTCCTATTGGGTTGTTTCAGAAGAAATTGTCTCTTTCCTTGTACCCTGCTGCTGATCTTGGTCAGCAGAAATTATGTGTTTTACACTTGGCTCCCTCTCTTTCTCCTAGGCTCTAAGATAAAAAGCCAAAGCATAAGATTGATACTGTAAGTTCAGTGTTCGCCTAGAAATAATAATGGCCAAGTTGAAAGCGTATTTTTTACATCAGATAGCATCCAGTCACCTGATCATGTACAGTTTACAGCACAGTGTATCACTAGCTATACAGTTAGGTATAGCCTAATTCAAACAGGGAAGTCAGTAAGTACAGTAGATGCTGGATCATGACCTGGCATAGCACTCTGAAACATAAAGAAATGAGAATAAATATGAACAAGTCATCCCAAACCTTCCTAGTTTTCACTGTATTGCAGGTCAAAAATTTAACTTTGGTGTGCTGTACTGAAAATGTACAGAATCACTGTACTGCTGCTGTCCTCATAGCTGTCACCTCAAGCTTGGATTCCACAGGACTCATAATGCAAGCCTATCACAAACCACACCTGCATTTCTAACAAACACAATCCAGTTACAAATATCCTTAAAAAAAAAAAAAACAAACAAAAATCTAAGAATAAATAGATTCCAAAAAGTTTAAGAGTCCATGCCTGAGAATTGTACTACCAGGGAAAACCAAGAAGGAATTGCATTTCTGGAGTAATTCAAACTTCTAAACTGTAATTTTTCCCTAGCACTTTGCTACATGGGCTGGCATTTTATTTAACAATGTACAGGGCACTGCTGCTTTTCAAAAAGTACCTTCTGAGAATGGTGGCACGAAACAAGGCTCAAACAACTGCAAAGGACACAGTAAAACAGGAAGCATATGCAACAATAATCTGAATAGATTTTGGCATTCATAACATTACTGTATAAATCACTTCCTGCACTTATTCTGGGGTCAGTTACACAGCTGTAATGTTCAAGCAACCTCTGCTTCACACACTCTAGATATTCTGACAACAATCCTTTTTTAAGTAGTGGAACAGAAGCAATATGACCACCTCTCCCCCTGTTAAAATGACTCAGTTAAGCATTGTGTTCAAACCAATCTGTATTTTATTATCAGCCACACAAGTTTAAGTTTGAAAATCCACGTAATGTTGGGAGAGCCACAGCTTTTCACTGCCTTCCTCACCCTGACTAAATAAGAGCAATTTAATTTTCCATCAGTCTCTTGTCACTTAATGCAAAAAGACAAGGGAGAAAATGCGTAAGACTTTAAAGAGGTTTACATCAATCAATGACACAAAGTCGTCTTATTCTGATATGCTCACAAAGCCCACCTGTGCAGACAGCTGCATAAAAATCATCACTGAAAGTACTGA
Organism: Pezoporus wallicus; assembly: GCF_028554395.1. Classification (NCBI taxonomy): domain Eukaryota; kingdom Metazoa; phylum Chordata; class Aves; order Psittaciformes; family Psittacidae; genus Pezoporus; species Pezoporus wallicus. The sequence goes on from NW_026642638.1 coordinate 1,187,508, forward strand.
CTGTTCTGGCTTCTAACTGCTGCAATGGGTTTTAAGCACTTCATGAGGATTAAAAAAGCTGAGTCACTGGAGAAAATAAATAATAAAAACATAAAATCAGGAGTATACAGTAGGTTACAACAAGCTGCAGCTTTCCATTAACTTCCTGTATTGTCTTCAGCATACATTTCTCTGGAATTACAAGTTATTCAGCTACACTTCCACTTCAACATAGTGAAGAATCCCCAAAATAAGCAGCCTCCCGGTAACTCTCCCACTTGGAATGACGCTGAAAACTACAACAGCAAGAACAAAGCAGACACAGAGCTGAGGTATTCAAAATATTATTTAATTAATAATAGTAATAATTAATATTAGTACTTAGCACACATATTGCCTCCTATCTCAGGAATGCAAAAGTGTTCCAGTGTTTTGGGGCACTGTGTCTTGGAAAGACAACTGTCATCTCCCAAAATATTTGCATTTACCTATTGAAGAAATGTAACTTTCTCACATATCTTTATTGTAACACTTACTGCTGTTTTCTCAACCCAACTATGTAATCATTAGTGTAACAACAGCATATTCTCTAAGCTGCATTGGGAAGATCTCAAGGATGTCATTCTTATTAACTGAAATATGTGTACTACACATAACTAAATCAATCTGGTTTGCAAGGATCAAATACTCAAAAAAACCTTCCTATTCTACAAGAACAGTTCTGGATCATTTACAGGAAAACAAGTTAATGTAAGACTCCTGAAATTCCCAAAACCCTCACGGTTTTGATTCTTCTAACTGGCTCATAAAGCAGTAGTATGCAAGAAGCTAGTAAGTTTTCTGGACGTGAGAACTGCCAACTTTGTGTACTTCTGTTTTCAGTAAGAAGCCTCCTATTTGTATAGGAATGGTGACCGTTCAATTTCTAAGATTACTTGCTGGAGAAGGTGGGAGCCAAAACTGCATGTTAACTGGTGTATGCAATTGGCTGTGATTTACAGTGGCGACACTGTGCATTTGCCCAGGGCAGGTGGCACTGAAGTACGATTACTGAGATAACCCATTAGGACTTGAGAGAGGCCCTTCAAGGACTGAGTGTCCATTGTAAGGAAGAGGGGAAGACTCACTATGATGTTTCACACGTTATCTTCTGAACTGGACCTTTATTTTAAATCCAGGCTCTTATTTCTTAGGAGGATCAAAAGAACAGCTGCACTGGGTCTTCGACGGAACGCAGCCTACCAACAACTGGGGGGACACCACGAAGTGAACCGGCTGCCTGCCTCGCTCTGCCCAGCCGCAGCACCTGCTCAGACGTCTGCCGACAGTCACTCACTCACTCACCCACCCAAGGCACAGCACGCCAGCCAAGAACAGGGTATTACTTTGTACTCGCTGCTTCCTCTAGGGCTAAGGATGTAGCTGGGGACAACGCCGGGAGGGCTGCGTTTCGTGGGAATAAAGAGTAGTTGCAATCGGCCACGGGCAGGTGTCCGCTCTGGCCCGCAGTGAACTTCCCTTCTTAACCGGGCACCGGGCCTGTTACACCCAGCCCCAGCTTCCGTGCCTCGCGTTGGGTGAAGGCCGCTGGGGAAGAGGGAGGGGCAGGGGCGAAGTGTCGGAGCTGGCGGCAGATTCCCCTTCCGAGCCGCCTCCTGCCCCGACCTTTCACTGCCGTGACGCGGGAGAAATCCGGCTGCGCGGAGCTCAGGCCCTTCTGGACGGGACGGAAAGGAGGAGACCAGCGCTCAGCGCTCCTCCGGCCGCGTCCCCTGGCAGCGCTCACCCTCCGCGGGGCGCCGGGCCAGCGGGGGAAGAGGAGGCGGCGGGCGGGCCCATCCGCGGCAGAGCCCGTACCCCCCCGGGCCCGGAAGCCCGTGTGGCCGCACAGCATCCACAGCCGGGTGGGCACCGGCCCTGCCCCACGCCCCTCTCAGCCGCCTTCGGAGAACGTGCCGACCCGCTCCTGCCGGGCTCCACCGCCATCTCCTGGCCGCCGGCGGCACGGGCAGACCGCGGCACGAGTCCCGGTGAGAGGCGGGGCCGCCGGGCCAGGCAGGTGGTGCTGGGGCGCCTCGAAGGCGAAACGCCGCCGAGCGCCTCTCGGCCCCGGGGTCCTCGGTCCCGCCAACACCGGCTACAACCCAGCAGGCCCCGTCTCCCCGTGGGTTGCTCCGGGAAAGTGAACACGCTGATGAGGGGGCTCCCGACTCCTCCGATTTCCCCAAGGGAATTCAGAGCACTGGTGTAGTTTGTTGGGGAAGTCACAGTCAGGTAACCGGGCACGACCTACGGTGCTGGGGGTGTCCGATTAACTCAACATAGTACATGGAAACCTAATGAAATCCTTTTCTCTAAAAGAAGCGACAAATGCCATTTTGACCATTTTGGAATGAAAAACTTTGCTTATCTACTATGCCTACATAAGCAAATCAATATATTTGAATGACAATATTAATAAGAAGTAAATACTTCAATCAAAAGTAATCTTGCAAGGAAAAGTTATCTTGCGAATGTCAGTTCAGGGGGTGTGGGGTTCTTCTAGGAATACTGAAAAAAAAATAGTTCCATTTTCTCTGAAATGAGAAATACAGTGCTTTTAACAATAACCGTTCTAAAAGCTTGTAAACATGAGTTTTGTTTTGCATTTTATCTTTAATAAAAACTGTCTTGCGCTTTGTTTTATTTATTTGGTTTTTGTTACAGTGAGATGTAGTTTTTAGTAGAGTATCCTAAATGGTGATATGACACTTCAAGTATTTATCACTAATGGATAGCCTGTGAAATCACCATTGTACTTCCTCTTCTTGCAAGACCTTGGCATCTCTATTTCACAGTAAACATGACACAAGTCACAGTTCATTTTCTTAAGTCAAAAAAAACTTTCAACTTCCAGAAGTCTTGGCCACTTGAAGCCCTTTACCCGTACCATTCTCTCACGCATCAGCCAAAGCAGAACATTGGGCATTGCTGTTACAAAATGTTTTCTTCACTTGGAGGTTTGGCAAGAGTGACATAGAATCACAGAATCACAGAATAGTTAGGATTGGAAAGAACCTTAAGATCATCTAGTTCCAACCCCCCTGCCGTGGGCAGGGACACCTCACACTAAATCATGTCACTCAAGGCTCTGTCCAGCCTGGCCTTGAATGCTGCCAGGGATGGAGGGTTCACAACCTCCCTGGGCAACCCATTCCAGTGCCTCACCACCCTCACAGGAAAGAACTTCCTCCTTATATTCAATCTAAACTTCCCCTGTTTAAGTTTTAACCCGTTACCCCTTGTCCTGTCATTACAGTCCCTAATAGTCCATCCCCAGCATCCCTATAGGCCCCCTCCAGATACTGGAAGGCTGCTATGAGGTCTCCACGCAGCCTTCTCTTCTCCAGGCTGAACAGCCCCAACTTTCTCAGCCTATCTTCATACAGGAGGTGCTCCAGTCCCCTGATCATCCTCATGGCCCTCCTCTGGACTTGTTCCAACAGTTCCATGTCCTTTCCACCAGAACTGCACACAATACTCCAGGTGAGGTCTCAGGAGAGCAGAGTAGAGGGGCAGGATCACCTCCTTCGACCTGCTGGTCACACTCCTCTTGATGCAGCCCAGTATACGGTTGGCTTTCTAGGCTGCGAGTGCACACTGCTGGCTCATGTTCATTTTCTCATCGACTAACACTCCCAAGTCCTTCTCCACAGGGCTGCTCTGAATCTCTTCCCTGCCCAACCTGTAGATGTGCCTGGGATTGCTCCGACCCAGGTGTAGGACCTTGCACTTGTCATGGTTAAACTTCATAAGGTTGGCATCAGCCCACCTCACAAGCGTGTCGAGGTCCCTCTGGATGGCATTCCTTCCCTCCAGGGTTATCAACAGCTTGGTGTCATTGGCAAACCTGCTGAGGGCGCACTCAATCCCACTGTCCATGTCAGAGACAGACATTAAACAAGACCAGTCCCAACACCGATCCCTGAGGGACACCACTTGTTACTGGTCTCCAGCAGGACATTGAGACATTGACCACAACTCTTTGTGTGCGGCCATCCAGCCAGTTCTTTATCCACCGAGTGGTCCATCCATCAAATTGATGTCGCTCCAATTTAGAGACAAGGATGTCGTGTGGGACAGTGTCGAACGCTTTGCACAAGTCCAGGTAGATGACATCAGCTGCTCCACCCCTGTCCATCAGTTCTGTAGCCCCATCACAGAAGGCCACCAAATTGGTCAGGCAGGATTTCCCCTTAGTGAAGCCATGCTGGCTGTCACCAAGCACCTTGTTGTTTTTCATGTGCCTTAGCATGCCTTCCAGGAGAATCTGCTCCAAGATTTTGCCAGGCACAGAGGTGAGACTGACTGCACTGTAATTCCCCGGGTCATCCATTTTCCCCTTCTTGAAAATGGGGGTTATATTTCCCTTTTTCCAGTCATCAGGAACTTCACCTGACTGCCATGATTTCTCAAATATGATGGCCAGCGGCTTCGCAACTTCATTCACCAGCTCCTTCAGGACCTGCGGATGGATTTCATCAGGTCCCATGGACTTGTGTACGTTCAGGTTCTTAAGATGGTCTCGAACCAATTCCTCTCCTACAGTGGGCCTAAGGTGTACATTCTCACAGTCCCTGCATCTGCCTTCCAAGGCTTGGGTGGTGTGGTCAGAGTCTTTGCCAGTGAAGACCGAGGCAAAGAAGTCATTCAGAACCTCAGCCTTCTCTAAATCCAGGGCAGCCACTTCTCCTGATAGCTTCCAGAGAGGGCCTACGTTGTCCCTAGTCTGTCTTTTGTTTGCCACATACCTACAGAATCCCTTCCTGTTATCCTTAACAACCCTAGTCAAGTTTAATTCTAACTGGGCTTTAGCTTTCCTAACCTGGACCCTAGCTTCCCAGACAACATCCTTGACATACTAAACCAGGTCTTAAAAGTGTGCCTAGTATCTCCCATGATCTAAGAGACATTCTTGAAATCATACATGAAAACTATTTGATAGATACGGGCTACATGCTATCCTGAAAAATACAATACGCAAGACAATCCTATGTGGGGTACCTAATAACTAACAATTTCTTAACAAGTTCAGCTTAAACTGGTCATAAAATAAAAGAGGGCTGGAATGACAATGTCTTCATGAGGCATATGTGTGCCCAGGAATAGTGGTTGCTTGGATTCTTGCACCTTCCCATGCAAAAGTGTGTATTAAAAATCAGGTTAGATTTCCTCTTAATTTTAACTTTAAAGGTAAAATTGTTTATCACAATTATGTTGCTCAAACACCTTATGTTTTTAAGATTCACCTGAGAGTAGTTCAGAGCTATAAATGAGAGAAATTGCTAAACAGATAAAAGCAACTGCTAGTGATTCAGAGTAATAAACACAAAGTGAAAGAGAGACTCTGTCTGGTTTTCTGAAGACACTTCTAGGAAATGCTGCAGGGTTACCAGGATCCTGAGGTTTACCACATTCACCAGAGGTAAAGCCTTCCCAGTGTGCCTATTTAACAGAAACATTCCACGTATGCATACAGCACTTAGAGAAGGAAGAAGTATGTTACCAAGTATGATAACTATGGTTTGTCTATTATAAAATCACAAAGAATGTTAATTGCTTAAAAATTCCCTCAGAAACGAAGACCTGCAGTAACAGAAGTGCAGTTATAAAAATGTGTCAGTAACAGAAACATTTAGAGCATCCAAAAACATGCAAGAACTATGCTGTAGGGCACTATTCTCACGCTAAAGGGTGTAGGAGTTAAGGGTTCATGAAAAGAGGTGAATTCTTGGATATATTTTACACTTGGTCTGGCCTATCTTTTAGCAGAAGCGACTAGCTGACAATCACCAGATGTTCAAGGTCTAGGGTTTTTGCTTCTCACTGTGAAGCAGCCAGTAAAATGGCCACAGGGTTTTCTCTTTTCTTAGGCTACATAGCTATATGCATCTTTTCTACAGTAAAGACCTACAACAGCAGCTGTTTTCAACGTGTTTATAGGTGCTTCATATTCAGATTTGATTGTAGCTGCCATTTGTAATACGTATTGAAATTAATCTAGACCTATTATATGGAGTACATAACAGGAATTAATATGGTCAGTGTTTGTGAACCACGTCCCACAGAACATTTTCCTGAAAAAGGCCTTTAGCGAGTTTCAGTATTTATTAGTTCTGTGGTTTAGGGCTAATTTAGAAGAGATGAGGTTACACTTCAGCCCCCAATAGTATTTTGTAGCCAACACACTGTAACCTTGAGAAAAAGACAACCAAAATAATGTTGAGTACAAGTATGCATACAGAGTGTAAAGGTAATGATTAAGAAGCTTTACACTGTTGTGCAAACAGAATAGGCAACGAATGACCTGCAAGTCTTTGTGGTTTACCTGCAGCTGTGGCAGGTGCCTAACTGTAAACTCACCCACCCCAGCTTTTTCCAGAGTCACTTTAATAATCTGTCTTTGTATTTTCATGCCTTTTTCCTCCGTTTCTCTGGCACTTCCTTCTGCTTCTCAATCATGCCTACTCAGACACATCTCTGCTGAACAATGTGCAAGGACAACTTCTCCCAGGTGTCTGACAGTTCTTTTATGTGTTTCATGTGTTTTTATGTGTTTCATGTGTTTATTTAGGCTTTCAAAACATACTTGTGTTATAGTTTGAAGCCATATAAAGCACTGGTTTTTACAATCACTAGCTTCAGAGAGGTTTACTCTATCAATACCAATATAATTGTGGGGGATGATATTTATTTTCTGTTAAATTCAGGTTTTTTTGGTCTGCCTTAAGGCTATATTAAATACTATTCTAAAATGAAGATGCTCCTTTTTTCTGTGAGCAGAAACTCCTACTGTAGTATGTTCTCTTGGTTTTGCTGGTCTGCCATTGTTGTATCCTATTGTATATATCAGATGCTATTGCTTTATTTTTTATCAGCTACACATGTGGCACTCAAAGTAAAAAAAAAAAAAATACAGTGAAAGGCATTCCTACACATGTATGTGTAATGAAGCACCTTGTGAGCATTGACTTTGGTATTTAAATCTTTCCATTCTGATTTCAAAACACATTACACCCAAAAACTCCTTCCTCTTGTGCTCTGATGCTTACCTGTGTGACAACTCTATGGAGATAACGTGAATATAACTTTGTTATATTTGAAGCCAAATTCAGTAGTTATTAAGAATGTGTGAGAATACAACGGCTGTATTTGTCAGGAATTGCATTATTCTCATTGCATTACAAGGTTAATGGAATGCCCGACTAGCACATCAGGTTCGTGATCCCAGGCCTGTCTAGTTTTACTGCAACTCCACCTCTGAACGATGATGCAAGTTAATGCAATTACATAAAGTGTTGCAAGATTGTTTCAGATATATATTGGCTGTATACATCCTGTGAGCCTCACACTCTTGCCACACAGTTAGAAAAGCTGCCATGTTCTGGGTTTACTTTGGCCAAGGATCTCATCTTACAAGTTCCGTTTGTGTCATGCCACAGCAAGATGAAATGCAAGTCATCACTTGCATAACCCTAAACCAGCGAGAGGTGAACTTCGTGATTATTCTGCTATGACTTTTCTTAAATGAAGAAAGATGCCTTCAGTGACATGGAACTTGAAGAAAAGAGAAAGGAGGTCATTAAACCTATGAGACTCATTCTTCCTCCTCTAGAGAGGTTGACTTTTCCATCAAAATACTTCAATTCTTTTGTGGACATTTGAAACACAGTATGTTTCAAATAGCAGCCAAAATTCAACAGTTTTTATAGCTAGACAAACCCCATTATATTGCTGAGTAAATTAATTATTTGTTTGTGAGACTATTGGGACAAACTTTACTTCAGTACTGTGCCCACAAAACTGCTTTGACAGAATTTATTGCTTATAATAGCCCCATGTAATAAGAGTTAACCACCACGTATTCATACAACCAGCAAGTAAGCGCGTCAGCTCCTCTTTTCCCCATCAGCCTATGGGATTATGACCTTTTGCCTCTATTCTTCTTCCTAGCTGGTGCGACTATCCAGTGGACAAGTGCTCCTTTGGCAACACAGCAGCAAGGAGGTGAGATCTACTCACCGTTCCTTGTTGTGAAGAATAAACTCTGGCCACAGAGGCTGACCTCCATGGAACGCCTGGTTTAACTGAGCACCTCTCCACAGTCACCTCACACCACGCCATCCTCTCCAGCCGCTGTGCCGTCTCGGTGCGGGCTCGAGCATCTCTGTGACCACACAGCTACCGGTTCCCGCTCCGCAGCATCCCTGCAGGCTTGGGCGAAGGGTTATTCCTCTCCTTCGGCATCCCAAGCACAGGAATTAAAGAACCTCGGGCCCCAGCAGTTACAGACCTGAGCGAGCAGCCATTTCTGCCAGCGACGGCGCACGGGTCAAGGCTGGTGGGTTGAATGGTGGCAGATCAGCTAAATCCCTCACACCGCACTGACCCACAGCTCCGGGCCGGGCAGCACCGCCCCAGCTCCCGTGAAGCGGCTCCGCCTACACGGCGTTGGGGCGCGCTACGGCCGCGTGCCGGGCGGGCTCCGTGACGACACGGACGGGCGGCTGCGCCGCGTCTTGCCGGGCACTCGGGACCGAGCCGGACCGAGCCGAGCCGAGCCGAGGCGTGGAGCCATGTTCCACCTGTGGAAGGCCGTTCTTGCGGAGAGCCTCCTGGGTAGGTGGTGCCGGTATCGCCCGACGAGGATGGGGCAGGAGTCTGTGAGGGGCCGCGGCCGGCTGGGAGGCGGTCAACGGCAGCATGCTTCATCCCCGCCTGGGAGCCCTGGGGTGTCTAACGGGAACGGCCGGCGGCTGTAGCGGAGCATCCCCGCAGTGTGTCGTGGGGGTTACCGTTCGCGAGAGGGAGGTGTTGCTGGTGGAAAGCTCCTCCGCTGGGGATGAGCGGAGACTGGTCACTGATGAGTGTTCTCCTTCGGGTTCTTTTTTCCTTCTGCCTGCCGTGATGCCTTTTCTCCTGGGATCAGCCGAGGATTTACGCGCACCCTCAGCTAGGTGTGTGTGCGCGTACGCGCACAGCCCCTGCGGCTCTTTGCGGTGCTGCCCGGGCAAGGCGAGATGTGGCGCGGGGCACTCGCACCGGCGCGCTCGGCGCATCCCCTGCGCAGCGCTGGACTCTGGCGAAGGTGTTTTCAGGGGAGAGCTGCGCACCGGGTTTCTGCGCCAGTTCTTTCAGCCACCGACCGGTGCTCGAGGAGCCCTGAGGCTGTGGGTGGACTCGTCGTTTAGCCAGCATTGTTCCCTCTGAACGCTAGCCCTCTGAGCGCTGAGCGCTGAGCTGCGCTGAGGATCGAAGCAGGAGCTACTGTCAGAGTGGAATAATAGAGTTTTCTGCTCATCGTTCTCTTTTCCTGGGAAAATGTGTTCGTTTAACTTGAAATAGCCAGTTTCTGTGAGAAATACTTGCTATTATTAGTTGTACTAATTTCTAATACATGTGATATTCTACATTTGGGAGTATAAACCAGTATGCCCTTAAGGACTCTCCAGGAAAACAGGCTGTTGAAAGTAAATGACTTTTTTTCCCTTTTCCCCTCTCTTTGTTTTTAGGCTACATTTCTTGGTCTCTTTACCATGCCCTGCCACCAATGATTTATTACTTCCCCCTTCAGACACTGGCACTCACAGGTCTGGAAAGTTTTGCTGTTGCCTTCTTTTCTCCAGTATTCTTGATAATTGGCCCTTTTTGGAGGTTGGCTAACAATAAGTACATCCTAGCCCTTCTGAGACTCACTATGGTTGGTAAGTATGCTCTGTAGTGAGTTATAGATTATATGCTGGTATAAAGGAATAAGAATAAACTTTTCAAATTGCCTCAAAAGTCATATGATTCTGAAAACAGATACGAATACGAAGTTTTTGTTCTCCCAAACTCATGCTTTTCTTTTTGTCTCATGCTTTTCGATATGGTCAGAGGAATATTGTTTGCAGCCATTGGTCTTTGGACCAATGCAGTACTTGTTTTTAGACCAGTACTGCATGATTAAAGACAAATCTCATTTCAGTTTTATTGCTAGAAGCTTTCAAATTAGTACAAGTCATGTCCAATAGGAAAATGTTTTCAGTATTGCATAGATTGGCAGAACAGGGTTGTTTTTTTTATAGCAGTGCTGTGCCAGTAACAATGGGTAGGGAGGAGGTGTTACAGAACAGCTTGGGGCTATTGTAAAAGTAATCTGCTATGTGTGGAATGTTTCTGAGGCAGGTTTTTTTACAGGTTTCATATATACATGTATACACACATACACACACATACACACTATGTAGCATATTGATGAGATTATGGGCTCATCCTAGATGTGACTCTCATATTGGTAATTTCACAGGAAGAAAATTTGATATTAAATTCAAGATAAAGCTGCCTCACTACCTATCCCACATGCTCCTCCATAAACCAAGACTTGCTGGCATTCCCTCTTTGGTCTTTAGCTAACTGGAGCAAGCCTTAGCTCTTGTTGATGTCCTGAAATTTTGTTGGGAGAAGGTTTGGCAGCTACAGTCACATTCAGAAGCAAGTTACTGCTAATGAGTTTGCAACACCTGGCAGAACTCAGACGAGACAAGGGTCTCCATCCTGCATAGAGGGAAAATACTGCTGCTAAGTGATGTGTTTTGGAAGCAGTGGTCCCTGGCTCCTCATTTATCAGTATAAGATTATACTCAGGGAATCACTTTCCATATAAATGTCCTCTTCTACTGTTACAAGACAGAACAGGATCATCTTATTTACTTATTTCCTTGCAATTTTTTTTTTTAAGAATTCTTATTCTTTTTCTCTAAAAAGATACTAGAATTGAACAGTTTCTTGGTGTCATCAGTGTAGATGAAGAATAGTTTTACCATGTTTGTTTCTTTTTCTAGTCTTCACATCATATCTATCCTACTTTTTTTTTTTTAATTTTGTTTTTAATAAGTTTTCAATGAGCAGCATTTTCAGCTTTCTGCACTGGTGCTCACTGTATTTTCTACATCTGATAATTTAGAAACTAGTAGTGAGTGTAAGCATTTCAAATTGCGCTCTGCTTTTCTTCAGATAACCACAGTAATGAAAATTTACCATGCTTATTTAAGATTAGTCCTTCAGATCATAGAATCACAGAATAGTTAGGGTTGGAAAGGACCTTAAAATCACCTAGTTCCAACCCCCCTGCCATGGGCAGGGACACCTCACACTAAACCATGTCACCCAAGGCTCTGTCCAACCTAGCCTTGAGCAACACCAGGGATGGAGCATTCACAACTTCCCTGGTCAACCCATTCCAGTGCCTCACCACCCTTACAGTAAAGAATTTCTTCCTTATATCCAATCTAAACTTCCTCTGTTTAAGTTTAAACCCATCACCCCTTGTTCTGTTGCTATGGTCCCTGATGAAGAGTGCCTCTCTGGCATCCTTATAGCCCCCCTTCAGATACTGGAAGGCTGCTATGAGGTCTCCATGCAGCCTTCTCTTCTCCAAGCTGAGCAGCCCCAACTTTCTCAGCCTATCTTCATACAGGAGGTGCTCCAGTCCCCTGGTCACCCTCGTGGCCCTCCTCTGGACTTGTTCCAACAGTTCCATGTCCTTTTTATGTTGAGGACACCAGAACTGTACACAATACTCCAAGCGCACACTGAAGCCGGCTCATGTTAAGTTTCTCATCGACCAGCACCCCCAAGTCCTCTGCAGGGCTGCTCTGAATCTGTCCTCCACCCAACCTGTAGCTGTGCCTGGGATTGCTGTGTTTACCAGTTCATATTACCAGAAGAAGTGGAAATGGCTTGAATGTGTCTAATTTTTGTTCTGCTAAGTAAAAAGCAGTGACAGGCCTACAGTGCTTTATAAAGTTTGTTGGTTTATAAACCTGTTCACTTTCACTGATTTGCAAGTTTCTGGAGATACTAACTACAGACAAAAAGCCAGAACCTTCAGCAGTAATCTGGAGAAAAGATGTGTTAATGGAGGTGGTCACAGAAGGACTCAGAGCATGGGGAGACCGAAGCTGTACACATCCTCACCCTGAGCAAACCTGAGCATTGCTGTATGCAGATATGATCTCCCCTTCATTCCTGCCTGAACAGGAACTGTTCCCTCAGTGATTCATATCACCCTGCTGTTTCCCTCTCCCAAGCACTCTTAATATTGTCCACCCCTTGGCAAGTCTACGCTATATTCTTTCCCAGGTGCTTGCTCTGCATACTCCTTACCTGTTGCCCTGCAGTGAGCATTAGCATTTGGGGAAGATGTAAGAGCATCTTCCTCACCCTATGTCTCCATCAAGTTTAGCCAATGGTTGCTCACTTTATGCTTGCTTCCCTACTGCAGGTTCTCAGGTTATCTAGATTATTTCTGTCCTATCATGCTGTGCCGCTGTTTCTCCTGTTCCTCAGTTCTTACTGCTTCCTTTCCTTCTTCATACCTAGAGACTTCTTCTTTCTTTCTGCTTTTGCCTTTTTTTTTTTATGCTTCTCAGGCAGGCCACAGCCTTCCTCTGGGGCTTGTTGAGCAAAGTCATGTAGAACAATCTACCCTGTGAATGCTCCACCCCATTCCACTGGAAATATTCAGTCTTCAATTTCACAATCAAAAAAATCTGGAAATTATTCATGCTTTGCTAAACTTGACTATTTAGAGAATTGGTTTTTTTTGCGTTTGATGGAAAATACTCTTCATTATTGGTCATAATGTTTTTGTCTTTTCAGAAAGCGCTATTTTCTCTGAAACCTTTGGTTTAATTTTTGTATCCTTTCGTGCTACTTGATTTCATGTTCTGTTTAAAAAAAAACAGACCAAAACCAGCAATGAGCTACCCTAGTGGTAGTGTCTTCCGACAACACACAGTAAATCTGTTTGCTCAGATAGATATATTTACATTTTGGGTGTATGTGTTCAGCAACAAAAGGTGTGTCTGCTGTAAGCAGGCAAACCCACAGTAGTTTTAATCTGGCTAGCGCAAGTGATGAAAGGTGTGAAGAGGCAGAGCTGCAGATTTCAGCCCAGTTCAGTGACAGACATCTGCGTGCATTGTACATGCAGCCCTCTGCTAAAGTCCAAAGTATCTTCACTACACATTAATTTCATTTTACCATCTTTGCCCTAAACTTTGCATCTTTTACTCTGAGCAGAATAAGCAAATAGACAATCGGAGGATTCCTAGCATGCGGTGTCAGAATCAGCAGCCCTATGTCTGGCCTTTCTTGTTTAATGTCTCTTCAAGTTTGACTCTTGCTCACTTAGCAAATGGCTGGTAGCAAAACAACATTGCTTCTTCTGCTGTTTGTCACTGGTCCAGGGACAGAATTTGCCACACTGATGTTATGAAAATGTGTGACCCATAGTAACTTGAATTTGAAACCTGCTGGCAGAGTTTAGAACAGCTGATAAAAGGTGAGGTCACTGTGTCCTGCGAAGTGGCAGAGATGTGTGTGCAGGCTTGTTGAGTGACCGGGAGAGTGACTGTTTCCAGTAAGAAGATGACACACGCTGTTAATGGCTGCTCTTGAGACCAGAGAAAGCCTTGTTCACACCCGCTAAGGCAATTGTTCACTAATCCTTGTGCAATGTACGGTAACTGCTCCTTTCTAAAAAGGATGTGGCTTGTGCTGTAGCACACTTACATAACTCAAAAGCAGTAAACATAAATGCACTGTTGCATTTTGGCTTTTGAATAATTTAAGTGCACTGCTCAGGAATATCTGTATGCTTAGATATTTTATCCATATATCCTATTTATGGAATCAATGACCATAAGTACTTAAATTAAGGCAATTGCCGCAGTTTTAGGTAATTGCTTCATGTTATTTTTTTTCCCTGAAAATGGTAATTGCTACAATTTCACATATACCCAGTTTCTATCTATACCTGCATTCCTTTGGTTTGTTTAAAAATGTGTAGTGCCATGTGTTTTCAGATGAATGGTTTAGCCATCCAAATTGCAGACAAGATTGAACTAATGCCCAGGAAATCCTTATTCCCTGATTTTTGCTGCCCATTAAAGCAATCTCTGTATATGTGTGTTTGTTTGTAGGAAGCTTAGCATCATACCAGGCACCAAATGCTCCAATTAGACTAGTCATCTTGGCTGCAGGTGTTTCCTCCTCATTGCTGGTTCAAACAGTAACATGGTGGTCAGGCAACAGTTTACAAAGGTATTTTATTATACTGTTGGGATTGTAACAGACATTGCTTTATATTAAAAGGTGGTTGGTTCTTTTTAAGAGGTTGTTTTGCTTTGTTTTTTCTCAAGTGCATCACTGTTGCTAAAACTGATTGTTACAGGTTCATCAGGATATGGGGCTTCATGCTAGGCAAGATAATGCTCCTTGTTGTTCGCATCTGGTATACATCACTAAACCCAGTCTGGAGCTCACAAGCTGCCAATACTGTTGTACTGGCAATTGGTTTTATAGCAGCAGTGGACCGAATTTATTCAGGTGAGCGTATTGCAGCAAATATGGCAGTTATGAAAACGTCTTAAGGTATACGTATCTATGTGTCCCTGGGGTTTGATACTTTGGGGTTTTTTATCCCCAGTACAGTCTAGTTTTAGACCTAATGCATGAGCACTGCAGACTTTGGAAACCACGGGGTGCTTCCATCTACCCCATGGCAGAATTTGCTATCACAGTTCATACACGCTGTAGTAAGTTGTGCTGGAACTGCCGACTAATTGCAGTATCAATAATGTGACAGTCATGCAAACAACAGTGTAATCTAGACCAGTAAAACCAGAATGGGTTATCCTCACTCCAGCATGAAACATCTGTGGTATTTCTGTATTTTCTTAATTCTGTCTGCTCTTTGTGTTTCTCTGCCAGTGCCCATCCTTTTACAGGGAAGGGAGGCAGGACAAAGCCAGGGAGCAGCTGATGTGGCAAAATAAACAGAAAGCATTGGAAGAGTGGACACGTTGTCCTAGTCAAAATATGACTGAGTTCTTGGAGCATCTGGACAGAGTCCACAGCAGTGGGGGCTGGCATAGGCTAAGCACACTTGAAAACTGTGAAGGTAGTTTTGCCAAGGAAGACAGCGAAGTTGGGTTGGTTAGTTAAGGCAGCTCATGTTAAATCCTCAGGAGTTGCTTTCTTCTCAGTGTAACCTAAATGAATTAATTGAAATATAAGACCTTACCTGTGTGTAAGTGGGCATAAATTGGCACATTGTGTACTGTTTGTAGACTTGCATTCTACTTGCATTGTAGCCTGAGCATTCATCACAATTTAGAAAGGGAATCTGCTGCAGGAGAGTAGGAAGGGAATCTGTCTTCTTCCTAGGTGACAAAGGAATATGTCTATGCAGTTAAAGGTGCTTTCTCCTGAGATGAGAGAGGATCTAAAGTGCATGGAAAATGGAGAAGGAAGGGAGTATATTTCTGTCTTCTTTGGAAGTGTCAGGTTTTGTTTGTGTCAGAGTTTAGAATTTCAGAGAACAGAATCCTCTGAACAAATTCTAGTAACTTTTCTGCTGACTGTCAAAGCCAATTTAATGATTTAAATTCCAGCAGTATGAAGAATAATCATATGGATGGGTTGTCATTTTTGTACACTTAAGGTGAGGAGCTTTTCCTTACAAACCTAGGAACGTTATTGGAGATTTTGTTGTCTTACTGATTTCCACAAATGATCAGATAAGCTAGCTTCGTGTCTGAGCCAGTAATTTAATCTGGTAATTTTGTGATCTTGGGTATTTCTTTTCCTCAGTAACCCTTTCTAATAGGGTTTGACAGTTTGCTCAGCTATATTCTATTCTTATTCTAGATGGAGACAAGAGGAAACAAGAAGCAAAGAAAACTGGTAATGCAGTTAGAGAGACAGTTTCCCACCCTCGTTGGCTGTTGTCAGGGATTGCTTTTGGCAGTCTCATGTTCCTCACCCTGTGGATATTTGGGGAGGTCTCATTAATTTCTAGATGGGCAGTAAGTGGACATCCACATGCAGGTCCAGATCCTAATCCATATGGGTAAGTGGGTTTTTATTATTATTTAAAAAAATAGTAATCAAAAGCCAATGCTGTAGTAGGTGACAAATTAAAACTCAAACAGATGATTGTGTAAGAGCATACAGAGAGTAAAATGGTACAAAGTACTTTGCACAGAGGATTTATAGATTCATTCTTGCTTTCAGATACCTCTGGGCATTGTGTCTATACCAGTAAATCTTAAAATTTTCTAAGACAGAATGATTTTTATTTCAGTAATAAAAAACCTTCATTTGCCACACTGCAGAGCAATTTTTAAGACTGAGGTTCAAGGACTTATGAATGAAATGCATCTGTAATATGCAGTAAATGAATCCAGTAGTTGATTTCAGAGAGGAGATGGTAGGAAATAGTGTTTGTCAGAGATACACGCTGATAACAAAAAGGGAACAATATTAAAAGATATACTTCTCCAGAAGTTTTGGTTAGTAAGAATTTAGTGTTAATGCTGTGTGTTGCTCACCTAGGTTCCAAAATCTAGAAAGAGACTAGATTAGTTATTCTGAGTCAACTACGTGTAGAGGCAGGCAAGGTAGTTATTAATTTGCAATTAGTACACACAAAAGCTACCTAAGATTGATAGTGATGTTAGGTGCTGTGGGATTCCCTATGTGATGTGAAGAAAATACTTCCTTTTGAGTAGATTCCTCTCATTTTCTCTGAGTTCTCATTGCTTTTTATATTCAGTGTTTCAGTGTAGTGTTTCTGCTGCTGAACCTAGCTCATTGCTACATTATGATAAACTGCTATTATTTTGGATTGATGTTTAGGCCCAGTAAAAGGGGGAAAATGTAGCAGGGTGTGAGATAAAGATATTTTTTGATCAAATTGAGCTCTGCTTCAAATAAAAGATGTTATAAAATATTACCAAGCAATCTTGTCTACATGTTTAGAAGCTTCTTTTTCAATGCCAGGTGTTCATAGAATTATATTTATGTATGATTCCCCTTTTTTATCATTTTATTAGAGGTACAGTTCTTTTGGGCCTGGCTCATGGGCTGATGCTTTCATTTTGGAGCTGGTCTTCTGCCACCAGTTTTGCTTGGTTTCTTGTAGGTAGGTGCAAAGCCGGAGCAGAACTTTTGTTTCTATTACCTTATTCCCTTTACTCAAGCCCTCTGACCCTACACCGCTTCTCAGAAAAATCAATTGCTAATCAAAGCATCTATTTCTCTGTTGCTAACTGTCTATGCATGTATCTAACCAGCTAACTAAGGGTGAAATGTCCAGGCCATTGCAGAGCGACACTGTGTCTCTTCAGAAGCCCTTGTTGAGGTTCTTTACCCATGAGCAGCATCTCAGTTCTTTCTGTCTGCATTGTGTATGGCTACATCTAGAGTTATGGGGTTAAGATGACACAAGTCTCTCTGTTCTGCAGGAGACACAATAACTTGTAAT
This sequence comes from Pezoporus wallicus, assembly GCF_028554395.1. Classification (NCBI taxonomy): domain Eukaryota; kingdom Metazoa; phylum Chordata; class Aves; order Psittaciformes; family Psittacidae; genus Pezoporus; species Pezoporus wallicus. Next base: position 1,204,840 of record NW_026642638.1, read on the forward strand.
TTAATGAGCAGTTCACCTGGAGGCAAGCTCACCTCCTGTCTCCTTAGTTGCCAACATCTCCAGGCAGTAAAATTTTGTGAACATCAAAGCAGTTCTGCTGGAGCAAAGTATTTGGGAATAAGTCTGCATACAGTGGGTCTTGGGTAGTCAGAAGAGAGATTCAAGTGCTGGATCTGGACAGTCATTTTCGTAAGGATGGTATAGCTGTGCTGTGGAGCAAACTACACATAGAGCAAGTAGGAGAAGATGGAAATAATTCTGCTCTTGAACTGTGGGGGGAGGTGTGTTTTGCACATGTCAGCATGGATGGATGCAGCCTTGTTTAATTTGTAGTCCCATCTGCATGAAATCTAGTGGTATAAATACTATTTAAAAAACATAAATCTGCTTCTTTTTTGTCCTGAGCTAATTGTTTGTAGTTGTTTATATCAAAAAGACAGAACAGTACTTTGTACAAATGTTTCATAATAAATTGGGACATATCAAAATACAGGGAGCAAAGGCAATGATGAATTATGTTTTACTTCTTTCTTATTTGCCTTTTCTTTTGGAGCACTTAAGAGCTGCAAAAAGCAAGAGGCTGTCTTCGGGTATTGGGAATAACTGTCCTAGTGATGCAGTTCTCATGGCTGCAAAGCACAGTTGTATTTCCCAGACTCTCTTTTCTTAGAGCGAATGTGAAAAAGAAGGTGGCAGATAATATACCTGATGGACTTACTTTATTATTTTCTGTCCCTTCACAGGTTTAGCATCTTCAGCTGGTCTCCTTTATTTACACACCTGGAGTGCTGCTGTTGCAGGCAACATCCTTGCTGTCTTTACTATGTGCGTGTGGCCTCAACTGGCTGGCCACTTTGCTAGCTGTCTGCACCCTGGGAAAGCCATGAGTACTGCCATGTTTGCCTACGTTCTTGAATTATTCTTTTGTGTATGGTGTACAGCTTATAAATTTGTACCTGGAGGAATTTATGCCAGAGAAAGCTCCCATCTTCTTTTAGGTACATTTATGACAATGAACAAATACAAATATACTTGCTTTAGCCTCAACCAGATGTTTAAAATGAACCTAGTGTATAAACAGTCTTTTAAATGCTCAGCTGCTGTCTGATTTACTATGGTAAGAGTTTCTATGAGAAAATTAATGAGACTTGCAAAAACTAATCTACTTGTTTCTTTACTGTTAGAAATTGTATAAAATGTGGACAGAAAATGGAATTCAGTTGAGGGAAAATGACAAAGTGAAACAAAGCCTGATAACTCAGTACGCAGCTGAGGAAGAGATCTTTTAATCAATCACCCTAAAAATCTAGCTGCAATCCAGGGTGTGAATGCACGTATTTGCTAGCTGCCTAAGGTAGCTGTATGGTACCTCAGGTAACAATCTAGTTTCTGGAAACTCAAGGGTTTGTGAAAGCTGTGTTACTGGGACTATAACATAATGTTGTGGTTTAAGCCCAGCTGGTAACTCAGCACTATGCAGCTGCTCACTCACTCCCTGTCTTCTTCCTCCCTCTGCTCCCAGCAGGATGGGGAAGAGAATCGAAAGAATGTAACTCCCATGGGTTGAGATAAGAACAGTTCAGTAACTAAGGTATAACACAAACCACTGCTGCTACCACCAATAATAATAATGATAAGGGAAATAACAAGGGAAGAGAATACAACTGCTCACCACCCGCTGACTGATACCCAGCCTGACCCCAGCAGTGATCTCACCCTTCTGGGTAACTGCCCCCAGTTTATATACTGGGCATGACGTGCTGTGGTATGGAATACCTCTTTGGCTAGCCCAGGTCAGGTGTCCTGTCTCTGCTTCCTCCTGGCTTCCCATGCCCCTCGTCCCTGGCAGAGCATGAGACACTGAAGTCCTTAGTCAGAGTAAGCATTACTTAGCAACAACTAAAACCACTGGTGTGTTATCGGCATTGTTCTCAGACTAAAGCAGAAAACACAGTACTACACCAGCTACTAGGAAGGAAAAAAAATAACTCTTACAGCTGAAATCAGGACATGTAACTCAGTGCATTATTTAGCCCTGCTCTGAGAAGCAAAGTGCAGCATCCTGCCAATCTAGCTAGTCTGCATTTGAGACCTGAGCTTCATTCCCATGCAGCTTTGCCTTGTGCTTTGTGGACACACCAGCACGTTTGGAAGAATGTCAGTAAGCTGCAGTGTCACAAATATGCAAACAGGAGAGGAAGAAAAGAAATTGTCAGGTATTTGCCAGTGAGGAAGAACTGAGGTGAGCAAATGCAAAGGTTTTAGCAAAATGATCCCTGAAAGGGATCCCACCTTGAAGTTTGGGAGGTGGGAATGAAACCGACCCTTTGTGGCTTCTTTCCAGAACTGGGTTGTTTTTTTGTTTGTATTTTAATAGGAACTAATGTGTTTCAGTGGCATATTTCACTAATTACATTTAACAATGCCAAATACTGTCCAGGGCCAAGTCTGTGAGTCTATGACGCATTTTAAGATGTGACACATTATCCTGTATTTTGTTTGAAAAGGATTACTGACTGCTGTGCTTGGCTTGCTGCTCCACATCTCTTTGCAACCACCTTCTGTCACTCCAGTTTCTCACTCTCCATGTGTTTCATACATTACAGCAATCACATGCAGGGTTTCAGTTTGTTATGTTTTGAGGAGAGTTCCCTTACATTTATTGCAGTTTTATTTGTTTTGCAAGCACTCTGGGGGGCTGTAGAAACAGTTGTCTCAATTTAACTTTGTGTTGAAGCTATATGAAGAAAGCATGTAGTAGAGGAGTGTTAAATGCTTTCTTGAGTAATACCTTGTCAAAAGAGTAGCTGTTACGTGAAATCCCTTTCTGACACTTCCTTTCACAGACACACGTGATTAATTCACCTGTCATGATCACTGGATAGTAACACATAGATGGCACTTTCTCTTTGGTAAAATGAAAACTGTGAACTGAACCTGTTCTGTGCCTGGCAAAATCTTGGAGCAGATTCTCCTGGAAGGCATGCTAAGGCACAGGAAAATCAAGAAGGTGCTTGGTGACAGCCAGCATGGCTTCACTAAGGGGAAATCCTGCCTGACCAATTTGGTGGCCTTCTATGATGGGGCTACAGAACTGATGGACAGGGGTAGAGCAGCTGATGTCATCTACCTGGACTTGTGCAAAGCATTTGACACTGTCCCACACAACATCCTTGCCTCTAAATTGGAGAGACATCAATTTGATGGATGGAGCACTCGGTGGATAAAGAACTGGCTGGATGGCAGCACACAAAGAGTTGTGGTAAATGGCTCAATGTCCTGCTGGAGACCAGTAACGAGTGGTGTCCCTCAGGGATCGGTGTTGGGACTGGTCTTGTTCAACATCTTTGTCGGTGACATGGACAGTGGGATTGAGTGCGCCCTCAGCAAGTTTGCTGATGACACCAAGCTGTGTGGTTCGGTTGATATGCTGGAGGGAAGGAATGCCATCCAGAGGGACCTTGACACACTTGTGAGGTGGGCTGATGCCAACCACATGAAGTTTAACCATGCCAAGTGCAAGGTCCTACACCTGGGTCGGAGCAATCCCAGGCACAGCTACAGGTTGGGCAGAGAAGAGATTCAGAGCAGCCCTGCGGAGAAGGACTTGGGGGTGTTGGTTGATGAGAAAATGAACATGAGCCAGCTTCAGTGTGCGCTCGCAGCCCAGAAAGCCAACCGTATCCTGGGCTGCATCAAGAGGAGTGTGACCAGCAGGTCGAAGGAGGTGATCCTGCCCCTCTACTCTGCTCTTGTGAGACCTCACCTGGAGTATTGTGTGCAGTTCTGGTGTCCTCAGCATCAAAAGGACATGGAAGTGTTGGAACAAGTCCAGAGGAGGGCCACGAGGATGATCAAGGGGCTGGAGCACCTCCTGTATGAAGATAGGCTGAGAAAGTTGGGGCTGTTCTGCCTGGAGAAGAGAAGGCTGCGTGGAGACCTCACAGCAGCCTTCCAGTATCTGAAGGGGGCCTATAGGGATGCTGGGGAGGGATTCTTCATTAGGGACTGTAATGACAGGACAAGGGGTAATGGGTTAAAACTTAAACAGGGGAAGTTTAGATTGGATATAAGAAGGGAATTCTTTCCTGTGAGGGTGGTGAGGCACTGGAACGGGTTGCCCAGGGAGGTTGTGAACCCTCCATCCCTGGCAGCATTCAAGGCCAGGCTGGACAGAGCCTTGGGTGACATGATTTAGTGTGAGGTGTCCCTGCCCACGGCAGGGGGGGTTGGAACTAGATGATCTTAAGGTCCTTTCCAACCCTAACTATTCTATGATTCTATGATTCTGTGAACCCATCTCAGCTGATGGCACCACATGAGCTTATATTGCATCTGAGAATCCAGTTTCTGTCTTTCTAATGCCATCCTATTGTTTATCAAAGATTTGCAGATTATACCATGAAATTGTGTATTTGTTGCTGCACTTCTACTCTTGCAGCTTGGTGTTCTGGCAAACTGCTTGTTTTCTTCTGGTTTCTTTCAGGTGCAAGTGCTATTTCTTGCTTTCTCCTCCTGTCCAATATCCTGGCTTTCTCTTGCCGCAGTTTGGGTAGGGAACTGCTCCAGGAAAAGTGGCAATGAAAGTAAGATTATTATATTAAAAATTTCTGTGCTGCTTCACTGTGATGTAACATAATTCTGAGGGGTCAGATCCCTGCTCTTCCATCAACTTCAATGGCTGGAATCAGTGTGCCTTTGAGAAAGGACTGGTGTGTGCCACCTTCTTCATTGCACTAGACCCAGCTTCCTGGTTTGCAGGCTTTCACTACTACTCATGTAACAAGTAAGGGCAATAAGAAAATACTGCGTAATGGTTATTTCACCTTCAGCTATAACTCTGAAAAAAACAGAGCTTCTATAGATAATTAACTATTCCACAAAGATATTAGGGACGTATACCTTCTCCAGCAGAGCTCTTATCCAATTCATTATGCTCCCACATTTTCTGTGGAGCTAACTGGATTCTTTAGCTCATAAAGGATGGGAAAAGAGCTTGTAGTGTTAGTCTGAGCTACCTTTTCAATTAAAAGATACCATCAAAGTGCCTTGCAACAGGTAATGCACTGAAGTTGCTCACTAGCTTTTGAAATATATCTGTAGCTGTGTTTGTCTGTTTTTAAAAAGCACAGCTGCTTCTGTTGGCTCTGGAGCACAAAAATAGAAGATGCTGCCATGTTAAATTGGCCTCCCAACCTGCTGCAGTCAGCTTAACACTGTTTTAGATCAAACTGTTGAGCAATTACTGTTGTGGTTCTGATTTAAAAATGCATTATTTGTTTCTTTGTGAGAGAGCAGTTAATTTGAAAAGATAACAGACGCCTACAATCAACAGTATATTTTCTTCATTAAGCTGTTATTTTAAGGTTCTGTAATGTGTAGGTGTAATTTCATTGGTCTTGCCCAGGTTAATTCCAGTAAACTTTGAAAGCACTGGGCTGAGCTGAGAGTTGTAGCCATCAGTAGGGTCCTGAAAGCATTTTAGTATAATCTATCTACCATGTTCTAGCCTTTTTGACATAATACCCCAGAACTGTACTGCAGATCAGTCTTTGCTTGAGAGTGCTGGGTAAGCGTGCTTGACGTTCTGTGGAAGCTGGTGTTAGGATACACAAAGGTAGGGAGGTCTGCTGAAAGATTCTCTGCTTTGCCCCAGATGAAAGGATTTAAATGTTTTTGTTTTTATTGTTCTGTCAATTGGTACGTGAATGGAAGAAAGGAAAACATGGCTTTAATCAGATATTTCACCAACAGAAGAACCCTAATGTGCAGTAGTGAGACCCAGCCTTAGTAGCAGCTTATTTTGGGGGGCAAAAAAGTGAATAACCCCAAACAATGTTATTTTGAAGTTAATTATTTTTGTGTGAAACAGGTGTTCAGTAGCATTTAAAATCATCTTTTAGCTTTGATTTCTTACTCCAGTACTATTACTTTGAAATATTTTTTGTAAATACTTATCATTAGTGGCATGTTTAATGCCACTACCTCATTTTGCTGGAAACAGTGCTCATGTCAACAAGTACAACAATGTAAATTAAACGTCTTTGAAGTGCTGCAGGCATAGTTGAGGTGAATGTTGTGACAATGATAAGCAGAATCTCCCTCAGCCTCATATTGCCTGCATTATTGCACTGGATGTGGCATTTATCTGCATTTGTGCATTGAATTGTCTTTGTTGTTGGAGTCATGAATTTGAATGTAATGCAACAGCTGGAAGTTTGAAAGTGGGTCACTTATGACACATTTTTAGTATGTTAAAGCTCTATGACAAAACTGATGACTTATATTTTTACAGGGTTTATAATGTTATGTATTGGGATAGACTTTCTAACAGTACCCAAGAAAGACCTCAGCTCTATCTTTGAAGTGAAAAGCAACCAAAAGCCACTATTCAGAAAGAGTAAAACCTTTATTAAAATATGTGAGTATGATTTTACTTCCTTTCTTCCATGACTCTTAAATTGATTTATTACATGTGTATTCAAAAGATAAGAATGATTTTTCAGCCCACTCGGTATATTGACTTTGAAGTAGATGGAAAGGAAAAGATTGGTAACCATTAGGGCATGCTATAACCCTACAAAGATCAGGATACTCATTATTATAATGTATTCTACAGTAGGTATCATTTTTACATAAATGTTCCAAGGAGTTTTGATACATTTTATCTGCTCATCCTGGTATGTTTTGAGGAATGTAATTATATCTGCACACAAAGAGACCTCTGCACGCATAGAGGTACTCTTAAGTACACTATTTTGGAATGGTATTATTACTGGCATATGTGGAAATTTAAATATATACATTTCCCATTCTATGAATAATACACCTAAGAATGACAGTGCAATAATAATGTTATTTCCCCTTGGTTTAAAAGTAGCTTTTCTGTGGTTTTGCTGTTTCCAGTATTGTGGCTGTTTGTTGGTGTCGGTTTGCTAGGATTGGGTCTGCGTTACAAAACTTACCAGAAGAAGCTGGGCCAAGGGGTGAGTCGTGTGTTTGTGAAAATGGCAAATTTCAAATATACAGTAAAATGTGCATATGATACGTTAGGTGCTGAAGAAGTCTTTATACCAGTATTTGAGTATTCAACAAAACTAAAGCAGAAATGAAGATGTAAAAAGTATAGTTTTTAAATTCATGTTGAGCACAGAAATGCCTGGGCCTCTGGAGGTTCGTAGTGCTACAAAAGACGAAAATACTCTGAAAACCAGAGATACTTGCCACATGTTCAATTTGAATGTTACTTTTATAAATGAGTTTATGTGAATTATATTCAAAACTTGACTGGACCATACTGTTAGCAGCCTGATCTTATATCAGTGAAGTCTGAACAGATAACCTGCTGAGGTTCCTTCCAGCTGAAGGAATTCTATGCTTCTATATTTATACGCATAACTCTGAATTTAACTTCTCTGAGAAGATGTTAGACTTAGATTAGACTTAGACTACTTGTGGAACTTGGATAAAAATAGGAAGATTCCAGATTTTTTATCTAATATAAATGAGGCATTGAAATGATAGTGACAATTGCTTAATGACCACAAAGTTTAGTCCAAGTGTGTTGCTTGCCTATTCAGTAATTTAAATTTAAAATTAGAGCTGGTTTGATCAGATATAACTTAATGTGTTTCCATTCTATGATTTAATTCATTACCAGAATAAAATTGAATTTTTGATGCAGTTGGTTGCAATTATGAATTAGACTTTTTTTTTCCTTTTGATAGCAATTTAGAAATAGCCTTTTGAAACTTGCTCTTGACATGTATTCCTGTGAGTAATGTTTCTGTTAGGTAAGTCACTGGTGATGAATGGAGGAAAAGATGCAGAAAAGGTGATGAGAGCTAAGTAGAAATTGTGTGTGGATGCACCTGTCTGCACATACATATTCATATATATGCACACAGACATACAGTTGGCTTTCTTCCTAGAACTCATTTGTGTTTGTAGTAGCTTTATAATGTGGAAAAAAACCCAGGTAGTTCCTCTTAAAAAGATGAAAAGATTGGTATTCTCTTTCATGTTCATTTATTACTGTTAGTTGCATAAATTCATTTTTACTCTTGTTAGAGCAGTCTTTTCGCAAAAATACCTTTTTTTTTTGGTAATTCTGATAGCTTTATTTGGAAAATATATTGGTTAAAACATCCCTTATTGTGTGTCTTTTAGGGCATGATGTAGCTGATGTTGCTGACTGCAAAGGTATAATACATTAAAGTCAAACTGCACTTGACTTCTTTTTCATTTTATTTTTTGAGGTTCCCAAAAGAGACTTCTCTGCTATGATCTGGCCTTTTAGATTTGCATATAACAATGAAGGATGGTCTAATTTGGAAGGATCAGCTGATCTGCTTAATCAGACAGGTAACCTTTTTTCTTCCATTTCATTTCTATATGAGAGGGTTCATCTGAAGAGGCAGAAGCAAGAACACCTGCTGGGTAACTGGGTCTTGCATTATCTCAATAATCTGTCTAGTTTCTTCCTTCTGTGCTACTCCAGTACAATCACTTCTTTTAAAAAATTTGTTTGCAAAGGTGATAAATTTTTAAACTGTACTTTAAATAGGTTTCTGGTTGGAGGAAATACTTTGTTATTTATTTGGATTTTTTCTTATATTGCTGATGAGTTACTTGTCTATAGAGAAATTCTTTGCATAAATGAAATAATGATAAATGTCCTTTTAGATGAAATACAATGTCTGAGAACTTCTCTGTGTTTGGTTTTGGGTTCGTTTTTTTTTTTTTCCTGATGTGAAGCATTACATAATTCCTAAAGGCTCTGAAATTAGTATGTCCTAAATAAGGTACATTCATGCATTCAGAGTTAAGCTGGAGATTCTTAAACAATTTGTTTGCTAAAGTAGATTAACTGATTTTGAGAGCCACAGAGAAAAGAGTGGCTAACTCCAGCATAGAGGTTATTTTTAAAGGTGTGGTGGTGTGCATTCGTTGGGCTCATCTTCTCTCTGTTGGCTTGGAATAGTGAAGATGCAACATGTAATGGCTCGTGCCTACCCTGAAGAAAACTAACATCAACCCCATTCAGTGGTCTCAGGCATTGTTTCTGTGGCCAACTTGTATGCATGCTAACAATGTAGAAGCAGAAGGCCACGTAGCTCTTGCTGTATCCTCCAGCTAAAATATAGGGGAACCTCTCTTATTCCCCTGACAAAACCACACCTCAGCATGTAAACAGGGAGGGACCACAGTGTCCTGAGCAAAGCAAGGTGGCTGCAGATGGCAAACAGTTCTCTAGAGCTGGGAACCCTTCTGTTACCCTGCTAGCGGGCTGATGGCAGGTTGCTATGGGCTGACTAACTGGTTTGGCAGCAGACCCTGCTCCCTCTTCACAGGACCCTTTGGAGCAGGATGGGATTTGGTAGATGAAGGTAAGTGCAGCTGTGCTGTGTATTGCTTGTTCATCAAGTTGAAAGCAGTAGACTTGCTACTGGGCTGTTAATCTGTTTGTGCACATGATGTCTCATGCTTTTGAAATGGTCTGCACTAGGTATGTGTAGGCCAGCTGTACTGTGCTTCTGGTTATGCACCAGGGAGGACCTGTGGCAACCGCACATTAAGTGTTGTTCTGTCAGGGGTTGTGTGGCCTACAGTGACCAAATGTTTGGGCACGACTTTGTTGCCAGCATTAAAATTTGCCCTGATTGACTCCTGGAGGTCTTGTGTCTACCCCCATGTAATCAAAAGGGAAATGACAACATTATGTAGTCATTTATAAATCACATTTATAGATCACAGTTATAAATCTAGAAATATATTTTTTTTCTTCCCCATTTTAGATGCTGATTTTATCACTATTATAGAGAGTGATGCCTCCAAACCATTCATTGGGAACAATGATCCAACAATGTGGCTGGGAGAAAGACTAGGATTTTACACAGACTTTGGTCCAAGCACAAGAGATCACACTTGGGGGTGAGTCATCTTTCCATGCAGTGACACAAAATAACTGTAAATACACAACCCAATACTAACTCCACTAAAACATGGGCAAAGAATAATTAGAATAATAATCACCATAATTACTTGTTGGAGGTTGTCTTTAAGAGCAATCTTTGATTCCTTATCATTACAATGCAATGCAATGCAATGCAACGATCAGGTTTTGGTGCCTGCACCTATAAGCTACTTTGGCTTTGGTGATGCAGAGAATGGCATCCTGCTCCTTAATGTACAGATTTGGAAGTTTGGCATTCGAAGTACTGTATCTGATTCCCTTTTCTCATTATTCTGTTTTGTGCTATGAGAACTTTAGATTTCAGACTTAAAAATGTGATAGCAGTTGGAAAATCTAACTGCAACCTGGAATTCTTAGAAATTTTGAATTCATTAAACCCACCTTGGGCTGTATAGTGGGAAATGGACATATAAATGCACATATCTATTTGACCAGTATTTTTGTGTCTGATTTTACTTTAATGCTTGACCAACTACCAGTTGCATATCTTTGCAGTCTGGAAAATAGCAGCCTATGAAGTGTTTTTTTTTGCAGGGGGATATGCATCTGTGGCAGATGAAACTTCCCAGTGATGATGGACTGCTATTTAAATTTTTCCATATATGAGAGGAATTTAGTAACTTTCCTCTTCCAGAGCCTGTGTCTTTTAAGTGATGCAGAATGGGTTTGTGAACAACAACAAAGTAACTGTTTCCTTCTTCTCATGTAGGATTATGGCGCTATCACGGTATCCAATTGTAAAATCTACCCATCACCTCCTTCCATCTCCAGAGGGAGAGATTGCACCCGCCATCTCCATGACTGTCAACTTCACAGGGAAACTGGTTGATTTTGTTGTCGCCCACTTTGGAAATGAAGAGTGAGTATTTTATTTGTTGTTACATGTCATGCAAAATCGTGTAACATAATGGTCATTTGTGAACTTCTGCGATTTATTTTGCACCCTTTAATATCTGCTGCTGTAATGCTGATTCTAACGAGGCATATTGGAGTAAATACTCTGGTACAGCTATTGGTTTAAATTTTGAAGCATTTTTTAAAAGGCTCAGTTTGTCATGGAAAACTCAGCTGAGCCCAATATCTGAGTTACTAGAGGTAAAAAGATGTAGTTATGCAAAACCACGAGAAACAGGGCTACAGATACATCTAAGTGCAGGATAGCATCCTTACGACTTCTTGCATGTGGAATAGATCTATTATGTACCACAGTGAGTGCACAGAGATAGCATTAATGGCCAACTGATGTTTATTAAAATAAAAAGTAACAATTCTGAAACCTCCAAGAAAGGACAGTGTTGAAACAGCCACAAAAATATCCATTCAGTGTCCTTCTGACTATATGAAACTGGAAATAAGAAATCTGATCTCTGGATTCTTAAAGGAAGAATTATACCAGTAACTAAAATATAGGATGAGAAAGATTAAGGTATATATTTTAGTTCTTTACTTTAAAACATTATCTTGATAACTTGTGTGTAATGAATATTATTAATAAGGGGTAGCTTTGTGGTGCTCCAAGTAGCTGTTTCTGTTTTATTTGCTGCAATACCTAATATGTTTGTGGTTATGTAGTAAGATTTGGGCTTTTCAAAATATTTATTATAATTCATGGAGAAGCAAATTTATGGATTGGATGCAGAATATAATATACAAAGCTGCTATTCAGAAAGCAGTGGAGTTCTCATTATCCCATACTGAGCTTCCCTATTTCCTTCACATGCATAGAAGCTGTGCTCCGAGCATACAAATCATTTGTAGTTTTCCCTTTTATTAAACACATATAGTTGTCAGAAACTACTCCAGTCTGAACACAAGAAAGGAATTTTCTGTGCCTCACACAGATGGTTAGGCTTGCCTCCCTGAGAAACTCTTTGTCAAAGTAGGAGAAAATAGCAGTGTATTCCCCCCTCACAGTGAGATGAGATAAAAATGAAGGAGAAAATAGGAGGAGACACATGGGAAATGAGTACAAATTTGATTTTGTTTTGAGGTGAATGAATTTGTAATTAAATGGCACACATAACTGCTTGTTTTTCATCTTTTTTCATCTGCTGCTTAGGATGACATAAACTATAGAATACTGGATAAGTAGGGATTTCTTTTAACACTGTTTTTAAAACATGGGAATATAACAATGTGTTGTGTCATTTAAAAGAACCTGTCTTCTGCAGAAGTGTAATTCTGGAAAGAGCAGCTAGCTCACCTGGCAGCTTCACATATACGAGGCTTCTATTCCAGTGGTTTGGAGTTTTCATCTGCTGTTTGTGTGCTCTTTCTTCTTAATGCATTTACTTCGTCAGAAGTACTGCTATTTAGAAAGCATAGCGGCATTTAAATTCTTGTCCCCTTTTAGGACTACAGATTCCAAAATCAGTTCCCTATCTCACTGGTATTTGGCCCAGTCTAGCAAAATACAGAAGAGACCATGCTTTATACAACTGAAGTTATTAACATGAAGAATCACAGAAGGAGAAACCCCTTACATTATTTTATGACAAATCTGAGGACAGGGTATGGGATCCAGTGCAGTATTTTACCAGGCTTCACTTATGCTATCACTTCTGGTCATATTGGAACTGTTGCTTAAATCTTGTTAAAGAGTACCTGCCAAATGTTGTTAAGTAGTGTTAATGGGATGACATAGATTTTAAGTCACATTTCATAAATTACGTGACCCAGACATTAAGACTATATTTACCATATGTCCATCTTGTTAGCATGTGAGCTCTTTGTTACGCACCACACTGTGCTAGCGCAGCTGAATTTCAAGTGCAGGCAGAGATAGCCTCAGATAACCGAAGCGCTTACATTCACATTTCCTAGTGATGAGATCAGTATTAAAAACAAAACAGTAAGAGAAAAAGTTGTTCCTATGGTGGTTAGAAAGAGAACCCTAATTACATCTACCACGACCATCTGGCTTTTATTGAGCACAGTGATCATTTTGAATCACTGAGCATTTTGTAAACTTGCATACTCTCTAATACTGAGCAATAAAAAGGGTACCAGATTCGTTTGTGGTTCACTATGTTATAGCACAAAGATTCTGAGCTAAAATGTATATATGTTTAAGTCTTTCCCATTTCTTTCAGGGAGGACTTAGACAGGAAACTCCAGGCTATAGCTGTTTCAAATATATTGAAGACTAGCTCTAAGCAAGTAGTATTCCTAGGATACATCACTTCAGCTCCTGGATCCAGAGATTATACTGAATTAATAGAAAATGGAAATGTCCAGGTAAGGTAAAAGTACTGATTCTTTTAGCAGTTGGAGATAATACATATTTGAAACAGTCTAATATTTCAAACTGGTAACTTAGAAATAGGCATAAGGGAAAATACATGCACATTTTCAAACACCATCTTCAGCTACCTCATGGTATGTTATAGAGAAGGTGAAGTTATACAGTGAAAGAACAAGAAACACTGGACAGCAGTTGCCAGAAGAGAAATGCCGGTTGGATAGCAGAAGACCAAAAATAAAGGATCACAATTATTTAGGGTTGTTAAGCAGTAGAACAGAGGCCTAGAGAAGTTGTGAAATCTCCATCCTTGGAGATACTCAAAAGTGGGCTGCATAAGACCCTGAGCAACCTGCTTGAAGTTACTTTGAGCATGGGGCTGGGTGTGGGTGACCTCCAGACATCCCTTCCAACCTCTAATTCTGTGATTCTTTTGTTTTAAAACTGAGTTCTGCAGTTTGGTTTTCTGACAGGAGATGTCAAAAAGCTGTCTGATTTGTTTGTGTCCAACAGTGGGGTTTCTTCTTTCTACCTTATTTCAATATTTAAAGCAAAACATTTTTTCTGCAGCATGTTTATACATTGGTTTGTTACTGATTCAAATGCTAACCTTGAGGAAAGCTTACCTTATTTGTTGGACTTTTTTCACCCTTTTCACTTGTAGGATATTGACAGTACAGATCATGACAGATGGTGTAGCTATATTATGTATCGAGGAGTAATAAGGTATGTTAAAGTGGATCGTTTATTCACTGGTTTTAATTATTTTGATGACTGTCAGTTTTACACCCTTCTGTAGGTAACTGTGGAAGAGTCTTGCATCCCTAAACAATGATGTATGGGCAGTGAGGTATATCATAAAGAAATGTGGAACATCGATCTGAGGATGGATGATTGTATTTCTGAACATAATTTACAAAGACAGTATTACAGGTTTCATCCTTCTGTGTCAAAAGCCTTCAGATCTAATCTGCTTTGCTAACATAAAACTACTTTTTTTCCAAAGGTCTGTCTTTGCAGTATCATTCTAAAATGTGAAGGCTAAGCCCTAATTTGTATGGGACACAGAAGACATGAGTTTTGAACTATGATTGTAGGGTTTCATGAAGCAAAATGCTGATATAATACAGCCAAGCTGTATGCTGGAATTAGTGGAAACTTTAAGCCCATATTGAAGCACTTTCTTCTGCTGGAACCTGTTCACTCTGTGACTTTTTATATCAGGTTGCTTGTAAATCATTCCCTTAGTGTTGTATGTACCAGAATGGAATTCAGCTTAAACTGTGCAAATTCTGTGGTCTTCACAGGAGTAAACCCAGTAAACTACATAGCTGTCTTATGTAACAGTACTTAAGTAACAGAGGTTTTGGGTGTTTTTTTTTAAAGGCAACAAAACCCCCTTTTGCAGTCTAATTTTTCTCATTGCTCATTCCATTGATGCTTGAGTTCCTTTCTTGAATTTCAAAATCTCTTCAGTGAAAAAAGCTGGTGTGCTTCTGCCAGGATGGATAAACTAAAACTACTGAATTTAAAAATAAGTTTATAGATGTTAAACTTTTTCTGTTGTCACTTAGGTTTTCTTGTTTTTTCTACTCACAACATTGTATTATGATGCTTGTGCTTATATAGCACTCTTAAGTTTTTTGAAGTGAGGTTTACAGAAATGGAAAGTTATGTTGATAGGTTAAATAGTAACTCTTGAGAAAAAGAGACATGCATTAAGAATGTGGTGAAACTGCCTTGAGTTATTTTTTCAAACTAACTCTTCTGGTATCTGATAGGTTGGGCTATGCCCGCATATCTCATGCTGGTTTAAGTGATTCAGAAGTCCAGATGGCCAAATTTAGGATCCCAGATCACTTGGATAGCTATGTTGACAATGACAGAATCATCACTGATCCTAGCCAAGTTCCTGAGGACATCCACTTCAATCCCAGGTCAGTGTATCTCATAATAAATTAATATGTGACATCTTGTAACTTATAGTGGGAGGCACTGATCAGTACCAAACTAAGCAGAAGATTAGGAGGCAAGAACTTCTGATATATAATTCCATTTTTTCTACTGACCTGGCTTATACCTTGGGAAAATCAGCCTGCTGTGTTGTAGCATAAATTGAAGGTAATGCTTATTTCACCCAGATGATTAATTTGTGAGACTGTTTGACAGGCATATTTGCCAAGTAAAGTGGTGACTCATTTTATAGATGATGAGAGATCCATGTTTCTCAGCAGTTTTGAGGATTGGGGTCTTTATGTATTGTTAGTTAGAACACAAAATACAATATATACATTAAATATTCTTTGTATAAGCATTTTAAAACATACTGTATAACTGGAGTTATGAAAATTAAAGAGGCAGTATGTTGCATATGTCAAGAAGGAAAAAGGGTTAGATTTTTATATTTAAAGTTATTTATTTCTAGAATGGTGTCACTTTTCCACTGACATTGCATAAGGAACAGAAATAGAGAGAAAGGTATTCTACACTGAACGTCAGTGGAAGAATTAAGTCTGAAATAGATGTTGCTGCAGATAGACAATTTCCAGCAATGCTGTATTTACTACTTCTAACACGCCTAATACAGGATATTTCTTCTATGTACCTAAGAGTTGAGCTTACTTACTTTTTGTTTATCACTAGCTTCCCGTCTAACCAGGAGTTTGACCAGTCTTTTCCACATGATGAAACTTGCCTGAAGTTAGCGTTCACATTCAGATTTTTTCTCAGCTGATTTCAGCACAGAATATTTTTCTTGTCTTTATTTTTTACGTGTGCCTATAAGCAGAAAATTTATACCCTTTAGGAATTTGGATACTCTGGGGAGTTAAATTATACCTCCACTGAATTCAGTAGAAAAACTGACTTCAAAGAGCATGAGGTTTAACTAGATAAATGCACCACACCTTTGTCAGCTGGAGTTCCAATTATAGAGTGTCTATGGCATTAATCCAATCAGTGTAATTAAATGTATCCATTATACTCAAAGACCTCTTGTTAGATAGCATAAGTACATCGTGATTTATATGTAAGTAGGGTTGTGGCCTGTTTCTGAGATAAGCTATCTAGAACATTCAGAGGAGTAATAATTATACTATAGGAAGTGTGTGATTTAATTGCATGGGTTAAATCATGTTGTAATGGTTTTGCTTTGTTCAATATTTTTTGTAGGTTTGGATCTTATAAAGATGGACATAATTATGAACATATTCATCACTTTCATATGAGCACTCCTAAATATTTTAAACAGATAAATTAGAATGAGAAAGTAATACATCACTAGGACCAACAAAAAAGGTTTGTTGTTTGAAACTGAATTGGCAGCCAAAAAGACCACATTGTTAAGGATGAGCAACTCCCATGCTGCATAATACTGTGAATGTCTGTGTAATAGTTGGTGACTCTTTAATGAGCTGTCATTGCCGTGAGAGAGGGAAGACGCATGCATTTTGATAAACTGGTGTCTACCTGGGCCAGATACCTGCTTTGTATCCAGCAAAGCAAGGGTGAGAACTTGCTTTGGCAATAACTTCTACTTTTATGAAGGTATCCTATATTGTGCTGTTTCAGAGCTGAATGTATCTATCCGCTATTCTTTACGGTCCAGGTGTAACCCCTTTCCTGGGAGCTCATTGGAAGAACCATGAGCGAGGAATTTCAGCTGACTTCCATGCTTTTTTGATGACTGAGGCAAAGCAAAATAATGTGGTAGTGTAGGTAACCTGTCAGTATGTGCTGCATTTTGTAGTCTGTTGTTACTGCAGTAACAAGCTTGGCCTTAGTTTTTGCCAAAACAAGAGTGGGACTAGCGTGGTTTTTAACTGGGAGATGTGCAGTTCCTATGTGTTTGAGGTGTGTGCATTTTTTACTTACTGAAACAGTGTTTACATCTGCTGCTATTCCACATTTTATTCTTAAATTAGTCTTACTAGAACAGATGCGAATCATTGATGTTCATACTATTGGAGAAAAGAAAAGGTGGTGACTTTTCCAGACTTCCTTTTTTTTTTTTTTTTTTAACAGGGCATTAGACACTGCAATGCTTTTACAAAAGGAAGAGTAAAGTACCTCCAAATAATTATTGTTATGAGACACTCATGAGAACACACTGCAGGAGAGCTAAAAGCAAGCATGCTCAACGTGACAAGGTTTCTGAGAAGAAAGTTGATTGTATTTTTTTATATGTACAAATAAATAAAACAAAACAGCATTGTCCTTTGCTAGCACTATGCTTTAGTGGGATTATATCGAAGTGAGGCTTTTTTATGACCTAGGCAGTGAGTTACCTACTATGTAACACGCATGACTGTTAAGAAGTGTTTTCTGGGAGTCTCTTGGCAATGTCTTTTACATCCTTCAGGATATGTGCGAAGTTTCCCTTATGCAAAGAGAAGATCTTCAGTGTTGTTCAAAGGAAGTTTCATGCTTGTGAGAAACATGTCAGATGATTTATGTAAATGACCCTCTCAACTTGAAAGCCACATTTGTGATGCTGGTATTTAGTACTGTGTGTCTTTGCAGTAATATCTAAACATACTGTAACTGAAAGGAATAGGACACGTTGCAGGAAAGAGGGTGGGTTTTTTTTCTCCCTCTAATTCTTCACCATGTGCTTTTGAGAACAGCTTGAGCATACTTAATTTTACTGTTTCTCTATGTAAGGAAATACAAGATGTGCCTTTACCCAGGGTTTCTTGTTCTATGGAGTCAGGTAACTGCTGCCATCACCAAGCTTGTCCCTTTATCCTGGTCACCCATCATTTTGCTTCCTTGTTTTTAGAACTGTGTTTCTGAGAGTTGAACACTTCACTGATCTTTGTGGGCAGAGAATAATTGAAAGGCACTTGAGGAATACACAGTTTCATCTTAAATGGTATTGGAAAGCCTGACTTTGTTAGAATTAACCAGCCATTGTTGGACTAATTTACTTCTCACCTAGAGGTGCTGTTTATCTTTACAAGCCAAAGGAAGTGTATTTAAATTTAGATATACTTTAGGTAGGATTTGAAATCCTCTGACCTTGTTCTCTGCATGAATCTCCAGCAGAGCAGGATAAATTAAGTTTTGGTGTGATGGGATTGACTTTCTTGCGCTTTCAGCAGTTCTCTTATGCAAACAGCAGTAGCTCCTATCCTGCTTCCTCCCAGCCTGCAACAGCAGATGGCACTGGCACTGGTACCAGCATTGCACAGAGGCTCTTCAGTAGCCTCACTTCTATGCAGTATACTCTTGTGCTAGCTCTGATGTGTGGCCAGCCACAGGTTTGCCTTTCCATAAACCATACAAAATATACCATCATCTTGCCACATTACTTAACGTTCTCCACAGGCTGACTCTACGAATAGCTTGTAATGTGAGCAGTTTATTTGTGTGAGATGCAGGAAATGATACTCATAAAAAGACTGAAAATCGCTTAATTTTTTTAACCATTAAAAAATGGAATCAGGATATTTTTCAAGAAGTCAGACACCAAAGCGTGACTTGCGTAACAGGTGAGACTATATGTCATCTCTGTGTGTAATGTCCAAAGCCTGTGAGCATACTTGGATAGATTTTCACACGATTTAGAAATGTTCAGCCTATTAGAAATGTTCATGTAGACACTGACAAAATCTAAAGTTGGGGTGTTCTCTTCTGAGTATCTTGTGTAATTTAGTATTGGTGGATCTGTTCCTTATAATGCCTAATACCAGGCAAGCTAATATTTATGCAAGTGTAAGGAGTAGCAAGTATCTGTTGACATTTGCATTATTTTATTAGAATTACTAAGAAAAGCTATGACCATGAACTGTTTGTATACTGCTTTTACTACTGTGGTTAGAACTGGGAAGCTAAAACTACTACACTTTCTTTGTCCTTGAATCTGCACACTGATTTAATCCTCTGTACCTGACTGGTTTAGAAAAATGTGCAGTACATCTCTCAGTTGCAATCACTATGTTTCAAACTATGAAAGAAATGTGCTAGAACAGGTCCTGCTGCAGGGGTGTGTGACTAATCTTGCTCTTTTCTAATTGTACTTTCTTCATGTCAGCTTTCATAAGACACTATGTTATGAAAGAAAAGGTTTGTGAATGTCTTCATGCATTCATGAAAATATGAATATGTAAAATAAATAGACATTATTTTCTAAAGGTTTGAATTTTTGTGGCAAGTAAAAGGTCTAGACTAAGAATATCTGAGTTCTAAATAATATGTATTCTGCTGTATTCCTAATTCTGCCTGTCTGATGTTCTGTGCAGGTCAGTTAAAGTTTCTAGGAATATACAGGAAGAGACAGCAGTACATCAGGAGCCTACCAGTGGGTACCTGAGAACAAGAAAGATGGACGCTAGGTAACATGTAAGAGAGGAACTTCTGAGACTAATGGTACTGGGTTCTTCAGCGAGGCGGAGACTCAAATCTCCTCTTACATATGCTCCTACTCTGGGGCCTCATGTGAGGCATTTCTATGTGTAGCGTAAGCTTGGCTTCAGGAGCTGTGGCTCTGGTGTTGTCACAGAGCTCTCTGAAACCTGGGAGCTGCAGTTCAAACCTCTGGGGCTGAGAAGGACCTAAAATTGTTATTTCCCATTTTCCAACAGGGTGTAAGAGCACCAAGTTTATTACTAAAGTTGGGGATACCCTTCGGGTTTTGACTGGAGTTGATGTTACTGGAACAAGCTGGGTGCAGCTTCAGTGTGCAGGTGACTAGCTCCCATGCTCTCACTGAAACAGAGTACTGAAGATGTCCAGAGTCCTCTGCTGACAGGGAAGAAGCTTTGTGCCCCCAAAGGTGCTGGTTGTCTTGATCCGTCTCCATGGTTCAGGCAGAAATTCTGAATGCTCCCTGACATAGCTTCCCAATTAGGAATTAAGCAGACTTTTTTTTTTAATTTCAGACTGAAGCTGAAACCCCTATAAATCTAGTTTAAGGATTTAAATATGGGCTAACAGTCTTATGTATGTAAAATTACATTTGTTTGCAGGATGTTACAGAAGGACCTTTGGGGTCAAAATCATATGTCTGGGGCAAGTATAACAGAACAAATGTTTCTACTTAAACGAGGAGCATAGAATGAGTCCACGGGACAGGGCAGTTAAAACGAGCTGAATTGCTGAAGGAGCAGTGGTTTGGAGTTTATAGAATCTGCAGCTGCTGCTTTCTGCCACCTGAGGTCGTCTTTTATCCCTGATCAGCGCTGGTCTGCTGACACTGCAAGAATAAGGCAAAGTTTAGGTGCTTCATTGTAACTTTGAGGGTGAAAAATCCTTTCAGAAGCATTACTTTCTCATATCTGCAAATGGTTTATGACTGCGATTGTTGGGCTTCTGGTAGACAATTTGTTTCTTTTCTTACAATGCCCTGTACTGTGCTTTGTTGCTGCTTTATCAGCTTTGTTAGTGTTCAGCAAATTATGCTTTGGTAGTGTTTTCATTTTCACTACAGTTCTCTTCTCCCTCTGGCTTATCATATAATGGCTTATGATTCTAGTGCCTAAAATCAACTTTCAAGCTTGTTTCTAAGCAAAGCAAGATGAGTGAAGGTATTTGAGACATGCAGTGGCTTTAACAATTTGGAGTCTGATACACTTTGGAAACAGAGGGGATCCTTTTTCTCCAAGGTGCTTCTGCACAATGTTTCTGATAGTGGAGAAGATAAAAGTAAGTAAATGGCTCCTCTTTCTCATGTTAGTATTTTTCAGTCTATGGTAGTTTTTTATGTGGTTGTCATTTTAGTCATCAATTACAAAAAAAAAGCAACATAGCCATAAAAAGGCAAGCAACAACAGTTGCTCCTTGATTGAAGTTTTAAGTTTGCTCTAGCAGTGTGCAAACTGGCTGATCCATTTCCCGCCCCTCATCAGTTCTTGGTTTATTATTCCTCACCTGTGTGTTGGTGAGAGCATCTGCACATGTGTGTAGTGAGCCAGATCAGGGTATTCATCTGGCTAGAAAACAAGCAAATAAAACCGAAACAAGTGTTGAGGTTTTTGTTTTGCCTTGGGTTTTCTTTTGCTTTGGGGGGGGCGTTGGAGACAGTCTTCCTCTTTGATCTACCTTGCTATCTAGCTGTACAAGTGTTTGCACTGGCACAAAAGAAAGGATGCCAGGAAGGCTGGGATTAAGAGGCTAATGCTGGAACTGCTTAAGCTGTCTCTGCCCTTGAGACAGTGCTTGATCCACAATGACCTGATTGATCTGTTCTATATAAGATGAAGTATTTCTGCGTTCTGTAAACTCAAGTTTCAGAAAGAAAATACAGGCATGATTTCATAACATCTGCCAGCCTGGAGACTTAAGGCATAATGGTTTACAACTAGTGGTAATACAGGAGATATTTATACCTCCTTCAGGCTGGCATGAAGGTGCATGTTGTAATGGGCCTTGTTCTCATGGGGCAGGCCTTTTCTGGCTGAAGCATACATTCCCTTGTTTAGCAGGCAGAAGCAGAAAACAAAGTCTCTTTTGTGTTTCCCTATGGACTTCTTTGCAGGTCTGGTTCTTAAGGCTCAGGGATTATGCTTGTGCATTCAGCTATTCAAAAGTATTTTGAACTTCTGTTTGTCAAACCTCCAGTATTATTTGCTTTGCACTTACAGCAGGAGTTACAGAAGCTAAAGGCTAAGGAAAGGTTTGTAAGGCCAAGGTAGTATCTTTCATTTTAGACTAATATAAATGGGGGGAGGGGGGGAAAGTACAAACCTTTCTGATTTCAGATACCACCAGATAGTGTTTTTCTGTGCCACCTTTCTTTAGATCTGTATCGGTACACAGCTGTGTAAGGCATTGAAAAAGGTTATTTTTTCAGATTCCATTTTATTCAGATCCAGCAGTCTATGTGCTTTTTATGGTCAACGTGAACAAACAGACACCCCTAAAGGAATTGTTCCTCTCAATCCATAATTAGAACAGATCAGATGAATTGCAACTCAGTGGTGCCCCTATTGGGTATAAGAGCTTGGGATGACACGCACAGATGTGAATGTTTGGCATGTGGGATGTTAGAACTACCCGAGAAGTGAAACCTAGCTTGTACTGCTTTATGATATATATACATGTATATATATCATAATGTATATTTAAGTATATATGTATTTAAAGGTGGTAAAGTATACAGTTGCTATGGTAAAGAAAAGACGGTGCAAGCAGGAAAATATAGAGGCAGGAAGTTCTACAGAAATAGTGTCAAGGTGTTAATGAACAAGTAAGAATTTGAAATAATGCGGTCTTTCTTTGCTCTGACATGGTCTTAGTACATGACTTTTGAAGACAATTTATTTTCTTATGGACTCCCTCTTCTCTGGAAATCAGGCAGTTGAAAACATAAGATGCTGCTCTGCAAAATAAATCAGCTGTACTTGCACATTCTGAGTGTTTCACTCAATTAGGGAAGGCTCATAAAAAGGCTCAGATCTGTTAATTCAGGACTGTGTGCTAATGCATTGCTCCAAAAGGACCATCACCTTAAATCTTGTGCTTCTTCAATTCTGAGTCTTTGACTTTCTTTTAACTTAACCTCTTAGAGGAAGTTTATTTTCATGGGTAATTTCTGTCGTAATAATCCTTCGCTGTGGACTGGCAGTGCTGTAGACGTCTCTTTGCAGGGCGCAAGATGCTGAGCTCTCATGCTAAGCAGCAATGACCTGCAAGGTGTCCTCTGCCTCCAGAATGGGGCCTCTTTCCCCCTGTACTGCAAGGGGGAAAAGCAGGGTGGCTCCATGTGTTAGATGTCTAGAAGTAACTGTGGGGAGGTAGTCACATCTACCTGTGAGGTGCAGCTGAAAACCCATGTTTCCCCACTCACCACCCAGCCTGCTGCTGCCATAACATTGACCCGACAACCCCTGCGGTCAGTTGGCTGTGGCAGGCTGCCCATGCTTCTCCTTGGGTGTAGAGGGAGACAGGAGAAACAAACGTTATCTTTCCAAACTGGCTGGCGATTTGGCCACACTGAAGTTGAGTTTGCAGAGCAGAAGGAGAATGTTGCAGCCCAGCGACCTTTCTCCTTCAGTGCCAGCCGTGACGACAGGGCACCAGCTGCCGCAGGGCACACGTTACGTACGTGTGCAAGCACTTGTTTAGCTGAGCATAGCAGAGCCAAGGCTTACGAGCCTTCGGGCACCCAGCGGCCTGGGCGTGATCCGGACAGCGGAAGCCCAAGGCGGCGGCCCTGAGGCGCTGCGGCCGAGGCTGCCTACCGCCCCTTCAAGACTGAGGCCAGAGAGTCCCCGGGCCGAGCTCTTGCGAACGCGGTCTCGCCGGTGCCCACGCCCTGTCGCGGTCGGTGGGGACCAGCTGCTAGGCCGCAGAACAGCTCCCTGCCCTGGCCGGTGAAGCGTTACTTTCTTGCCCACCGGATGACC